>NC_069363.1:27885000-29135000 GCF_021730395.1 Mercenaria mercenaria
TGGGAAGAACTAACCATCGGCTAGAGTGTCAAGGGACGAACGTTCGAGACCGGGTGAAAGCTACTCGTATCTGTTGCGATTTTCGCCTATCGGTGCTGTTTCAAGCTGGGAAGTTGTCTGTTACTAACAAAGATACTGTTGTACTGATTTTAATATTATTAACATTTTTATTATCATTATCATCATCATCATCTTCATAATCATCATCATCATCTTGGACTGGTCCGTTGTAGGATCAATGGTAAGATTATAACTGCCCTAAACTGTATTACCTAAATACTGTTGAAAACAGGCGCTCTGAATCCAACAAACAAACATAATATTCATCAAAACCATTCTACAGGGTGCCAAACTTTGAGACGTTTGCAATAATAAGTGTAATATGATCACTACAGATTGTCACTAAATGGTGGTTATTTGTACCAAAGTATTTGGAAATCTGACTAAAGCGAGTTATGATCTGGACACAAACGTATATATTACAACAAAATAACAAAACAAATCTTAGTTCAAAGCTGTGACCTTGATCTTGGATATAGCAAAATGGATCATGATCGCAACAAACCTTCTATCCATGCTGATCATTTGTACCAAATAATCTGAAATCTAATTATGCATGGGCAAGTTATACCAAGGACAAGAACCTATATATAACTGCACGAACGCACAAACTCCGCTATTTCACGGCGGGATTATAATAAAAGAAGGTCTATTACCTCTGAGGCGGGCTCAGTGGGGTGAGGGTAATAAAAAATAAAGTGTAATTTCTTAAAATCTCATAGACATTAGTCCGCAGCACAAGATCGGCCCCTAGACTTAAGGCTAACGACTCCGTCCATGACAAGTTATATATAATTTGTCCCACGACATAGCAACTTCCTGTTTGTCACCCAACTTGAAACAGCTCTGGATAACGAAAGATAGCTACACATGTTGACGCCACTGGGTTCGAACCAGTGACCTGAGCCTGTAGGTCTACATTTCAGCTAGTCAAGGTAACAGTAGAAGTAGCTGAAGTTGTAATCATATTACAGTGGTAGTGGCAGTGGATGCAGAAATGATAATAAGAATTGAGCCACGTCACGGGAAAATTGGCATTCGGACATTTTCGTGAATTTCCGGAAAGTCTATATTCAGGCTGACCTGTGCATTTAGCATCTGAATTAGGTCAGAAAATTCCATATTCAGGTAGAATAAGCCTTCTTTGAAATAACAGCGAACGGGTGTTCCCGTGATCAGACTGCGTGGATGTGCAGCTGATCTGGGCCTGATTTGGACCCACAATGGTTGCAAAGCCTCGAAGATTCCTGAAGGCCCATTTTCTCATGATGCGGCTCAAATAATTTATGACGTCGATGACGACGAACTTGTGATGGTGCTTATGGCAGTCATTTAATGATGTTGCGATGGCAACCGACTGATTGAACATTTGCAGTATAAAACTCAACATGATACATATGTGCTTCTCATGTCAACCCCCATGTTGGACAAACACATTCGTAACACATTTTACCTGTTACGAATGCGATCGCATACGTACGAAATCTGTTACAAATGTGATCTGTTACGAATGTGGTCCTACACTGCTGTACTGCCAGCCTCACGCCGATAACAAATTCTTGTGTATATTACAAAATGTTATTTCACGTAATTAACGTGAATCTTCAATGACAAAATAATTTGGTGTTAGCTTAAAGCCCGACGGAAGTCATACTCATACATTCTTGTATATTTTTTTTCCAGGGAAGAAGTATTATCATGTTTATGGTGTACAAATAATTATCTTAGGGCGCTTTTGTTTGCAAAAATCCGGTTTGGGTTTTAGGTTTCGGTTTGGATAATAATTAACGATAAACTAAAACCGGTTTCATGTAAAAGAAGTGCTTTAACAAACGGGCGGTTTGTATAAACAAAATGGCGGAGGTAGAAATGATTGGGGCTTTGCTCGAACTTTCAACTGCTTCAACTACTTCTGAAGATCATATTGCTACAATTGACCTAATTCTTTCGAGAGCGAAATCCAAAACATTTTTAATAAACAGTATAGCATCCGCTAGTAGCATGATGCGTGAACAGAAATTTAGAGTTATGGACTACGTAGATGTTGTTTTGCCATGCTACAGTATTGATGATTTCAAGGACAGGTTCCGCATAAGCAGAGAGACATTTGACAAACTAGTAATGTATATGAATCCGCATATGATCAGGATTTGCCCGCATCAGAAAATCAGCACTGAAAAAAAATTGCTCGTATTCATTAAGTATGTTGCGACACAGTTGTACTATCAAGCTATTGCGGATATGTTTGGTATTTGTGAAACTACTGTGCATAACATTGTGCATGACGTGTCGAAACTGATTTCATCTCATTTACTGAATACGTTAGTGAAATGGCCTTCAGGACGATCGCTTAAAAATATTGAAAATGGATTTAAGGAGATGCAAGGTTTTCCAGGTGTCATCGGAGCTATAGATGCAAGCCATATTCCAATAAGGACACCCATTGAATATCCAGAAAATTATTTCAATAGGAAAAGTTTTCCGTCGGTAATTTTACAAGCAGTATGCGACAACAATATGATGTTCACCGACGTCTACTGTGGATGGCCTGGCTCTGTGCATGATGCACGGGTGTTAAGAAATTCGTCCCTCTTCGAAAAAGCAGAAGTCAATGCTGACGATACATTTCCACATGACACACATCTCATTGGTGATGCTGCATATCCGATAGCATCGTGGTTGTTGGTGCCCTTTAAAGACCATGGGAACTTGAATAAAGCCCAAAAGGTATATAATTTTAAACACAGTTCGACACGAATGGTCATTGAACGCGCATTTGGGGCTTTAAAGGGACGTTTTCGGCGCTTGAAATATGTCGAGATATACGACCTTCAAACTTGCGTTCATATTATACTGAGCTGTTGTGCCATCCATCAGCTTTGTTTAGCAACTTTCGAGGACCTTCAGGAGTATATTGAGGAAGGAATGGCAGAGATGGAAGACGTTAATTGTTGGGAGGATATAACGCGTAAATCCAAAAGTGGACTTAACAAAAGAAATGCTATTGTAGACCTGTTTCAGTGAAAACTAAAATGTCAAAACAGGAGAGACCACGGTGATGTGAGAACATAAGCCACTTAATTAAAAAAACGAAAAAAACAAACAAACAAAAACAACAGAAAACATTTGGAAATGAAGAACTACCGGGGGTATATTGTTGTATTAAAATATAAACTTTCTTATTCTCCAGATTTTGGATTTTTTCCATTAATAATTTTAAAAGCACATGCACTGCATATGAACTCTTAAGTAGAATATAGTAGAGAAACCTCCATATGTGTAATGTATGTTTTATGAAAGCAAATTTTGGTTGTTTTGCATTTAAATGTGTTAAATTAACGATAATGCCGCATAAGTATTTCAAGTTGGTGCTTTAGAAATAAAGGAATCGACTAATAAAATAATACTTCTTTGCTTCAATCTTGTATGCAGTGATCTCTCTTACCTATAGGTAGAGATTTTTGTAGTTGAAGGGAAGCAACAGCATGCAGACTTTTCTTAAAAAGACTGCCCCAGTAAAAATAAGAAGTCAATTTGGAAATTTATTATTTCGTACTGGTAACAGGAACAGTTTTGTATATTGGGTTAAAAGCTATAATTTCCTTCGCCCTTTTTACTCACACATCTACTTCAGCTGGATGTTTACTTTAAAAATGCGCATAATTCCACTTGATCAAAGTGATCAGAAAGTCATTATCACCTTGACCTTTCACCTACGATCCATCAACCTGTATACAAGTATAGTCAGGACAAAAAGATAACCCCCTGGAAGCAAAGAATACAGAAACAATAAACATTGCAGTGCAGATTTTATTTCAATTTAATGGAAAGAAATTTCATATCTGCCAAACTGAATAGTATATGTAGCTATATGTTCTTGTTACCTGGCTTTGAACCTCTCAGTATTTCAGTTATCATGCTATTAAATACATCTTCTTGAAACATCTAACCATTTCACCTTCATCAGATCTTTCACTGGCAGGTTTAAAACATAACTATTTCACCAATATGGGACAGTGCAGAAATCAATGCACAAATAACCACCTTGTTCTTTTTTTTTTTAAGTATGGAATGAAAACAAGACAGTATAAGACTTTTTTCGTTTTTATTTGTAACTTGCAAAGCCTTTCTCTCATACAACTTAGGATTTCAAAGTCAGTGAGAAAATAAAACTAACGACTTGTAGCATTGAAAACTACCTTTGCTTGTATTCCTTTCAAAAGTCATCACAAACTTGGCAAAGTTTATCTATATGATGCAAATTGATATGTAATGTCATGTAAATGATATAAAAATAAAAGCACAAAATCATAAGTATAACTAAGAGGGCCATAATGGCCCCATGTACCCCACCTGTGTATCACTGCACTTAAGGAACAGAAAGATCAAAGGTCATAATCATGGTCATTCAAAAGAACCTTGGAAATAATTCTGCAGATGCTCAAAATGTCAATGCTTTAGCTTAAAGAAAAATTCATCCAATGTTCAAGTTGAAATGTACATGCAAAACGGTACACTAGTACAAAATCAGAATTTCATATAGATGTAGCTTTAACAAGGAAGTATGTCAGTACTGCTGGTTTAAGGCCAAAAGATTTTTACTGTTATTCCTGTACAAGTGTATGTATAGAAATGTTTGTCAATAAAGGAGTAATAAGTCTTGGACATATGGGTAAAATTTTGCCCATGATGACCAAGAACTTCTGGTGAAAATACATTTTGTATAAATATCATTTGGGTTGGAGAAGAAATAGAAACGCTACAGGGGTGAAAAGGGTGAATTATAGCAATTCTGTAATTCAAGGGCACACAACTCATGTAAACATGACATATAAATCCAATCTAGCCCATTATAAGCTTTGACCAAGATTTTCTGGTCAAATTCATTCTGTATACAGATTATTCAGATTCAAAACATAATCAAACTTGGCCGAGTTCTTGCGGCCATAAGCATTTTCTCCAAGTTTGAATACCATTGCTTCAGAAATGTGGATGCTGTAATGGTAAGAAACTAATTGTGAATGTACGACTGACATCTAACCACCCTAAAAGCTGACCATGGCCACTTTTTGGTCAGGTGAGTTAACAAGAGGGCCATGATGGCCCTATATCGCTGACCTGTTATCATTGCACTTGAGGACAAAAAGGTCTTCAGAAAAAATATCTAAGTCTATAGGACAGGAACAACAAAGAAAAGAAATTTAACCAAAAAGAAAAAAAAAATTCTTACAAGGTACAGATATGTCAAAATACACCTAAAAAATGGAGGTACCATCCATGTTGTACCACAGAAAAGTGGTCTTGATTTTTCCCTAGGCCAATAATAAAAAAGTTACTAAAATAAGCTATTTATAGTAACGTAAAAGGAAAGTAATTATAAAAAAAAATTATTATTAGTGAACAAAAGAAGGATCTGCCAAATAAATCTGTTGACATAAATGAAATTTCAGATCAGTATTTTCATTACTTACGAAGATATACCCATTTCAATTTAAAAAATAAATGGAGATAATTTATCATAAAATCAGTCCATAGTCAACTACTCTGATTGGCTCAGTCCAACTAATGACAATAATCAAATTTCAAATAAGTCCTATAAGTACTTACTGATATTAATCCATTTTGACTACAATCAGGGGAGGTAATCAGATATAAAATAACTCTGGAACCTACGAATGGATCTAATTTGTCATGGAATCCCAAGATTTATTGTTGTTGAAGATATTTTGGAAGTTTGTATGAAATAAAACCATAAATGAAGTCTCTATATGGCTGCAAAAACCAAAATAACCAATTTTGGACCTTTAAGGGGCCATAACTCTGGAACCCATGATGGAATCTCGCCAGTTTAAGAAGGGAACCAAGATCTTGTGGTGATACAAGTTGTGTGCAAGTTTGGTTAAAATCAGATCATAAATGAAATTGCTATTGTGCAGACAAGGTCAAAATAGCTAATTTTGGCCCTTTCAGGGGCCATAACTCGGGAACTCATTACGGGATCTGGCCAGTTCAAGAAAGGAAGCAACATCTTATGGTGATACAAGTTGTGTGCAAGTTTGGTTAAATTAAAATCATAAATGAAATTGCTATTGTGCAGACAAGGTCAAAATACCTAATTTTGGCCCTTTCAGGGGCCATAACTCTAGAACCCATAATGGGATCTGTCCAGTTCAAAAAAGGAACCGAGATCTTATGGTGATACAAGTTGTGTGCAAGTTTGGTTAAAATAAAATCATAAATGAAGCTGTTATTGTGCAGACAAGGTCAAAATAGCTAATTCTGGTCCTTTCAGGGGCCGTAACTCTGGAACTCATAATGGGATCTGGCCAGTTCAAGAAAGGAATCAAGATCTTATGGTGATACAAGTTGTGTGCCAGTTTGGTAAAAATCAAATCATAAATAAAGCTGCTATTGTGCAGACAAGGTCAAAATAGCTGATTTTGGCCCTTTCAGGGGCTATAACTCTGGGACCCATAATGGGATCTGACCAGTTCAAGAAAGGAACAAGATGTTATGGTGATACAAGTTGTGTGCCAGTTTGGTAAAAATGAAATCATCAATAAAGCTGCTATTGAGCAGACAAGGTCAAAATAGCTGATTTAACCATAACTCTGGAACCCATATTGGGATCTGGCCAGTTCAAGAAAGGAACCGAGATCTTATGGTGATACAAGTTGTGTGCAAGTTTGGTTAAAATCTAATCATAAATGAAGCTGCTATTGTGCAGACAAGGTTAAAATAGCTAGTTCTGGCCCTTTCAGGGGCCATAACTGTGGAACTCATAATGGGATCTGGCCAGTTCAAGAAAGGAACCGAGATCTTATGGTGACACAAGTTTTGTGCAAGTTTGATTAAATTCAAATCATAAATGAAACCACTATCGTGCAGACAAGAAATTGTTGACGGCAGGACGCACGGACTGATGACGGGTGATCACAAAAGCTCACCTTGTCACTATGTGACAGGTGAGCTAATAAAAGTAACAGTAGTTATCTGACTAGATATAGTGGCTAATACAGTAATACTTTTGTGAAACTAGACCTGGTTTTGAGAAAAGCGCATGTCTCCCACAACATCCTAATCATCTAAATAGTACTTCAGTATATTTATTGTTTACTCGCTACAATTGACATTTAAGAGTAAAAAGGCCGATTTTGGGTAATTCACCGCCAAAATTCCTAAGTGCCTCGATTGATTTGGCTAGTTAATGAAAATGACTGAAGAATTATGGTAAAAAATGTTTTGTTCAAGTTTGGTGAAGTTCGGATGAGAACTGTGGACAATATTTTTGGTAATTCATGGGCCATTATTCCAAAGTGTCTGGGCCGATCTGACTAGTTATCAAACTTAGCCAAGAAATAATTTATTTATTTATTTGGGTTTTACAGCGCACCAACACAGTATAGGTTATATGGCGCCAAACAGGATTTTGGTTCCACAGCTCATTTACATCGAAATAAAAACACAACGTATGGAATCAAAATTTGAGTACCTGCTTGAATCACAGAGTTACTGCAAAACCAAATGTTAAGATCCTATTAGTCGCCTCTTACAATCATGCAAGGGTAAGGCAGTGGTTCCAGTTCTTTTAATACACAGATCGACCCAGAACCACATGGGAATTATGGTCTAACATATTTTGTTCAACTTTCTTGAAAATTGGATTAGAAATGTTTGACTTGTTTCAAAATAATATCAGTATTCGTGTAAAAGTAAAAGGTTAGTGATCAGTTCATGTGAAAACTGGCACTATGATGCAAAAAAATTTGGTGAAGTTTTATTTAAATGAATGAAAAAGTTACAGAAATACTGAAGGACATGTCAATTTTATGAAATTTTCTATGTTAAAATGGGGAATAATTCTGTCGTATTAAAAAATATTTTAAGGTCATCGAGTTCTTTTAATGAAGATGAATACAAACAAAATTTCAACTGAGGATAAAAAAAAAAGAAGTTCAGTTCAATAAACGCTTGATGCCCCCGGTGGCAACCTTGTCAATACAAAGCAACCTAAGTCCAAAAGGAGGTAAAGTTCAAGGTGAAACTGAGGCCAGGTGATGTGTGAAGATGAGGAATGGTCACAGGTTACATCTGCATTAGTATCAAGTCATTCCAGTAAGGGGTATTGATGGTAGATGAAACGGTCCCATTTGCTTTGTCCATGGGATTTAGATGCCCCCACTACATGACAAAGGACATAAATTTTTTCCTAGGTCAGGAGCCAGAACTCCTACAATATTTAATGAATCTGACCGAGAAACCCCTAAGGTGCACAACTGCACATGCGGACAAACATTCCTGTAAACTGTGGTGACTGTAGGGCGACACAACATTTCAATGACCAATTGTTAACTAAGTCAGGGGCCATAAGTCCTACATAACTGAATGAATCTGAATGCAAAAGCCCAGGTGCACAACTGCACATGGTGACCAACATTCCTGTAAACTTTGGTGACTCTAGGTCAAATACTTCTGGAGCTACACACGACACAACATTAAAATTACCAATTTTTAACCAAGTCAGGGGCCATAACTCCTACATGACTGAATGAATCCGGACACGAAACCGCATGTGCATAACTGCACATGCTGACCAACATTCCTGTAAATTTTGGTGACTCTAGCTCAAATACTTTGGGAACTACGCGTGACACAACATTAGAATGACCAATTTTTTACTAAGTCTGGGGCCATAACTCCTACACGACTGAAAGAATTCGGACGCGAAACCCCAGGTGCACAACTACACATGCTGACCAACATTCCTGTAAGGTTTCGTGACTCTATGTCAAATAACTTTGGAGTTAGGCACGACACAACACGAAAATTAACAATTTTTACAAAGTCAGGGGCAATAACTCCTACAGTACTGAATGAATCTTGACGTGAAACTCCAGGTGCACAACTACACATGCTGAACAACAGTCCTGTAAAGTTTTATGACTCTATGTCATATACTTTTGGAGCTAGGCACGAAACAACATTCTCAGACGGACAAACGGACGGACAGGACAATCACTATATGCCTCCCGCATCAGTAGATGCCGAGGGCATAAAAACAGGTTCGAAGTCAAGAAATTAAGAAGTACCATAAGTAAAGAAATGAGGCGGTATTTTGCACAACATGTTGGTGCCAACAGATCTACTGACATGATGACTCCTTTATATGCTATTTCACTTCCATTGAAAAGTTAATAATCTATTTATCTATTTGGGTTTTACGGCTCATGAACACAATATAGGTTATATGGCACCAAAGAGGACTACAAATTTTGGTTCCACATCTCACTTACATCGAAATAAAAACATGAAGTATGGAATCAAAATTTGCGTACCTACTGGAATCACAGAGTTACTGCAAAACCAAGTGTTAAGACCCTATTAGTCGGCAGTTACTATCATTCAAGGGTAAGGCAGTGGTCCAATTCTTTTCATATACAGATTGTCCCAGAACCACATGGAGCGAAAAGTTATTAAAATGCAAAATGTGATGTTTCCTACAGAGTCACAATTTCATACACAAATGAACTGTCTGCCTGAAATACAAGACTTACAAACAAAGACTGTAAGATCATTGAACTAAAAGTATAACAAGTATATATGAATTTAAGATTAGTTTCCTGACTAAATTTCTTAACAGAACAAGAGCTGTCACTAATGGTGCCAAATAAAACAAGTGAATGAAGTATTGCCATGCAATACAAAGTCCGCTACTGGAAGGCACCTTATTGTTTCTACTGCAGTGTGACCTTGACCTTAAGACTTAGGGCCCGGGTTTTGCACATGACATGTTGTCTCATCCAGGGAAATATTTGTGCCAACAGATATTTAACAGATATTTAAATCCTGCATTGCATGACAAAGTTATAGACCGGACAGGAAAAAATTCTCAAAGTGTGACCTTGACCTTTAAGCCAGGGTTCTGGGTGTTGCGCATGACACATCATCTCATCATGGGGAACATTTGTGCCAAGTAATATTAAAATTCTTTCATGCAGAGTTATGGACAGGACAAGAAAAAAGCCCTGTTGACATTTGACCTCCAATTGTAACCTTCACTTTTGAGCTAGGGGTCTGGGTCTTGCACATGACACGGCGTCTCCTCATGGGGAACATTTGTGCCAAGTGATATTAAAATCCCTTAATGAATGACAGAGTTATGGACAAGACATGAAGCACACCCTGTTCATGCCATGCTTACATTATCTGTCTGCCAAGTGTGACCTTGACCTTTGAGCTATGGGTCTGAAAGGTGGGCATGACACATCGTGTTATTATGAGGTACATTTCTGCCAAGTAATATTAAAATCCCTTCATGGATATGGGAGTTGGGAGTGGACTGGAGAAAAGCCCTGTTGAAATTTGACCTCCAATTGTGACCTTGACCTTTGAGCTAGGGATCCGGGTCTTGCGCATGACATGTCGTCTCCTCATGGGGAACATTTGTGCCAAGTGATATCAAAGTCCCATAATGAATGACAGAATTACACACCGGACACGAAGCAGACCGTGTTCATGCCATACTAACATTTGAATGCTAAGTGTGACCTTGACCTTTGAGCTAGGGGTGGGCATGACACATCATCTTATTATGAGGTACATTTGTGCCAAGTAATATTAAAATCCCTTCTTGGATGGGAGAGTTATGGACCGGACAGGAGAAAAGCCCTGTTGACCTTTGACCTCCAATTTTGACCTTGACCTTTGAGGTAGGGTCAAGGTCTTGCGCACGACACATTGTCTCATCATGGGGAACATTTGTGCCAAGTAATATTAAAATCCCTTCATGTATGAGTTATGGACCGGACAAGAAATTGCGGACGGACGGAATGACGGAAAAGCGCATTTCCTATAGTCCCCGAAACTGGTTTTCAACCAGTAGGGGACTAACAAGTGTACAAAGCTATTCTATAATCCCACATTCAAGGAAGAAGTGACTGTCCAGACAAGGTCAATTATAGCCGTATTTGACCTTTAAACTCCAAGTGTTACCTTGACCTTTAAGATATTGACGCTGGTGTTACACGTAACACACCTTCTCATGGTGGTAAACAATTGTACAAAGTTATTTCATAATCCCACATTCAATGACAAAGTTACTGTCTAGACAAGGTCAATTATAGCCATATTTGACCTTTAAACTGTAAGTGTGTCTTCGCTCCCTTACGGACTCGACAAAAAACATTAGTTTCCTAACTACATGTCTTAACAAAAAACAAACAAACAAGGTGTTACTGCCTAGTGTGGCAATATCTAAACCTATTTAAATTGTCGATCAAAAAGACAATTTAATGACTCAACAATTTCAGGATTACAAATTTTGGTTCCACACCTCATTTACATCAAAATAACAAGAGCGCCGCCAAGCGGGGCAATATACGCCCGAAGGGTTACATCAGAGGATGGGAGCAAAACTGAAACAACTTGACCGTTGAAGCCCAAAGGACAGGAACAACAAAAAGAATAAATTCCAAACAAAATTCTAAGTCCACAAAAAAATTCTTACCAGGTAAAGTTATGTCAAAATACATCTTAAAATTGGACGTACCATCCATGTTGTACCACAGAAAAATGGTCTTGGGTTTTCCCTATGGCCAAGAATAAAGAAGTTTCAAAATAAGCTATTTATAGTAACAAAAATGGGAAGTAATACAAAAAAATATTTTAGACAACAAAAAAGGGATCAGCAAAATAAAAACAAGAGCACAGCAATGCAGAGCAATATACACAAAGCAAAGTCATATTTGACCTTTGACCCCCAAGAGTGACCTTCACCTTGAAGTGAGTCATCGAAAACATGCGCTCTGCAAGTTGCCTCAGTCTGGTGAACATTTGTGCCAAGTTTCTTTGAAATCCTTCCAGCAGTTCAAGTGTTACAGAGCGGACACGAAACACACTCATATGATCTTTAACCCCTGAAGTGTGACCTTGAACTTAAAGCTAGTCATCTGAAACAAGCGCTCTGCACATCGTCTCCGTGTGGTGAACATTCGTGTCAAGTTTCTTTGAAATCCTTCAAGGGGTTCAAAAGTTACAGAGCGGACACGAAACTGCTAACGGACCAACGGACGGATGTCCAACTGAAATAAAAGAGAGTGCTGTTTCTTTTGTTTAAATAGGTGGCCATGGCCCTTTAATGTATTGGTAACGAACAGACGGACACTGGCGTCATAACATAATACGTCCCTTTGGGCATATAAAAACATGAGGCACGGAATCAAAACTTGCATACCTGCTGGAGTGACAGAGTTACTGCAAAACCAAGTGTTAAGACCCTATTAGTCGCCTCTTACGATCATGCAAGGGTAAGGCAGTGGTTCCAATTCTTTTCATACACAGATCGTCCCAGAACCACATGGGGCAATGACTTAACAAATAGTAGAATATCAAAGCATGAATGAAACATTAGTTTCCTGACTAGATGTATTAACAAAACAAGAGGGTCATGATGACCCTGATTCGCTCACCCGAGTAATATGAGCCACATATTTCAAATGGCAAACTGATGCTAAAATATTAGAATGTAGGTCAGTAGGTCATATTCATGGTCAGTGAAAGTCAGTTTTAAGACAGATATGCAAAACTGTACATGTTATCCAAATTTCAAGGCTGTATCTTAAAAAAAACAGAAAGTAGGTGAAGGTCACAGTCAGGGGATCACTAATAACTTGGGGTCATCAGGTAATTATAATTAAACAGTCTTAGAAAGATGATCTGATAATTGTTGAAGTATTTATTCCTATATAAGTCATATAAAAAGTGACCCCCAGGGCTGGGTCTCTTTTCACTCCAGGTGAATAATTTCAACAATCTTGTTAAAAAAGATTTTTAAAGTTTTTCCTTCCACATAAACCAGAGTCTTAATGGAATTCAATTGTTTGAACAATTTTGAAAGGGGACTATCCAAGGATCATTCCTGTGAAGTTTGATGCAATTCTGTCCAAAAAATTTCTAGAACATTTTTCTAGAAAATGTCGACGGACAGACGACTGACAACGAGTGGTCACAAAAGCTTACTATAAGCCTTTGGCTCAGGTGAGCCAAACAGCAAGGTACTGGCAATATCAAAACATATTTAAATTCAGTATCAAAGGACAATTTAATGATTCAGCAAAGAATCAGAAATCATCATGACAAGTATGAATGAAACTAAAACGTGTCTGTAGGACACAGGTGTGCCTCCCCCCCTCCACCCACTGTAACATTTGTCACAAATAAGGGGAAATAATTCAAATGTTTGCAGTCTTAATGGGGTATAGCCTCAGCAAACATTTTATGAAAAGGATTCATTATTCAAAAGGCCATATACTTTTTCAGCTATGAGCATCACAAACAAAAAATCCACTATTTTGGCTATTTCAAGAGCTATAACTCTGTAATAAGCACTAAGCTTGTCACGAAGAATGCCAAGTGTGCAAGGTCACATAATGATAAAGACTCAAGCAAGGTTTCATGAATTTACACAAAATACTTTTTGACCTAGGCACATATATAGGTTAAAATGTGCATTTTTTACTATTTCAGGGGCCATAACTTTAAAAACAGGGAATGGAGCCAGCAAAACAACAAGAGGTGTGCAAGTTTATGTCATGATAAAGACTCATGCAAGTTATCATCCATTTATATTATACACTTTTTGAGGTAGGCACGTTACAAGGTGTGAATGTGCATTTTTGCCTATTTTCAGGGGCACTAACTCTGAAAATAAGGGGTGGAGGCAGACAAAACAAGAGCTGTCCATAAGACAGCCAAGCTCGACTATTCAAAATATTGTCACAGAAGCAGGAAATTATTACCCAAAATGTTAAATATCAAAAGAGTTTTAACTTCGAAAGGGGACATAATTTGACCAAAATGCATATCAGAGTTATGGGACTTGATGCTATCAACTAGTTTTATAACCCCGAAGAAACATGTTAAGTTTCAATTCAATATCTGCATTAGTTTTGGAGACAGTAACTTGCATGTAAAACTTTAACCAGAATTTTCTAAGTCCAAAAGTGGGCATAATTTGCTCAAAATACATGTTAAAGAGTTATGGAACTTGACCCAGTGAGGTTGGTAATTGACCTAGAAAAAGAATAAATAAGTTTCAAAGCTATATGCCTTTTGGTAATAGCTGTATGTACTTGCACACAAATCTTTCACCAGGATTTTCTAAGTCCAAAAGTGGGGAATATTTTGCCCAAAATACATGTCAGAGTTATGGAACTTGACCCAGTGAGGTTGGTAATTGACCTAGAAAAAGAATAAAAAAGTTTCAAAGCTATATGCCTTTTGGTAATAGCTGTATGTACTTGCACGCAAATCTTTAACCAGGATTTTCTAAGCCCAAAAGGGGGCATAATTTGGCAAAAATGAAGGTCAGAGTTATGGGACTTGGTGCTATCAACTGGTTTTATAACCCTGAAGACACATGTGAAGTTTCAATTCAATGTCTGCATTAGTTTTGGAGATAGTAACTTGCATGCAAAACTTTAACCCGAATTTTCTAAGTCCAAAAGGGGGCATAATTTGCTCAAAATACATGTTAGAGTTATGGAACTTGACCCAGTGAGGTTGGTAATTGACCTAAAAAAAGAATAAATAAGTTTCAAAGCTATATACCTTTAAATGATAGCTGTATGTACTTGCATGAAAAAACTTAACCAAGGTGTGACGCCGACGCCAGGGTGAGTAGAAAAGCTAGACTATTCTTCGAATAGTCGTGCTAAAATGAAGAGGTGCCAAACTTCATATCACAATAAAGACTCGTGCAAGGTTTAATCAATAAATATGTAATACTTTGTGAGTTAGGCGCGTCACAAGGTAAAAATGTGCATTTTTTACTATTTCTGGGGCCATAACTCTGGAAATAGGGGACAGAGCCAGATGTAAAATAGAAGGTGCAGAAGTTAATATCATGATAAAGACTCATCCAAGGTTTAATCAATTCATATGTAACACTTTTTGTGGTAGGCGCGTCACAAGTTGAAAATGAGCATTTTTTACTATTTCAGGGGCCATAACTCTAGTAATAGGGGCATTTTTTACCCAGATGAAAAATAGAAGGTGCCCAAGTTCATATCATGATTAAGACTGTTGCAAGGTTTCATGAATCTACACCAAATACGTTTTGAGGTAGGCGTGTCACAAGGTGTACAAGTTCACAATTGAGCCACACCATGAGAAAACCAACATAGTGGGTTTATGACCAGCATGGATCCAGACCAGCCTGCGCATCTGCACAGTCTGGTCAGGATCCATGCTGTTCGCTTTCAAAGCCTATTGCATTTAGAAAAACCGTTAGCGAACAGCATGGATCCTGCACAGATGCGCAGGCTGGTCTGGATCCATGCTGGCCGCAAACACACTATGTTGGTTTTCTAATGGCATGGCTCAAATTATCATGATAAAGACTCATGCAAGGTTCCATCAATTAATATTAAATACTTTTTCACTATTTCAGCGGCAATAACTCTGGAAATAGAAGGCGGAGCCAGATGAAAAATTTGAGATATACGTGCAAGTCCATATCATGAGTAAGACGCATGCAAGGTTTCATGAATGTATATATAAAAAATTTCTGAACTAGGCGTGTCATAAGGTGAAATTTTTTGACTATTTCAGGGGCCATAACTCTGGAAATATGGGGCGGAGCCAAACAAAAGATAGGAGGTGCACAAGTTCATGACACGATAAAGACTCATGCAAGGTGACAAACTTCGGACGGACAAGACCAAATCTATATGCCCCTAACACTCATTGGGGGGGGGGGGGGGGGGGGGGGGGGGGGGCAAGCACGAACATTAGTTTTTCTAGAAATCTCAACAAAAAGCAAACTTGGTGTTAAAGCCTAGACTGACAATATAGTCACACACATATTTAAATTGTCTATCTAACAGTGTGCCCAATCACGCGATAGCGCACGTCATTTTGACCTCGGAAGTGAAAGTGGAAAGGTAAACAAAAGTTTTAAATCAGGGCATAACTTTTTTACTTAATATATTGTGTTAATACCATGCACACAATGACAAACCTATTTGAAAGTGCTACCCCCAATACTACAATTTCCCCACCAAAACTTTCTCGTTTTAATGTACTCCTGTCCAATTGACTTGCACAATGAGCGCACAATGTCAAAAGTGGAATGGCGTAAAAACAAGGATTTGGTGGGGAAATCGAAGTACCGGGGGTAGTACTTTCAAATAGGTGTAGAATCATGTGCATGATATCAACACAATATATTGAATAAAAAACTTACGCTGCGGTTTATAATTTTTGTTTACTTTTCCACTTTCACTTTGAAGCTCAAAATGACGTAGAGCAATCACGTGATTGGACACACTGTCTAAAACTAAATTACAATTTTAAGACTGTCAGCAGGTATATTAGCTCCAACACAAAAATTATAACAAAAATGTTAAAAGTTAATTGTACTGAACATTTGACTGAAGTTATTAAGAAATTGTAAGATGCATGAGGCAGCTATTTCTTAACTGCCTTCACAAGCTGGGCAATTAGTTCTAATTTTTTATCCTCATTTTTCATTCTAGCTTCATGTTGCCTGTTTAGTGTCTCTAGTAACATTTCCTGTTCTCGAACCATGTCTGTTTTCATTTCCTTCAAGAATTCGACAATAACATCAGTCTTATTTTGCCTTTTCATTTTTTTGGCCTTTTTTATATTGTTACCCTCTTCTGAGCTTCCTTCAGTGTCTTCCACTGTACTACGCTCTGATGAATTTGATGAAGCATTGAAACTTTCACTACAGCCTGCAGTCCCAGTAAAGACTGGCTTTACATTCGGTCTGTATCCATATACTTCCTGTAATTCTTCAAAATATGGACAGTGCTTGGGTGCACTTCCACTTTTATTGTTGTGGTCAATTGTGTCCCTGAAATTTTTTGTCAGATTTTTCCATTTTTGTTCTGCTTTTTCTATTGTAACGTTAAATGTATCAGAACAGAGCTTAGCTGCAATAAGGGCCCACACATGTTTCTTTTTTATAGATGGTTTAGAAAACATTTGTTCATACTGAGCATGTAGGTCAATCAATTTCAGAACCTTTTCCTTTGGCCATTTGGTTTGAACTGTGCCTGAAAGCAACAAACACTTGATACAGTACATGCAGGTGTGAAAAAGTATAAATTGCCAATTTGAAAATTAAAGTCAATACAACTTTATAACAAGAGGGTCATGATGACCCTGGATCGCTCACCTGAGTCATATCAGGTACATGTTTCAAATGTCAAACTGATGCTAAAATATTAAGAAAGTAGATCAGTAGGTCACATTCACTGTCACTGAAAGTCAGTTTTAAGATTGGTGTGCAAAACTGCATATGTCATCCAAATTTTAAGGCTATATCTTAAACAACAGGGCCATGATGGCCCTATATTGCTCACCTGTTATCATTCCACTTAAGGACAAGAAGGTCAAAAAATCATAATCAACACCGACGAAAAGAACATTAAAAATAAATCTAAGTCCTCAGAAAAAATATCTAAGTCCAAAGGCCAGGAACAAGAAAGGGAAGAAATTTAAGCAAAAAGAAAAAATTCTTACAAGGTACAGATAATGAAATGCTCTAAAAAATTTTACCTCTTATTTATCCATCGTTCTTTCACTCGGGTTGTTTACTTTCGTTTTGCAGCTTTTGCTGGCGACAACACATGATGCTGGCTCTTGTCTTAGGTCTTATTCACAAGACAACAACCAGACATTAAGTCTTGTACCAGCATTTTGATCTATCCTTCACTTTTGAAGCCGTTTTCCATGACAGAACTTTGTCATAGTTTGTATGTGTATCCAGTTTTCACAACTTATGTCAGCAATTCCTTATTCCTTCATTATAATTTCTAGATGTTAAATTCCAATTTCATTTGGTGTAGCAACCTTTATAAAGTAATTCTGCCAAGTAAATCCATGTATCTTGATGTATAATAATGTAATTTTGACTTTTAATCTAGGACGGATTACACCAAACCGGAAGTGACTACTCAGTGTTACATGTGAAGTAGTGCAAAATGTAGATCCATGCTTTAGATGAAATCTGGTATAATGAGTGACATGAGGAGGTGACAGTTAAATATTTGGCTTATTTTTATTGCTTATTTTATTGACCAAGATACCAAGATCTACACCATTTTCATTGTGAATTTCCGGGAATAAGTTTTATTCTTTGTGAAAAATGTCTACCTATGCGTAATTGCTAAACGGCTGTTTTTATGGAGGCATTTTTAGCGGGTGATATTTCTCAGAACAGATTATTTTTCTTATATACCACATAACATGTCAATATTTTTCTATTTTTTATAAGATCACATGCCATACTAAATGACTATATATGGTTTTCATATCATTGAAATGCTTTAAAGTGCTAAAAATGAGGTCTGAATATTTTATTGTTAATATGAAATAAATAAGCATGATAAATACCGTGATTGTCTCAGTCCAACTAATAACAACAATGAAATTTCAAATAAGTCCTATAAGTACTTACTGATATAAATCCATTTTGATTACAATCAGGGGAGGTAATCAGATATAAAATAACTCTGGAACGTATGATTGGATCTGATTTGTCATGGAATCCAAGATTTCTTGTTGTTGAAGATATTTTGGAAGTTTGTATCTAATAAAACCATAAATGAAGTCTCTATATGGCTGCAAAAGCCAAAATAGCCAATTTTGGACCTTTAAGGGGCCATAACTCTGGAACCCATGAAAAAATCTGGCCAGTTCAAGAAAGGAACCGAGATCTTGTGGTGATACAAGTTGTGTGCCAGTTTGGTTAAAATCAAATCATAAATGAAGCTGCTATTGTGCAGACAAGGTCAAAATAGCTAATTTTGGCCCTTTCAGGGACCATAACTCTGGAACCCATAATGAGATCTGGCCAGTTCAAAAAAGGAACCAAGATCTTATGGTGATGCAAGTTAGAGTGCAACTTTGGTTAGAATAAAATCATAAATGAAACCTTTATCGTGCAGACAAGAAATTTTTTACGGACGGATGGACGACAGACAAAATGTGACCACAAAGGCTCACCTCATCACTAAGTAGGTCAAGGTCACAGTCAAATGACCCATACTTTTGGTCATCAGGTAATTATAATTAAACAGTGTACGAAATATGATCAGATAATTTTTGAAGTATTTTTTTCCTATATAACACATATAACAAGTGACCCCAGATGGGGCCTGTTTTCACCTCAGGGGCTTAATTTAAAAATATTGGTAGAGGAGCACTAGGCAATGCTACAAACCAAATATCAAAGGTCTAAGTGTTGTGGTTTCAGACAAGAAGATTTTTACATTTCTTTTCCTATATAAGTCTATGTAAAACTTGGGACCCCCAGAGATGGGCCATTTTGACTGTAGAGGGATAATTTGAAAAATCTTGGTAGAGGACCACTAGATGATGCTACATACCAAACATCAAAGCCCTAGGCCGTGTGGTTTTGTACAAGAATTTCAAAGTTTTCCCTATATAAGTCTATATAAACCATGTGACCCCCTGGGCGGGGCCATATTTGACCCTAGGGGGATAATTTGAACAACTTAGGTAGAGGACCACTAGATGATGCAACACACCAGATATGAAAGCCCTAGGCCCTGTGGTCTTGGACAGGAAGATTTTTAAAGTTTTTCCTTTCAGTTGCCATGGCAACCCGAGTTCTGCATGGAATTCAATTCTTTGAACAATTTTGAAACACCACCCAAGGATCATTCCTGCGAAGTTTGGTGTGATTCTGCCAAGTGGTTTTCAAGTAGATTTTTTACAAAATGTTGACGGACACAGGACGGACGATGGACATTGAGCGGTCAGAAAAGCTCACCATGAGCCTTTCGCTCTGGTGAGCTAAAAAGAGAAAGTGTAAAAAAATGTTAACAAATGCGGAGACGCGGAAAGACGCTGATGCCGGGTTGAGTAGGATAGCTCTCCTTATACTTTGTACAGTCGAGCTAAAAATGTGCAGCCCGATACAGGCATTGAACCTACGACCTTACAAGTCATTATTTCAGATGTTCTATCAACTGAGCTAATCAGACAATGAATATCATACACTAATCATATACATTTTATACACACTGCTGCAAGAGTAACAACCTTGTTGCACTGAAGTTACAAAGTACTTCTGGTAGAAGTATTTTTTATGTTACAAAATAAAATCTCTGAATATGCGACTTAGTAATACATGTACCATCTGACGATGAGGAAGACTGACAAATTGCACCATCACATTCCTGCAAATTCACCAAGCATGGATCCTGTACATTTGGCTGACAGATAGACTGGCCTGTGTTCTGCTTCACTGTCTCTAAGTTAGTCGGACTGATAGACTGGTCTTTATTCACCTTTACTGTCCTGAAGTTAGATTGACTGATAAACTGGCCTGTGTTCTCCTTTACTGTCTTTATGTTAGATTGACTGATAAACTGGCCTGTGTTCTCCTTTACTGTCTTAAAGTTAGATTGACTGATAAACTGGCCTGTGTTCTCCTTTACTGTCTTTATATTAGATTGACTGATAAACTGGCCTGTGTTCTCCTTTACTGTCTTTATGTTAGATTGACTGATAAACTGGCCTGTGTTCTCCTTTACTGTCTTTAAGTTAGATTGACAGATAAACTGGCCTGTGTTCTCCTTTACTGTCTTTAAGTTAGATTGACTGATAAACTGGCCTGTGTTCTCCTTTTCAGTCTTCATCTCAGTCTCTTCTCTGTAAAGAAAGAATACGTAAGACCATTGACATAAAAGAATAGAAGTGGCCATTGCGATTTGTGTACATCCAGTCTGGTTACTTTAAACTGTGTGCTAGACCATAAAACTTTCTACCAGTACATGTTTCAAAACTGATCCAATTATTATAATTAGAGCCTTTTAATTTTTCACTTTAGATGAATGCTGTTTCTGTGCATCACATTAATATATGATTTTCTACTTCAAAGTTTTGCAAGGATATTTCTGTGCGAGTTGAAGATTTTCCTGTTAAAATGTTACGTTCTCCATTTTTTTCACAGAATTTCTACCCAATATTGGGTAAGAAAAAACTTGGATATATGTTTTTTGTCCACTTATAATATTCTGACAATTTTAGGTGTTGCTTTTGCACTTGCGTATAAGACAAGTTGGAAATTAAAGATAAACAAGAGGGCCATAATGGCCTTATATCGCTCACTTGTTATCATTACACGAAAGGACAAGAATGCCAAAGTAGAAATTGCTTTTGTAAAAAAGCGCATGTCTCCCCCAATGCAAAGTCCTATAGGCAAGAAGTCAATAGGGGCCAGGAGCGAAAGTCGAAGAGACACTGATGGTTGGCTGCAATAGGGATCATCCCATTAAATTTCAACACTCTTGGCCTAGTGGTTCTCAAGTCACTGTTCAGGTTCCTATGACCTTCACCTTTGATCAAGTGACCTCAAAATAAATAGGGGTCATCTACTCTGCATGTCCAACCATCCTAATAAGTTTCAACATTCTAGGTCAAGTGGTTCTCAAGTTATTTTCCAGAAATGATTTTATATGACCAGGCCCTTGTGACCTTGACCTTTTATAGACTGCATGTTCAATTATCCTATGAAGTTTCAACATTCTGGGTCAAGTGGTTCTCAAGTCATTGGAAATTGTTTTCCATGTTCAGGCTCCTGAGACCTTGACCTCTAACAGAGTGACCCCAAAATCAATAGGGGTCATCTACTCTGCATGTTCAATCATCCTATGAAGTTTCAATATTCTGGATCAAGAGGTTCTCAAGTTATTGATCGGAAATGGTTATCAATGTTCAGGCCCCTGTCACCTTGACCTTTAATGGAGTGACCCCAAAAACAATAGGGGTCATCTACTCTGCATGAACAATCATCCTATGAAGTTTCAACATTCTGGGTCGAGAGGTTCTCAAGTTATTTATTGGAAATGGTTTTCCATGTTCAGGCCCCTGTGACCTTGACCTTTAACAGAGTCACCCCAAAATCATTAGGGGTCATCTACTCTGCATGACCAATCATCGTATTAAGTTTCAATATTCTGGGTCAAGTGGTTCTCAAGTTACTGACCGGAAATGGTTTTCAATGTTCAGGCTCCTGTGACTTTGACATTTAATGGAATGACCTCAAAATCGACAGGGGTCATCTACTTTGCATGTACAATCATCCTATGAAGTTTCAACATTCTGGGTGAAGTGGTACTCAAGTTACCGTGTGGAAATGGTTTTCAATGTTCAGGCCCCGGTGACCTTCACATTTAACGGAGTGACCCCAAAATCCATAGGGGCCATCTACTTTGCATGTATAATCATCCTATGAAGTTTCAACATTCTGGGTCAAGTGGTACTCAAGTTATTGATCGGAAATGGTTTTCATATGGGAAAATGAGCCCCTACCCAGGGAGGCCACTTTTTCAATTAATCCAAATTATTTGAAGGAATTTGGTAGAGGGTCACCCAAGAAATATTTGTGTAAAATTATTTTGAAAACGGACCAGCAGTTTCTGACAAAAAGATTTTCAAAGTTCTATATAAGCATATAGGGAAAATAAGCAGGCCATGTTTTTCGATGAATCAAAATTATTTGAAGGAATATAATAGTGGGTCACCCAGTGAATACTAGTCTTGTGTAAAATTGTTTTCAAATCAGTTTTCTATATAGCCGTATAGGGAAAACAAGCCCCACACCCCTTTCTTTCTGGGGCCATAACTATAGAACCCATGCTGCGATTTTCCTACTTCAAATTGGACATCTCATAGTTATACAAGTTCTGTGAAAGTTTGGTTCAATTCAAATCATAAATGAAACTGCTATTGAGCAGACAAGGCTGAAATAGCTATTTCTGGCCTTTTCTGGGGCTATAACTCTGAAACACATAATGGGATCTGTCAGGTTCAAAAAAGGAACCAAGACCTTAAGGTTATACAACTTATGTTCAAGTTTGATTATATTATTAAATTGTAAATGAAACTGCTATTGTACAGACAAGGTCAAAATAGCTAATTTTGGCCCTTTCAGGGGCCATAACTCTGGAATCAATAATGGTATCTGGCCATTAAAAAACGGGGGAACCGAGTTCTTATGGTGATACAAGATTTGTGCAAGTTTGGTTAAAATCTAATCATAAATGAAGCTGCTATTGTGCAGACAAGGTCAACATAGATAATTTTGGCCCTTTCAAGAGCCGTAACTCTGAAACCTATCATGGGATCTTGCCGCTTCAAGAAATGAATCAAGATCTTGCGGTGACACAAGTTTTGTGGAAGTTTGATTAAATTCAAATCCTAAATGAAGGTGCTATTGTGAAGACGAGGTCAAAATAGTTAATTCTGGCCCTATCAGGGGCCATAAGTCTGGAACCCATAATGGAAACTGGCCACTTCAAGAAAGGAACCAAGATTTTATGGTGACATAAGTTTTGTGCAAGTTTGATTAAATTCAAATCATAAATAAAGCTGCTAGTGTGCAGACAAGGTGAAAATAGCTAATTTTTGCCCTTTCAGGGGCCATACCTCTGGAACCCATGATGCGATCTGGCCAGTTCAAGAAAGGAACCAAGATCTTATGGTGATACAAGTTGTGTTGAAGTTTGGTTAAAATAAAATCATAGATGAAACCACTATCGTGCAGACAAGAAATTGTTAACGCACAGACTGACGACGGACGAAGTGTGATCACAAAAGCTCACCTTGTCACTATGTGACAGTTCCGCTAAAAAGTAAGCCTCAATAGGTTGTCTTGTAAGCGCAGACGGATGATAGACAATTTCAAGTGAACAGTACTGGGATGTGCATGCTGACCTGCATCTACATTGGTCATAATAGTAATTTAAGAACAAGTTTGAAGTTCTTGCATCATGAAAAAAATGCTCGTACATCCTTAATGCACAAATGTTCATTAACTGATAACAGCTGAATTAATGTCTAACCCACTGTTTGCTGAAGCCTAAAGTATACCTGATAGGTGGTAGTTTACAGGGTGCAGCTGTTCCTGACTCTATGTTGTTGCACTCCAAGTTGTTGTCTGAAAAGAAAAGACTTGTGTACCTCAAATTTCTACATCAAGTGGTTAATGTTTCATGCAAATACAGGTACTACTACATCAAAGAAATGGAACAAAATCATGTAAAGGCAAAACATTTACTAACAATAGGTGTTGGAGGGCAGCAACGCTAGACTATTTAACAGCCTTAACAACTGAATAAATACAAGTTGAACAAGCAAATTCGATGAATTGGTATCCCCCGCCGAAAGGGTTTGTGGAGAGGAATGGGAAAAAAATATATCCGGCAAAAAGTTAAGGATGTTAATAAGAAGCAAATAATTTCATTAGTCAAAATCAATTTTAACAGAAAACAAATGTTTAATTAAAGAGTACATAATAAATGTATGATACTTTGATCCTGACTAAAGAATTTATTTTGAATAGGATATGCTTACTGTAATAAGCTTAGCTTTTAACATTAAATGCAGTTAACTGAAATGTGAGGTTGAAGTTTAACTGGAACGAAATATTGTCTTTGAGTGGTTTGGCACCAGATGTTGCTGTTTAACATTTGAACTTAAAAGAATAAATGTCCTTAAGAGAACACAGGTAAGATATCTTGAACATGACTGAGGGCAAGATTTGTGCAGTCACAACTTAACAGGTTGAAGGTTTGAACATTGTAAAAAAAAATAAACAAGACCTGTCTCCATAGAATGACACATGCCCCCTATGGCACTTTGAATGAATAGTTATGGTCGATGTTAGAGTTTAGGACCTTTGACCTACGGTCCTCGGTCTTGCGAGCGACACGTCGTCTTACTGTGGTACACATTCATGCCCAATAATTTTATAATCCATGCATGAATGACAAAGATATGGACCGGACACGCCCATCAATGCACTATCATGAAATATGACCTTTAACGTCTAAGTGTGACCTTGACCTATGAGCTACGGACCTGGGCCTTCGCACGACACGTCGTCTTACTTTGGTACACATTCATGCCAAGTTACTTGAAAATCCATCCATGGATGACAAAGATATGGACCGGACACGAATGCACTATCCTGAAAAATTACCTTTAACGTCTAAGTGTGACCTTGACCTTTGAGCTACGGACTTGGCTCTTGCGCGTGACATGTCGTCTTACTGTGGTACACATTCATGCCAAGTTATTTGAAAATCCATCCATGGATGAGAAAGATATGGACCGGACACGAATGCACTATCATGAAAAATGACCTTTAACGTCAAGTGTGACCTTGACCTTTGAGCTACAGACTTGGCTCTTGCGCGCGACATGTCGTCTTACTGTGGTACACATTCATGCCAAATTATTTGAAAATCCATCCATGGATGACAAAGATATGGACCGGACACGAATGCACTATCATGAAAAATTACTTTTAACGTCTAATTGTGACCTTGACCTTTGAGCTTCGGACCTGACTCTTGCGCGCGACACATCGTCTTACTGTGGTACACATTCATGCCAAGTTATTTGAAAATCCATCCATGGATGACAAAGATACGGATCGGACACGAATGCACTATCATGAAAAATGACCTTGATCTTTGAGCTACGGACCTGGGTCTTGCATGTGACACATCGTCTTACTGTGGTACACATTCATGCCAAGTTATTTGAAAATCCATCCATGGATGACAAAGATATGGACCGGACACGAAAATTGCGGACAGACCGACAGACTGACAGACGGTTCAAAAACTATATGCCTCCCTTCAGGGGCATAAAAAGGAATGGAAATAGATATATGTATATAATATATAGATATATGGTAAAATTAAATTAATACAATTAAAGGGCAATAACTGTTACAAATAAATCCGAACGAAATTTTGTGTACACAACCACATAATGGTGATCTAAATTCTGTTTAAGTTTCATAGTTGTAGGTCAAATATATCAAAAGTTATGATGCAGAAATTGCCATATTTATAGTACCCTATATAGTAAACACTACAAACTTCTAAGGGCCATAACTGTGGTGTTACTTGGGCAATCTGACTGAAACTTGACGGGCCGCAAGAACTCATAGTAGTGAACACATGAAGTTTTAAATAAATATTCCCAACCATATCCTAGATATGGCTCCACACAGAGGGACGGACGGACAACGCCAAAACTATATCCCTCCGACTTTCATCGGGGGATAAAAAGGAGCATAATTTTGTAAAAATGCAAAACAGGGTTATGGAACCTGCAAAGTGTTTACCAGCTTATGACAGTGGACAACACTCACAAAGCTTTAACAAAAATGCCAAGTTGAAAAAGGGCCATGATATTGTAAAATGCAAAGTACAGTTGGGACTGCCTTAACGACCCCCTGAATTTAGCGACTCCCTGTCATATGCGACCCTATTTTATGCTCCGGACGCAATTTACTATTACAAGAGTCTGAATTAAGCAACCCCCTGCCTTACGCGACAAGCGACTGAAATTAGACTCTCGAATCGATTATTAGACTGTTTTAGACTTCGAGATGCTCCCTTGCAAGGTTTTACACAACAGAGTTACCGTTCGTTATCTCGCGTGAAGTTGTTTGAGGCGAGAACTTATTTGTTTACAAAAAATGGCCGATGAAAAACATAAAAAAGAACTTTTTTGACATTAGAACAGCGTGTTAAGGCACTTGAATTGCTCGATTGAGGAAAACCAGCGTATAATGTCGCTGAAGAATTCGAAGTCGGTGCATAAATTAACAGTGTTTCTAGTGAAACAAAAAGATGGCGGTATTTATTTTAACAGGAAAAGACGAAACGACGAAGTAAACACGGTTTAAAGATGCAGTCATTAAACGAATAAATGTCAATGAACCATTAATACACAAAGATATTTATATCATAAACCTGACCTATTCACCTGAAGATCATCAAGATTAACATTCTGACCAAGTTTCATTAACATATGGTCATAAATGTTGCCTCTAAAGTGTTAACAACCTTTTTCTTTTGATTTGACCCTGCGACCTAATTTTTGACCTGACATGACCCAGATTCGAAGTTGACCTAAGGATCATAAAGTTTAAAATTCTGACTAAGTTTCATGAAGATACAGTCATAAATATGACCTCTAGTGTTAACAAGCTTTTCCTTTGATTTGACCTAGTGACCAAGTTTTTGACCCCACCTGACCCAGATTTAAATCTGACCATTAGTTCATCAACATTAACATTTTGACCAAGTTTCATTAAGATATGGTCATTAATGAGGCCTCTACAGTGTAAACTAGCTTTTCCTTTGATTTGACCCAGTGACCTAGTTTTTGATCCTATATGACCTAGATTCAAACTGGACCTTCAGATCATCAAGATTAACATTCTGACCAAGATACAGTCATAAATGTGGCCTTTACAGTGTTAACAAGCTTTTCATTTGATTTGATCTGGTGACCTACTTTTTGACCCCAGATGACCCAATATCGAACTCGTTCAAGATTTTATCAAGGGTAACATTCTGACCAAATTTTATTGAGATTGGGCCAAAAATGTGACCTCTAGAGTGTTAACAAGCTGTTCCTTTTATGACCTTGACCTAGTTTCTGACCCCAGGTGAGCCAATATTGAACTCACCAAAGATTTTATTGAGGGTAACATTCTGACCAAGTTTCATTAAGATTGGGCCAAAATTGTGACCTCTAAAATGTTAACAGTCAAATTGTTGACGATGGACTGACAGACGGACAGACACAGGGCGATCACAAAAGCTCACCTTGCGCACTTCGTGCTCAGGTGAGCTAAAAATGCTAAAAATTCAAACTGAACATGATCTCAATATAAACTGATTGACATGTGTGAAGTTTTAATTATCACTAGTACTTACAGAGATATGAACTTTCACACAAAATTTGAAAACATGAATTTTTGAAGTACAAGAATGGGCATAATCTTTTTGAAAATGCGAGTCAGTTATCTAGCTCTGTGACCTTACTTAGTAACAGGTATTAACCCCAAAAACTAGTCGGTTTCAATCATTATCCCTAGTACTTTCAGATACGAAATTGCTTGCAACGTTCAATATGAATTTTCCTAAGTACAAAAAGGGCATAGGTAATCCAATGAAAGCTGTTAAATGTATTATTAATTTCAAGTTATTATGTTAAAGGTAACTGAAAAACACACATGATGATGAGATAAAATACTTTAAACATTTGCTGCACCTTCCAAACGTGAAGTAGTATGACTTTATAAAACTTGTCCAAGTTTATCAAAGCACAAAATAATTAAAACAGCAAATTACCTTTTATGCAGATCTTATCATCAAAGTTGTCCCAGTCAACAAGTGTATTTATGATCCATGGGTGGACCTCCATTATCACCTGCTTGCCCAGGTCATTCAGACTGTTCTGTATGCGTGGGTATAGCTGTTCGTCAAACTTTTTTGTAATGATTGGAATATCTGCAGGTTGTACATTTTTCTCCAGTTCATATGAGTACTTTAAATCCTGGGAAAGGTATGACTTCAGGATATCTCTAGACAAGTATTTGTGATAAGTCTGCGGTATCACTGTGCACAGGGGTCCAACAGCCATTATACTGAAAAATGCATATGTCAGACAGTATTATTATCAATGGTAAATTCACATATTTACTAAGAGACAGCACCCATGCTGTTTCTGTATTAAAAGACACTAACAGTAACTACAATGTGTCTGTAGGACACAGGGTGTGCCCCCACTGGTACATTAGTCACAAATAAAGGGCAATAATTCAAATGTTTGCAGTCTTAATGGGGTAAATCTTAATGGGGTATTATAGCCTCAAGAAACATTTTATGAAAAGGATTCATTATTATAGGCCATACACTTTTTGAACTATGACCATCACAAACAAAAAATTATTTTGTCTACATCAAGGGTAATAAGCGCTAAGATTCTCAAGAAAATGCCAAATTTGCAAGGTGACATCATGATAAAGACTCAAGCAAGGTTTAATAAATTTACATCAAATACTTTTTGAGCTAGGCACATTTATAATTAGGTGAAAATGTGCATTTTCTTACTTTTTCAGGGACCATAACTTTAAAAATAGGTCTGTACATCTGTATTAGTATCAATTCATTCTTGTAAGGGGTATTGATGCTAGACGGAACGGTCCCATTTTGTTAACCAAGAGATGGCCCATATAAAGCAACCTACGACCAAAATGAGGTCAAGGTCAAACTGAGGTCAGGTAATATCTGAAGATAAGGAATGGTCACATCTGCATTAGTATCAAGTCATTCTAGTAAGGGGTATTGATGCTAGACGAAACAGTCCCATTTGGTTAACCAAGAGATGGCCCATATAAAGCAACGCAAGTCCAAAATGAGGTCAAGGTCAAACTGAGATCAGGTGATGTCTGAAGATCAGTAATGGTCACACGTTACACCTGCATTAGTATCAAGTCATTCTAGTAAGGGGTATTGATGCTAGACGAAACGGTCCCATTTGGTTAACCAAGAGATGGCCCATATAAAGCAACCTAGGACCAAAATGAGGTCAAGGTCAAACTGAGGTCAGGTGATGTTTAAACATGAGGAACGGTCGCAGGTCACACCTGCATTAGTATCAAGTCATTCTAGTAAGGGTATTGATGCTAGACGAAACGGTCCAATTTGGTTAACCTTGTACGGACTGACGGACAAACGAACGAACGAACAAACAGGACAATCACTATATGCCTCCCGCATAAGTACATGCTGGGGGCAGAAAAATATAGGTGGTGTGCAAGTTCATATCATGATTAAGACTCATGCAAGGCAGGGCACTCGTTTAGCCATTTTTGGGGCCGAATATGGGTACCATTCCCCTCCTAAAATAATAAGTTTTTTCCCCCTTTCTCAGAAGAAAATTCTCTTCATGATAGGTTGTTTGACACTTGAGTTTTGTACACATAACAAGTATCTATGTTATTTTCTAAATATTTATTTCTGATTTTCATTATGAACCAATATTAGATTAAGCTTTATGACCAGATACACAAATTGGCGCATCATTGCGATATACAAATCTGTGCATCAGATACATAAAGCCAGTAAATCCTTATAATGTGAAGAATGTGAAACATCTGGCAATTGTGATATACGTGTACAATTTTGTGTATCAGATACATGAAACCAGGAAATCTGTGTATAAATGTAAAATATGCGCATTTTAAACATCACACAAATAAATCCTAACCAAATACCTGTTTCAGTACAGGTATCATTTGTTTTATACTATGCTTTCTTGCTTGCACATATAGATGCTTCACTTCCAGCCTCAGCATCAGGATGTTACGGCACAGACACATGGGGACTGGTCCCAGGTGAGTGTGTCAGGTCCAAATGTGGTCTCTTGTCTGTTTGGTATTTTAGCATGTCAGACATCTTGTATCATAATCTAACAACACTGCAGTTCATGAACTGTTTTTAAGTAATCACTTTCACCAAGGTCTAACACTAGTCACAGCTTCTTTTCCGTCTGAAGCCTAGTAGGGATAGCCAAATCCGAATCTCTATCATCTATGTATAGATCTAGATCTTACACATGATAACAACGTCCATGCCATAAGACACCGACCCTAGTCCAACAAATTTGGGGACCAAAACAGGTCTACGTTTCGGGATGATAATCAAGAAGTTGGGCCTGGACTTAAATTGTATGAGGTGGCCAGACCAGCATGACCCCTATGATTTGAGATCAATAGGTCAAAGGTCAAGTCACAGTGACCCGGGAACAGTTAAACGGTTTCCAGACGATAATTTGGAACTTTTGGGGGCCTAGGATCACACAACTTAAATAGGGAGGTTGATCATGACCACAGATGACCCTTTTTGATTTTGAGATCATTAGGTCAAAGGTCAAGGTCACAGTGATCCGGAACAGTTCAAACGTTTCCGGATGATAACTTGAGAACGCTTGGGCCTAGGATCACGAAACTTAATAGGGAGGTTGATCATGACCATCAGATGAACCCTATTAACTTTGAAGTCAATAGGCCCAAAGGGTTTAAAGGTCACATTGACCTAAACAGTAGAACCTTTTTTGCCAAATATTCAGAGAATGTTTTGGTCTAAGACACATCTGATACGGAGATCACTTATGACGGGGAAATGACCCATAATTATTGTTTTAAAGGGTTGGTACGCCCAAACATCCAGTCACATTGCCAAATAATTTCGGTTCCTGTGCAGTTACTGATTACCAAAGGGGGCTTTTTCGTGTTCTACTAACCCCTTGTATTGGTAAGATACAATGACTGTGTTTAAATCGGGAATTAATAACTCTACATATTGTCTAATAAAACTTGGTATTTCACTGTTCAACTTCCTGAGGAAGTTGTTAACCATTCCATTAATTTGTATTCACTTAAATTCAAATTCTTTGGGAACCTTATTTCAAGGGCCGGGTTTAGCAAAAAGCAAACAGGATTTTTTGGGTTTTTCATTGTATTCTTTACTGTTTTTTTGCTTAAATAAACGTAACACATGTATATTTTCGCTATTGGTACATCAATAACATCATGTAAAATATTCACTGAAATCCATACATTCCAATGTAAAAAATGTATAAACTAAAAGCATTCTTGAAAAATACAGGGGGGTACACACTTTCTATTTAACAAAAGATGTTACAATGCAGCTTATATTCCCAAAGTTTTTGTCCATTTCTTTTGGCAACAACAATATAAAGCTATTTTATGAGCCATTTACATTTTAAAATAGGCCCCAAGCCTCGCTCTTCTTTGCAGTTAAAGCTAGTTTTCATCATTGAACTCCCGCAAGTTTGGTAGTTTCTTTAAAAGGGGGCTAATTTGTGGCTTGCATGCTTAAAAATAACATGACCCAAAGAACGTATGTAAAAGTATGTGCACACAATGAAGACTGGTGACTACAACAGAAATACGGTGAAGAAGCATGGGTTTAATAACACAGATCTCAATTACTTTGTTAGTGCAAATACTGGAAAATAGAATCAAAGACATTTCAATCAGATCCTTCTAAACTCATGGAAGGTTTATTCAGACAGCACAATCGTTAAGGACAACAATATCCTTATATTATCTCCAACAACCATGTAAATGTTAATGTTGTAAAAATAAGTATATTATGAAAAATGCAAACCTACCAAATTGATACTCGAGTCATACTATGTTTTTTTGTACGACATGCACATTTCAACTAACAATGTGTACCCACTTTTTCACGTCCCAAACATTTGATGCATCTATCAGGCCAATCCCATTCAGCTTCCAATGGTACATTTCACAGTCAAGGGGTTTTAGTGGCAACTAGGAGCAAATTTCACTAATTTTTGAAACTTCATGTGTCTATTGTGCACAAAACCCTTTATGTCTCTTTTCCGTCTCTGACTTGAGCTTTGCAAAACCTCCTGAATTTTGTCTGAACATACTTCCTTACCTCTTCCTGTAGCAAGAGAATCACACAAAAGTCTTATTTCTTGCATAATTTTAAAAAAGAATAATAAAACTTTTGGGTTACCCATACAATAAAAATTTCTTCAAATACTGCAAATTTCTTCAAAATGTTTCCTTGTTTAAACAAAATAAAGATATGAACGGTTCGTAGAAATGTAGGAACATCCCAAAAATTTCCTGAAAGTTTGGTTGATCACAGAACCAATTCATGTAATCTTTGAACCCATTTCAATCTCTATAACAAAAAGCATTCATTGATAACGGATTATAAAATATATGTTACTTTACTACCCTCTGTCTTCTTTTGTTCTCGTAACTGTCTCAAATCTTCTTCGAAGTCAATAGGTTCGCCAAAAACAACTGGGATTTTCTGAAATATTACATGTTCACAATTAATAGATATATAACACACCAATATTCGCAAATATACATGGATGGTCCGGAGAATGTGGTTGTTCTTACGTTTTCATAAACTTAAACTTGAAAAGGGTACAAGTATATAAGAAAGAATACAAATAGAATTGAAACTTACTTTTTCCCCTACTCGAGGTAGTAAGGTTTCTTTGTAGGAAACATTTCTCCATACCTAGATCCAGTAAGGTAATACAACAGGCGATCCCTTGGCTATCTGCAATAATTTCGCCCTACACCTGGAATTAATTAGACAAATAAAAAAAATTCACGCAGACCCCATTAATGGTGAAAACTTTTCATAGAATTTAAATCATGTTGAAACAATAACTCCTTTTGGTTTTTCAGAAAAATAGTTATCCAATAAAGACAATCAAAATGAGCAGATTTGATGCAAGGAAATATTCCCTGGTCGGACAAATATAGAATGCTGTAAAGCACTTCGAGTGTAAAGGAAACAGAATTAATGCCTTTTTTGACCGGCCTCCTTATTTTTTTTACGAAAATCAAAGAATGCTAAACATTTGGTCTAAACTGATAAAGTTATGAACATTAAAATATTATCAAAAAAAAAAGGCAGACACTTTGTTCGATTGCAAAGTAAAACAAACTGAGGTTTTTAAATTTTTTTTTCAATATTTATTTGAACTGTATTTCCTCTAATCTGTAAAAAAATATTACAAAATTTCCAACTAGAACGAAAGAAATTTACACGCTTTACATCTAAAACACGAGAAACTTTAGAAATTTAACCATTTTAATTGGTAAAGCTAAAGATCAATCCAGCAGTGTGTAAACGACGTCAAAAAAAAGTCATTTCTGAATTTCAAACTGTCATATCTTTTTCGACGTTTCGAAAGGCCTGAGAAACTTATTTATAGGCCCATTTGCACCAGTTCCGTTTGGACAAATCCTGATTTTATATTGAATCCTCCTAAACAGAACGTACGATGGTATGATGAGGGAAACACAATGGCGCGATGGCACATGATGAAACAACGAAGGTGAGAACGTGATGGACATGATAAAATGCGATGGCACGATGGTGAAATGTCCATGTTTTATTGCGTTTTCATAATCGTACCATTGCGTTTTCACCATAGTACCATCGTGCCATCGCATTTTCACCATCGTACCATCACTTTTCTCACCATCGTGCCATCGCGTTATGACCATCGTACCATCGGTTTACTATCGTACCATCGCGTTTCACCACCTTACATCGTTGGTTCATCATCGTGCCATTGCGCAATCGCGTTTTCATCATCGTATCCATCGTCTATCGCTTTTTAGGTCAGTAAAAAAAGTCACAATTGTCCAAACGAACCCGTATATTTGGGAATGCTTTTGTAAGATAATTTAGTAGTAAAAACTGCTGTTATACGAGATCAATTTTATGTAACAATAGGTTAACTTACCCCATTTAAGCCTCATAAAATCTTTGGTCGTGTTCCACCTCCCTCCGGATATATGTGGTACCATTCGCCCTCGTCAAGCCTGCTAGCACAGAAGTCCATTCCGTGCTGATATACACCATCGCCCCGCACGACAGGAATCACTCGCCCCTAGCGGGAAGAACAATGAAGTTGGTTTTGTACGACAAAACGCCTTGGCCCCGGGTAACCAACGTATTGATGGCCGATTTCTCATTGTTCCATGGCAACATATCTAAAATAACGAAAATAAATCTGTTTAATTTGTGTCAAGATTTACATGTGTATTAAATCTTAACCTAGTCATTAAAAATTAGGTTATCATTTTGTTTAAATATTTCGAAATGGGAAAATTGTACTTACACGAGACAAGAAAATCGTCTATCATGCTGTAGTGGTTGCTCACGGGTTATCAAAGGCTTATTTTGTGGTCGCTTGGCAACACATCGGGTTAAAAGCTTCCTTGCGGTACACAGACGTTTGTTAAGACCTGAAATTGAAGAAATGTCCATATTGCAAGAGAATACTCTGATTTTAAAAAATTTCATAATCAAACCACTGCAGCTAGGAAAAAACCCCAAACAGCTTATTTTTAACGACTTACCAAAAAAACTTTACTGCAGACGGACAAAACCAAAAGTAAGACTGCAGAACTCGAAAATCTCCATAATCTCGATTTCTTTGAAAGGGTTGGCGGGCATCCCAAAATCCGACACTGTCATGACTACAGCAGGCGAACCTTTCAGCTGCAAAAGAAACCATATAAATACTAAAAGTAGCATAAACCTCATGACCTCGTCTGGGAAGTAAAAGAATGTTCCCAGGGAAATATATTTATTCCCGCTAAATGTTGTGAAGATGTAGAGTTAATGAGTAATAGGGGACTTGCCCCATGTACACTTTCCGGACTAAACGGTAGAAGTAGAATGTTTGTCCAGACCCCCAAAAGTTCTTTAGAAGTGAAAACCGTCTTAAGTAAAGAAAAAAAAATCTTCAGTATGCAGAAAACATTTGCTTAAAAGGATTGGGTGTTCTCCGATCGAAACGGTCAAAATAGTCTATCATTGTCTATAGAAATATGACGAAATCATGCTTTTTTCTCCAGATGAAATGCTTCAAAGACATGGGTCGTCGGCTTCAAGTCATTTTGGGGTTTCTTTCCAAAACAAATCGGAAAACTATTATTTTCATTAGGTCTAAGCGAGGAAACATACATAGTCCCCAGTTTCATTCGTTGAAAAACGCGCGGGGTACTAATGTAACGGCGCGTTAGTTTCTAATAAAATAAAAGATAATTCTGTGAAAGCCTTAAAATTGTCTTCTCATTAAGATATTCTTACGATAAAGTTTCTTGTGATGAAAACTAGACAAGCATTTTTGTTTTTAGATATCTTACCTCGCGATTTTAAATCCTGTTTCCGTTTCAAATACATACAGGATACTCCGCACAATAAATGGTGACTGTGCAAGGTTAGCTCGAAGGGACAACGCGGTTCTTCCGTTTTCCTGTCATCATCATTACGGAAAAAATTCAAATTTTTTTACATATATCCGTGTTACAAAAATCTTTTTTTGATGTTTACGCTTAACCCATCTTGCAAACTCGATGTTCAACTGCAGTCAAACTTTCGTTAAGCTTCATTAATATAAAGTATTATCACTTCATATAAAATACAAATATGGCATTCAGAAATACCTAATATCTGAAAACAGTACGAAATGAATTGTAAAATGATACACAATGTTGATTCATTAAAATGTCAAGTTAATTGTTTAAAGCATCCAGTTTAAGTAATTTCAAAAGTAGACGATCAAGTCACCATTTTTTAACTTGTTGTGGGGACTTTACATGCATATTTTTGGGAAAAAGGTATACGTTAATAAATAAGCCATATTCAAATGATTTCCAACTTGTTGGTAGCCTTGATTTTTACTGTAGAACTTTACGTAGGAATAAACACCCTCAGGTTCCATGAACACCAATTAGGCCTAAATTGATTTTCCCCAGTTTTTTTCGCGTTTTTCCTCCTACTATTGTGTCTCCCCCTCTTAATCCAAAATTTTTATGTACGAACGTCAGTAGTAAAATATACCATAACTAAGCAAAACAACAATCAAACTATCTTTTCATGAAATTTAATCTTTAATACCATCAATGACTTTTTGGTACCGACCATAAAAATATGAAAGTCGAGCTAGCTTTTTTATTCGTTTTTCACTGTATAATAGAGTTTTACTCTATTTCGCTTTAAAAAAGTAATGTTTACATCATTCTAAAAAGATTTCCCATCCGTCCAATGACGTCAACGGAACTTATCAATTTTTTAAGGGCCTCTATGACCGAGTGGTTAAGGTCGGGCCGACTTCAAATACTTTCCCCCTCGCCGGGTGGGGTTCCAGCCTTACTAGGGGCGTTGAATTTTTCATGTAAGGAAGCCAAACCAGCGGCTTACGGATAGCCTTACTCATCTGGCTTATCGGGATGACTTATTTAATGATCTGTTATTTTATAGTTGTCATCCCTCTGGAAAGCGACAGTCAAACGTTATCACGCTGTCCTGAAACGTCCTATTATTTGGACTAACTTACGGAAGATCGGTGGCCCCCCCGTGATGAAATAATGCGCGGGGGGTAGGCCCTACCTGGAGTCTGCTGGAAGTCGCTATATTACCATGATTGGTCTATTCGGTAAACCAGTCCACTTCCAGAGGCAAGATTTTCGGGAAATATACAGATAATCTGGATAAAGGACAAAGGGTTTAAAAATTGGGGCAGCCTGGGGTTTGGGATCTGTAGTTGATAAACTTTTATATTCAAATTGGGGACCTACTAGCAGCAACTATGTATTTAAAGACATTCCATTCTGCGACTTTTTTTTCGTGAAGGCCATTCAAGACTATACAGTACAGTATAGAAATTTTGGAGAGTTTTTATTAACTAAATAATTGCTTGATGTCTTGGTGTCTAAAACGAGCCCTCTTTCTTTCATAGGGGTAATTTTCTTTAGCCATTGTAAGCTCGTGCCTACACCAAAATGAAAAAAAAAACTATAGATCTAGATCTAATAAAAATTGAAAGTTTTGAGCTAATGGTACATGTTGAGTGGTGTTTAAAAGGTTAAGCGTCATAAATTTGCTTTCCTGGTTATGTTACTGATACACAAAAATTTTGTCAAATTGATTTCAAATTTTAACAGACACTTGGTGTTAGCTGTTCGTAGTCCAAAATTTGTACTTGTGAGAATAGGATTTGACATTTATAATCTATTCATGATGATGTGTTGGACCATTCGACCGCGGTGTTAAAGTCTTTATACGACTGTGTTTCGTCCAAATAGTAGTGACCGTTACATGCAGCCGGAGATCCTACTCCTAGACTATATCGTACGAAACGATTTACATTGCGGTTGAAAGGGAAGGTGTTTCAAATACGTTGACACGTTTTTAATTTACCGAATTTTATTCAGTTTATATAACATGGAGACCTACCCTTCAAATGTTTATCCATAACCACGCATATCCGATATAATAGTGCATATATATCCTTGACATTAACCTTGCATTTGTCCTTAACCTTGAGTGAATCGGAGGCCCTGCCAGGAGTTTTCCCCCAAAATACATTGGGGAAATATAGTTGTGTCAGGACTTCGTCTAGAACAGTCCTCCTACATCGGAATTAGAAGCATCATCCCACCCCTCTTCCACTGAGTCTACGTCGAAAGGTCCTAGCTGCGGCTACAGCTTTTGAAAATTGTTACATTTTAGAGTCACAGTTTTTATAGGTTAGAACCATGGTAAAGGCCTACCACGCACCCTAGGCAATTTTTCATAGGTATCGAATTGTTTGGCAGGACCATATGAGTGAAAATAACAAAAAATGTTCCGATAAATATTTTTTTAACTATATGTGATTTCATTGTTTCCATGGCAATTGTTCATTTTTGAAATGACAACAATATAGATAATAAGTCCATCATATCTTTGTCAGTTTTGGTGATAAAACGATAAAAATTGTACCAAAATGGAGCTAAGGCATTGAGCTTTTATTCACAGTATTTCCTTACAATGATCTAATTTGTATAGTCATGAATATTAATGAGAATGTTGCAAACTGACAAACCTTTGTTTAAAAATAACATTTACTAAGATTTAAATCAATTTAGATTTATCAAACGGTTTTAATTTAGTCTTAAGAACTATTTTCTTAAGTATAGTATTTTGTTACCCCGAAGGTAGATAATTTACTCTACACTATGTATGTTTAGCTAATTTACATAAAATGAACCAGTGCAACAACCAACATCTCAGGAAACTAAAATAAAATTATATAATTACATGTAATTGGTATCAATAAAATTATGAGTATGTGAAATATATTGTATGAAAATATGGTGTAAACACTTCATTGACGGAGGAGCCAGTATCTAACATACTCTACATGTGTTACTTTACCATTTCAATAAGCTTAATTATTTTATTTTATTGTGTCAATTTTTGTCGATGTTCATGTACATTTTGTACTCTTATAGAATAAAGTATATTTCTTTACTTGTCACTTAGTGAGATATTTTCCGTGACACAAATTTTAAAATGCATTTCCATTACAGTCGGTTCTCTTATAAAAAGTATTGAAGCCTCAATTATCAGCAGTAGATTTTAAGAATTTTTTTTCTATTAACTGGGAGATCATCTGAAACCTACATTACAATTCTACGTTTTTTGTGTCATTTTAAATTGATGTAACAATTCTTGTAGATGAAATATCAATAAAACACAATACTATCAATCTACGAAGTCATATGATCGTAAAGCTCGCGTATGCAGTTATTTACTTTAGTACTCGACCTATTATAGATATAATTCTCAGCCTTTAATACATTACATAATTATAATATACAACAATTGTAAAATACTTTGTAAAGCATTAAAATTCGTATTTAAAAAGATTTGTCTCGAGAAAGTCAAAATTTTCCAAGTCTGTGACTTTTTGGAGTTCTTCTAAATACTTTACAGAATATATCTTTAAAAAAACTGACAACCACAAATTTGATTACCTGTTTATAATTTTCATTTACAATTACTAACACTTGAAAGTTCTTTCTACATTTCGAAACATTTTGACTAAATTTTGAGGTGTGTTCCTTACATACAAAACAATACATAAGGATATTACAGTGAAACTCTATATAACCCTCAACTGTTTGGCCCACTGGTTTCTCGCCACTAAAAAGAATCATGTATTACTTCCATAAAATCGAATTAGATCTACTAGAAATGCTTAGGTACAGTCCTGTGTGTGATTTCATCTATATTTGGCAGGTCATATAGCCAGAAAAGTTTCTTAATCTCAATGTACCAGCTATTACTTTTCATGGATTTAGCACACAGTTGTCTTCTAGCAATGCCTTTTTTAACTGACTGGTCATTTTGTAAACAAATGTTATTAAACAGAAGCAATGCTTTCTTATGCATTTGTGCTTCGACCGGAAGAAATCCTGACAGAATATAGACAGCTGAATCAGCAGTATTGGTTGGTATGGATAAAATGTGTTTCAGAAGACTCTTTTGATACTATTCCAACCGTTCCTTGCCCGGAAGTCTGTTTGGAAGTATCACCTCAAAACCATAGGTTAATACTGGAACAACATATAACTGTATCAGCTAGATGTAACATCGAGTAAAGGTACATGCCACTATGACCGTGTAATCCAGACGGCATAAAACTGCACATTGTCCTACTAGCCTTTGAAATGTTTTTATCAACATTGTCACTACTGGTTGCACTAACTGTTGTTGACCTCTTGATCCCCAGATGCGTAGAAGACGTTACACTCTTAATCTCATTATCATAAACAGTGTAAGTTCCAGTTAAAAGATTGTTCAAGAACTCAGATTTACGGGGGTGTACACTTAAGGCTTCAGTTTTCTTTGGTTGAAGAGTGTACCTTTCCATGTTTTAAAATTCTTCAGCTATGCTGATTAAAACTTCTGTATGAGCAGTTAAACTTTAATTTAAAGTGATGTCATCAGCGCATGCGCTTCAACTTCAACGACGTTCTCTCCAACGTCTCTGTGGACATCGACTGGAGAGGGTTAAAAACTGCACATGGCAGAGTGCGAAACGCATCTTCAACGTTCGTGTTGTTAAAACGACTTATGCCAAACGTACATCTCACAGTTCCAATGTTTGATCCAATTTCTGTTGCTGCTAAAGTTTTCAACAAGGGGTTTACATAAACTTTATATAAATCTGCACTTAAGGAGGTAGGTTACCTTGTTACCAGGGTAAATTCAAATTAGTTGAACCGCAGCAATTTTTTGTATTTCGTGTAATTTTATGTTTTAACTGCTACAATCTCAAGTCCGTTTATCTCTAATGTAGCTTTAAAACATCTCATTTCTAACGTAAGTGATATTTTCGTGTTATTTGCATTTATTTAAACAAATTTTACAGCTTCAAATACTTACAGCAGTACCCCTCGTGTGACAATATTATGGAAAAAATCGTTCTGCATGCTGCTATTATTCTGATGGATATTGTTGAAATGCAAATAAAAAGCCGAAGCTGTGTTCCTGATATAGACCAGCGTCAACGCTTTTGAATTTTACATTTAGATATATAGGTCATGGGCTTTGTTTCCATGGTAACATCAATTTAATTCAAGAAACCTCAATTTTCTACTGAAATTTGAACAATTTTAAAGCTTAGTTTTAGTAAATAAGTAACAAATTATCAACGTCGGCGACTTTTCGCAAATGTTACAAACAAATAACATCATTAAACGTTGATAATATTCGAATGCATGTAAAGAACCCCAAAACATTTTGTTCTTGACTCTTCATTGAACACTATCGATTGGTTAACAAAAGTTCATACGAAGTCGTCTGCTGCAACATGGTTGTCCGTTCGAAAGAAAAAAAAACGTATTGAACCACAGAAAAAAAAACCTATATACAAAACTGCAAGAACCTCTTGTTTAACATCTGATGATACTTTTGGTCAATTTGAAATGAGATCGATTGTGCAAATACTTAATGGACACGTTATTATAATTTTGGCGGGAAAGAAGCACGTGCGTTTCATGACGGATATTGTGTTTGCGGAAGGGCTACTCCAGTCTCTTTTCAGGTCGATATAAATCAAAAGAGAATTTACAGCGGGAACTAATATTTCCTGTCCATTTCTGGTCATGAGAAGGATAACCTGTCTTTTTCATTCGATACACCTCTCCCGATTAAACTCGTAGGCACTGCCACCGAAAACGTTATGGATGCCGCCATTTTTATTCGATGTCGCGCAAAATTCATCAATTTATCGGATGTTAATATGAAAATAGCTAAGAATCTAACGTTTCACGACTTGAAATACAGACGGTAAACAAAAATCCTGAACTCTGAGCACTAAAATGAATTTATTGCTGATGCACTCTGTATTATATTTTGGCGGGAAAATAATACACGTGCGTTTCATGTCGTAAGTTTTCTGTTGTTGAATAATTCATTATTAAATGTGTGCATATTTTCCTCGTAACATATGCGAATAGATTTCAACATTTAAAGGCTTATGTAGATTACTTTCAGTAAAGTTTCAGAAATGTAGATTGTCTTTGCACACAGTATTTACGGAAGGAAAGTTTTAGATCGACGTCCGGAGATTGGGAGTATGACTTTTTTCGGTGAATCCTTTTAAACCACATTACCATGGATCTGTAGCCTAATAAGATATCACTCTCTCCCCGTACATTAAGTTCGTCTGTTAAAAAACCCAATGAACAAAATTAAATTATCAAAAAGAACTAAACCCTACGGAATTGAAATACGTTTTACACCACCACACATCCTACCCAGACTGAGGTCCACCTCTCCGACATAAAATGATAACAACAATTTAGAATTTTAGTCATTGTTGTAGAAGAGCAGAAAGATGTTTAATTGTATCATTTAAAATTTATCTTAATCGACAAGCGGCATGACGGGCCTCCGAGTAACGTCCCTTGTTTCCTCTTCATTTGTATACAACATGGCGGAGATACGAGTCTTTTCTCGTTTATTTTCTTGTTTTTGTTGTGTACTTTGTTTTATTTGCTTGACAAGAGGTAAAATTAATTTCCTTTCACTGTCCATTTGTAAACATGTTTGATATATAAAGAGTTTAATAATAAAAGTAGTTTACTGGTTCGAGTCGTAAATTCGGCCAGGTCGTAAATATTCGGCCACCCAGTTTAAAGCTTTTTTTTGAGCCAGATGCTTGAGAACGCATCTCTGTCATCACAAGCAACAAAGTCGGCAAAAAATAACAAGTTGAGGTGAGTAGAAAAAAAGTTGTCCTTCCCTAAAGTTGTGCACTGGCGCCAGATCAGAAAGAAAATGCCTCTGCACATGTTATATATCCTACCCCTAGGTATTCTATAAGAACCATGGTCGTGAACGGGAAAATATACTAACCCGTTTCAATCGCGCATTTCATACCTAAAACACGCAGTGGGGTAAATGTGTACTATGGATATCAAACAAGTGGTATTTTATGTTCCATTGTGTACCGGTCACATTTTCAATACATCTTATCTTAGAAAACAACGCGTAGTTTATAGTAATTTCAACATTACACAAAAAACTTGCTTGAACTTCCCTGGTGAAGTTCCGTTCTAGATTACAAAACCATTCTGATTGGCTGTTGTAAAAATGTATGTCAATCGTCATTTTACTACACGTGTTCGCTAAAATGTGAAAATGCAGCAAAATGTGCAAAATGAATAAAATATACAGAACAGATGCAGGCCAATGTACGATTTCAAATTAAATATCATATAAAAGATGAATTTCATTCATCATTTCGAGTTTTAGTGTAAAATTGTGATTTTTTTAAAATCTGTTTTTGTTTGTTTACGTTTCGCCAAACATGTGCGCACTGCCGTGACCTCTAGACCGGATGTTCATTAGGGAAGTTCAAGCAAGTTTTTTCTGTAACGTTGACGAAAGCATAAAATATGTTGATAATCTCAGTAATATGGAATATTGAGACAATATAACTGGTGCACGATGGAAGATAAATTATCGCTTGTTCAATATACTAGGTACCCATTCACCGAACTGCGCGTTTAAGTTGAGAAATGTACGATTGAAACGGGTTAGTGCACTTTTCCGTTCATGACCATGGTTCTTATAGAATACCTAGGGGTAGGGTATAACATGTACAGAGGCATTTTCTTTCTGATCTGGCGCCAGTGAAGTTGTGTACTCTAAATTGCAAATACTTTGTCTCGCGGGTTGCATAACGTCATCGCATGCGCTTGTTTATGCTGAGGCCCGGCAAGGATTAATTTAAATCTAAACTTTATAACTTGAAAAGAACATGCGCTAACTAGCATAAAACATGTTAAAACCAAGTAAATTTTATATACTGTCCCCCGCCCCCCACCCCAACGTCATTGTATTTCCATGTCTACGTTGTTTATTCACGTCTACGTCATTTCATTTTGAATTATCCGTTTTGGGGCCGTAATACGTTTATGCTTTGCCACGGAACGCGCATGTATAAAAAGGTGTTATAACAGCACGTGAGCGCGCGAATCTCTCTTTTAATACACGTTTACTCTCCTGTTAAAACACCCCCGAAAACTGACAAGAACTGCAGTTTTATGCTAGATTGTGTAACAAACAGAGACGTAAAAATTAAACTACGTTATGCTGGTGTGAGAAGGATGACAGGCGCTTTTTAAATCTGTGTTGGCAAATATTTCCCACGAGGTATGCTATTGAAAATTGATTGCAGTTTGTTGAAAAAGAAATGATATTGGCTGTAGCATCGATTTATTTCCAAGACAATCTTGAAACATAACCAGATTTATGTTTAAAAAGTGGCCGAATATTTACAACCTCTAGAAGGTAAAATATGGAGTCTAAACCTGTCCGTTATTTTAAGCGCGGTTTTATTGTTTCCCATACTCAAAACGGCCGTTAATGATAACAATGAATGTTGTTTGTATTAAAGCACATATGGTAGAAATTTTGTACAAATCAATTGTATAAAGAAAGAAATATTTATGAAAAACCGCAAAAAGTGGCCGAATTTACGACTCGAACCAGTATATGCTAAACAGTTTCAACCGTTTTTTTGTTGGAAGTTTGTCGTCCCCCAGTCAAATCGTCCCTGATTTGGTCATTTCGTCCCCCTCGGCGATTTCGAATTGGTCATTTCGTCCCCTTTTTTTTAAACGTATTCTTGAAATAAATCAAAATATGATAAATTAACAGGTCTAGGAAAGTGGTATATTTACAGATCTGTATGTTGAGCGCAAATAACCAATCTGCGCTATTTACCAAACGCGCAGCGCATATAACAAATTTTTGTACGTTGGTTATATGCGCAACGATTTACCAATCGTTGCGCAGGATAAATTTACCTGCCCGATTTACCAAATGCGCAGCGCAAATAACAAATGTAACTTTATATATCAGAAATTTGCATTTCGTGTTTGATAAATCATGCAGTTGGTCAATTTATTAATAAATATAGATGTCAAATGCTGAATATCTCGGTACTTAAATTAGGTGTCATAAATTTGTTTCTACATCAGTAAATTCACGGCAGTCGGTCACCAGGTTCCAATACCTCCAATCTTATACAAGATGCAATAAAACCCAAACATGCGTGAAGGTGTGATTTGCTCCAGCTTGCACACGTCGTCCCCTGGTATGTTTTAGGCTATTTTTATAATTTTCTACTTCACCCGAGCACACACTTAGCAAAATATCGTTTTTATTATATTGAAAATATCGTTTTTATTATATTGAAATATCTTGAAATTTCCCAAGAATATTCTTTCTACCAACGGGAGCATATCTCTCAACATGTCTAAGATAAAAGATGAAATAAAAAAGTCACAGGATTAAAAGAAAATTCTTACAGATCTTATCTATATTATTATTATTATTATTATTATTATTTTATAGTACAAAATCGATTGAATAAAGAGTAGGCCTTTGATTACAGACTAAAACTATAGAGTTTTTTTTTACAAATCTAAATGGATCTATAATGTTACACCTGTAACTTACGTGGGAGGTCGGTCCTGCGCTAATAGCAAAGTTTGAAATTACACTGTATTTCAGATATATTTCATTCATAAAACATACTATTTATGTAACTTTCAAATGAATACTGTAGAAAAATGAATAGAAAAAGAGTGATTTCTGTCATAACGAGAACGAAATATTACAATTTTTATCCGCGCAAGATGTGTGTCTGCGCTAATAATAAATCTGGAAATTACTCTGATAACTTGAATATCTTTTATAAATCATATTAACTTTTACTTTGATTTACGATTACAGACTAAAACTATAGGGTTTTTTTACAAATCAAAATGGATCTATAATGTTACACCTGTAACTTGCTTGGCAGGTCGGTACTGCGCTAATAGCAAAGTTTGAAATTACACTGTATTTCAGATATATTTCATTCATAAAACATACTATTTATGTAACTTTCAAATGAATACTGTAGAAAAATGAATAGAAAAAGAGTGATTTCTGTCATAACAAGAACGAAATATTACATTTTATCCGCGCAAGATGTGTGTCTGCGCTAATAATAAATCTGGAAATTACTCTGATAACTTGAATATCTTTTATAAATCATATTAACTTTTACTTTGATTTACGATTACAGACTAAAACTATAGGGTCTTTTTTACAAATCAAAATGGATCTATAATGTTACACCTGTAACTTGCGTGGCAGGTCGGTACTGCGCTAATAGCAAAGTTTGAAATTACACTGTATTTCAGATATATTTCATTCATAAAACATACTATTTATGTAACTTTCAAATGAATACTGTAGAAAAATGAATAGAATAAGAGTGATTTCTGTCATAACGGGAACGAAATATTACATTTTTTATCTGCGCAAGATGTGTGTCTGCGCTAATAATAAATCTGGAAATTACTCTGATAACTTGAATATCTTTTATTAATCATATTAACTTTTACTTTGATTTACGATTACAGACTAAAACTATCTATAGGGTTTTTTACAAATCAAAATGGATCTATAATGTTACACCTGTAACTTGCTTGGCAGGTCGATCCTGCGCTAATAGCAAAGTTTGAAATTACACTGTATTTCAGATATATTTCATTCATAAAACATACTGTTTTTGTAACTTTCAAATGAATACTGTAGAAAAATAAATGATAAAAGAGCGATTTCTGTCATAACGAGAACGAAAAATTACATTTTTTATCTGCGCAAGATGTGTGTCTACGCTAATAATAAATCTGGAAATTACTCTGATAACTTGAATATCTTTTATAAATCATATTAACTTTTACTTTGATTTACGATTACAGACTAAAACTATAGGGTTTTTTTACAAATCAAAATGGATCTATAATGTTACACCTGTAACTTGCGTGGCAGGTCGGTCCTGCGCTAATAGCAAAGTTTGAAATTACACTGTATTTCAGATATATTTCATTCATAAAACATACTATTTATGTAACTTTCAAATGAATACTGTAGAAAAATGAATAGAAAAAGAGTGATTTCTGTCATAACGAGAACGAAATATTACATTTTTTATCTGCGCAAGATGTGTGTCTGCGCTAATAATAAATCTGGAAATTACTCTGATAACTTGAATATCTTTTATTAATCATATTAACTTTTACTTTGATTTACGATTACAGACTAAAACTATAGGGTTTTTTACAAATCAAAATGGATCTATAATGTTACACCTGTTACTTGCGTGGCAGGTCGGTACTACGCTAATAGCAAAGTTTGAAATTACACTGTATTTCAGATATATTTCATTCATAAAACATACTATTTATGTAACTTTCAAATGAATACTGTAGAAAAATGAATAGAATAAGAGTGATTTCTGTCATAACGGGAACGAAATATTACATTTTTATCTGCGCAAGATGTGTGTCTGCGCTAATAATAAATCTGGAAATTACTCTGATAACTTGAATATCTTTTATAAATCATATTAGCTTTTACTTTGATTTACGATTACAGACTAAAACTATAGGGTTTTTTACAAATCAAAATGGATCTATAATGTTACACCTGTAACGTGCGGGGCAGGTCGGTCCTGCGCTAATAGCAAAGTTTGAAATTACACTGTATTTCAGACATATTTCATTCATAAAACATACTATTTATGTAACTTTCAAATGAATACTGTAGAAAAATGAATAGAAAAGTGATGTCTGTCATAACGAGAACGAAATATTACATTTTTTATCCGCGCAAGATGTGTGTCTGCGCTAATAACAAATCTGGAAATTACTCAGATAACCTGAATGTTTCTCATAAACTATGTTAACTTAAACTCTTGCGCAGATAACAAATGTAATATTTCGTTCTTGTTATGACGAAAATCCCTTTTCTTTCTAATTATTTTCTACTCTGAAATCATTTTTTAAGAAGTTACATATTTAAATGGTATCTTTTAGAATTGAAATATGTGTGAAATATCGACGTCATTTCAGGATTTGCTATTAGCGCAGGACCGACATCCCGAGCAGGATACAGATGTAACAAAATATTCATTTGGCAAAAGCTACAATTTCAGCCTGTAATCATAAAACAATGATAAAGTTAGCATGGTTTATGAAAGATATCATAGTTATCAGGATTATTTCCAGATTTTTTTATTAGCGCAGGGCAAACACATCTTGCACAGATAACAAATGTAATATTTCGTTCTCGTTATGACGGAAATCACGCTTCTTTCTATTTATTTTTTCTACTCCGAAAACATTTTTATGAAGTTACATAAATAGCATCTTTTAGAATTGAAATATGTTTGAAATATCAACGTCAGTTCAGAAATTGCTATTAGCGCAGGAACAACATCCCGCGCAGGCTACGGATGAAACATTATATTCAGATTTTCAAAAGCTACATTTTTAGATTGTAATCGAAAAACGAAGTAAAAGTTAAAATGGTTTATAAAAGATATTCAAGTTATTGGAGTAATTTTCAGACTTCTATTAGCGCAGGAGACACATCTTGCACACCTACAAAATGTAAAATTTCGTTCACATTTTGAGGAATTTTATTAGTTATTCATTCTATTTATCTCACTATAAAACATTAAACAATTATATAAGTATAGAAGATCTGTAAGTTCGTCTTTCAATTCTGCTTATTTTTGTTTTATTTTTAATCTTGGCCATGTCAAGAGATATGCTTACGTCGGTAAAAAGAATTGCGCTTTTTCAATATGATAAAAAGAAAAGCGATATGGTGAAATGTGGTAAGTGTGTGGCAATTCAGTCTGTTATGTAAGTCTCCTTTATGTTCTATATTCGGTATAAAATGACTGCGTGTGATCGAATGAAGTAAAATACTTTAGTTATAAAAAGAATAGAGAGGACGATGTGGCTATCCGAAGGAAATCACACCTTCACGCATGTTTGAGTTTTATTGCATATTGTATCATATTGCAGGTATTGAAACCAGGTGACCGACTCCCATGAATTTAATGATGTTGAAATAAATTTATGACACATTTTTAAAACCAAGATTTGCAATATCAGTCTGTAATTGTTAAACAATGTAAAAGTTAGCATGGTTAATGGCAGATATGCATATTATCAGAGTAATTTCCAGATTTTCTATTAGCGCAGGATTGGCATCCCGCACAGGCTACGGCGTTTAAAAGTTAAAAAAAGTATAAAAATAAATAAAAAAAATAATTGTGTTATTAAATATACTTGGGATATTTTGTATCATTTTAACGTTTTTTTAACACCTATGACAAATGACTCTTAATACCGTCGTCAACAGAAATTTATAGGCCATAAACTACCAGGGACGTGAGAATCTCATTGAAATTACCGCATAAATACGCTCATTTACTTTTAAAAATGTTTTTCTTTTTCTTTACAAATTCACACCTTTACGCGTGCCTGATCACCGTCAGTTTTACAATTTTATGTAGGCCTACAAGTCTAACACTCTAATGATATTCAATTTTATCGGGAGATATCATCCATATGTTAAAAGCGCAGACTCATTTACCAAACGCGCAAGACAGTTGCCCTGCGCATATAAGAAATATATAAGGTTGCCCGATTTACAAGTCGTTGCGCAGATAACAAATTGGTTATTTGCGCTGCGCGATTTACCAAATGCGCAGATTGGCTATACGCGCGTAACATGTATAATTTTTTGATGGGTAAATCACAGGAGTCTGAAATTCTATCAATAAGACCATAGAAGTCTATCTTTACAAGAAATACCCCCTATATATATAAAATAAACACCAGGAATGAAACGTCAAAAACCTAGGGTCTCCTGAAAATACAAACGGAACACAGGGTGATTGGAATTTAGCGAGCGTGGTGGAGAAATAACACTAAAATACACCTACCACTCTCGACAGTGTTCAAATCTGATACACTTTACAACAGTAATCCGACATTTTCTGAGGTTTTCTGAGATTTTCAGCTGTCGCCGAAGCCATTCGCTGACTTCACAACAATAACAACAATTACAGCGCCGGGATGAAAACAAGAAAGTAGCAATTCCCATACTGTCTTACCTTCAAATTACATAACAGACATTTTCATATTGATCTATTCATATAAAAAAGTCATTGTACACCAAGTATCAAATTTTACTACTGAAATTTAGATATTCCGTTGCATCGGAAAATGGATTCTCCCAAGAGTAGCCTCCCTTTACGGGTTTTCCCAGTCAAATTTTGTAAATTATCTTTTGATTGCAAAAGGAATCTAGGGGATATTATATACTGATATAAACAGATAAATATTCTAATACTTATTCGATGTACAAATTTTAAAGGATAAAATAAGTATTTTATTTTCATCCCGGCGCTGTAAATGTTGTTATTGTTGTGACGTCAGCGAATGGCTTCGGCGACAGCTGAAAATCTCAGAAAACCTCAGAAAATGTCGGATTACTCTTGTAAAGTGTATCAGATTTGAACAATGTCGAGTGTGGTATGTGTATTTAAGTGTTATTTCTTCACCACGCTCGCTAAATTCCAATCACCATGTGTTCTGTTCGTATTTTCAGGAGACCCTCGGTTTTTGACGTTTCATTCCTGGTGTTTATTTTATATATATAGGGGGTATTTCTTGTAAAGATAGAATTCTATGGTCTTATTGATAGAATTTCAGACTCCTATGGGTAAATTTACTGATTGTGTGTATGAAAACAGATGAAATTACATTTATTCCAAAAACCGCAGCTTGAAATTGATTGGTTTATTTACAGTATGCATAAATCAACGTCATTTGTGAGTTTCAGCCATTTTTATTGACTTTGAGTTTTTGGCATTTTTAAAAAAATCAAAGTCAACAGAAATGACTGAAAGTTACAATTGACCTTTATTTATGTGTACCATAAATAAATCAATTAATTTCAAGCTGCGATTTTGAGTCCAAATATGATTTTAGCAGTTTTCAAACATTTAATCTGTAAATTTATAGATCGAAAAATCTGTAAACTGTAAATATACCACTTTCCTAGACCTGATTAAGTCGTCTTTTTTTTTTTCAAATAAGTATATTTAATGCTAAAAATATGCATAAGTTTTCGTTTATTGTAAGAACTTTTTTGCTTCAAAAATGATTGATTTTTGTAAGTCTGCTACAACATGATTGCTTTTTTAATGTTCGTAGCCTATTTGTTGCTGCTTATTTCCAAACTCTTGAATAAGATTAAACTTTTTTATTACAAATAATTTCCTCAATCCAATCAACTATTAACACATTCCTTTAGTCAATCAACAATTTCTCATGCAATTAAATACCATAAACACCTTCCAATCAGCCCAGTCAATGACTTTTAATGTGATTAAATAACCTTTAACACCTTTCGTATTAAATAACCTTTAACACCTTTCATATATATAGGTATAGGCTATATACCAATAAAAGAAATTGTTCTTTATTTCATATAAAATTCAGCTACTTCAGACCAAATTTGTTACAGTTTCTAGATTTTCACTACGTCGTAGACCTATTTTCCACAAGATATCCAAACATTTGCTTCAAGAAAATGAAAAGAAAAAGGGGTGTTGAATAGTATGCAGTGAAATGAAAGTCAACTGAAGTCAGGTACCCTCATATTGCCGCATTTCAGAAAGCGGTCCACAGAATAAACACCCTACTTTCGTTTTCAAGTAAACAACTCGAAACATGCGAGTATTAGCATGAAACATGTCCTATTTTATGTAAAATTCATTCCACGATTGAAAAAATGCCCATTTGACCCCCGATTTACGTGCAAATGCGTAAAAAATGGAAAAATTAGGATCTATTTATTAGGGACTTCTTTCAACTACACCACGGAAGCACATTTTGGACCGAATTACTGCATTATAACCTATAAGAGATATCTTTTTATCAAATTTCATAACATTTTCATCTTTTTTTTCAAGAAAGATGTAATACCGAACATGTTAACAAGTTTCATTGTGAAAATTCGAGATTTTAGAGAAATATAGACATTTAAGTGAGGCCACCCCCTACCCATTTTCTGGGCTAAATTTAGGCTCTATGGTCGCTTCATTGTAAATTTTGGTAAAAGTTTCACCTGTATGCATTATTTTTCACTTTGATTCTGAAATATCATTCATTCCGTCATGAATATGACTCAAATGGATGCATTTTGTGCATTTTCACACATTCTAGAGACAAAATATTGGCCTTTCTATTGCAGAAATTGCTGCCGAAATAGGCGCATCTACTCAAAATATGGTCAAAAAACCAAAATTTTTCAAATTTAATGATTATTTTGCATTGGAAACATCATTTTATAACATAAACAATCGACTTATGACTATGAAGACTAATTGTGATGTGTTTCGAGAAAAGTCTTATTTCAGCTCTTATAGGCTATATACCAATAAAAGAAATTGTTCTTTGTTTCATATAAAATTCAGCTACTTCAGACCAATTTTGTTACAGTTTTTAGATTTTCACTACGTCGTAGACCTATTTTCCACAAGATATCCATACATTTGCTTCAAGAAAACGAAAAGAAAAAGGGGTGTTGAATAGTATGCAGTGAAATGCAAGTCAACTGAAGTCAGGTACCCTCATATTGCTGCATTTCAGAAAGCGGTCCGCAGAATAAGCACCCTACTTTCGTTTTCAAGTAAACAACTCGAAACATGCGAGTATTAGCATGAAACATGTCCTATTTTATGTAAAATTCATTCCACGATTGAAAAAATGCCCATTTGGCCCCCAGTTTACGCGCAAATGCGCGAAAAATGGAAAAATTAGGATCTATTTATTAGGGACTTCTTTCGACTACAGCACGGAAGCACATTTTGGACCGAATTACTGCATTATAACCTATAGGCTTATTAGTCCCCTACTGGTTGAAAACCAATTTCGGGGACTATAGGAATGCGCTTTTCCGTCCGTCCGTCATTCTGTCATTCCGTCCTTCCGTCCGTCCACAATTTCGTGTCCGGTCCATAACTTTGTCATTCGTTAAGGGATTTTAATATTACTTGGCACAAATGTTCCCCATGATGAGATGACGTGTCATGTGCAAAACCCGGACCCCTAGCTCAAAGGTCAAGGTCACAATTGAAGGTCAAAGGTCAACAGGGCTTTTTTCCTGTCCGGTCCATAACTCTCCCATCCTTGAAGGGATTTTAATATCACTTGGCACAAATGTTCCTCATAATAAGACGATGTGTCATGCACAACTTTCAGAACCCTAGCTCAAAGGTCAAGGTCACACTTAGCAATCAAATATTAACATGGCATGAACAGGGTCTGTTTCGTGTCCGGTCCATAACTCTGTCATTCATTAAGGGATTTTAATATTACTTGGCACAAATGTTTCCCATGATGAGACAACGTGTCATGCGCAAATCCCGGATCCCTTGCTCAAAGGTCAAGGTCACAATTGGGGGTCAAATGTCAACAGGGCTTTTTTCCTGTCCGGTCCATAACTCTGCCATCCATGAAGGGATTTTGATATTATTTGGTACAAATGTTTCCCATGATAAGACAACATGTCATGCACAAAACCTGGACCCCTAGCTCAAAGGTCATGGTCACAATTGGAGGTCAAAGGTCAATTGGGTTTTTTTCCTGTCCTGTCAAGATCTATGTCGTCCACCAAGGGATTACAATATTACTTGGCATAAATGTTCCCATTGATGAGACGACATGTCTTGCATAACACCAAGAACCCTAGCTCAAAGGTCAAGGTCACACTTTGAGATCAAAGGTCAGTAGGATTTTTTCCTGTCCAGTCTATAACTTTGTCATGCAAAACAGGATTTGAATATCAGTTGGCACAAATATTTCCCTTGATGAGACAATGTGTTGTGCGCAAGACCCGAGCCCTTAGTTGCAAGGTCAAGGTCACACTTGGAAGTCAAAGGCCAAAAGGGATTTTTTCCTGTCCGGTCTGTAACTCAACAATGCTTAAAGGGATTTTAATAATACTTGGCACAAATATTCATCACCATAAGATGGAGTGTCATGCACAAGAACCTGGTCCCAAGGTCTAAGGTCAAGGTCACACATAGAGGCCAAAGGTCAAATACAAGAATGACTTTGTTCGGAGCATTTCTTCTTCATGCATGGAGGGATTTTGATGTAACTTGGCAGAAATGTTCACCACGGTGAGGCACCCTTGTTTTTTAGAATTATGTCCCTTTGTTATTACTATAAATAGATTATATTGTAACTTATTTATTACTGTTTGTAGGGAAAAATCGAGACCAGTTTTCTTTGGAACAACATGCATGTTACATCCAATTTTTAGGAGTATTTTGACCTATCTCTACCTGGTAAAGAGTTTCTTGTGTATATATATATATTTTTTCCCCCTTTGTTGTTACTATATATAACTTATGACACCTTTTTTGATAATCGGGCAAAAAAAATGCCATATGAAAACAACAGTTACTGTAGGGTTTTATATATATAAATTTTAATCCAAGTGTTTTGTTATAACATATTGTATATATAGTACAATATCGTTTATACATCATTGACAGATATCAGTCCATTATGTTATACTGCAGTAGAGGAAATTAGGTGCCTTCCAGTAGGGGACTTTGTATTGCATGGCAATACTTCATTCACTTGTTTTATCCAACCTTATTATCTAAGGTTAACCATTTCCAATATAACTCCTTCAAAACCCACAATGATTTTAAATACCAATTTTCAAAGTCAAAGATATGATAAAAAAGCAAAAATACCTCATATAATTAGGGGACAAAATCACCAAAAGGGGGACGAATTGACCAAATTTTATTATGAGGGGGATGAAATGGCCAGTTTTAGGGGACAAATGACCAAATCGGGGACAAGTTGACTGGGGGACGAGTTGACTTGATACCGAAGTGTCTAGCCATCCGGTTACCTCAGGGGATTTCCTAGCCATCCGGTAATTGATTTCTTAATAAATAAGTAATGATTTTTATATAGTTTTAACTGTACAGTACAGTAATACAAATATATTCTTTATTGTGCTTTTTGTCACATTGACGTTGGCGTCCAAACGGATGTGACATCATTTGTATTGTACGTTGTTATTTCTGAAGAAGACATAAAAGTCGAAACTAGTAAGAATGTGTTGTCTTGGTAATTTTAAATCCTTTTGTTTTTTTTTAGCAAATTTAAAAGATGTCAGTATGTCACATTTTCATTCTCAGTGTTTGTCAAACATATGGTTGATTGCACCGTTTTAGGTATATTTTCCAAGATGCCATGCCTCCAGTCCCCCTCGAAATTTTGTGCCCGACAAAAACCAGAATCCTGGATCCACCACTGGAAAGATACATGTGTATTATTTCTTTGATTCAGATTGAATTGGAATTGCTTAATCAAAATTCTATTCAACTTTATAACAGTAAAGAATTTATTTTCAGTTAAAACAGAACAACTAGAAAATCTTATTAATAATGCCAGGTTTATCTGCAGAAAAGTTTAATATAGTTACCCCTCTTATATCGTTAGCCACCATTTGCTTGGGACAGAAGTAAGGAAGATATGAAAAATCAAGATAATTAATGTGAAATAAGAAAACTTAAATGTCATGTCTGTTGTCGAGTTTTAATCTGTCCTAAATGTTCGACTGCTGTGTTGCCCTGGTGAGTGGGGTGTAATTGTGTTCCTTGTAGTGGTTTTGTTGAATTTGGACTGAGATAAAAAAAAAAAAAATAGTGGCTTCAACACCACCCTTACAGAAGAAAAAGGCCTGCTGCGTACTCTTGCTGTGTACATACAGCGTATATGATGCGTACATGATGTGTACTGAAATCAAGGGCTTTAAATAGTACGCAGGATATACACCGCACATACACCAATAGTACGTTTGTAGTACACTTTTGACATGCAAATGAGCTCTGCTGCGTACATGCTGTGGACTACATAGTACACAGGATGTACGCTGGAGGAATTAAGTATGCGGGAAATAGTACGCAGCATGTACGCGGCACATACACTTTTCACATGCAGATAAGCCTGCGTTGTACTACCCCTGCGGCGTACATGCTGTGTACTCCCGGGCGTACATACTGTGTACTCCTGCGGCGTACATTCTGTGTACTCCTGTGGCGTACATGCTGTGTACTCCTGCTGCATACATGCTGTGTACTCTTGTGGCGAAACTGCTGCTGTGATAATGTAAATTCCTTACCCCACCAACTTTCGTATGCAAATGCTGATCATTTGGACAGAAAAAAAAACGAAAAAAGATAAGTGACATGCATCAATAAGTATTTACCCTTGCCAAAATAATGTAGATTGATGTTATCAAATAAATTAGTATGCTTTTCTTCATCCACTTTTCAATGAAATAAATCAATTTTTGTAGCATGTAATTTGGTAAACATTTGAAGAAAATGGCGTAACTGCATCAAGGGGAAACAACTTTAATGCAACTAAATATAAGTGTTATGATTTATTATAGACGATGTGTGCGTAGTATGTATTTATTTTGATTAAAATCCATCTGAGAACAATCTAGGACTGGAATTATATAAGCATTTATACACTTTTACGTCCGTAAAAAGTAGCGCACTAAAACATTTGATTTTTTCCAATGGGGCGAGCGCAGTTAGCCAAAAACGTTCTGAAAATATACGAGCGGCAAATCCGATGAACAACTTTTTAATTTGGTGAGGCCTTAATGAGTTAACATAATGAGCATTAAAGCCTTTATAAAACATGATAGAATGGTGTTTTGCTTAAGAGTATTCAAATAACAGTGAGAGCTTATTAATTCTTCTCATTCGGGCGCTGTTGAGGCATTATCTTGATAATTATTTCATGTATTACAAAATGTAATGCAACGAAGTTCAAATAAGGCTTTTCAATTATCCAAGTTAGAAAGCTGCAGGATTAATTCAAAATGAAAAAGAATATATTTTTACACTGCATGCAAGGTGCAGCTCAGAAATCACTAAGATGTAAGCTTCACAAATGAACATTGCAAATAGTTTGGCAAATTTTCATTGTTCAGAATACTGGTAATCTGAACTATTCATGCTTTTTAAGATAAAAGTTACTCGGAAACCCAAGTTTTTTGCTTCCAAAAAAAAAAAAGCCCAAATCCTTCCTGCATGAAGTGTACTTCGTTTTTTACCGAAAAAATTCAAAGTAAAAAACCCCAAAAAAGAAAATGAACAAGCCCCTCCCGCAAAAAGAATTTATTTCGACTTTAACAAAAAAAAAAAAAAAAAGGGAAAGCCAAAAAAATTGTACAAGTCTTTCCCGGTATATAAAAGGTACTGCACAAATTTCAAAGTATTGCGTGTACTGCAGTGTACATTTTTGTACAAGCCCCCCGCGACATGCATTTACTCCTTAAATTTTCAGAGTCTTCGCTCTTATAAAGTGTACAGGCCCCCCTCGTACATGTGGTACCGTCGAAAAGTAAGCGCTGACGGGGCAGCGGTGTAGTAAAATGACTCCCTGGGACTACGTGTTCGCGGCTATCACAGCAAAATACGCAGCAGTACCCACAGAGGCTGCTTCGTAGGGCATGATAAAAAGATCCCAACTGGTGGAATAAGAAACAAACAAAAATTTTTTTTTTTATTGAAAAGTAAAGAATTGGTAACAGAAAGGTTTATGTAGCTTTTGTGTTTGAAAACGATTTTTAGTCCCTGAGAATGCTCAGGTGAGTTTTTTGACGCTCGATGCCGGCGCCCCGGTTGTTCTGTTCCGTGTCTGTAAAACATTAGCTTTGTATCGATAGAGGTTTTTTTTCATTAATTTTAAGAATATGGTCAGAAGAAAAACCTTGATGAAACAGCCGAGTTCGAAAATGGGTTTCTGGGTAAAAAAATAGGTCCGGTAAAATAAAGAAAAACCTTGTTATGCGATAGAGCTGTTTTTTTCATTTACTTCATGAATATTGGTCAGAATGATAACTTTGAAAAAAACTAGGCCGAGTTCGAAAAGGGTCATCTGGGTCAAAACTGGGTCACTAGGTAAAATAAAAGAAAAATTTGTTGCGATAGAGGTGGTATTTTCAATAAATCTTATAAAATTTTGGTCAAATGAAAACCCTTTTGATAAAATCAACCCGATTTAAAAAAGGGTCATCTGGGGTCAAAAACTAGGTTTCAAAAGGGTCAAATCAAAAAAAAACCCTGTGTAGCGATAGAGGCTGTATTTTTAATTTTTTCATAAAATTTTGGGTCAAAGAAATTTGAAAAAAACGGGGCCGATTTCGAAAATGGGTCTCTCGGGTCAAAAAAACTAGGTCACTAGGCAAATCAAAAAAAACCTTGTGATGAAATAGGGCTGTATTTTTCAATTGACTTCATGAATTTTGTAGAATGATTCCCTTTGTAAAATCTAGGCCGATTTTCAAAAGGGTCTTTGGGGTCAAAAACTGGTATAGGCAAATCAAAGAAAAACTTGTGTAGCGATGAGGCTGTTTTTTTCAATTGATCTTCTAATTTTGGTCAGAAGATTGCGATAAAATTTAGCCCAAAGTTCAAAAAAGGGGTCTCTGGGTAAAAAAACAGGTCACTAGGTCAAATCAAAAAAAAACCTTGTGTTAAATGGGCTGTTTTTTCAATGATCTTCATGAAAATTTAGCCAAAATGATTCCCTTGATAAAATCTAGGTGTTTTCGAAAAGGGGTCTTGGGGTAAAAAACTGGTCTTAGGTAAAATCGAAAAAAAAAATTTTGTATGCAATAGGGATGTATTTTTCAATGTTTATGAAATTTAGTCAAGTGATTGCCTTGTGAAAACTGGTGGGTTTTTGAATATGGATTATCTGAGGTCAAAAAACTGGGGCACAGGTAAATTAAAGAAAATTTTGTGTATGCGAAGAGACTGTTTTTTTCAGTTGATTTTTTGAAATTTGGTCGGTTGTTTCCCTTAATGAAATCTAGGCGAATTTGAAATGGGCATCTGAGGTAAAAAAAAGGGGTTTTGGTAAAATCAAAGAAAAAACTTCTGATGTGATAGGGCTGTATTTTTTAGTTGATCTTCATGAATTTTGGTCAGAAGATTGCTTGATAAAATCTGGGAGTTTGAACGGGCTCTGGGCAAAAACTAGGCATTTTAAAGAAAATGTTTTTTTACGCAAAAACCCAAATTTTTTTGGTCCAATTTAATAAAAAGGGTCAAAATATTTGTTTCCATGAAATCAAGGTCAAACTTTTTTTACACTTTTAGGGAGGTTTCGGGTGAGCGCCCTAGGGCCATCTGGCCCTTTGTTTACTTTTTCTGGGGGGAAAGTAGATTTTTATTGTTTTTCAAAATAAAAATTGAAAACCCTTGATTTTTTTGATTGATCGTTTGAACAAAATTGCAGTTCCTATCACTAGTAAAGGGGGTCAATTTTAAAAACTTCAATCCCTTTTGATTGCCCGTTTGTTTGTGACCCGGGCCCGGAAAGTATAAATTGTAAAAGTTTTTTTTTTCAATTTCCGCTTGATAAAAAAAGTTATGTAAATTTGTTTTATCTTTCAGCATAAATCCTTACTCCCAAAATTTTCCCAACTCATTTTTTCCAGAACATTAAAGGGTGTTCGACATCACCATTCGTGGGGGTCTTTCAAAAAGCAAGTAAGTTGCTTCAAAAAAAATAGAATTTAGCTCGGCAATGTATTGTAATACCTGAGAGTTTTAAAGATATGGATACCTTTAAAAATTAAAAAAAATTTTATACAAAACGGTGTTTTAACATAATTTTACGGAGGGGCATATAGGTTGATGTAAAATTTTCATGGGGGCATGGCCAGAGTGAAATTTTTTCGACAATGAAACAGCCAGAGTGAAAAATAGTGTTCAAACCGGTTTTGATAAATTATTTCGTTTTAATATGTCTTTTAGAAAAAATTTAGATCAAAAGAGGGAAAATTTCCTTCGCGCAATGGGGCACCTAGGTAGGTAATCATGCTCCTTTTCTTATACAGCGGCCATAATTTGGGTAATTTTTCATGTTATATACACGGAAAAAAGTATTTTGGGAATACGGTATTTGTATTTTTCTCAGTTAAATTTAAAAATAAATTATATGGTTTAAAGGGTTTTTAAATTTCACACAGAGCATGATTTACAAATTTATTTCATTTTTTTTTTAGTTGGGGAAATTTAAAATTTAGAGCACAAATGATGTCGAATTATCTCACTGGAAATAAAAAACTCAGTGTGTGTGAAAATCAATCAAGACGTTGGCTATGTGACATTTCGTTTAAACATTTTTAAGTAAAATTTGATAAAATTTGAAAGGATTTTTTGATGCATATGGCACTAAATTCATGTCGATTGACGTAAAACATGATATCTTTTGATGTTTTAAGCATTGCTAGTCATATTAAATAGTTTATTTAGAAATTTTTTTTTTTGTACCAACCCCTATGAAATTATTCCCCCGGGGGGTAAATGTGTCTGGTACTAAGGGATGAAAAAATGTTTACAGAGCAGCCCAAAATCTAACCTTACCTTTTGTTAATATAAAAGATGCATTTAGAAACAACCGAAAAAATGTTGGAGTTCCAGTTTCAGTTTATATAAATAGGACAAGGTTCTTATGAAAATACTTTTTCAAAATAGTTTTTTACATTTTTAAACTAACTGAAGTTCATTTTGTTTGTGTTTTTTTTTAATGAAAAATTTGTTCGGCACGGTTTCAAAGAGGGGAAATTTTGCCTATAACCTTGGATAAAAAACCGCGGGGGAGAATTTTAAAACATGGCTTTTGGACCCTTTCAGTCCACCCACAGTAATGCATTTATACCTTAATATTTTTTTCAAGCAGCTTTGCATTAGCCCTTTGTTATTTATGTGCAAAAATTTTGGTAGATAAAGCCTTTATTTTAAATTTTAGTCAAACCTGTCACAAAAAACCTTTAGGAGAGACCAAAAGTTGTTTTTTTTCAAAGGTTTTTCTTTTTTCAAGGGGAAAATGTTTAAACAGGGGCCAGATCATTGGCACCAAGTCAGATGGTCCGTTCACAGGTATGTAACCTGTTTTACTGACTAAATACAAAACCAAATTTCTATAATAAGTGAACCTTAAATTAAATGATAGAAAAAATGTTTTCAGTGTAGATTGTGGAAAATTTTTGTGTATTTTAAATGTGTTTTTTTGATTTTGAAAGAAATGTTGGGGGTACAGGGAAAAAGGAAATTTTTTAGCCCAGGGTTTTTTTTTTGATTTATAGCCTCATAACCCTATAGATATGATTTTCAACAAAATCAAATTACCAAGTTTTTTTCATACTTCATGAACTTTTTCAAAAAACAAAAAATGATATTTCCAGATATGTACAAATTTGGGAGTTTATAATTAAGCCTTATTTGATGAAAAACCCGAATTATTTTTTTGAGACTAAGAAATATGTTTTTTGATTTAAAGGCCGGATGCCCCCAAAAAGTGAAAAAGAAAGTTTCCCTCAATGCGATGTTTCCTTTGGAAAAATCATCAAGTTATCGTAAGGTGGTAAAAATTTTGAAAAACAGATCTCGAAACTGGCTTACCAAGTTGGTATGTGACTTTTGTTCCGTTTTTCATTGAGGGAAGTAGCAACTATGGGTGACTCATACTGGAAGCATTAGAGTGTTGTAAAAAAAAATTACTGTAAATGATAGTTGAATATCAACTTTTCTTGAGTTAAAAATAGTAATCTAATATTGATTCCCCTATTTTTTAAACATAAAAAAGTAGAATAAACCTCCATTACAAATATAAGATGTTTCTGAAAAGGTTTCGAAATTTCAGTATCATTGTTGCGGAAAAAAAGTGGAGGGGACAAAAAAGAAGTTAAAGGAGGCCCCAAAAAGACCAAGTACTTTTTTTGGGTTCCCAAAGGTCCCAAAACTCATGAATAGAAGATATATCTAGGTGTAGCATTTTTTTCCTTTCAAAATACTTGTTTATTTTTGCTCTTTTTAATTTAAAGTAAAGAAAACTTGAAGCCGCTTGATTAATCTTTAATACACTTCCTAAAAAACTTTAGGATAGTTGCAGGTTTAACCTAGACCTAGGGAAATACCTTTTCCAGTTTCTCTGATGTAAAAATGTGGTTTACGTTTTATCATTTTCTTAAGAAAGGGGGTTGTTTTTTAGATGGAAATGAAATGGATTTTTAAAGCAATGCAGTACACTGAACTCGGCCCCGGTTTGGGGAAGTGTTACACTGTTTAAACACAGGAAAAGTATGTTGGAATACAGTGTATTTGATTTTTCTCAGTTTTTTTTTAAAAATAAATTATATGGTATTAAAAAGTTAAATTCACACAGAGCACGATTTATCAAAAAGTTCATTTCATTTCTTTTTTTATTTTTTGGATTATTTTCAAATGAAATAAATTTTAAAAAGTTTTTACAAGTATTTCTACATGGTGTATTTTTTGGAATTTGAATGCAGGAGAAAATTTAAGGAGTAATTTTAAAATAGAGATGTAGTTTGAGATGACCATTTTGTATTAAAGAATTTTTACAAGGCATTATTTGATTTTTCCCATGACTCATTTAAAAAAAATTTAGCACCTTAAAGATCTTCCCTTAATTGAGAACATTTATATTTCAAGGTTACTGAGACAGGGTTTTTGTAAACAAGTATCCATCATGGTTTTGATACACAATAAAGGTAACAGTAACCCTTTTATTGCTACAATGAAAGGTTTTTTGCATACTCTGACATCTATATTAAAAATATATATGAACAATTTTAAATTTAAACCTTTTGGGCCCCTTTCACCCCCTGGTGGAGTTTGAAGGATGGTTATATAGGACAGATAAAAAACAGATAGACATTATTTTTCATTCTTACCATAGGAGATTAAAATATCATGGAGTATTTGTTTATGGATATATGTATAGTGTGAGTTATTTTCATGAAGGCTAACTGGATGTTGTGATAAATGCGTGGATTACATCTTCGTTTCAATTTTCTCATTTTTAGAGTTTTGTTTTTTAAATTTTAACAAGAGTAACAATAGGCACCACATTATGTCTGAAGTGACTGTTTATGACAAAGGGTTTTTTTTTTTCCATTAAAATTGTTGTTGTCGTTGCTTTAGTTGACGAGGTTGAATGACAAAAATAAAGCAGGAAAAAATCGCTAAATTTTTTTTTGTTGCTGTTAGTTATATTGTTCCAGTTACTAAGTGCTTTTTGAATGTGTATTTTTGGGTTTTATAGCAAAAAAATTAAAGTTTTTTTATATCCCGTGTGTGCACTACATGGAACAGAGAAAGCTTAAAGATAAACAGTGTTTTTTCTAGCATAGTGAGGGTTTTTTGGGCCTATACCAGGGAATTTTTTAATTTTGGGTGATGGATGATGAAACAATTTGTTTTTAAGTAATGGATTTTTTTAAAAAGCTTAAGTAATTTTTTGATTTTTTTAAAAAAGGCAGGTTTTTGTGGAATTTTTTGACTCTGACTAACAAATGCACAAAAAAATTTCGATATAAATGGCAAAACATTAGGATTTTGAAATTTTTGTTGATATCTTGACAGATATGTGGGTTATTAAAAAAATTCCCGTTTATTTACAAATACCCCAAATTTTCTACAGTTTTGTTTTTTTTTAGAAATGTCAAAAATTTCAAATTTACAATACCTTTACAGATGAAAAACCCCTCTTAAAAATTCATTTTGTTTACAAACAAAATTTGATTTAAATGTACAAAATAACGCTTGTTTTGTCCAAAAAAGCATTCCATACAGCCATAAAATTTTAAAAATTGTTTGTTTTCCCGTTTCTTGATGCAATTTTTTGGGCCAGAATGAGTTGTGAAAAACCGAGTTAAAAAAAACAAAATTTTTTTATTTAGAAAATTTTAATGAAAAAAAAAAATCAAATTTTTGTAGTCCTTCGATATTTTTTCAACAAATTTTTCGGGTTGATAAAAAAGTTTCAATAAAAAGCAATTTTACCCTTTTTAAATGTAACATGATTTCAGAAAGTGGTGTGTCATATCCGGTCTAGAGAATTGCTTCCCGTATTTGTTGTTTACCTGTAAAATTTTAGGTAGTGAAGTAGTTTGACATAGATGACTGTAATTTATCAATAATCACGCAAAAATTTTAAAGGAAGGGGTTTTAAAAATGTTTCACTGATGCAAAGATAATTTTTATTTTATTCAATTTACCAATGATTTTAATACAAAAAACACCATTTCAGAATGTTGACATTGTTCACGCTTTATGTATCTATTGTTAAATCAATGAAAAATTTCACATTTTTCCATATCCCGTATGTGCTGTTAATATTTCCATTTAATATCTGAGGCATATATATGTTGCAAATAAGTTGTTAAAGTTTGTTTTTTGAAAAAGTTCACATTATAATATTTCAAACTTATTTTTAAAAAATTTATAAAAAATTTAAGTAAAAGACAAAAAAACAAAAATTGGAAATTGGTTTTGTATACAGAAGGACAACTGTACACTAGAAATATGAAACAGAAGAGCATTTTTAATTATGTCTCCCCCAGGAGACATTATTGTTTTTGCCCTGTCTGTCCGTCCTTCCGTCCATAGTACGTAACTTCATTTCCGAGCAATAACTGGGAGAACCATTTTACCTAGATCCTTCAAACTTCATAGGGTTGTAGGGCTGCTGGAGTAGAGACCCCTATTGTTTTTTGGGTCCACTCCGTCAAAGGTCAAGGTAACAGGGGCCTTGAATTGAAAACATTTTGAACAATAACTAGAAGAACCACTTGACCCCGAATGTTGAAACTTCATAGGATGATGGACATGAATGTGTAGATGACCTCTATTGATTTTGGGGGTCACGCCGTCAAGGTCAAGGTCACAGGGGCCTGAACATGGGAAAACCCATTTCCAATCAATAAATAGAGAACCACTTGGGACCACAGATTGTTGAACCTTCATAGGATGATTGGTCATAAGAGTAATTGACCCCTATTGATTTTTGGGTCATCCTTCCAAAGGTCAAGGTCACCACAGGGGCCTGAACATGGAAACCATTTCGAACAATAATAGAGAACCACTTGGACCCAGAATGTTGAAACTTCATAGGTGATTGTACATGCCAAAGTAGAACTGACCTATCGATTTTGGGTCACTCCATTAAAGGTCAAGGTCACAGGGGCCTGAACATTGAAACATTTTGGTCAATACTTCAGAAACCACTTGACCCAGAATGTTTGAAACTTAATAGGATGATTGGTCATGCAGAGATAGATGACCCTAACGATTTTGAGGTCACTCTGTGAAAAGGTCAAGGTCACAGGGGCCCGACAAACATGAAAACCATTACCGGTCAGTAACTTGAAGAACACTTGACCCAGAATGATGAACTTCATAGGATGATTGGTCATGCAGTGTAGATGGACCACCTACCATTTTAGGGTACGCTGTTAAAGTCAAGGCCACAGGGGCCTGGAACTTAGAAAACCAATTTCCATATCAATAACTGAAGAACTCTCGACCCAGAATTTGAAAAACTTTCATAGGATGATTGTTCATGCAAGAGTGATGACCCCTAATTGTTTTTTGGGGGCCACTCCCGTCGTTAAAGGTCCAAGGTCACAGGGCCTGAACAATGATAACCAGTTCTGATCAATAACTTGAGTACCACTTGACCAGAAATGTTTGAAACTTCATAGGATGATTGAACATGCAGAGTAGATGACCCTATTGACTTTGGGAGGGTCAGTCTGTTGTTAAAGCGTCAAAGGTCACAGATGGCCTGTTCATGTAAAATCATTTTTTGGAAATAACCTTGAGAACCACTGACCTACAAAGTTGAAATTATAGGATTGAGTGGACGTGCAGAGTTAGATGACCCCTATTTATTTTGAGGTTCACTTGATCAAAGGTCAAGGTCACAGGAGCCTGAACAGATGGATGAGAACCACTAGGCCAAGAGTGTTGAAATTTAGCGGGATGACTGGACATGCCAAGTAGATGATCCAATTGCAGCCAACCATCTGTGTCTCTTTGATTTTTGCTCCTGACCCTATTGACTTATTGCTATAGGACTTTGCATTGGGGGAGACATGCGCTTTTTTTCAAAGCATTTTCTAGTTCAATCTTAATTATCAATGTATTTCTTAATGGACTTCTTAACCAGTTTAGCAATATGATGAAAATATACAATACCAAGCATCCACCCTAGGTGTAAGAAATAACTTACCGGGGGGGGCGGGAGGGATTTTGGGGGGATTTTGGTCTAAATAAAGTGAATTTAAGAATGTTGCCCTTAATTATCGGGAATTAAAGTTTTTGTCTCATTTTTAAAGAAAATTACAGTAACAAATTGCTTGTATCATGGTACAGAGATATTATTTTATAGTTTCAGTTTATAGTCATAGATCAGTATCAACACATATTAATGTAATTTCACACACTTTATATTGACAGTTATCAATGGGACTGTGCAAGAAGATTTCCAGGTATTTTCTGGTCATGATGTGAAACCACATGTGATGAAAGTGTACTTGACAGCATATAGTGTCACTGCTCCCTTGCTAACTCTGGTAAGTTTGAAAGTGTACATGACAGCATATAGTGTCACTACTCCCTTGCTAACTCAGGTAAGTTTGAAAGTGTACATGACAGCATATAGTGTCACTACTCCCTTGCTAACTCCGGTAAGTTTGAAAGTGTACATGACAGCATATAGTGTCACTACTCCCTTGCTAACTCTGGTAAGTTTGAAAGTGTACATGACAGCATATAGTGTCACTACTCCCTTGCTAACTCTGGTATATTTGAAAGTGTACATGACAGCATATAGTGTCACTACTTCCTTGCTCACTCTGGTATATTTGAAAGTGTACATGACAGCATATAGTGTCACTTCTTCCTTGCTCACTCTGGTATATTTGAAAGTGTACATGATAGCAGACAGTTTCACTGCTCTCTTGCTTAGTCAGGTAAGTTTGAAAGTGAGAACAATTTGATATATAGCTATGTTAAGTAAAATAGTATATTTTTGGATGTTACAGTACAGGAAATAAAGTACATTTGTAAATTTTCATTGAAAGAAAACTAGCAGATCTACAAAATAAAAAGTAGCTTGAAATTTAGCACTCATTTCATGATGATTACATTGGGTCTGTAGGTATAACATAATTGAAACAAATGGCACTATCAGTCTTCTCTAGAACACTGCTTTCTTTCTACAGTTGCTTCTTTTTTCAGGTGGTGAATTTATTTTGTATTTACCTATGTAATTCAGGATACTTTTGAATATTTGCTCCATGGTAACAAGAGTGATACAGATTGGGAATTCCAACCATTGTTGGTATGCTTCTATTCTCACTGGGCAAGTGATGTGTTTGGTTACCTGTACGCCTACAACGTGACTGTTCAGCAGTACCAGCAGGACCTTGTCAAGCTGAAGTACGGACTTGTTGACCTAACAAAAGATACTTCAAAAATATGTAAGCCTTCTTCTTGTATTATAGAAACTTGAAGTACTTCCAGATTATTACTGAATACCAATATTTCTGTTCCTTACTACAGATCAACTTGTGCTTTTGGGAGGGTTTTTTTTATATTGAGAACTGTAATATCTTCAGCTACCCCCACTGGCACCCCACCCTGAGCTAATACGATATTTCACTTTGTCTTGCATTAACAACCAGAAACATACAACCATACAATGACCAAAAGTGGGGGCATTTAACTAATTTCTTGATAAATCCAATTTTCAATAATAGTTTTCTCATATATTTGTCAAAAGTTTGAAAATTAGTTAACATAGATGAAAGCATTATAAATTATCATTGTTTTCGAATACCTCTCTTTGTGGCTTAAACTGTATCTGTTCATGTGCTATATTGAAATTAAGAGATTTTTTAATTTTGAAATTATGCATAAGATGTGTTTGGACAGTTGCTGTATCAGTTTTTAACATAATAATAAAAGCCTTATAGATTGTGTTACTTTTGATAAAAGTTCCTGTACACCTTTCACAAACTTACTTACTAGTCGAATATTTACTAAGATCTTAGATGTTTTGAGTTGAAAGATAAAAACACACATTGAGGGAAATGATGCTTTTGAAAACCTCATTTAGTAAAAAGCAAGAAATTAAACGGAATTTACAAAGCACTTATCCAATGGTTATTTGTTATAGGTATGGATACCTTTATATGATTAAATGTAACACATATTGTATAAATATATTGTTAAATTACAGTAATAAGGAGACACATAAGATCTGGAGCCATGAAGCAGATACCATTTTTAGCTTTATTTTACAAAGGTAGGGGTATATATTGTAATTTTTTCTTGCATTTTTAAGTAAAGAAGATTAATGTATCAATTCTTGTTATGTATGAGAAATGCATATTTTCTTAGAACATCACAGCAAGTGATTACTTCGCTTTAAATGTTCACTGGAAATTCCAGTATGCTGATTTAATGGTAATTAAGGCAATCTTGTGATTCATAAGAATAATGGTTGATAGATATTTTGGAACTTCTCGTAATGGCTGTATGTAGAGAGAATTTCAGTCAAGCTTGTGTTGTTTTACCAATACTCAAATGTCTGGGAATTCATTGTTCCATATGAGCCACGCCATGAGAAAATCAGCATAGTGGGTATGCAACCAGCATGGATCCAGACCAGCCTGCGCATCCGCGCAGTCTGGTCAGGCTCCATACTGTGCGTTTTAATGCCTATTGGAAATTGGAGAAGAAACTATTAGCGAACAGCTTTGGATCCTGACCAGACTGCGCGGATGTTCGCATGTGGTTGGATTCCATGCTGCGTCGCATACCTTTGTTGGTTTTCTATGGCAGGCTCATATGCTATCATATGTTATACACGAACAACCTATATATAAACTCTGTTGATACGGTAACATTTGAAATTAATACACCAAGAAAGATTTGTGACATCATTTTAATTAGTCAGTTATGGCAAGGTTTAAGTGTTTTTATCTCGTGATTTTGAAAGATATATTTAAACTAAATGACAGCTAAATTATTTTGGCCAGTAATATGTCACAACAACCATAATTTCAAGGTCAGTAGTTTTCAGATTCAGGTGGGTCCTTGAAATCAACATATTTACATATTGGACGACCCTACCCCTGGGTGATGTATGAACCAATCAAAAATCTAGGTGAAGGTCTGGTGGAGCTTTTTGGTATTGAGGAGTACTCGGATCCATGGGGAACTTTACCATATGATCAGGTTTGACTTCTTAGTTACAACAAAGTTATTTATGTAACATCTTTATTTCATGTCTAGAAAATACCAGTTGTTTGGGAGGAATAACTTAAGTTTCTTTGTAAAACTGCAAAACCATGATGGTCTGAAATATTACTGGGATAATTATGCTTGGTTTATAAGAGTGTCATACGGGCACTGAGGCAGCTGCCTTTGTAGTTTTTGCACAGTATCTAATAAAAACTTGCTATTTCATTATTTTTTTGCTAAAATACACAAGACTGGGGCAGAAATATAATGTATAAAAAATAACCAAAGGTGATTATTTGAAGTTAATTATGTCAGTATTTAATGGGAAGATATATGAATGAATTTTAGAAAATAATGTTGACTCATTAACTTTAGTGTGTATATAAGTTCCATTTTCCTCCTTCCTCCCAAACAATCATACCTTGGTGGGTTTTTTTCAGGTCTTGTTATAGCACTGTATAAAATGATACAGTTGTCTATGTGGTTGTATTGATATAGGATGAACATTCAAGTATTTCTCTGTATTGGTTTTTGCAGTATTCAAGCATACAGGAAGGACCACATGGGAGGTTATGTACAGCTTGGGCTCACAATATGACAGATAACACACCAGTAATTAGAAAACCTGTTGTCAAAAAGAAAAGAATTATAAAGAAACCTGTAATAATAGTCAAACAAGCAGATCCAGTGAAGAAATCTGTGCATGATGTAGTAAGTCCGATTCCGTAGATTTTAACTGTTTTTGAACATTATTAGTCCCCTACTGGTTGAAAACCAGTTTCGGGGACTATAGGAATGCGCTTCTTTCCGTCATTCTGTCAATTCCATCCGTCTGCATTTCGTTGTCCCGGTCCATAACTTTTATCTGAACGGGATTTATTTTACTTGGCACAAAATGTTTTCCCCATGATGGGACGACATGTCATAGTGCAAAACCCGGACCTTACTTAAAGGTCAAGGGTCACAATTGGAGGGCAAAGGTCAAACAGGGCCTTTTTTCCTGTCGGCCATAACACTCCATCCTGAAGGATTTTAATATTACTTGAGCACAATTGTACCTCATATAAGACGATTGTGTCATGCAAATTTCAGACCCCTCGCTCAAAGGGCAAGGTCACACTTGGCAGTCAAATGTTAACTGGCATGAACAGGGTCTGTTTCGTGTCCGAAGTCCATAACTCTTTATCCATGAAGGGATGTTAATATTACCTTGGACACAAATGTTCCATGATGATGACGACATGTCATGTGGCAAGACCTGCACCCATAACTCAAGTTCAAGGTCACAATTGGAGGTCAATAGTTCAAAGGGCTTTTTTCTGTTGGTCTTTAACTCTCTCATTCATGAAGGGATTTTAATATCAATTGAACAAAATTGTATGTCACAATAAGGACGATTTTGTCCATGCACAACTTTTCAGGACCCTAGCTCATAGGTCAAGGTCACATTTAGTAGTCATAGTTACATGGCATGAACAGGGCTGTTTCATGCCGGTCATAACTCTGTCATTCATTAAGGGATTTCAATAATACTTGGCCACAGGTGTTCTCATGCTCGAAAGTGTCATGCGCAAAATCCGGGAAAAGCCCTTGCTCAAAGGTCAAGGTCATCTTAGAGGTCAAAGGTCTAATTCAAGAAGGACTTTGTCTGGAGCATTTCTTCCTTATGATGGGAGGGATTTTAATGTAACTTAGCACAAATGTTCACCACCATAAAGCAAAGTGATCTTGCGCCAGACCAGAACCAACTGTCGTTAGGTCTAAGGTCACTAAAGTCATATTAGAGGTCAAAGGCCAAATTCAAAGATGACTTTGTCCTGACGCAATTTCTTCTTCATGCATGGAGCGGAGATTTTGATGTACTTGGCACAATGTTCACCACCATGAGGATACTTTTTAGAAATTAGTGCGGCTTTGTTGTTACTATAATAGAATACATTGTAACTTTTTTTTACTGGCTGTAGGGGGAAAACTCAAGGACCAGTTTTCTGTGGTACAACATGCATGTTACATCCAATATTTAGGTGTTTTTGATCTATCTCTAACCTGGTAAAGATTTTATTGTGGACTTACATTTTATAGATTTTTTTTTTTTTTTTTTTTTTTTTAGGATTAATTTCACTTGTTGGTAATATAAATAACTTTTATGATAATTATTGTTTAAATCGGCACAAAAAACAATTCCAAATGAAAAACAACTGTACGTTTTTATATATGCAAATTTTAATCCAAGTGCTTTGTTATATTATATTGTAAATATAGAACAATATAGTTTATTACATCATGGCAAATACCATGTTCATTATGTTATACGCCGTAGAGAAAATTAGGTGCCTTCCAGTAAGGGACTTTGTATTGCATGGCAATACTTCATTCACTTGTTTCCATTATATTTATCAATTAGACATATGTTGTCCTAGACTCCTTTCCAAAATGTTTTCCACCAGTAAATGACAACTGTCTCACATGGAGTCAGAACTGGAGGAGGAATGACTTTAAACATGCTTGTTTTAGCTCACCAGAGCATGAAGTAGTCTGGGTGAGCTATTGTGGTCACTCACTGTCCACCATACCTCTGTCGTCCATCTGTCTAGACTTTTATTTAAATTTTAAACAACATCTGCTCAGAAACCTTTTGGTGGAAATCGATGAATCTTGGCCTTGATGTTCCTTTGGTGGTCTTGTCCCTAAATTGTTCAAATTGTTTGGCTTGGTTGCACATAGGGATTGCCAGAGGTAAAAATATAAAAACCTTCAAATGTCATTTCCAAAACTGGTTGTCCGATTTTGAAATGATTTCACACAAATGCTCCTTTGGTGACCCTCCACCAAGATTATACAAATTATTCTGATTGATCAAAAAATATGCTTGCCAAAGGACATGGTCACTTTCCTTATATGTATATGGTGGAAATCTTTCAAAAACAGCTGGCCCAATTTGAAATAATTTCACATTAATGATTCTTGGATGACTCTTTACCAAAGTTCAAATTATTAGCTCACCTGTCACAAAGTGACAAGGTGAGCTTTTGTGATCGCGCAGTGTCCGTCGTCCGTCGTCCGTCCGTGCGTCCGTGCGTCCGTAAACTTTTTGCTTGTGACCACTCTAGAGGTCACATTTTTCATGGGATCTTTATGAAAATTGGTCAGAATGTTCATCTTGATGATATCTAGGTCAAGTTCGAAACTGGGTCACGTGCGGTCAAAAACTAGGTCAGTAGGTCTAAAAATAGAAAAACCTTGTGACCACTCTAGAGGTCACATTTTTCATGTGATCTTCATGAAAATTGGTCAGAATGTTCATCTTGATGATATCTAGGTCAAGTTCGAAACTGGGTCACGTGCAGTCAAAAACTAGGTCAGTAGGTCTAAAAATAGAAAAACCTTGTGACCACTCTAGAGGTCACATTTTTCATGGGATCTTCATGAAAGTTGGTCAGAATGTTCATCTTGATGATATCTAGGTCAAGTTCGAAACTGGGTCACGTGCAGTCAAAAACTAGGTCAGTAGGTCTAAAAATAGAAAAACCTTGTGACCACTCTAGAGGTCACATTTTTCATGGGATCTTCATGAAAGTTGGTCAGAATGTTCATCTTGATGATATCTAGGTCAAGTTCGAAACTGGGTCACGTGCGTTCAAAAACTAGGTCAGTAGGTCTAAAAATAGAAAAACCTTGTGACCACTCTAGAGGTCACATTTTTCATGGGATCTTCATGAAAGTTGGTCAGATTGTTCATCTTGATGATATCTAGGTCAGGTTCGAAACTGGGTCACGTGTGGTCAAAAACTAGGTCAGTAGGTCTAAAAATAGAAAAACCTTGTGACCAACCTAGAGGTCACATTTTCATGGGATCTTCATGAAAGTTGGTCAGAATGTTCATCTTGATGATATCTAGGTCAAGTTCGAAACTGGGTCACGTGGAGTCAAAACTAGGTCAGTAGGTCTAAAAATAGAAAAAACCTTGTGACCACTCTAGAGGTCACATTTTTCATGGGATCTTCATGAAAGTTGGTCAGAATGTTCATCTTGATGATATCTAGGTCAAATTCGAAACTGGGTCACGTGCCTTCAGAAACTAGGTCAGTAGGTCTAAAAATACAAAAACCTTGTGACCACTCTAGAGGTCACATTTTTCATGGGATCTTCATGAAAGTTGGTCAGAATGTTCATCTTGATGATATCTAGGTCAAGTTCGAAACTGGGTCACGTGCGGTCAAAAACTAGGTCAGTAGGTCTAAAAATAGAAAAACCTTGTGACCACTCTAGAGGTCACATTTTTCATGGGATCTTCATGAAAAATGGTCAGAATGTTCATCTTGATGATATCTAGGTCAAGTTCGAAACTGGGTGACGTGCGGTCAAAAACTAGGTCAGTAGGTCTAAAAATAGAAAAACCTTGTGACCACTCTAGAGGTCACATTTTTCATGGGATCTTCATGAAAAATGGTCAGAATGTTCATCTTGAATATATCTAGGTCAAGTGCGAAACTGGGTTACGTGCCTTCAAAAACTAGGTCAGTAGGTCTAAAAATAGAAAAACCTTGTGACCACTCTAGAGGTCACATTTTTCTTGGGATCTTCATGAAAGTTGGTCAGAATGTTCATCTTGATGATTTCTAGGTCAAGTTCGAAACTGGGTCACGTGCGGTCAAAAACTAGGTCAGTAGGTCTAAAAATAGAAAAACCTTGTGACCACTCTAGAGGTCACATTTTTCATGGGATCTTTATGAAAGTTGGTCAGAATGTTCATCTTGATGATATCTAGGTCAAGTTCGAAACTGGGTCACGTGCCTTCAAAAACTAGGTCAGTAGGTCTAAAAATAGAAAAACCTTGTGACCACTCTAGAGGTCACATTTTTCATGGGATCTTCATGAAAGCTGGTCAAAAACGATGTCATACTCAAAACTGGGTCATGTGGGAAGAGGTGAGCGATTCAGGACCATCATGGTCCTCTTGTTTTTATTTGTCAAAAACCCTTTACTAAGATTGCTCAAATTATTCCATTTCGTCAAAAACCATTGCCGCCTTACTAGAAGCCTTATTTGTTTCCTACTCAGTATAATATTATAAGAACTTGAGTTTCCTCTAGGACTGAAATTTTACTTCACTGTTTTGAAGTTTTTCTGAATGTTGCAAAGTTGTGGTTTTAAGCTTACTTGTTAGCAGTATCTTATCAAGAAAGCATGTTTCTTTGTTTGAATTAATGTTTATTGATAAATACAGTTTGATACGGACACACTGGAGAGGAAGTTGTCTGTCTATGAGAATATTCCACTGTTAACACGTGATACATGGACAGATATAGTGGAGAAATCACATGCTCCTAGACATATCTTCTACAAATCTGGCAAGTGGGCGGGGGAAGTCACTAAAGTGTCTCTGGTTGGTATTTTTTAATTTCCACCCTTTCAACAGTTTAAAATGAAGACAATGATGATGATGATGATGTTGATGATGATTATCTAGATAACTGCAGTCTATCTTGCAGACCCTTTATTATTATTTCCATTTAAAAAAAATACCAGAATTTATTTCCTTTTTAAAGCAAGGGTATCAGGAGTCATAGAATTTCATTAGATGAGCCAGGTCATACAGTAAAGCTAAGTTGCTGAATATATGAGAAAATTAAATTTTTAAATAAGAATTGAGGAGACTTGTTCTGGGTAAGAGAACAAATTTGAGTAGATATTCTTTAAACTTCATGTTTTAATAACATGCTTCTGTCACTGATTTTCCTCCCTTACTCCATTGAAGTTAAGTAACTAAAACAACTGATGAAATGAAGACATTTTTAGCTCATCTGATTTTTTTGAAAAAAAATGATGAGTTATTGTCATCACTTGAGCGGTTGTCGGCGTCGGCGTCTGCGTCGGCGTTGCCTGGTTAAGTTTTATGTTTAGGTCAGCTTTTCTCCTAAACTATCAAAGCTATTGCTTTGAAACTTGGAAGACTTGTTCACCATCATAAGCTGACCCTGTATAGCAAGAAACATAACTCCATCTTGCTTTTTGCAAGATTTATGGCCCCTTTTGTACTTAGAAAATATCAGATTTCTTGGTTAAGTTTTATGTTTAGGTCAACTTTTCTCCTAAACTATCAAAGCTATTGCTTTGAAACTTGGAATACTTGTTCACCATCATAAGCAGACCCTGTACATCAAGAAACATAACTCCATCTTGCTTTTTGCAAGAATTATTGCCCCTTTTGGACTTAGAAAATCAGTTTTCTTGGTTAAGTTTTATGTTTAGGTCAGCTTTTATCCTAAACTATCAAAGCTATTGCTTTGAAACTTGCAACACTTGTTCACCATCATAAGCTGACCCTGTACAGCAAAAAACATAACTCCATCCTGCTTTTTGCAAGATTTATGGCCCCTTTTGGACTTAGAAAATATCAGATTTCTTGGTTAAGTTTTATGTTTAGGTCAACTTTTTCTCTTAAACTATCAAAGCTATTGCTTTGAAACTTGCAACACTTGTTCACCATCATAAGCTGACCCTGTACAGCAAGCAACATAACTCCAACCTGCTTTTTGCAATAATTATTGCCCCTTTTGGACTTAGAAAATCATTTTCTTGGTTGAGTATTATGTTTAAGGCAACTTTTCTCATAAACTATCAAAGCTATTGCTTTAAAACTTGCAACAGTTTTTCACAATCATAAGTGGACTCTGTACATCAAGAAACATAACTCTATCCTGCTTTTTGCAAGAATGATGGCCCTTTTTAGACTTAGAAAATCATGGGTAGGACAATATTTCTATTATACAAAAAAAATCAGATGAGCGTCAGCACCCGCAAGGCGGTGCTCTTGTTATACATTTATGATTTCCAGTTTCACATGTTTCACCAAATGTTGTATAACTGTAAACTTTATAAAACTGTTAGGTTGTATTTATAATGGCCGACTGTGGGAACTGTAGGAGAAACAATCAGACATTCAGAGATATTCAGCAGGCTGTTACACATATAGGTAGGGCATTGTCTTATTCTACAAAAAGCTTACTTAGTCTTTTTAATCATGTTTGTGAGGGCACTCCAACTTCTTGTGAAGTTGTTACGGGATTCCTTCCAAATTCATAAAAATAGATGATGTATCTTTACTATGAAATCATTGTATCCTCAGATACAAAGTATATGGGGGGTCTGTGTTGGAGTCAAGCATGTTTGTGGGTCCGTTTGTTAATTCTTCATGTCTGCTTTATATCTTTTTAAGTTTTGGGAAGATTTTCATAAAACTTATATAAAATATTAATGTCATCAAGACAACATGCAAGGGGACCTCTGTGGCCGAGTGGTTAAGGTCGCTGACTTCCAATCACTTGCCCCTAATCGATGTCAGTTCGAGCTTTACTCAGGGCGTTGAATTCTTCATGTGGGGAAGCCATCCAACTGGCTTATGGAAGGTCGGTGGTTCTACCCAGGTGCCCGCTCAGGATGAAATAATGCACAGAGGGGCACCTGGGGTCTTCCTCCACCATCAAAGCTGGAAAGTCACCATATGACCTATAATTGTGTCAGTGCAACATTAAACTTAACCAAAAAAAAGACAACATGCACCCAACCCAAGTCACTAGGTTGAAGGCCAAGGTCACACTTGGCAGTCAAAGGTCAAATAGCTTAACCTCTTGTCTACTGCATTATCTTCTTAACCATTTGTAAAATTATCATATAACTAGGGTCAAATGTTTACCTTATCCAGTGCAAAAAGCACAACCAAAATTACCAGGTCCAAGGTCAATTTCACTCTTAGAAGTCATACTTTGGGACTCTAAGTCCAAGTTCACGGTCACACTTTAAGTTCAAAGGTAAAATAGCTTACATATATGTCCTTTTACATGTCTTCTAAACCACTAGAATGAATTTGGTAAAGTTACAATAATTTGTTCAGGGTTCACAACCCAGGTCACTAGGTTCAAGATCAAGGTCACACTTGAAGGTCAAAGGTCACAGTAATAAAATTTTACTTCCTCTTTATCAAAGCAGCATATTTAATTTCATGGATTGACTCAAACAGGATATCTGTGAAAATTTGTGTCCCATGAATATTTCTGATTTTACAATATTTGTAATTAAGTTTTTCTTTCTTACATTGCCTTATAGAACCCTTTTTGTTAGGGAAAAACAAATTCTAGTTAATAGTTGTTATAAAATCAAACTTCAAACTCATATGAATGTGAAATGAAGCTCAGGAGTATTTTTTCCTGGTTTAATATGGTATAGTAAACAGAACAATTTTGCCTTCAGATGGTGGATCAATGTACTATGTGAACTGCACAGCAGAACCTCTTTTATGTCGCAGCCATAATGTCAGGGGCTTTCCAACTGTAGTGGCATATAGAGGTCTGGGTTGGATGGACACCACTAAATGTTTGACAAAAAATAGTCAGAAAATGTTCAAGAAATATGTACGCATGGATTATCATGGTGTCATAAGGGTAAGTACACAAGTTGTTTAATAAAAACTTAGACTTTTCATTAGTCAAATTTAACAAATACGATGCTTTTGGGTATATTTTTGTTGTTTAGAAATTAAAACTGTATTTACTGAAATTAAAATGAAGTCACTTGTCACTTAGAAAAAAAGGCAATAACTTCAAGAAGTACTTCAAATATTGCTATGTGTAAGGTCATTCTATGTGACATCTTGAATAAGATATTGAAACAATTTTAAATTTGACATTTTTTTACAATATACTAAATTCTTCTCGTGTAATATTTTTTGTTAAGAGTCAACATTCTCTGAAATTGTTTGTCTGTTTTACTGGAGACACATTGTAATCAATTCCGCTAGTATAAAAATAGATTTAAAGATGAATATTTTTGTTGTAAACAATGTTATGAATGGGGTTATTAATTATGAATATTTTGCCGGCGTTGAAGATGGGAAGAATAAATAGATTTCCCCTTTTCTGTCTGTGTACTGGACTCTCTCCATGTGTAAATTTATTTCCATGGTGTAAAAATCATGTGTATGAAAACTCTTCATGTGGCATTGGTTTTGTTGGAATTGCATTAGATGAATACCCATTTTGTGAAGATGTATATTCATAAAGACATTTTCAGTAATTCTTGATTTTTTTATATTTCTTGGGGCCACTTTCCAATTAATATGCAGCAAAAAGTTGACTGATTATGTTACTGTTACAGGCAGAGCCAGTGTTGGAGTGGTTTTCTAGAGTAGCAGACAACTCTGTGATAAACGTTCACAGTGATCACTTACCCACATCCTTCCTGGTATGTTGTAAGTTTATACTAATTTATTTTAGGTCAGTTGCAAAGCAAGTTCTACAACATTAATCACTCTTGACCCCTCATTTCTGATTGAATCCGTTGCCAAGAGGTATGTTGTAGTTATATACCATGGGTCATAATTATTATGGACTTTAATAGATAATGTGAAAATACATATCTTAGTAAATTATATGTATTGTAGCTATATTTCTAGATTAGTTCTTAGATTATATATAAAGCAGTTCATTCACACTTCCCTGGAAAAAGTAAAACCCATTCATACTTTATCAAAATGGCTTTTTATGACAGTGAATTTGATGAGAGTATTGAAAAATGAATGCTTTCCATTTTGTTTCCTCTGCACCACAGAAGTTTTGCAAGGATGCATGTTTCTCAAAATCTAGATGGCATAACGTTTTCATGCTTCATGCATGCCTTTTTCAATGTTAGATGACCTCACAGGACAAGCTACATGATTCTAGCCATAAATTATTCAAAATGATGTCTCATTTTAACTTAGAAATTTGGTTAAAGTTTTGCAATTAAGAATGTTTCTCAGAAATGCCAAATGCTTTCAAACTTCAGACATATATTCAGCATCATGAGGTGTACTCTGTCTGAGGTGACCACATGTGTCAGATTTTGTGACTCTAGCTTACAAATTATTCCCTTTTTTCACTTTCCTCAGGAACTGTTGCACTGCATGCTTTCAAATTCTTCAGAACCAGTTTCCATAGCGTAAATGAAGATAATTCAGGTTTAGTAGCCCAGCTGTGGACAAGAAGTTTTATAAGAAAAAGGACATGAAACATTTCCTACTTTCCTTTTCTAGAAAATTAGAACTTATTTTCTTACAGGACAAAGATGTATGGTTGATAGCCAGTGTGAGTCCTGCCACAGGAGATGAGACTTTCTGGAGTTACCCCTGCCTGAGACTGTTGTGTGAACGACTCTACAGCGTGCTTGACTGCTTCTCTATCAGTGTTGGTGCGTTGCCAGAAAATGCGGATGTTGTTGTGACAAAGGTAAAAAAGATGCCTTAACAAGTTAGTGAGTGTTGTAATAGAACCTATTATTACCAGAAATGTTTGTGATTGTTATTTCTCCAGATACAAAGTAAATTTGGGAGCTGTTTTGGAATCCATCTCCACATGTCCATCAGTCAGAAATCCTTTAATAGAGGCATATCTCTGAAACCATTAATTGTTTTTTCAAGTAACAACGCATAAATGTTCACCATCATAATGCAACCAGATATAAGCACTGGCAAGGTCAGGAGGTCACACGTGCGAGGACAGAGATTCATGTTCAATCCGTATCTTCTAAATTATTTGAATGATTTTCATCAAAGTAGCATCAGTTGTACACCTCCTTCAGACAACATTCAGAGTGCATGACCAAGGTCATTGGATCAAACTTCCTTCCCTGTCTCAAAGTGGCTTCTGTAACAGAAATATTTTGTAAATTGAACGTGTTCTTGTACCTATAAAAGTAGAGTAATAAAAGGATTCTAAGCACACTGTCTAGTTTCTAAATGTTGAGTAAACAGTACAAGGAATTTATGATAATCGTTTCTTCATTTTGAAATTTTAAATTAATGGCATATTCTGATAGTGATTTTAGAATTGAAGTATGGTTTTAACAATGATCATCAAAGTTACTGCAAAAGATTAAGTTAGGACTCAAATTGCATCTAACTTTCTTTTATGAAACAAGCCCAGTTTTTTAAGTGGCCGTCTCTATCAGCTGATTTTGGCATGCTGTCCTAAAGTATTTTTTAAGATTTGTACAGTGTAGTGTTATTACCTGTAGATGATTATTTCAGTTGACGCTGGAAAGACGAGACAATGTGAAGGCAGTTGTCATGGAACATGGAGTACCGTTACTGGACACCATGGAAAACCCTGAAAATGAGTTACTTCATAGGTTCCATAAACCTCACAGGTAATGTGACATTATAACATCCATAACATTTCCTTTGATACAGTAATTGCAGCACAGTTTTCAATAAAATATTTCCACCTTCTATGTTTGGTACATGTAATGCTTGATACATACACCACTAAATATGTTTCATGACATCTGGTCCTGCAAGTGCACTGTAATAGATATTGTCTTATAAAATATGTGTGTTTTGATTGCTTATATATAAATATATGTCTAAATGATTTAAACTAAGTAACTATGAATATAAGTAATGCAGCATGGTTTGGAAATTTTCATTTGAATATGCTACATATTTTGTGCATTTGAAGTAAGTGTTGAGGCTTGAGGCAAATTTAATCAGTCACAAGCAAAAATTTGTGACTGTTAGTTAATGCTTAAGTACACAGTTAGCAATTTATATCGTTGTTACCTCCCTTTATTCATTCAAGTCATATTTGACACCGGTTCACTTCAATGTTGACTGCCTGTGGTTAGTAGATGACATTTAATGCTTTGGGGTCAGTAGGTCATAGGTCAAGGTCACATTGACCTTACTGATGAATAAATGATGAATGTTTGGACCTGCAGTGATCAATTTTTAATCAGTTTTTAAAAAGGCATAGAAAAATGAAGATGATTTGAAAGAAAGTAATGATATTTGGTCCAATGACAATTCCAGGCCCCTTGTTCACAAAAGGTTTTCAGTCTCAGCTGATTTTGATAATGAAACTTTATTTGTCATTTATATGTAAATAGCATGTTTAAAACAAAAATTTAAGTTAATAACTATTTTCAAGTGGCTATTCAGTATTGATGATCAGTCTCAGTTAGAATTTAGCCTTGAAGTTTTAGTAAAATTGATATTAAAATTTCAAACTCAAACTCAGCTGAGACCGAAAAATGTTTTGTGAACATGGAGCCTGGTGCACATCAGTAGACAGCATTTTATCACAGTTTACACAACATGCAATTTCTTTTAAAACACTATTTTGGAAATAGCTGATAAAGTTATTGGGACTAAAATTTCAAAATGTGGTTTCAAGAAATCCTGACCTTGAAAAAGTAGACAAGTAATGAAAAGTACTGGAATTTTGACTTGGTTGCTCTGTACCAACCCTGTGATTATTGCCTGACCAAGGTCAATGAAGGTTTTTATCAATAGCTGAAGAATGCTTGAGTCTACAGCAATGTAGCTTTATAGCATTTTGGGGGTCATGAGAAAAGGTTATCATGAGGTACAGCAAACCTTCTACTTAAATATTACACTTCGCAGTTTCCTCTGACATGCTGTCTTGATAGGCATATATGTTTTACAAACAGCTTTTGTTTATTTCAGCTATACTATAAATGCGAGTCAGACATGTGAGGAAGATGTTGCGACGTGTACTGATGTTGTGACAGAGTTTATACTGGACCATAGCAGAATGCCAGTAACACCGCTCACTTCAGATATGTTCCATACATCTACAAGGTTAGTTCTTGATATAAATGTAGCGGTAATGTACAGTTAAATATATGCATGTTCGTGCAAATATTAAATAAAAAATCCACGATTACCTTACCAGAACATACCTAAACAAACAAACAAACCAGTTGAGAGCTGGGTATATTACTATTTTACATGTATTTGTTAAAATACATTGTATCTGTACTAAGTTGCTATCCGGAATTGGTTCTAAACTACATATAACTGCCCTAACTGTACATATGTGTACCTTCAGTTGATGTAATTTTAAAGATAAGCAGCTTAGAATTTGTTGGTTTGAAATTCACCAATGACAGTTGCTCCTGGCAGGACACTAAAATTGGCTTGTTTCCTGGAAGCAGACTTTGATAGGCTATAATAAGTTTTCATCATAATGCAGCTATAATGAATGAAAATGAAACTCCACTGAATTGCCACATCAGATTGATTGATTAATGTACCTAAAGTGTTATAGAATGTGTATATTTTCAGTGTGCTGAAGGAGGAGGGATTACCAATCCTTATTGCTATGGCCAATACAGATAATCTTACAGAATCTGCAACTTTCCTTAAGGTTAGCATTCATCTTTACATCTAACTTTTACGTATGTTAAGTTAAAAATATTCTCATTTAAAGGTGTAGTTATACTCCCACAAAACAAAGTTTCAGTGAGCTTGTCTGTCGCTCGGTCAGTCGCTCAGTCGGTCTGTCAGTCCATTGGTTTTCATGGTTACAATAACTCATGAAAGCTTGACAGATTTAAATAATTTTTGATACACATGTGTAACATCATAAAATACAGGTCAAGTTCGACTTTGAGGTCAGTAGGTCAAAGGTCAAGGTCACAGTGATCCGACACAGGTAAACGGTTTCCGGATGATAACTTGAAAATGCTTGGGCCTAAGATCATAAATTTTGGTACACAGGTGTAACATAATAAAATACAGGTTAAGTTCGACTTTGAGGTCAGTAGGTCAAGGGTCAAGGACACAATGACCTGGAACAGTTAAACAGTTTCCAGATGATAACTTGAGAACACATGGCCCTAGGATCATGAAAGTTGATAGGGAGGTTGGTTATGACCAGCAGATAACACCTATTGATTTGGAGGTCAATCGGTCAAAGGTCAAGGTCACAGTGACCCGGAACAGTTAAATCATTTCCGGACGATAACTTGAGAACGCATGGGCCTTGGATCACGAAACTTAATAGGGTGCTTGATCGTGACCAGCAGATGACCCCTATTGATTTTGAGGTTCGACTTTGACATTGGCTTACTTCTGTGATTTTGATGAAGCTTCTCACAGTTGTAAATTAATGTGTTGTCTACTGTTTGGTTAAATAAATTATATAGGTCTATATGCTTATTTTTAATCTTTGAGATATTTGCCTATGATTAAAGGGATCTGCTAATTTCAGTCTGATTTTATAACCTTTTGTTTTTCATGTGTCAGTTTTGGTGATCTGTTTCATCTTAAGAAAGATTTAACTGTTAGGGTTTTATTGAGTAACCTGTAGCTATTTCTATGTGGTTTTATTTACAATTTTGTAAGCTGGATCTGGGCATCTTTGTTTAATAGATAAATGATTTTACGTCATCACTTCCAGTTCTTGAAACATGCAGAACTACCTTCACTCCTCTTTCATAAGTTTAAAGGAAAATCACCAAGAAATGCGAATGAATTTGAACTGTAAATATGATTACACTGGTTATAAGATGATGTATATTTTCAGGACCTGACTTCTGTGGCCTATGATCTATATAATGATATTATAGTGATGACATTGGATGCAGAGAAATACCCAAAATGGGCCTCAAAGTTTGTACCTGCTCTGTACAGTCATACCAGAATGTGTAAGTATAATCAGTATGTTCCAGTCAATAACATTGAGACAGTTTCATTGATCTCTTGATTTCTTATGCAGCAAAAAATCTATGAGGCAGTTTAGGTGGAAGCATGTAGGATCATACTTCAGTAGCTATATAGCACGAAGTAATTGTTAGAATTTTTAGCTCACCTGTCACAAAGTGACAAGGTGAGCTTTTGTGATCGCGCGGTGTCCGTCGTCCGTGCGTCCGTGCGTGCGTCCGTAAACTTTTCCATGTGACATCTCTAGAGGTCACATTTTTCATGGGATCTTTATGAAAATGGGTCAGAATGTTCATCTTGGTAAATTCTAGGTCAAGTTCGAAACTGGGTCATGTGCCGTCAAAAACTAGGTCAGTAGGTCTAAAAATAGAAAAACCTTGTGACATCTCTAGAGGCCATAATTTTCAATGGATCTTCATGAAAATTGGTCAGAATGTTCACCTTGATGATATCTAGGTCAAGTTCGAAACTGGGTCACGTGCGGTCAAAAACTAGGTCATTAGGTCTAAAAATAGAAAAACCTTGTGACCTCTCTAGAGGCCATAATTTTCAATGGATCTTCATGAAAATTGGTCAGAATGTTCACCTTGATGATATCTAGGTCAAGTTTGAAACTGGGTCACGTGGGGTCAAAAACTAGGTCATTAGTTCTAAAAATAGAAAAACCTTGTGGCCTCTCTAGAGGCCATATTTCTCAATGGATCTTCATGAAAATTGGTCAGAATGTTCACCTTGATGATATCTAGGTCAAGTTCGAAACTGGGTCACGTGGGGTTAAAAACTAGGTCAGTAGATCTAAAAATAGAAAAACCTTGTGACCTCTCTAGAGGCCATATTTTTCATGAGATCTTCATGAATATTGGTCAGAATGTTCACCTTGATGATATCTAGGTCAAGTTTGAAACTGGGTCATGTAGGGTCAAAAACTAGGTCAGTAGGTCTAATAATAGAAAAACCTTGTGACCTCTCTAGAGGCCATATTTCTCAATGGATCTTCATGAAAATTGGTCAGAATGTTCACCTTGATGATATCTAGGTAAAGTTCGAAACTGGGTCACGTGCGGTCAAAAACTAGGTCAGTAGGTCTAAAAATAGAAAAACCTTGTGACCTCTCTAGAGGCCATATTTTTCAATGGATCTTCATGAAAATTAGTCAGAATGTTTACCTTGATGATATCTAAGTCAAGTTCGAAACTGGATCACATGGGGTTAAAAACTAGGTCAGTAGATCTAAAAATAGAAAAACCTTGTGACCTCTCTAGAGGCCATATTTTTCATGAGATCTTCATGAATATTGGTCAGAATGTTCACCTTGATGATATCTAGGTCAAGTTTGAAACTGGGTCAGGTGGGGTCAAAAACTAGGTCAGTAGGTCTAAAAATAGAAAAACATTGTGACCTCTCTAGAGGCCATATTTCTCAATGGATCTTCATGAAAATTGGTGAGAATGTTCAGCTTGATGATATCTAGGTCAGGTTCATAACTGGGTCACGTGCGGTCAAAAAATAGGTCAGTAGGTCGAAAAATAGAAAACCTTGTGACCTCTCTAGAGGCCATATTTTTCACGAGATCTTCATGAAAATTGGTGAGAATGTTGACCTTGATGATATCTAGGTCAAGTTTAAAAGTGGGTCACTTGCCTTCAAAAACTAGGTCATTAGGTCAAATAATAGAAAAACCTTGTGACCTCTCTAGAGGCCATATTTTTCAATGGATCTTCAAGAAAATTGGTCAGAATTTTTTATCTTGATGATATCTAGATCACATGTGCTCAAAAACTAGGTCACTATGTCAAATAATAGAAATAACGACGTCATACTCAGTTCAACACTGGGTCATGTGGGGATAGGTGAGCAATTCAGGACCATCATGGTCCTCTTGTTTATGATTCTAAGCAAGGGCTCGTGCTAATTGAACATTACATTGCTGTTATCACCTTCAACTTGAAAAGTTTCGTCTGTAACTCTAGATTTTCACCTTGGATTCTTCTGTCCAGGCCATTTCAGAAATATCAAAGCCATTGATCATAGGATTGTCAGCCATAGTTCTGTTAAGTATTTATTGTGCAGGTCACATAATACTGCAAAGCTGAAAGTCCAAACAATTTTATTACATGAAGCATAAATATTTAAATTCTGTATGACCAGTCATACCTGCTATTTTTAGTTACTGTTAAACATGCAGTTTCAGTATCATTTAACGTTATATTTCCACTTTGACCAGCTTGTCTGGCAACTTTTTGTAGCCTTTTGAAGCACCTGCAGTGTTATTATGATCAGTGTGATATCTAACAGTTCACAATATTGCAAGCATTTCTCCATTTTATGCATCACTTATCATAGTTTTATTTGAATTATGCATGTTCATTTCCTCAAATTTAGGTAATTAAAGAAGCCTGTGTATAAATCTAAACCTGTAGTTATACTTCTATATTTAGCATTTATTATAGACTTTGTAGCATTTAACATTTTGAGAATGCAAAAATTAATCATGACGTTGTTACATTTCTGTCTGATAGTCAAATGATAATTTTGAAACATATACTAACTACAGTAAAAATGCAAGATTTGATGGCAAGATCAAATTTAGATATGGTTACTTGGTTTAGTTGACAATCTGGAGGATAGGAATAAATTTACTTCAAGTCGACCAACCCACTCATTATACCTCTAAGGAGGTTATATAGGACTCACTTGGTCCAAACCCATCTGTCCATGTCCTATCCTATCCCATATATTGTACCAATAAAGTTCTCATTTTGAAATTTACATTGTTTTTGTATGATCATAAGACATGTTCACATACCAGGTCCCATAGCTCGGACTTTTGTTTTGATAAAATTATCTCCCTTTTTCTCTTGGAAAATTTCTCAAAATTGACATTTCCTGAAACTGTTCATGTTTTTGATCAAATTTCACACAAACATTTTAGATCATAACGTTAATTTACTCATCAAATTCCATAACCTTTGCTTTAATTTTGACAAAATAATTTACGTTTTTGACTTAAAAAAGGTGGCAAAATTGATGTTTTATTTGAACATCTCTGAAACCAATGAAGATACTGCAAGATAGTAAGTCAAAATTTCAAGTTAGTAAGTCGAAAATTTCGAGTTAAGTAAGTCGAAATTTCGAGTTAAGTAAGTCGAAATTTTAAGTTAGTATGTCGAAATTTCGAGTTAGTATCTCGAAATTTCAAGTTAAGTATCTCAAAATTTCGAGTTGATAAATAAAACGCACCTGGCACTAATGCTGTTTTGTAAGACTATACAATTTATGGTTAAGTTTTTTATGTAAGCCAGTATCCTAGTAACTGGCTGAAACTTCACACACTTTAATTCATATTATTATGAACAAAGTTCTGTTCTGTTCTATATTGTTACTTTCTAACGATAAGGCTTTTGAATAGTGAAGCATTGCTGTCCTCCAACAGCTCTTGTAATGATTTTATAATATTACAATCTGCACCTTGTTTATCGCATCCATTTCAAATGAACTTAAATTTTTACATCATCAACATCAAGTTCACATGGGCATATTGTTGGGATTTTCATGTCCAGCTTTTTATAGTTACGCCCCTCTTAGTATGACTGCATCTGTATTCCTACTGTTTCCATTCAATATATGTATATAAATAATAACTGGTATGCAAACTTTATTTAGGCCTCAAGGGAAGGTTTATGTAATTGCGCTGGTTGTCTAACTTACTGTCTGTTTGTTAGCAATTTTGTGTCCACCAGCCTATGTTCCTCAACTTGATATGCACATTGCTATGCAATGGATGACCTCAGTGGGTCAAAGGTTACTTCACAGTGACTGTTGGAAAAAAACAACATTTCTGCTCAATATATTCAGAATACTTTGACTTCAGGTCCTCAAGCTAGATAAGCTCATGAGCAGTGGATAACCCTTATTGATTATGAAGTCAGGGTCATAGTGATTGTTAGTACAAAAAATATTCCTGCTCAGTACCTTGAAAACTCTGTGACCTACAATCCTCTACTTGTCAGGCATATTGCCCAGCAACAGTGAATGGCCTCTGTTGATTTTGAGAAGTGTGTCAAAGGTCAAGGGCACATTGACTGTTAGTACAACACTGTTTCTGCTAAACATTTTGACAAAAGTCTTTACTACAATTCTCAAACTGCAGGCACATTGCTCATGTGCAGGCACATGGCCTGCGGGTACTCAGTGACCCATAATGATTTTGAGATTAGTAGATTGAAGGTCAAGGTTACAGTGATAGTTAATACAAAAAGAACAGTAACAGGGGACCCCTCTTAATTATGAGGTTTCATTGTCAAAGGTCTCTGTCCTACTTAATATTCAGTTAGATATATTATGTAATTAAGCTGGTTGTCTGTCCGTTTGCAAGTGATTTTCTGCTCATTTCCTCAGAATGCTTTGGCCTATGATCCACAAGCCTGATAGGCACATTGTTTTACATATGTTTTGCTGTGCTTTTGTTGTACGATATGGAAGTATTATGTTAAGCATTTTCGTTGTGAATATGTCATGTAATGTTGAAACCACTGTTGTTTGTATAAAAATATTGTATTACTGGACACATTTTGGTACCAGGTGATGTCAGTAAATATAGATACTACTGCAGAAGTTATTAATTTACAGTCTTTATAATTAGATAGTTTAAACCTTATTTAAACTCGTAAATTCCATTTAATATCTCTTAATCTTCCAGTCGAGACAGACTCATGATTTATATGGTTTCTGTTGTATGAATTTATTTTGAACAGCTTCATTACTAAACACAAAGATAAAGCGCTCTTCTAGAAATTGCATATTTCAAGCCAAAATGAAATGATAATTAGCAAGAAATTTAACTGCATACATTGTTTTTGGTAATTTTTATGATTTTTCCGTAGGCCAATATTTGTGAACGTTACAACTTTGGAATTTTTAACAGTCATAAATATTAAGATCAAAACATAGTTACATGCAATTTGCAGATTCAAACAAAACAAATAAAGTTATTTACTGTTTCGGCTGAAATAAAACTGACATAAGAAATTTGCAAGCATCAACAATTGAGTGCTTTGATATAAATATATCTGCTTGATGGAAAGTAATACTGTATTATCTTGAACTAATACATTGTTTGGTCATTTCTGGCGCTCTAATGTAACTATCTGAAATCCTGACCAAAGTGTGAGACACATATGATAACTTACCTTCGACTGCAAAAATTTGTTTAATCTCTTTGTAAAGTACACTGCTCGACTTTATAAAGATTTTCTGTGTCTTGACAACAAACCTCATAAAAAAGAATGTTTCAGTGTTTGTTAGCAACAAATGTTGTTGTAGTATTAATGTGCGCGACGGCTTGTCTGACGAGGTGAATTTTAACAATGTCTCCCCCGCACTTCAATAGATAGCGGCATGTAGTGACATCATATTAGGTCACAGAAGGTCGTACAAGCATCGTCTCCTACATGGTAATTGCTATATATGATTAAAAAACGAATGTAGATTTACTTTGGATAACAATTATTGTAACATGGTTGTATTTTACCGTAACCATGAAAATGTTGGGCAATGCAGAGTCATGCCACGTATGTGCAAGTTTCAACATGTTTCATGATTTAAGCAACAATGCTATCTTTCCCCCCTAATGATAGGTTATTGCAGTTTGTGATTATAAATGATCTGAGTAGATTTTGCAGCTATTTAAAACAAATATCAATGTATTGCGTAATGACGTACAATCATGTAATATGTTATTGGATAGATGCATGTTTCATTTGAAGATCTGCACACAGTCACGTCTTTAGTATCTCTGTTGTTGAGTTTTTTATGCCCCCAAAGGTGTGCATATTAAAATCCCATTGTCAGTCCATCCGTGTGTGCGTCCGTGTAAATTCTTATCCAAGCTGTAGCTCTGCCATCCATAAAGGAATTTTTAAATAACTTGGCATAAATGTTCACCATAATGAGACGATGTGTTTTGCATAAGACCCAGACCCCTAGCTCCAAGGTCAAGGTTACACTTAGAGGTCAAAGGGTGACAGGGTCTGTTTCATGCCCGATCCATAACTTTGCCATTAATGAAGGGATTTTGAAATTACTTGGCATAAATGTTCCCCATAATGAGAAAGTGTGTCATGCTTATGACCCGGGTCTCTCGGGTCAAGGTCAAGGTCACAAAATGATGTGTGATTTTTTTGCGCAGACAACTGTAGCATTCTTGGGCGTGCTTCGGGGGCATTTGTCACCAATAGTGACAGCTCTTGTTGTTGTCATAAGTTAGCAGTGTTATGACACCAGTGCTTGTTTGTTTCATGGGGTTTAATTAACCAGGTGATTGAGACAGTATTTCAGTTAAGTAACAGCTGTCAGTTAGCCTTACAAGCTTCCAAGAATCTGTACTTAAAAGTTAAATTAAGTAACATGTAAAGATATCTGTTTGTACTTTTTACCAGTCCTTTGTAGGTCTTATAGATATCACCTGACTGCCTGATTAATTAGAAGCTTAAAATGGCTTCAGTTACTCTCAGTTTCATGCTGAGTATGAAATTCTCTTTGAAGTGTCATGGTTTTGTTTTTGAGGAATCAGTGGTCGCAAAATACAAAAGTTACAGATATAACTGTATGTGTGAATGTACATGTAGAAGTATAGACAGTTTAATATGAGAGAAAGTAATTCTAGATAACTGTAAACTTACTTTTCTTGTACCAGCAGATAGGGAAATATAACTTTTGCATGTCCCTGTGTCCTAACAACCAAGGTTCTTGGAGGTATGAGAACATAGAGTACTCAACTTTTCTTGTGATTAAGAATATAATATAGATATTACATGTTGTTTTTGTATTATAACATCTGCAGAATCCCAAGGATTACACAGGAAATAAACATGCATTAATGCTATTCTAGCATAAAACATGTAAAAAAGCTGTGTAAAGAATATTACGTTGATAAGTAAAAAAAATGTTAATGTCAGATGCTTTTAATTTAGTGGTTATACAATTTAACTTGTGTGTATTTAAATAGATGCGACAGCAACAAGTTTAGCAGTTTGTCATCAAACGACAGAAATATTTGGTAAAGAAACAACATCTTTACCAACAATGTACCCACCCAATACACAGTACAGTACTGTCCCATTATACTGTTTACTTGAAATATTCTCCAAAAGTTGTCCCACTTTAAAAGAGAATGCCATTTGTAACAAAATAAAAGCAGAAATGTGTTGCTTTTGTCAAATTCAGTAAGAGTTTACCCAGGTATTTCTGGTTGACATTCATGTAAATGGTTTGTTGACTGCCCAAGCTGTAGATCAAGCTCTGTTTTAGAAGCCAACTGGTCACAATGTTTGAACTCATTTCATTATATTAAGTAGGTTTGTTTTGTCTTACAAATGGTTACATTGCTGCCACTTACAGCCAAGCTGCTTACATTTTTTGTTTTTTTTTTATTTTTAACTATATCTAACACACTTATATCATAGTAAGATTTTACTAAGGACCAGCCCCCCCCCCCCCCCCCCCCCCCCCCCCCCCCCACACACACACACACTTCCCAACCTTCCAGTTATAATCAAAGTTGATGGTTGGAAGAAACAGTTGAAAATTTTGGTCCGTATTAGTGAAATCAAAGCCTTGAGATGTCTGGTGGTTGCGGGTTTTGCTAAATTTATTCTCTGTTTAAATGCCAATCTATAAATATACATGTATGAGAAACAAATACAAATGTGCCTCATATCTAAGATGAACTTTGCCTGCCTGACCTTACATGAACTCATCTAAATTGCCAGCTGGAAGTCAGTGATGTAACATGGGCTGGAATACCTTATCATTGATAGATCTTGTATAATCTAAATGGTCAGTGTGAATTCATGGATAGAGGTTGAAGAAATGCTTGATCATTGATAATTCATCAGCCTTGTTTATGAATGGGACTACTTTGTGTTGCACATGAACATCCTTTGGGTGTGATCTGGAATCAAATAAGATGCTGTATGATTGTCAGAAATACACTTTAACTTTGGTAGCGGGATAAACCCGCAACCAAAAAGTAAGTTGCACTTCAGGTAGATCTTACCTCAAACTCATTAATTTCTATGAAACAGGCCCTGAGTGAAAATGTAAGATTTGTTTTTCTTTATAGATCAGTAATATTGTCAAGTTTAAAGGATAAAATGTAGAATCATTTGTAAACAATTGTTCACAGGTGCAAGCATTCAACCATTGTTATAATAAGGCCACACCAAATTGAAAAGTTGTTCATTGGATTTTTTTCTGAAAAATTTGAGGCGGCGAGCAAAAAAATAATTTAAATATTGTTTTTGTTTTTTGAGAAAATCAGGAGCGAGCTAGGAGCGAAGAAATATATTTGTCTTGATTTGGCTGTCGATTGACCAATAAAGACCTTAAAATAGAATGTACAGCCCTTTTACATTAAGAATAATTCACCAGGGATTGAGAAAATTTGACCTGCAGATGCACAACAAAGCGAACTCGTGAAAAAAAAGGTAATAACATTGGCATACAGTACAGTGTAATCAAATAATGTATGCTTTTGAAAATGCTGTTAGAAAATGTGTAATATACAACAATGCATTTATAAACCATAATCATGACATAGATATGCAACTTGAATATTTCCTGCTATGAAAATGTAGCATTTTTAGCTCGACTATTCGAAGAATAAGTAGAGCTATCCTACTCACCACGGCGTCGGCGTTGGCGTCGGCGTCGGCGTCACACCCTGGTTAAGTTTTTCGTACCAGTCCACATTTTGACAAAGTCTTTTGAGATAAAGCTTTGAAATTTTCAACATTTGTTTACCATCACCATGTCCAGTTATAGGCAAGAGTATATAACTCTGTCAAGCATTTTGACTGAATTATGGCCCCTTTTGACTTAGAAATCTTGGTTAAGTTTTTCGTACCAGTTCATATTTTGGCAAAGTCTTTTGAGATAAAGCTTTGAAACTTTCAACACTTGTTTACCATCACCATGTCCAGTTGTAGGCAAGAGTACATAACTCCATCAAGCATTTTGGTTGAATTATTGCCCCTTTTTTACTTAGAAATCTTGGTTAAGTTTTTCGTACCAGTCTACATTTTGACAAAGTCTTTTGAGATAAAGCTTTGAAACTTTCAACACTTGTTTACCATCACCATATCCAGTTGTAGGCAAGAGTACATAACTCCATCAATCATTTTGGCTGAATTATGGCCCCTTCTAACTTAGAAGTCTTGGTTAAGTTTTTCGTACCAGTTTATATTTTGTGTAACGTGTTTGACATATGGCTTTGAAACTTTTATATCTTGTTCAGTATTATAGTCTCTATCAATAGGCAAGAGTACATAACTCTGTCATCTTTTTTAGCTGAATTATGGCCCTTTTTGAACTTGGAAATTGGTTCTGTTTTCGTATATGTCCATGTTTTGTCAAGATTATTTGACATATGGCTTTTAAACTTTAAACACTTGTTTATCATTATGATTTCCATCTGCAGGCAAGAGTACATAACTCTTGACAACTATTTTGGCTGAATTATGGCCCTTTTTGGACTTTGACATTTTGGTCAAAATATTTTAACTGTGGCTTTGAAACTGTTAACACTAGTATATCAACATGATTTCCATCTGTAGGCAAGTGTACATAACTCTGTCAACTATTTTGACTGAATTATGACCCTTTTTGGACTTGGAAATTAGTTAAACTTTTCATACAAGTCTGTGTTTGCCTAACATATAACTTAATAACATATTTGCCATCATGGTCACACATTGCCACTTAGTGCAAGACTAATCGAAATCCACAAATACAGGAAAAAAATTTGTTTAATCCATTGTTTTCTTTTGTCTGAAAATCTATGGAAATATTTTGACCCCATTCTTCAATCAATTCTTCGAATAGTCGAGCGCGCTGTCATCCGACAGCTCTTGTTAGCTTGACTTTTCGGTCAAATATCTTTATAGCTTTTTCATTCAATTTTCAATGAAATAAATTTTAATTTTTGTAGCAATTCAATTTGGTAAACTTTTAAAGAAAATGGCATAACTGCATAAAGGGGAAATAACTTTAATGCAACTAAATATGAGTATTATGATATATTATAGTCCAAATAATAGGACGTTTTGGGACAGCGTAATAACTTTTGACTGTCGCTGTCTCTGTCTTAGAGGGAAGACAACTATAAAATATCAGATCATAAAATAAGTCATCCCAATAAGCCAAGTGAGTAAGGCTAGATATATTATAGATGATGTGTGCATAGTATGTATTTATTGTGATTAAAGTCCATTTTAGATTAATCTGGGACTGGAATTAAAAGCATTTGTACACTGTTACGTCTGTAAAAAGTAGCGCACCAACAAATTTTGGCTTGATTTTTTTTAATGGGGCGAGCGCAAGCCAAAAACAAAAAAAAAATTTTTTTTTTTGTGTTTCTGAAAACATATGAGCGGCAAATCCGATGAACAACTTTTTAATTTGGTGAGGCCTAAGCCTTGAGGCACCCTTTACTAATTAGTATAAAAAAAATGAATGTAGTAACCACTCGTAAAAATGACTTTAGCTATGGTTTTTGTTCACATCCATGTTGCAATAAAAACTGAACTGCTTTTGTTGAAATACTATTCATTGCCAAAATTGGGTGCAAGTTTGATGAGTACAGGTCATTTTTCAGCCAACTGGGGGGCATGGGCCCCCTCGGCCTGTATCCTGGCCTGGGGCAAGTTAGTTAAACGTTTTGTTGTCCATATCTTTTTTCATTATTAGGTATTAATTAGGTTTTACTGAGTCGAATTTCCATAAGTTAACACTTGAGATAAATCAATGTATCTAAGACTAGAAAATGAACAGACGAGGCCCATATCTTCAGAAGTATAGCTGTTTGTTAATTTGTTAAAACCCCTGTATGTTAAGGGAGCCATTTCTAGTGGGACAATTTGTGATGAAGACATGCAGTATCTGACATTGGCTGAACAAAAAAGAACAAATAATTAATCAAGGTTTTAATAATATCTAATACAAGCATTCTAATAATTGTGTTATTATGTCTCCTCCCACTGGGGGAGACATATTGTTTTTGCCATGTCCGTCTGTACGTACGTACGTTACACTACATTTCTGATCAATAACTGGAGAACCATTTGACCTAGAACTTTTAAACTTCATAGGGTGGTAGGGCTGCTGGAGTAGACGACCCCTATTGTTTTTGGGGTCACTCCATCAAAGGTCAAGGTCACAGGGGCCTGACCATTGAAAACCATTTCCGATCAATTACTTGAGAACCACTTGACCCAGAACGTTGGAACTTCATAGGATGATTGGTCATGCAGAGTAGATGACCCTATTGATTTTGGGTCAGTCTGTTAAAGGTCAAGGTCACAGGGGCCTGAACATTGAAAACCATTTCCGATCAATAACTTGAGAACCACTTGACCCAGAAAGTTGAAACTTCATAGTATGATTGGTCATGCAGAGTTGATGACCCCTATTGATTTTGGGGTCACTCTGTTGAAGGTCAAGGTCACAGGGGCCTGAACATTGAAAATCATTTCCGATCAATAACTTGAGAACCACTTGACCGAGACTGTTGAAACTTCATAGGATGATTGGTCATGCACATTAGATGGCCCCTATGGATTTTGGGGTCACTCTATTGAAGTTCAAGGTCACAGGGTCCTGAACATGGAAAACTGTTTCCGGTCAGTAACTTGAGAACCACTTGACCCAAAATGTTGAAACTTCATAGGATGATTGGTCATGCAGAGTAGATGACCACTATTGATTTTGTAGTCACTCTGTTGAAGGTCAAGGTCACAGGATCCTGAAGATGGAAAACTGTTTCCGATCAATAACTTGAGAACCACTTGACCCAGAATGTTAAAACTTCATAGGGTGATTGGACATGCAGAGTAAATGACCCCAATTGATTTTGGGGTCACTCTATTAAAGGTCAGGGTCACAGGGGCCTGAACATGGAAAACCGTTTCCGATCAATGACTTGAGAACCACTTTACCCAGAATGTTAAAACTTCATAGGATGATTGAACATGCAGAGTAGATGGCCCCTATCAATTTTGGGTCACTCTATTAAAGGTCAAGGTCACAGGGGCCTGGTCATGTAAAATCATTTCTGGACAGTAACTTGAGAACCACTTGACCCAGAATGTTGAAACTTCATAGGATGATTGGACATACAGAGTAGATGACCTCTATTGATGTTTGGGTCAGTCTGTTACAGTGAGCAGAAAATGGAAATCCATTTCTGGTCAATAATTTGAGAACCATTTGACCTAGAACCTTCAAACTTCATAGGGTGATAGGACTTACAGAGTAAATGCATGGCCCCTATTGTTTTTGGGGTCACTCCATCAAAGGTCAATGTCACAGAGGGCTGAACAAAGATAACTCTTTCCAATCAGTAACTTGAGAACCACTTGACCCAGAATGTTGAAACTTAATAGGATGATTGGAATTGCAGAGTAGATGATCCCTGTTGATTTTGGGGTCACTTGATCAAAGGTCAAGGTCACAGGAGCCTGAACAATAACTTGAGAACCACTAGGCCCAAAATGTTGAAACTTAGTGGGATGACTGGACATGCCAAGTAGATGATCCCTATTGCAGCCAACCATCTGTGTCTCTTTGACTTTCACTCCTGTCCCCTATTGACTTCTTGCCTATAAGACTATCAGGCTGTCTAGCGTCCCTAAAATTCCTACTTTTTCCTATTTTTTTTCAATTTGGCTAAAATTCCTATTTTTTTTTTTTAAATCAAAGGAAATTCCTAAAAAGGCCCTATTTTTTCACAAAGATTCCTAATTTTTTAACTTTTTTGCAATGATCAAAAAGAGAAAATGTTTTAAATGTTGTTTAAAAGTTCTTCTAATTCAGAAAAAACACATTTAGCACAGTTCAAAACAGTGGAAAGCTAGGAGACGTCTTTTCTGTAAATAAAGCACTATTTCTGAGTTACTTTTATGTCAATCACATAAAGGTAAGCACATTACATGGTCTTTAAAGTCCATATTTTGATGTGAAAATTCCTAAATTTAGCCCTAAAATTTCCTTAAAATTGTACCAAATTCCTAATTTTAGCCCTATTTTTTTGTACAAATTGCCCTAAAATTAGCCCTAATTTTTTGTTGGGGTATGCTAGACAGCCTGGACTATGCATTGGGGGAGACATGCGCTTTTTATACGCCCGTTTGAAAAACGGGACGTATTATGGGAACGCCCCTGGCGGGCGGGCGGGCGGCGTCCACAGACCTTGTCCGGAGCATATCTTCTACATGCATGAAGGGATTTTGATGAAACTTGGCACAGTTGTTCACCATCACGAGACGGAGTGTCATGCGCAAGAACCAGGTCCCTAGGTCTAAGGTGAAGGTCACACTTAGAGGTCAAAGGTCAAATTCAAGAATGACTTTGTCCGGAGCATATCTTCTTCATGCATAGAGGGATTTTGATGAAAGTTGGCACAATTGTTCATCATCATGAGAAGGAGTGTCATGCGCAAGAACCAGGTCCCTAGGTTAAGGTCAAGGTCACACTTAGAGGTCAAAGGATACAAGAATGAAAACTTTGTCCGGAGCATTTCTTCTTCATGCATAGAGGGATTTGATATAACTTGGCACAAATGTTCACCACCATGAGGCGGAGTGTCATGCGCAAGAACCAGGTCTCTAGGTCTAAGGTCAAGGTCACACTTAGAGGTCAAAGGATACAAGAATGAAACCTTGTCCGGAGCATTTCTTCTTCATGCATAGAGGGATTTTGATATACTTGGCACAAATGTATACCACCACGAGACGTAGTGTCATGCGCAAGAACCAGGTCCCTAGGTCTAAGGTCAAGGTCACACTTAGAGGCCAAAGGTCAGATACAAGAATGACTTTGTCCGAAGCATTTCTTCTTCATGCATGGAGGGATTTTGATGTAACTTGACACAATTATACACCATCATGAGACGAAGTGTCATGCGCAGTTCCCTTCTTTAGAATTACTTCCCTTTGTTTGTTACTATAAATAGCTTATATTGTAACTTTTTCATTACTAGTCGTAGGGACAAATCGAGACCACTTTTCTGTAGTACAACATGCATGCTACATCCAATTTTGAGGTGTATTTTGACCAGTCTCTACCTGGTAAAGATTTTTGTGTGAGGACTTACAATTTTATATTTTTTTTTTTTTTTTTTTTTTTTTTTTTATTTAAGATTTACTTCCCTTAGTGTTACTACTAAATAACTTATATTGTAACTTTTTATAATTGACCGTAGGGAAAAACCAAGACCACTTTTCTTGTGGTACAACATAGATGTTACTTCCAATTTTAGGTGTATTTTAAGGTATCTCTACCTGGTAAGGAGTTTTTTGTGGACTTAGAAAACAAAACAATTAGTTATTACTAAACAACCACAAAATTAAAATTCCATTTGCAAATACAGGTGCTAGAGTAAAGAAATTTGCTGTGACGGGCGTATATTGTGACATTCTTGCACTCTTGTTTACAAATGCATCTTCTAGTTAAAAATTTGATACAGTTAGATTTTTATGCCCTCAGTGAGGTTAAAACAAATGAAGTTGAACATTCTGTACTACTGCCCTGAAAGCATTAAGAGGGATACTTCTAGATGCCCACTGTGGAAGAGTGTTCCACAGCCTTATTCATTCTGTTAAAAGGAGTGTTTGTATGTAAGTTTTGGTGCCAGGTAGGACTGTGGCTATCTGGTGGAAGATTTTTTGAATTATCACAGCTGCTCTTGCTTGAAATCTTGGATTACAGGCTGTTGCACTATTTGTCCTATGAAAGTGACAGAGACATGCAGCATGGCAAGGTCACTGCTTGTTATAAAAATTCAGTTGTAAAAATATCTGTAGTGACATAGCTTGGTAAGGACACTGTCTGCAGTGACATGTAGCATTGCAGGGACACTGCTTGTCCTGAGAAAATCTACAGTGACATGTAGCATGGCTGGGACACTTTTTGTCCTGAGAAAATCTACAGTGAAATGTAGCATGGCAGGGACACTTTTTTGTCCTGAGAAAATCTACAGTTACATTTAGCATTGCAGGGACACTGCATGTCATGAGAAAATCTTCAGTGACATTTAGCATTGCAGGAACAATGTTTGTCCTGAGAAAATCTACAGTGGCATTTAGCATTGCAGGGACACTGTTTGTCCTGAGAAAATCTACAGTGACATGTAGCATTGCAGGGATACAGTTTGTCCTGACAAAGTCTACAGTGACATGTAGCATTGCAGGGACACTGCTTGTCCTGACAAAATCTACAATGACATGTAGCATGACAGGGACACTGCTTGTTCTGTGAAAATCTACAGGGACATGTTGCCTGACAGGGACACTGCTTTCTCTGTGAAAATCTACAGTGACATGTTGCCTGGCAGGGACACTGCTTGTTCTGTGAAAATCTACAGTGACATGTAGCCTGACAGGGACACTGCTTTCTCTGTGAAAATCTACAGTGACATGTTGCCTGGCAGGGACACTGCTTGTTCTGTGAAAATCTACAGTGACATGTAGCCTGGCAGGGACACTGCTTATTCTGTGAAAATCTACAGTGAAATGTAGCCTGGCAGGGACACTGCTTGTTCTGTGAAAATCTACAGTGACATGTAGCATGGCTGGGACACTTTTTGTCCTGAGAAAATCTACAGTGACATGTAGCATGGCAGGGACACTTTTTGTCCTGAGAAAATCTACAGTTACATGTAGCATTGCAGGGACACTGCATGTCCTGAGAAAATCTTCAGTGACATTTAGCATTGCAGGGACAATGTTTGTCCTGAGAAAATCTACAGTGACATTTAAGCATTGCAGGGACACTGTTTGTCCTGAGAAAATCTACAGTGACATTTAAGCATTGCAGGGATACAGTTTGTCCTGACAAAGTCTACAGTGACATGTAGCATTGCAGGGACACTGCTTGTCCTGACAAAATCTACAATGACATGTAGCATGACAGGGACACTGCTTGTTCTGTGAAAATCTACAGTGACATGTAGCATGGCAGGGACACTGCTTTCTCTGTGAAAATCTACAGTGACATGTTGCCTGGCAGGGACACTGCTTGTTCTGTGAAAATCTACAGTGACATGTAGCCTGGCAGGGACACTGCTTTCTCTGTGAATATCTACAGTGACTTGTAGCCTGGCAGGGACACTGCTTATTCTGTGAAAATCTACAGTGACATGTAGCCTGGCAGGGACACTGCTTACTCTGTGAAAATCTACAGTGACATGAGTATGCCAGGGACACTGCTTGTCCAGAGCAAATCTACAGTGACAAGTAGCATGACAGGGTCAGAGTTCTGCCGAGGATTTCAGCATGATGGGCCCATGGCCCATCTTCCTTGAAAACATGGGGCCATTCTGGAACTTTTTGGGCCATGCAAAAAGAATCAAATTTTACATTTGAAAAACTTTACCTTTGTTATAAAAAACTTTACCTTTCTTATGCTTTAAAAAGTATAAAGTTTTTTAAATGTAAAGTTATACACAAAGTACATGTCATTAATTCTCTTTTCCTTATAACTTAACCATGTATGCTCAACCAATAAGTTCTTCAAAGCTCCGTTTGCCAGACATTTTACTCTTACTTTTTTGCTTTACGCAAATTACTTGACTGGGTGGGGGTCGGATCAATCTGTGATTCTGAGGTTGTTGTTTAATGTTCAGCGATATCTGTAGTTAAATCGTCGCTTTTGTTCAATGTATCATTTTTATTTGTATCTTTCCCCAGTGTAACTAAAGTCTAGTTCATTTTCCTAGGGGCAGGAGGACTGAAAAATTCGTGCATAATTGCTTTTCCTTTCGGTGCGGTCGCCATTTTGATAAATCATGGTGCAATTATCACGACACATTATAATTTCAATCTGTCGCAGTGATCTCCCCTGGAGGTATGTCTATCTACCGTGCAAGACTGGCAAACTAGCAATCATTATCTGGTTTGAGTTTCAGATTTTGTGGTGCGCCAAAGGCCCACCGACGCGAAATTTGGTGCGCCATTCATATTTTTTTCACGCAAATGGCGCAAAAACGCAGCCTCAGCAGAACTCTGCAGGGTCACCACTAAGTCTTGTCCACTGCAAATCTACAGTGACATGTAGCATGGCAGGGACACTGCTTCTCCAGTGAAAATCTACAGTGACAGACATATGTCAGTGACACTGCTTGTTCTGTGAAAATCTACAGTGATATTTAACACGGCAAGAACACTGCTTGTCATGTGAAAATCTACAATGACATGTAGCATGGTTGGGACACTGCTTGACTTCTGAAAATCTACAGTGACATGTACCATCGCAGGGACACTGCTTCTCCTGTGAAAATCTACAGTGACATGCGAATTTCAGGGACACTGCTTGCCCTATGAAAATCTACAGTGACAAGAGTATGCCAGGGACAGTCCTTTGACCTGAAAAAATCTACAGTGACATTTAGCATGACAGACACACTGCTTGGCCTGTAAAAATCTACAGTGACATGTAACATGGCAGGGACACTGCTTGTCATGTGAAAATCTTAAGTGAATTTAGCGTTGTTGGGACACTGCTTGTCCTGTGAAAATCTACTGTGACACGTAGAATGGTTGGGACACTGCTTTTCCTGTGAAAATCTTAAGTGACATTTAGCATGGCAGGGACACTGCTTGTCCTGTGAAAATCTACAGTGTCCTTAGCATGTCAGGGACACTGCTTGTCCTGCGAAAAGCATGGCAGGGACACTGCTTGTCCTGCGAAAATATACAGTGACATAGCATGGCAGAGACACTACTTGTCCTGTGAAAATCTAAAGCAACATTTAGCATGGCAGGGACACTGCTTGTCCTGTGAAAATCTTAAGTGTTCTTTAGCATGGCAGGGACACTGCTTGTCCTGTGAAAACTAAAGCGATATTTAGCATGGCAGGGGCACTGCTTGTCCTGTGAAAATCTTAAGTGTCCTTTAGCATGGCAGGAACAATGCATGTCCTGCGAAAATATGCAATGACATTTAGCATGGCAGGGACACTGCTTGTCCTGTGAAAATCTACAGTGACATAGCATGACAGGGCCACTGCTTGTCCTGTGAAAACCTACAGTGACATGTAACCTGGCAGGGACACTGCTTGTCCTGTGAAAATCTACAGTGACATCTTGCAGATCTGTGCTGGATCACTTCTGCTTTGTTTTTTTGCTTTGTGTGAGGGTCTGTTTTCTTGCTGGCATATTCATTGTTGACAATTTAAAGAAAATTTAACAGATTACATATGTAAGATAGTAAGATAAAGGCCTTTCATCTAAGAATATATTTACATACATATAGTTTAACATCAAAAGAATATTGTGTGTGTTTAATGAAATCCGCTTTTAGAATGACATATTCATTTAACATTATAAAACAGTGAAGAAAATAACAAATGAAACATTCAGGACCTTACATCTGTAATTATTTGATATGCTAATGAAGTATTATAGAAAAATAGTATACTCTTATTAATTCATAAAATGAATACTTAGATAAAGTCAGTGGTGCAGAAGTTGCCAGTATTAACAAGTTATATGGATATGACCTTTATACCAGTAATTTTACTAAAAAGTCATCTCACATTAAACATTATGCTTTATGGTGAAAAATAATATTTAACATTGATATCCAGCTATACAGGATAACACAGCCATGGATCTAACAGTCCTGAAATTGTTTTCTTTGATTGTCTCATATTTCTAGATTTTTCCCATGCTTTGACGCATATATATTGGTAGCAGAGATTGTTCTCTTTCCAGCAATAGCTTTCTCAACATATTTTACGTTTTGAAATTATGTGCGTTTTTAACTTTTATAAAAAAAAATGTCTGTTTGTTGATCAAGTTCACCACAAAAAATATCAGGTTTTCCCTAGGGTATTAAATGATTTGATCTTTACATAATTATGTTTCCTTACAAACTGCTGCCTGTTGCAATAATTTTGCATGATTTTTTCATGCCAAAGAGGTAAAAAGTGCTTGGTTTGCATGAGTTATCATGTACATAGTCACCTAAGCCTACAACAAAGGTTTAGCAGAGTTGTCTCCATTTTTTCCAAATATTTTACCCAGTTTTTTTTTTTCAACTCGAATAACTCTTTTTCAGAAAATGATATTTTAAATTATTGTTAGGACTGTGTACTTTAATGTATTACACATGTATATCTAAAATTGATAGTGCTTAGTTGAAGTTTGCTAGAATCTTTACACTTGCAGTGTAAAAATTTGCTTGTGAAGCCAACTGAATTAACAACAGTAAATAACAGTTTGAATAAATTCAGTTTTAATATATCGACCATCAAAGTGACTGAACACTTTAATAGATACTTTAAAAAATTCGTCATAATTTTTAAATTATTTAGCACCAAGGATATAAAACTGTCAAAACTCAGTCAGAGTCAATTTCACATATGAAAGATGTCCATCGTTTTCATTATGAACTTTAATTTGGAAGATTTCAAGCATGGAGATATTTTCAGTGCATGGCTGAGCAACTGACTTTAATTCATAACTGAAATGTCAATGTGAAGGAATGGTGTAATCACACTGACAGTTCATTTATCCCCCCGCCAAAGGCGAAGGGATTATTAGAAATGCTCTCCGTCCGTGCGTGTATGTGTCCGTCCGTCCGCAACGATCTTTGTCCGGAGCATAACTCCAAAAGTACTGGACGGATTTTCTTCAAACTTCATACACTGATAGAACACATTGGGAGGAAGTGCATTGTGCAAGAACAATAACTCTACCTTGCCTATTTTTTGAGTTATTCCCCTTTATCTTATTTTCTTAAAAAAATTTCTCCGGAGCATAACTCCAAAAGTACAGGAGGGATTTTCTTCAAACTTATAACACTGATAGAACACATTGGAAGGAAGTGCAGTGTGCAAGAAAAATAACTCTACTTTGCCTAATCTTTGAGTTATTCCCCTTTATCTTATTTTCTTAAAAAATGTTGTCCGGAGCATAACTCCAGAAGTACTGGAGGGATTTTCTTCAAACTTAAAACACTGATAGAACACATTGGGAGGAAGTGCAGTGTGCAAGAAAAATAACTCTACCTTGCCTATTTTTTTAGTTATTCCCCTTTGTCTTATTTTCTTAAAAAATGTTGTCCGGAGCATAACTCCAAAAGTACTGGAGGGATTTTCTTCAAACTTCATACACTGATAGAACACATTGGGAGGAAGTGCATTGTGCAAGAACAATATTTCTACCTTGCCTATTTTTTGAGTTATTCCCCTTTGTCTTATTTTCTTAAAAAATGTTGTCCGGAGCATAACTCCAAAAGTACTGGAGGGATTTTCTTCAAACTTAAAACACTGATAGAACACATTGGGAGGAAGTGCATTGTGCAAGAACAATATTTCTACCTTGCCTATTTTTTGAGTTATTCCCCTTTATCTTATTTTCTTAAAAAATGTTGTCCGGAGCATAACTCTAAAAGTACTGGAGGGATTTTCTTTAAACTTCATACACTGATAGAAGACATTAAGAGGAAGTGCAATGTGCAAGAACAATAACTCTAACTTGCCTATTTTTTGAGTTATTCCCCTTTATCATATTTTCTTAAAAAAATTTGTCCGGAGCATATCTTTTTCATGCATGGAGGGAATTTGATATATCTTGGCACAAATGTTGACAACAACGAGGTGGAGTGTCATGCGCCAGAATCAGGTCCCTAGGTCTAAGGTCAAGGTCACACTTAGATGTCAAAGGATACAATAATGAAAACCTTGTCCGGAGCATTTCTTCTTCATGCACAAATGTTCACCACCACGAGACAGAGTGTCATGTGCAAGATCCAGGTCCCTAGGTCTAAGGTCAAGGTCACACTTAGAGGCCAAAGGTGAGATACAAGAATGACTTTGTCCGAAGCATTTCTTCTTCATGCATGGAGGGATTTTGATGTAACTTGGCACTATTATACACCATCATGAGATGAAGTGTCATGCGCAGTTCCCCTCTTTAGAATTACCTCCCTTTGTTGTTACATGTACTTTAAATAGCTTTTATTGTAACTTTTTCATTACTAGTAGTAGTGAAAAATTGAGACCACTTTTCTGTAGTACAACATGCATGCTACATCCAATTTTGAGGTGTATTTTGACGAATCTCTACCTGGTAAAGATTTTTGTGTGGACTTAATAATACCCTTAGTTGTTACTATTAATAACTTATATTGTAACTGTTTTTTAATTGACCGTAGGGAAAAAACAAGACCACTTTTCTGTGGTACACATGGATGTTATTTTCCAATTTTAGGTGTATTTTAAGATATCTCTACCTGGTAAGGAGTTTTTTTTGTGGACTTAGAAAAACAAAAGACTTACAATGATTACTAAACAACCACAAAATTAAAATTCCATTTGCAAATACAGCTGCTAGAGTAAAGAAATTTGCTGTGAGGGGCATATATTGTGACATTCTGGCACTCGTGTTCCCTGTTAGCTTTCCATTCCTTCTTTTTACAGTAGAAAAATAGAAAAACATCATAGCTATACTGTTCATGAAAATTAATAAAATTTAGCAGTAAACCACCTCACTGCTGACTTATTCTTTCTTCCACATCTTTAAAACCCCTGATGTGGACCACAACTAAATGGTTCTTTAAAGCTTTCCCCAGAATTAATACTTTCAGACACTAACTTGCCAGGAACTTTAGCCTTCAATTATAATATGCCTGGCCGGGGGATTGACCATGTCTAACATGGCTCTTGTTTGGTTTGAAGCACATTGTGTGCCAGGTAGAAGTTAAGATTTTAAACAATTTGTGTGATTGTTATGAAACTTTACAGAAACATAAAACATGGTCTGTAGGTCAAAGGTCAAGGTAACAAATTTAGCTCAAAGCTCAAATCTGTCCATCATATTTTGTGTCCGGAGCATAACTAAATTACCATTCAAGGTACTGACTTCAAACTTGGGATGTAGGTAGGTGGTGAGGAGACGATAATTATGCAGAGTGTATGAACCAGGGTGGTACGTCAAAGGTCAAGGTCACAGCAAGGTCAGATCTGCCCATCATATTTCATGTCCAGAGTATAACTTAAAAAATATTAAAGGTATTGGAATATAGGCAGGTGGTGATGAGAAGATGAGCAGAATGCAAGAATCTACATTGCACCCCCTCCCCCCCCCTCACACCACCATTAACCCTCAAAGCCCATATAGTTACATTGTGGTTCTGCAGTTTTTATGCTCCGTGAAGGGGGGGGGGGGAGCATATAGTTGCCACCTTGTGCATCTGTAAGTCTGCCCGTCACACTTCTTGTCTGGAGGATAATTCAAAAAGTATTGAAGATACCAAGTTGTAACTTCATACAATGATAGAGCTTATTGAGAGGAAATGCAGTGACAAGGAACCATAACTCTAGGTGATCCCATTTTTGAATTATCTCCCTTTTTTGAAAACCTTGTCCGGGGCATAACTCATATACTATAAAAGATATTGACTTCATACTTTACATATTGATAGAGGTCAGTGAGAGGGAGTGCAGTAACAAGGAACCGTAACTTTAGGTGGTCCCATTTTTGAATTATCTCCCTTTTTAGCTCACCTGAGCAATGCTCAGGTGAGTTTTTCTGATCGCTCAATGTCCGGCGTCCGGCGTCTGTCGTCCGTCGTCTGTCAACATTTAGCTTGTGTATGCGATAGAGGCTGTATTTTTCAATTAATCTTCATGAATATTGGTCAGAATGATAACCTTGATGAAATCTAGGTCGAGTTCGAAAATGGGTCATCTCGGGTCAAAAACTAGGTCACTAGGTCAAATCAAAGAAAAACCTTGTGTATGCGATAGAGGCTGTATTTTTCATTTAATCTTCATGAATATTGGTCAGAATGATAACCTTGATGAAATCTAAGCTGAGTTCGAAAATGGGTCATCTCGGGTCAAAAACTAGGTCACTAGGTCAAATCAAAGAAAAACCTTGTGTATGCGATAGAGGTGGTATTTTTCAATTAATCTTCATGAATATTGGTCAGAATGATAACCTTGATGAAATCTAGGCCGAGTTCGAAAATGGGTCATCTCGGGTCAAAAACTAGGTCACTAGGTCAAATCAAAGAAAAACTTGTGTATGCGATAGAGGCTGTATTTTTCAATTTTTCTTCATGAATATTAGTCAGAATGATAACCTTGATGAAATCTAGGCGAGTTCGAAAATGGGTCATCTGGGATCAAAAAACTAGGTCACTAGGTCAAATCAAAGAAAAACCTTGTGTATGCGATAGAGGCTGTATTTTTCAATTGATCTTCATGAATTTTGGTCAGAATGATTGCCTTGATGAAATCTAGGCCGAGTTCGAAAATGGGTCATCTCGGGTCAAAAACTAGGTCACTAGGTCAAATCAAAGAAAAACCTTGTGTATGCGATAGAGGTGGTATTTTTCAATTGATCTTCATGAATTTTGGTCAGAATGATTATTTTGATGAAATCTAGGCCGAGTTCGAAAATGGGTCATCTGGGTTCAAAAACTAGGTCACTAGGTCATATCACGTAAAAACCTTGTGTATGCGATAGAGGCTGTATTTTTCAATTGATCTTCATGAATTTTGGTCAGAATGATTGCCTTGATGAAATTAACCCCAAGTTCGAAAATGGGTCATCTGGGGTCAAAAACTAGGTCACTAGGTCAAATCAAAGAAAAACCTTGTGTATGCAATAGAGGCTGTATTTTTCAACTGATCTTCATGAAATTTAGCCAGAATGATTACCTTGATAAAATCTAGGCTGATTTCGAAAATGGGTCATCTGGGATCAAAAACTAGGTCAAATCGAAGAAAAACATTGTGTATGCAATAGAGGATGTATTTTTCAATTGATCTTCATGAAATTTGGTCAGAGTGATTGCCTTGATGAAAACTAGGTCGGTTTTGAATATGGGTTATCTGAGGTCAAAAACTAGGTCACTAGGTCAAATTAAAAAAAAATCTTGTGTATGCGATAGAGACTGTTTTTTTCAGTTGATATGAAATTTGGTCAGGTTGATTGCCTAAATGAAATCTAGGTCGAATTTGAATATGGGTCATCTGAGGTCAAAAACTAGGTCACTTGGTCAAATCAAAGAAAAAACTTCTGTATGTGATAGAGGCTGTATTTTTCAGTTGATCTTCATGAATTTTGGTCAGAATGATTGCCTTGATAAAATCTAGGTCGAGTTTGAACATGGGTCATCTAGGGTCAAAAACTAGGTCATATATAAGAAAATGCTTGTTTTATCGCAAGAGACCAATTTTTTGGTCCAATCTTAATGAAAATTGGTCAGAATATTTGTTTCCATGAAATCACTAGGTCAAACATGTTTTACACTGTTATGGAGTGTTTCTTAGGTGAGCGACCTAGGGCCATCTTGGCCCTCTTGTTTGGAAACCTTGTCTGAGGCATAACTCAAATACTATATAAGGTATTGACTTCATACTTTACATAATAATAGATGTCAGTGAGAGGGAGTGCAGTGACAAGGAACCGTAACGCTAGGTGGTCCCATCTCCCTTGTTTTGAAAACCTTGTCTGGGGCATTACTTGAATACTTTGTTAAGGTATTGACTTCATACTTTATATATTCATTGTGGTTGGTGAGAGGGAATGCAGTGACAAGGAACTTTAGCCCTAGATGGTCCCATTTTTGAATTACCTCCCCTTTTTAGCTCACCTGAGCAATGCTCAGGTGAGTTTTTCTGATCGCTCGATGTCCGGCGTCTGTCGTCCGTCGTCCGTCGTCTGTCGTCTGTCGTCCGTCGTCTGTCAACATTTAGCTTGTGTATGCGATAGAGACTGTTTTTTTCAATTGATCTTCATGAATTTTGGTCAGAATGATTGCCTTGATGAAATCTAGGCCGAGTTCGAAAATGGGTCATCTCGGGTCAAAAACTAGGTCACTAGGTCAAATCAAAGAAAAACCTTGTGTATGCGATAGAGGCTGTATTTTTCAATTGATCTTCATGAATTTTGGTCAGAATGATTTCCTTGATGAAATCTAGGCCGAGTTTGAAAATGGGTCATCTCGGGTCAAAAACTAGGTCACTAGGTCAAATCAAAGAAAAACCTTGTGTATGCGATAGAGGCGGTATTTTTCAATTGATCTTTATGAATTTTGGTCAGAATGATTACCTTGATGAAATCTAGGCCGAGTTCGAAAATGGGTCATCTGGGGTCAAAAACTAGGTCACTAGGTCATATCACGTAAAAACCTTGTGTATGCAATAGAGGCTGTATTTTTCAATTGATCTTCATGAATTTTGGTCAGAATGATTACCTTGATGAAATTTAGACCAAGTTCGAAAATGGGTCATCTGGGGTCAAAAACTAGGTCACTAGGTCAAATCAAAGAAAAACCTTGTGTATGCAATAGAGGCTGTATTTTTCAACTGATCTTCATGAAGTTTAGCCAGAATGATTACCTTGATAAAATCTAGGCCGAGTTCAAAAATGGGTTATCTGGGGTCAAAAACTAGGTCACTAGGTCAAATCGAAGAAAAACATTGTGTATGCAATAGAGGATGTATTTTTCAATTGATCTTCATGAAATTTGGTCAGAGTGATTGCCTTGATGAAATCTAGGTCGATTTTGAATATGGGTTATCTGAGGTCAAAAACTAGGTCACTAGGTCAAATCAAAGAAAAACCTTGTGTATGCGATAGAGGCTGTATTTTTCAATTGATCTTCATGAATTTTGGTCAGAATGATTTCCTTGATGAAATCTAGGCCGAGTTTGAAAATGGGTCATCTCGGGTCAAAAACTAGGTCACTAGGTCAAATCAAAGAAAAACCTTGTGTATGCAATAGAGGCGGTATTTTTCAATTGATCTTTATGAATTTTGGTCAGAATGATTATCTTGATGAAATCTAGGCCGAGATCGAAAATGGGTCATCTGGGATCAAAAACTAGGTCACTAGGTCATATCACGTAAAAACCTTGTGTATGCAATAGAGGCTGTATTTTTCAATTGATCTTCATGAATTTTGGTCAGAATGATTACCTTGATGAAATTTAGACCAAGTTCGAAAATGGGTCATCTGGGGTCAAAAACTAGGTCACTAGGTCAAATCAAAGAAAAACCTTGTGTATGCAATAGAGGCTGTATTTTTCAACTGATCTTCATGAAATTTAGCCAGAATGATTACCTTGATAAAATCTAGGCCGAGTTCAAAAATGGGTCATCTGGGGTCAAAAACTAGGTCACTAGGTCAAATCGAAGAAAAACATTGTGTATGCAATAGAGGATGTATTTTTCAATTGATCTTCATGAAATTTGGTCAGAGTGATTGCCTTGATGAAATCTAGGTCGATTTTGAATATGGGTTATCTGAGGTCAAAAACTAGGTCACTAGGTCAAATTAAAGAAAAATCTTGTGTATGCGATAGAGACTGTTTTTTTCAATTGATTTTTATGAAATTTGGTCAGGTTGATTGCCTTAATGAAATCTAGGTCGAATTTGAATATGGGTCATCTGAGGTCAAAAACTAGGTCCACTTGGTCAAATCAAAGAAAAAACTTCTGTATGTGATAGAGGCTGTATTTTTCAGTTGATCTTCATGAATTTTGGTCAGAATGATTGCCTTGATAAAATCTAGGTCGAGTTTGAACATGGGTCATCTAGGGTCAAAAACTAGGTCATATCTAAGAAAATGCTTGTTTTATCGCAAGAGACCAATTTTTTGGTCCAATTTTAATGAAAATTGGTCAGAATATTTGTTTCCATGAAATCACTAGGTCAAACGTGTTTTACACTGTTATGGAGTGTTTCTTAGGTGAGCGACCTAGGGCCATCTTGGCCCTCTTGTTTACACTTCTTGTCCAGAGGATAACTCAAAAAGTATTGAAGATACCAAGTTGTAATTTTGTACAATGATAGACCTCTTTGAGAGGGGGAGTAGTAGGCAAGAAACCGTAACTCTAGGTGGTACCATTTTTTAATTATCTCCCTTTTTTGAAAACCTTGTCATTGGGGCATAACTTACTTTGTAAGGTATTGACTTCATACTTTACATATTAAAAGAGGCCATTGAGAGGGAGTGCAGTGTTAGAGAACCACAATTCTTGCTGACCACATTTCTCTTTAACACAACCTCCGTGACTGAAAAGCCCCGTATGCGACAGCAATATCGGGGAGCATCTATTCATGTTACCGAACGCCTTGTTGTTACATAGTGGTTCAAAAGTGTTTCAAATCATTTCTCTTGTAACATAATCATTATGGTTCTTCAATGTGGCAAGTAAATTTTCTTGCGAAAAAAACTTTCAATAAAAATCAGAAATTTTTATGACAATTTCCGGGTCTTGGGATACATGTATAAAAGCAGTGCTCTTTAAGCAGGGGAGATAATTGTGGAAGACAAAACGGTTTTGCTACTTTCTTGCCAATAAATACAAAGAGATCATCTACAAGGCTGATTTGTAAGTTATCAGCATATAGACATAGGTTTTGATTATTTTCATAATTATGTGTAAAAAGTACTTAACATTTCTATTTTGCATATCCATAGAACCATGAACCATGCAAAAATGCCTTAAGTTGAAAATGAAGATTTTTCATGCTTTACATCAGATAAATAATGTAATTGATCTTGACAGGCGTGCTAAGGGGAGATAAGCTCAGACTCTAAATTTCAATGAAAAGCTTTTATTCTTCAACATTATATGCGATAAAAACATCATTTTGAGATTATTTAATGTAGTTGCTGCCATCATGCAGAGATCTACTCTGTAAATAAAGATTTTGTATGAACATGTCCAGGTTTTTAATATTTTTATGGACTTAGTGCATGTAACATTTTAGCGGACTGATTCACTGCTTGATCTGATCTGTACCCTCAAATGGGCATGGACTGATGTACAGAATAAATAAGCATAAAATATGTTGGTACATGTTGTTGCTAGCAGAAATTTTAATAATAGTAAAGTAGAAAGTTGCAAGATGGGTATCATTGTAAATAATTGTTAAATTGTAAAAATAATTCTAGGAAGTACAGAAAATGATGTGTCTCAAATTTAAAGTGAAGCATATTTGTGCAATGTGTTAAATGAGACTGATGCCTAGAAAATTCTAAAAAAGTGATTTTCATGCTGCACAATCCAATAGAACCCATCCCAGCACTGGAAGTATTATCAGATTTCACTGCAGTACACCCTTTGACATTATCCATACATTATAATTTCAAAAGTCTGGTTGTTAAGTAAAGTTTGACTGCAGTCTAAACACCAGTTTATTTTTGTACAAACACGGAGTGCAATCTCAGAAAAGCAGTTATCAGGTGCAGTTAAATACTTGCACAGCAATTAAAGTAAACCATTTAAGCTTTTTTTCCCCGCCTCAATTTGGACTAGATATTTCTGCCATAGTGATTTGCTGTAAAAAAAATGCTTATCATAGGCAGAAAATCCATTTAACCCAAAAAAACCCAGATTAGTGAATTATAAAAAGGACCTTGTATAACATTCTTTATGATATGCCTGTAATATTTCTTGTTTGTTTAAGAAGGGTAATATGTTAGCGTTTGAAGTAGCTAAGCAAACATGCGGGGGAGAAAGGACAATTTATTTTCTTGTCTCGATGTACTCATTCATTTTAAGCGGGATTATTTGATGTTTGCTTTGTTTTGTTTGTTTGTTGTCATGCAAAGATGATACCATACCTTGGAGGCCAGACATTGACACATTGACCTCATTTTTTCGGACTGCAAGTTTGTGTAAATGTTATTCTGCAGGTTAAGAAAGCACCAAGGGAAGGAATAACAAATAATTCTTTAATTGAAAGATTTAAGAGGATGAAAATTCTTCTTTCTCTCTTTTTAGCTCGACTATACGAAGTATAAGGAGAGCTATCCTACTCGCCCCGGCTTCGGCGTCTTTCCGCGTCCCCACCTTGGTTAAAGTTTTGATGCACTTTCTCTTTTTTCAACTTATCTCTGTAATTACTTGATGGATTTGATTCAAACTTGAAATACTTATTCCTCATCATCATCCACATCATCTGACATAAGGGACATAACTCTGGCACCAATATTTCATGAATTATCCCCCCTTTTCACTTAGATTTTCAGGTTAAAGTTTTGATGCACTTTCTCTGTTATTACTGAATGGATTTGATTCAAACTTAACCCTTACCCTGCTAAATTTCTATAATGAACTTGTCTGCTTGTTCAGTTTGGACAGTACCATTAACTGTTAAAAGGGGTGCTTACCAAAAAGATACTGACTGAATGGTGAACAGTGCAGACTATGATCAGACTGCACGGATGTGCAGGCTGATCTTGGTCTGCAGTGGTCGCAAAGGCAGAATCACTTGCCGCCAGCAGGCTAAGAGTTAAACTAGTTGTTCAACATCATCACCCACATCATATGACGCAAGGTGCATAACTCTGGCACCATTTTTTCATGAATTATTCCCCCTTTTTACTTAGAATTTCAGGTTAAAGTTTTGGTGCACTTTCACTCTACCTCTGTTATTACTGAATGGATTTGATTCAAACTTAAAATAGTTGTTCAGCATCATCACCCACATCATATGACACAAGATGCATAACTCTGGCACAATTTTTCACGAATTATTCCCCCTTTTTACTTAGAATTTCTGGTTAAGGTTTTATGCACTTTCACTCTATCTCTGTTATTACTGAATGGATCTGATTCAAACTTAAACAATTGTTCAACATATTACCCTTATCATATGACACAAGGTGCATAACTCTGGGACCAATTTTTCATGAATTATTTCCCCTTTTTACTGAGAATTTTAGATTAAGTTTTGATGCACTTTCACTCTGTCTCTGTTATTACTGAATGGATTTGATTCAAACTTAAAATAGTTGTTCAACATCATCACCCACACCATATGGTGCAAGGTGCATAACTCTGGCACCAATTTTTCATTAATTATTCCCCCTTTTTACTTAGAATTTTAGGTTGAAGTTTTGATGCACTTTCACTCTGTCTCTGTTATTACTGAATGGATTTGATTCAAACTTAAAATAGTTGTTCAACATCATCACCCACACTATATGACACAAGCTGCATAACTCTGGCACCAATATTTAATGAATTATGCCCCTTTTTGCTTAGGATATACTTATATAGTGTTTTGATACATTTTATCTTTACCTCTCTTATTACTTTAAGTTGATATTTTTGACATTACAGACTCAGGCTATTGTGCAATATCTTCTTCCACAATTGGAGTCATTAAACACTCCAGTGACAGCTCTAGTTTCCTCAGATGTGCCCAGTTTCACTATCCAGCATCGAAATAGTCGAGCGCGCTGTCTCCTGTGACAGCTCTTGTTGCTTGTTTACTGTCTGTTTTGTTTGATATGAGTGTAATCTTCAGTGTTCAGTTGTATTTCAATAAATCTTTAAAGTCAGTCATGTAATCAGTAGTCAGAGATGCTGTAAGTAACTTGCAACCTCTGCATATTAAATTTAGAGATGGAAAACAATAAAAAAAAAAATGAAACTAGTTTCAGTTATATTGTATGAATGTTATGTTGATGGAACTTGATACTTTTTTAATGTGGCACTTCATGTCAAGATTACTGGGTAGGCTCACAATCAATGTGAAAATAAGATGAAGAAAGAAGGAAAAAATTTAACTGTTTTCAGTGTTTGACAAGATCCTCACCAAACTTTATTTGCTCAAGTTTTCTCTGACTTTGTTTGCCGCTAGCTGATATAGACTTTACTGGTCACCAGTTCGCATAGAATTTGTTTGCCCTTAGATGGCTCTTACTTTGTTTGCCTCAAGTTGTTACTAATTTTGTTAATACCTGCTTGGAGTATTGATACTGACTTAGTTAACCCCCAGGCAATACAGACTTTGTTTGCCACATTTATTCCTATTTTTCTCCTATTTTTTGTAATGGCTGGCTGGAAAGCCTGCCTCTGTTGATACAGACTTTGTTTTGCCCCATCAATGATGATTTTTGTTGCCCCCTGTTGGTACAGACTTTGTTTTGTCCCATTGATGATGATTTTTGTTGCCCTCTGTTGATACAGACTTTGTTTTGCCCCATTGATGATGATTTTTGTTGCCCCCTATTGATATGAATTCTTTTTGCCCCTAGTTGATACTGACATTGTTTACCTAAGTTGACATTTTCTTTGATTGCCTCAACATCTTCTATATGAATATATTTTGTATACATTGTTTTAAGTCAGAAGTATGTTGTATGCTACCATTAGCCACAAAGATATATTTTATGACATCTATAGTATCATCAAGCCTCTTGAAACAAAAGTTTTAAAATTGTTAGTGTCATATCTAAAACTTCATTCTTTGATTTGATTAGGTAGAACATAATGTGGTAGTACGTATTGATATACTGATGCCCTTTAAAAAATGCATATAAATATTGACTTTAATTATTAGGACTTTGGACTAGTGCCATGGTTGTGTATATATATAGGTCCTTCTGTTATGGTGTCTGTTTGCTTTTATACATCTTCAATGTGGAAATGAATGAATTTCAATAATCCATGACATTTTTATTTCTATAGAAAGTGTACTTATTGCTTTTAGAGTTCTTTTTTGAGAAAATGGGACATGTTATATATTTTTTGCCCTTTACTGGCAGACAGATGGTTAGGCAAGGGATGGCTGAGTAGGTGCACAGATGGAATTGATATCAGCTCAATAAGTAGAGTATTTTTGTCTTGGAAAAAATACTTATACAGAATTGGTATCTCTATAAAATCTAGGTATAGTTTGTTAACGTCCCATTTCGGACTAGTGTCTCCAGAGTTATGGCCTTTGAATTATGAAAAAAATGATTTTTATTTTTATTTATGTTAACCATCCTTATACAGAAGATGTTTCACATAAAACTGATAACCAGCCATTTTTAGCTCATCTGATTTTTGGAAAAAAGAATGAGTTATTGTCATCACTTGATCGGTGTCTGCATCGGCGTCGGTGTTGGCGTTGCCTGGTTAAGTTTTGTGTTTAGGTCAGCTTTTCTATTAAACTATCAAAGCTATTGCTTTAAAACTTGCAACACTTCTTCACCATCAATAGCTGACTCTGTGCAGCAAGAAACATAATTCCATCCTGCTTTTTGCAAGAATTATGGCCCCTTTTGGACGTAGAAAATATCAGATTTCTTGGTTAAGTTTTGCATTTAGGTCAACTTTTCTCCTTAACGGTCAAAGCTATTGCTTTAAAACTTGGAGCAGTTATTCACCATTAAAAGCTGACTCTTCACAGCAAGTCCCGTAACTCTACATTACTTTTTGCAAGAATGATGGCCTCTTATGGACTTGGAAAATATTATACAAACAAAAATATTGGATGAGTTTCTTATACAGACAAAAAAATTGGATGAGTTTCTGTACCCGCAAGGCAGTGCTCTTGTTGAACTTAGTGTCTACATATTTAAATACTATATGTGATTGCAAATAAAGTAAAAAATTAAAAATTTATTTGCTGTAAGTGATGTATCATCTGACTCATGTTTCAGTGGGTCAGAAATTGCTTTTATCAAAGCAAGTGTCTGTTTGTAAAACAATGGAGGTTTTGGTTTGGAAACTTAGCTTTTCAAAAAACCATTTGGCTTCAATTGGGATATAGTATTGGCAAGGGTAGAGCATCATGCAATAGCTAACGGAGCACTCTGTGTTCATCAATCTAGTATGTCTGCTGAGTCCTTGATGTATTTATATGCTATCAGAATGTGTGGGGTAGCATTTAGACCTATCCATGTCTATTTCTATGAGTGTCTGTATACCTTGAAAGTCTATTAACAGAACTAGTTCAAACTTTCACAGAGAGGTGTCCACCTACACTATTAGAGTATGATGTAAAGCTGTACAATAATCCCAGAGTTATTGCCCTTGTCTGATTTGTAGAAGAATTGAATATACTGGTATATTATAAACTTATTTAAAGCCTCATATTGTGTTATTTCTGTATAAAAAGATGACTGAATATTCATGAATTATGACGAGCACCTTCTATATACAGAAGGCACATACAAGTATATTGTAAATGGATCTTTCTGCTATGGTAGAATCATTGAATATGTTGAAAGTAACATATTAAAAGCTTAATTAAAGTCATTCAAATGTCACATTATCATTGAGGGTATGATTTTGGTAGTTTTAAATGGAGTGTATGTTACCATAAAAATATGTTGCAAGAATTGAATCGTAAAAAGTGAATGGTAAGAAGTAAAGCTGGTTGTTGAGATTGATGTGAGATTTACCATGTGTTAAATGATCCGGTCAAAAGGACTTGATATGTTCATTCACACTTCAAAGAAGGTTTAGTACAGATCAGACAGAATGAAAAAATATTATGTAGCATTAATAAAACTTAGTCATGTTGTTTACAGTTTTGAAATTGCAAAATTAAGCATTAACTAGTTATTAACCTGCTTACCTTGGATTAATTAATCTTGTTGCTTTTTATCTAAAATATCAAACAGGTCCCCCACCCGCCCCAGAAGTTTTACTAACAGGTCATTGCACTTTATGAGCTGAATACTTTTAATGATAGTACAAACTTTCAACTTTCAGTTCATCACTACTGTTCAGTTTTGTTGTATGCCATACAGTATCATAAATGTCTGTCTGAAGCTACAATAGTGTTGTTATATTTTCTGGTCCTTTAAGATCATGGAGTCCACTCAATACCTATGTAAAAGAGTTGCGCTTAAGCCGGTGCTAGGGGACGTGAGAGGTTTTGCACTTTCCATAACCTCTTATGAACAGACTCATTCAAACCAAGTCTGCTATTATTTTGCTTGGTTGCATTTTACGCTTCCTTTTTCTTATAAATTTTATTTGAGCCGCGCCATGGGAAAACCAACATAGTGGCTTTGCGACTAGCATGGATCCAGACCAGCCTGCGCATCCGCGCAGTCTGGTCAGGATCCATACTTATCGCTAACAGTTTCTCCAATTCCAATAGGCTTTGAAAGCGAACAGCATGGATCCTGACCAGACTGCGCGGATGCGCAGGCTGGTCTGGATCCATGCTGGTCGCAAAGCCACTATGTTGGTTTTCCCATGGCACGGCTCATTAATTATTGAGCTCTTTTGAATTACACATGTGTGACCATAATGAACAACTCAGTGCTGTACTGTTTATTTGTTTGTTAGCCACTTTCCTGCACAAGCCATTAGGTTCCCATGCAGACATAATTTCCAGTCAAGATGTGCACCTTGGTAGAGGCACCTACCTTCCACAAGTCAGGTGGATAGTATCCTCACATAAAACAGTTATAAATCCCAAGTGGGGTTATGAACCCCATTGCTGTATTAACCTGTTCTTAAAAAAATAAGAAGACAAAAGTATAAATGAAATATTGTACTTTCATTTCTGTCAGTTCATATATTTTAATACATCAAATATTTATCTATTACAGTTGAATCAGATGAACTTGATCCTCTGTCACTGTTTGTATTTCCACGACTGGTCATTGTGAACAAGAATGACCATAAACACGCAGCCCTGTACCCACCAACAACAAGAAGGAGGAAGAAAAATGAAAAGTTCTCAGTGGAGACAATTCTGACGTTTGCACAATCTTACCTTCAGGAACCAGAGAGCTGGATTATTGAAACAGAACATTTTTAAAACTTAAAGTTTGCTTGATTTTATGCATTATATATTTAATGTTACTTCTATAATATAAATGTTTTTCTGGTTAAATAAAGCTGCTTGTTCACAGTTGGGTGAAAGCTTTCAAAATCTTGATTAACACTTGAGTTTGGTTTAAAATGTGTAAGCAGCCTTGAAAATGAGCAACAGAATTGAAAGCAGATATCTGTAAAAATATTTGTTAAAATGCTTGTCAAGTGATTTTGTTGTTTGCCTCATTCTGAGATATGTACGTTCCCTGGATACTTAGCTGGCTTGCGGAAGACTGGTGGTTCTACACAGGTCTGCCCATGCCAGAAATAGTGCTTTGAAGGGCACATTGGGCCATTTACCACCATGTAAAGCTGGGAAAAGTCATTATATTACCTAAAATTGTGTCAGTATGACATTAAACCCCACCTACAAAAAAAAGTTAACAGATTTTAGGAGGCTTTCACTTGTACTAGAAATATATGAACAGGTTGCTTTAAATAACAAATTGATAATTTCCTATTACAGTCTGTGTAATTGTTAGATTCAAATTTTGATCAAAACAAGCTCCAGTTGTTAGATTCAATTTTCAAAAAAATATTATTTACCAGCTCCCATTGATGCTGATTCCCAGTGTCACACATTGATTCTGTGATAATATAATGCATTGCTAGAAGATCTGTGATTTTGCTTACTGTTATTGTTGTGTCTGTCTGTGCCTTTGCACTGTCTTCTTGACAGTTTAATTCAAACTATAATGTATGACCGGCCAGGTGTATCTTGCTATGTTAGTGTTTCTTGTAGAAAAGACTTACATAGAATTTTTCATTTTAATTTTTGTGCTTAGCTTAAATTCTATTTGTATAAAAAATGCAATGTGTGACTTTTTTTTTCTTTACATCTGAAAATTAGCATAATCTTGAATGTATCCATTGAAGAAAGGAGAACGGTCATTACTCCGGTTTGCTGTCCTATTTCCCATAGTAAGTAAAGTAACCAGAAAGGTCATTACCTTTCACCAGGAGTATCTGTCTCAGTGAGTTATGCTACTTTCTCTGTATTCAGTCAGCATCTATAGAACATACTGGTTCCTTGCAAAATTATCACAACCAGAAACCAGGTTTTTATGCATCTGCACTGTTTGATACTGTATACATTTTGAAATTTTATAAGGCTTTTATATTAATCATTAATGATCAATCAGTGAAAACGTCCGGGAAAGCAAGATATGATGTTATACAAGTATGAACTGAATATTGTTGTCAAATCTTTTTCATCATTATTGTTTATCATATGTATTTTTTACGCAATTGTAAAACTTGTAATTATGATGAAAGGCGAATAGCAATAGAAGAATATAAGAGATTATAGATAAAATGCTATGCATTTACATAACGTTCATACTTTACTGCTGGTCAGTGACATCATATGCATTTAATACAATATTGAATATTTCTATTTATTTTCCATACATGTTGTACATGCAGTTAACATTATATTATTAGTCCCCTATTGGTTGAAAACCAGTTTCAGGGACTACAGGAATGCCCTTTTCCGTCCGTCCGTCATTCCGTCCTTCCATCCGTCTGCAATTTTGTGTCTGGTCCATAACTCTGTCATCCATGAAGGGATTTTAATATTACCTGGCACAAATGTACCTCATAAAAAAGACGATGTGTCATGCACAACTTTCAGACCCCTAGCTCAAAGGTCAAGGTCACACTTGGCAGTCAAATGTTAACATGGCATGAACAGGGTCTGTTTCCTGTCCGGTCCATAACTCTGTCATCCATGAAGGGATTTTAATATTACTTGGCACAAATGTTCCCCATGATGAGACAACCTTTAGACCTCTACCTCAAAGGTCAAGGTCACAATTGGCAGTCAGATGTTAACATGGCATGAACAGGGTCTGTTTCGTGTCCGGTCCATAACTCTGCCATCCATGAAGATATTTTAATATTACTGGGCACAAATGTTCCCCATGATGAGATGATATGTCATGCACAAAACCCTGACCCCTAGCTCAAAGGTCAAGGTCGCAATTGGAGGTCAAAGGTCAATAGGGTTTTTTTCCTGTCCGGTCCAGAACTCTGACATCCATCAAGTGATTTTAATATTACTTGGCATAAATGTTCCCCATGATGAAATGACATGTCTTGCGCAACACCCAGAACCCTAGCTTAAAGGTCAAGGTCACACTTGGAGATCAAAGGTTAATGGGACATTTTTCCTGTCCAGTGTATAACTTTGTCATGCAAAACAGTATTTAAATATTACTTGGCACAAATGTTCACCACTATGAGAGGGAGTGTCATGCACAAGAACCTTGTCCCTAGGTCGAAGGTCAAGGTCACACTCGGATGCCAAAGGTCAGATACAAGAATTACTTTGTCTGGAAAACTTCTTCTTCATGCATGGAGGGATTTTTATGTAACTTGACATAAATGTTCACTATCATGAGACAGATTGTTGTGTGCAAGAACCAGGTCCCTAGGTCTAAGGTCAAGGTCACGCTTAGAGGTCAAATGCCAAATTCAAGAATGACTTTGTCCGGAGCATTTCTTCTTTATGCATGGAGGGGTTTTGATGTAACTTGGCACAAGTGTTCACCACCATGAGGCACTCTTGCTTTTTAGAGTTATTTCCCTTTGTTTTACTATAAATAGCTTATATTGTAACTTACTTATTACAGGCCGTAGGGAAAACTCGAGACCAGTTTTCTGTAGTACAACATGCATGTTACATCCAGTTTTTAGGTGTATTTTGACCTATCTCTACCTGGTAAAGAGTTTTGTGTGGACTTATATGGATTTTTTTTTTTTTTTTTTTTTTTTTACTATAAATAACGTTACCTTTTTGATAATCGGCCAAATATGCTATATGAAAACAACTATAGGGTTTTATATATACAAATTTTAATCCAAGTCTTTTGTTTTTAGCATACTGTATATATAGTACAATATTGTTTATACATCATTGACAGATATCAGTTCATTATGTTATACTGCAGTAGAGAAAATTAGGTGCCTTCCAGTAGGGGACTTTGTATTGCATGGCAATACTTGATTCACTTGTTATCTGTAGTCATGTTTAATAAAAAGCCTGTTTAATGAAATTTTCTATATTTGATAAAGTAACGCTAGAACATTCCATCCCCAAAGTTTATTTTCTGTGGTCAGGCTTGTCGGATACTTGAGGAAACCTTGCTGGTCACTTTACATTAGCAGATGTGTCCACAGTATTCTTAATTCTGATGTTAACATCCACAATAGCCTTATTTCCAATATAAATTGTTTTCATTGTTTGAGTGATAGGGTGAACCGTTTTATTTCTGACAAGGCAATTTTTGCTGTGGTATGTTACCTGGTCAGAATAATGCTTTTATAAAAGCATGTTTTTGTTTTGTTCACCAAATGTTTAAGAAAAGTTCATGTTTACAGTTCCCTGTATGGAGACAAGCAATGTTCAGATTGCAAGATTGTATTAGTACAGTTAGTTTTTTGTGCCCTAGAATTAGCATTGACATTGTATATTTATCATGATTTTCTTCTTGTCTGTTGTAGTCATTTTCAATCAAAATATTTTGTTTTGTAGACAAGTCAGTTAAGCAAGTTCTATATGACAGTGGTATTAAAATATATCAAATATTGATGCCTGGTAAGGCCATGTAATTTTGGTATCATTTGAAAGTGTATTGTCTACTGAAAAAGAAAATATAAATTACAATGTCATGACAAAATATGTTACAGAATTTTTGAAAAAAATTTTACTTTTTTTGTTTTCAATGATACTTCAACAGAAATCCAGTTATTACAGTGTAATAATTACTGTTTCGCAGTCAAAGAATATGACTAGTGGTTCGTGCATATTATTTACTTATTTACTAATTCTTGTTCAGCAGACACACCTCTTTCAAATGATACCAAAACAATATGGGATCACCAGGCATTGAAATGTTACCTATTTGTGGATCGGATACCTTAATGTTTCTAACATTTCTATAATTGTTAAGTTTTAGTACAGTCCTTAAAATCAAATATCAAAGCATAACGAGCTAAGAGGAAGTCACCCATGAAATACTGAATGATTGGTAGGATAATGTGATATGCCTCATGAATAGCATTTATAGCCTGGGAACTTGTCTAAACACTCTAGGTTCTGTACACTGTATAGATCCAGTGATCAACATTGTTCTTTATCAGCTTGCATTTTGCATGGACCAATTTCAAGAAAGTTAAGTCATATCTAAGTAGAATACACTAAAAATTACTTCTGCTATGAACTTCTCTCAAGTTTGTTTATATGGTTTTCCTTCACTGCACATAGGGATTGTCATAGCTAAAATATAAAGTAACTAGTTACACAACTTCTTCTCATGAAACTAGAATTAATAGTATCAACATGCATCCTAATTTACACTTGCTTAACACATTTTTGCATAACAAATTCTTGAATAATTGCATTTCATGCATTAAAATGTCACATTGAAACAAATAAAAATTTTACAGATTTACCTTTTTGTACTTGTGGTGTACAGAAGCACTGTTTATAACTTGCAGATGGCAAAAGTTTCAAAAAAAATAAAAGATACACTCATTGTTCTACCATTTATGAATTATATTATCTACATGTAGTATCTTTCTGGTAGAATTAAATATAGTTGATTTTAGCTCACCTGAGCATGAAGTGCTATGGGTTAGCTATTATGATTGCTCACTATCCACCATCCGTCCATCCTTCCTCCATCTGTTAATACTTTTCTTTAGATTTTTGCATCTCTGAAACTAATGGTCAAAATTGCAACAAACTTAGAACCATCCTGGCAGGGACCTCTATCAAGTTTGTTCAGCTATTTCAGTTTGGCCCCTTTTAGGGGCTGCAAGAGCTGAAAATAGAAAACCCTTTAAATGGCTTCTTCTCATGAACTGCCAGATGAATCTTCACCATGCTTGGTCTGTACCATCATTGCAGAGTCTTCTCCCAATTTTTTTTAATTGGAGCACTTGGTTTCATTTAGGGGCCACACTAAAGCTTAAAATAGAAATACCTTTACACAACTTCTTCTCATGAACTGCCTGATGGATCTTCATTAAAATTGGTCTGTAGCATCGTTGTAAGGTCTGCTCCCAAATTTCTTCAAATGGGGGTACCTGGCCTCTTTTATGGGCTGCTATAAGTAGAAATACCTTGAAACTTTCTTTTCATGAATGGCTTGATGGATCCTTACAAAACTTGGTCTGTAGCATCATTATAAGGTCCTCATCCAAACTTGTTCAAATTGGGACAAGACCCCCTTTTAGGGACTAATAGAGCTTAATATAGAAATACCTTCAAACGACATCTTTTCGTGGACCAGTGCAGATAACCGTTATAAAGAGACCTTCCAAAACACGCTCAGCCTGTTCCATTGGTTTGTGTGTTGTTTTCCACACAATTTTGAGGAACTGAGAAGCATATAGTGTTTGAACTGTTTGTCATCTGTCACACTAATTTATGTTATCAACTTCTACTGCCTCTGGAACCTTGAGTATATTATGGTTCTCTTCCAAAGTTGAACACTCTCTTGCCTGCTTTTAAAGCTTTGAAACTCAGGTGAGTGATCTAGGCCATTATGGCTCTCTTGCTTTGAATATGATTATTTCCAATGCTAATGAATATTTCTTAAATACTGTGATAATTGTCTCCAACATTTCACCGTCCACGTTATATTTGTCTCTTCTTGACAATCCATATAGATGTTGTTTTTCTTTTTATGAAATAAACTTTATTTAACTATCCAGATTTTGTTATATTTTATTTTCAATAAGTAAAATTTTAATTTGTTTTTTATATTTCATTGCAATTTGCTGTGCTTTGAACAGTAAACTAATCATTGCTATCAAACAATTTACTGTGATAATATTATGTTGCAATAACTTGATGAACAGTCAAATATTTCTGCAAAGACCATCTTTTGAAAATAGTAGTCTTTGACAGGTGTTCTGTCAACACAGGTAAATTTACACTCTTTTATATTTAATCAGAAAGAGAAAGTAGTGACATTTATAAACATGTTTGACAGTATTGGCCTTTTCTGGAGGTGGTCTTTAATACTGGTTTGACTGTTGTTTTAGAAATGTAATATTTTTCAGTCCAATCTTGACCCTATACATGTAATGAATAACAGTGTTGTAAATTCATCAAAATCATCAGTGTTGCTGGATTTCAAGTTTAATTAAACTTGCCAGTCAATTAATAGGTGAGGTAGTAAGTGTTCATGTGCGCAGGACAAAATCCCCGCACTGAAACCTAACTCTCGTGCAATGCACTCCATCTAGACCCGTTTCAGATAAATGCAGCCCTTGCCTGATTACCTGACATTATTTTCCGGCAAGTGCTTTGCGTTTTTGTCGTTTTGTCATCAGTAGGGTTATATATTGGTACAATTTTGTCTTTTTTAGAAAATGAAAAGCTATCCGATTCACTTTCAAAGCTTAAATCCAGTTTGAATGGCTAGATAATGGTTTTGTAAAAGGTTTTAGAAAAGCGATTTTCTCTTTTCATCAAGGAATTTTCCTCTCAATCAACCTTGAATATAAAATATGAATGACAACGTCAGTTTTAGCACTTGAATTATAAATATTAGAAAAGATAAAATCGTCGCCGGTTCCTTTTTTATGCCAATCCCCAGTTGTTTTACGGTAAAAGAAGCGACTTTTATAAAACTGCGTCAATATAAGACTGATGCTCCTTGATGAGGACTTTCTGGAAGTATTAATCTTGAAAATCCATCTTGAAGAATATAATGAGAAGTAATCAAAAAGTGAGATGAAAAAATTGCGTCTTATCTTCATCTCTGGTAGACAACTTTTTTAGTCTAAATGTATTAAATTTATAGAAATGTGTAAATGAATAAACTATCAATAGCGGCTCTACAAAGATGCTGCTGATGTTTTGACATACGACAACTGCCCGCTCACGTGACACCAATGACAGTAATTGCGCGCGGCTCGAGAGGTATTACACCTTGCCTGACATATATCAAAGGTGGACATTCAAATGACCAAACTAATTTGTACTGATTATGTAGTTTGCCATTTAGCGGACGTTTTATTGCAACGGAAATTAATTTATTATTGTACATGATGATGAAAGTCTTCCGGACAAATTTTTGACGGACCTTTGTATAAGATCTGAACACCGACATTTTTTGTCGTTGCGTCCATGGGAAAATACGTTTCACTGACCTACCTTGAGTGTTTGATAAATAATTTTCTTTGCTTTGTTTCACAGATTTTGCTTCAGGCTGATAAAAATAGAATAACGAAAGGAAAATATATTTTATGTGCTAGCGGCTTTCTTTAAGGTTTTGACTGACGACACAGCGTCCTGGTCGAATTATTCAGAAAAAAGTCTAAAGAGAAACTAACGCATTCAAAGATATTTTTTTTGCAATTTCTTTAGCAGAGGTAAAAAGTAAGAGGTCTAAATTTCATACGACAAGTGAAATAAAATTACATAAATTCACCGTGACGTCCAGCATATGCTCGTGCCAATCATGCACGACGTTTATAGCCATAACAATTACATCCCGGGCCATTATAATTACAAACTGGACATGGAAACAGAAAACATTCGTTTTCTTCAAAATAGTATTACAGTTGACATAGAAAGCGACATATACTTACAATCTAATGCATTTTTCGTGCTACTTTAACTCTACGGCAGTTCCTAATGCGACTGTGATAATGTGTTTTTAAGACGGTAAAAGCTTATTTAAGGTTCATAATGTCATAAACGCCATATTTACCATGGTTACACCTTTTTCAGACTGAAGGACTCCTGACATTATTTCCTAGATAGATGTACAAAACATAAAATATGCAGTGCTAGAAAAAGATGCTGTCGGCGAAAATGTTTTACGAACATTTTAGATTTATATACATAGACAAATTAAGTTTAACCATAACAGTTTCTAAATATTTTCGCTTTGATTTCTCTTTTGATACCGCCTTAATTTTGGGTGAAAGCTTTTTATCACCATGTGCGTATAGTCTAAAACCGAACGATTTATTTTACAATAACAGCTTCTGAGCTTTACATTCGGAAATCTGCCTGTATTGTTGAGACACATGAACATTTTTTCTGTTGTTCCAGAAATATAGCATCTTTATTTTTTTCACATTGAATGGAATGCTTTTGTGTTCTCGGTATCTTTTTTCAATGTTCAAAAGAATCTGCGGTTGAATCAGACATTTTCGGCCATAAACTCTTAAAGTACATTAGACAATTACAACTGTACGTTCCAATCGGAACTTGCAAGTGTTACAATTATGAGTAAATATTTATAATGAAACAGGTCCTGGAAAATCTACTGTTGCAGAACATTTATTTACGTAATCATGATGCAGAGCTAGTGATCATCCAATGAAATTTTCTTGTAGACATTGCCAAAAATCGTGACAAAACCGCCAGTTATCTTGCCGAACAATCCTCTGGTGAAACCTTAAGCTCTGTATATTGTGAATAATTATTTCATCGTTTTACTCAAGCGCAAAATTTACATCTATTAAGATAAACAAATAAACAACTTTTGTTTTGAATTTTGTTCGTTTGAAGTGTCTATATAGCCTAAAGGTCCATAAACTGCGTCTTATAGTTGCATCTTAAGAATTGCAAAAACTATGTTGTTCATTTAATTTCTTTTGTGTGAATTAAAACATGTCGTATGACAGTTGCACCAGTTGAAATGCTCTGGGGTTAATAATTAAAACATTTGATGAAAAATGAGCCATTAGTGTCAGCCGCCAGTTATAGAAATAGATATATTGAAACATATATATCAATATGCCCCTTGCACGCGTGTCAGCGGTCGCCGACTGCACAGAAATAATAGGAAAAGGTATATTTATGGGGTTGTTCCTGTTTGGTAGATTTGCAACAAAATATTGCCCCAAAGATATTTAACCATTATCATATGCACTGTTCTCGTAGTTATATGCACATTATTTAAGTGTATTGTTGCGAGGATATGTGAGAGTCTGAATAGAAAAGTATACAGAAAGAGTATTTAGAATTAAGATTAGTAATTACAAATGTAATTCATTTTATGACTAATATTGGTTGTTTTTAGTACAGATTTTTTTATCGTTCGTGAAACTGCACTCATTCGAAAATTAAAATCTCAATAAAAATGACATATCAGGTATCAAAATGTTTAGTAATACATCGGTCCTGTGAGATGAAAATGATACTTTCCCGCAAAATAACTGCGAGAAGTTTGTCATTGATTTTTTTTTCAAATATTTTGAAGGAGGAATCGATGCTTTGAAATGCAGTACAAACTGCATTGATATATTGGTGTACATTGGTGTTGCAACATCTTACTTTTTGCTGCATTTCTTTCTCTTGTTTTTATTGTACATACCCTTACAGAAACTTTCGAGACATCTTTTATCACACAGTAGCAAAGTGCTTCGTCACAGATTACCAGCAAAAATTGTATTTTGAAACAGTACTTATATTACAATTTTCCTTTTAATAAACTTCTAACCTTTCTTTATTAATCAAAGTCGATAAATATTTTCTTTAGCGTCTCGGATATGTTATAGTAGATTTTAAATAGCGATAGTGTTTCCCAATATTTATTAACATATTTTCTATATCTGATACTCGCCTACAAAAAGAAATACTCGTTTACTATCATTATTAACGTAGTTTAATATAAAATATTGCCCAACATTAAAGGGACATGCTTCCAGGGGTACAAATTAATTTTATTTCTTAATAGTCAGCAACGTCTATTTAATATAAAACATGATGTATCAGTTTGATGTAAGATACAATGTTACGTGTATTATATAAATTACAAATAGTTTTCTTCTATATAATTCTTATTAATTTTTTACCTCATGACCATCATGGTGAAGTTTTTTCTGCATAGTTTTCAAATTACACGAATGTTTTAGTGACTGAAGATTGCCATTGTAGTTATATGTACAATTTTCTAATAAAAGGAAGCGCGATATTCAAATTTGGAGAGAGAAAAAAAGACAGAAAAGTTGTACGTAATGTGCCCATATGCGCCTAATATATAATGTACTTCAGTCTGTTAGTCAGATGATGCATTGAAAGCTCATTCCCGACTTATAACAATCCCAGGGAGTGTTTGCACCTTCTCATCAACCCTCCTCTACCTCTAGGGTACGCGGTCCCACAGCGCTCCTTTAAAAATACTACTTTCAATTCAGTGATAACTTTTAAATTCAGATGACAACTTATGAAAAGAACAGTTTTAAAATAGAATCGTTGTTTACAAAATATTATACGATCTGGAATAAAATATTTAGACCAAAGTTTAGCTGCATACAAAATTTCGTTGATATATTGAAACGTTACAAGCACTTTTGATATTAATTTGTTAATGTTCCACTATTAAGAAAGCAAACGGTAGAAATTCTACACAATGACACATGGAAAATACCGGCATTCTACACCGAATTCATTGTCATTTTGCCTGCTCTGTTCCAATAAAATGGAAGTGTTTTAAAATGGCTATTAAGTTGTCAGAAATCATTTCAGATTTTTTTGAATTTTGATCAAAGGGCGTTGGCTGCGATTACCATGATCGGTTCCATAATTTGTCATTAACGCATAACAGTTGACAGTTATAGAACTAAGAGTACCGGGATCAAATTGCCCCCGATTATCTGGGTTATAGGGTACTTTTATCTGACCGAGTAAATCTATTCCTATAAAAAAGATCTAAATATGCACTACAATTATAGTATCTTTTTTTAATTTTCAAGGACATGTTAAGTTATTGACGAAATAAATCTATAGATTGCTTACAACGTAGGCGTTGCATAGCGCAAGATGGTTCTACTTTTCAATAAGGGTTAACTAGCTACGGGGCGAAAAAAAAATTCTTTTCTTTTGTTGTTGTATCTGATATTGTCGCCGGGTGTACAAAACGGACTCTGGCGGCTCCTTCTGCAAGTATGGACTCCGTGCCGCCTTCCCGCGACAACGTTTCTAAAGCTCGACAGCATTCATAAAGGAAACAGATATATGTGGCGCGCAATGACGCTAATTTATACTAGACGCGACCGGACTAGACGTGTGCTTGACCATGCCGCGTTATTTAAAAACATAACGCATGTAGCAGAATCATCATTTCCCGGTTTATGCGTGGCGCCAAATATTATTTAACCTTACAATAGTATTGCCTTATTTACGAAAATAAACATGGATTTTTCTATTAGTCAACGTTTTACGTGACCAATATCACCGTAAGTACTTAAATCTGTACCGGTTATAAGTAAAATATAATTTAAAATAATAGCACAATAGGATTTCTACAGTATCTGTTTACCATCTAAATACTTAAGTAAGCGATTAAATTTGTCAATCTTCTATACGTTTAATGTTTATCTCAGAGTCCATAACAATACAAACACGGTCTAAAATATCATTTTAAATATCCGACAATTAATCATACTCTGATTATATATAATAACTTTGTAAATCATCGATAAAATTTGTTCATTCAAAAGTCGTATATCAAATTTGACAAATTGAATCATTATTGATTTCAGTCATATCAAAAGGGACCCTTTTTGTTGATAGTCATTACCCAACTTGCAATAGAAACTAGGTCAAATGATACATACACAAATTCCTTATAACTACAGTACATATTGTGTAATTCTGACAGTACATCGTAATCACAGGTTATCTTCCGGACATCCGGATTAATCTGGTGTAATACCAGAAAAAGTGCAATAACTGAGATAGCAATCGGTTCCCGGATTGTTACAAATAAAAAAGTATACTCAATCATGTGATATCATCTGTTATCAGTTGATACCTCCATTTGCACAGAGTATATCTGACAATGAGATGAAAACCGACATTAATAGATAGTTATAAAACAAGTTGACAATTTCTTTTAAAAAGCGCCTTAAACGAACCATTTTTCTGCCTTTAGTCAAAAATCATGTCAATGATTGTATACAATTTTGAGCAGTCGGGAGGAGATGTCTTTCGCAGAAAAATATATAATTATTGTTTCTATCTGGAAGTCATCACAATCTAAAACACGATTTGGTGGAATTTCTATGAAATACATTTTTGTACATCTTTTTGCTGGCTTAATTTTGATTCTACATGCAAATTTTTGTTTAGAATATTAGTATATTTTGCGGTAGACTTTACGGTTGATAATTAAATCAGCAGAAGGGCCATTATGTCCAAAGGTCTGTCACCAGGGTTTCACAGTTAAACAGGTATACAAGAGATATGATCTGCCTTTTGAAATAAGGCCGGCTGTTTCAAAGAATTTTGCATAGACCTATATAGTGAAAACAGTCCCACGCTCACTAAAACATCCCGACCGCGCATCCCATGCCATCCCCATTCCCTCTCTCCCCTTCCGCTATACATGTTTTTTTTTTTTTTTTTTTTTTTTTGTTATCAATAATCCAAACAATGATTATTCATGTGAAATAATTCCACGATCAGGCTAGCTGTTTAGGAGATGTTTTGAAGATTGCTCTTAAAGCCATTTTTGGCGATTTGGAATAAATCTAATAACTTGAACTTCATTTGTATAAAGTTATTTTAAAGTTGGTTCAGCGGTTTTGCTGGGAAAGTCTGAAGATTTGTCTAACTCTATCGGTTCCTATGTGCAGACGAGCGGGACAGTTTGAATATCATTATACATCTATGCCAAGATTCATCAACTACCGCCACTTGATAAATTGACCAACGGACGCTTCGCGTGACCACAATTTTAAGTTGTGCACTGGTAGTGAGGTATTTCCAAAATGGTTAGTAGAATGATCAATATACCAATTATCTTAAAAACAAATTTTCTTAACAGACGTCTCTAATTACAGTTCTCATATTTGAAATCGGAAATGATCCCCGATAAATGCAACCGTGCACCAGAACACGGACAAAATCAGTTACATCATACAAATTAGCAAAGTCATAACTTCAATACATTTTCATTGGAATAAAAACAACAGGAAATGTTTCATAAAACACAAGCCAATGATAATAAATATGTCTGTAGTTAGTAGAAAATTATTACATTAATTGGTCAGTGTGCACGCCTCATTAGTTTATAGCATCGGTCTAATAATAGATCTGTATATAAAGCCTACGGAAATATTTATGTTTTTCAGTTACTTAATTGATACATTGATGTTAGCATCCCAAGATCATTGTGGTATACATAAGAAACAAAGTTATCTTAATAAATTTTTGGAGAAATTGTGATAAAATCTACTCAATGACACATTTTGTTAACATTTTTTACCATTTACCATTTTTTATCATTATCTTTACTACATACATGGTATGTTAAATGGACCTAAAATTTTAAAAAAAAAGAGGGAATAAGACTCCTTTACAATAAGCGTGCGAAAAGCTGAAATAATGCAACGGAACTAAAATGATACTGTCTTAACCACACTTAAGAAACAATGTGGTTGTTATTAAAACTTATTTATTTATGTAACCTACTTAAGAACTGACGCTCTTTTTGCTGCTTCTTTTATCTTAAAAATACAAAGAATCAAATAGTATTTGTGTGACTGTGAGTAATCGTTACTCATAGCTGTGAGGCTGTTTGCTGAAACATTTACTTCATCTTACAGTCCAAACAATAGAAAAAAAGTGAAAAATCGCAAGCCGTCGGCAATATATTTCCACTGTTTACGCTATACGTGATAAAGGTAGTCAGTTAGGCGTTTGGTTACCACAAAGGGACCTCGTAAACTTCTTGAATGCGTAAATTATAACCCCAAATGTGATTGACTGCCCTATAAAATTTTAAAAACAATTTCATCAATTTGTTTTAAACAGCCCGAAAGTAACATAAATTTCAAATATACATTTTAATGCACAATGATAATAGATGGCACATCATTAAAATGTTTGACAGGTCCATGTGATCTCTGACAATAAACAATGAACACTTCTACAACTTTTCTGATGCTAGCATCTTGCCCCTGATAATCTCGTGCTATAAAGCATGCTAGAAATCCTGCGATACCAATAGGCCAATACGCCGCCTGGAAATAATTACGTGAAGGAGTATATTTGTTATAATAATCAACGACTCTATGAGAAGGCTCTAGAAAAAAATCGTGAAACGAGCAGGACCAACACCAACCTGCGTAGATAAAAACAACACAACCACTTTTAATTGGCATGTGATATGCACAATGACAAATACTTTGGCTTTCTTAAAAACAAGAAACATTTGTTTGTTGTTCTTTAAAAAGGATATGTGAGATATTTGGAATGTTTCAACAGCTGAGTGTTTTAGTTGTTGATGGTGGTGACACATACACCACATGGTTTGTGTATCTACATCAAGCGGGGGTGGTCGAATATAAAGTTTAGCAGCTCGAAGGCGGTCATGGTCACATAATTAATGATTTCTTTATTTGCAAACGTCAAGTGTATTGTTTTGATATATTGTCGGTCTTATGCATTTTTCATAACTATATTTGTTAAGTGGCTTACTCATACATGTGGTTAGGACACCAACTCGCTAAAACAGTTTTTTACTTTTTCCGGCAGTACTAATTCGCTAGTGCTTAATACTTTTCGATAATACTCTAAAGTCCCTTTGTTTTGCAAAATTATGTTTAATGTCGATTATTATCATCATGCACATGACAATATGTATTTCACAACCCATGTATGTACATATTCAATTCAAATAGTCTCATACTGATGATCAAATGCTCCTTCTTATGTGGATACTATACAATTACTGTTCCAATTATTTTGAAATTTTGTATCTGTGTCTCCTGGGTATACCAGCATAGTCATTGCATGCTGTATGGTGTACCTTAGTGTATACCAGTTTTCATCTTCTATGATCTTGAAATGGCTCGGTTAATATACTCAGTTCCAAAAGAAAGTGTACACTTTTTAAGTTTAAATATTTCAAAAAATTCCCCGACGTTTCTGTTTCATTTTTTCATACACTAACTCTCAGGTATAACTCAAAATCTAAAATGCACACCAATTTGTTTACGAACTGATTTAAATTTTGGTACCAAACATTATAAGTTTTCATGAAAATAACCGAGAAAAAATAACAGAAAACTAAGTGCACACTTTCTTTTGGAACTGAGTATACGAAGCTGGCTTTCCATTCCCTGTTCCCGTTTCCAAGCTAGACGTTTTCCAAATTTTAATATTGCGTTCAAGTGTCCTTATTGTGTTATGTAACAATGTTCGTCGTTACATTCCCTAATTCTAAATAAAATGCCCCTTGTTTACGAGTATAAGAAACATTATTTATATCATAAGTTTCCATTACAGTTTATGGATTTACAGTTCATGGATTTATGTTGAATGATCTGGTTTTGTTTGCTGCCAGGTATTCTACCGTTCCTGTTTATTTCTATTTATTGAGTCAAGACTGGAGCAAGGTCAGAGAACGGCAAAAGATTTGTTTTTCGAACACCTTTGTAAATGTTTCTGTCCTACCGTTATACATTATGTAATACTTAGTTTTCAAGTTATTTCATTGACGTTTTAAATGAATACTTTTAAAGTTTATAGTAGTCTGTTGTCTGTAAGTAACAAAAATATACTCACTCAATTTGTCAAGATAAAGCCTTAATAATGAATGTAAGTAATAAAAACTATTTCAATAGTATAATACCAAGTAATGTCTAGCGTAACATTAAATCCATCAATCAAAAATTTCATTCCCGCAGTCTTAAAAGGCAAAAATGTACACCTACAACAAATGTATGCGTTTCCTTAGTCTACAACCTCTACCATTTTTTCATTTGTAGGAGGGTAATAAATAAATATGATTGTCATTTACCGTATATTTTAGTTTTAATTTTTATAGATGTTCCCACAAAGCAATTGTTTTATATCCTGATGCATTATTAATTATACTTTAAAGTGTAGCAACAAGTACAGTAGGTTCGTGTTAATGTACATAGTAATATGATTAAGAGAAATTTAAAGCAATGGAACAATTTTGTTTTCATATAAAGAAGTAAGCCATTGATAACAACCTTACTTTCAAGTTTCTTTTTATTTTTCGTTCCTAGCTGTGAGATAAAGGTTTGGAAATTCAAGAATGTGTGTGTGCGTGTGTGTGCGTGTGTGTGTGGTGTGTGTGTGGGGGGGGGGGAGGGGTGGGGTGCGGGCGGGCGGGGAGGGCTACATACGTGTCAATATCTTTATAAGCTCTAAAATAATCGTTTTTTCATTTTATGCGATACTGAAGCACTTAATTTCATACTGTTGCAGTGGTGAAAAATTAATTTGCTGTCCGTCCAATTAAGTGCATGGCTCTCTGGCTGTGTTTGGGTGCTCTTTGCTTCCATGAGATATATCCTTACTTTTTTTTACTGTTACCATCATTATTATTGATACTATTTTTTAAAGAATCTTAATATAGCATTCAAAGATTGTCCTTATTTCCAGTGGCGTCACACAATTTAATTAAAACTGCACTAACGTACATTTGGCAACGGTATCAATACTATCGTGTTTATCCTTATTATATCGTGAGGAAATAATCGTTTAGTCAGATCAATTGGAATCAATCAGTCCGCAAAACCGCAATAGTTGTATTACGTATTTTAATTCTTAATACTTGTAATCGTTGAACTTAACATGACAGACATTTCCGAATTAGGATCGATGTATTGCCTATTCACCCGGACATAGTTCTGGACTTAAGAAGATGACAGATATTGTAACTGACACGCGTCAAAACAAAGGTGCATAGCCTTGCAAAAATACCCTAGTCGCTTGTAATGATAAATATAGTTTATTAATTGATAATAAATAATCTTCAATAAACTTATAGGATATGCTTGTTTATTCTCATTCTTGCATATACATTCATACAAACAGCAATATTTATACAATTAAAATGGCAAGACCATTCTAAGGACTATCAAAATAGTACTTACAACAATATTGCATAGTCTATCAGTGGATTTACGCTTTGTCTTCACTTCAGTGGAACCAAAGATTTTAGGTGACATGATATTCAATTTGCGTCATAAGTGCAATTATCTTTTGTACATATTATTCTAGATTTTACACTTTTGCAAAAAATAGGGTTACACCAGGTGCGAGTCCCAGTGAAATTTCCCATTTGACATTTGTTAATTCTCAAATTATTACAAACAAAAGAATTATACTTTGTATCATTTTCTTGTAATTCAACCTACTTTATCTCCAACATTCTATACCTTTGCCTAATTAACATTTACTTTAAGCATTTGTAGGGTCAGTAATTTGCAACAGTTAAAATATTTTGACGTTATCTATTTCATCTTTATGTATTACTCTTTTGTTATGTTTTTCCATTTTGATCATTTATTATAAACATATCAGTTACAACAGATTTGAAAAATTACTTATCAGTATATTTATTTCAAATTACTGTCATAAATTTTATTGTTTAAATGATCAATATATAGATAATACGTGTCTTGATTTTCTGGTTTAAATTACATACTTGTAATGAACATAATGTGTCCACTGTTATAATTATAAATTTAATTTGTTTCAAGCGTTTTGTCAGAGGTGAACGCAAGTGAATGATTTGGAATTGGTATCTCTTGGTTTGTCGCCTTGAGCTATTAAAAGCAGGTTCGAAAAAAAGTTATTTGATAGTTTTGTATTGTTAGAAATAATTATGCTCTTCAAGTTAAGACAATGTCAGGGTAAATCCCGAGATCTTGTCGCATTGTCTTACATGTTCAGGGGGAATTTTGAAGTTTGTAATTATGATTAATTTTATGTTTGTAAACAATACATGTAGAAACAGGTCGTAAAGCTGCTAATAGAGTTCATACAGTACATGAAGTTTCATATGGCAATTGTATATGGTCCGCCCGGCCAGGTAGGTCCGCCTGGTTAGGTAGTTTTGGGGACTCAATAAAGTTGTATAGGGTAGTTTGTGGAACTCGTAAGTTTGTGGAACTCGTACGAGTTGTATATGGTTCGCCCGGTCAGGTAGTTTTGGAGACTAAATACAAGTTGTATAGGGTAGTTTGTGGAACTCGTACAAGTTGTAATAGGTTCGCCCGGTCAGGTAGTTTTGGGGACTCAATGCAACTTGTAAAGGGTCTGCACGGTCAGGTAGTTTTGAGGACTCAATGCAACTTGTAAAGGGTCTGCCCGGTCAGTAGTTTTGGGGACTTAATGCAACTTGTAAAGGGTCTGCACGGTCAGGTAGTTTTGGGGACTCAATGCATTTTGTATAAGGACCGTCCGGTCAGGTAGTTTTGGGAACTCGTACAGGTTGTTTATAGTTCTCCCTGTCAGGTAGTTTTGGGAACTCGTACAGGTTGTATATGGTTCGCCCGGTCAGGTAGTTTTTGGGAACTCGTACAAGTTGTATGTGGTCCGCCCGGTCAGGTAGTTTTGGGAACTCGTACAAATTGTATATGGTCCGCCCGGTCAGGTAGTTTTGGGAACTCGTACAAGTTGTATATGGTCCGCCCGGTCAGGTAGTTTTGGGAACTCGTACAAGTTGTATATGGTCCGCCCGGTCAGGTAGTTTTGGGAACTCGTACAAGTTGTATATGGTCCGCCCGGTCAGGTAGTTTCGGGAACTCGTACAAGTTGTATATGGTCAGCCCGTAGGTAGTTTTGGGAACTCGTACAAATGTATAGGTCCGCCCGTCAGGTAGTTTGAAACTCGTACAAGTTGTATATGGTCCGCCGTCAGGTAGTTTTGGGAACTCTACAAGTTGTATATGTCCGCCCGTCAGTAGTTTTGGGAACTTGTACAAGTGTATATGGTCCGCCGTCAGGTAGTTTTGGGAACTCGTACAACTTGTATGGTCCCCCGGTCAGTAGTTTGGGAACTCGTACAAGTTGTATCTGGTCCGCCGGTCAGGTAGTTTTGGAACTCGTACAAGTGTATGTGCCACCCGTCAGGTAGTTTTGGATCGTACAAATTGTATATGGTCCGCCGGTCAGGTAGTTTTGGAACCGTACAAGTTGTATATGGTCGCCCGGTCGAAGATTGAAGACTCAATCAACTTAAAGGTCTGCACGGTTAGCGTCAAATTTGGACTCATGCAATTTATATAGGTCAGCGCGATTAGGTAGCTTTAGGGACTTGGTGCAAGTTGCATAGGTTAGTAAGGTTAAGGAACTTAATGCAAGTTATATAGAGTTAGATAGTTTTGAGAGCTCAATGCAAGTTGTATGTATAGGCCGGCCAGGTAGTTTTGGGAACGCAAAAGTGAATAAGAGGTCGTTCGTTTGATGTAAGCAAACACGGTCAGGAGAAAATCTTCCTCAGCCTGAGTCAGTTTCGTTGTACGGTTAACTGATCGCCATGTATACATTTATCTGTAAAACTGCTGAAAAGTACACTTACAAATATGACAAAAATCTAAAACATTATTGCTGAATTTGTTTGTACGGTTACTGTTTGTCCATCTTACATGTAAACATACGTGTAATCATCCTTCTAGTCACAAAGATGTACGTGTAAGGTCAATATTATGTTGCATGTCAACAAATACTTCGGAATACTTCATTAATTAATGATTAAATAAGACATGTCATACGAACAATTTAGACAGGCGATACCATCAACTGTCTGCCTGTTAATATAAGTAAAGACAAAAATTAAAAAAAAAACACGACAATTTTCATCGATAAGCTATTTATCAATAATATGTATTGAATATTAAGGCAGAATAAACCTAATACCAGTCATATATGCCATTGTCATATTTTAGCAAAAGTACAAAAAAGGATAATATTTACAAATGGAGTAAAATGTTCAATATTCTCAGTATACTGGTAGATAAATAGCTTAAAAATAACGAAATGGAACTTATTTTAACATATATAAAGTTATGTAGAATGGGAGTTGTATTCACCATCAAAAGTGTTGCTGATCATGCATAAGTACTAAAGATACTGCGAAATTACACGTAACCAGTGCCACTTACTAATCTACAAGCAGTAACATTGTCGTACTAATTCTATATTGATCATCTGATATAAACACGATGAGGATGGCTCTACGGTCAAACCAAAGTGTCATTCTATAAATCCTCGAACTAAAGCCAGCAGGATGAAGGTATCGATGTATTTGGCTTCTGTTCAATTTAGGTTCTGCAATTCTTTATTGCGCAAGACACTCGTCTAGCGGAATCGTTCCTATAATATTATTAATCAAATGATCTATATTTTTAAGCCCGTTTTGGCCGTAATTTTTCGCATTGACCCTGATTTGTTTTTATATTTTCTCTAATTTTCTGATATTGGGTCAGTTGGGTTTGGCATTGGCTCAGTCTCTTCCATATGGTATTTATATAATAGTGCGTTCAATAGTGTATAGTTGAAAAAATATACGGAGTACTGATGGGAAAAGCAGATATACTCTATTCCATGTTGCTTTCTAAATTGCAAATATTGTGCAACATTTTAAAATATGATGTATAGCTTAACAAGATTTACTGATACAGACCCGGTATACAAAATTAATTTTCATATCAGTTAAAATCGTTATAAATTTTCTTGGGTGGAGGATAATCAACTTCACATGGGGAAACGTTTGAAAATATAATCATTATTTTTATTGGAAATGTCTTGGGTGGACCACTATTAACAACAATATGAAAAAGTGCAGGTTTTAAACGCGTAGGTTCTATGTGATATAAAACGCAATACAAATGCAAAAATTGCTAAAGTTTATATCTGACGCATTTTTGATTCGGATCCAAAAATGTTTACAAAAGAAAGAGAAACAATGTAACAAATTTGGACATATCAGGACCAAAGATTTTGTCATGAATGATCATTTTACACTGATAGTTACGCTAGTCTTTGACACGCTTTTTATTGTTTGCAGTTCATTTGAAGCTAGCTAGTTTTACATTTTGCTTTCTGTCCTTCTTTGTTTTAGTTTCTTGTACTAAATTGAAAAGAAGAAAATTATAGGATCTTGTATCAGCATACTAAGCCAAATATCGGCATGTGATTTAATTCGAAACAAAAATTGCTTGTCATTATTCTTTAAAATAAATCTTGCTTTTAAGATAAGCTTATAGTTAGTTTCATATACTGTCTACATTCTATGCTATGTCGCGCACTGTCATTCTTTTGAGCCCTGAAATTAACCAAATTATTGTATACAATTAGTAGTTAGTAACAAAGTTCGCATAGTAACTTACACGAACACGTCGCAAATAACACGTGCTGACTGAAATTGAACCTTTGTCCCGTATTTTCTGGGTAGGTTTGAAAATAATCAGCCATTATTACACTTTTCTTATAGATGTATGTCAAGTTCAAGTTCAGTTACAGAAAGCACGTGTAGTGGTTACATGTGATAAAATAAATACCAAATTGTATCAAATATAGCATTTTATGGCGTGATGCTTAACACCTAGCTCTGTGAAAAGGTTAATAGTCTGACACATTAATCAGCGACCAAGGTATCAAAGCAGCGATATCCTCTTATATTACATGAAGATGAGAGGTAATTACAGTTAAACTGACGGAAATAAAAGGATTTGAATCGAATTGCGTAAAAGCTTCCAGTCTGAAATGAAGACTTTCGCATGTTTGTTACCTCACCTTGACATTGACCTTTTGCAATGTACACGCCTTACTGTGGCAATGGCATTCAGATACGGTTAAGGTCGTCCATATTACTTCACTAATGGCGTATTCTTTTTTCTTCTTCTATGTTCTGACATTGTACTGGAAATCTTGTAAAACTGCCATTGTGCAATTTTAAAGGAGAGAAGTCGGACCCACTCTTATGATGTTATCTGTTTTAATTCCATGATGGCCGTTTATTATCAATGTAAGTTGGCGTACAATTATTTGAACTGAGTATGCAAAGCAGAAACTTTAATAAAGTAGAAGGAACGAAAGAGCAGCAATATAAGGTAACGTATGGAGACAGTTTACGTAAAGTGCAGAGATCTTGTGGCGTCTTTCTGATCTACAAGTATTGAAGTTGGCTGATAAAAACCGTCATAACATTATGATTATATCCATTGACACTTACGGTATCATGGCAAATTAATATTGTATAAGTTGAGAGCTGTAGTGTCAGGATCATTTACTGACAAACGTGGGTATTAATTACAAAGCCCCGTTATCTTATATGCACAATGTTACATAGCTGGTATTTGAACAGAGCCAACGGTATCGGGCTTCACAACTGATATTTCGTAGCCTGGGAGCTAATGGATTTCAAAGCTAAAACAATTTGACCATAAAAACAGCTTGTGAAAAAAAGAAAGAAAAATCATCTCTCCAGCGGGCGTATAATACTGGTAAAAGAGCAACTAGCGCGTATATATTATAATCTGGCGTGCAATATGTGATATGCAGAAGATCAGAGTGTACAGTTAAAAGTCCTTACAAGCCTCCTAATATGAAATATAAATATCATTTATGACCGGTTAGTAACTGTACCTTATTGTGATTTTAGTAAAATTGGCTAGTTTGACTTTTTTATATTTGTTCATATGATAAAACATAAAAAGTGTAAGGTGGTTTGAACACATAAAGTATCTAACGTTTCATACTCTTTAAATTACATAAGTATGTTGGTAGTTGCATCAGTTGTTGGAACAATGGCGGTGTGGAAGCAGTGGCATTAGTTGCTGAAACAATGGCGGTGTGGAAGCAGTGGCATTAGTTGGTTGCTGAAACAATGGCGGTGTGGAAGCAGTGGCATCAGTTGCTGAAACAATGGCGGTGTGGAAGCACTGGCATCAGTTGCTGAAACAATGGACGTGAACAATGGCCAGTCGCTGAAATGCGGTGGAAGCATGGCATCAGTTGCTGAAACAATGGCGGTGTGGAAGCACTGGCATCAGTTGCTGAAACAATGGCGGCGTGGAAGCATTGGCATCAGTCGCTGGAACAATGGCGGCGTGGAAGCATTGGCATCAGTTGCTGTAGAGATTAAAAGAAATCACATTATACTAGCATTGGATCTTTGTTTTTATATGTTTAATAAACAGAATGCATCTCATAAATTCTATTTCTTTACTTTAAAATTAAATGTCAGAAATATAATGTTGTATAATACTACTTAGAGCAGTGTCGGTGGAATCAGTAGGGATTTATTTAAGCAGAACAGTCAACAAATCATGTTTACATTATTCATAGCTTTAAACCTGGTCATAGCGGTAATGTCAGATAAGGTTAAGTGGACAATATTGTAATTTATATTTAACTTTTGGTTACAATGTTAATAGCTTAACAGTTTAAAAGTTTATTTTATAGGTCAAGTTTAAAAATGGCAAATAGTCACCAAGTTAAACACTTTGGTATTCTAATTTTGTTCTAAAATAACGCATTTAGAACAAATTATAAGGTGCAAAGCGATTACCCGTCCTTAAATTGACTTATAGGGTTTAAACGAAATTTGACTCTACTTTCAAATAGAACATAATTGAGAATCGTTTATATCATTAGAGTTTATTGATACTGTACGAATTTTATTATGTGTTAAACGAAGGCAAATGAGCTAATCTTATAGAATACGCCAAACTTTGAAATCTATTAACTAAGTATTTTAAAGAAAGCTGAATAACATAAATAAACAGTATCTCTGATATTTTTGACAACTTACTTAAAGCTTTGAATATAGCCGTCTTAGTATCTTCTACAGACGATCCTAAGTCCTAACCCTAAACCAGTGAACGTTCGGGAAGGTCCTTTCACGTCTGAAACTTGTTATATGAATTGAAATGCACAGAGGCCCATATTGAAAACAAACAAACAGAAAATGACATGCGATCATTTTATTTTGTTTTAACTTGATTGTATATCTTATGAAACATTTTCATTTGCTTGACTTCCGAGTCCCAGTTTTATCCAAATATGGGGCAATAGGTGTCTTAGCATACATATCGTGATTTTAGAATCCTAAGGATTTATGAATGTAAGATATATTTAACCATTTTATCTTTATTTGAAGATTAATGTAACATCAAACGAGTGATCGTTATAAAGTAGGTCGCCATCAAGTATGCAAAGGAATGTCGTTATCATGACAATGTTTTTGTTTGACGTCATCAGACACGGTCACGTGGCCCAACTTTGGAACGCCAACTGCTAAACTAGGTTTCAGACGGTGATTTATCACATCAAAGGATTGAGTGATTGCATGAGAACACTATCAGGTGATTGCTACAGTAGTGTCACACAACGATCCCTTTTTGTCACCATTTCATTCGAACATGCAGAACTCAGTGTAATTTCGGCAGATTAGTTGAGAAAACAATGACCGTTCTAGGAGTTGTCTCCTGTATCCGACTACTCTGATCAGGTGATGCTTGGGTGTTACAATTTATCTACTGCAAAATACGCAGTTATTAATTTCTTTAGAGCCCCCGTTTCACAGTCATATTGGCCATTGTAAATGTACCAACTGGGTTAAGTAGGCTATAATTATAGCTTTCTCCGCATATACAAACAGACAAGGCTGTGTGACAAAACAGATACACAGACCCCAAAAGCCTGGACATTACACTTTCTAACTTTTGACGCTCCCAAATCTTGCCTCTCCTGTTCCTCCGAGTTCAAAAGAAAATTGCTTGTCATCACCCCATCATAACTGCAATGCATCTATAGCTGATTCATCGCTGATAACGATGTGGACAATAGTCATTACGAAAGTCATAACTTTTTGTAAGGTATCGAAAATGCAAAAACTGCTGACAACGTTCCCAAGCCTTGTTTGACATGACAGTCGTAAAATGTGCAGCACCAGGCAAATTCTACTTCAAACATTTCCTTTAAATTCTTGGTCCACTATTATCTTTTTGACAGTTGACTGTTTATTGCAACGCGCAATGGTAAACAGAAACGAGGCATACTGAAATTGTTTGCTCGTCAGTTTTATATCGCTTATATAAATCCTCTCAAGCAGATATTGTACGTATGAAAAAAAGCAAAAAGCTGCACCTCATTTACATATTAGCTAAATAAACTTGCATCAAGTGTTCCTGTTTGAACTTCACATAAAAAAGCATATTGTAATTCTAGTTACAAATAAACATTGAATTCACATGGATCAGATTGTAATTGTAATCGGTCTGTAATTACTTTTGCGGTACTAAAAGATAGGTCTAACTAAGAAAGGTGAGATGTAACAAGGAAAGACGCGTAAAATAGCACGTTCGCATGCATGTAAACAAATACAATATACAATGTAATGTATTTCAGGGTATAAATATACTAAATATTCATATTTTCAGTCTAGCTGGCACCCCTTGTCAACTGTAAAAAGTTTTAAAAATAAATATCTCGTATTTAATATAAGAAACATGCTTATAACGGACTAACTGGTTCCATATTCCGAAACTTGGACTTAAGAAATGCAAATATTTTATATGTCATTAAATACTTATTCTGATGACATTTTGCAGAACTATCTGTAGCGATAGGATGCACAATCTTGCAAAGTTTCGTCATAATTTGATTTAACAAGACGATCAAAGCCTTTTCAAGTCTAACTGTCAGACTTAAAACGTTGACGAGTATGGGTCCTGGTCTTTTTGAACCTTGGACAATCCAAGGCAAATAGTTTTCATGTTTGGCTAAGAAAATTAAAGCATAAAATTTCGATCATAGACTTTTTGAACTAGCACTTCTTGACTAAGAGATGTTTAAACAAAAGACGGGTGTTATCTTGCAAGAGAATGTTTATACAGATATTACATAAGCGAGTGTGCATTTATAAGTCCATTTTTAATATCACTTAGTGCAATTTAAAGTTTTAGAAAAGAAAATATGCAGTGCAAATAACATGATATGTATTTCCTTTCGTCTCCATGCACGTTCATTTTGTTTACAAATATTATTTTACACTAAAAAACTGCGCAAAGATACGCGTAACGTAACAGTTTACAAACAAATACAGGTATTTTGACAACGGTCCAAAACACACATCGTAAATTTACCTTTTAGGGTAAAAGCCACAAACATCCACCGACACTTTCGTACTTTACAACGACAAGATAGACGCTTGACTTGAATAAATTATCTGTAAGAGCGGGGGAGGTGGTTTTATATTGAATAGTATTAAAATAATTTTGAATGAAGTATTGATAAATTCTTGACCCTGGAAGCATTGATCATTTCAAATGAGGAATTTTAACATCAGCGGTTCACATCAACGGGGATTGTAACCAGAAATGAACAGAAAAGCGTGAATAAGAATGCAAAAGTGACGATATAGACATGTTTATGATAAATAATCCCTTCAAATTCTGGTAAAAATAGACATGAAGATCTTTTACGTCATATGAATTGCACATATTCAGAATTATTCATCCTTCCGGCGGTTCTACTTTTTCAAAATCATAGTGGCCATTGCACACATGAATGAATGAAATGATTGAAAAAGGAAGGTTTCTGTCTGCGTATTTTATTTCCTTAACAATCAATGTTAAAACAAACCTGTCTGTAACTTTTTAACATTTACATAATGTCAATGTACTTGTAGCACTTTAACGTAGCTTATCATTTGGTAGAAACTTATCACCTGAATGGAGAAAACATGTCCCTATACTCACAACAAAACAACATGGTTGTATTGATAATAATGCACATTATTATTATTATTATAACACCAGATTTATATAGCGCCCTTTTCATGATCAATTTCACGTTCAAAGGCACTTTACATAGTTCAAGTGCAGCCACACAGGGTGCATAATTCATCCTCTACTAGTACAGACACAGAGCGATCTGACCAGAGGGACAGAGCGAGACAAAGCCCCCACGGCAGAGAGATCAGAAATCAGATACAGGCTTGTCCGGCTAACTTAGCCTAGCTCGTTGCGAATAAACAGCCTGGTTCTTTAACGTGCCCAGTGTATAGCACTGATACACGCTACACATGCACTTTTTTCGTTTAAAATACTTAAACTCACACAAATCTCGTATGAACTTCACAATTGTGGCAATCAAATTCGCCCATACTGCCCAGCGTGCAATATTCATTGCTGTTGAACGCCATAGGCTGAAATTTTATAAACCTTATTAACGAGTTAGATATATCCGCGCTAAAACTTATAGACAGGGTTTGCAGAAAGTGGCGATTCCCTTACTTTAGCGAATGTAACGGTTAATTATGCCCAGGCCAGTGAGGCAACTTTATACTTCGCGCACAATATTGGCGTTATGTGACAGTACGCATTTTTCGTAGACATGCTTATGGTATAATCTGAGCATAAGTTAACGCATATGCACGTTTTATATATCAAAATGTTCAAAATTAAAACATTTAAAATGTTCAGAAAAAATATATATTTCTTTAGTTAAGTTGCAGCGAATGGCTCGATTTAACTATTCACTTTACTATAATACATAAAGACGCAGTTTCTCATTCTATGCAATTAGGACAATCTACGCCGTCACCGTGACGGTGATGGGCTTCCAGTCTGGGTGCAGCAACCGTTCCAGTTGATTTCCGCTACATCATGCATTACTGTTTACACTGTAACACTTAAGTAACATAGGAATGCTTTCAGAAGTTTTCAATGACGTTGGTTTTCTTTGATCTTTAGATAATTTATTCAAACTCTCGATTAAATTCACTTCATTGGCAAACAAAATACTATCACCATAGTTTCTTCTTTAACAAAATTGTGGGAAATTTTGTTTTAAACACTTTAAATGCGAACATTTGTCACGATCATTAAATATACAGGTAGTTTGTGCATCATCATTTCAGTTTTACCCGTACATGGTATTATGACGTCAAAGGAAGAGTTAGTTTTTTCACCTTCCGTACCCAACAATAAACAATGTCGGCTAAAAATAACAGGTATATAAAGGATATCGTTTGAAATCTGCATCCTCATTCACATATATGAAATCAGCGAGTATATTTATTCACTATCAATTTAATATAAATGATGTTTAATTTTGATAGAGGCTAATGATTACTTAATACTGCCCAGTTATAGGACGCTCTCTTTAGTTCAAATCCCGATTAGAACCGCCTCTTCAATGGAATACTGAAAATGACAGAATGTCCTGTAGATTTCAGATTATTCTTATCTATCTAGAAATTAAAAACTATAGTAAATAGTCGTTACGCGATTTTGTGACAAGCAGTACATTGCACCTTTTTTTATGTCCGGTTTAAGGACTTTAACCTACTGACCGTCGTCCAATATTGTGGTCACCCGAGCTGGGGATCGCACCTGGTAGTGGATGTTAGGAGTTGTACTGTGTAGGGCATGTAGTCGCATTAGGTAGAGGTTTTTCATGGGAAAATGCATTCAAGTCTCCAGACATGATAAGTCAAATATTAAACATGTATTATATCACGTAGTATTTTTAAATTCTGTTAGAAATACTAATACTGAAAAAGATAAAAACCAGGCTGGAGTTTGCCCTTGTGTCCTTTAGTGCTAAAATATCTGTAAAATAGCTTAATTCTTTATGAATATAGCATAGAAAACATGCATGTCTGCAGCTTTCATTGGAATTGGAAGTTATGTGTTCTGGATTGGAGTAAAAGGTATTTGTTTCTGAGTCAAAATACCATACTACATGTATTGTGAGACCTGACTACTAATCTCTTAGGATGCGAATTTATTTTTAAAGTAAAAATCTGCCAAATAAATTCATGTTAAGGAACCATCTATGTATATGGTGACCTTTAGCTTTATTTTCAGTCGTCTTATAGTTATATACAAAGTGCAAAAAAAATCCCCCAATATTAAGTGCATTTTAAAATATCATACTATTAAACATTATTTGTCTTTCTGCTAAAACAATACATCTATACAATAACCTTTTAAATGATACACTTAAATCTCGTTATATTACACAATGTACTTTCTGACTTCCATACAGCACAATGCGACTTATGTTCACCATACCATACAACGGTAGGTAAAGATTATGATGTGTTCACTTCAGCGTTCGTTTTACATCTATCCTACAAATTACAAGTAATCGCAGTATTTATAGGAGCTAAATTTAGAAAAGCGCGGGGAAAATTAACATGTTTCGCTGGGATAAACTTCTTTCGTTTTGTTTTGATACATAAACAACTGCAGACATAACAACAACGTGTAGGAACTACTTTCACCATTCATAGGTTCCTCATAATATCGTCCTATTTCAATCACTGTGGTGCTTGTTAACACTGGACATTAGGCCTACAGATAGTACAAGTAAACACAGAATCATTAATGGAATTAAAACGTGTTAATCTATCATGTATTTAATAATAAATTAACAATTAATTCCAGGTTTAATAAAACGTTGTTGTTTTTTTTTCGTTTGCAGAATCAGGTCCGAGTGTCAATGTGGCTGGGATACATGGTATGTGGGATTCGGTAGGAAGTCTAGTTCAGTATTTGACACAAAATGTAGAACATGGTAGGTATATAGGTCCGTGACGGTATGCTGTAAACGTCTCGCCATATTACTGAGGAGGTCAGAAGGTAAAATCTGCCAGCTTTATCAATATTTACCACATTGCGCCTGGTTGTGTACAATCAGTAAAAGAAAAATAGTATATATCTAAAACAGAATGGACTGAGGAAAAATAACAGAAGAATAAGCCTAACAACCGCTTATATTACTTCCCCTTTACCAATGGCGAAACTAATAAAACATGCACATACGTATGTTTAATAGTATTTTACCACTTAATTAACACTTAACTGTCAAACATCTATATCATTATGAAAGTACAACGGAAACAGATCATTGATTATTCAATTTTAATCAACTGATATGGTCAGGCCACAATTCGAGGAAGTATTGCATATATGATTGTCCGGGATCACACGGGAAACCTGAAAGTTAAACTAGGAAGCTATTTCTATTAGTTTATCAGTAGGAAATTATACTAAATTGAAATAAAAACTATTTGTAAAACTACTGTGGTATGTTTAGGACACGCACTTATTTTTTCTTTAAAATGTGATGTCCCCATTAGTTTATACATATTTTACTGCATGTCTTTACATACAAGTGCATATCATTCAAAACAATACGCAAACGGGCCTTTACAAGAGATTTGGCTAAACAGAAATTGACAAAAAAAAAACAAAAAAAAAAACTAACGGAAATCATAGGAGAGAAGTGAAGAAAGTAAAATATTAATAGTATATCAAATATTGTTGTATCATATGATGGTACTCGCAATGCCAAGATTTGATCGTCATTTTACACAGACACACTTACATGTTCTTAAAGTTTTATTCAAAATGCCTACTGTCCGTAATAAATTTTTGAACACTAAATATATTGGGTCAGTAGATCAGAGGTCAAGGTTACACTTACCTAGAGACTGAAAACGATTTTCGGTCAATACCTGGAGAATGCGTTGAACGTTAAACTTCTAGGATAAATGCATGTGGTCAGTTGATAACCTTTTTATTTTAAGGTTATGTAGCTCAAGTCAAGAACATAGTGAAATTGAAACGGAAAAATGTGTCCGTTTCATAGCCAAAAAAACGCCTGTACCTTCTTAAAATGATTTTCTGTGGTTAAGTGAAATTTGCTATGGTTTTTGGTACTAGTGTATCAAAGGTCAAGTTCACAGTAACTTTGACAGTGAAAAAGGTTTCCGATTTATTTAATACTAGCACACATTTGTGACTACACCTGCCAAATTTATCCGGAAAAACGCCTGTGATCAGCGGACAATCTGTTGTTTTGGAAGTCAGTAGGTCTGAGGTTATGAGTTATGGCCGCTAGACTTCATTGGGTGATTGCCGTTAGTACGTAGGTGACCTTATTAATTTGAAGGTCGGTGTGTAGTAGGTAAAGTTCCATGACCCTAAGTCTAAATTCGGTTTCCGGTCAATAACTGAGGAATGCTTTGGTATAAAGCCTTCATATTTAATACGATGATTGCCTGTGATCACAGACATTCTAAGAAGTTTGTCAGCGTTAGGTTTCATTGTCAAGGGCACTGTCACCTTGATCTTGAGTCTTATACTGACCATAAGTAATCATCATATAAAGTTTGAAAGTTGTAGGCCAAGGCGTTATCCAGTCATTGATCAGAAACCGTGTTCAGGCACGGGGTCACTGTGCTTCTGAACTTCCAACGGACAAAAGTCCTCGACAGATCATTGGCAAAAACATTATACAACTGTAGGCTCAAGTATTCTCTAATTATTGACCGGAAGCCAGAGTGACCGACCGGAATGTGCAAAACAATATAACGCCTTTTCTTGTGTATATGCGTGCGTGCGTGCGTGCGTGCGTGCTTGTTTTTTTTTGGCGCGGGTCATAATAAACGAATGATTACTAGGCAAACCAACAGATGGAAATGTTTTTGTTTATGTATTACGTTTAAGTATAATGGCTATGTTCTAGTTATAGGCTCTCCAGTTTTTCACTGGAAATAATTTATATGATTTATTTACAACACGTTTTCAAACTAATATTCCCTAATAAAACTATAGTACCTGCAAAAGTAACTACCACTTTAATTTTGTTTGAAAATTTAAAAAATTTTATTTAACAATGAAATAAGAAATGTGTCGTATAAAGTTTTCATGTATGTAAATTAAAGAACGAATGTTTGCAGGAAATAAACTGTTGTAGATTGATCAAAGAGTAGAGAAAAACATGAATGAATGTATAAATAAATAAATGAATAGTTAATCAAGATCGGTTTTTAATTCCAGAATGAGAGCAGTGACGCAACTGATACACGTTCGATTACTTTTCTTCCTATATGCAATAAACTTTCGAACTGAAAATTGAATTGTATCATTTATATAAAAAATACTCAGCAAGTTTGTTTTTGCCTACGCCAGAAAACAAATTTAATAATGATCCTATTGTTATATTGCATCATATGATATATACGGTAGTATGCCAAACATTTCCGGGTTCACACGAAAAATATTAACCAACATGGTTCGACTTTAAAGTTCCGCACTTGAAGTAATGTAAGAATGTACTCTTAGTACCTGAGCAATATTTCCATACGTACTGTGAAATATGTACTACGTTATAAAAATGAAATAAATTCATAGTTTGAGTACTTTTTTGAAATGATTAACAAACGAGTCGTCTCAACGACATGAATACTGCCGATGAAGTTTCTTTAAAATAAAATATGTCAAGAAATGCAAAAGGAACTATAGGCACACATATTTTTTCCTGTCACAGATTAACAAATGATCACTTTAAGGTACAGACACTGGTTCGAGCTTCATCTCCTCATTAGGCACAGACAGTAGGTTCGAGCTTCATTTCCTCATTAGGTATAGACAGTAGGTTTGAGCTTCATTTCCTCATTAGGTATAGACAGTAGGTTCGAGCTTCATTCATCATCTCCTCATTAGGTATAGCCAGTAGGCTCGAACTTCATTTCCTCATTAGGTATAGACAGTAGGTTCGAGCTTCATTCATCATCTCCTCATTAGGTATAGTCCAGTAGGCTCGAACTTCATTTCCTCATTAGGTATAGACAGTAGGTTCGAGCTTCATCTCCTCATTAGGTATAGACAGTAGGTTTGAGCTTCATCTCCTCATTAGGTATAGACAGTAGGCTCGAGCTTCATTTCCTCATTAGGTATAGACAGTAGGTTCGAGCTTCATCTCCTCATAAGGTATAGACAGTAGGTTCGAGCTTCATCTCCTCATTAGGCATAGACAGTAGGCTCCAGCTTTTATTTCCTCATTAGGTATAGATAGTAGGCTCGAGATTCTTTTCCTCATTAGGTTTAGACAGTAGGTTCGAGTTTCATTTCCTCATTAGGTATAGACAGTAGGTTTGAGCTTCATTTCCTCATTAGGTATAGACAGTAGGTTCGAGCTTCATTCATCATCTCCTCATTAGGTATAGCCAGTAGGCTCGAACTTCATTTCCTCATTAGATATAGACAGTAGGTTCGAGCTTCATTCATCATCTCCTCATTAGGTATAGTCCAGTAGGCTCGAACTTCATTTCCTCATTAGGTATAGACAGTAGGTTCGAGCTTCATCTCTCATAGGTATAGACAGTATGTATTCTGAGCTTCTTCCTCATTAGGTATAGACAGTAGGCTCGAGCTTCATTTCCTCATTAGGTATAGACAGTAGGTTCGAGCTTCATCTCCTCATAAGGTATAGACAGTAGGTTCGAGCTTCATCTCCTCATTAGGCATAGACAGTAGGCTCCAGCTTTTATTTCCTCATTAGGTATAGATAGTAGGCTCGAGATTCTTTTCCTCATTAGGTTTAGACAGTAGGTTCGAGTTTCATTTCCTCATTAGGTATAGACTGTAGGTTCGAGCTTCATTTCCGCATTAGTTACAGACAGTAGATTCGTCCTTCATTTCCTCATTAGGTATAGACAGTAGACTCAAGCTTCTTTTCCTCATTAGGTTTAGACAGTAGGTTCGAGCTTCATTTCCTCATTAGGTATAGACAGTAGGCTCCAGCTTATTTTCCTCATTAGGTATTGACAGTGGGCTCGAGCTTCTTTTCCTTAATAGGTATTGACAGTAGATTCGACCTTCGTTTCCTCATTAGGTATAGACAGTGGGTTCGACCTTCATTTCCTCATTAGGTATAGACAGTAGGTTCGAGCTTCATTTCCTCATTAGATATAGACAATAGGTTCGAGCTTAAGTTCCTCATTAGGTACAGACAGTAGATCCAGCTTCACTTCCTCATTATTACGTATAGACAGTAGGTGTGAGCTTCATTTCCTCATTATAGGAATAGACATTAGGTTCGAGCTTCATTTCCTCATTAGATATAGACAGTAGATTCTAGCGTCATTTCTTCATCAGGTACAGACAGTAGGTCGAACTTCACTTCCTCATTAGATATAGACAGTAGGTTCGAGCTTCATTTCCTCATTAGATATAGACAGTAGGTTCTAGCGTCATTTCCTCATCAGGTACAGGCAGTAGGTCGAGCTTCACTTCCTCATTAGGTATAGACAATTCATTAGGTATAGACAGTAGATTCGACCTTCATTTCCTCATTAGGTATAGACAGTAGGTTCGACCTTCATTTCCTCATTAGGTATAGACAGTAGGCTCCAGCTTCTTTTCCTCATTAGGTATAGACAGTAGGATCAAGCTTCATTTCCTCATTAGATATAGACAGTAGATTCGAGCGTCATTTCCTCATCATGTACAGACAGTAGACCCAGCTTCACTTCCTCATTATTACGTATAGACAGTAGGTGTGAGCTTCATTTCCTCATTATAGATATAGACAGTAGGTCGAGCTTCATTTCCTCATTAGATATAGACAGTAGGTTCGAGTGTCATTTCCTCATCAGGTACAGACATGTTCGAGCTTCACTTCCTCATTATTAGGTATAGACAGTAGGCGTGAGCTTCATTTCCTCATTAGATATAGACAGTAGGTTCGAGCTTCATTTCCTCATTAGGTATAGACAGTAGGTGTGAGCTTCACTTCCTCATAAGGTAAAGACAGTAGGTTCAAGCTTCATTTCCCCATTAGGTATAAACAGTAGGCTGGAGCTTCTTTTCCTCATTAGGTATAGACAGTAGGCTCGAGCTTCTTTTCCTTATAAGGTATTGACAGTAGATTCGACCTTCATTTCCTCATTAGGTATAGACAGTAGGTTCGACCTTCATTTCCTCATTAGGTATAGACAGTAGGCTTCAACTTCTTTTCCTCATTATGTATAGACAGTAGATTCGATCTTCTTTTCCTTATAAGGTATTGACAGTAGATTCGACCTTCATTTCCTCATTAGCTTTTGACAGTAGATTCGACCTTCATTTCCTCATTAGATATAGACAGTAGGTTCGAGCTTCATTTCCTCATTAGGTAAAGACAGTAGGTGTGAGCTTCATTTCCTCATTAGATATAGACAATAGGTTCGAGCGTCATTTCCTCATCAGGTACAGACAGTATGTTCGAGCTTCATTTCCTCATTAGGTAAAGACAGTAGGTGTGAGCTTCATTTCCTCATTAGGTACAGACAGTAGGTTCGAGCTTCCTCATCAGGTACAGACAGTATTTTCGAGCTTCACTTCCTCATTATTACGTATAGTCAGTAGGTGTGAGCTTCATTTCCTCATTAGGTATAGACAGTAGGTCGAGCTTTCTTTCCGCAATCACTAACAATAGGTTCGAGCTTCATTTCCTTATTGGGTACAGGTAGGAGGTCCGAGCTTCATTTCTTTATTTGCAGATCGCTTCATTTCTGGATTAGGGACAGGCAGGTTAGAAATTCACAGACAGTAAGTTTGAGCTTCATTTCATCATTAGGTACAGACAGTAGGTTCGAGCTTCATTACCTTATTAGGTACAGACAGTAGGTTCGAGCTTCATTTCCTCACTAGGTGCAAGACAGGAGGTTCGAGCTTCATTTCCTTTGAAGGCATAGACATCAAGTTCGAGCTTCATTTCCTTACTAGGTACAGGCAGTAGGTTCGGACCTTATTTTCTAATTAGGTAAAGACAGTAGGTTCGAGTTTCATTTCTTCATTAGGTACAGATAGTAGGTTCGGGCTTCATTTTCTTATTAGGTACAGACAGTAGGTTTGAGCTTCATTTCCTTATTAGGTACAGACAGTAGGTTCGAACTTCATTTCCCTATTAGGTACAGACAGTAGGTTCGAGTTTCATTTCTTCATGAGGTACAGACAGTAGGTTCGAGCTTCATTTTCTTATTAGGTACAGACAGTAGGTTCGAGCTTCATTTCCTTATCAGGTACAGACAGTAGGTTCGAGCTTCATTTCCCTATTAGGTACAGACAGTAGGTTCGAGTTTCATTTCTTCATTAGGTATAGATAGTAGGTTCGGGCTTCATTTTCTTATTAGGTACAGATTGTAGGTTCGAGCTTCATTTCCTTATTAGGCACAGACAGTAGGTTCGAGCTTCATTTTCCTATTAGGTACAGACAGTAGATTCGAGCTTCATTTCCCAGTTAGGTACAGACAGTAGGTACGAGCTTCATTTCCCCATTAGGTACAGACAGTAGGTACGAGCTTCATTTCCCTATTAGGTACAGACAGTAGGTGTATTTATTTATTTATTTATTTATTTATTTATTTATTTCATTAGAAGGCGCCTGCAGTGTCGTAGGATATATTATAATATAAGAATTTACGTTTTACATTAATCTTCTTTAGTCTTGATTTGGTCTACTAGTAAACAAGTTAACAAAACCTGATTACTATTAGCATAATTGTGTAAATAAATTTTTAATAATTTATATGAGTAAGTCAAGATTTATATCCCAGAGGGCACGACGAAGAAAAAGTATTGTGAATCATTTTATTCATATTCAGTGTACATTTGGAAACATGCAAAAATTTATCTTAATTGTCGTGCCGATTAACGAAGTGGCACAGTCGCACGCATTATCATTTAATGACATGAAATGTGTTTTATATTGTGGCAGGTCGTTTTGTTTCGATATGTTGAATAAAATATACACTGGAAGCAACAAACAAAGATAAACACATAGATTACATAATTTACGTGCAATGCATCCAAAGTTCTGTTCATATACATGCGTACATATATATATATATATATATATATATATATATATATATATATATATATATATATATATATATATATATATATATATATATATTAGAGGTGCAATATACTCTTTTTTTAATTGTACTGATAATGAATACCATATATATATTTATTACATATATATAATAATTTGCAACTTTTGTTCGAAAAAAAAATCACTCCAAAAAAAAGAGAATAAATGAAAATAATTAACACTTATTTTAAACGTTTTAATACTAGCTCTACCATTCATAGGAATTTAAATATCATAGACTATCCTTTTAACCTCAGTGATCATACAAATAAGAATTCAAAGGTGAAATTGAATTAAACTGTTATTAATTATTTCATCACGCATCTTTGTAGCACTGAATATTAACATTGATTTCATTAACAATGAGTCAAATGTATATTATGTATAAATACGATACCCGACAGGTCGGTATAAAATTGTGAAATGTTTAAATGCAGCACGATTTTGTTTCAAATTAGTAGGGTTATTTTCTATGTTTACTTGTATTTGTTTACATGATTACATGAGAAACTACAGTAAGTCATTTAACATGTGAAACAAATGAGTAATACTTCGTGAGATGAAATTCTTTCCCACTCACTTTAGCGGTTTGTTCGACACTGAATTACCTGTAGTAGATTTCGTCGTATATATACTCCGCTATTAATAGACGCGCCTCCTGATTGGCCAAACAGCGGAAAATGACATGTACATTTAGACTAGTTGCATTTCTGATATTTTGATATACATTACATACAAATCTCTTCAATATGTTTTAGAATTGCATTGAGAACAGACACATGTTTGATTTTCTCTGATTATATGAACTTATGCAAATTTACTGACAGTTAAGCTTATTGTTTATACAAGTCTTTGATATTCTGCGCCAATTATGTTGGATACACTAATTGGAAGCACTGGGAATTGCAGTGAAATGCATGATGTAAGTAATTCTTAGTATTTTTAAATGTTGACTTTACTTATGTAATTCTGTGGCAAATTTTATGTTAAGTTTATGTTTATATAATCTTGTTACACGAAACAGTTTTATTATAAAGAAAGTAGATTTTAGATCTTCAGTATGTAGTATGCATTTACGTGCAAGGAAAAAAATATTTATATTCTAAGACTGCAATGTTTAAAAAGTTAGTTTATTAAAGTTTGAAATATACAGTATGTCCATTGTAAATGATTCCGACAAATTGTGTGAGTACTCGTTGACATTCACATAACAATGATCTTTTATACAAAAAGTTGCCTTTGTTTTACATACATGAAAAAAGATGTTTAAAACTTGTCCCGATTGTTAATTAAAATTTATTACTACCAGACAATTTTGACAACTGACTTACGGTCAGTGATAACTGGTAAATTCATTTGCGTTGATCGGTTAAAACATAAACGTCGAAATTTGACAATCTCTAGCAAGCACGGTGATAAACGATGCGTCCCCCACTTTAGACCTAGATAATTAATTGTGATTTAGTTTTCTTATCTTAAGTTTGTTTGATCGTGATGGAGACCTAAGCATCTAGTCAAACAAAGGGATCACCGTGTCCGAAGTAAACTGAAATGTAAACACAAATTTGAGAGAGAACAAGTATCCGATTGCGCATTTACGCAAGTTGCGCGGAATCGAGTGCGCCAGAAACATTCCTACTACAGTGCTCTAAGTGAACGTTGTAAGCGAAACAACTCTGTATTTAATCAGTTTATATTATGTACCTTCAGGGTTGGCAAGAAGTGGAGAAATACCTGTATGGTGAACATCAGCAGTTTGAACAAGAGACGCAGAAGTTCGAGAGTGGAATATTGTCGAACTTGGACCAACTGAAAACTGGGTTTCCCGCAAGTCCAGTGTCACCTGCACATTCGCCATCCTCCCCAGGATCAAATTACGCGTGCAACAGTCCCGGCGGCTCACCGGCTCCAGTAAACAGCTGGTGTGTCAATCAGGAATTGTACGACGATTTGCTCGATTTGGACTTTATCTTGTCAAACACAATGGATACCAATAACTTATCACTTTACGCCGACGACAATAATGGTCTGAAAGTGAAGCAGGAACCGGTAGCAGACAACTCATTGCCAGACTTTAGTTCTAGTTTCTTAGACATACCTGACATTAAGCTGGAAAATTATAAGAGCTGTTCTAATTCCGTTTCAAATACATTTCCAGACGTTGAATCTAACAAAGTGGACTTTAGCCTTGTAGTACCAAAACAGGAATGTACACCAAATACAAGTGCATGTGCGAACTTTACTGCGACGCCTATGCGTCAAGAGTGCAATCCCCAACAAACCCAACCACAGATGCATTATAATATTAACATTCCTGGTCAGTTATCGCCACCGTCGTCGCCGGATCTCTACCCAGACAACAACCAAAAATGTTTGCCGACCATGCCTCAACTACAACAAATGAGAACAGCACCGCATCAGCATTCAGCTCTCCCGCCATACCCGCATCACATGACGCCACAGTTCCAGCAGTACCTCATGTCTCAACATCTTATGCCAAAACTTGGTCAACACGGTCATATGACGCAGTTACCACCACACATGATGACACCGCCATCATCGCCACAACAATTTGTTGATTTGCTCTTGCCACAAAGCATCATGGACCCGGCTATGGTCCAACCTAAGAAACGTGGACGCCGTACTTGGGGTCGCAAACGCCAGACGACCCACACATGTTCTCATCCGGGTTGTACAAAGACATACACCAAAAGCTCACACTTGAAAGCCCACCTACGCACCCACACAGGCGAGAAACCATACTGTTGTACGTGGAAGGGATGTGGCTGGAAGTTCGCACGGTCAGACGAACTTACACGTCACTACCGCAAACATACCGGTGATCGACCATTCCAGTGCCATCTGTGTGAGCGCGCGTTCTCTAGAAGTGACCATTTGTCTCTCCATATGAAGAGGCACATATGAACTGTATCCAGGAAGCGTCTACACGAATAAAGGCGCGCAGTGGAAGCAGATACGGGCTGAAAAAGTGCTCGAGAATATTTTGAAGAATCCAAAAGGACTGATGGTTTTATTTGGACGATTACACTCGCATATTTTGTGTAATTGATTTGAAACATGAAACTGTTACGTTTTCACCAATGTTAGTTTTTGGATAACCTTCAGAATAATTTTAGCTTAAGAGGTTATTTTGGTTGTTTGAGGAACTGACTGGCTCAGTTTTGTTAGTCGACACCAAACCTTTTGAGACTCGAGGAAGGTGCTGGTCGCCCCCAGAGGCTCAAATAGGGAGGTGTAGAGGTGTACATTTTGTTCCAGATACATTGTTAATGTATATTGAGACCAAAGTTGTTATAAGTTATTCGTCAACGGTCATGCGAATGTATGTTGTTCTATTGTTATATTTTTATATATAAAATCAAATTAAAATTTTATTGTTAAACTGCCGAGCCTAAACCAAACTTATGATTGTAGAAGATATTATAATATAAAAGATAATAAGATTTGATAGAAATATTTATATATATAAATGATATTATAAATTTCGACTGCACTAAAATTCGACTTATAGTGCTACAGAAACTATATAAGTGCTCTATATTTTTGTATCATACCTATATTTAACTTGATATTATATTTTATAGAAGTTGCTCGCTTTTGCAAAGTTAAGTGCTGTTCTCCAAATATTTCTGAACGAGAAAAAAAATGTTATGTGCAATTAAGTGTGTTCAAAGTAACATAGAAGTTAGCTGACCTGTTAAAAAAATCCTGATCAGTACGATCGAGATGGTAAACACGATTCACGTGTATTCTTTGTTTTTCATATAGCGTAGTTACACTCAGCAAATTATTTAACCAGGAAAATTGTAGTTTTTTTTAGCTTAACTTTCACCTTTCTTATACCGTCAAACGTTTATATTATTTTGTCTTTTCTTCCAAACTGGCTTTGGTTGCTGTATCCAGTTAAGATAAAATATCACATGAAATATTATTTTTGGAGTTTTGTGCTTGTGTTAGCTGTTTTCTGTTTACCATATAGTTTTGTGTTAATTTAATTATTCTATTTTTGTTAATCCTGTTTTGGTGCTTTCTTGCATACTTATTATTATTGAACTCCCCCTGCTGTACTAGTCAATTCGCTATTTTTGTAAAATTGTGCCATTTTCTCATTCTTACTAACCAGAATCAAACTTCCCAAAATATGACAAATTAAGTATGACAGACAGGTCTACTAAATTATAAGCTGGTGATAGAAATTGCATACTTTACCTGATAAATGGAGTTATTTTTAAAAAAATGATTGTACTAAAAATTTGTTCCTCCGGGGATATTGGCGGGGAATCTTCCGTGGGCAGGGGCGTAGAATTTTGTGAAGTTTGTTTCTGGTTCCCCACTTTGTATAAACCAGCGAGACTGGTCATTTTCATGATGATCATAAACCCGGCAAAAAACGGGGAAAATAAATTATTGAAACATAGCTTATTTCTTGCTTATTTATTTCATATGATTTCCAGTACTATACACATGAATGGAAAACTGAAAGTTGAAATTTCCCACATGGAAATAGCGCATGTCTCAGAAGAATATGTCTTACCTCGAAATTCCAATATTGGTTCTAAGTGGTTGTACCTTGAGGTGTTCAAAGTGGTTGGTTTGAACAACTGCGAAATACAGAATTTAAACTGACATTACAGCTACATGTCGTTAATCTGTTTGCCTGATGCACTAATTCATCCCGCCCCCATTTTTCAAGATCGCACTTACTTGTAAGTGAATTACGGCAAATATTTAAACTGTCTGCGGTATACACAAGTCTGTATACAATTATTTGAATTCGTGCTCGACAATGTTGCTAACCTATATAAGAAAGTGTCTCAACGATTCTCCGTTCCATCACTTTCTCCGAATACATTACATGCAGCTCAAAGCTGAATGAAACGGAATAGCCATTGCAACTTAATATTTTTCATCAATTTCCTTTGTTTCTATGATAATAGTTCACTATGGAACGCCAGAGTTGTCTTATGTTAGATGAATACGAAGTATCTTCTTTATTTATCAAGATCCTGTTATGGGTTGTTAATCACTGTGTGATCATGTTGACTTGCAATGTTACCGTGTCTAACATATGTACTATTTTGTCAGAATGACGTATTATTTTGTTAAATGACCGTCCTATTTTCTTGAAGCAACATGCTATCATGTCCAGTGAACATACTATCGTGTTGCTTTGAGAAAATAGTACGGTCGTTTGACAAAATAGTAAATACGTTAGATATGATAGCATTGCAAGTCAACATGATAACACAGTAATTAACAAACAAGAAAATAACAGATATTGTCAGAGAAGATACTACTCTAAATAAAGAAGATACCTCGTATTCATCTGACATAAGACAACTCCGGCGTTCCATAGTTTACCTCGTTCCTAACATTTTTGTTTACCGCTCGCTATACCTAATCCGTGCCTAGGTATTTTTTATCGTTCTCTATTCCCGATATATGCTTTGGTATTGTTTACCCCCCTCTCTACCTTATCTATGATGAGGTATTGTATGCGAATTTTGCTGGGGTATTGTTACCTGCTCTCTCTGCCCGATCATTGCTGGGATATCGTTACCCGATCTCTACCTTGTCTCTGCTCGGGTACTGTTTACCGCTCTCTACATGATCATTGCTGGGATATCGTTACCCGCTCCCTACCTGATCTATGCTCGGGTACTGTTTACCTCTCTCTACATGATCTTTGCTGGGATATCGTTACCCGCTCTCTACCTTGTCTATGCTCGGGTACTGTTTACTGCTCTCTACATGATCTTTGCTGGGATATCGTTACCCGCTCTCTACCTTGTCTATGCTCGGGTACTGTTTACTGCTCTCTACATGATCTTTGCTGGGATATCGTTACCCGCTCTCTACCTTGTCTATGCTCGGGTACTGTTTACTGCTCTCTACATGATCTTTGCTGGGATATCGTTACCCGCTCTCTACATTGTCTATGCTCGGGTACTGTTTACTGCTCTCTACATGATCTTTGCTGGGATATTGTTACCCGCTCCCTACCTGATCTATGCTCGGGTACTGTCTACCTCTCTCTGCATGATCTTTGCTGGGATATCGTTACCCGCTCTATACCTGATCTATGCTCGGGTACTGTCTACCTCTCTCTGCATGATCTTTGCTGGGATATCGTTACCCGCTCTATACCTGATCTATGCTCGGGTACTGTTTACCTCTCTCTGCATGATCTTTGCTGGGGTATTGTTACCCGCTCCCTACCTGATCTATGCTCGGGTACTGTTTACCGCTCTCTACATGATCTTTGCTGGGGTATCGTTACCCGCTCCCTACCTGATCTATGCTCGGGTACTGTTTACCTCCCTCTACATGATCTTTGCTGGGATATCGTTACCCGCTCTCTACCTTGTCTATGCTCGGGTACTGTTTACCGCTCTCTACATGATCTTTGCTGGGGTATCGTTACCCGCTCAATACCTGATCTATGCTCGGGTACTGTTTACCTCTCTCTGCATGATCTTTGCTGGGATATCGTTACCCGCTCCCTACCTGATCTATGCTCGGGTACTGTCTACCTCTCTCTGCATGATCTTTGCTGGGATATCGTTACCCGCTCTATACCTGATCTATGCTCGGGTACTGTTTACCTCTCTCTGCATGATCTTTGCTGGGGTATTGTTACCCGCTCTCTACCTGATCTATGCTCGGGTACTGTTACCGCTCTCTACATGATCTTTGCTGGGGTATCGTTACCCGCTCCCTACCTGATCTATGCTCGGGTACTGTTACCGCTCTCTACATGATCTTTGCTGGGATATCGTTACCCGCTCCCTACCTGATCTATGCTCGGGTACTGTTACCGCTCTCTACATGATCTTTGCTGGGGTATCGTTACCCGCTCCCTACCTGATCTATGCTCGGGTACTGTTACCGCTCTCTACATGATCTTTGCTGGGATATCGTTACCCGCTCTATACCTGATCTATGCTCGGGTACTGTTTACCTCTCTCTGCATGATCTTTGCTGGGGTATTGTTACCCGCTCTCTACCTGATCTATGCTCGGGTACTGTTACCTCCCTCTACATGATCTTTGCTGGGATATTGTTACCCGCTCTCTACCTTGTCTATGCTCGGGTACTGTTTACCGCTCTCTACATGATCTTTGCTGGGATATTGTTACCCGCTCTATACCTGATCTATGCTCGGGTACTGTCTACCTCTCTCTACATGATCTTTGCTGGGGTATCGTTACCCGCTCCCTACCTGATCTATGCTCGGGTACTGTTTACCGCTCTCTACATGATCTTTGCTTAGTTGTTGTTACCCGCTCTCTCATTAATAAGTCATACATTTATATACATGTAAGCACTTATGTTATACGTGTGATGTGATAACGTCACGCGTACTTAAAAACAAAATTGTACACGTGAAGGCATGACACGAACAAGCTACAGTGAAAATCAATTGTTTTTAATCAATTTGTACGGCAGGTAATGCAACAAAATAAGATTACTTATTTGACAGTCACAATTATGTCTTAAGTCCGCAATGAAACTTGATCGGATTTTAGGTCTTCTACCTTTGGCTTTTTTTTTTGTACATATACACAAAGAATATTGTTTCATTATGTCTGTCAAGCATTTCTAAATATTTTTAAATTATATAAGTGGAGAGTACGATCAGGGCGGGATGAGTGGCAACTTTTTTGCTTAGGACAGTTTATGTCCCGCATTCGAGTACGTTCGTGTGGTTAAATGAAAAGGTTAGGTGCATTGATTTCGGTGATATCCAAATACAATAAGGTGTCAAATTAAGAGTCTGCACAAGGCAGAATTTCGAATATGTTTTTCACGCGACTCTTTGTTGCTGGATATTAAATACAAATAATAAATGGAAATAAGATAGGTAGCGCAAGGGAAGTAACCTTTTGTTATTCAGGTATACAAAATAAATACAGTTGTTTACCCCTGTCACAACTTACAACTGGAACTGGTCGATTTTGTTAAGTATAAAATGTACTTTTGAAGTAGTAAAGCTTTTTTTGTAATTTATATTTTATTTCCAGAGAACTCCTTTTACATGTTCACATAATATAGCATGAATAGTTCAGTAAAGTATCAATAACATGATATGTTGAATTACAAACAGATAACTGAACATAATACATAGTGACAAAGTCAGTGAATAACATCAACAACAGTCGTGAAATTCTATTGCCAGCAAAATATCATCTAATATTATAGACTTTCCTACTTATAGACAGAACAAGATAACTGAAGGGAGATAAAAGCTGTTATTAATGATACATACTTTCTGACTGAGTTGTTTCCCTTTGTAGGGCTGTGTTAAAACCACGAAGAGAAAACAGATATAAAGCTAAGAGATTGATAACATAATTTGTTATTTTCATTCTTTAAAATTTTAAATCATCTTTATAATAATCATTTCTTATTCTTAATAACAATTTAGTCATGTCTTTTCTAATTTACCTATTCCATACTAAGACTATGTATTGAGAAAAAATATTTTGCCAGTGGTAAGGTTATAAAGTACACCGATTTTCATTTTCTTCAGTTTGTTTAGGACAATAGAAATATTCACTGAGTTAAAAAGAGAAAAAAAAGACAACAAAAGGTAACAGAATCTAGTTTGTAAGACAAGGTTGTCAGTTGATACTGTAATACTTTGAACACAATACAATAGGAGTACTCCAGGAAAAAAATAACAGGATAAGACAAAAAAATAGAAAGGGAAAGAAAATAGAAAGGCAAGGGTTTTAGCGCGTGAGTCTTCTATCTGTGTGACCGGGTGTTTATTTGGAGGGAGTGGGCAACCTATTTTTAACCTGATACAAGCAATATAGAAGCGCTTTAACTTTCAATATTATGATATAAGAGCATAAAAGGCAGAAAGAAAGAGCATTTATACAAATCTGGTATAATAGTAATCACAATAATTTCTTTTCAAAGAATTTCTAATCTATCAAAGGGGCGGAAATGTCTCCATTGACTTTCGAAATTTTGTAACTTAAAAGTTTTAACTGCATTATATTTATTTACTTTAAATAAGTATTTAATACACTTTTTCAGTCCTTCTAGGTTTGGCAAAGCATTTTTCATTTTACATGAATAAATATATGATTTACATGAAATAAGGACAGTGTTAAATACATCTGGAAACAGTCTGTTACCAAATAAAATATCAGTATTTGTCCAGTTTGCACCTAACGTAATTGATGAACACCTTATTTGAATCCAATTTCTAACATTTAACCAGAATGTGGTTATAAATGGACATTCGTAAAACAGATGTAAAATAGTTTCTGAAGCTCTATGACAAAAGGAGCATTGGTTATCATGTACAATACCCATTTTGAAACAAAGATGGTTAGTTCCTAAGATTCTGAGATTGATTCTGTACTGTAACCACTGTAGTTTTGGATCTGTTGTAACTTCAAAAGGTATACTATACATCTTTTGCCAATCAAAGTTAACAATATTTATCTCATTTATCCATTTTTGCTGAGATATCGGTTTGTGTTTCGTTACCACAAGTGAATCGTAATAAACCTACATCAACAAGAACAAGAACAAAGTTTATTTTGTAAATAAAGGCCTCCGGCCCATAATACAATATTACAATAAAACAAATATAATGATATGAGTTGTGCACAGAAATGTAACTATTCATTATCCTTTAGCTTCATAATAGCGTTAACATAAAAAGCAATGTATTTAATTCTATCATCATTTAAAGATTGCATGAGATTAATAAAATGAGGGAATTCATTTCCACCAGCATACCAGGAATATATAAAAATTTGTCTTTCTTGCCTATATTTGTAACATTTAAAAAATACGTGGAATTCATCTTCTATGCATTCAATATCAAAATTAATGAAACAGTATCTACATATTCGATCTTCTCTTGGAATTGCAAAACATCCCTGTTTTTGTTTAAGAATAATTTTAGACAAAAGAGGTTGTAATGGAATGTTTTCCTTCTTTGCCTTATGTGTAACATGCAAGGTTTGTAAATAAGCTCGGATTGCCACTACAATATTATTATATAAAAAGAAATTGTTTCCTTATATTTCATATATTTCTTGAAACAAATCAAGATGATAGCAGAGTTCCGTCTTTGCACATAAATTAAGTCATTTACTAAAAAGACACCTTTACAAATAAAATTTCTAAAACAGAAAGGGTTTCTGCCTGTATGATATTTATGACTATTAAAAGTGGGTTCTGAAAGAAAATCTTCCCAATTTGCTGGGGTCTTTACAGAAAGTAATTGGTGTATTCCTGAGAAAACATCTTTCCAAAATGGATTTTTAAAGCTTTTTTTTTGATGGAATAATGTCTTTTATTTCTTTGACAAATATAGACCCTTCTGAAATGAAAAAAAAAAAGACATTTTAAGCATACATTATATATCATGTACCAAAGTGTTTAGAACAAAAATGTCTTGGAATATTTTGATACAAACTCTACACAAATGTTGCAATCTATCAACGTTACAGCATCTCACAGAGTTACAAATTAAAATTCTCATTTGAAATGGTATAAACTGTGTAATCTGTGTTGTGAATCACTCAGTCAATATTTCTACGTCAATTAATCAGTAATCGTTGATTAACTATGACGAGAGCAGATGTATGAACAATGTCCAAAATTAGATAAAACATGTAACCGTTTCGACTTGGACAATGTAATAATTCAGATACTTAGTTATTCTTTAGCACAACGACCAAGTATGGTCATTTCTTTACAAATTTAGCCAGTAAGAACTAATTTTGCATGAACACCTTTAGTTCAGAGTGGGAACTTTACCAACCATTCTGTGAAATACATGTAACACTCAAGTTAGCATTTTTGGACATTCCAAGGACGTCAAAGCTCATCAGCTATCATAGATCACGTTATCGAAACCTTATTTATGATCCGAAGACTTCGCGATTAAATCTTGTGTACGTGCTTTTCCCCTTCACTCGCATACTTGCATAACAGATTGGAAGAACAGCAATTTCGCACGATGAATTATAGTATAGTGATACCAGTCTTCAAGTGATAAAAAATAGAAGCAACGTATGCTTAAATGTACACAACTTCTGTATTTAGAAGCAATTAAAACGTATTTTGATGCTCTTCGACATATACAAACAATTATATTTAGACGTTCTCTCACTTTCACTTTAAAGACACGGACTGTTGTAGGTTCTAGATAAAAGAGTTATTTAGCTATGAACTGAAATTAAGAAGCCTTTGTTATAGAAAAGCGGATCAACTGTCATATCACTATTTCACGCTCTAAACAGGTGTCTGCGACCGTTGGTTAGAGTTTGCGCCATATATTGACAGCTTTATAGAAAGCGTTATGATCTCACAGAGAAAGCAGTTGCAGAGAAAAACAAGAGCTGTCTCCATAGGATGACACATGTCCCCGATGGCACTTTGAATGAATAGTTATGGCCGATGTTAGAGTTTAGGACCTTTGACCTACGGACATGGGTCTTGCGCGCGACACGTCGTCTTACTGTGGTACACATTCATGCCCAATAATTTTAAAATCCATGTATGAATGACAAAGATATGGACCGGACACGCCCATCAATGCACTATCATGAAATATGACCTTTAACGTCTAAGTGTGACCTTGACCTTTGAGCTACGGAGCGTGCGACACGTCGTCTTACTGTGGTACACATTCATGCCAAGTTATTTGAAAATCCATCCATGGATGACAAAGATATGGACCGGACACGAATGCACTATCATGAAAAATGATCTTTAACGTCTAAGTGTGACCTTGACCTTTGAGCTACGGACCTGCGTCTTGAGCGCGATACGTCGTCTTACTGTGGTACACATTCATGCCAAGTTATTTGAAAATCCATCCATGGATGACAACGATATGGACCGGACACGAATGCACTATCATGAAAAATGACCTTTAACGTCTAAGTGTGACCTTGACCTTTGAGCTACGGACCTGGGTCTTGCGCGCGACACGTCGTCTTACTGTGGTACACATTCATGCCAAGTTATTTGAAAATCCATCCATGGATGACAAAGATATGGACCGGACACGAAAACTGCTGACAGACCGACAGACTATAGTTCAAAAACTATATGCCTCCCTTCGGGGGCATAAAAATATGATTTTTTGGTTAAAACTAGCGTTGCACTTCATTCACTAGTCTGGCTACAGACTAGATAATCTTTTATTTTTAGAAAAAATAATTCTGTAAAAAATTCTGACTTCAGTCCTATGGTTTGAAAAGACAAGGGACATAATTATACAAAATTTAAATAGCCTCAGGAGTTATCTCCTTTGAACAAAACATACGGTCTGAACACAGACTATTCATTCACCACTGACTATAAACATGTTTCCTTAAAAACTGTTGCCTGTAAAATACGTAAATGCTTCAAGTTACGTAAACATACGTATGAACATTGGCTTTGTAGACTTTTTATTGATTTGGAACCACAGAGTTTCTCTGGCATCAGTCGTTAATGACGTCAAAGCTTCGTTGACGAAGTGACGGCAAGTCCAGTTGCTCTCCAAGTAGTATTGTCGGCAAATATGTCTGTAGATGCGCGTTTAAGGCATAGTGGAGATTCATTGATAAATAAAACAAGAGGTCCAAATGGGCCTTAGTCGCTCACCTGAAGAGGACATTATCATCTAACCCTAAAAGGGGCCAAACACCCCAAACTGAACAAATTTATGAGAGGACCTAATATAGATGCCACAGACCAGGTTTGATGAAGATCCACTGAGTTCACGATAAGTAGTCATTAAAATGTATTTTCACTTTTAGCCCTAGCAACTCCTAAAAGGGGCCAACTGCCCCCATTTAAACAAATTTGTGAGAGGACCTTATAATGATCCTACAAACCAAGTCTAATGAAAATCCATTTAGCCATTCATCAGAAGAAGTTGTTTAAAGGTATTTCTAGTTTTAGCTCTAGCAGCCCCTAAAAGAGGCCAGGTGTCCCCAATTGAAACATTTTGATAAAGGGCCTTATAATAATGCTACAAATCAAGTTTGATGAAGATCCTTCAAACAGTTCATGAGAAGAAGTCTTTTGAAGGCATTTACATTTTTGTTCTAGTGGCCCCTAAAAGGGGGACCGGCTGCCCCCACTTGTACAAATTTGGGAGAGGATCTTGTAATGATGCTACAGACCAAGTTTTATGAAGATCCATCAAGCGGTTCATGAGGAGAAGTCTTTTAAAGTCATTTCCTTTTTCAGTTCTAGTGGCCCTGAAAGGGGCCAGGTGTCCCCAATTGAAAACAATTTGGTAAAGGTCATTGTAATAATGCTACAAATCAAGTTTGATGAAGATCCCTCAAGCGGTTAATGAGAAGAAGTCTTTTGAAGGCATTTACATTGTTGCTCTAGTGGCCCCTAAAAGGGGGACAGACTGCCCCCCCCCTCCCCATTTGAACAAATTGGGAGAGAACCTTATAATTATGCCACAAACCAACTTTGATGAAGACCCTTCTAGCGGTTCATGAGAAGAGGTCGTTCAAAGGTATTTCTAATTTTGGCTCAAGCGGCCCCTACAAGGGGCCAAGTGCCCCCATTTGAATAAAATTAGGAGAGAACCTTATAATGATGCTACAGATTAAATTTTATGAAGTTCCATTAAGTGGTTCATGAGAAGAAGTATTTTAAAGGCATTTAGATATTTAGTTCTAGTGGCCCCTAAAAGGGGCCAAGTGCCCCCATTTGAACAAATTTGGGAGAGAAGACCTTATAATGATGCTATATATCAAATTTAATGAAGATCAAGTAAGTGGTTTCTTTTTTTAGTTCTGGTGGCCCCTAACAGGGGCCAACTCCCTCCAGTTGAATAAAATTAGGAGAGGACTATATAATGATGCTACAGACCAACTTTGATGAAGATCCTTTTAGCGGATCATGAGAAGAAGTCGTTTAAAGGTACATGTATTTCTAATTTTTGGCTCTAGCGGCCCTAAAAGGGGCCAAGTGCCCCCATTTTAACAAACTTGAGAGAGGACCTTATAATAATGCTACAGACCAAGTTTTATAAGCATCCTTCAAGCAGTTCATGAGATGAAGTCGTTTAAAGGTATTTCTAATTTTGGTTCTAGTGGCCCCTAAAAGGGACCAAGTGCCCCCATTTGAACAAAATTGGGAGAGGACCTTATAATAATGCTACAGATCAAGTTTGATGAAAATCCTTCAAGCGGTTCACAGCGACAGTCAAAAGTTATCACGTTGTTCTGAAACGTCCTATTATTTAGACTAGACCTTATAATGATGCTACAGACCAAGTTTGATGAAGATCCATCAAGCTGTTCATAAGAAGTTTTTTAAAAATTTCTTTTCTATTTTTATCTCTAGCGGCCCCTTTTAAGGGGCCAAAGTGAACCTTTGAACAAACTTGATAGAGGGCCATGTCAGGATGCTTCTGACCAAGTTTGGTGTAATTCTGACCAGAAGTTTCATAGGAGAAGATGTTTAAGTGAAAATGTGGACGCCGGACGACGGACCATCCACCTATACTGATAGCTCACCCTGAACCTTCGGTTCAGATGAGCTAATAAAAATTCTAACACGATCCGATTCATTTTCCTATTAAACAAAGAAGGCAGAAAACAGTGAATTATTATACAACAAATCACTGTGGTCATGGCGTCAAACGGCATAGCGGCGCGCTGGAAAAGAAACCGATTAAAAACGGGCAAATATTTAATGAATGTCGTCAAGGATGTACTTAAAAATCCTTGATTACATGTTAGAATCGAAATAATATATCTCATTTAGTGATTTGCTCTTGAATAAATCATTGTTTGTCGTTCAGATGCGTATTATTATATCACTCGGGCTGCGCCCTCGTGATATAATTTCTTCGCATCTGAACTCCAAACAATGATTTATTCAACGACAAATCACTGGATGAGATATATTATTTCTTAAGCAGATGTCCAAGTGCAGTATGTTATTGGTTCTGAGTACAAAATCTTATGGTACACCAGAAGTTTTTTCAATGGCTGTTGAATTGTTACTAGTTTACTAATACATAAAATATTAATCCACGTGTAAACCGTGTTCTAAATGAGAGATGTGATCTGAAACATTTTTTTTTTGGTGGGGTGTGTGGGGGGTGGGGGGGGATTAGTGTGTTGTTTTCAGTGTAATGATTTTGCTTACATGCTTTTGTAGACCTTTTTAGAGGGCACCTTTAATGGAAATTGGTCGGTAGTAGTTTCTATCTCACGTTACATTTTGTGAAATGGGATTAATTAGCCTTCTTGGAAAGTGATGGGAACATAAGATAATTTTGAAATGCTTTGAATAAAAATGTAGGTTACTGGTTGCACTAATTTGTAAATTCTAGACAAGTGTGTTTCACGACTTTTCAAAAAAATGGATTGAACTTGTAAATTGAGAAATTCAGGCTTAGTTTGAATTTGTTGAAATTTTGAATTCAGTTGACAGGACTAGATGGCTTAGGTCTGCACTCCAAGATAAAGAAAGTAACAATTTGTGGGAACTTTACTATAACCTTTTAATTTTGTCTAAGTACCTGCTTTCATGAAACGAGTAATCATACACTTCACATGCATCCGCGTACTATTATCATGACGGCAACTTTTCACATTCATCTTCACTTACCCATGCAAATATAATAAACAGCATACTTTCATTATTTTACTCATTATTTTATCACATAGCTATAATCATGTTCATTATTTAATCATTTAAAAATTCAGACATTGATTCAAAATGCTTTCATTATTTTACTCATAATATTTCATCACATAGCTATATGTTCATTATTTAGGAATCATTTAAAAATTCCGACATTGATTCAAAAATAATCTTCGTATTGACTTTCTTTTATACTTTCATTACAAATTATTTCAGTACAAATTACCACGTGGAGAAATTATAATATACAAAATCTAATACATTAAAATATAACCATTGTAAATTTCACACGTTCTGAACAATACGGTAATTTGCTTGTCAAATCTATATCTTCATCTACTGTGTACTACCCAACAATCAATTCTGATTATAACTGGGAGGCGCTTGTCTGGGACAGACTGTTAAAAGATGAGCAAGCTTATTACACGGTGCAAAGTTAAAAAGAACTACAATTACTAAGATTAAAAACATATATATAAATTAGAAGGTTACAGTTGCCAGCCTCTAGAATGGCATTGCGTATGAGATTGTGGAATCAAGTAGTTCAGGTTCCTTGTAGGTGTGATGTGGTTATGGTCAACTGCAATAAGACTGTACTTTATTTTAAAAAATATGAGGGAATTTTTAATGCGGCGTTGTTAAAGGGATTGCCAGTTGAGATCTGTAAGCATTTGGGGAACACTGCTTGTTTGACCATAGTTGGCACATACGTATCGAGCTGCACATCATTGTACTAGTTCAATTTTGTACGTGAGGGATTTTTGCCAACGGTGCCATATAGAGGAACAGTATTCAAGCTGTGGGCGGACATATTTGTTGTAAGCTGTTTCTTTTACTTTTCTGTTGTTTGTTTTGACATTTCTTTTGATGAATCTAAGTGAGTTATTTGCTTTCGATGTGATATTATCAACGTGTTTTGATCAACTGAGATCTTTACTTAGTGTAACGCCCAAGTATTTAGCAGCTTCTGTAGTTTTTAGTGCTATATTATGGAGTGTATAACTAGATGTTCAAGTAATCTTCAAAACCTCACACTTATCCAGATTAAACTTCATTGAACAGTCCTTTTCTCAGGTTTCTAGGGATGGAAATCATTTTGTAGGGATTGAGAATCAAGAAACGATTTAACCGTCAGATAGACAATAGTGTCATCTGCAGAAAGTCGTGACTTACTTTTGATGGACACTGGGAGGTCATTTATGTAGGCTAGGAAGAGACAGTGGCCAATGACTGATTCTTATGGAACCCCAGAAAGAACAGGAATAAAATCTGGAAAGTAGATTAAGGAAGTTCATTTGAGGCGAAGCCATCCACAACTACTCTTTAGGAACGGTCCTTGAGAAATGACTGATCCACTGGGATGCTAATGGGTGTACTCCCAGGGAATCGAGCTTATGAATCAATTTATGGTGGTCAACCTTGTCAAAGGCTTTACTGAAGTCCATGACGATGACGTCAGCCTGTTGGCCATTCTCAAGATTGTCAAATACCTCTTGTGTGAAACTTATAAGTTGTGTTTCACAGCTATGCTTTGACCTGAAGCCATGTTGATACTTGATAAGGAGAACATTTCTGTCAATGTGAAACAGACATGACATTTGAGACAAGAATATGTTCCATTAACTTAGAGGCATGTTAGGGATATGAGCCTATAGCTACTACCCTTGGATTTTGGACCTTTCTTGTAAACTGGTGCAATGACTGCTCTCTTCCAAATAAATAAGATTGCCTCTTAAAGCTATTAAAACTTCTAAAACATTAAAATGTATCTGTAAATTTAACACGTTTCTAAAATATCTTATGGCAACATTATGCAATAATTAAGAAATAATGTATAGAAAAACAAACGTGTTTTATCGTTATTTACACATGAAAAGAGGTTATACGTCCGCGAAATAATTTCACAAGGGCATGGCAAAACTTATACGCGTACGTATTGTAACTTATGTGGTCACAGAAACACTGTCCTACTCATTTTGCGCATGGTAAAATAGATATTTAGAGAAATTCTTCGAAACATCAAAGCAAGTGGACCAGCCTAAATGTTCAGGATGAAGCTTTGATTGTGTAACAAGTTTGTATTTATTCACAAATAAATGATGTGTCCTTATTGTTACTGAAACTGGTCCTTCACCAAACATCCCCTTTTCTTTTTCTATGGCAGCGATACAGTTCTTTACGGGAATAGAAGTCTCTGAAAATCTGATATGCTAGAAAATGTCGAAAAAGGTTATAAAGTAGGTGGATTTCATACCCAATAAAGAATATCCGGATTTAGCGGTGTTCAGCCTAAACCGGGATTGAACAACAACATCCCTGAAGAAATGTAAACAATTTTCGCTTCAGTTTACGGTTTAAATTAAAAGAAATGAACTTGTAAATCATTTATAAGAAGTAGAATGCATTACATTTATTTGTAATTTATAAAGAAATTTATTGCGGCATGTTACTGCAACAATGCATTCTTACAAACATTCGGATGAAAAATATTCGGATAATGTCCGGGTCTTTGAACAAAATATAACTTTGGACAGTCCTCTAAATCACAGAAACTTTGTCGAAATGTTTGTCTCTATGAAGTCTTTATTAAGTGTATAGGTTAGACACCACCAATTGTTTTCCCATAGACTTACTGCTCATGAACAGACTCGATCAAACCGAGTCTGCAATTTTCACTGTTTGCCTTGTTTTCGGTGCTTCCGAGGGATCTACTTTTCAGATTTTATTTACTTCATAACAGCGGGTGTTAAGTGCTGAGTGGCGGCCGTAAAAAGTTGCCTTGACTTCATCTCAGTGTTGTTATATTTTCTGGTCCTTCGGGATCATTGATTTCAACTCATTTAGATTTGAAGATTGAGTACTGCTTAAGCCGGTGCTAGGGGGCGTGGGCAGTGTTGCATTTTCCATTACTGCTGATGAACAGACTCAATCAAACCGAGTCTGCAATTTTCACTGTTTGCCTTGTTTTCGGTGCTTCCGAGTGATCTACTTTTCAGATTCTATTTACATTGTAACATTATAGCGTGTACGGCCTTCCATACATTGAAACATGTATGCTGTGTTCTCGTAATTCCATGGCTCTTAATTGCCAAAATTGCGCATGTGCGTTTGATGTTAGGTATTGACATGTTGTTTTTTAACCAAAAGTAGCTGCAACCTTTCAATATAACCATGCTAAGTCGAAAAATCAACAAGATATGACAGAAAATGAAAAATCTCACCACATGTATGTTGACCTACATTTGTCTGGATCAGCTGACAGCTTCGCGTTGAATCCGTGGCTCTGATTGGCTAACTGATGGTCGCTATGGTGAAGGGTACCTTGACAAATTTCACTGCTCGGTATTTAGTTAGGGGACTGCTTAATGTGTTGCTACAATTTTGTCAAAATTGGTTTGCATGTTTGTATTTTAATAAAAGTTTTTGTATGCCACCCTCTTTTTCCTTAGCACTGAAAAGTTTTTTTTCACATTTCCGTATGTTTAAGTAAATAAGCTGTACTAACCTGTTTATTAAGCATTTTTGGATGCCCACAAATCTTTGTTTACTTTTCTGAGAAACTTGCATGAACTTCGGACATGCGTGGCAGCGGCACAATCATAATTTTGAGAGCCATGGAATGAACGACAAACCACGGAATATGAAGAATTAGGTATATCCAGTTTTCTCATATTCTCGGGGGCTTAAGGGTTGTTTTTATTCCCAGTAACAGATTAACCATTTCATAAACAGGTTTTGGGTGTTATTTTGAAGAAAATTCACTTGTCTTTCAGATGGAGCCATAAAATATTACAGAAATTATCACATTTAATTATTTTGTTACTGCATTTGATACCACCCTCACCCGCAGAAATGGACCAAGAGTTTCTCATATTCTCGTGGATTTAGATTTGACTTTTCATCACAAATAAGTTGTAGAATTTAAAACATTAAAATAACCATTGTGTAATAAAAAGACATATTCTGTAGTAAATACATCAAGAAATATGACATTTAATTGCATAATCAATAATTTATGGCAAATTTGCTAACACCACCAGAAAAAAATAAGGATTTTTTTTTAAAATTGAGTAAAATGCTGATAGTTTCATCAGTATGCGTTCAAATCACTTAAAATTTTCAGTGTGTCAGTTTTGTATCATTCCTGTCTAGAAAATAACAAAATTAACATTAAATTATTTGACAACTTTAGGCAAAATACGAGAATATGAGAAACCCTGAAAATACGAGAAACAGGGATGTATCTAATTACAAGTTTTTCAAGAACTATCTTAGTTCTACTAAAATATCGGACGAAAAACATATGAATAGTGATACTTTTGCCAAAATTTTCGTGTGAATGAGATGACCCCCTGTTTACATCATTGACATAGCGGAAGAAATTCGTTTGATAAAACTTTTTTTCAATACACATAAAACCTAGCAAATTTTGTCAAAATGTATAATAAATTCTGTAAATGCAGTGAAAAAATATTAGTTTTGAAAAAATAATCACTTCCTGGGTTTGTTTACATGACCGACCAATCAGAACGCACAGACGTTACCTTATTCCCAGGTATACACTTACCTCATTCCCAGCAAGTTCCCTGTACTTTTTTGAATTGGTGGTCTCTGACCTGTAACGATACCCGTGTTAAAATTCTAGGTCATATAATTTTGATTTTGAAAATTTGATAAAAGAAAGATAATTTTCTACATTTGAAATAAATTTGCACATTCTAGAAAGAGTTTTAATTACTCTTTCAATGATTTTCATTGCTTAAGCTAATTTGAGTCTTTCGATCGAAAGACATTTTGTCTCTCGAACGAGAGACAATGTTTAGATCGAGAGAATGTCTCTCAATCCAGGGGAAGTCTCCGACCTGTTTTCTCGTAGTGGCTAGGGGTCTGGTAACCGGATCTCTAGACCTGAAGTCTAGAAGTCCAAAAATTAATATACATGTACTGTATTACCAGTATGTAAAAGTTATGATTAGTTGTCATAAAGTTGCTGTTATTGCATTTTTAGCTCGACTATTCGAAGAATAAGTAGAGCTATCCTACTCACCACGGCGTCGGCGTCGGCGTCACACCCTGGTTAAGTTTTTCGTACCAGTCCACATTTTGACAAAGTCTTTTGAGATAAAGCTTTGAAACTTTCAACACTTGTTTACCAGCACCATGTCCAGTTATAGGCAAGAGTACATAACTCTGTCAAGCATTTTGACTGAATTATGGCCCCTTTTGACTTAGAAATCTTGGTTAAGTTTTTCGTACCAGTTCATATTTTGACAAAGTCTTTTGAGATAAAGCTTTGAAACTTTCAACATTTGTTTACCATCACCATGTCCAGTTGTAGGCAAGAGTACACAACTCCATCACGCATTTTGGCTGAATTATGGCCCCTTTTGACTTAGAAATCTTGGTTAAGTTTTTCGTACCAGTTTATATTTTGTGTAAAGTGTTTGACATATAGCTTTGAAACTTTTATAACTTGTTCAGTGTAATAGTCTCTATCAATAGGTAAGAGTACATAACTCTGTCATCTTCTTTGGCTGAATTATGGCCCTTTTTAGCTCATCTGATTTTTTGAAAAAAAATGATGAGTTATTGTCATCACTTGAGCGGTTGTCGGCGTCGGCGTCGGCGTCTGCGTCGGCGTTGCCTGGTTAAGTTTTATGTTTAGGTCAGCTTTTCTCCTAAACTATCAAAGCTATTGCTTTGAAACTTGGAATACTTGTTCACCATTATAAGCTGACCCTGTATAGCAAGAAACATAACTCCATCTTGCTTTTTGCAAGATTTATGGCCCCTTTTGGACTTAGAAAATATCAGATTTCTTGGTTAAGTTTTATGTTTAGGTCAACTTTTCTCCTAAACTATCAAAGCTATTGCTTTGAAACTTGGAATACTTGTTCACCATCATAAGCTGACCCTGTACATCAAGAAACATAACTCCATCTTGCTTTTTGCAAGATTTATTGCCCCTTTTGGCCTTAGAAAATCAGTTTTCTTGGTTAAGTTTTATGTTTAGGTCAGCTTTAATCCTAAACTATCAAAGCTATTGCTTTAAAACTTGCAACACTTGTTCACCATCATAAGTTGACCCTGTACAGCAAGAAACATAACTCCGTCCTGCTTTTTGCAAGATTTATGGCCCCTTTTGGACTTAGAAAATATCAGATTTCTTGGTTAAGTTTTATGTTTAGGTCAACTTTTTCTCTTAAACTATCAAAGATATTGCTTTGAAACTTGCAACACTTGTTCACCATCATAAGCTGACCCTGTACAGCAAGCAACATAACTCCATCCTGCTTTTTGCAATAATTATTGCCCCTTTTGGACTTAGAAAATCATTTTCTTGGTTGAGTATTATGTTTAAGTCAACTTTTCTCATAAACTATCAAAGCTATTGCTTTAAAACTTGCAACAGTTTTTCACCATCATAAGTGGACACTGTACATCAAGAAACATAACTCTATCCTGCTTTTTGCAAGAATGATGGCCCTTTTTAGACTTAGAAAATCATGGGTAGGACAATATTTCTATTACACAAAAAAAATCAGATGAGCGTCAGCACCCGCAAGGCGGTGCTCTTGTTGAACTTGGAAATTGGTTCTGTTTTGTATATGTCCATGTTTTGTCAAGACTATTTGACATATGGCTTTTAAACTTTTAAACACTTGTTTATCATTATGATTTCCATCTGTAGGCAAGAGTACATAACTCTGACAACTATTTTGGCTGAATTATGGCCCTTTTTGGACTTTGAAATTTGTTCAGTTTTTCTTACAAGTCAGCGTTTTGTCAAAACTATTTGAACTGTGGCTTTGAAACTTTTAACACTAGTTTATCAACATGATTTCCATCTGTAGGCAAGAGTACATAACTCTGTCAACTATTTTTACTGAATTATGGCCCTTTTTGGACTTAGAAATTAGTTACATTTTTCATACAAGTCCATATTTTGCCTGACATATAACTTAACACATTTGCCATCATGGTCACACATTGCCATTTAGTGCAAGACTAATCGAAATCCACAAATACAGGAACATTTTTTTGTTTAATCCATTTTTTTCTTTTGTCTGAAAATCTATGGAAATATTTTGACCCCATTCTCCAATCAATTCTTCGAATAGTCGAGCGCGCTGTCATCAGACAGCTCTTGTTTATAATATTTATACCCCTACAAACTCCGGGGTGGGGGCGAGTAGAGCAGGTGACACAGTTATCGACAGTTTAACCTAAATATAATTACAGAAGTACATTCTTTGTTTACTTGTAATATCTGCCCTTATATGTAAAGCGGTTTTTAGCTTGTCTGTCACATAGTGACAGGGTGAGCTTTTGTGATCACCCTTCGTCCGTCCGTCAATAATTTCTTGTAAACACGATAGAGACCACATTTTGCAATTGATTTTAATCAGACTTGTACATAACTTGTATAATATGGGCATAATATCTCAGTTCCTTAAGAAAACTGGGCAGATCCCATCATGTGTTCCAGAGTTATGGCCCCTTAAGTTAAAAGGCCAAAATTGGCTATTTTGGCTTGTGAACACAATAGAGACCACATTTTGTAATTGATTTTAATCAAACTTGAACACAACTTGTATTGACATAATATCTGTTCTTTTTGAAAACTGACCAGGTCCCATCATGGGTTCCAGAGTTACGGCCCTTAAAAGGGCCAAATTTTGCTATTTTGGCTTTTGCAGCCATATAGAGACTTCATTTATGGTTTTATTTCATACAAACTTGCAAAATATCTCAACAATAGATCTTGGATTCCATGATGAATCCATCAGATGCAATCATAGGTTACAAAGTTACAACTCCTGATTGACCCCTGAAAGAGCCAAAATTTATTAATTTTTACCTTTTAAATGTAACAGACTGAAAATACTTCAGACCTGACCGGGAATCGAACCTGGGACCTCTCACACCTAAGGCGGACACTACCACATCGCTATAAAAGCTAGCTCAATAGCAAGGAAGTATAAGTGCACCCTTATGCTCTACCCTACTACATACACCCCCTCCATTTTAGAATATGCCCTTGAATTCCATGAGTTGGAACCTCTGTGGGAAGCTCCAAGGTGTCCATTCATATCTACTCGTGAGTTATTTACGTTAGGCGCCAAATTTAACAGACTTAAAATACTTTAGGCAGAGCTCCAGATAAGCTTTTGGTGCAATTGGGTATTTACCCATCTCTTTTTGTCTGAATTGGGTATTGGAGATTTGAACTGGGTAAAAATAATATCATTACCCAGCCTTTTTAGAAGTAATGGGGTATTTGCTAAAACCGATTGGGTATTTCACCAATCTCGCACAAACAACTGAGTATTTTTTGCTTACAGTATACACGGTATATATCATTAGCCTGGATTGATTAACTGCATAAAAGTACATGTTTAATACAAAAATGTATTTAAAATTGTAATGAAAAGTGATTAATTAAAACAGTATTGTCTTGTTTTTACATGCCTGTGATCAATGTAAACACGTGTGTTTTCATTCATAGTACCAAAGATATTTTTTCTCTATTCTTTAATGTATTCTGAAATTCTTTTGTTCCATACTGTTGTTTTCTTTTTCACTTTGAATGAAGGTGGACATCAATTCGTTCACCGCAGTATGCATTCTCCCATAAGATGTCATCCAGTATCGGTGACACTACATCGTCACAAAGAGATAACAGTCAGTGTTGAACAGCAAAAATATCTGACTAATTTGTTTGTTTTTGCTGCAACAATGTTTTTTTTTGCCCTCTTTTACATTTATCAGTGTAAAGAAAATTGTTTACAAAGCATCCAAATAACACTGATCAACCGATTGAATGGTCCTGTGATTTTTCCGATATATTGCAACCTGTTTCTATTTCGGCCCTTTCAGCCATGTAGAGGTTTCATTTATACTTTGATTTGAAACAGACTTGCATAGAATGTTTGTCTTGATGCTCTCTAGGCCAAGTTCGAAACTGAGTCATGGGGGGTCAAAAACTAGGTCCCCAGGTTAAATGTTAACACTCCAGAGGCCACATTTATGAACATTATCTTCATGAAACTTGGTCAGAATGTTTATCTTGAGGATTCCTAGGCCAAGTTTGCAACTGCCTACTGCCAGACTTTCGCTTGTGGCGGTGAACAGTATTGAAATTCACCGAGATTTTGATTGACAAGGGGCAGGACTTCTGAACTCGATACGCATCAAAGAAAACTTCTCCATTTTCGTGGGTAGAAACCCGGAACCTCGGGTCTATCAACAGACAGGCTTTTCGTCTTGTTGTTTCATGTCGACGGAACCGGGAACGTTTGTTACTATGCGCGACGAGGTCGCATACAACTAAATTATCACTTTAATCAATAAAGATATGAGAACTTGAATTTCAGCCCATAAAAAAATTGCGGTCGGTGGTAAAAACTTACGGTCTGTCGGTTACAGGAAATAGACATTTTTTTTTTAGGCCTTAAATACTGATAAATATAGTTTATAACAAAACCAGTGATAGACCCTGCAATTGAAATTTAACCAGTGTAAATTTGATTTTGTGTTTTATTGAAAAAAAAATATTCTGAAGTTTCTCTGAATAAATACACCTGCTTAAAAAATTAATTGTGACTGATTATTTCACTGAAGACTAAATTTTCAACATACTACAATGAAATCTCACATGCACCAGCATAAAACATCTGGAGCAGTTTATCAAGTAGTATTATCTTTCACCAGCAGTGGTCAGCATTTAGTTATGGCCAATTCATGCTGAGAATATAACAGTACTTAGGAGATAGCAGAGAGCACAAAATTGTACTCTATTCTGGCAAAATTCCTAAGACTGAACTGGGTCATGTGGAATCAAAAACTAGGTCACCCGGTCAAATCAAATGAAAAACTTATTAACACCCTAGAGGCCACATTTATGACCCTATCTTCATGCAACTTGGTCAGAATGTTTATCTTGATGATTCCTAGGCCAAGTTTGCAACTTGGTCATGTGGGGTCAAAAATTATGTCACCTGCTCAAACCAAAGGAAAAGCTTGTTAACACTCTAGAGGCCATATTTATGACCCTATCTTTATGAAACTTGGTCAGAATGTTTATCTTGATGATTCCAAGTTTAACAGATGAGCGATATAGGGTCCTGACCCTCTTCAGTCTTGTTGATTGGACTTTCCAAAAGGTATTTCCCAGTTACTGTGATAATTATGTCCATGTTATGACAATAAAAAAATCAATCTTCTTTTTTGACATACAGTTATCGACAGCTATGTATGACCATTTGATTTTCTAGAAATTTGATGCAGTGTTTTATAAATAAATGTATTGACGTTCAACTTATCCTCATAAAACTATTTACTTAATCAAAAATTGTGCAGAGGACATGCTAGCTAGCCTCTCTTTTGAATCACATGGTTACAACGACAACATTATACAAATTAAAATTGGCCACTGGTTGTATAATTGTTATCGGATCGTTGAGGGTATTAAACAGAAATAATATCAGTGTAGAGTCTAAATGGTATTTTTCCATAAGTGAATTAGGTCACCCGTCTGGAAATGAAAAATTATCAAGCATGACGTTTTCATTTCCTTGAAAACTTGCAAAAGAAAATATAGCTTTCGTCCATTCAGATGAATTTGTCTATGTACCGATTTTACCATTAAGTCTACGTAACGGATCAGCATTTTTTTCTCCGTGGGTGTCAAGAATGATGGTGGTCTTGGTTGTGTTGGCTCTTCTGGTACCCGGCCTGCCAGTTTACCTGTAAAGTTGTGTGGGGCGCACCATACAGTTTTGCTGCCTTTGCTTTGGCCAAGCCATCACGCAATATTTCAATGGCAGCTCTCATTTTTGAGGGAGAATATTTCAGCCTCTTGTTATGTTGAGATGACATCTAAAATCACGGATAAAATGGTTTGTAAGCATTTAAATGCTACAGATTAACCATTTTCCTTTACTCAGTTTAAATAAGAAAAGACTTTAAGAGGTTGATGACTAAAATACCCACTTTGTAACATTTTCAAATATTATTAGGGACCATGTTGATAACTGTAGACATCACTGAAATTCGGAGACAGTTATCGGCACACCCCAGTATGACACCGGCAATGAATGCCTGTAATATTTAGTGGTATGCAACCTACAAATATACGTCATATGGTCAAATAAACATAAGTAACACACCAAAACTACAGGACAGCGGTGCTCTTACCGCATGACGTAAGCACTTCTATTTTTAGAAACAGCAACAAACAATGGCTGACGAAATTGTCTCTGGTCAGTCAAAAATATGGCACACAGCTTTCAAAAACAACGAAACAAACACATAAAATATATTTCTGATACATTGTGATATTGTACGGTTTCCATGGCGTTATTTCACTTAAAAATCAGTTAAGATCTACAGAACTGTCGATAACTGTAGACTGTCGATAATACATGCACCTGCTCTATATAGGAGTGAGCTTGTTGGTCAGTCTGTTGGTTTTCATGGTGTCCGGACAATAACTCATGAAATTTCTGGTAGTCACTATTATTTATCTACTCAATCAGTAAAATGAATTCAACAATTGATGAGCTATTGAACACAATCCATGTCTTAAAGAAAACATAAAGTTTATTATTTTAATTCATCAGTCCCGAGAAAAACAAGAATTTGATAAAAGCTTCCGATTACAGTGTACTGGTTGGGAACCATTTTCCGGACACATTTTCATATTTCGGCTCCATTATTCCCTAAAAAAATATTTGACATAAATGAAGCCCATACTGCACAAACTTCAGCTCCTTCCACATCCGATGCTGTAATCAGCATCGCGTTATGATGTAAAATGTGGGTTCCATAGGGCCTCAAATGGGGTCACTAAAATAAGTTATTTTTCCCGTCAGGTAAACCAGTATCCGGACAAATATTTTGACGGTGTTTTGTTGTTAATTTGATATCAAAATAAGTAATTAAACTATTTCTACACATTTCTTTATCATTCATCTCTTCAAAATTGCACATGAAACATAACCCGCCGTTCAATATCAGCTACGAACGCAAACCAAGGTTGACTATAAAAAGCTCTAATTTTGTCTTATACGAATTCTTGATAATTCCAATAGATATAGAATAAAATTAGTGCAAAAATCAACAGCCCTGCATCTTACGTAACTTTTAGCGTGAAATTAAAAGTAGAACATGTTATCAGCTGACAATCATTATGTAGTTTGCTTATTTCTTCCCCACTTGATACCTCGGTATGTGTGAACTACTGCGCATGCGCAATGCTATCTTCATGCCCCATTAAGACAGAAAGTTGTTTTGTAAACGCAGGTGAGTTATCAAAAATCCAAACATTATACAGCCTTATAAAATATTAGTTTGTTATAGACATGAAGAACAAACATCTAAATGATGTAGATGAAACAATTACATGAATAACAACGAAATAAAGCGGATATTACATGTGTCCGGAAACTGGTCCTGTCCGGAAATTGGTTCCCAACCAGTACAAATTGCAATTTATTATTTATCGTATTGCAATCATATTTTTCACAGGTCTAGAGAACTGCTTACTGGAACCCTAGCTGCTGCCTTTTTCATATTCCTGGGGGTTTTGCCTTAAAATTGTCAAATGATATAAAGTTTGTTTTTTTTCTAGGCAGCTATGAGAGAGAACTGACGCACTGAAAATTTCAAGTGTATGCATGCAAATGGATGAAAATATTTTCATTGTACTGAATTGTTATTGTTATTTCATCATCTATGGCATTTTACTGATGCCTATAAACTTCCTGTGCTATATGAACTAATGCCCGACATTCAAAAAAAATCTTATTGTTTTCTGGTTGGGTATGCAAAATTGCCATAAATTATTCGTTATGCTATTAAATGTCACATTTCTTGATGCATTTACTACAGAATATATCTCTTTTAGATACTTTATATTTGCATTGATTTTCTGTTAAAAAGATCAGCTATCAAAAGAATAGGTAGATATGATGAGTGTTTATATTGATGTTTGGACCAAAGTAAGTTTAATTATTTGGTGAAATGCAGTTGAGGGTTGCCATGTCCCTTAAGCTTTTGTTTTCATCTACAATTCAGAGATAATATTTTCATTACATCTTTACTGGAACATTACTATATAATTCATAAATGAGAAAACATCTCACATGTCCAATCATTTTTGATATTTCCATTTTAGTTTGGTGTGTCTTCTATGTGGATTATAGGCAATGAGGATGTTGTCTAGAATGAGAGGATTGTACCTTATACCATCAGGTAACTGCTCTTTTCTGATGACTGCATCTGGATTTTAGCTCTGCCAGTCTTGTACAATGTTTTCAGTAGTCTTATAGCAGGTATTTGGTGATATTACCTTCCAGAAATTTTCCAAAAATGAAAAAAAATTGTTGATTTTTGCTTGCCTGCTTGCGGAAAGCGAATACATAGTCATCCAAATGGCTGTTCCATGTATGTGCATTAGTTAGTGCATGCTTGTTCATTATTTTTTGTCCAGACAATAATTTTAACATGCGTGGAGCAATCTTGTTTGTATTTGGCATGAATGTTTACCTTAATGAGATGGAGTGTCATGTGCAAACCATAGGTTCCTATCTCAGAGGTCAAGTTCACACTTGGAGGTCAAATGTCATTTCTGATCTTGTCTGGACCATAACTTTGACATGCGTAAAGGAATCTTGTTTGTATATGTAGACATAGTACTGGAGATCAATCAACGACACAAATAATAATCATTCCCTGCATTAACCTGTACACCTGTATGACACCAGTTAATAGGAAGAATGAAGTAACTGTATGGTTAAAAACTTAGTGATAAGTCATTATGTCTCTCACACCAGTGTGGTGGGAGACATATTGAATTACTTCTGTCTATGCGTGTGTCTGTCTGTCACAAATCTTGTCCGCACTCTTTAAGTCGAACATTTTTCATCCGATCTTCACCAAACAAAATGGGTTTTCCAATAAGTCCTCGGCCAAGTTCGATAACTAGCAAAATCGGTCCAGGCACTTCAGGATTATGGCCCTTGAATTACAGAAAATACTGATGCCAATGATACAGGACTTGGTGCATGGTTGACTCAGATACAATGTACATAATGGAGAAGAAATGCCAAACTAGATGATTAGGCGGTTGTGGGAGAAATGCGCTTTTCTCAAAAGCTGCTCTAATTTCATTGTAATTTCAAATTTCATGGTAAATGCTTTCTTGTTATCCCCCGCCGATGAAATCGGGAGGGGGGTATTGAAATGGCGTTGTCAGTCCGTCCGTCCGTCCGTCCGTCCGTCCGCAGCCATTTCTCAGTAACTACTTGGTAGAATTTCATGAAACTTGAAATAAACATGAACCAACATACTGCGATGATGCCCGTCAAGTTTTTTTTTTGATTGGTCAATTTCCCTCAGAGTTATTGCCCTTGATTTAATAAAAAATGTCCGTCTGCAGCTATTTCTCAGTAACTAACAGGTAGAATTTCATCAAATTTGAAGTAGACATGAACCAAGATACTGTGCTGATGCCCGTCAAGTTTTTTTTTTGATAGGTCAATTTCCGTCAGAGTTATTGCCCTTGATTTAATGAAAAATGTCCGTCTGCAGCCATTTCTCAGTAACTAGCAGGTAGAATTTCATCAAACTTGAAACAGACATGAACCAAGATACTGCGACGATGCCCTTCAAGGTTTTTTTCGATTGGTCAATTTTCCATATAGTTATTGCCCTTTAATTGTTTAAAAATCCACAGATCTGTACATAACAAACCAACCAATTGGAAGAATTTCATTAAACTTCTTTCATTCTTTTCCATGAACATTTATTATAAACATGTGATGTTGTGTACCTACACCTGGTCACCACCTTACCTTGGTCCCCCCCCCCCCCCCCCATTTTTTTTTTTTTTTTTTCATTTTTCATTTTCTATCAGTATTTATAATCAACATGTAAACTGTTGTGTCCTCACCCCCCCAAGCCCCACCCAAACAAACCATTCATTTTCTTTTAATTTGGTTTTGACTAATGAAATTATTTGCTTCTTGGTAACATTCTTAACTTTTTGCTGGATATATTTTTTTGCCGTTCCTCAACTCTGACCCTTTCGGCGGGGGATTCCAATTCATCGAATTTGCTTGTTTTTATATAATAATGATGTGTGATATGGTAGAAATAACATTATATCTAAATTTCAGCTTAAGTAGCGGATCTGAATTTATTTTATTGGACTTACAACATTTTCCGATGTGACATTGTCATACAAAAATCATGTATTTGACATTTTTTTTTTGCATTGAGTTAAGTTCTATCTACAATAATCCAGTTATAATTGGGGATTAAATATTGATCAATGACTTGATAGGTAGGACTATCTGCAAGAGCAATCTTAGACAGCATGCATCAAAATGATCAAATTAAGACTTATGTATTATATTCCATCTTAAATGTTATATTTAAACAACCAAAGTTAATTTTTAGCTCGACTATACTAAGTATGGAGAGCTATCCTACTCAACCCAGTGTCGCCGTCCTCACCGTCCGCACCTTGGTTAAAGTTTTGATGCACTTTCTCTTCGTCTCTGTAATTACTTGATGGATTTGTTTCAAACTTAAGATAGTTATTCCTTACTCTCGCACTAATACTTCATGAATTATCCCACCTTTTTACTTAGAATTTCAGGTTAAAGTTTTGATGCACTTTCACTGTATCTCAGTTATTACTAAATGGATTTGATTTAAACTGAAAGTAGTTGTTCCACATCATCTCCCACATCATATGACACAAGGTCCATAACTCTGGTACCAATATTTCATGAATTACTCCCCCTTTTTACTTAGAATTTCAGGTTAAAGTTTTTATACACTTTCACTCTATCTCAGTTATTACTAAATGGATTTGATTCAAACTTAAAATATTTGTTCAACTTTATCAGCCACATCATATGACACAAGGTCCATAACTCTGGTACCTATATTTCATGAATTATGCCCCCTTTTACTTAGAATTTAAGGTTAATTTTGATGCATTTTCACTATATCTCAGTTATTATTGAATGGATTTTATTCATAGTGAAGTAATTGTTCCATATCATCACCTACATCATATGACAAAAGGTGCATCCCTCTTGCACCAATTACACTTATTTAATGTTTTGATACACTTTATCTTTATCTCTCTTATTACTTAATACTTTTGACAGAGACTTGAGCTATTGTCCAATATCTTCATCCACATTGGAGTCATTAAACACTCCAGTGACTGCTCCAGCTTCCTCAGATGTGCCTATTGTCACTATCCAGCATCAAAATAGTCGAGTGCGCTGTCTCCTGTGACAGCTCTTGTTTAATTGCTTTTCATGATTTAAAATTTTAGATACTATCTCTAGTATATGGCATGAATGTTAACCTACATGAGACAGAGTGTTGCAAACGCTAGGTACTTATCTCAAAGGCCAATGTCACACTAAGGGGTCAAAGGTCATTTTAGAGCTTGTCCAGGCCATAACTTTTGACAAGTATGGCGCAGTCTTTTATTATTTGTCATGAATATTCACCTTCATGAGACCGAGTGTCATGTGCAAACCCCAGATCCCTATCTCAAAGGTCAAGGTCACACTTATGGGTCAAAGGTCATTATAGAGCTTGTCCGTGCCACAGCTTTGACATGCATTGAACAATCTTACTTTTATTTGGCATAAATGTTTGCCTCAGTGAGACATGGTGTCTCGTTCAAACCCTAGGCCCCTACCTCAAAGGTCAGTGTCACACTTAGAAGTTAAAGGTGATATAAGATCTTAGGCCGTAAATTTGACATGCATTAATCAGTCTTTTATTTATTTGCTAGATCCCTTTTTTTGTGGACTTATAATTTTTCTTATAATTACTTCCCTTTGTTGTTACTACAAATAGCTTATTTTGTACCTTTTTAGCTCACCTGAGCACAAAGTGCTCAATGGTGAGCTTTTGTGATTGCCCTGTGTCCAGCGTCCGTCGTTGTCCGGCGTCAGTCGTCCGTCGTTGTCAACAATTTAACTGTTAACACTCTAGAGGTCACAATTTTAGCCCAATCTTAATGGAACTTGGTCAGAATGTTACCCTCAATAAAATCTTGGACGAGTTTGATATTGGGTCATCTGGGATCAAAAACTAGGTCACTAGGTCAAATCAAAGGAAAAACTTGTTAACACTCTGGAGTTCACAATTTTAGCCCAATCTAAATGAAACTTGGTCAGAATGTTACCCTCAACAAAATCTTGGACGAGTTAGATATTGGGTTATCTTGGATCAAAAACTAGGTCACTAGGTCAAATCAAAATAAAAGCTTGTTAACACTCTGGAGGTCACAATTTTGGCCCAATCTTAATGAAACTTGGTCAGAATGTTACCCTCAGTAAAACCTTGGATGAGTTAACTATTGCGTTATCTGGGATCAAAAACTAGGTCACAAGGTCAAATCAAATTAAAAGCTTGTTAACACTGTAGAGGCCACATTTATGACTGTATCTTCATGAAACTTAGTCAGAATGTTAATCTTGATGATCTCAAGGTACTTTTTGAATCTGGGTCATGTAGGGTCAAAAACTAGGTCACCAGGTCAAATCAAAGGCAAAGCTAGTTTACACTGTAGAGGCCACATTTATGACCGTATCTAAATGAAACTTGGTTAAAATGTTAATATTGATGATCTATAGGTCAAGTTCAAATCTGGGTCAGGTGGGGTCAAAAACTAGTTCACTAGGTCAAATCAAAGGAAAAGCTTGTTAACACTCTAGAGGCCACATTTATGACTGTATCTTCATGAAACTTAGTCAGAATGCTAAACTTGATGATCTTTAGGTCAAGTTTGAAACTGGGTCATGTCAGGTCAAAAACTAGGTCACCAGGTCAAATCATAGGAAAAGCTAGTTAACACTTTAGAGGCCACATTTATGACCGTATCTTAATGAAACTTGGTCAGAATGTTAATCTTGATGATCTATAGGTCAAATTCAAATCTGGGTTAGGTGGGGTCAAAAACTAGGTCACTAGGTCAAATCAAAGGAAAAGCTTGTTAACACTGTAGAGGCCACATTTATGACTGTATCTCCATGAAACTTGGTCAGGATGTTAAACTTTATGATCTTTAGGTCAAGTTCGAATCTGGGTCGTGTGGGTCAAAAACTAGGTCACGGGGTGAAATCAAAGGAAAAGCTAGTTAACACTTTAGAGGCCACATTTATGACCACTTTAGAGGCCACATTGATGACCATATCTTAATGAAACTTGGTCAGAATGTTAATCTTTATGATCTTTAGGTCAGTAGGTCAGGTGAGCGATACAGGGCCTTCATGGCCCTCTTGTTTATTATTAGCCGTATGGAAAAACTGAGACAACCTCACTGTGGTACAACATGGATGGTTTTTCAAATTTTAGGTGTAGTTTGACATATCTGTACCTGGTAAGGATTTTTATTTGGAATTTTTTTTTGTTCACTTATAATTTGTTTAGAATTACTTCCCTTTGTTTTTCCTATAAATAGCTTATATTGTAACTTTTTTATTTTTGGTCATTCAGAAAAACTTACACCACTTTTCTGTTGTACAACATGGATGATACATAAAATGTTTAGGTGTATTTTGACCTAATCTACCTGTTTAAGATTTTTTTTGTGGATGATCGTTTCCACTAAATAACTTTAGTTTGGGTCAAGATATTGAAATGAAACTTTGAGTCATTCAGGTGTTGTGTCAACAAATTTATAATGGGCTTGACATTTTTGCCCTTTGGGCTTCAGCATTCTAGTTCTTTCTACAAGACATATTTAGTCTTTATTATAGTCTCACCTGTGTACATACAATACAGGTACATAAAATAATTCACATATTTAAAACATGGGTGTCATTAATGTATACTACACTATGTCTACCACTGACATGTATATGTAATTACATCCTTAAAACCAAGATGTTGTTGCTAATTGTTAATTAAAAAACTAATAAAACTTAAGACCTAAAATTACATTAAGGTAGTTCCGCACATTTGGATCAAAATTATTTCTACAATGTAGAATTTGATTAACACGTTTTTCAAAACTTCAGAAATACCTAAAAAATTTAGAAATAAAAAAAAGGGGGAAAAGGTTTTTTGGGGGGGCCTGATTTTTTGCTAGACTGATTTAAAATAACCTCACGCAATATTTCATAAGGGGAGTCATGGAAAATCATAACTTTCATAACTTTTTCGCGAACAAAATTTTTTTCTACAATGAAATTTTTTGATAAAACTTCTCACAGTTGAAAATAAATACGGGCCTAAATTTTGATGAAAAAAAAATGTATGGGCCTGTGCTTTTTTTTGAATTTTGACCTGATTAAATTAACCTTACATTTCACCAAATTTTTAAACATTTTTTTGAATTATTTAACTTGTATGTTTTAATATCAATTTTATTTTACAAATATAGCAACAGTCCTTTGTAAAAAATTTACTCACAGTTGCAATTAATTCATAAAATGATTTTCATTCCGTACCCGAATCCAGTCTTTATTCTGCTTTTTCCCGGGAAAAAGGGCTTTTACCCATCACTTCGGGTTTATCAAACGGAAAACTACCTAAAGCTCAACAAAAACAGACTCCCCCTAAGACACACGCTCAACTTTTTCAATGCATGACCTAAATTAGAGCCTTGCCATTAATGGGGCTAACTCCTAAAACAATCAACAAAAAATTTTTTGCTTTCTACATTTTGAAAAAAACGCTAGAAATGGTTAAGTTTTTTGGGTATTCTATAAAACTGTTATTTAAAAACAAAAGGATTGCTTTGGGGTACATGGAGGGAAGTTTTTTTGATAATTTGGCATTATCTTTTGATTTTAAAATGGTTTTTTTTCCCTTTTTTAATTTTATTTCCCCCCCTTTAATATAAATTTCTGAAGATACAATTTCCAAAAAAAAGTAGGGTTTTTTTTTATGTCTTGTGTAATTACCAACAAACATTTCCCGAAAAGAAATTAACTGGGTTTTGTTCAAGTCAAGCCCACTGTACAACAAACAGACCCTTCAAAAGGGAAATTAAATTTTTAAAAAATTACTTTACCAGAGTAACCAAAAAAAGTAAAAAAAAAAAATTATACTGGGGGGATTCGGATTCTGCTCCGTTTGCCTCTGAGACAAATTTGTCCGTGCTATTTTTCAGCAATTTTGCCAATTTCCATCAAACATGTAATTACATCAGCCCAACCTACTTGTCATGTGGAAGAGGGTTTTATTTAAATTTTTTTTAGCTCACATGTCCAAAGTGACAGTGTCAGCTTTGTGAGGCGCAGCGTCCGTCGTCCCGTCCGTGCTGCGTCCGTGCGTGTTCTCCGGCGTAAACTTTTGCTTGGACCACTCTAGAGGTCACTTTTTCACTGGGTCTTTATGAAAGTTTTCAGAAAGTTCATCTTTTTGATATCTAGGCAAATTTTGAAACTGGGTCCCAAAGCGGTCAAAAAATTGGTCAGTAGGCTAAAAATAAAAAACCTTGGACCTCTCTGGGCCCTATTTTTTCAATGATCTTCAGAAAAAATTAGTCAGAAGACACCTTAATGAAACTAGGTCAATTTGAAACTGGGTCCTGCAATCAAAAACAGTCAGTGGTCAAATAAAAAAAAAACCTTTGACCTTCCTAAGGGCCCTATTTTCATGGATCTTCAAAAATTGGTCAGAATGTTTTCTTGATGAATCTAGGCCCCTGTTTTAAAGTGGGGCATGTGCGGGCAAAAAATAGGGCAGTAGGGCTAAAAATAGAAAAACCTTGTGACCTCCCTAGAGGCCATATTTTTCAATGGATCTTCATGAAAATTGGTCAGAATGTTTCTCTTGATGATATCTAGGCCATGTTTAAAAGTGGGTCACGTGCCATCAAAAACTAGGTCAGTAGGTCTAAAAATAGAAAAACCTTGTGACCTCCCTAGAGGCCATATTTTTAGCTCGACTATTCTACTCACCCTGGCGTCGGCGTCGGCGTCACACCTTGGTTAAGTTTTTGCATGCAAGTACATGCAGCCATCAATTAAAGGCATATAGCTATGAAACTTATTTTTTCTTTTTCTAGGTCAGTTACCAACCTCTCTGGGTCAAGTCCCATAACTCTGACATGTATTTTGAGCAAATTATGCCCCCTTTTGGACTTAGAAAATTTTGGTTAAAGTTTTACATGCAAGTTACTATCTCCAAAACTAATGCAGATATTGATTTGAAACTTCACATGTGTCTTCGGGGTTACAAAACTAGTTGATAGCAGCAAGTCCCATAACTCTGACTTTCATTTTGGCCAAATTATGCCCCCTTTTGGACTTAGAAAATTCTGGTTAAAGTTTTGCGTGCAAGTACATTTAGCTATTACTAAAAGGCATATAGATTTGAAACTTACTTTTTCTTTTTCTAGATCAATTACCAACCTCACTGGGTCAAGATCCATAACTCTGACATGTTTTTTGAGCAAATTATGCCCCCTTTTAGACTTAGAAAATTTTGGTTAAAGTTTTACATGCAAGTTATTATTTCCAAAACTAATGCAGATATTGATTTGAAACTTCACATGTGTCTTCGGGGTTATAAAACTAGTTGATAGCAGCAAGTCCCATAACTCTGACCTTCATTTTGGCCAAATTATGCCCCCTTTTGGACTTGGCAAATTCTGGTTAAAGTTTTGCGTGCAAGTACATACATTTGTACAGCTATTTCTAAAAGGCATATAGATTTGAAACTTATTTTTTCTTTTTCTAGATCAATTACTAACCTCACTGGATCAAGTCCCATAACTCTGGCATGTATTTTGGGCATATTATGCCCCCTTTTGGACTTTGAAAACTCTGGTTAAAGTTTTACATGCAAGTTTCTATCTCCAAAACTAATGCAGATATTGAATTGAAACTCACATGTGCCTTCGGGGTTATAAAACTAGTTGATAGCAGCAAGTCCCATAACTGATATGCATTTTGGTCAAATTATTCCCCCTTTTGAACTTAAAACTCTTTTGATATCTAACCTTTTTGGGTAATATTTTCCTGCTTCTGGGACAATATTTCGAATAGTCGAGCTTGGCTGTCTTACGGACAGCTCTTGTTAAATGGATATTCATGAAAATTAGTCAGAATGTTTATCTTGATGATATCTAGGTCAAGTTCGAAACTGGGTCACGTGCTTTCAAAAACTAGGTCAGTAGGTCTAAAAATAGAAAAACTTTATGACCTCTCTAGAGGCCATATTTTTCAATGGATCTTCATGAAAATTAGTCAGAATGTTCACCTTGATGATATCTAGGTCAAGTTCGAAACTGGATCACGTGTGGTCTAAAACTAAGTCATTAGGTCTAAAAATAGAAAAACCTTGTGACCTCTCTAGAGGCCATATTTTTCCATGGATCTTCATGAAAGTTGGTCTGAATGTTCTCTTTGATGATATCTAGGTCAGTTGCGAAAGTGGGTCACATGCGGTCAAAAACTAGGTCATTAGGTCTAAAAATAGAAAATCCTTGTGACCTATCTAGAGGCCTTATTTTTCAATGGATCTTCATGAAAATTAGTCAGCATGTTCACCTTGATTATATCTTGGTCAAGTTTGAAAGTGGATGACGTGTGGTCAAAACTAGGTCATTAGGTCTAAAAATAGAAAAACCTTGTGACCTCTCTAGAGGCCATACTTTTCATGAGATCTTCATGAAAATTGGTCAGAATGTTCACCTTGATGATATCTAGGTCAAGTTCGAAACTGGGTCACGTGCCTTTAAAAACTAGGTCCTTGGGCCAGTTAATAGAAAAACCTTGTGACCTCTCTAGAGGCCGTACTTTTCATGAGATCTTCATGAAAATTGGTGAGAATTTTCACCTTGATGGTATCTAGGTCAGGTTCGAAACTGGGTCAAGTGCCATCAAAAACTAAGTCATTAGGTCAGATAATAGAAAAACCTTGTGACCTCTCTAGAGGCCATATTTTTCAATGGATCTTCATGAAACTTGGTCAGAATTTTTATCTCGATATCTAGGTCAAGTTCAAAACTGGGTCACATGAGCTCAAATACTAGGCCACTATGTCAAATAATAGAAAAAAACGATGTCATACTCAGTTCAGAACTGGGTCATGTGGGGACAGGTGAGCGATTCAGGACCATCATGGTCCTCTTGTTCACTTAGTTAGTTTAGTTTATACTAATTTATTTTAGCTGGATTATGATGAAAGCTTTAAGCTTATTTGAACCACTCTCGAGTCCGATTCCTGGAAAACCCAGTATTGGTGTCATATGAGAAGTCATGGTCGTGACCCCATTGGGGCTCGAACCCACGACCACCGGGTTGAGCTTAGTTATGGCCCTTTATTAATTTTTTCTTTATATGTATATGGAAAATATTTGTCTGTGCTATTTCGAATGATTTTTCACATAGTTACTGTAAAATCATTAATATTCGTTGGGGACTAATTTTCTTAGATTTTGTGGTTGAGTCAATCCATGAAATTTAATCTCAATGAACAAGTAAAATTCCCTTTAATTTCATGTTCAAAAGTTGAAATCCACGAACTCATATCCCCACGAAATTGACGTTTTGACCAAAACCACGAAATTTCCTGACCACGAAATTAAAGGATTTTACAGTATGGTCCTTTATTAATTTTTTCTTCATATGTATGTGGAAAAGACTTGTCCACGCTATTTCTCAGTCAATGTATGCCAGACTTTTATCAAACCTTGTTGCTATTATCATCTGTAATAAGTGTAGTTGTGCATGTGTGAAGCACGTTCCATTTCAATGGTTTTTCACGAAGTTATGGCCCTTTATTTGTTTCAAGTATGAATAGAGTCGCATTGGAAAAAAAACCAATAACTTTCTAACATATTTCATAATATTATGCTGTTAAGTATAACTAGTTGATGACCCTTAGTGATTACATGGTCCCTTAACCTTGACCTACTGACCTACTTTCTTCTTTTTAGCTCACCTGAGCACAGAGTGCTCAATGGTGAGCTTTTGTGATCGCCCTGTGTCCGTCGCCGCTCGTCCGTCCATCAGTCGTCCGTCGTCAACAATTTGACTTTTAACACTCTAGAGGTCACAATTTTGGTCCAATCTTAATGAAACTTGACCAGAGTATTACCCTTAGCAAAATCTTTGAAAAGTTTGATATTGGGTCATCTGGGGTCAAAAACTAGGTCACCAGGTCAAATTAAAGGAAAAGCTTGTTAACACTCTAGAGGTCACAATTTTGGCTCAATTTTAATGATACTAGGTCAGAATGTTACCCTCAATAAAATCTTGGACAAGATCGATATCGGGTCATCTGGGGTCAGAAACTAGGTCACCAGGTCAATTCAAAGGAAAAGCTTGTTAACACTCTAGAGGTCACAATTTTGGCTCAATCTTAATGATACTTGGTCAGAATGTAACCCTCAATAAAATCTTGGACAAGATCGATATCAGGTCATCTGGGATCAGAAACTAGGTCACCAGGTCAAATCAAAGGAAAAGCTTGTTAACACTCTAGAGGTCACAATTTTGGCCGAATCTCAATGAAACTTGGTCAGAATGTTACCCTGTAGAGGCCACATTTATGACTGTATCTTCATGAAATTTGGTCAGAATGTTAATCTTGATGATCTCAAGGTCCAGTTTGAATCTGGGTCATGTAGGATCAAAAACTAGGTCACCAGGTCAAATCAAAGGAAAAGCTAGTTAACATTCTAGAGGCCACATTTATGGCCATATCTTAATGAAACTTGGTCAGAATGTTAATCTTGATGATTAATATGTCAAGTTCAAATCTGGATCAGAAGGGGTCAAAAACTAGGTCACTAGGTCAAATCCAAGGAAAAGCTTGTGAACACTCTAGAGGCCAAATTTATGACTGTATCTTTATGAAACTTAGTCAGAATGTTAATCTTGATGATCTTTAGGTCAAGTTTGAATCTGGGTCATGTTGGGTCATTCCTGTCGACTCATTCCTGTGAAGTTTGGTGTTATTCTGCCCAGTGGTTTTCAAGAAGAAGATTTTTTTAGAAAATGTTGACAGACGCATGCCGCACGACGGACATTGAGCGGTCACAAAAGCTCAAAATGAGCCTTTGGCTCATGTGAGCTAAAAAAAATCCACATAAAACCTTACCAGGTATAGATATGTCAAAATACACATAAAAATTTGAAGAACCATCCATGTTGTACCACAGAAAAGCTGTCTCGGTTTTTCCATACAGCTAATAATAAAAAAGTTACAAAATAAGCTATTTGTAGTAACAACGAAAGGAAGTAATTATAAGAAAAATTATAAGTCCACAAAAAGAAGGATCTAGCAAATAAATAAAAGACTGATCAATGCATGTCAAAGTTACAGCCTAAGATCTTATATCACCTTTAACTTCTAAGTGTGACATTGATCTTTGAGGTAGGGGCCTAAGGTTTGCACGTGATATTATGTCTCACTGAGGCAAGCATTTATGCCAAATAAAAGTAAGATTGTTCAATGCATGTCAAAGCTGTGGCACGGACAAGCTCTTTGACCTTTGACCCATAAGTGTGACCTTGACCTTTGAGATAGGGATCTAGGGTTTGCACATGACACTCTGTCTCATGGAGGTGAACATCCATGACAAATAATAAAAGACTGCTTCATACTTATCAAAGTTATGGCCTGGACAAGCTCTAAAATGACCTTTGACCCCTTAGTGTGACATTGGCCTTTGAGATAAGTACCTAGCATTTGCAACACTCTGTCTCATGTAGGTTAACATTCATGCCGTATACTAGAGATAGTATCTAAAATTTTAAATCATGAAAAGCAATTAAACAAGAGCTGTCACAGGAGACAGCGCACTCAACTATTTCGATGCTGGATAGTGACAATGGGCACATCTGAGGAAGCTGGAGCTGTCACTGGAGTGTTTAATGACTCCAATGTGGATGAAAATATTGGACAATAGCTCGAGTCTCTGTCAGAAGTATTAAGTAATAAGAGAGATAAAGATAAAGTGTATCAAAACATTAAATAAGTATAATTGGTGCAAGAGTGATGCACCTTTTGTCATATGATGTGGGTGATGATGTGGAGCAATTACTTAAACTATGAATAAAATCCATTCAATAATAACTGAGATGTAGTGAAAATGCATCAAAATTAACCTTAAATTCTAAGTAAAAGGGGGCATAATTCATGAAATACAGGTACCAGAGTTATGGACCTTGTGTCATATGATGTGGCTGATAAGGTTGAACAAATATTTTAAGTTTGAATCAAATCCATTTAGTAATAACTGAGATACAGTCAAAAACTTCATCAAAACTTTAACCTGAAATTCTAAGTAAAAAGGGGGGATAATTCATGAAGTATTAGTGTGAGAGTAATGGCCCTTGTGCCATATGAAGTGTGTGATGATAAGGAATAACTATTTCAAGTTTGAAACAAATCCATCAAGTAATTACAGAGACGAAGAGAAAGTGCATCAAAACTTTAACCAAGGTGCGGATGCGGAAGGACGCCGACACCGGGTTGAGTAGGATAGCTCTCCATTCTTCGTATAGTCGAGCTAAAAATTAACTTTGGTTGTTTAAATATAACATTTAAGATGGAATATAATACATAAGTCTTAATTTGATCATTTTGATGCATGCTGTCTAAGATTTTCTTAAACTTTTTATTTAATTTCCATGTATCCCCTCTTGCAGGTAGTCCTACCTGTCAAGTCATTGATCAATATTTAATCCCCAATTATAACTGGATTATTGTAGATAGAATTTAACTTAATGCAAAACAAGAGCACCGCCTTGCGGGTGCTGACGCTCATCTGATTTTTTTTGTATAATAGAAAAATTGTCCTACCCATGATTTTCTAAGTCCAAAAAGGGTATCAAAACTTTAACCTGAAATTCTAAGTAAAAAGGTGGAGTAAGTCATGAAATATTGGTACCAGAGTTATGGACCTTGTGTCATATGATGTGGGAGATGATGTGGAAGAACTACTTTCAGTTTGAATCAAATCCATTTAGTAATAACTGAGATAGAGTGAAAGTGCATCAAAACTTTAACTGGAAATTCTAAGTAAAAAGGGGGGAACCGCTTGTGGATGCAAAGACATAGTTGTCCAAATAGCTGTTTGGTGTATGTGCGTCCGTCCATCTGTATTTGTTTGTCTGAACCATAACTTTGACATGCATGGGGCAATCTTGTTTATATTTGGCATGAATGTTAACCTCAGTGAGACAGAGTGTCATGCGCAAACCCCAGGTTCCTATCTCAAAGGTCAAGGTCACAGTTGGAGGTCAAAGGTCATGTCAGATCTTATCCGTCCCATAACTTTGACATGCATTGAGGAATCTAGTATATATTTTGCATGAATGTTTAACTCACTGAGACTGACTCTACCTCAAAGGTCACAGTCACAGTTGTGGGTCAAAGGGCGGGATCAACATGTTGCCCGTGGGCGTCTAGTTTATATGCTGTGATATATCATAAGGTTTGATTTAGACTGCACTATTTGCTGCTAGAGTTACATCTGCTATATTGTTTTTGCAGGTACTTGTTCATACAATACTTAGTTGGTAATTTGTCTTATTTCAGTTTCCAAGCTGAATGGTCTGACTGGTTCTCTGTACAGAAATGGACTTTATAATGGATATCAGCATCTACACAGTATGAGCAGGACAGGCTCTGGTGACCACACAGTCAGATGTACTATTCCCAAAGAAATAAAACCATTGAACTGTTATAAACATGTCAGATTTTACAGCGATGATAGGAAGCAAACTGCCTTATCTGTGATCAAAGATTTGAAGCATTTAAAATCTTCCCCATTTCCTGCCCTTGTTATTGGTGGTTCAGGTCTGATTCCATTCATTGCAGCACCTTTGTACATGGGTATGACGGGAAGTTTTATAGCTAGTTTAGCTTACAGTCAAGTCGCTTATGGTGCTGTAATTTTATCATTTGTTGGTGCAGTGCGTTGGGGAATGGCACTATCAGAAGATGGAATTGTACGGCCAAACTGGGTTAATCTTGGGTACAGCGTGACTCCTTCCTTAATTGCTTGGGTGGCGTTGATGATGCCAACAACTTTAGCGCTATCAACACTGATCCTCGGTCTTGGTGGTGCTGCCTATATGGATATCATGTTGTATGGATATCCATCATGGTTTAAAGCAATGAGGTTCCTACTCACATTGACAGCAATTCTATCTCTGTGGACAACTTTAGTTTTTAAATATATTCTGTCTGATACAGCAAAAAAACGAAGAGCTGAGGCAAAGAAGGTAGAAAAATACAAACAGACAAAAGATGACATAGAGAAGGCAGTGACTCAAGCAGTGTCAGAAATAGATCCAGTAGCTGATCTTGTTTTGAGTGAAAGTAAACAGGCAGACTCAAAACCACATACTACAACAAATAAAACGATGGGTAAAACTGGACAAGTAAACCCAGAAATAGCAGTGATGCAGGCAGTTTCAGAAATAGACCCAGTAGCAGATCTGGTTTTGGTTGGAAATAAAGAGGTAGATCTAAGTCAGAAAGCTGATGCAGTTACAGGTAAAGACATTAAAGGAGAAACTGGGAACTCAGAGAGAGCAGTAATGCAAGCTGTCTCAGAGGTAGATCCTGTAGCTGATCTTATTCTGGTTGGAAGTAAAGAGCCAGGTCCAAAACCTTAAACTGATGAAAGTAATGGGAAAAAAATTACATAATCAAATAAAACAGAATATATCTGAAGAACAAACAGCAGAAAGCTATACAAAATTGGATCCAGGAAGATAAGATATATCTACTACGCCTACTACTATTAAGTTGTTGATAAGGTTATAATGTCTGCTGAGTTTTAGGACATGTTTCAAACTAAGAATTGGGACTTACTTATTTCCACAGCTTAACTGGCGTGGTAGATTTATCTTCTCACTAATCTTATTTATAAAACTAATAATTATTGGAAACAGTTAGTACCAGACTGCTACAGTGACATCATATAATAATGATATCATTAAGTATAAAGGGTTGATATTTCTAAACATTAAGGCTACCTGACACTGTGCCCATTAATTTTAAAGAGCAATTGCATAAGATGAAAATGATGCATTCAGACTTTAAAGAAATAGTGAAATTAAGAAATCTGTGACCAGTGTGAGACAAGTGATGTGAGATAGGATTATCTCCAGTATTTTATTCAGAATAGTCTTCTCATAGATGAGAAAAACAAAATGATCTTTTTGTCTTATATAGAAAAAAATATAGTATTCTTTAACTGGTAACAGCAGATGTTTTGTACACAATCATTTAAGTAAGAAATTATAACATTTATACCCCATTTTTGAAGGGAGGGGTACATTGTTTTGCACATGTTAAGTTGATCTGTGTCTGTAGACCTTTTGGTTTCTATTCAACAGCTTGAGAATGTTCAGACCTACTGTAGTCAAATTATAAAGAATTATTGCCTTGTGGTCAGTAGCGGACCCTGTTGGTTTGGGGATCAGTAGGTTAAAGGCTAAGTCATAATAACGTTTAAATTGAAAAAGGTTTCAGTTTAATAAGTAAAGCATGCTTTGTCCTGTTGTCATCAGACTTTGTAGAATAACTGTATGTTGTCAGTAGATGTCCCTATTGTTTTGAAGGTCAGTAGGTCAAAGGTCAAGCGCCCAGTGATCTTAAAACTTCAAACTGTTTCTGATCAATATCTAGAGCACTTTTGGGCTAATGGACATCAAATATCTTAGGATTATTGCCTGTGGTCAGTATATGACCCCTGTTGTTTTGGGCAACAGTACTTTGAAGGTCAAAGTCAAAATGATCTTGAGATTGAAAGCAGTTTCTGATCAATTACTGGAGAATCCTTTGGCATTTGGCCTTCATACATAATAGGATGATTGCCTGTAGCGAGTAGGTAACCACGGTTGTTTTTGAGGTCATTTGGTTGAAAGAAAAGGTCACTGCATTCTTTACACTGAAATTTACGTGCACAGTAACATCTTGGACAGGCCGTCGTGGAGCATGTTTGTTTTGCAAACTGTTGTTAATTTGAAACTTGAAAAGATGACAGTTTTTCATCTCTCCTTTTTAAGAAGGATAGTTAAACTTGATGTTGAAAGCAAAGGCGTGAAAAACAGCACAATTTTGACATGACTGGATTACGATGCTGATAACAAAATTTCGTTATTGACACAACTGTATTTCAAAATAGATTTCATAATTGAAAAAAAAATTGTTGAAGTTCAGATCATGTAATACTTTCTTGTTATTAAGTGACAGCAAAATGGTAAAATAATACAGACATACCATAACTTATTAACATTTATAAGTTATGGATTATTTATGCATTGCGCCCCATATGGTTCTGGGACGATCTGTGTATGAAAAGAATTGGAACCACTGCCTTACCCTTGCATGATCGTAAGAGGCGACTAATAGGGTCTTAACACTTGGTTTTGCTGTAACTCTGTGATTCCAGCAAGTATGCAAATTTTGATTCCATACCTCATGTTTTTATTTCGATGTAAATGAGATGTGAAACCAAAATTTGTAGTCCTGTTTGGCGCTATATAACCTATACTGTGTTGGTGCGCCGCAAAACCCAAATAAATAAATAAATAAATATTTATGCATTGCTGAAATTCTGTTTATTGATCTGCTTTTTTTCTGTAGAATGTTATATATAGTAATTATATATATGTATTATGTAAAGAATTTGTTTTTTAAAATAAAGATGTTGAAAAATATATTCACTGTGATACCCTAAGGGATGTTTGTGTAGACTTGTTCTAGAAGTATTTCTGCTTGTGTGGATAATTGGTGTCACGCTGTTTCTTCCTTAGCAGCCATTGAAAATAGAGACTGATTCAGTTCAATAGTTTGCATGCAGCTCGTTTTTTATACCCATGTCAATATATACTGCTTGTGTTGACTGGTTTTCAGGATGTCACTGAATTTTTTTGAAAGTTGGTTTTTACATATATAGTGCTGTCTTTTATGACTTAAATGTTGTAGGTCACCTGATAGTTTACGCAAGTTGAAGTTATTTACAAACATTTTGATGTTGTTTGTCATGTTATATGCTCACATATTAGATATGTATGAAATGTATTATTCCTTAGTACAAATAAACGTAAAATTTTGGATGAATTTAGCCTGGAATATTTTCAGTAATGTGAGAGGCTGTTAGCCTAGCATTTTGGACAAGATTATCAACTACTGTAGCAAAACAGTGAATAACTGTCAACTATGTATATAGGCAAAATTTCAATTACTGAATTTACATTTGTGTATTTTGATAAGGGAAATTGTTATTGATACAATAATGGCAGACTGAAAAAAGTCACACAGAACTTCTGTTTTCAGACAAAATTCCATTCATTTTGCATCCAGAGCTATATATGATACAGATTATGGGTTGATTTCTAATCATGGTCAGTTTTGATACAGATTGTGGGTTGATTTCTAATCATGGTCAGTTTTGATACAGATTGTGGGTTGATTTCTAATCATGGTCAGTTTTGATACAGATTGTGGGTTGATTTCTAATCACGGTCAGTTTTGATACAGATTGTGGGTTGATTTCTAATCATGGTCTGTTTTGATACCCTGCTTTGCATGTGAAAATGAAGGATTTTAGTTGGCTTATGGAAAGTCAGTTGTTCTATCATGTATTAAATAATGTACAAATTGGCACCTGGGGATCTTCCTGTCATTAAAACTGGAAAATTATAATGACTATGTGTAGTTTTGACTTAAAATCCGCCCCATGTGGTTCTGGGACAATCTGTGTATGAAAAGAATTGGAACCACTGCCTTACCCTTGCATGATCGTAAGAGGCGACTAATAGGGTCTTAACACCTGGTTTTGCAGTAACTCTGTGATTCCAGCAGGTATGCAAATTTTGATTCCATACCTCATGTTTTTATTTCGATGTAAATGAGATGCGGAACCAAAATTTGTAGTCCTGTTTGGCGCCATATAACCTATACTGTGTTGGTGCGCCTTAAACCCAAATAAACATAAAAAAATAAATAAACATGACTTAAAATCCAACATTATACACAAAATTCTAACACGACCCAGCAAATAACCTACATACATGTATCTCGGGTTATTTTGCAATAAACCACTTGCATGCAATGATGTTATCTGATCCAGGTGCGTAGCACGGTCGTAAAAAGTAGTTACCATTTTTTCTAACACTGTTGTACTAGTATGTTGTGTTAGAATCGAAATAACAAGTTTCCAAGTGTGATTTATCGTAGAATAACCCAAGTTTTTTGTTCTTATGCGAAATTATATGACTCGGGCCTACAGCCTTCATGATATATTCTTATGCCTAAGAACTCAAATCTTGGGTTATTCTATGATAAACCACGTTTGGGAACTTATTATTTCTTAATTAAATTGATCATTTTTTGGACAGAATATGCTTTCTGTGTATCAGTAATTGTCTTCTGCAGTAAAGCTATAATTATTGCCTAGCTCGAATTATATGAAAATTATGTTACATTCTAACACGACCAGCAAATAACCTACATACATGTAGAGCAAAATCTATCTCGGGTTATTCTGCAATAAACCACTCGCGTGCAATGACGTCATCTGATCAAGGTGTGTAGCACGGTCGTAAAAGTAGTTACCTTATTTTTCTAACACTTTTGATACTATTATATAGTGTTAAAATGGAAATAATAAGTTCCCAAGTGCGATTTATCGTAGAATAACCCGAGTTTTTCGTCCTTATGCGAAACAATATATCACTCAGGCCGTAACGGCCTTCGTGATATATTCTTACGCATAAGAACGAAGAACTCGGGTTATTCTACAATAAACCACGTTTGGGAACTTATTATTTCTTAATTATATATTAATACAAGTGTATGGCAAGACCTTACTCTTTTAAGTATAAAGAATAATCCATTCTTAGCATTGTAAAACTGACTCTTGCCCATTTTAAAATATTTTGAAATATCACAGATATAATTTCAATGGTTTTAGCTATTGGATAACAAGAGTGCCAGACTGTCACAGCTCATTACTTTTGAACTGACTGGTTCTCAGTTTAGACTAATTCAAGGGCAATAACTCCAGAGCAATAAAGACTGTTTGGCTGGTTGTCAGATATGCTCTTATACATTTTGAAAAGGGTTGTAACTCTAGAGCCACTGGAACGATCAAGATGGTCAAGAACTATCATGATGGTTATTGAACTTGGCCTTCTTATTGTATCCATTAACATTTGTGACACTTTTTGGTGAACATTAGGTAGAAACTACTCATGTCAGAGAGCAGACACTGTCACAATTTTGAGTAATTCAACAAGGGCCATAGGTCCTGAAACAGTTCAGCTGGTTATCCGACTTGGCCAGAGCATTATGCCCGTAAACATTGTGACCAAGTTTGGTGGAGAGTAGACAACTTTTGTGGTTGCTGCCACAGATGTTCCCATATAGTCCACTTTTCATGACATATAAAAAGGATAATGCATATATTGTATTCTTGCAGGGGTTTAAGACACACTGACCAAATGTAGGTCAAAAATCTCTTAATGATGGATGAAAACCCCAGGTGCCCTTGTGGTAGTATTTCAGGCAAGGCTAGGCACCTTCCACATACCAGCTCATCAAGGGTAGGCACCTGTGTAGAACCACTTTCCACATACCAGCTGGTCAAGGGTCGGCACCTGGTAGAATCATTTTCCACAACAGCACATCAAGGGTTGGGACCTGGGGAGGACCACCTTCCCCATACCAGCTGGTCAAGGGTAGGCATCTTGGCAGAATCACAACTTGGGTCACCAGGTCCGAGGTCAAGGTCAGACTGAGAAGTAAAAGACTGTTTGTGCTCAATATCTTCTAAACTGTTGTGAAAATTTTCATAAAACTAGCATTAATTGTTTACAATATCAGGACAACATGTAGAGCACATGTCACAGCAGTCCAACTTGACTAACGGGTGAAAGATCAAATAGCTCAAAATATCTTGATAACCACTGGAAAGATTTTGATTAAAACTGACATCACTTGCTAACATCATCAAAACAAGAGCTGTCGGAGGACAGCAACGCTCGACTATTCAACAGCCTTGTCAATTGAATGAATACAAAAGTTGAAAAAAGGGCATAATTTTGTAAAATGCAAAGTAGAGGTATTGAACCTCTGTACTGCATGTCATATCATGACAGTGAACAAGTGTGTGAAGTTTCAATCCATTCCAATTAGTGGATACTGAGATATCAGATTACATACAAAAATTTAACCAAAATCTGCTAAGTCGAAAAAGGGGCATAATTTTGAGAAAAAAAAGAGCAGAGTTATGGGACTTGCTTAGTGCATGTCAGATCATGACAGTGAACAAGTATGTGAAGTTTCAATCCATTCCCATTAGTAAGTACTGAGATACCAGCTTACATACAAAAGCTTAACCAAAAATTTCTAAGTCGAAAAAGGGGCATAATTTTGTAAAAAAGCAAAATAGAGTTATGGAACCTGTGCAATGTAGGTCAGTTCATCACAGTGAATAAGTGTGTGAAGTTTCAATCCATTCCCACAAGTGGTTACTGAGATACCAGCTTACATACAAAACCTTAACCAAAAATTTCTAAGTCGAAAAAGGGGCATAATTTTGTAAAAAAGCAAAATAGAGTTATGGAACCTGTGCAGTGTAAGTCAGTTTGTCACAGTGAATAAGTGTGTGAAGTTTCAATCCATTCCCACAAGTGGTTACTGAGATACCAGCTTACATACAAAACTTAACCAAAATCGGGACGCGGACGCCGACGCATGGGCGAGTGCAATAGCTCTACTATTCTATGAATAGTCGAGCTAATGACATGAAGAGTGCACAACCAAGATCCAAGGTCAAGGTCACACTGAAAGGTTGAATTTCATTATCACAATATTTTACTTTCCTGTATCAAAGCAGCGTCTGAGAGTATTAATCACATTTTGTGACGGCTCTAGTTCACCCTTGCACAAAGTATCAAAGCTACAGCTTGTAATATTTAAGAAAATTAGACCTTAACTAAGCATTTAACCAAGATTTACATTTTTTTAAGCTAAAAATGATAAGCAAGTGAACAAAGTTTTAAAGCTACAGCTTTTAAGTATTCAAGACAAATGGGCCTTAGAAAATTATTAACCAAGAAATCCCTCCCTATTTTCTAATTACAAATGGGTCATAATTATCACAAATGCAGGTAAGAGTTATTGTTCTTTACCGAAGTTCCTAATGATGTTTAGGCTAGTGCAAGGATACAAAGTTTCAAAGCTTAGTTTTCAACAAAACGTGAAACTGAACAAAAATCTTAATCAATGCCAATGCAGAGGATCAAGTGAAGACAATACCTCATAAGTTTTTTTAATCAGACAAGCTAACAAGAGGGTCATGATGGCCCTGTATCGCTCACCTGAGTACCATTGCTCAGAATGATCTGATCAAGTTTTGACATAGAGCACATAGGCATACACATTAAATATCATCAGGATAAACAGCTTCTTGTAACAGTCCCTTTTGACCTAGTCAGGGCCATTTTTCCATACCAAGTTTGAGGGTCCTAGGCTCAAATGCTGCATTTTTGTACTAACATGACTATTCCTTACCCTGGAAGACTTTTAAAAATAACATTTAAAACCAATCTCATTAGATGCTGCTGATATATATTCGTTTATATAAAATAAAGGGAAGCAATCTGTCATAAATTCTGTCAAAAGTTATCTATCCTGATTGTCCGAGTCCATCTGATGGCACAAATGACATTTCAAATCAGTATCTTCATTGGTTTCTGAGATACACCCATTTTAAATTGAAATAAAGGGAGGTAATTTGACATAAATTCAGTCCATAATTTTCTACCCTGATTGTCTCAGTCCAACTAATGACAATAATGAAATTTCAAATAAGTCCTACAAGTACTTACTGATAAAAATCCATTTTGATTACAATCAGGGGAGGTAATCAGATATAAAAATAACTCTGGAACCTACGACTGGATCTGACAGATTCGTCATGGAATCCAAGATTTATTGTTGAAGATATTTTGGCAGTTTGTATCAAATCAAACCATAAATAAAGTCTCTATATGGCTGCAAAACCCAAAATATCAAATTTTGGACCTTTAAAGGGCCATAACTCTGGAAAACATGATGGAATCTGGCCAGTTCAAGAAAGGAACCAAGATCTTGTGGTGATACAAGTTGTGTGCAAGTTTGGTTAAAATCAAATCATAAATGAAGCTACTATTATGCAGACAAGGTCAAAATAGCTAATTTTGGCCCTTTCAGGGGCCATAACTCTAGAACCCATAATGAGATCTGGCCAATTCAAGAAAGGAACCGAGATCTTATGATGACACAAGTTTTGTGCAAGTTTAATTAAATTCAAATCATAAATGAAGCTGCTATTGTGCAGACAAGGTCAAAATAACTAATTCTGGCCCTTTCAGGGGCCATCACTCTGGAACCCTTAATGGAATCTGATCAGTTCAAGAAAGGAACCAAGATCTTATGGTGATACAAGTTGTGTGCAAGTTTGGTAAAAATCAAATGATAAATAAAGCTGCTATTGTGCAGACAAGGTCAAAATAGCTAATTTTGGCCCTTTTAGGGGCCATAACTCTGGAATCCATAATGGGATCTGGCCAGTTCAAGAAAGGAACCAAGATCTTATGGTGATACAAGTTGTGTGCAAGTTTGGTAAAAATCAAATAATAAATCAACCTGCTATTGTGCAGACAAGATCAAAATAGCTAATTTCAGGGGCCAAAACTCTGGAATCCATAATGGGATCTGGCCAGTTCAAGAAAGGAACCAAGATCTTATGGTGAAACAAGTTGTGTGCAAGTTTGGTTAAAAGAAAATCATAAATGAAACCTCTATCGTGCAGACAAGAAATTGTTGATGGACGCACAGATGACGGACGAAGGGTGATAACAAAAGCTCACCTTGTCACTATGTGATAGGTGAGCAAATAAAACATTACATGTTTATTTCTTCAGTGTTAAATTATTTAGCTTAATAATATACGAATTTATTTTAGTTTGATTGTGAAGCAAATTCTACAACATATTAATCACTCCGAACACCTCATTCCTGATGGAATCCATCGCCATGAGGGTACGAGAGAACCTTTTGATGCTGAATGCCAAACGAGAGCTACTGGTACCATTTTTCACGTTGGTATGACGTGGTTATGGATTAAACCCATGACCCCCTCACTTGAAGCGAACGCTCTACCACTAGGCTACCAAGGCGGTTAAATTATTTGGTAACTGTACCAGTTGGAGTGTTACAAATAACTGGGCATAGACAAGGCTTTCTAGTCTAAATCAACATCTGTACTTTATAAAATGTGTACCAAATTTACTAGAAATTACCTGTAAATTATCTTGATTAAAAAACCCTGACAAAAAAACTAAATGGTCAGACAAAAAAGTAGCTATATGCTTTTAACAGCACAAAAATAGTGTTATATCAAATACAGGGACAATGAAAGTCTAGGTATTTTTATTTCTTTACTTTAATATATAAATACAAGCAACATCAAATACCAGTAATGAAAAAAAAATACTCTGTATAAAAGAAAAATATCACAGCTTTATAATTAAAAAACAAAAAGTAACACAAAAAATATCTATTCAATATCACTAAATCTTGTGTAGAACATTTAACATGAAAACATTCCTTGTCACAATTACACAAAACTGAACGATGACTGCTAAAACAGAATGACATATTCTACAAAGACCTCACCAAATAAAAAAATACACTATGTAAAAACTAATTGGTTTAACTTTCAGAAATTACACTTGTTGCAAATCTCTCTAGAGTGTTTGCTAAAATTTGTCTAGTACATAACTATTATTTTACTATAAATACTAAAACCTCTTCAGAAGCATCATTTACATCTAAATTCTGTTTAAATTTCGATGTTCTGAATTCCATCAACTCTCACATAAAATATTTATAAAATCATAAACAAACACATACCTGTTCCTATACCCAAACAAATACCCATACTTGTACACACACCAGTACCTGTACTCATACATTTACCAAGTACACATACACACATCAGTTGAATCTCATACCACTACGCATACTCATACATGTACCCAAACCAGTACACAGACCAGTGTACCTGTACTCCTTTATCATACCAGTACTGACTTTAAAAGTGCCTCACCTATACATCTGGGAAGATTTTCTTTATGCATATATTTATGAACAAGGAATCGGTAAAACCGAATGATGCTCCCCGATGCATGTGCTTGTCCCAATATGGGAAATAATGTATTAGAAACAAAAATAAATAGTGATAATAAAAAAAAAAAATTGAATAAAGGGAGATAATTCAAAAACTAGTTTAGGTAGAGTTATGGTTCTTTCTTTGACACTGCACTTCCCGTCAATGGCCTCTATCGTTTTGTAAAGTTTCAATGAAATGCCATTAATACTTCTCAAGTAATGCTCCGACAAGCCTTATTTTGTATAATAAAGGGAGATAATTCAAAAACTAGGTAAAGTAGAGTTATGATTCTTTGACACTATACTTTGTCTCAATGGCCTCTATGATTATGTGAAGTTTCAATGAAATGCCGTCAATACTTTTCAAGTTATACTCCAGACAAGCCTTCTTTGTATAATAAAGGGAGATAATTCAAAAACTAGGTAAGGTAGAGTTATGATTCTTTGACACTGCACTTTGTTGAAGTTTCAATCAAATGCCATTAATACTTTTCAAGTTATACTCCAGACAAAAGTGTGACAGACGGATGGACAGACAAAGCTGCAACTATATGTTCGCCCTTTGGGGAGCATAAAAATGCATAATAAATAAGAGTATAAAGGTGGTAATTTGTCTGTTCTAAACGAAGCATGACTTCCCTAAATGAACCTATTATTCGGGTAGTTTTATTTGGCATACATGTGATACGTCCCAGATTGTCCTGAAAATTACATACTCGTCCCGGTGTCCTGGAGAGTCTTAAAATGTCCCGGAAAAATAAAAATACTGGAAAAAATAAAAATAATCCCCCCAAAAACTTGTTTTTGTCTGTAAGTTGTTAAATTTTACACAGTAAACAGTCCTCGGTGTCATATTGTTTATTTCTAATCAGTTTCACGCCCTCGAGAGGGACACGTGTTGATTAAGCCAGCTTTGATCACGCGACGATCTTTTGATGACACTGATTAAGTTACAGTCAGTTATTATAATGACCCTGATTAAGAACTGACAGGATTATGCAATCAATAACTGTTTTATGATAGTTAAATTAGGAACAATAGTCGTAATTCTCTTTGTTTTTAGCACTTTGGAGGTAAAGCTACATGTAGCCTTTATGGAAGAGATTATTGAAAACGGTCAATTAAACGATAATTATTTTAAAAGGTTGTAATTATTTAAGATCTAGATCGATTGTCACACATATTCTGAATTAAAATGTTGAATGCCTTTGCCGAACCGACCCATGAAAATTGACCCGACTCCAAATATTTTATATTGTCGATTTTATCTACAAGATTATTTTATTCCTTTAAGGATTCAGTTTAATTATCAGATAAATGTTTAAGCTTTAGAAAGATACCAAATAAGCTAGAATCTAAATAACGATGACCAGGTTGATTCTTCGTATATAGTAAGTCTCCTAATTCTGTTCACCTTGGGAACGCAATAAATTCAAGTGCCGAACTATAGATGTATACCCGTATACATATATTTACCTCCCTTAGAAAGCTAGACGACATTTGCCGCAAATTAAATACAAGCCAGTGAACAATGTCTGTCTCGGGGAAACTACATGTATATTGCGATATTTTTGCATGAAACAGACGAATACCAATGTCACAGTGTATGTCCCGGACAAAAGGTAAAAATCCCGGAAATTTTAACTCAGAATCCCGGAAACGTACTGAAAACTTATGGCATGTATGTATTTGGATACATAGATATGGTTGACTTTCCAGAAGGAAACTGAAAGAAAATGTACCTTTTTCAAATCAGTAAGCATGCTTACACATTTTACCGGTACAAGGCTGAATTTCTATGCCATACTATCTTACACTACAAAAGAAAGACCTTTAACTTTCTGTACCTGCTAGGGTCAAATAAAAACAGCAATCATCCACTACACCAACATCACTAACTTCAACCAAACTATTAAATGTAAAATCAAAATATTTCTTACAACTTTTACAGTACATTTTAGTAACACTTAGTGTTCATAATTTTTTCAGGAATAAATAAGCATGTAAAGTTTGATACTGCGTAAACATTCTATTTTCTGTATCAATTAATGTGTCTTATTTCAACACATGAACAGTTTTGGTAAACACTAGCTGCTACAGCAGTCAGAAAAACTAAATATATGCCATATCCAGTCTTGGACTGAAACATCATTTACTCAAAATGCGGAGAAATGTGTAAATACGTACTTGATGACAGTATTTCAATTTAAATTGTATATTTCATATCCTATTAATTTTCACAGTGGGTAAGGGTGGGCAAGAGAATGGGAGAGAGACAGGTGTTGAGGTATGTTAAAATGAGCAGGGTTGGGGTAAAACATAACATAAACTCTTAACAGTATGCATTTTACATGTGCACAATAAAGCCACAAAGTCTGATGAAACTTTAAGTCTGATGAAACTATCACCAGAAGACTAGCCAGTACTACTGTAATACAGCCAACTTTGTACAGTTTTAGAAAATAAAAAATGCAATATAAGAAAAGGCAATACATGTGTTAAGATAAAAACGTTGTTTCTTTAACATTTAACCTGCTGCCGGCAAGTGGTAATGCCTTTGTGACCAGAGTAGACCAAGATCAGCATACATATCCTTGCAGGCTGATCATGGTCTGCACTAATCGCTATTCAGTCTGTAAATTTTCAGTGAACACACCTTCGAATAATAAATGGCATTTCCCAAATTGTATGATGGACCATTTTATTTTAGAAATTTAGCAGGGTAAAGGTTAAAACAATACCATCTTAAAGTTTCACCATTTTGTATACAAGTTTTCTTATCTATCTTATGCCATTATTCTAGTAAAATAAAATACAAATGTTAAGTGATCAAACTTAATGCAATTCTATGTTTTACTGACATCAAAGATAACTTGAAGCCTTACAATAAAGAAATAAAAGAAAATTCTCTAAAGCATAGTCAAAATAATATTTTTCTAACCAAGATTTATAGTCTAAATAAAATGTTAATGTTGAATACTTATGCTTTTAAATTATGTTTAATGATAATCTTGTTATCAATGGGCATTTGGTGAAATATTCAATATTGGGTCCTAGATTAAGACAAGAAAGGTAACTGTTTTATACAAAACCAATGTAAGTGTTCAGCAACATTTAGGGAAGTTAAACACAAAGCAAGATGGCTGCTTATATAGCTGCCTTTTGTACCATGAAACTCACTGATGTTTGTCTCTATATATTAATGCACATCCACTTTAAAATAAATTATCCCATTGATCTCCCCTTCTTGTTTAGTCATTTGACTACAATGCCTTTCTTTGTGTTTTTTACAAATAGTCTTACTTATTCAGAATTGCACATAATGCATCTTAAATCATGTATCAACATTATAGTCTTTGGAATGTGTTATCTGTGTAGTAATATGTGTCTCTGGCTCCGTGTTAAGTTTATCCTGCTCTGTAGTATGTGTACCTGTCTCCTCATCCTCGTAAATACAGACCATGTTTACAGGTCCATGCGCACTCACAGTACTCATGGTTTTTGGGCTTGGAGGAAGTCTAAAAAAAAAAGAGGAAACAACTTTGATGTATGTTCTTTTAACTGTAGAGGTATGACAGACTATACATGTGAAATTATGAATTTAATGTCTGTTAAAATTGTTAGATACCAGATCAAGAAAGCATTTCAATTGCAAGCATTAATTTCTAAGCTACAAATATGAGTCTTTGTTTCAGTGAAGTTTAAATTTCAAAAGAATTTTCAAGTCAGCTAATAGTACTACACATTAAATATTATTTGAACAATGCTGAAAATCACTTTAAGAATTAAAGCACAACTAGAGGGAATTAGAAGTTGTCTAAATTTGAAGCAATGTTGCAAATTAATGTAAAATGAAGTTGATTGGTATAGAAAGTGCATACCAGACACCAATGCTACTCAGCCAGTCCCCAAGCAACCAGGTTCCCCTAGCAACCAGGATGTTTTCCATAGCAACCAACACAAATTATTGAGGCAAGGTAGAGCTAAGAGCACATCTGGGAGGTTATTGAAGCAAACTTTTCAAACTGATAGAATTTGATACAAAGAGAGTAGAAACAGATATAAAGCAAGGACATAACAAGTAACCGACATATTAAAATAGATATGACAGATCCCATTAGCACTTGGTAATGGAATAGATAAGCGGGAAACCAAGAATAAAAATTAAAAATTCAAATGATATAAAATGAAAAGCATGAATGCATCACTCCTTTAAAAATGATTTTTTTTTTCAGTATTTTTGATTTATCAAATGCAAATAATGTCAGGAAAAGTCACAACAGGTGTAATGTAATACTGTTTAAAGTTGATTCACAAGTTACATAAGACAGACAAAGTTACACAAATTACTGGAAATACTATTATAGAAGGCACAAACAGTAAATTTTGAAGTGTATCATTCAATGAAAGACTTCCCTAGTCCTTAGATTTTTATTGATTGTCACCTTCAAAATCTCTGTTTGGGCTTTAATGCATCCAGATAAGCATAATTCATATATTACATACAAAATTCAAATCCTTAACATTTGCATATCAACATATCGACATTAACATTAAATTGATAAGATTCAACACTGAACATTTTCTTAAACATGAAATTTACAAATTGTCTTTATATTTGTTACGCACATAAAATCCATCTGCAAATTCTATACAACATAATGTTAGTTTATTAAAAAGCCATTAGCCATAACAGAGGTAGGTTCAGGCTGCATATAAAATTTGATTTAAATTAGAGGTGCTTTTGAGAAAAGCGCATGTCTCCCACAACTGCCTAGTCATCTGAATAGTAAGTCTGTCTTTGTATACTGTTTGTGGCCTACTGGTATTCACATGTTGGAGTAACCGGTCGTTAGTGTTAGTTTATGTTCAAGGGCCATAATTCCGAAGTGCCTGGGCCGATTTGGCTAGTTATTGAACTTGGCCGAGGACTTATTGGCAAACACATTTTGTTCAAGTTTGCTGAAGATCGGATGAGAAATGTGCAGGCAAGCTTTGTGACAGACACAGACACAGAAGGAGTAAATCAATCCCAAACCACTATGTGGTGGGAGACATAACAGCTTGAATGCAATAAGTTTCTTTTTTATTTTCAAAACAAAATCGGTTTATCTATGGGTGAGCACAAAACTTTGTTACCGTATAACTCCGTATTAACACCCCCCCCCCCCCCCCCCCCCCCACGTTTTTTTGGGGAAAATAAAAAAATCTTACCTTCAAAAATTGGTCCTAGATCTAACACAATAATATCCAGATAATAACAATTCCATAACAATACAAATGAATTTCAAAAAAAAAAAACACACTTTATTATCACAAACTTTTAAACACGTCAACAGGCATGGCACAAATGAATCTACTGTGTGTATTAAATTACTGAATATATGCCAGGCTATAAACGCTACAGTATTGATCGAATTTAACTTGGATGATGTCACTCAGCGCGCGACTTTACACAGATTCCCAGTACGATTACGTATCGGGTTATGTCAGTGCATGAATTGGGATGAATAGGGGGGCGTTTATACGAGTTACTGACATTGTTCGGATCAAATTTTTCGTAAAATGCATAGCCCCCGGGGGCGTTTAAACGGGGTTATACGGTATATTTCAAATGAGCACTCTAGATAATAAAGAATACCGAAACTTTCGTTCCATTCTAAGATTGAAAAGATTGGCCCATTTCTGTGTTCTATCATTTGCTAGTTGATCATCCCTTAAAGTATAAATGAACACACTTCATCAATGCACATTTTCACCCTTCAGTAGCTTTAAGACAACTAACAGTATGAAAATTCTGACAACATCAATATGTTCAAATAATTTCATGAGAACTTCTGAGCCTGTTTATTCCAAGCAAAGCAGCATTCTTCAATCTCCTGACTTAAAGTTTTATGTGCAATGATTAACACCGCCAGTCACTTGCTTTATCTGATGAAAATGTTTAATTTTCTTTCATGAACATCAAAAAAGCATTCAGTCTCTACTTAAATCTTTTAAGGTTTTTACCATTTCTACACATATAGACAAAAATAATTCCTACACACAGACATACACCATTACACAAACATAGTTTATCTGTTATAATACTGTTAAACATACATGATCAAATCAGGCAATCACAAGAAAAAATATCTCTGAATTATTCCTGGCCAAATGCAGCTAGATGTTCCCACATACAGTTCTGGGTAAAACTATTTTACATAAACATTATTTTGTGTCAGTTTTATAAACTGAAGTCAAAATTACATAAAAGTATAATTAACATTGCATTGGTCATATAAAAGTATATGTCAGTCAATTCCAATGTTTGATATATTATAACAGAGATTTTTTTAGTTTGACTATATTCTGTGCATGAACATTTTAAAAATGCTGCGGCACATACATTAATTATTTGTAGAATATCTGGTTACACTGGTTAGTTTTGCAAATGATCTTGAAAGTCATGAACTGCTCACTTTAGCTTAAATGCATTTTTTCCTACTATTTGACAGATATATTTCATGTTAATTTCATGCGTTTCTGAATGACATTTTATCATGACTGTTACTATAGAGATACCAGCTTGTTATTGTCTGAAATGACAATAAAATAAACATGACTATCACAGTTGAGAAAAGCTCTGCCTTTATTGTAGATGAGGCTAGCTCTACCTATACACCATATCTTGTGCCGGTTGCTCGTGCGTTCCGTAAGAACCAAGTCGCCGGGGGAGCCCCAGTTGATGGTACAAAGGGTGGTATTCACTCAGATCCATCATGTCTGGTAGCTGTGTTGGGTCATGTGACCAGCGTGGTGAGCCAACACGACTTCCTGTAAAGGGAGATCATTACACAGTGCAAACACACGAAAGTGATAAATAAGAATCAGTCAAAGGTCAACGTTAAGGCTGATGTTACCGTTGATGTTAAGGCTGATGTACAGGCTCGTGTGATAAGAAGGTTACCTTATTTCAACTGCAGTTTAAATTACACAACTTATTCATTTACCCATTACATGTATCTCATGCTGCCAAACTAAGAAATCAAGCAGTTTAATATGGTATGACTGTATACTGGCATTTTCAGGTAACAACATTTAACAGGATTTTGGAACCAGAAAACAGTTTTTTTTGTTTGAAATGGTAGTTTTTGTAAAAAGGAAATAAAACTTTAATCTATTTATAAAACTTATGTATCATGCTCGTTAAAGATAATTATAGACTATAATACATTATTGCATGATTCCTTTGCCATGTACACAGTATGTATTGGCTGCAGGCTGAAATAGGGTTTTCTAAACTAATCCTGTTTTGATCTTTTCCATATTGCCATATAGCAAATAAGATTTTTGTATTTCGATTTTTTTAAAAAGTTGAGACAAAACTGCTGGTCATGTTTAAATTCATTTCTGATCATTTAATAGACTGGTCCTCAAATCTGGACAAATAAGTATTTAACATGTGTAACAATGTCAGTATGTTAATATAATTATAATTATTAACTTTATAAACAGTGAATATATTCAATGCACTGGTATTCAGTCAGTTATAAAAATGGTTAGCTTAAGGCAGAGGGAAAATTCAGTGAAATGACACTTCAAAGGAAATTTAAAATGCATCTGTGCAATGTATAATATACAGTTCCCATACCCTGTTCCACACTAAAATGCAATCAAACAATGTGCAGGTAAATACCAAATATTCTAATAAATTTCAAATTCATATTCTACTTGTTCCGATATATCAAAAATGCAGTATTGCACTGAAAATAACAAAGTTATATTCTGCACTCACAGAAAAAAGACACAGTGTATAATATGCTACTAGTATATCATATATATATATCTGTAAAAAAAATACTGAAATATGAACAGGCAGTAAAAAATTTTGATATTGTGTTATTTGGAAATCCAGTCCCTTAATATGCGTATGCCCATTAATATTCATGACCTGGTTCTATTAACATTTCAAGCAAAATAAAAGGCGAGCCTTACAGATTCTCCATCAGGAACATTCCACTGCAAACTACTGATTATGTTATTTATTATTCATTCTAAACATTATATTATGCTTTTTCAGAAATAAATCTTATATGAAATCCAAACATGGGTATAAACAGGAATGACATCATGACATCTTAAAGGCATACTAAATGGAAGTGTTCATATTTTTGAAAATCTGTAACATTACATAAAGTCTTTTTGGGGGTAAAATACGGAGGTATAAATGTCGTGTATAAGTCATTGAGACAGTAGCTTGATCTGGGATGTTCTATTGTGCTCTTGTATACTTTTACTGACTGGATTACTCACCTTGGGTAATCCAGGCCTGGCAAAATCCACTCTGGCTATATACATGTACTACATCCCAGATTAAGCTACTGTTACAATAACCGTATTGTATCTAATAACTTTATGTTTCAATGATGGCCTCATGTTAAGGAAGACCCTTTAAATTTACTAAAGAGAAAAATCCCATGCAGTGTGCATTTTTTTCCAGCTTCCTTGGAATTATACAATGTAATATTTTAGGTAATCTTTTACTTATCTCTAGAATAAATGGAAGGAAAAAATATTTTTGTTCTCAGTGAATTCAGCATAAACATTTACCTTGCATCATAGCCTCGTGTGCAAGTGATGATGGAGTGACTGGGAGGGATCTTCTTGTCTGCCTGCAATTTTTTATAATTTTATTATTATTATTATGTTCATGTAAATATATATATATTTTGATCATTTGCAGAACCATTAAAAAGTTGCTTCAGTTTAGCTTTACTTTCACCATGGCCAGGAGCTGTCCTTAAATGGCATAGGATATAATATTGACTGTATGGGAAGTTGTCAGGCTTTAAAGATTAACTGACATTGAAGTTCAACTAGAAAGTTAATATTCCTAGCTTCAATGTTCACCTGTTTAGTGTCCTTGCAGCCACAGCAGATCTTGGTCTCTTCATACTGTCTGGCAGGCCTTCCTTCCATCCTGGAACATGACCTGACCTTGGCCTCTTCTGTATAGATTCCCAGTAAAGGTCACGGCCTCCGCCGAGCCAATCATTTGCCTTCTTTACAGAAAAGGAGGAGGTAGGGCGGGATTTCTGGTCAGGTGATGTTGGTCGCTGTGGAGGAGGTGTACCCTGTCTTGCTGTTAGAAATAAAGATTCTCTTTCAATTAACCCAGATACAATTGATACTGTAATGTTATAATAATACATCAGTATAATTTCATTGATTTATCATTTCTCAGTAATTTAACTAAATTTATATTAAACAATGACATGGTAATACTTCACTTCTTTATAACTTATTCTGATAACATTAAGCTGACTTTCTGTTCGTTTGAATAATAAAAAGAATTACATTTATATAATGTTTGTGTGTGGATAAAATGCTTATACATTTGCTGCAGTACAAGGCAGTATACTTTTAGTTACATGTCTACTGTATAACAAATACTGAAACTACTAAGTAATAATATGAAACAATGCCTATCTGCATGTTATTGCTAGTACATAGTATAGTCTACCAGTATATGTTCCAGTTATATAGATCTACTGATAATAAGCAGAAGAGTAAGTATCTCAAATTTCTTTCAGTGATAAGTATGTCCCATTTACAGTTCCAATGAGCATGTCACATAAATCCCAGGTCAATGATGTATGTTTTGAAAATTTCTTGTAAGTAATGGTATATTAAGAGCTATTAGCTTTCAGCTGCTGATGTGCATTATTAACTCAGGAACTTAAATAGAATGGATTCAAAACAATGTATCTGGATGAATGACCAAAAAAGGTGAGATTTCATCAGATTTTGATATACTGGTAGTAATGGCAGTCACGACTTGGAAAATGTTTGAATTTGGTGACATTAATCTGCTAAAATTTTCTTAATAAATTCCACAATCATTCAGAGATGAGAATTTTCTAAATAAAATTATTCAATAAATCTTACTCTATTTATTTCATGCAGCATGATTCACTTTCATTGTTTGATAAAGCAAATGAGAAATTGGTCCAAAAATGCAAAAAGAAAAACCAAATTGAAATCATGCAACATTTAACAAAGCACAAAGAATTTAATGTTGATGATCACAGAATGAACTTCTACTTTTATAATACCTGTAAAATATTTTTTTCTAAGCTGGTGACAGATGACTTAAAAATTTTCTGCAAAAGCACTACATGTATTTAGCCTTAAAGAAAGGCGGCTGTCACGTTTGTACCCTCTTAAATTTGCAAAGGTTTATGATTAGCTATGACATGACAGTCACTGTTATTTACTGGTAAATCTGTAGAATCCAAGCTATTATATTTAGGTTCTTGGCACAATATACATGGCACTGAGCAGATATTAAAGTATCTTTTATTCAAAAATTTTTTTCTGGGGTGTTTGCAGCAGATCATTCACATTGCAAGTTTATAATATTATTCATAAAAATCTGCATGAAAAGTAAAATTTCAACAGAGTGTATTTTTGTGTTTGATTTTTACTTTTCTGTTAAATTGTCTTTACAGAAAATATTTAAAACAAGAGCTGTCTCCATAGGATGACACATGCCCCCGATGGCACTTTAAATGAATAGTTATGGCCGATGTTAGAGTTTAGGACCTCTGACCTACGGAGCTGGGTCTTGCGCACGACACGTCGTCTTACTGTGTCACACATTCATGTGTAGTTATTTTAAAATCCATGCATGAATGACAATGATATGGACCGGACACGTCCATCAATGCACTATCATGAAAAATGACCTTTAATGTCTAAGTGTGATCTTGACCTTTGAGCTACGGACCTGGGTCTTGGGTGCGACACGTCGTCCTACTGTGGTACACATTCATGCCAAGTTATTTGAAAATCCATCCATCGATGACAAAGATATGGACCGGACACGCCCATCAATGCACTATCCTTTATTGTCTAAGTGTGACCTTGACCTTTGAGCTACGGACCTGGGTCTTGCGTGCGACACGTCGTCCTACTGTGGTACACATTCATGCCAAGTTATTTGAAAATCCATCCATCGATGACAAAGATATGGACCGGACACGCCCATCAATGCACTATCCTTTATTGTCTAAGTGTGACCTTGACCTTTGAGCTACGAACCTGGGTCTTGCGCGCGACACGTCGTCTTACTGTGGTACACATTCATGCCAAGTTATTTGAAAATCCATCATTCGATGACAAAGATATGGTCCGGACATGCCCATTAATGCACTAATCTTTAACGTCTAAGTGTGACCTTGACCTTTGAGCTATGGACCTGGGTTTTGCGCGTGACACGTCGTCTTACTGTGGTACACATTTATGCCAAGTTATTTGAAAATCCATCCATCGATGACAAAGATATGGACCGGACACGCCCATCAATGCACTATCCTTTAATGTCTAAGTGTGACCTTGACCTTTGAGCTACGGACCTGGGTCTTGCACGCGACACGTCCTCTTACTGTGGTACACATTCATGCCAAGTTATTTGAAAATCCATCCATCGCTGACAAAGATATGGACCGGACACGAAAATTGCGGACAGACCGACAGACGGTACGGACAGGCGGTTCAAAAACTATATGCCTCCCTTCGGGGGCATAAAAAAAAATCAATCATACTGGAATGGTGTTACATGGTGCTTTTTTTTTTTTAAATATTTGAAGACAATTTTTTCTTCTGAAGTTTTGATTTAAATCTTGATGACTAACAAACCTAGCTAACATATTATGCCCATAAATATTGTGAGCAAGTTTGGTGAACTTTGAATAAGAATTGTTTAAATCAGAGAGCAAACACTGTCCATTTTTGCAATTTTGAATAATTCATGGGCAGCAACTCCAGAGAGATTTAGAGGGTCAAGCTGGTTACTGAACTTGGGTCAAGATATTATGAACATAAACATTGTGAATAGTCCCGACAATATGGGCACATCCACTTTATGCTTTATGCTGATTATATATACCAAGTTTCATATTTGGGTGAAAACAGTAGGAGTTGAGTGTGGTAGACAGGCAGATGGACACACTGACAAATAGTTCAAACACTGTATGTCTCCCTGGTCTGTAACACCAGGGCATAAAATTGTTTTACTTTCAAAATGGCTAGTAGGTATAAAACACACATCTAAAAATATTTAAGTGCTGCTACTTCTGACAGGAGAACACCATGTTTTGAATACTAGGTGGTAACAACAGATTAACAGCAGTAAAACTTCAAGTGGTAACAGCAAATTACAAATGGTAAAACTTAAGGCTTTTCAACTGTATGTTACTGGTAAACTGCTGTTACCACCCTGTATTCAGAACACCTAAAACTGTATCACCATTGTCTACTATTACCATAGAGTTGTAATAACAGTAAAATACTGGGTGGTAATAGCCAATAAACAACTCTAAAATTTCAGGGTTTGAATACTATGTGGTATTAACAAATAAGTCTGTTCTTCAGATGTTTTGAATATTGGGTCTAGTGAATATTAGGTGGTAACAGCAGATAATAGTTGCAAAATTTCAGGTTTTTGAAAACTAGCTGTTTTTAACAAATAACTGTATTCTTCAGATGTTCTGAATTTTGAGAGGTAATGTAGTAACAGCAGGTAATAGTCGCAAAACTTCAGGTTTTTGAACAATGGGTAGAAACAGCAGATAACAGTGGTAAAACTTTCAGATGTTTTGCATAGTGAGTGGTAACAACAGCTGACAAAGGTAAACATTTATGTTTTAAACTAGGGGTGGTAACACTATACGATGACAAACTCCAAGCATTTTGAATAACTATTGTTTTAGAAACGTACACAGTACGCAAGGGCTTCAGAAATTGCCAGTTTCTCAGTTTTAGACCTATTTGTTACTTTTAAGACCAAATTGTAGACCAAAAAGAAAGTTTTGTGTCAAACAAAAAACAAGAGAGAGTAGATGGCAAAACTTCAATTTGCACTCTCAAAACACAACAACCTGCCAGTAACAAACTGTTGAGCATACCTTCAAATCAAATCTCCAATAAACATGTTAACCATCAAATTATCACCCTTGTAATCTGTCAGTAATTAATATGTGCTCTTACTGTGTTGGAGTGGTATTAATGTTTTATTTACTTGTCACCTGGACTGACTGCACTATGCAATGGCAATTTGTGAATATGAGCCGTGCCATGAGAAAACCAACATAGTGGGTTTGCGATTCTGCCCTTACCAGTATTTTTTGGAAAACAATGAAATTTTAACGAAATGATAATCAGACTGATCTTTGTCACTGTATGATTTTAAAGTGACTAATAAATCATTTTTAATGCTTGACATATTCATTTCTTTACTCTTTCATGTTACAAAGTAGTACTATGTATACATTTGGTGGGTAGGGAAGCAGACTGATTTCCGAAGCCCAACTGATACATAATGCACTATGTAAACATTTTTTATCTTTACATTACTAGTCAGTACATGTGTACTAAAAGATAAAAAAGAGAGCCCTGATAGCTCTGAGTTGCTCATCTGACCTTGACCCTTTGACCTTCTTTTGTCCAAGTTAAGTGACCAACTAGCATTGAGCTCTTGAGAAGGAGTTGTTATTTAAAGGTTTTGATTTTCTATTTTTAGCTCTTGTAGCCCCTAAACAGATTTCATTTGTACAAACTTGATATAGGTCCATACAAATATGTGTCTATCCAAGTTTAAACAACATCAATCATTTCTACTTTTAGCTACTGTGACACTTAGCGAAAGTTGTGCAAAGGTCTTTTTCTGGTTTTAGCTCTGACAATCACCTTGTGGAGTAGGCAGAACCATTTGAACAAACTTAAAAAATCCTGACCAAATACAGAAAATATCCATAAAGTGATCTGAGAAAACAAGGCTTTTTTAAAGGATTTTCTATTTCTAGCTCTGGTGGCCCCTAACTGCAGTAAAGAGAAACCATTGAACAAATTTTATAGAACCCATTCAAGAATGCTTCTGGTCAAGTTCTGTGAACATCTATCAACCCATTCATAAGAATTTGTTTTAAGGTTTTTTCTATATTTGCAGTAAAGTAAAATAGATTGAACATCCAGAAAGGTCCATCAAAGGATGCTAATGTAACTTTGGTAAAGATCCATCAAGTACGTAATGAGTAGAAGGTGTCTTATGTATTTTCAGTTTCGGTGAAACTGTGGTCCAACCATTTGAATAAAGTTGAGAGAGGTTCATGAAAGAATGTTAAACCAAGTATGTTTTAATTTTGACCAGTAGTTTCAGAAGGAGAAGATGCTTAGGTAGAAACTTTAGATTAAAGATGATGGGACACCTGAGGCTGGCTGATGGGGGCTGGATGATGGATACCAGATTATCGACCTATATACTAACAGCTCATCATAAACCCATGGTTCGGATGGGCTAAAAAGTTACTGTAGGTAAAACACACTGTTGGGTGGTGGGGAATGGGTTGTAAAGGCGGAATGTTTAGATCAACATAGAATTATACATTAAAGCAAATAATAAATATCAACACAGGATTGAATAACACAGTCAGGATTTATATTACAATATAGATCAGTGATGGAGATAAGTTCTCCTCCATCCTGACTCCAGGAGCTCCCTTCATACACTGATTCCATTGATGTGCATGTCCCAATATCTCTCGTCTCGGGATACTGCACTATAAACTCTAAAATAGGTAGGTCTGGCAATGAATGTATCAGTTAATGTAATCCCATCCATTATTACAATTTTCTATTTCACTATGAACTGTTATAATAACTTAAGAAAAGAAAAACTGGTGTTGTTTGTAGTTGAAGAAGACAGCTTTTGTTAACAAAAAAAATAAAGATTTAAAATGTTTTCAGTTGTAAATTAAACAATTTTCCATCACAATATATAATGAAAAATATTTACTAGAGCTGTTTGCTATTTTTGAGAAATTTCTAACCTGTTTGTAGAGCAGCAAATTTTATGCTGATCTGTGAATTAATTTTTTACATGTCATAATTTTTATAAGTATAACATAATCTTTAGAATGCTGCTTCATCTCCAAATATTACAGTCAAAGAAATCTAAGGTCTATATAAAACCTGTATAAATTGCACAAAAAATTCACACAAAATAAAACTAGTTTTATTTAACTTCTAACATGCAAAATTGCAGAAGCAAAAAAAAAGTAAAAAAAAAAAAGAAGAATAAAACAAAATCCAAATAAAATATATAAAGATTTTCATGCTTTGATGGCTGGCAACAGAGCTAATGATTTAAGATCTATATTTTTCAAAACATGCATACCCAGTATTTCCATTCATTTTTTCTTGTCATCATTTACACAAGAAAATTACTTTAAAACTTATAAATATCTGGAAATATCTATACATACAAGTGAGGAAACGGCAAATCAGAAAAATTAAAACAAAATAGTCCATAATTTATATCAAATAATCATGCTATTTGTCTTATTATATGATTTAATAATATGTACTAGTGTTATCAACTGAAAACTGAAATTATTATTTTTCAAAAAGTGCACAATTTAAATATAAGAATAAAACAAGAAACATGGAAATTCCACGAAAACCAGGTTTTCAAACTTTACATCACGCCAACAGTTTCTAAAAAAGGGTCATATTCTATTATACATATCTGACTGCATCCAATCATGCCATTCAGAAGTACAGATATAAGAAAAGTAGATGTGTCATTGCCATATGTAATTTATGATTCTTTGATAAAAGCTACCTAAACCTGACAATGGTGTATGCAAATAAACCATTTTTCTACTCTTAGAAACAGTGACTGCAAAATTCAATCCAAAGCCAGTTCTTAATATAAACTTGCTATACATCAAGTTTGGCAACAGTCAGTCAATCCTAACTAAAGGTATAAAATGGAAACCTGCTTTTTGATGATCCAAGTGAAAATAAATCTCTTTTTTACTTTAACCTATGACCTTGAAGTTGACCCAATGGCATTACAATGACATTTTTATAAAAAAAAAAAAATTATATGCTGAGGGATTTGAACCGTGTCCCATCTGCTTCACAGCACAAAATATCTCATCAGTCCCAACACTCTACACCACTGTGCCACACAGGAACTTTCAAACTCAGCAGACTAATTAAGTTATCTCGTACCAAACTAGAGGTACTGAACGGAATTCATTTTCAGAGACTTTGACTCTGACCCAAATGACCCCAAATACTTTCCCAACTTTTGTGTTTGATAAAACCTATTTACACACCAAGTTTACTGACAATAGGTGTACCCAATCTAAAGATATTGGGTGGAAGCCATTTTTCTATTTTTAGTAACAGTGACCCCAAATATCATCCAAAGCTAAGTCTTCAGATAAACTTGCTGCACACCAAGTTTGGTGACAGTAAGTAAGTCCAAACTAAAATTATAAACCGGAAACCACCTTTTTGATGACCAAATTAAAACAAGAGGACCATGATGGTCCTGAATCGCTCACCTATCCCCACATGACCCAGTGTTGAACTGAGTATGACATCGTTATTTCTATTATTTGACAAAGTGACCTACTTTTTGAGCACATGTGACCTAGATATCATCAAGATAAAAAATTCTGACCAATTTTCATGAAGATCCATTAAAAAATATGACCTCTAGAGAGGTCACAAGGTTTTTCTATTATTTGACCTAATGACCTAGTTTTAGAAAGCACGTGACCCACTTTTAAACTTGACCTAGATATCATCAAGATGAACATTCTCACCAATTTTCATGAAGATCTCATGAAAAATATGGCCTCTAGAGAGGTCACAAAGTTTTTCTATTTTTCAACCTACTGACCTAGTTTTTGATCGCACATGACCCAGTTACGAACACGACCTAAATATCACCAAGCTGAACATTCTCTACAATTTTCATGAAGATCCATTGAGAAATATGGCCTCTAGAGACATCACAAAGTTTTTCTATTTTTAGACCTACTGTTCTAGTTTTTGACCGCACGTGACCAAGTTTCGAACTTGATCTAGATATCATCAAGATGAACATTCTGACCAATTTTCATGAAGATCTCTTGAAAAATATGGCCTCTAGAGAGGTCACAAGGTTTTTCTATTTTTAGACCGACTGACCTAGTTTTTGACCCCACGTGACCCAGTTTCGAACCTGACCTAGATATCATCAAGCTGAACATCCTGACCAATTTTCATGAAGATCTCATGAAAAAAATATGGCCTCTAGAGAGGTCACAAGGTTTTTCTATTTTTAGATCTACTGACCTAGTTTTTGACTCAACGTGACACAGTTTCAAACTTGACCTAGATATCATCAAGATGAACATTCTGACCAATTTTCATGAAGATTCATTGAGAAATATGGCATCTAGAGAGGTCACAAGGTTTTTCTATTTTTAGATCTACTGACCTAGTTTTTGACCCCACGTGACCCAGTTTCGAACTTGACCTAGATATCATCAAGGTGAACATTCTGACCAATTTTCATGAAGATCTCATGAAAAATATGGCCTCTAGAGAGGTCACAAGGTTTTTCTATTTTTAGACCTACTGACCTAGTTTTTGACCGCACGTGACCCAGTTTCGAACCTGACCTAGATATTATCAAGGTGAACATTCTGACCAATTTTCATGAAGATCCATTGAAAAATATGACCTCTAGAGAGGTCACAAGGTTTTTCTATTTTTAGACCGACTGGCCTAGTTTTTGACCCCACGTGACCCAGTTTCGAACTTGACCTAGATATCATCAAGCTGAACATTCTGACCAATTTTCATGAAGATCCATTGAAAAATATGACCTCTAGAGAGGTCACAAGGTTTTTCTTTTTTTAGACCGACTGACCTAGTTTTTGACCCCACGTGACCCAGTTTCCAACTTGACCTAGATATCATCAAGGTGAACATTCTGACCAATTTTCATGAAGATCTCATGAAAATATGGCCTCTAGAGAGGTCACAAGGTTTTTCTATTTTTAGATCTACTGACCTAGTTTTTGACCCCACGTGACCCAGTTTCAAACTTGACCTAGATATCATCAAGATGAACATTCAGACCAATTTTCATGAAGATTCATTGAGAAATATGGCCTCTAGAGAGGTCACAAGGTTTTTCTATTTTTAGACCTACTGACCTACTTTTTGACCCCACGTGACCCAGTTTCGAACTTGACCTAGATATCATCAAGGTGAACATTCTGACCAATTTTCATGAAGATCTCATGAAAAATATGGCCTCTAGAGAGGTCACAAGGTTTTTCTATTTTTAGACCTACTGACCTAGTTTTTGACCGCACATGACCCAGTTTCGAACTTGACCTAGATATCATCAAGATGAACATTCTGACCAACTTTCATAAAGATCCCATGAAAAATGTGACCTCTAGAGTGGTCACAAGCAAAAGTTTACGCACGCACGGACAACGGACGCCACGCGATCACAAAAGCTCACCTTGTCACTTTGTGACAGATGAGCTAAAAACAAGAGCTGTCTGAGGTCAGCAACGCTTGACTATTCGAGAGTCTTGTCAACTGAATGAATATTAAAGTCGAAAAAGGGGCATAATTTTGTAAAATTGCAAAACAGAGTTATGGAGCCTGTACAATGCATATCAGCTCATGACAATGGACAACTGTGTGAAGTTTCAATCCATTTCCATAAGTGGGTACTGAGATACAGCTTACATACAAAACTTAACCAAAAAACTGTTAAGTCAAAAAAAGGGGCATACTTTTGAAAAAAAGCAAAGTAGAGTTATGGAACCTGTATACTGCATGTCAGATCATGACAGTGAACAAGTGTGTGAAGTTTCAATCCATTCCCATTAGTGGCTACTGAGATACAACCTTACATACAAAAACTTAACCAACAAGAGCTGTCTCCATAGGATGACACATGCCCCCAATGGCACTTTGAATGAATAGTTATGGCCGATGTTAGAGTTTAGGACCTCTGACCTACGGAGCTGGGACTTGCGCGCGACAAGTCATCTTACTATGTCACACATTCATGTGTAGTTATTTTAAAATCCATGCATGAATGACAAAGATATGGACCGGACACGCCCATCAATGCACTATCATGAAAAATGACCTTTAACCTCTAAGTGTGCCCTTGACCTTTGAGCTACGGACCTGGGTCTTGCGCGCGACACGTCGTCTTACTGTGTTACACATTCATGCCAAGTAATTTGAAAATCCATCCATCGATGACAAAGATATGGACCGGACACGCCCATCAGTCGAAAAAGGGGCATAATTTTGTAAATATGCAAAATAGAGTTATGGAACCTGTGCACTGCATGTCAGATCATCACAGTAAACAAGTGTGTGAAGTTTCAATCCATTCCCATAAGTGGGTACTGACATACCAGCTTACATATAAAACCTTAACCAAAAATTTCTGTCAAAAAAGGGGCATAATTTTGTAAAAAAGCAAAATAGAGTTATGAAACCTGTGCTATGTAATTCAGTTTATCAAAGTGAATAAGTGTGTGAAGTTTCAATCCATTCCCACAAGTGGTTACTGAGATACCAGCTTACATACAAAAACTTAACCAAATCGGGATGCGGACGCAGACACCGACGTATGGGTGAGTCCAATAGCTCTACCTATTCTTTGAATAGTCAAACTGAAAATCTAGTTTTAGTAACTGTGACCTTGACCTTGACCAAATGGCATTAAAATGACCTTTTTTATCACACAAAAAAAAAAAAAACAAAAAAAAAAAAAACTGGATCTCAGTGGGGTTTGAACCAATGCCCTTCCGTTTCACAGCACAAAAAGCTTATGCCCAATGCTCTAGACCACTGTGCCACTGTGAATTTTTCTAAGTATGAAGATTAATAAAGTTATGCTGACATTGAAACTGACTCCACTGACCCCATATATAATCCCAAACTCTGTCTCTATGCAAGCTACCTATATACCAAGTTTCATTTGAATTGGTCTATCCTAGCTCAAGTTATTGAGTGAAACCAAAAGTTGATGCTGCCCACCAGCCCAATGACATTCGCCAATCTAATAACCAGTTTTCTTGAAAACCTGGTTAAAACTAGAGTTGTCACAGGAGTGACGAATTATACCCCCACAATATGGCCATGTCACAGAACTAAGCCAATGTCAAAGCCGAAGTTGCTTGACCTTTGACCTACTGACCACAAAATCAAAAGAGGTCATCTGCTAGTCATGATCAACCTCCCTATGAAGTTTCATGATCCTCCGCCCAAGCGTTCTCAAGTTATTGTCAGTAAAAGGTTTAAATGACCTTCGACCTTTGGAACTTAAAATTAATACGGGTCATCTGCTTGACATGACCAACCTCCAGATTAAGTTTCCTGATCCTAGTCCCAAGCATTCTCAAGTTATTGTCCGAAAACTGTTTAAATGTTTCGGGTCACTGTGACCTTGACCTGTGACCTACTGACCTCAAAATCATTAGGGGTCATCTGCTAGTCATAACCAACCTCCCTATCAATTTTCATGATCCTAGGCCCAAGCATTCTCAAGTTATCATCTGGAAACCGTTTAACTGTTCAAAGTCACTGTGACCTTGACCTTTGACCTACTGACCTCAAAGTAGAACTTGACCTGTATTTCATGATGTTACATCGGTGTACCAAAATTTATGATCCTAGGCCCAAGCGTTCTCAAGTTATCATCCAGAAACCATTTAACTGTTCCGAGTCTCTGTGACCTTGACCTTTGACTTACAGACTCAAAGTCGAACTTGAACTGCATTTTATGATGTTACACCTGTGTACCAAATTTATGATCATAGGCCCAAGCGTTCTAAAGATATCATCCGCAAACCATTTAACTGTTCCGAGTCACTGTGACCTTGACCTTTGACCTACAGACCTCAAAGTCGTATCTGACATGCATTTCATGATGTTACACCTGTGAACCAAAATTTGTGATCCTAGGCCCAAGCGTTCTCAAGTTATCATCCGGAAACCGTTCAACTGTTCAGGGTCACTGTGACCTTGACCTTTGACCTACTGACCCCAAATTCGAACTTGACCCCTGTATTTTCTGATGTTACACCTGTGTACCAAAAATTATTTAAATTGGTCAAGCCTTTCTTGAGTTATCATCCGGAAACCATGCAAAACCAACGGACCGACAGACCGCCAAGCTCACTCCTACATACTCCCCCAAACTTCGTTTTGTGGGGGTATAAATATTCCTACTGCTGTGCAAAATCTAGTTTATCAAAGAAAACTTAAAATATTCGTAAGAATTTGTGGGTAAAAATATTTAACTTTGGTGTATACCGATAATTATAATAAAAGAGTAAGAAAGAAGAACTACAAACTACATTACGTGTTTGAGGATTAGAAGCAGAAGTAAAAGCAGACTGTCTCCAAGCTTCTGTACGTTGCTGCTGGTACGATGTGTTAAACACATCACTACTCGTGTTCTTACGTGGATGTTCAACGATGTAGCGATATGCATCCATGGCACTAAATGGGCGGTTCCTAGACTGAACACTCAATTTCCTGAAAGCAGATTTATAGACTGTGTTGCTAGGATCCAATAGTACTGTAAAAACACTGAATTAACAAAACCATAAAAAATTTCTTCATAACTAAATGACAATTTTCCTTACAAAAGTGGTGAAGAATTAATGGTTTTTGGTATGAATGTGCATATAGGTAAATCATCACATAGAATACAGGCCTGACCAAAGGCTCAAACATAAATAACAAAAAGGAAACAAGATAAATCAAGAGCTCCGCCAAGTAGGGCAATATCCGGCCAAAGAGTTATATAAGAGGAGGACGGAACCAAAGTAGAAAGAAAAAGCAAAATTTAAAGATTTTTTTTGTAGGAGGTCTGAAGGGGTGTGGGGGTGGGGGTGGGGGGTGGGAGGTGAAGCAGGGTGTGAATGAGGTGGTGACAGGATACTGAAGGGCAAGAAACTAAATGATTTTTTTGGTGGGGTTGTCGGCTTGTAATGATTCAAGTCAATACCTTAGTTGTTTTTAAGTTACGCTCTGAACACAAAATATGATGGGTAGATTTGACCTTTCTGTAACCTTGACCTTTGATCTAACACCCTGGTTCATGCATTCTGAACATCGTCTCATCACCATCTACTAGGCATAGGAAATAGAGATCAATATAATTGCACCTTTTCTAATCCTACCAGGTGTTCTGTATTACAAAAGTGCTTCTATTGTGACATTTTGATACAAGCAAAACTGTATTATCTTCACTATTATTTACTTACTGGTACTTCATTTTATTATTGGCTTGTTAAAAGTTTATTTTTTACCATATGTAAGTTGACAGAATCATAGGAACCATGTTTTGAGGGGTAAATCAAACACAAAAGAATAAATCCTAAATGTTTTTGTTGTGCAAAAAAGTATGATATTGTGTATAAAACAGTTTTCATTTTCCACTCAATTGTGTAATTGCAAGGGAAGTAAACTAATAGATATCTCTGATTATAAGTATTAGCCCAAGGCAAGAGTTGTCATTCTTTGTGGATCACAACTTTAAATTAAAAATTAAAACTTCTGTTATTGATATTAACAAAACTATCATAAACTTCACATTTGTAAAATCATTTTTGGTTATTTCAAGGACTTGGAAATTAATTTCTAGACCTTATTTAATGTATTACTACCATTAAACATTTTAGGGTCTATCTCTACATCTACCATCTACCTACATCACAAGTTCGAAGGCAATACTTTGAATGGTTCATAAGTTATGCTGCAGACACTAAAGATGACAGACAGATTTGACCTTTGAGCTTGATTTGTGACCTTGCCTTAAACCTTGAGACCACGTTCATGTTCTCTGCACATTGTCTCATCTTTACCTAACACACCAAGTTTGAAGTCAATTCCTTGCATGGTTATTTAGCTATGCTCCGGACAAAAAATATGATGGACAGTTTTGACCTTTTAGCTCTATTTGTGAACTTGACCTTTGACCTACAGTGTTGTTTCAAGCGTTCTGCACATCATCTCATCACCATCTACCTATATCCCAAGTTTAAAGTCAATACCTTAATTGGTTATAAGTTATGCTCTGGACATGAACTATGACAGATGGATGGTTATCACATAATATGTCCCATTTTTCCAAAACTGGCATATAACAAGAGCTGTCACAGGAGACAGCGCGCTCGACTATTTCGATGCTGGATAGTGAAACTGGGCACATCTGAGGAAACTAGAGCTGTCACTGGAGTGTTTAATGACTCCAATTGTGGATGAAGATATTGCACAATAGCATGAGTCTATGTCAAAAATGTCAACTTAAAGTAATAAGAGAGGTTAAAAGATAAAATGTATCAAAACACTATATAAGTATATCCTAAGCAAAAAGGGGCATAATTCATTAAATATTGGTGCCAGATTTATGCACCATGTGTCATATGGTGTGGGTGATGATGTTGAACAACTATTTTAAGTTTGAATCAAATCCATTCAGTAATAACAGAGACAGAGTGAAAGTGCATCAAAACTTTAACCTAAAATTCTAAGTAAAAAGGGGAAATAATTCATGAAAAATTGGTCCAAGAGTTATGCATCTTGTGTCATATGATAAGGGTAATGATGCTGAACAACTGTTAAAGTTTGAAACAGATCCATTCAGTAATAACAGAGATAGAGTGAAAGTGCATAAAACTTTAACCTGAAATTCTAAGTAAAAAGGGGAATAATTCATGAAAAATTGCGCCAGAGTTATGCATCTTGTGTCATATGATGTGGGTGATGATGCTGAGCAACTATTTTAAGTCTGAATCAAATCCATTCAGTAATAACAGAGGTAGAGTAAAGTGCACCAAAACTTTAACCTGTAATTCTAAGTAAAAAGGGGGAATAATTCATGAAAAAATGGTCCAAGAGTTATGCATCTTGTGTCATATGATAAGGGTAATGATGCTGAACAACTGTTAAAGTTTGAAACAGATCCATTCAGTAATAACAGAGAGAGAGTGAAAGTGCATAAAACTTTAACCTGAAATTCTAAGTAAAAAGGGGAATAATTCATGAAAAATTGTGCCAGAGTTATGCATCTTGTGTCATATGATGTGGGTGATGATGCTGAGCAACTATTTTAAGTCTGAATCAAATCCATTCAGTAATAACAGAGGTAGAGTAAAGTGCACCAAAACTTTAACCTGTAATTCTAAGTAAAAAGAGGGAATAATTCATGAAAAAATGGTGCCAGAGTTATGCACCTTGTGTCATATGATGTGGGTGATGATGCTGAACAACTATTTTAAGTCTGAATCAAATCCATTCAGTAATAACAGAGGTAGAGTGAAAGTGCATCAAAACTTTAACATGAAAATCTAAGTGAAAAGGGGGATAATTCATGAAATATTGGTGCCAGAGTTATGGCCCTTATGTCAGATGATGTGGATGATGATGAGGAATAAGTATTTCAAGTTTGAATCAAATCCATCAAGTAATTACAGAGATAAGTTGAAAAAAGAGAAAGTGTAAAAAAACTTTAACCAAGGTGGGGACGCGGAAAGACGCTGACGCCGGGTCGAGTAGGATAGCTCTCATTATACTTCGTATAGTCGAGCTAAAAATGAAAGAGGATATCAAACCTTAAAGAACCACTTCACTTTATATTACTATACAGGTAGCTTTAAGATATCAATTTTTAAAACTGTGTGACCCTGACCTTGGAGTTAGGGGTATGGATGTTGCATGTGACATGTGGTCTTATGGCCAAGTTATTTCAAAATCTGCCAGTGCACAACAACGATAATGGCTTGACAAAATTTTGTGTACAGACATGCAATGCACATCTTTGACCTTTAAGTGTGACCTTGACCTTTGTGCTAGGATTGTGGATACTGCACAGGACATGTTGTCTTTTTCTGATGGATATTTGAGCCAAGTTACTTCAAAAACCTACAACGCACAACAAGTTATCAGTTAGACAAAATTTTATAGCAAACACGGACGCACACACTGATTAGCGTAACATTATAATACCCACATTTTATTGGCTGTGACATGGACATTTCATTTAACAAGAGCACCGCCTTGCGGGTGCTGACGCTCATCTGATTTTTTTTGTGTAATAGAAATATTGTCCTACCCATGATTTTCTAAGTCTAAAAAGGGCCATCATTCTTGCAAAAAGCAGGATAGAGTTATGTTTCTTGATGTACAGTGTCCACTTACGATGGTGAAAAACTGTTGCAAGTTTTAAAGCAATAGCTTTGATAGTTTATGAGAAAAGTTGACTTAAACATAATACTCAACCAAGAAAATGATTTTTAAGTCCAAAAGGGGCAATAATTATTGCAAAAATCAGGATGGAGTTACGCTGCTTGCTGTACAGGGTCAGCTTATGATGGTGAACAAGTGTTGCAAGTTTCAAAGCAATAGCTTTGATAGTTTAAGAGAAAAAGTTGACCTTAACATAAAACTTAACCAAGAAATCTGATATTTTCTAAGTCCAAAAGGGGCCATAAATCTTGCAAAAAGCAGGATGGAGTTATGTTTCTTGCTGTACAGGGTCAACTTATGATGGTGAACAAGTGTTGCAAGTTTTAAAGCAATAGCTTTGATAGTTTAGGATAAAAGCTGACCTAAACATAAAACTTAACCAAGAAAACTGATTTTCTAAGTCCAAAAGGGGCAATAAATCTTGCAAAAAGCAAGATGGAGTTATGTTTCTTGCTGTACAGGGTCAGCTTATGATGGTGAACAAGTATTCCAAGTTTCAAAGCAATAGCTTTGACAGTTTGGGAGAAAAGTTGACCTAAACATAAAACTTAACCAAGAAATCTGATATTTTCTAAGTACAAAAGGGGCCATAAATCTTGCAAAAAGCAAGATGGAGTTATGTTTCTTGCTATACAGGGTCAGCTTATGATGGTGAACAAGTATTCCAAGTTTCAAAGCAATAGCTTTGATAGTTTAAGCTGACCTAAACATAAAACTTAACCAGGCAACGCCGACGCCGACGCCGACGCCGACGCCGACAACCGCTCAAGTGATGACAATAACTCATCATTTTTTTTCAAAAAATCAGATGAGCTAAAAATGACTTATATAAAAATAATTAACAAACATGATTATGCACTATGGTATTTGAAAAACTTACCGGAGTTGGATGTCAATCCACTGAGGATTGTCTCCCCTTTTGATATTTGAATATTTCAGACTCATTTCAGACAACTCAATGAAGCAAACTAACACATTATAATTGAACTAAATCCTTAAATTATCTTTTCTTTTTACTCTATTCATTCCCATCACAGACTTTGTGACAAATAAAAAAGCTATTATATAATGTTGGCATAAACACTTTTATCAAATATATGAGACTGGTAAACATCAAAAACAAATGGTATAATAAATATAACTGTTACAGCATAATGGTGACACCCATTCAATAAAACTAGAGTTCTGTAAACATCTTAAATTGCTTAATCAAACACACCTTTCTGATCCCAGTGTTACCTTTGAACAGGTCAAATACCGTATGAGTTATGGTGCTTTATGAATATTACATGAATGATTTGTGTAGAATCTGAATAATTCGAGTCTACATGTTATTGAGAACATTGTAGAACTTTACACTTGATTACAAATGAAATAATTCATTTTGCATGACAAAAACTTCATCAACATTATGGTTCAGATGGTGAGTAAATATTCTGGTAAAAAACATTGTAAAAAGTTTTTACTGAGGGCAACTAGGTATTATTGTCAGGCTGACTTGAGAAGGTAAGCTTAAACAATGTACATATAGAGGCCTACAATTACGAGAGGAACTGGCGGTGTGTAACATAGTATTTCACTCAGAACAATAGCTCTCACATAAAGAACTGAAAGGTATCAAAGTTATCTACCCTGTTTTAAGAGGGGCTCTTGTTGGTATAAATGGTTGTCTCCCTTTAATCACAGGTGCTCTTCCTTTTCTGGCACTTTTGTCGTCTTCTTCCATTATCTCAACCTGCAAAACATGCTACATAATTAGTTACCAATTCATTGTTTACATTAAATACAGTAAGTTCTTGCTGTTTTAGAAGTTCTTCAGCCTTTTAACCTTCATTCTGGCAAACAGCTAGTGATCACCCTGATCAAAGTATGTGTGGCCTACCATATACCATCAATAAAGACACTTGTATTTTAAACTCTGGATCTTCTAAAATATTAGATTAAACTCTTGAAGGTTTTGAATATTTAATTAAACACTGAAGCTTTTACCATGAGTGTTCATAAAGATCTTACAAATCATTAAAACCATGATCTATCATAAGGTAAGCTATTTCACACAATGGTAGCTCATCTTTTCACAACTCAATTAAAAGTACTTCAGATATAACTTATTTATTCTAGTTCAGTTGTTATTAAAGTTTTAAGTCTATTATATAAACCATTCTCAAGTTCTCCCCTCGGAAAAAGAAGTACTGATGAATATGAAGAAATATAGTTGTGACTCAAACAAGGCACAAACTTCTAATTGAAATCCACAAAAATTTGACCCAATAAATATTTTTAGATTATTTCACAGTATTAGAAAGGTACTTTAAATAACAACTAAAGTAACTGTTAACTGTCAACATCACCGGTACCTGAGGAATGTTTATTTTCAAGCTAGAGTTAGTTTTTCTTGCAGTTGTCTCCCCTGATTTTCTACCAGTGTCTGGTGGAACATTTGGTGCACTTGCCGGTCTTCCTGTTCGACATGTTGCCAAACCCTGAAGTTCTGGTTCTTCGTCTGAATGTACTAAACTATCAGCCACTGTTCGAGATGTGTCAGGCCTCTCATTTTCCTTGTTTGCCTCAATACTGAAAACATATATAACATTACATAATACTAGCAAGATTTCAAATACAGCCAGGACTTTTAAGAGTTCAAATGGCAAACTCTTTTAAAATCCTGAACTGAAATTTAACAGTTAGACTTACAAATTACACTTGTCACCTGTCCTTTAATTCCTTTTGTCGTTCACGACTACACTGTCAGACCAGTAGGATAATTAAAAATTTTAATGTTTAAAAGAAACAAGCCCCATAAATTGACTAAATCTTTAACAGGAACAAAGGCTACAGTCTAGATGATTTGTGTATTTTGTTCCCTACCAAGTATGAATGTTACCTGTTTGACAAGTTTTAACAAAAGCTGTCCGTAAGACAGCACGCTCGTCTTTTCTCAGTGCTTGACTCTAAATTAGAGCTTTGTCAGTAAAACTTTATGAAACTTTAACCAAAAAATTCTAATTTAAAATGGGGCATAACTCTGTCAAAATTCAAACCAGAGTTATGGTGATTGTTTCTCCTGGTGTAGACTTTGATAGTAAATAACTATTTTAAGTTTCAAGTCAATAGCTTTGATGGTAACAGAGATATTTGACTTTATCAGCAACTTTAACCAACTGCGACACTGACGCCATGTTTCCGTGAGCAGTGCAAAATCAATTTTCTCTTCTCTGAGAATCTGCCCAAGAAGATCGCCTTTATTTACAAGGGATCTGCAGTTTAATGTTAAGCATATGACTTTTTCATTCTTGTATTTAATAACAATGTATGATCTTGTTTAATTTGAATTAAATTTTTCATATGAACACCAGCATTGCTTTTTGCCCTTGGGCGACCCGCTCCTTTACCTCTGTATTTTAACAGATTAAATTCTTTCAATAATGATAATGTCTCTCCATTTGGTATTGTATATCTTCTGGGTACACGGCTATAATCCAGTAATTGTTCTCTACTGTATTGTAATTTCATTGTGTTTAGATTATCATTAACTCCAGGTGAGATTTTGTTCACCAAATCCGATGAAATCCGCATTAATAGGTGTTCACTCATCATTGCTGTAGGTAAAATGCACATGTATAAAATGTCACAATATATACAATTTTACCAAGTCTAAAATTCTCAAAAAGCACAAAATGAATCCAAGAAATAAACACAAAAACACAATCCTAGCTATCTTCTGCACACAACTGCAAAAATTCAATATTCTACATAAAGCAGAAACACTTGAAAACAGTCAAAACTTAGGAGCTCAAAAATATGCAGCCTACACCTGGCGCAATACCGTAACGATGAGGCGAGTGCAATAGCTCTACTTTTTCTTCAAAAAGTCTAGCTAAAAACTGAATTGTGATAACTTAGTTACCATCTGGATATAGAATACATTGGGATGATTAAAGTGTGTGTGGATGTTGGTCTTCACACATACTTCAAAAAGCCCAATGTAGATGGTAACTACATAACCACAATTTATTCCTAATATATATAGATTTGTTTTCTTCTTCTTTTTTCCACAAGAATTTATTTGCTTCATTGTTAATTTTTTTGTCAAGCCCACTTGCAGAAGCGAAGACATAGTCGTCCAAATGGCTGTTTGGTGTATGTGTGTCTGTGCGTCCGTCCGGATTTGTTTGTCCGGACCATAACTTTGACATGCATGGAGCAATCTTGTTTATATTTGGCATGAATGTTAACTTCAGTGAGATGTAGTGTCATACACAAACCCCAGATTCCTATCTCAAAGGTCAAGGTCACAGTTGGAGGTTAAAGGTCATGTCAGATCTTGTCCGGCCCAAAACTTTGACATGCATTGAGGAATCTTGTTTATATTAGGCATGAATGTTTAACTCAATGAGACAGAGTTTCAAGTGCAAACGCTATCTCAAAGGTCAAGGTCACAGTTAGGGGTCAAGGGCGGGCACAACATTTTGCCGTGGGCATCTTGTTATGAAATAGATCTCTAAAATGTCTAAATTGTCAATTAACAGCAGTTGTTAGAATAGTAAAGGTTCTTAACATCACATCACTATGCATGCTTCTATGGGCAACTTTGGGGATAAAATGCATGTTTTTCTCATGACAACATGTAAACAATCGAAGCCAATCGAATGTTATGACCTCTGGAATGCTCTGCCATAGGGGTCACACAATTCATTGAGGATTGATATGCATCAGCTGTGTATAGCTTCATCTAAGGAGAGGCATGTGGATTGTAAATATTCATTGAGACAATGTCAAATTCAGTAACACTGGTGGAAAAACAAACAAACAATTCTACCTTTCCTGTTGTTTCTGGTTGTCCTCCACTACTGCATCTGCTCCCTCAATTTTGGCACTATTTTCTTGTTTTTCCTTTTCAGCAGTCCCAGTGGTACATTCATGACCAGAATCCTGGTAATACAAAAAAATGCTACTTTTTAAGGTAATGATTTGTCTGTTTACCCTTTTCTCTGGACTTTTTCCTTCATATCTGAAAATTAAGATTTTACAGTACATGAAACCACATACTGCTGGCATCAGAAGCTGCCAAATTTCTAAAATCGACTGGCCCATCTTTCAATATGGGCAGTATCACTTATCATTAAAAGGGTTGTTCACTGAAAATTTACTGACTGAATAGCAAACAGTGCATGGATGTTCAGGCTGATCTTGGTCTGCACTGGTTGCAAAGGCAGAATGACTTGCCACCAGCAGATTAAAGGTTAAACCACTTCTGTGCCACTTATTTTATTTATTCCTACATGGCAAGGACTGTCAGGCAACCTGTTGGTAAAGGAAAAACTGCACTGGTACTGCCATTACATAGGTTACATACCATACCATTGTTTTAGTAATTAACTTAAAAAGATTGACATTAGAGTTTCATCTCAAAATGTAACCTTGTCATTGGTCTCTCCATAACTCATCTCAAAACTTAGCTTTATAACCTGAGGCCTAGAAGAGCCAATGAACATGACCAAATCTTCAAATATTAGAATTTATTCAGTTACAATGTAAATTAATATATATGTGTAATTTAATCAATAATAGGTTACAGTTTTAATCATTCAAAATGTGCTAATTTTAATCTGTTTAAATTATTATTATCCTAATCACCTAAAGTTACCGGTGATAATCTGGTCAAGTAAGGATATGCTGGTCTAGCCGCAGATTAAAGGCCAAACCTAATGCTCAGTTCCAATGTAAAGGCCTTTAAAGACCAAAGTGTAAGAATAGAAAGAAGAGGACTAAAGTTTAATATTTAACATCAACAATGCTCATTAACACCATTGTAAGTGTCTTTTTTATCACTTTAATTTCAAGTCACAAAATTTAAGATTCAAACAACTTATAAATGTCTGCTGTTTACACTCTTTACATAATGTTTTAATTAATTAATGAAATAATGTAATATATATATATACTTCAGTAAAATTTAAATTGTTATAATGCAGCCATTCATGAATTAATCATCGTAGTTGGCAACTCATTTTCTTTAACCAGTAAATACAACACCTTTATAAAGAAAATAAATTGGTTTTTAAAATGTACATAATTTCTTTGAAGAATTAAACATAATTGTTAGCTATTCCTATGGCAAACTGTACACAAATTATAAAACCATTTAATGTAAATAGAATTGAGAGTGAAAATCATTTAGAGTGTTTTATATTTGTACAATTTAAGCGCCTACTAAGTTCGGCCGGGGACAAGTTAAACACCTGAGCTATATGGAGATATTCAATGCCCTATAATTATATTGGTACAGTCAATATTATCTGTTAGTTGTTAAATATTTGTCGCCGATCAACTTATGCAAATCACTTGCATTAATTTATTCAACAGCTTATAAAATTTATAACTTCTTATTATAAACTTTCTCAGTAAGTGATAAAAAGTTTTCTAACAGGACACAATAACATACTCCTACCTATATATCATACTTGGGTAAAACTATTAGGTGTGCGAAAAAAACATTTTTCATTTATTGAACAGTGATACAGTGACAGGTATGTAAAATAATTTGAAGTTTTTGTGATAAAGTGGACGTAAGTGACACGATATGATTCTTCGTTGTTTGGGTGAGTATCTCAGGTATCAAGTTGATTACACTTGCTGGATAAACAAAAGTCAATCTTATATCTTATTAATAACATATTGATTTTGAAAGACATATCAACTCCTGTCTTCTGGGCAACGTAACATCGCGTTGTACAAGTATGTTGTATGCGATAAAAATTTTGTTTTATCATATTTTAATGTAATATACAAATCACCCTGGAGGGCAAAAAACATACCCAGCAATCTAGGTATTGGTGAAATGGGATTATCTTTAGACTTCGGGAAATTAAATTAAAAGTCAGGACAATGACATAGTTCCTTTGATAAAATCTCTCAAATTGGATATTTACTGTTTAATAGGCAATTACTTCTATCTACAAATGGAGGTAAGATTTGCAATAACTCTTAAATTATTTTCTGTTATATTTTTTCTTGATTTCATTCAAATTTTTAGCAATTTAGTCACTACGCTTTTCTGGTGTTCAGTGTTTCATTTGTACTGAATTTCAACATATAGATTAGAAACATTTTTCAATTCTTCTTACTAATATTTTTTTGTTTCTGTAACTGATTTTTTTAAAGACCTCAAAGAATAGCTGTAAGTTTCTGTAATTGTTCTAACAGAAGTTTAAACATGTAGCTTGTCTTGTCTGTATTGTAATTCATCATACCAAGCTTTAAAAACAAGAAGCTACATTCAATAAACGCTTGATGTCCACGGTGGCATCCTTGTCGATACAAAGGAACCTAAGTCCAAACTGAGGTCAAGGTCAAACTGAGGTCAGGTGATGTTTGAAGATGAGGAATGGCCACAGGTTACATCTGCATTAGTATCAAGTCATTCTAGTAAGGGGTATTGATGCTAGATGAAACGGTCCCATTTAGTTAACCTCGTACGGACAGAGGAATGGATGGACGAACGGACAGACGAACGGACAGGACAATCACTATATGCCTCCCGCATCAGTAGATGCCGGAGGCATAAAAATCTGACATTTCTGTTATTGTAATTCTTCTAACAGAGGTTTAAAGAACAGTCTGACATTTCTTTAATTCTACAAACATAAACTAAAGAACTGACAGTTTACAGTAACTGTAAATCTACTAACAGAAGTCAAATAATAGTCTGTAACTGTAATTCTGCTGACAGAAGTTAAATAATAGTCTGTAACTGTAATTCTGCTGATAGAAGTTAAATAACAGACTGTAACTGTAATTCTGCTGACAGAAGTTAAAGAACTGTCTGACAGTTTAATGTAATTGTAATTCTACTACTAAAAGAAGTTAAAGAACAGTCTGTAATTGTAATTCTACTAAAAGAAATTAAAGAAGAGTCTGACATTTCTGTAATTTTACAAATACAAACAGAAGTTAAAGAACAGTCTGACAGTTTAATATAATTGTAATTCTACTAACAGAAGTTAAAGAATGGTCTATTATTGTAATTCTGCTAAAAGAAATTACAGATCAGCCTGTAACTGTAAATTGACTAAAAGAAGTTAAAAAAGGGTCTGACATTTCGTTAAGGAGAACGTTAGACATTTCTGTACAAATCAGTAACTTGCCCAGTGAAGTTGAAAAAGTAATCTAACAGTTTGTAAATTTAAGGGCTGGCAGACATTTCAGTAATTGTAAATATACTCACTAAATTTCTAAAATGGACTGGTCCATCATTCAATCTAGGCAATACCATTTGTTATTCGAAGGGGTGTTCACTGAAAATCTACTGACTGAATAGCGAACAGGGCCATAGACTCCGAAATGCCTGGGCTGATGTGGCTAGTTATCGAACTTGGCAGAGGACTTATGGTCAAGCACATTTTGTTCAAGTTTGGTGAAGATCGGATGAGAAATGTTCAACTTATAGAGTGCGGACAACAGTAAAAAGGCCGATTTTCCGTAATTCAAGGGCCATAACTCTGAAGTGCCTGGGTCGATTTGGCTAGTTATCGAAAGTGGCAGAGGACTTATGGTCAATTTTATTTTATTTAAGTTTGGTGAAGATCGGATGAGAAATGTTCGACTTAGAGTGCGGACAAGATCTGTGACAGTCAGACAGACAGACACACACACAGACAGGAGTAAATCAATATGTCTCCCACACCACTGTGTGGTGGGAGACATAATTCAGCATGTTTACAATTGCATAAAAAGAAATAATATCAATACAATGATTACAGGTAAATCCTCTCACATTATTCTACCAATTAAGCTAATTGATTAAGCAAGAATCAATATAAAATGGATGTAAACCACAGTCTATGACTAAAAAACACCCACTAATTTCTCTATAAATTTGATACAGCCGAAGTTCAAACTGAAAAATTTCGTTATTGCCAACTTGGTGACACAACATTTATTATTAAAGGAAAATGACTACAGAAATAAAATGAGTTCACAAAAACCTAAGTCTTGATACAGTAAGTTCAAAGCGTCATAGTTACCACTAAGTTCTTGGGATTTTAAATAAAAACAGTTTCAGAAGTTCGTTATTTCATGACAGACTTTTCATGACAAATTATTCTATTGTGTGTGGAAAGGCAAGTGCATTATGTACAGTACATTAGTTTGAAACAGAAAAGCTGGAATTAAGCTTGACTTATCATATAACAACCTAAACTGTATCTTCTAGTTATACCAATAAAAAACGTAAAATTTCATAATAATCAGATCATTCAGCACAGTAGACAGAACACAAGGATATGAACCGAGTGTTTGAGAGTCTGATCCTCAGATGATGTGAATATTCTTCGTAGACAACATAAGTCAACTGTCCTTCAACTTTGCTGGGAATCAGTTTTTTATTATAAGACTGAAAAGTGTTACCTAAAGAACAGTTTTTCATTTATATTAGTATATCATTACCTTTTCAAAATATCAGAGAGAAATATCTACAGGTATACAAACTCTTCACATTTTTCAAATATAAGAGCTTGTAACTTGGCTTAGTTATTATTTAAAACGCAGCTTTAAAAGAAAACAAGAGCTGTCAGTGGACAGCGCGCACGACTATTCTCAGTGCTTGATAGTATAATATAAGCAATGAGTAAAACTTTAACATTACAATAAGCATATTCTAAGTCGAAAAGGGGCCATAATTAAGTCAAAATGCTTGATAGAGTTGCCTCCTTCTTTTTACAGACTGGAGTCATGATGGTAAACAAGTATGCAAAATATGAAAGCAGTATCTCAATGGACTTTGAAAATATTTGGGGTGGTACGCAAACTTTAACATTTATTATAAGTAGAAAAGGGGCCATAATTCAGTCAAAATGCTTGATAGAGTTGCCTACTCCTTTTTACAGACTGGGGTCATGATGGTAAACAAGTATGCAAAATATGAAAGCAATATCTCAATGGACTTTGAAAATATTTAGGGTGGTACACAAACTTTAACATTTATTCTAAGTCAAAAAGGGGCCATAATTCAGTCAAAATGCTTGACAGAGTTGCCTCCTCCTTTTTACAGACTGGGGTCATGATGGTAAACAAGTATGCAAAATATGAAAGCAATATCTCAATGGACTTTGAAAATATTTGGGGTGGTACGCAAACTTTAACATTTGTGTGACGTAACGCTCACGCCGACGCCGGGGCGAGTAGGATAGCTCCCCTATTCTTCGAATAGTCGAGCTAAAAAAACAAACTCCTAAAACATTTAGGAAGCAAATCAAGGCTTTGCTTTACCAATTTTCAATAAACAGATGCAGTAAAATCACCTGACAACCTGACAAAATAAACTGAAAGTGAAAAGTAAGGAAATCTATATTTGAACATTAAGTGTATTAAATATTCAATTATCTGACTATCTCTTCTTTCATAAAACCTAGATCAGTCTGTATCAATTTTCAGTAAATTGGCCTGCTTTCAATGGTCAGGGTAGATATGTTCAATATTTTATGTAAATCATTGAAAGTATCAAAGGCATGAAATGATTCTGCTGAGCCGATCACATCCATTGAACCTAAAATTGTAGTTTGAAATTATCGACTAGGTTTCTTATGATATTGTAAACTTAAATACATCCATTAGCGATAAAGCTTTGGAGTTGTCACTTACACATTTTTATCTAAATGGCTTTTTATGAAACTTTTCAGAAGCTTTCAATGGCTTATATATGGAAGTTCTCTCAGTATATACATAGACAATATGCATGCACTGAGTTCAATACAAATATCAAAAGGTGCACATTTAGGAAAAGTTTCTTGATCTGTTAAACAGCTATTAGAGTATTTCAATAATTTAAAATGTTTTCTTTTGCTTCTTTAATTTTTTAAAATCTCTTCTTGTCACTTAACCATAAATAAAGAAAGGGAGTTAAATCAAAATGTCCAAAATGTCACTTGCAAGAAATGATTATTTTGAAATTAAAGGTAAGGCCTCGGCAGTTTTGTAATGCACTTTAAAGGCAAGATATTTTCATTACATTTAACACAAACTCTTTTTTTTCCACAATTTTCAAGTTTCATGAGTTAAAAGCTCTAGTTCATGGCAGGAATGGCAGGAGTTAAGACATCGCGGAAGGAGTTAAAAGATCATGGAAGGAGTTAACAGATCACAGTAGGTGTTAAGAGATCAAGGCAGGAGTTAATAAATAATGGCAAGAGTTAATAGACCACGGTAGGAGTTAAAAATCATGACAGGAGTTAAGAGATCATGGTATGAGTTAACAGATCATGGTAGGAACTAAAAGGTCATGGTAGGAGTTAAGAGATCATGGCAGGAGTTAATAAATCATGACAGGATTTAAAAGATTATGGTAGGAGATCATGGTAGGAGTTAAGAGATCATGGTACGAGTTAAGAAATCATGGTAGGAATTAAGTCATGGTAGGAGTTAAGAGATCACGGTATGAGTTAAGCGATCATGGTACGAGTTAAGAGATCATGGTGGGAGTAAAGAGATCATGGTAGGAATTAAAAGCCATGGTTGGAGTTAAGAGATCATGGTATGAGTTAGGAGATCATGGCAGGAGTTAAGAGATCATGGTAGGAATTAAAAGTCATGGTGGGAGTTAAGAGATCATGGCAGGAATTAAAAGATCAAGGCAGGAGGAGTTTAAAGATCATGGTAGGAGTTAAGAATAATGGTAGGAGTTAAGGGATCATAGGAGTTAGGAGATCCTGCTAAGAGTTAAGAGGTCAAGGTAGGAGTTTAGGGACCGTGAAATTAGTTAAAAGATCATGGCAGGAGTTAACAGATTATGACACTATGTTCATTTAACTGATCACCTTTAATTTGTTTATATGTAATATTTTGTCTTCACGTTTTAGGTAACAGAGCTGCCTCACATTCATGACCCCGAGATGCGGGGTTACAGGTTGCTAGAAAAAGAGGCAGAGGATGTTGTCCGCTGTGTAAAATATGAAAGAGAGGAAGATGTGGTGCGTATATTACTGAAGAATGATCGTGATTCGAGAGAAATCTGTACAATAATTGTACAAGATGGCAGTACAGCTCTACATGCCATGGCACAACAATCAAGGCCACAAATTCTGCAGGTATTCATTCACATTTAATTTTTATTTTTTGCAACCATATATATATATATATATTATTATGTAAGTTATCATATTAAAATATGTAACTTCTCATATTAAAAATCCATCTTACAAAATGGTTTGTGGAGGTTTAAAGTCTCTTAAATATGCACATATTTCATACCTTCTGGGAAAATTTTACTTGGGAAAAAGACTGTAGTACACAATACAAAGAGATAGACTTTCAATCATGACTCTGCAAAGAAAGCTTTGAAAAATTAAACCAGATAATTCTTATAAAAAGGACAGCTCATGCACATATTATTTAATAAAAAAAATACAAATATGAATTATTGAAGCAAAATATTACTGAATTAAGTACCACTTGGCTGTTTGACTCTGTGTAAGTTCCTTTAACATTTAGGTTATACAATAGGGCTGACTCCCTAACTGCATGGTAATACAGTAAAATGGGCTTATTTTGCCCAAGCTTTATTTCATGATTTAGTATATAGCAGTCTTAGACCCTTCTGTTAATATTTTGTGACTTGTAACTATGTTTCTGGATATAATGCTAGTTAATATTCCTGCTTGTTGAATTTGCTAGACACACTGGTCATACATACTTAATAACCCCCAAAAAACTTGAATATCATCAACAATGCCTACATAAAAAATTCAATGAAAGAAGGAAAGTTTATGATCTGCAAAAGGCAATTTTGAACTGGGCCTTGCAACAAAAAACAATTATTTCCTGTATGACTTCATTGTGGTTTTAATTTACGATGTTCAATATCTAGGAATCAATAAAACGCTGTTTGTGCAGGGCCTTTAAGTTTTAAGTATTCTAGCTGATATGCAATCATAAACATATCACATTCAAGTACACTTAAAGCAGACGCAAATATTGCTGAAATGACAATGAATATAAAGTTACTTGTTTGACAAATACAAATTATTCTCCGACTTAATGGAATCCTTTCATCTTTTCTTTTTAATTATATATAACATGTTTGCATAAAATACAAATTCTGTATACCAGACACCACAAAAGTGGAATATACAATGCTGTCAGAAAATGGCTGATGTCAGAAAAATAGATACCACTTACAAGGTGTTGGATATTGTTCAGAAGTGATCTCCATGTTGAGATTAAGTAATAATGTTTCTGTATACTGCATCATGTCTTATAACATAATTTTATTTGGGTTTGAAACAAAAATAAAAGATTTAAAAAAAAATGTATTCCTCCATTGCAAATTACTATCAACTTTTCCTAAAATAATGCTTGTTTCACCATGGAGGCAAGCACTGGTTCTTCCCAGGAAGTATCACCAGTTAAAGAACCAGACTGTCTTTTCACAAAGAGCTAGGCTAAGTTAGCTGGACAGTCCTGTATCTAAAAGATTTCTCTCTCTCTCTGTTATGGAGGCTTTCTCTCACTCTGCCACTCTGGTCAGGTTGCTCTGTGTCTTAACTAGCAAAGGATGAATTGGCACCCTGAGTGACTGCCTTTGTATGTAAAGCACCTTTGAACTTGTAATCAGGCAAAGGGCGCTATATAAATCTAGTATATGATATACATCAACGTCTAATTTTCATTAGCTTAAAACTGAGGTATTCTTATCAATATATCAATGTATATATGTTTTCAATATATTACAGTTATTGCTTGACCTTGGAGTTAACATTAATGCCAGAAATAATGAAGGCAAGACTGCATTGCAAACAGCCCTACTCTACAACAATTTACTTGCTGCTCGCATGCTCATAGACAGTGGAGCAGATATCAACGAGACCCTTTCTAAACGTACGGGAATGTCTTTATTACATAAACTTGTAATGAGAGACAATCTTCAGGGGACACAACTCTTAGTGGAAAGAGGTGCATTAGTGAATACCCGTGATTCAGCAGGAAGAACGCCCCTGCATTTGACTTTGTTAAGAAATAGCTCCAAGATGACACAGTATTTGATTGAGAAAGGCGGAGAAGTAAATGCAATAGATGGAAATGGAGACAGCTTATTACATGTATCTTTACAATACAAAAATACAGACATAACTAAGCTGCTTATTCAGAAGGGAGCAGACGTGACATTGAAAAATAAACAAGGCCTTACCCCCTTACACCTGGCAGTTGACGGTCCATTTGTAGACATTACACGAGTAATTCTCAAAAAGAGTACAACTAACGTGAACACAAAAGAAAAACTAATGGGAAGAACACCACTGCATTTAGCGTGTGCACTGAACTGCACACAAATTGCACGAATGCTTACAGATCATGGTGCAGATGTGAACTTGTCTACAACTTTTCGTAAATCCCCGCTACATATAACAGCAAAACATGGGGCAACAGAAACTGCCCAATTGCTCATCAAACAGCATGCCAATGTTAACATGCTTACTACTGGCAATAAAACACCTCTACATGAGGCAATTGAGTATAGAAGTTACAATATTGGAACTCTTTTAGTTCAAGCTGGGACAAATATTAACTTTCGAGATCTTCATGGATTAACTCCTCTACACTATGCTGTAAATGCTCAAGCGCTTAGTTTTGTGACATATTTACTGCATCATGGTGCAATGATAAATGCACGAGACAATAAACAAAAGACAGCGTTACACCATGCTGCACAACTCGACAGCCATGATATATGTATGTTTCTGCTTAAAGCTGGAATTGATCGTGACTCTCCCGATGAAGACAACAAGCTGGCAGATTTCTACGCAACTACTCCTCAACTTAAAACTATTCTCAAAGAAGGACACGAACCAAAGAAAACTGACAAGAAAAAAACTCTGTCAAGACATTAGAAAAGATAATGGTCATTGTATTTGGGGAAAAAAACATCAGAAAACTTCTATCATGAAAATGATAACTGCAATTATATATCATTTCCAAATTTTATATTTCAACATTAAAAACTAGAACAAGGACATTAAAATATTGAACTTGAAAGTTTAAATTGATAGATGAAGATAACCTTTGTTTTCTGTGATAAAACTATTTCTTTTATTGTTTTATTTTCTTATATAGCACTCTTGGTTTTTATTATTATTACATTGTTACACAGTTATGTTTGTTTGCTAATCCTTTCAATAGGAATGTACAATTCTATAAATTAACAAGAGGGTCATGATGACCCTGGATCGCTCACCTGAGAAGTATGAGCTACATGTTTCAAATGTCAAACTGATGATTTTTAGAAATTTTTCGGAAGATTTTCCGATGTACAATCAAGTAACCCCTGAGGCTGGGCCAATTTTACCCCGGGGGTCATGATTTGAACAAAGTTTGTTGAAGTCTACTAGGCAATGTTACATATCAAATATCTAAGATCTAGGCCTTCTGGTTATTTTTAGCAAATTTATGAAGTTTTCCCTATGTACAATCAAGTAACCCCTGGGGCTGGGTCAATTTGACCCTGGCGGGTCAAGATTTGAATAAATTTTGTAGAGGTCCACTAGGCAATGCTACATGTCAAATATCTAAGCTCTAGGCCTTCTGGTTTATTTTTAGAAAATTTTGAAGATTTTTCTATGTACAATCAAGTAACCCCATGAGGCGGGGTCAATTTGACCTGGGGGGTCATGATTTGAACATATTTTGTAGAAGTCTATTAGGCAATGCTACATGTCAAATATCTAAGATCTAGGCCTTCTGGTTTATTTTTAAAAATATTTTGAAGATTTTCCTATGTAAAATCAAGTGACCCCTGGGGCGGGGTCAATTTTGACCTCAGGGGCCATGATTTGAACAAATTTTGTAGAGGTCCACTAGGCAATGCTACATGTCAAATATCTAAGCTCTAGGCCTTCTGGTTTATTTTTAGAAACTTTTTGTAGATTTTCCTATGTAAAATCAAGTGACCCCTGGGGCGGGGTCAATTTTGACCCCGGGAGTCATGATTTGAACAAATTTTGTAGAGCTCTAGGCCTTCTGGTTTATTTTTAGAAAATTCTGAAGATTTTTTATGTACAATCAAGTAACCCCATGGGGCGGGGTCAATTTGACCCCGGGAGTCATGATTTGAATAAGTTTTGTATAGAAATCTTTTGAAGATTTTCCTGTGTAAAATCAAGTGACCCCTGGGACAGGGTAAATTTTGACCCCGGGGGTCAGGTTTGAACAAATTTTGTAGAGATCCACTAGGCAATGCTACAGGTCAAACATCTAAGCTCTAGGCCTTCTGGTTTATTTTTTACAAAATTTTGAAGATTTTCCTATACAAATCTATGTAAAATCAAGTGACCCCTGGAGCCGGGTCAATTCTGACCCCGGGGTCATGATTTGAACAACTTTAGTAGAGGTCCACTAGGCAATGCTACATGTCAAATATCTAAGCTCTAGGGTTTCTGGTTTTTGAGAAGAAGATTTTTAAAGATTTTCCTATGTAAAATCAAGTGACACCTTGGGCGGTGTCATGATTTGAACAAATTTGGTAGAGGTCCACTAGGCAATGCTTCACACCAAATATCTAAGCTCTAGGCTTCTGGTTTTTGAGAAGAAGATTTTTAAAGTTTTTCCTTTCGGTTGCCATGTCAACCAGAGTTCTGCATGGAATTCAATTCTTTGAACAATTTTTGTAGAGCTTCACCCAAGGAACATTCCTGTGAAGTTTGGATGAAATTGGCCTAGCGGTTTATGAGGAGATGTTGTTTAAAGTAAAACTTTACGGACGGACGGTGGATGCCGGACGGTGAGTGATCCTAATAGCTCACCCTGAGCCTTTGGCTCTGGTGAGCTAAAAAGGAAAAACAACCTTTTGCCTATTTGCCTCGCATGCCTGAAGAATGGAATAGCTTTTAGGAGATACTGTAATAATTTGGTAACAAGAGGACCATGATGGTCCTGAATCGCTCACCTCTTCCCACATGACCCAGTTTTGAGTATGACATCGTTTTTTCTATTATTTGACATAGTGACCTAGTTTTTGAGATCATGTGACCCAGTTTTGAACTTGACTTAGATATTATCAAGATAAAAATTCTGACCAATTTTCATGAAGATCCATTGAAAAATATGGTCTCTAGAGAGGTCAAAAGGTTTTTCTATTATTTGACCTATTGAACTAGTTTTCGAAGGTATGTGACCCTGATTTGAACTTGACCTAAATATCATCAAGGTGAACATTCTCACTAATTTTCATGAAGATCTAATGAAAAATATGGCCTCTAGAGAGATCACAAGGTTTTTTTATTATTTGATCTACTGGCCTAGTTTTTGACCGCACGTGACCCAGTTTCAAACTGACCTAGATATCATCAAGGTGAACATTCAGATCAATTTTCATGAAGATCCATTGAAAAAAAATGGCCTCTAGAGAGGTCAAAAGATTTTAATAATTCTAGACCTACTGACCTAGTTTTTGACCGCAGTTGACCCAGTTTCAAACTTGACCTAGATATCATCAAGGTGAACATTCAGACCAACTTTCATACAGATCCCATGAAAAGTATGGCCTCTTGAGAGGTCACAAGGTTTTTTTATTATTTGATCTACTGACCTAGTTTTTTAAGCCATGTGACCCAGTTTCAAACTTGACCTAGATATCATCAAGGTGAACGCTCTGACCAATTTTTATGGAGATCCATACACAAGTATGGCCTCTAGAGAGGTCACAAGGTTTTTCTATTTTTAGACCTACTGACCTAGATTTTGATGGCACGTGACCCACTTTCAAACCTGACCTAGATATCATCAAGGTGAACGTTCTGACCAATTTTCATGAAGATCTCATGAAATATATGGCCTCTAGAGAGGTCACAAGGTTTTTCTATTTTTAGACCTACTGACCTAGTTTTTGACCGCACGTGACCCAGTTTCAAACTTGATCTAGATATCATCAAGATGAACATTCAGACCAACTTTCATATAGATCCCATGAAAAATATGGCCTCTAGAGAGGTCACAAGGTTTTTCTATTATTTGACCTACTGACCTAGTTTTTGATGGCATGTGACCAAGTTTCAAACTTGACCTAAATATCATCAAGGTGAACACTCTGACCAATTTTCATGAAGATCTTGTTAAATATATGGCCTCTAGAGAGGTCACAAGGTTTTTCTATTTTTAGACCTACTGACCTAGTTTTTGACGGCACGTGACCCAGTTTCGAACTTAACCTAGATATCATCAAGGTGAACATTCAGACAAATTTTCATGAAGATCTTGTGAAATATATGGCCTCTAGAGAGGTCACAAGGTTTTTCTATTTTTAGACCTACTGACCTAGTTTTGATGGCACGTGGCCCAGTTTCAAACTTGACCTAGATATCATCAAGGTGAACATTCTGATCAATTTTCATGAAGATCTTGTGAAATATATGGCCTCTAGAGAGGTCACAAGGTTTTTCTATTTTTAGACCTACTGACCTAGTTTTTGAAGGCACGTGACCCAGTTTCGAACTTGACCTAGATATCATCAAGATGAACATTCTGACCAACTTTCATAAAGATCCCATGAAAAATGTGACCTCTAGAGATGTCACAAGGAAAAGTTTACACACGCACGGACGACGGACGCTGCGCGATCACAAAAGCTCACCTTGTCACTTCGTGACAGGTGAGCTAAAAAACTGCTTCTGTTCCATAGTAAACAAGAGTTTGAACACAAAAATTACTTTTGTTAGAATTTTCACTAAAAATGCTAAAAACACAAATATATAAGTCAATCAAGATGACCAAGTCTGAGATTTTATTGAGGCAAACGTTCATAGTACCACTTTCAGAATGCTTGCAGTAAAACTGTTAATGACATAGAATGCAAGGCAACTGATGCCTGACGGGGATGATGTGCTAATGTGCTTTGGTGAGCTAAATGTTACTGTCAGATATGCCTTTGGGTGAGATTTAACAGTCTGACTACAATATCATATTTCTTGCAAAGGGTGTGGAAATCCTGACATTTTTCACTTGACCACAGATAAGTGAGACTTTTTACAGATTTTGTTAAAAATAACATAATTTAGTGTATTACAGTAACTGTGACAAAAAATTAATTGTTAACACTTTTGCTTGTATACAAGGCTGAAGACGGTGCTGGGGGACATTCAACAGATAGAATAGAATACAATGCCCAAAACACAGTACATGTATGTACAAAGCCATGTGAATTCAGAAAATCAATACTCTTGAAACTTTCTTACTGGTTTTGAATCATTCTCACGATCTATTGGTTCTGTTAATTTTTGTTTCTGCCTGACTATTGACTCCCCATTTTCCCTTTGGCTCAATTCTGTCAGCCTTTGGAATTTTTATAACAAATTTGTCCAAAATTTTGTCAAAACTATTTACCTTTCCAGTTTCTATTCGCTGAGTTACCGTGAGAAAAATCATGCGAGACTGAGAACAAGAGCAAATGAGAATGCGGAAAGTGATGCTAAATTTAGATGCAAGAGTATGTTTTTTTTAAAAAACTACAGCAATCGAGAGGCCCTCGGCGGGTAAAAATGGGTTTCATAAGTTAAATTATTTACATCACTTTGTACTTGAAAATGTTTTCTTGTCCGCAGACAAATATTCAATGAACAAATACATTTGTCCGTTGGCAAAAAGTCCAGAGTCAGACAAGTCGGACATAGGAATTCCACACACACATGTCTTGAGTACCACTTTTCAGCTAACACCTTGTGTATGCATCATATCACATCAATGTAAAAAGTAGTTAGTTGCTTTATGTTAATTTAAATGTAGGGATGAATTGAAAAAAGCTATTTATACAACTTTTTGTCAAAGACTTATTTTTATACAATAATTAGTTCAATGTGTATATCAAGGGGCTTACAAGTTGTCTAAGGGCTCTGAGAGAAAGAAGAGAATACCATTTGTACTGACCTGGGTTTTAGCTTCTTCACTGCCTGGTTCCTGTGCCATAGATGCTGCGAGTGCACAATGTAAACAGTCAGCTGACTCTTCCCCATGGACATCATGATCTACATCCTGTCAAAATTAACCTAAATGTTACAATCTTGAAAACATATCTTTATACTTTCTAAAACATAGACAATATCAAATCTTAGATATGACACCTATCTGTTATTTATACTTACGTTAACAGACTCTTGATCTTGGCAATATGACATTACCTTTGTCATCCTTACATTTATCACCAATGCTTTACAGGCTCTTATTCTTAACTTCAACAAATCCTTTGTCATCCATAATTCACAAGCCTTACATGTAACTCAAACCTTCCTTATCCAACAAGCCTTATGTACTATGTGATATAACATTTGTAATCAACACAGCTACTATCCATGCTTTACAGTCTTATTCTTGCTGTATCACATACCTAGGGCTCAACCTAGGGGGAAACTTGATTGAAACAGTTGCTTTTGATCTCTGAACTTTGCTCAAATTTAATATAACAAGAGCTGTCGGAGGACAGCAATGCTCGACTATTCAACAGCCTTGTCAATTGAAAGAATACAAAAGTTGAAAAAGGGGCATAATTTTGTAAAATGCAAAGTAGAGGTATTGAACCTCTGTACTGCATGTCATATCATGACAGTGAACAAGAGTGTGAAGTTTCAATCCTTTCCAATTTGTGGATACTGAGATACCAGCTTACATACAAAAACTTAACCAAAAACTGCTAAGTCGAAAAAGGGGCATAATTTTGTAAAAATGCAAAGTAGAGTTATAGGACCTTCACAGTGCATGTAAGATCATGACAGTGAACAAGTGTGTGAAGTTTCAATCCATTCCAATTAGTGGATACTGAGATATCAGATTACATACAAAAATTTAACCAAAAACTGCTAAGTTGAAAAAGGGGCATAATTTTGAAGAAAAAAAAAGAGTAGAGTTATGGAACTTGCTTAGTGCATGTCAGATCATGACAGTGAACAAGTATGTGAAGTTTCAATCCATTCCAATTAGTGGATACTGAGATATCAGATTACATACAAAATTTAACCAAAAACTGCTAAGTCGAAAAAGGGGCATAATTTTGAAGAAGAAAAAAGAGAGTAGAGTTATGGAACTTGCTTAGTGAATGTCAGATCATGACAGTGAACAAGTATGTGAAGTTTCAATCCATTCCTATAAGTAACTACTGAGATACCAGCTTACATACAAAACCTTAACCAAAAATTTCTAAGTAGAAAAAGGGGTATAATTTTGTAAAAAAGCAAAATAGGGTTATGGAACCTGTGCAATGTAGGTCAGTTTATCACAGTGAATAAGTGTGTGAAGTTTCAATCCATTCCCACAAGTGGTTACTGAGATACACTCGAAACCCGTTATAACGCTACTCGATATACCGCGGTATTCGTTATAACGCGGTAGGTTCTTGGCTCCGGAATTTTCTTGGGTTAAAAAAAAAAAAATTTTTTTTTTTTTTTACCCCAGAAAATTCCGAGTCCGCGGATGTTTTTGATCATAACCAGCGTTAAAACTACATGTACCTGTACATTGTACTTTTACACCTTTGCCATGACAACTGTGTCAAAAATCAATAATTGTTTGCTGGCTTACTTGTTTGCGTATCGGCTTTGTTAAAAGTTTGAATACATGAAGACATGTGACAATTAGGCAATCAGTACCGTGTCAAAAATAGATTGTTTGCATAACAAGCGTGTAAAATTGGTCAGTCAACTATCAAACCGATTAAGTTTGCACCAATTAAGCGGATGACATGAACACTTGAGTGAATAAAAAATCGAACAACATGCCCAGTTTTGTAATAAAATGCAGCCGTTCACCATTCTCAGTTCATCGGAATTTGCGAAGATTCGACACTTTGAAAGCCATATTGAGAATGTTCTCCCTTTTTAATATCGTATATATACGACGGCGATTTAACAATTTTCTATCTTATTTATCGATTTTCTTCATGTATTCAAAATTAAATTTTTTAAGACTGTCCATGGTTTATTCTCTTTTAGTTACATAAACCCCAAGTGCAATTGCATTGCGTATGTAATTCTCATGACCGCGCAGTCCTCACACAGCGTTATACATGTTTACTTCCGGGATAAACAATTCTAACTTTCTTTTAGAATCACGACAAAATGAGAAGATGACATAGCGTTATAATTCTTTTAATGTATTTTTCAGTAGCATTTAAGGTAAATAAATGTCCCGTTTATACGATTCTTATTTCTTATTAACATAAAACAGCGTCCAAAATACATTACCGGTGGGTGGGGTATTGCATTTACCGCTGATACGATCAACCCGCGTTATAAATTTAACCCCGCTAGATCCGCGGGTCTCGAACCTTGGACCCCGATGATAGCGTTATAACGGGGTCCCAGTGTACCAGCTTACATACAAAACCTTAACCAAAAATTTCTAAGTCGAAAAAGGAGCATAATTTTGTAAAAAAGCAAAATAGAGTTATGGAACCTGTGCAATGTAAGTCAGTTTATCACAGTGAATAAGTGTGTGAAGTTTCAATCCATTCCCACAAGTGGTTACTGAGATACCAGCTTACATACAAAACCTTAACCAAATCGGGACGCGGGCGCGGACGCAGACGACGACGCATGGGCGAGTCCAACAGCTCTACTATTCTATGAATAGTCGAGCTAAAAAGGAAATCCAAGGTTCCCATAATAGTTTATCCATACTGATAACTGTTGACAATTTGCAAGTGTGTTAATATAATCTGAACAAATACCTCTTGCATTCTGATGGCATAATCTAAGTCTACTTCCATTTATTAGAGATTTATGTCAAAACTGTAAAAATGAATCAAACTATCTAATACATCCAAGGCATGGTAGACTAGGTTAAGTTTCTTACATAGAGCTTTAAGTTTTTCCTGATGTGTGAATGTAAAAAGTAAGCTTTGTAAACAAATTGTTGATTAATCTGACAATGCTACAGAAATATTTTGCCTCCACACTTTTGGAAAGCTTCAGGAAAGACAAATAAGCATTTTAAAAATTCTAATGTAATACTAACCAATTGCAGACTGATTTTTGTTACTCATTCTATATGAATGTATATACACTTCTAATTTCCAAAATTTACTTTTCATTTTTACTCAAAGGTGATACAGCCAGATTTTGCAAACATAGCTTTAGATCAAAACCATAATGCACTGAATATGATGTAACTAAGAAAATGAATGGTCACATCAGTAATTTTTATCAGAAATAAGCAAATTTTAGCCTTTTTATCAATCTGTCACTGTCTTCAAATTCACAAGCTTGTGTGGAATTGTAACTGTTCACTGAAAAGAATCCCAACTTTTTCCAGAAATCTCTCCATTTCTTCTTAAATCAGCATAAGGCTCAAAAAGTTTGACATAGCTTGAACCCCGATACCCTTCTTGATTGACACATCTTTTACTCGAGCATTAAAAATTCTGTTCCATGGAGTACAACATACCCTTTGTGATTAACACATCAGTTAGTCATGCTTTTAAGACTCAGATCCTTGAACGTGACTGTAATCCATGTATCTGTGATGCCTTACAAACTTGGGCCCTTGAAGTGTGACATCACCTCATTCCATTTTTTTTTATACCACAACCCTTACAGTACCTCCACCATTTTGATAAAGCTTGATGGAAACAGTTACCTTAGATTTTTCTGGACTGCTGTTGGGTGTATTTCTTGGACTGTGGGGACTATGAGAGGACCTTGATCTCTCTACAGGACCTGCAGACTGTATCCGTCTTGTGGTTAGGTCTAATTTCAGATCAAGCTTCTCCTTGAGTAGAGATGTCATGGGACGAGGGGTAAATTCAACTGGCTGGAACTAATGGAAACATGTCCGTTAATTATTTTAACAAAATGAGTATGGGAATGAATTTAGATTTTATAAAGAAAAATGTACATTTCCCTGATCAAAAATATCTTTAAAATATTAAAAGTTCCTACAACCAACACAGGAGTCCTACAGAATGATGTATAACTTATACCTAGTTCTTACTCCTGAAAAATACTTTTATTGACTTGGTGGACCAAACAGTATATAAAAACTGTAACATAATTTGGTTTTAGTATATTAACTTGGTTTATAACCTTGTTTTTCAGGGAATTAGTGGAATATTAGTGATATAAATCTGGTATTTTCACAGAGAAAGTAATAATTACTGTTGCTGATGAATTTGCTGAAATTTAGTTAAACATGAAATAAAAAGAAGACATATTTTTTTCCAGTGTAAGATCATACTGTCTATCGTTCGTGAACATGAACAACATATCTTACATTTTCATTTGTGGCTATGATACTTGTGAAAATATTGTATCTGGTGTTCATTTGGTTAAAGATATTTTGATCTTACACAGAAACATAGAAATATCCTCTATATTCTACATAAATGATAAATGCACTGCATAAAATACTTTCAATGACTAGTAAGTCAATACTTCATACAAAAGTATGTATACACTAACTGCTGTTTTTTTGGTGGTGTATTCGTCTGCCATGGGGTTCAGTCCCCCAGGTGAGAAAATCAGTGGGGTAGAAGTATCTCTCCCCGGAGTCGTCAAGGGATAATTCGTGTGACCATGTAATGTCTCTTCCGGTGAATTTGGCCGCAACACCTGATCAGCGGCTAGATTGGCACGTCTGTTTAGTTCCTTGCGTAGATCTTCTATAGTGTGTATTGTAAACCTGAAGTCAAGTTTATGTGACAAGGTAAGGAAACAAAGAAAACACAACATGTAAAGGCCCTTAACCTAGCAACAAAATATTCACTAAGATTTTTTACTACAAACAAAATTAAGCAGAAGATACTTAATCTAATTTATATATGAATCAACTTGGTTTCCATTTAAATGGAAGCGACATAACAGTCTAATATTGAAGTGAATGTTCTTTAGACGCGGCTACAAAACCTGAAAGTTTCACCAATATAACACCAAAAACCCTCTATCCTTCGCCCTGAAAATCATAAGAACTACAGTATGTATGGATAATCAGTCCACATTTTATTACTTATAACAATTATCTATAAATGAAGAACAGAATTCTGTTAATTTATAACCAGATTTAAGAAATCAAAAACAGCATAATTATGAAACAGAATAGGCTACTTTGCTATAGCTACGAGATGACTAGAGTGATGGAACCAGTACTAGGTGTATTTTTATGTTGAATGTTTCTCTACAAGGAAATTAAATCAATGCCGACTTTTATTTTGGTGCTTTTATTCATAACCCACCTGCCTTGAATCATCAAAACATTGGTAGAAAATAACTTATTCTTATTATTTTTGGGAAAAATTTGATAAATTTGATTCCATTTAAGTATATAGAACAAGAAACTACTTTTGAAAAAGTTCATGGTCCACCTCACCCACCTTCATTTGAATGGACATGGTAACTGATATGTAATATCTGAGTTTGTTTGGTCAAATCAATCTATCAATGACAAACACTGGACATGAAATATAGATGGATTCAATAAAGGGAGATAATTCAAACAGGGGTAAAATTTATGCAAATTTACAAGACTTACACCAAAAGCACATGAATTACTATAATTACAACACATTCAGAGTGATTATAACACAATATTATTAAGTATAAAATCCTATAATACCTGAAGGAAAACCCAAATATCTGCTAAAAACAAAGATAGGATAATAAGATAATTCAGATATAACTGGAAACCAAAAATAATACTTGAGAAAACAGGTGAACCCAACTACTGTCTCGAACATATGTTACCATTTGCATCTAAATATAAAATGTCGAGGTTCCATGAGGGGCAGGACTGATGAAAACAGCAGCCCCTTAGTGACAGGTTGGATTATGGGATAGCGCCTCCGAATGCTGCAAACATATACATATCAATACACTCTATAAACAAGTACAATACATACATGCAATAAACAAATGATAGGTAGGCTCTGTTTTAACATGCTTTGTACTTCTGCACTAGACATTGCTTTAAAAAATCATGCAAATTTTCACTTAAATGGAAAGGTGAATTGATAGATCTGCAAATATCCAGGCACATTAGCACAACAAGGTTTGTTGAAGGCCAGACAAATTCAAATTCCACTGGGTAAAAAAAAATACAGAGCAAATAAAAATGATCCCTAATTGATCTTAGATCTCACAGTGTGACCTTTACCATGAACTGACAGGACTAGAGGTTGTCTCATTATGATTAACATTTGTAACATGTAACCAAAAAATCCCTAAAGTGGGTAAAATGGTACAATGCAGACACCATATTGTGGCAGATGGACAGAAAGACAACCAACCTCACCAACAGTCTCCTTAAAAAATGGGGGGTGGGGGGAGAGATCATAATTTTTAACTGGATTGTGCATGTTACATGTATAAGCAAGATTGGCACATTTTTTGTTTGTTTTTTTTTTAAAGAAAATTTCTTCTTGACCCATTGTTTAAATTTTAACTGTAGCACATGGTCAAACAGCTTTAATTTAAATCTGATAGCAAGACCTTTTATCAATATACATGTACAACTAACAAAAACTGCTGTTTCAAAAACACTTTTAATTTCAGTTGTAATTGTAATTCAATGAGGGATATAAATTATTCTTCTTCTACATATAGTATTATATAACTGAAATATCACTGGATAATCCTGGTGTAAAACAAGTTTTTATTTAAATATATAGTATAAACATGCATTACACAAGACTGTGAAAAGGAAGTGAATTCTGTAAATAATTAAGTGAATTTGTGATAATTGTTTAAGAAATATACTTAGTAATTCTACATAGGTTCCTATAGAGAGAGTCTGAAAAGATGCAGTATAGCTTTGTTAAATAATACAGAAAATAAAGAAAAATATGTAATTAGAATTGAAGAAGAACACTTAAAAGCATGACATGTCCAAGTTCAAGGTTACTCATTAAAACTAATTGCAAGAGCACTGCTTGCAGATGCCAATGCTCATCTGACAGGGGTCTGAAATAAGGCAAAATGCAAAATAAGAGTTATGGTTCTTGGCCTTTTTACTAGTCTAACCCAGTGATGATAAACACATGTATAAAGTTTCAATGCTTCAGTTCTTAAAGTAGTAAAAACAAGATGTGTGTTCATAGGACACAGCTGCTCACTGCCCAACCCCTCTTTCTGTCACCATATATGGCTTTATGACTCTTAGGTCAAATATTTTTTAAGGTAAATGCAATATCTTTAAGCAGTTTTTGTGTATTTTTAAATAAGTCAAGGACCATAACTCTGGTCTTGCTGAAATGTGTTTGTGTACAACTTCACATCCTATAATGTTTCATAATTTTATGTCGAACACTTTGAAATACATGCAACATAAACTTTTAGGCCCTTTTACGCATAAGTTTTGACTATGTCAAGGGCCAGAACTCTGGCATGACTATGTGAAATTCCAATTAAAATACCAGATGCACAACTTCACATGCTGAATGAATATTCAGTAAAGTTTGATGACTCTGAGTCAAAAAACTTTTTGAGATATTCACAACACAAATAGGACAGATGGCCATGAGTCCCCACCCAAACCCAATTTTTTTCTTTTTTGGTGGGGGGGGGGGGGGGGGGGGGGCATAAAAAGTTGACATAAACCAAAAAAAAAACAAAAAACCCCGAGATATTTTTAGCAAATGAACAAGATCTTTACACACAACCCACCTGTCCTATACATATTTTACCGTTCTGTTTCATAGAATTGGATACTTAAAATATTCTGAAAGAGTTGCCCCCCTTTAAAAATGAATGTCATTTGTAAAGAAATAAAAGTAAACAATTGTCAAAAATGATGTTTAACCTAGTTATGTAAAGTTTAGGCACTAAGACATTGTTGCAAATGCATCAAAATGAAGACATGTAACAGCTTTTTAAAAATGGTGAGCTTTTAAAGGCATTGAACTGTCCAGAAGTGTGGCCCCTTCATGCAGTCCCTTTCCGGAATTCAATACATATATGAGTACACTGACAATGGTTTTGTAAAGTAATATAAATGCTTTATATGCTGTATAATTTTCATGTAAAACAATTCTTTCTTTCTATGATTTGGTGATGTTTGAATTTTTTTCTCCGAAACATGGACCTAAGTCTTAAAGCATTGAAGAATTGTGGACTTAACATTGTAAGAACTGTCAATTTTCTTAGTACAAAGAGGACAATAACTCTGACAATACAAATGTGAGTCAAAGCAATCGCTTTAAAGAAAACAAGAGGACCATGATGGTCCTGAATCGCTCACCTCTTCCCACATGACCCAGTTTTGAGTATGACGTTGTTTTTTCTCACAAGGTTTTCTATTATTTGACCTACTGACCTAGTTTTTGAAGGCACGTGACCCACTTTTGAACGTGACCTAGATATCATCAAGATGAACATTCTGACCAATTTTCATGAAGATCTCATGAAATATATGGCCTCTAGAGAGGTCACAAGGTTTTTCTATTTTTAGACCTATTGACCTAGTTTTTGACCGCACATGACCCTGTTTCAAAAATGACCTAGATATCATCAAGATGAACATTCAGACCAATTTTCATACAGATCCCATGAAAATGGCCTTTAGAGAGGTCACAAGGTTTTTCTATTATTTGACCTACTGACCTAGTTTTTGATGGCACGTGATCCACTTTAGAACTTGATCTAGATATCATCAAGATGAACATTCAGACCAACTTTCATACAGATCACAAGAAAAATATGGCCTCTAGAGAGGTCACAAGGTTTTTCTATTATTTGACCTACTGACCTAGTTTTTGACCGCACGTGACCCAGTTTCGAACTTGACCTAGATATCATCAAGATGAACATTCAGACTAGCTTTCATACAGATCCCATGAAAAATATGGCCTTTAGAGAGGTCACAAGGTTTTTCTATTATTTGACCTAGTGACCTAGTTTTTGATGGCACGTGACCCAGTTTCAAACTTGACCTAGATATCATCAAGCTGAACGTTCCGACCAATTTTCATGAAGATCTTGTGAAATATATGGCCTCTAGAGAGGTCACAAGGTTTCTCTATTTTTAGACCTACTGACCTAGTTTTTGACGGCACGTGACCCAGTTTCAAAGCTGACCTAGATATCATCAAGGTGAACATTCTGACCAATTTTCATGAAGATCTTGTGAAATATACGGCCTCTAGAGAGGTCACAAAGTTTTTCTATTTTTAGACCTACTGACCTAGTTTTTGAAGGCACGTGACCCAGTTTCAAACTTGACCTAGATATCATCAAGTGAACATTCGACCAACTTTCATAAAGATCCCATGAAAAATGGACCTCTAGAGTGGTCACAAGCATATTTACGACGCATGACGCAGTTGGACGGACGACGTGAACTGACTACGATCACAAAAGTCACCTTGTCACATTTGTGACAGGTGAGCTAAAATAAGGCCATATTAACACAGGTAATCCTCCCACGGCATATTATAACTGAAGCCTAAGTTCCTGCAATTAGTGTCTGAAAAGTATAATTTTGGAAACTTTGAAGAACCATTAATAGTTGTGGTCCGCACAGGGTTTTAAAATGTGGAAGAAAGAATAAGTCTTGTGGTGAGCGTGGTTTACTGCTAAATTTTATTAATTTCATGACAGTATAGCTAGAGTTTTTCTATATGCACTGAAAAGAAGGAATGGAAAGCAACAGGAACAAGAGTGCCAGAATGTCACAATACATGTCTGTCACAGCAAATTCTTTACTCTACGGCTGTATTTGCAAATGGAAATTTAATTTATGTGGTTGTTAGTAATCATTGTAAGTCATTTTTGTTTTTCTAAGTCCACAAAATAGCTCCTTACCAGTAGAGATACCTTAAAATACACTAAAATTGGAAAGTAACATCTAAAATAAAAATGGCCTAGAGAGGTACAAGGTTTCATTTTGACTTGACCTGTTGGCGGACCCAGTTTCACTAACCTAGATTATCAAGTGAGTTCGTAATTGAAGATTGTGAATAAGCTCTAGAGGCACAAGGTTTTCTATTTTTAGACTACGACCTAGTTTTTGAGGCATACCGTTTCAAAGTTGACTAGTATCTAAGGGAATTCGCATTTCTGAAGATTGTGAAATATAGCTCTAGAAGGTCACAGGTTTTTATTTTTAGACTACGACTAGTTTGAAGGCCGTGACCAGTTATGACTAATATCATAAGTTGACATTGCACTCTTAAGATCCATGAAAATGTGACCTTAGATGGTCACAAGCAAAGTTTTGGCGCGGCCGCATGGAGGAGACGACACGCGTCAAAAGCTCTGTCTTGTGAGTGAGACAAGGCCAATTCAATGGCTAATCCCCCGGGCTTTATAGAGGCTAAAGTTCCTGGCAAGTTAGTGTCTGAAAGTAATTTGGAAGCTTTGAGACTTGTGTGTCCATGGGGTTAAAGATGTGGAAGAAAGAAAAGTCAGTGGTGAGGGTACTGCTAAATTTATTAATTTTCATGAAGTGTATGTGTTTTTTATTGGTACTGTAAAAGAGGAATGGAGTAACGGAACAGTGCAAATAAATAAGCTGTCACAGCAAATTTCTTTATCTAGCTGCTTTGAAAAAATGGAAGTGAAGCAAAGGAACAGAGGCCAGAAGTAAAATGTGTCAAGCAATTCCTCAAATTGGGCGTTTTGCAATGGATGTTGTACCACAGAAAAGTGGTCTTGTTTTTTACCTATGGTCAATTATAAAAATGTTACAATGTAAGTTATTTATAGTAACAACTAAGGGAAGTTAATTTAAAAAAAAAAAAAAAAAAAAAAAAATTGTAAGTCCACACAAAAATCTTTACCAGGTAGAGATTGGTCAAAATACACCTCAAAATTGGATGTAGCGTGCATGTTGTACTACAGAAAAGTGGTCTCGATTTTTCCCTACGACTGGTAATGAAAAAGTTACAATAAAAGCTATCTAAAGTAACAACAAAGGGAAGTAATTCTAAAAAAGGGAACTGCGCATGACACTCTGTCTCATGATGGTGTATAATTGTGCCAAGTTACATCAAAATCCCTCCATGCATGAAAAAGAAATGCTTCGGACAAAGTCATTCTTGTATCTGACCTTTGGCCTCTAAGTGTGACCTTGACCTTAGACCTAGGGACCTGGATCTTGCGCATGACACTCCGTCTCGTGGTGGTGAACATTTGTGCCAAGTTATATCAAAATCCCTCTATGCATGATGAAGAAATGCTCCGGACAAGGTTTTCATTCTTGTATCCCTTGACCTCTAAGTGTGACCTTGACCTTAGACCTAGTTCTTGCACATGACACTGCGCCTCGTGGTGGTGAACATTTATGCCAAGATATATCAAAATCCCTCCATGCATGAAGAAGATATGCTGCGGACAAATTTTTTTAAGAAAATATGATAAAGGGGAATAACTCAAAAAATAAGCAAGGTAGAGTTATTGTTCTTGCACATTGCACATCCTTGCAATGTGTTCTATCAGTGTATGAAGTTTGAAGGAATCCCTCCAGTACTTCTGGAGTTATGCTCCGGACAAAGATCGTTGCGGACGGACGGACGCACACACGCACGGAGAGCATTTCTAATATCCCCTTCGCCTTTGGCGGGGGGATAAAAAAAAAAAAAAAAAAATTGCAAGTCCACACAAAAATCTTTATCAGGTAGAGATTGGTCAAAATACACCTCAAAATTGGATATAGCATGCATGTTGTACTAGAGAAAAGTGGTCTCGGGTTTTCCCTACGACTAATAATGAAAAAGTTACAATAAAAGCTATTTAAAATAAACAAAGGGAAGTAATTCTAAAGAAGGGAACTGCGCATGACACTTCGTCTCATGATGGTGTATAATTGTGCCAAGTTACATCAAAATCCCTCCATGCATGAAAAAGAAATGCTTCGGATAAAGTCATTCTTGTATCTGACCTTTAGCCTCTAAGTGTGACCTTGACCTTTGACCTGGATCTTGCGCATGACACTCCGTCTCGTGGTGGTGAACATTTGTGCCAAGTTATATCAAAATCCCTCTATGCATGAAGAAAGGCTCCGGACAAGGTTTTCATTCTTGTATCCTTTGACCTCTAAGTGTGACCTTGACCTTAGACCTAGGGAACTGGATCTTGCGCATGACACTCTGCCTTGAGGTGGTAAACATTTGTGCAAAGATATATCAAAATCTCTCCATGCATGAAGAAGATATGCTCCGGACAAATTTATTTAAGAAAATATGATAAAGGGGAATAACTCAAAAAATAGGCAAGGTAGAGTTATTGTTCTTGCACACTGCACTTCCTCCCAATGTGTTCTATCAGTGTATGAAGTCTGAAGAAAATCCCTCCAGTACTTTTGGGGTTATGCTCCGGACAAAATGTTTTAAGAAAATATGATAAAGGGGAATGACTCAAAAAATAGGCAAGGTAGAGTTATTGTTCTTGCACACTGCACTTCCTCCCAATGTGTTCTATCAGTGTATGAAGTTTGAAGAAAATCCCTCCAGTACTTTTGGAGTTATGTTCCGGACAAAATTTTTTAAGAAAATATGATAAAGGGGAATAACTCAAAAAATAGCCAAGGTAGAGTTATTGTTCTTGTACACTGCACTTCCTCCTAATGTGTTCTATCAGTGTATGAAGTTTGAAGAAAATCCCTCCAGTACTTTTGGAGTTATGCTCCAGACAAAATTTTTTAAGAAAATATGATAAAGGGGAATAACTCAAAAAATAAGCAAGGTAGAGTTATTGTTCTTGCACAATGCACTTCCCCCCAATGTGTTCTATCAGTGTATGAAGTTTGAAGAAAATCCCTCCAGTACTTTTGGAGTTATGCTACGGACAAAGATCGTTGCGGACGGACGGACGGACGGAGAGCATTTCTAATATCCCCTTCGCCTTTGGCGGGGGGATAAACAAGGCAGTCTGAAAGACAGCTATATCCCCCCGCCTGTTATGGATAGTGAAAGGGTTTATGGTATTGGGTGGAACCATTAAACAATCAAGTTGTGACCTTGACCTTAAGCTGGCAAGAGTAAATTTTGAATTATGCACATTGTCTTGATAAGGGGAATATTACAGCCAAGTCCTATCAAAATCCTTCAAGGGGTTTAGGAGATACACAGCGGACACAAAATGGAAAGCTCAAACCTTTGACCTTGAGTTGTGACCTTGACCTTGAGCTGACATGGCTGACTCATGGGTTCTGCACATCATCTTGATGAGGTGATCATTTGATCCAAGTTTCAAGAAAATCCTACAAGGGGTTTAGGAGATACAGAGCGGACATGAATAGTTATGGACGGACGGACAGACGGACGGAGACCATTCCTATAACCCCCCATCACTCGTGGCAGGGGATTAATTAAGACCTAAACAAATATCTTAACCAAAGCCTATGTCCAAAATACAATACCTCCTTGACTTTTCGTAAAGCTAAAGTCACTTTTAACACCATTTTCTCTTTTACTCTATTTAGTAAGATGTGGTGTTGTTATTGATTAATTAATGACAAGGATTAATTTGACTGAAAAATGAATAAGGGTAGCATTGGATGAAGAAAATTTAAGAATAAGTAAATGGAAGGGAGATAACTACAGTAAAATGTGAGGTTAGTTTTAGGAGTTGTTTACCTTGAAGCAACATTACTGTATGCTAGAAATTCCTGAAGCATGCTGTAAACATTGAAAGCTCTTATACTATACACTGTAACAGCCCACTGGCAGTAAAACTTGAGGAGGAGCTTGGAGTATGTCTATTTATCAACTACTTATCTCTACAGTGACACACACCCTGACAATGCTTTATCCACTACATGGTTCCCACATAGTACCAGAAAAATCCTACATTTATTTTTGAATAAGTTGTAACTGCAAATTTAATCCATCGTGTTTTAAAATACAAGAGCCCCAAATGGGCCTAAGTCCCTCATCTTAGGAGAACATTTTCTGTTCCTAGCTCTCGTACCTCCTGCCTGCAATCAAGTAGAAACATCTGAGTAATTTTTTTCTTTTCTTTGTAAATGAAAATTTTAGATGTCTTCTGTTGTAACGAACATTTTCCATTTTTTTTTTTTCTTTTTTATTTTTGTTTAATACTAATTAACAAGACCTATCCTCCCTATCTCCTCCTCAATATCTTAAGCATTCTAGAAATATATAAATATTATGTCTCAGTATGAAACCATTGTGTTCTCTGCTTATTTTACACACAGTCACTGTAATTTTGCAACAACATAATACACATTGATCATAGATTTATATCTGGAAAGACATAAAACAACAACATTACAAGAAAACCATGGTGGCCCTAGATTGCTCACCAGAGTTTCAAAGCTGAACTAGGTAACAGCTTCAGTATTCAACCAAAATTAATTTGAAAACTGGCCTGCAGATTCAGAAGAGAAGATTTCAAACTTTTCTAGAGACTTACAGGAAAAACTAGCCCCATTCCCACTATACATGCTTTTCTGAAAAATCAAGTCAACTTCAACAGTTTTAGCACAGGGTCATGGTACTCACCCAAGGAACACATCCATGATTTTTTTTTCAAAATCAGACCAGTCTTTAGGAAGTGATGGCATTTAAAGATTTGTCTATTTCTTGCTCAGGCAGCCATGTTTTCTTACAAATCAGAACAATTGGAATAACTTGAACACTCTTGGCACAATTTGTTTGAAATTATTTTAAAATTTGGAAAGCAGTGTCTGACAATTTTCTTATAAAGTTTCCACTATATATATAGGAATAAGTGACTATGTCCTAGCAGCCATATTATTTTGGCAATTCAGATTAATCTAAAATATTTTGGCAGCGGCTGAGGGTCACCTAACACACATTTGTGTGAAGTTATTTCGAAAATCTTCTTGTCAGAAATTGCTTTTTTTTTTGTTTCCACTAAATTTAGGGAAAAGTGACATTGCCCTCAAGTGGCTATGATTTTGAATAACCAGAAAACTTCAAACAATCTTTGTATGACAACAGAATATTTATAAAATTATTTCAAAATCCAGTCAGTAGTTAAGGAGATATTTTTTGAAGTTTTTTCTATTTTTAACTTTGGCAGCCACATTTTTTTTTAAGAATCAGAATAATTTTAACAATGTTTGAACAGTCACCCAAGAAACATTTGTTTTAATTAATTTAAAAACTAGAGCTGCTTTTGAGAAAAGTGCATGTCTCCAACAACTGCCTAATCATCTGAATAGTAGTATATGAGTCAACCATGCACCAAGACCTCAACTGCCTTATCAGACTTTGAGTGCTTTGATTATAAAAAAAAAACAAGTTTCAAGGGCCATAATTCCGAAGTGCCTGGGCCAATTTGGCTAGTTATCGAACTTGGCCGAGGACTTATTGGCAAACACATTTTGTTCAAGTCTGGTGAAGATCAGATGAGAAATGTTCGACTTAGAGTGCGGACAAGATTTCTGACAGACAGACATACAGACAGACACATAGACAGGAGTAAATCAATATGTCTCCCACACCACTGTGTGGTGGGAGACATAATTAGGCCAGCTTTGCGACAAATACAATTAGTTCAAACAATATTAGAAAAGTGACACCAAAGGAACATTTCTGTTGTTTTTTTTTCAAATCTAGCCAAAAGACAAGATTTTTTAAAGTTCCCAATACACACAGGGAAAAGTGACCATGCCCTCTAGTATATCAATATTTTTTGACAAATTAGAATAATTTGAACAACCAAAGAATATTTCTACATGTATTTTGAATTCTGGCCAATGGTTTCTGACAAGATTTTTTTAAGTTCCCACTATAAATATACGTGAAACAAATGTGGTCATGACCTCTGGGGGGGTCAATGTTTTTTTGTTTTTTTTTAATAAATCAGAATCTGAAAAACTTGGCTGACGGTCATACAAGGAAAATATCTGAAAAATCATTTCAAAATCGGGGCAGCTGAATGCATGGTCACCTAAGAAACATTTCTATTAAGTTATTCCGAAATCTAGTCAATGGTTTCAGACAAGAATATTTTAAAAGTTTTTCCTTTCAGTTGCCATAACAACCAGCATTTATGGACTTTTTTAAACAAAATTAGAAGAGGACCAACTAAACCATTAATTTCAAGTTTCATCAACTCTGTCTGATGGTTTAAGAGGGTATAACTTCTGAAGAAAATGTAGATGCGGACAGACAAAGGAAGTGGACGGTGAGTGATCACAATAGCTAACCTTGAGCACACTGTGCTCTGGTGAGCTATACACAGTGCTCTGTGGTAACTTTTTTCCAAGTGCTTTATAATAAAGGTATACAATGGAACAGTTATAATTCCTGACGATACAAAAAATAAACTATGCTTTTCAAACTGGAGGAAATACACTAAAGAGTTTAAAGCATAGGTATAAAAATGATAAAATTCTGAATATATTATCAAGCAAAACCACATTCTAAATACTCATGTCAATTTTCCAAATCTTATAAATGAAAAGATTATACAGAAAAAAACATTGGCAGGGGAAATATTACAATCAGCAAAAATCCTATATAAAGCAGGAATCACACTGCAACTTACTTGTCCCCTATAGATCCTCGGGGTTTCCAAAAGTTCAGTTCTAGATCAAAGTCAAACTGATCCATGTTCACATATGTGTAATGATCTTCACTTTCACGTAGTTTACTCTCCATGGCACCATTAGCAACTAAAATACACAACATGTAAAATCATATATGTATAATGGAAACTATTCTCTGTGACACAATCAGCACTTACAGTAAAACAAATATATCAAATGTGTAATGCTACCTCACAGAATTTATTTCCTACTATATCGTTAGCAATCAAAAAATGTAAAAGCTATCCTCAGTGAGCAATATAGACCAGGATTGTAATGGATGCATAGCAATAGCAATATTACTTTTTTCACTTTCAAACACTTTACATAACTTTTTTCTATCAGTATTTTCTTTCACTGGCCTTTATCTGACAGACTTACATACTGGACTTTCTCTGATACTTTTAGATGCTGGACTTTCTCTGGCACACTTAGATACAGGACTTTATCTAACATACTTACAAACAGGACTTTCTTTAATACACCATGTCAATGGACTGTCTCTAACACTTAAGACACTGGACTTTCTACGTTCTTGTGTTTCGTTTCGACAAGATCAGTGTTTGTTATATGGATTCAAGATAAAATTGTCTTAAACGTTGTCGTTTTTGACATACGCACTGTGATAATTATTTAAATTAGTTGAATAAGCATTTGACAATAGTATCATGTAAACATGGTGTGCTACGTAACACCAGTTGCTAGTTAAGCTATTATGCCGTTTCTGTAATTCAGTAAATCTTCACTAGACAATGTAATACGTAATTGTATGTATAGTGATTTAGTACCATACAACCTTCTCCGTTTAAATGTTTTGTATATCAATGTATTATTTGTCTCGCCATTACATGTATATTGATTGTAATCCTCATGGGCCTTTTGGCCTAATGGAATATTTGAAATAAACTTATCAAACTTATCTATGGCACAGTAAGACACCAGACTTCAACACTTTTAGATGCTGACTTTCTCTGGAACACATACAGCACTGGATTCCCTCTAGCACATATCTAGACAATGGACTTTCTCTGACCCTCAGGCACAGGAATTTTTCTGAAACATCTGAACACTGGATTTTCCCTTTCCCTGTCACACTTAGACTCTGGACTTCTTTTAGCACTTTTATAACTGGAAAGCACACTTACACAATGGGCCCATATTCATCAGTGTTCAGTCTGAAACTCAAGACTTAAGAACAGAAAATATTCAATCCTCCAGGGCTTTCTCTGCACTTAGAGGCATTGGACATTCTCTGATACAATTCTACACTGGACTTTCCTTGACATACTCACACACTTGTCTTTCTAAAACCCTTAAAGAAACTGGACTTTTTCTGGCATACTTACATACTGAAATTTCGCTGATATTTAAGAGGTTGGACTTTCTCTGGCACACTTAAGATATTGGACTTTTTCTGACACATGTAGACATCAGACTTTCTTTGGCACAATTAGACACTGGCGTTTCTCAAGCACCCATAAATATTGGCATTGCTCTTGCACACTTTGGACACTAGGTTTTTTCTGACACATTTAAACTTAACATTTTGGGCATTCCTAGTACTCTCGGGTATATCACCCAACTTCAATGTAATGATGGGTAAGAGACAATACAGACCACTGAAGTGTGTGATGGATTATACCAGTTTCTCCTACGAATGTTCCACAATGGATATGTAGTTAACTGGTCATGATCTTGGCAAGAAATTTGTATATATATATATATATATATATATATATATATATATATATATATATATATATATATTTATTTTTTTTTTTTTTTTTTTTTTTTTTTTTTTTAAATTTTTTGGCTGACAAAAGTATTCCAAAACAGTGACTTGAAAAGTATTTTTACTGGAATTATAAGGATTAATTTCTATATTTTCTGAGATTCAAGTATTCAAGCTACATTCAATTTGCTAGCACAGTTCAGGAATTTGCAAATCATATTCTGTCATTCAGTTTACACTAACTCAGAAAAAGAACAATTTCATTTCTTTTTGTGTCTAAATTTGAGACTTGGTACATCAATGAAGATGGACCCAACACCTATTTGAAGAAGCTGGTACCTGGCACTGAATCCATAGCAACATGAGCAACAAATGGCTGTGGTAACCCTATCACTTTACCAAGCGTCTGAAATAAATCACAATTATCTCAATAAAATGTTAGTGCTCCAATTTCAAATTGGATTTGAATTTCAAATGTTTCTCCAATGGTTGCATTAAGATAAGGCAATGAAGTGCAGTTTACAATTCAATTTCTCTTATATGAATGAGTGTGTATAAGTAAAAACATGCATTTTAAGCTGTTTTCTTGGCATGTTAAAGGTAACATAAATTACACATAAATTGTATGTATGATAGTTAAAATGTACAAAAAGATACATTTCTTGATAATTTTACAAGATTCAGAATGTACTTTAATACTTTTTTTCAGTTAAGAGATATGCAATGTTTTTACCTGTGGTCCAAGAAGTAAAAAGTCACCAAGACCTGAAGGAAAAGGGAAAAACTTTGCAAGAATTTCATAACAAATCACACAGAACTGACAGTGTTGGTGCAGGTCAATATATAAATTTGTAAACTATGAAAAATATTGTATTGCATAAAAAGTTGTTAATCCAGATTTTTTTTAAAACCTTAAATAATACATACAACTTCATTTTTAAGATTTTCTATAAATGAACAGGCATAAACAATCACTCTTCTTTCAGATAACTGGGCTATTATTGGTATTTTCAAATACCCTGAAATATAAGTTAAAGTTTCTTACCATATTAAGTTTCAGACTTAAAAATCAACAACTTCTATAAGAAATGCTTATTACAGAAGACTTTAAAGTTAGTTGGCAAAATTTTTCTGTACTGAAGAAATGTTTCGTGTAATTCTGCACTTAAGAATGACACGTTACATACGTGGGAAGTGTTTCCTGTTTTTCTCAGCCTGTCTTCTTGCACTGAGTACTGTTGGTGGGTCCAGATTTGGACTTGTTATACCTTTAGCATGGAAGTCGGCTGCATCTACTGGTGACCTTGCACTCTTCATTGGTATGGATTTGGTTGCCTAGAAAATAGATCTACATACATCACCTTCATGTAAAGGACCATCTATTTAACATATTAAGATACAACAGTCTCCATTCTATAAAACATTAATATTAATATTCATTATCGTGGATGAAAATGGAAACATTGCAATGCATAATGATCATTAAAGTTGAAAGCCCTTTTCCAAAAAACAGTCTTTCCAAATGATGGTTCTTTTTTGTGTGATATCTCACATACACACCAAAAGCTCACTGACTGCTTCAATAGCCTAGTGTGGGAGGTCAAAGTGTTTGCTCACTGGCCATGTCATACAAAGATGTGAAAATTGGTGTGTGTGTTTTTTTATTTCACATACGCGTTGTTTTGGCTATCTCACATACACACAACTAATGTTCAATGTTTTTTTTAGATATCTCACTTTTACACCAGTACTACATGGTTTTGTTACTTCTGTTTCATTAAAAATAAAATGTCAATGTGTAAAAGCAAACCTATAATAGAATATGCTTTTTACAGTTTGTGAGCACAGTGCTTGACCATCTTGACTTGTTTTCAAGGATGCAGCATGATTTTTTGTAGATCCTACTTTTATAATGTTTTTCAGTTATAGTGTGATATATTAACCACTTCTTTAAACCTCAGTATCTAACTTCTTCTCCCCACTCCCAATAAACACTGGTATAACATACAGTAATGACTTGGTCCTCTGCAGAAAGTGTTTGTCTTTTATTTGTCAGATTTAATGACTGCTCCTGCACCTTCTGAAGTAAAAAATCTGACAGTTCCTCATACAGTTTCTTCACATCTCCCTGCAAAATAAACACCATATATTATGACCACTAAATATAGCATATTTATTGTAACAAACTAATTTATAATACTGCCAAAATAGGTGTTATGGCCACGTGAATGTATAGTAGTTGGTTAACAATATCCATTTTGTAATTACAAAATTTGAAGGTCATATTAGTTGAATAATGCATACATAAAATTAACCTTTAATTCTAAGTAAAACGGGGCATAATTCATGAAAAATTGGTGCCAGAGTTATGGACCTTGTGTCATATGATGTGGGTGATAAGGTGGAACAACTATTTTAAGTTTGAATCAAATCCATTCAGTAATAACTGAGTAGAGTGAAAGTGCACAAAGCTTTAACCTGAAATTGTAGTAAAAAGGGGGGGTAATTCATGAAATGCTGCAATGGTGGCCCAAGAGTGTATGGAACATATTTAGTTTGAAATCTCATATAGATTGAGTCATGGTGTGATGATGTTGAACAACTATTTTACAGTTTTGACTCAATACCAGTATTAACGCTCATAACTATGAGATATGTATTAAAAGAAGTGCACCAAAAGACTTACCTGGAATTCTTAAGTTAAGGTAAAGCGGGGTGTTTTAATTATTTGAACAATTAACTGGTGCAAGACTTCATGCACCATGGTGTACTATCATGTGGAGTTCATTATCGGGATGAGATTGCCAAAACTATTTATATATAGTACCCCCCCCCTAATGCCAATACACATGATGACCATTGTAAGTAATAATGTGTCAAGGGGTGAAGAGTGCCACAAGTTTACTATAATTTAAGTAAAAAAGAGGATAATTTCATGAAACTATGGGCAAATTTATTTTTAAAAAGTGGCTGATATGCCCTGCACAACTATGTTTGGTTTGAATAAATCCATTTGTAATAATGGGATAGAGAAAGTGACCAAAGCTTTACTAATTTATATAGTAAAAAGGGAAAATCATGAAATAACTCGGGCAAATTTTTTTTAATAGAATAACGTGTATGGAACAACTATTTAAGTTGAAGTAACTCAGTATCACTAAGTGTGAAAGTGATCAAAATTTCAAGTCAATGGGATAAGGAGAGATGGTAGCCCCAATTGTGTCTACGGACAGACAACCTGAAACCAGTATACCCCCCCTTACAACTTTGTTGTCGGGGGGTACAAAAAGAAAGTGCATCAAAACTTTAACCAAAGTGCTGATGTGGAAGGACGCAGACGCCAGGTCGAGTAGGATAGCTCTCCATTCTTCGTATAGTCGAGCTAAAAATGCAGTAATCAAGTGTATGAAGTTTCATTGCAATCCCTTTTAAAATACGGAAACGTTTTGCTCCACAAACATTCTGCATCAGAGTGACCTACCACATTACCAATCAGTTAAACAACCTACTGTAAAAAGACTGCTATAAATTTGAATAAACTTATTTTGTGGAGGTAAAGCGATCCAGTTTTAGCGAGAGCTTCAGCAAAGAAAATATTTAAACAGAACCGAACATAACTTTATTTCAGTAACTTATACATATACGTTATCTCATTACATACATACTATTTTATATACAATAATTCCACGGTAAACATAAGCAGTCTATCACTGATATCACTTCAACATTACACTTTTACTATAACTTTATAGAAATTATAAATAGTAGACCTACCCCAGAGCTTTCAATAGTTTGTGACAAACTGCTGACTTTTTCTTTAATCATATGGTCACCTGTTGCAGTGACTACTAGATTCACGACACCTACAACATAAAATTATTTTACTGACAAATATCTGTTACTGTATAATAACAGTACTGATTATATGTCAAAGAATTACAAACTTCATTAAATCTTAGCACATCTTACACTTACTGCCAAGTGCTGAAGACAAAAGAAAACTTTTCCTCTATTATCAATCATCCTAATTGTGCAATTTTGACCTAGACTTACACTACAACAGATACTCAGTATAAAACCCCATATCTTCTATATTACAGACACTTATATAAATATTGTTAAATATGGGTGCTAATATTGGTATATAAGATATATACCACTTATTTTTATGAATTATTGGAATACTGCTGTGAATTATATCTGGTATTTTCACAGTGTAATATAGTTTTCACAGGTGAAAAACTATAAATGGGTAAAATTTAGTAAAAGCATAAAATGAAAAGAAAGTCTATGTAATTTATATGCAAGATCAAAATATTTTTCAATCCTAACCATGTCATATTACATATTCACTTATGGTTACGCCTCTCGTGAAAACATTGTATCTGGTGTTCTGTTGGTGAAACAATTACATAATTCAATCTAACACTGAAACAAGCCAAAATCCTCTACATATTGTATAAGGATCACTGCTTCCTTTACCTTCAGGTTGTAGTTTTAGTTACTTTTTCTTCAATTTCAGAAGTTTACTTTTCTACTGTTCCTGAGGAGGGGGAAATCATTGTAATTGCAAAATACATGTAAAGAGAAACAAGGACAACTATTTAACATGATCATGGACACTATCACGAAGTTTTCTTACATATGACCAACTTGTAGTCAAATAAGTTGCTTAACGAAAACTAGAAGAAAGAAGACAGAGATATATACAGAGTTCATGAATGTAATTGTGTGCAATATTTTTTACAATAGGAGTGCTAAGACATAAACATATGTGTGCCGATGTTAACAACAGTTCTACACTATATATGTGTGTTTTAGATATGAGGCATTTGTAACAAAGAGCAACAAGCAGTGCTGAAGACGAAAGATGAAATGTGAGTGATACTGTGACAACATGGTATACAAAGAAATAGAAAGAATTAAAGTCACTACAATATATATCAACTGTAGCTATTTTTGCAGGGATATTAAGCTGAAATCTACATAACAACATGATCTGATAACAACATGATCTGATAATGTAAGTACAATGTACCAATTTACACATGCACATACTAACAGTTGGCAAAACAAGCTCGTAGAATTCTGGACTACACTAAGAGGCTGTACCTCTATATGTATTTGAAGGGACAATGACTGAACTCTGGTAAAATTATCTCAGACTTGTCTGTCAATTCTTAATCTCAGGGCTACAATGTTAAACACTGGGTTTGGAGGATAAGAATGCAACTTTGTTATTGATTCAGAAAAAAACCCAAGTTGATGTTAAAGTCTCCAGCTTCACCTGTATAACCTACATAACTGACAACTCAAAGCTAGAACTGTTGGGGTAGCTATGTGGGCTTAGCTATACTATTACTAAAAACTACGGGGAACAAACTAGAGGTATGACTTATATGGTAAATAATATTAATGAAAACTATGGGAAAAAAAACAGAAATCTGACATATGGTAAATGATATCAATGAAGAACAAGGTGACAACAGGAAGGTGAAACATTGCAAACCAAAAAGACTACATAATTACAGAGGTGAAAGCTGGAATTTATTAGCTTTGAGGACAAATGAAAGTAACGATACATAGGTATATCTATAGGGAACTAACTCCTTACCAGATGCACCAGGCATATCTATAAACCAGGCAAATGTTAAAACAAGCTACACATGTACTGTTATGAAATACATATTTAAATTTCTGCTTATTATATATATAAATGAAACAAAAATCTAGTCTTATCTATAACTGTTTAAATATCATTTCAAGCAAATATACTGCTAGAAATAGGAATACATATTATGTATATACATGCAATAAATTACAAAGTGGGCTAGTTTACATCTTGTACCAGTAAAGGTGGTTATATTCAAGGCACATACAATGGGTGGGTTCACATGACTGTCCGAGAGATTATAAAGAACAAGATGGCAAAGCTGACCCTAATCACTCACCATGTACAGACAGACAATTTTTTCTTCAAATTATGAAATTATACTGCAGTTATGTATATTAATGCTGTACGATTTTGTTGACAATTTTATATGCTCTAAAACTAAGGATAAAACTTATTGCTCATTTTTTCCTTCCTTGAGAGTAAACTACCACAACTACAAATTCATTTTAGATACTACTGTCATGTATATATTTATATTATTTATTATATATTATACCAGATTTATATAGCGCAACTGTACACAAATCCTGCGACATTTCACAAACAAAATGTTAAACTGCAAAATGGACACAATGCCATGAAAAAGGGCCAAAGTAGTCTGCCTAGCAACTAGATTATCATTTTCTTTTCACTATTTCACTAATCAAAACCAGTAAACAAAGGATTCTGTAAAACTGAGATTACACCTTTATGCTGTTAACGTTCACGAGAATTCTAGCAAACAGATGATTGGTATCCATATTTCTTTGAAAATTAAATGGACAAATTTACCAGTTTTGGAAACCCTTGTATCAGCCTCTCTGTTGCTCAATCACAAAGCATCAAAACTATTACTGCATTAAACTGCTACTTTGTGGCTCTCAGGTTTAAATTCCAGTCTTGTTTTTTTTTTCACTATGTAATTATTTTGTTGTTGTTTTTATTAAGTTTAACACAGCTACCTAAAAGTATTTCAAGTACACAGAGTTGTCAGATAACATGCTTGACCACTGTTTTATGTAATTGTCAACTGTTTTAATCTAACTAAGACTCAGTTCTACAAATATATGCTTTAATTGTTTAAAAAAGAATTAAAAAAATAGAATTAGATAATATAATAATAATAACAGAAGTCTATTGTAGATCTATCAGTCCATTGCAGATCTAAGTCAGAAATACAGCCAGTGAGTAGCAATATATTAATTTTTATATTGTCCTTAGTTTATCTGAATCAGTCCTTGCCTGCTGCAGAGCTCAAACATTAGATGAACAAGTTTGAGGAAGGTTAATGCAATGATGCTATTGACCAGGTTTGGTGAAGATAATGGTTTATGAGAAGAAATTGTTTAGCTCTGGAGACCTTTCTGTGCTGAGGAGAATTTAAAGACATTACAGATCAAGTTTGCTTTACATGTATCAAGAGGCTTCTCAAGATGATGTTTAAATTTATTTTTAGCTCTGGCATCCCCCATATGGCATGGAGCAGAACCATTAGGACAGATCTAACACAGGTTAATGCCAGGAAGCCATAGACCAATCAGAATATCCATCTGGGGCTCATGAGAGGAAGTTGTTCAAAGTAAAATGTTCATGAAAGATGCAAGATGGCAGAGGACCTTCCTGTATTCATAACAAATTCGGAGTATCATCTTGTGGAAACAAAAATGATCAGTTTCGTTTCTGAAGATATAGTGTAACATACACTGCGATATCAGTCTCAGTTATTTTTATAAAATTCAAACTTCAAACGCATCCATGCTTTTCTTTTCAAGGGTCATTATATAAAACAAAACAAAAAAAAACTCCAAAATATGAATGGAAAAACAAAGATCTTACCAACATCCTTGTCAATGTATTCAAAGAATGCTGGCACTATACACAGTAGCTGCACTATCTCTGATGCCAGCAAACACTTGTAATCTCTGTACCTAGAAATAAAACACATGTTTTCCTAACCAGACACCACGATACTAAACTTTCTGTATGTGTTTTTAAAATGTCATATATAGCCAATCTATGTATGTCTTTTTTACAAAAGGAGCACTACTATGTTTAGTTTAAAATGAGTTACAGCTCTTAAACAGTCAAGGAAAAGAGAAGCATGGTTCTTGGAATAAAACTCTCAAACCAAGAACTACAGTTACAAGCTACTTGTGAAAAAATGACTATGGTATCTTATAAAGACATTAAAGGTGATTTTCCCAAAGGAAGTACATGTATTTTTTTCAAGACAGCTTCACAGCTGAGATGAATAACTCAGTGCAAAATGAGTTAAAAGTCCTCATACTTACAACTCTGTCATTTTTAATTTTGGCGCTGTGTTTCTACCAAATATAGAGTTGGAAAGTTTTGATAGCTCTGCTACTGTGTAGAACAAACACAAATATAGTTTGTCATATAATCCACCATCCTGAAATAAAACAAAAGCAGTCAGTGTGAAAAGAGTTACAGAAGGTTCTTGTTTTAAGGCTATGGACCTGTAGTGACAATTGGTTCTTTTCGTTTGTTTATGTTTTTTCCATATGCCACTTCTGCACTCTACGTCTATAAAAAAAATTCTGTTATGGCCGAAGGTTGACAAAAACACTTATGGAGGATATGTTATATAACACAGAGAAATTGCGGACCACTACCTTAATGTTATCTGTGTTGCTTGAATCATTAGCTTCACAGCAAACTTGTTATGCTCAGATAATACTATTCTTTGGCCAATTGGTAACTTGCAATACATAATTATATGGATATGAATAAAAGTATCATTGTAATGCTGTCCTTGCTGCAGGTTACTATCTCTTCATTTATACAACAAATCTTTAATTTATAACATTAGTCTTTCTACCCTCTGTCAGATAATAAATATCCCTTGGGTACTTGTGAGTCAAAATATGGAGTAAATTCATACAACTGTGATTCATGTTGGAAATCAGTGAATGACAAATATGTAGATTTTTATATCACCGATATTATGGAAAACTTTAACTGAAATTGCAGCTTTTGCTGTTGCATTCTATCAAGACAATCACAACTGCAATTTACTGTGTTTAATTGATTGTTATATCTTTGATACAATCATGCAACACAATAACTCATACAATCCTTCCCAGGTTTCCTTACCTCTTTTGAATCTTTATCAATTTTGACAGCACCCAGTAATATACACACAATATGACATCGGATATCTTTTGGCAGTAAAAACAGATCCATAGAATATACTTTCCTGAAAAAAAATAAAATGGTCACTTTCTTAAACATTGAGGGATACATAAATTGGGAAATGATACATTTCCTGTAAAGAACCTCAGCCTTTATTATACTGATCATGCATGCCAAAGTTATCACTTCTTATTGAAATATGAAGTTTGAACAAGCAGGGCCTCCGCTGCCATTCGCCAATGTAGCCAAATGCTACAAATTCAAAGAACTGGCTACAGATTTTGAAAGTGGCTACAAGAATTTTATTAAAATGTGGCCAAATTCAGCTTCAATTTGGCAGTTTCTCTCAACTAGAATGTGTCTGTAGGACACAGGGTGTGCCCCCACTGGTACATTTGTCACAAATAAGGGGCAATCATTCAAATGTTTGTAGTCTTAAGGGGTTATAACCTCAACAAACATTTTATGAAAAGGATTCATTATTCTAGGCCATATACTTTTTGAGCTATGAGCATCATAAACAAAAAATCCACTATTTTGGCTATTTCAAGGGCCATAACTCTGTAATAAGTGCTAAGATTCCCAAGAAGAATGCCAAGTGTGCAAGGTCACATCATGATAAAGACTCAAGCAAGGTTTCATGAATTTACATCAAATACTTTTTGAGCTAGGCACATTATTAGGTGAAAATGTGCATTTTTGACTATTTCAGGGGCCATAACTCTGAAAATATGGGGCGGAGCAGTCAAAAAATAGGAGGTGTGCAAGTTCATAACATGATAAAGACTTGTGCAAGGTTTAGTCAATTTATATGAAATACTTCTTGAGTTAGGCACGTCACAAGGTGAAAATGTGCATTTTTGACTATTTCAGGGGCCATAACTCTGGAAATAGAAAGCGGACCCAGATGAAAAATAGAAGGTGCACAAGTTCATATCATGATAAAAACTCATGCAAGGTTTAATCAATTTGCATTAAATACTTTTTGAGCTAGGTGCGTCACAAGGTGAAAATGTGTAATTTTGACTATTTCAGGGGCCATAACTCTGGAAATAGGGGGCAGAGCCAGATGAAAAATAGGAGGTGCGCAAGTTCATATCATGATTAAGACTCATGCAAGATTTCATGAATCTATATCGAATACTTTTTGAGCTAGGTGTGTCACAAAATGAAAATGTGCATTTTTGACTACTTTAGAGGCCATAACTCTAGAAACAGGGGGTGGAGCCAGACGAAAATAGAAGGTGTAAAAGTTCATATCATGATAAAGACTCATGCAAGGTTTCATTAATTTATATCAAATACCTTTTGAGCTAGGCGCGTCACGAACTTTGGACGACGGACGCACGGACACGACCAAATCTATATGCCCCCACCACTCATGATGGGGCACAAAAAGTGGCTACAACTTTCTGAGGCCCAGTGGAGGCCCTGACATGAGCACCGCTATGCGGAGCAATATACGCCCAAAGGTATGACCTTTGACACCTGTGACCTTGAATTTAAAGCAAGCCATCCAAAACATGCGCTCTGCACGTCCTCTCGATGTGGTGAACATTTGTGCCATTTGTCCACTATCACCAAGACTCCTAACGTAGTTCAAGCAATTTTTTCACCATCTGCTGTATATATAAGTCACTTACCCTATTTTGCTAAGTTTGGCAACTTCGAGGGTTTCTTTTACAAGATGCGTAGGCATAACAAATTCAAGTGTGGCCTACAAAACACAAGGATCCAATAAGCTAGTATATACATTAAAACAAAATACATATAAAGAGTCCTATCTAAACACAATAACATTTAAATAGCAAAATATTTGTAATTCTATTGCTGAGATGTTATGCATATATGAATAAAGGACATTGTAGGATGTTCATTGCGATGCAACTATTCTTTTTTCAGTAAATTGGAGCAAATTTATATACAATATGTTATAATAAAACACTTGGATTAAAATTTGCATATACAAAAACCTACAGTTGTTGATTGGTTCGTAACATCTATAAATATAAACAAGAGTGCTAGAATGTCACAATATACGCCCGTCATAGCAAATTTCTTTACACTAGCACCTGTATTTTCATATGGAATTTTTTTGGCCAATTATAAAAAAGTTAATATAAGTTATTTATAGTAACAACAAAGGGAAGTTAATCCTAAAAAAAAAAAAAAAATTCTACATAATATAAGTCCACATAAGTCCACAAAAAACTCTCTGCCAGGTTGAGATAGGTCGAAAAAACACCTAAAATTGGATGTAACGTGCATGTTGTACCACAGAAAAGTGGTCTCGATTTTTCCCTACAGTCAGTAATAAAAAAGTTACAACATAAGTTATTTATAGTGACAACAAAGGGAAGTTATTCTAAAAACAATGGTGCCTCATGGTGGTAAACATTAAATTTTGTGCCAAGTTACATCAAAATCCCTCCATGCATGAAGAAATGCTCCGGACAATCATTCTTAAATTTGACCTTTGACCTCTAAGTGCGACCTTGACCTTAGACCTAGGGACTTGGTTCTTGCGCATGACAATCAAATGGTGAACATTTGTGCTAAGTAATATTAAAATCCCTTTAAGAATTGTTGAGTTACAGACTGGATAGGAAAAAAGCCCTTTTGGCCTTTGACGGCTGGATGGAAAAGCGCATTCCTATTGTTCCCAAAACTGGTTTTTAACCAGTAGGGGACTAATAAACTATTAGGCAACAACACATACATATATTGTCAGACTTGCCATATAATATCAGATGGTTGGCATACATTGCAAGACTGCTGCTACATGTTGTCAAGACTTCTGTCAAATATTGGTAGACTGCTTCAATATATTATTAGACTGTGGTCATATCTTGCCTGTTTGTTAATGAGGCTATCGTAAAAGAATGAGCTGAGTCAACATACCACAAGGAGTAGGAGTAACATGTTACATCGTTCTCTGTCCCCGTACCGAGCATCCAGGATATCTTCTATAAATGTCTTCCTGTATTTTAATACTGAAAACTCCCTGAAATTAGTATAAAAAAAAGATAACTGACTAAATGTGTCAAGTTTAACAACCAGTTTTATAATATTTTCTTTTACTGCCTACCTATACATTTTCTGATAAACTAGATGCCCACGGGCAACATGTCGAGTCTGCCAGCTGTTAAAAAGGACTAACATTTATGATACTATTAAAAGAACTGATTGTAACAAACTTTTCTGCTAAGTTATTTAAGAACATCTCCATCCATGGCTAAGTTACAGCCCAAACAAGAGAAACTGCATCAACTTTTGACCTTTGTCCCCTGAGTGTGACCTTGACCTTTTCAACTACTTACGACAGACAGACTATCTCATTGAGGCAAACGATTGTGCCAAGTTTTTTAAGAAATCCTCAATCCATGGCTGGGTTACAGCCCTGAAAAGGAAAACTGCACCAAATTTCGACCTTTGACCTCTAAGTATGATCTGACCTTTGAGGTAGGGGTATGGGAGTTGCACAGGACACTGTGTCTCATTGAGGCAAACATTTATGCCAAATAAAAATAAGATTACTTTATGCATGGCAAAGTTACAGCCCGGACACACTCTAAAATGACCTTTGACCCTTAAGTGTAACCTTGACCTTTGAGATAGGAGTCCGAGGTTTGCGCAAGACACTCTGTCTCATAGAGGTGAACATTTACGCCAAAGAAAAAAAGATTGCTTTATACTTATCAAAGTTATGGCCTGGACAAGCTCTAAAATGACATTTAACCCCTGTGACCTTGACCTTTGAGATAGAAACCTGGGGTTTGCACATGACACTCCATCTCATTGAGTTAAATAACCATGCCAAATATAAACAAGATTCCTCAATGCATGTCAAAGTTATGGGCCGGACAAGATCTGACATGACCTTTGACCTCCAACTGTGACCTTGACCTTTGAGATAGGAACCTGGGGTTTGCGCAAGACACTCCGTCTCACTGAGGTTAACATGGTCCAGACAAACAAATCCGGATGGACGCACGCACGCAATACACCAAACAGCCATTTGGACAACTATGTCTTCGCTTCCGCAAGTGGGCTCGACAAAAAAACAGGCTTCAGCAAACAAGTTGACGTAACACCTTGTTTCATCACTAACTCTGTGTTTTCTTAGCCCTTCAGTCACTTTGACTTACTACTTTCTTGTATTACTTTTCTTTTCCAGGATTTAAGAAAGAAGGATGAAAAAAGTTGTCAATGAAATAGAGAATAATAGGTTAGTGCCGTAGATGAGAAAGTTTATCTGGCGAGGCAGAGGAGGTTATCGGGTGAGCCGAAGGCGAACCTGATAACGTCCGGAGCCGAGCCAGATAAACTTTCTCCATCTTAGGCACGAACCTATTATTCTATTTATCTTGTCATTACTTCATTTTCCGATATTTGGCAATTTATTTTACAACAAGAGTTGTCACTAATGGTGACAAATGCCCCCGCAGCGCCTTGACCTTTGACCTAGTGACCTTGACATTTGACCCCAAAGTCAGTAGGGGTCGTGTACTCAATAAGTACTATCAGCATGCGAAGTTTGAAGGTCCTGGGTGCAGTGGTTCGCGAGTAAAGTGCCTTCATGCAAAAAGTTAATATTGGCCCCTGTGACCTTGACCTTTGACCTGGTGACCCCAAAGTCAGTAGGGGTTGTGTACTCAATAAGTACTATCAGCATGGGAAGTTTGAAGGTCCTGGGTGCAGTGGTTCGCGAGTAAAGTGCCTTCATGCAAAAAGTTAACGTTGGCCCCTGTGACCTTGACCTTTGACCTGGTGATCCCCAAAGACAGTAGGGGTCGTGTACTCAATAAGTACTATCAGCACGCGAAGTTTGAAGGTCCTGAGTGCAGTGGTTTGCGAGTAAAGTGCCTTCATGCAAAAAGTTAACATTGGCCCCTGTGACCTTGACCTTTGACCTGGTGACCCCAAAGTCAGTGGGGGTCATGTACTCAATAAGTACTAACAGCACGGGAAGTTTGAAGGTCCTGGGTGCAGTGGTTCGCGAGTAAAGTGCCTTCATGCAAAAAGTTAACGTTGGCCCCTGTGACCTTGACCTTTGACCTGGTGACCCCAAAGTCAGTAGGGGTCATGTACTCAATACATCAGCATCTCCCGCGCGGGAGGGTCAAAATCCCGATTTTTTCACCTTGCCTCCCGTCTCCCGATAAAAACCATAATTCTCCCGCTTTTCAAAAAAAAAAAAAAAAAATCGGTAAATTATAACTGATAATTACCGAGGAGTGCCAAACATGTTTACACAGTAAATCAAAGTGTCACCGACTGTTGTGTATTATACATGTTTGACACACATGTACCTGGTGGAAAGAGTTGTTTTTCACAGGTGATAACATGATTAATTGTTTTGATAAGGGATTAGACAAGCAGGGCCTTTTCCACCTGTCTCACGTGGCCGAATATCAACCCATATGCTTCATTATTTACCAATTTGAAGCAAACAAATCCCAGTCATAAGAAATCATTCCCAGCTGAAATGAATTTCTGATTATTCAAAGAAAAGTTTTGTTCGGTAATAAAATCACATAAATAATAGTTGGGAAAACCAACCCGTTACTATTTTTAGAACATGAACGTTATTTCCCCTTATGCAGTTACGCCATTTTCTTCCAATGTTTACCAAATTAATTTGCTCACAAAATCGGGCTTATTTCATTGAAAATTGGATGAAAACACACACTAATTTATATGATAACATCAATCTACATTAGTTTGGTAAGGGTAAATACATTTTGATGCATTTGTGTTTTCTGTTTTTCATGTCAAAATCATTAATGATCAGTATTTTATTACGAAAGTAGGTGGGGTAAGGAATTTACATAATTTATGACTCGGAGTATGAGTTGTGTTCAGACCAATTTAGAGCATCGTTGTTTTTTCATTCCTCGAGTAGAATAATGTTAATGCATGTTCACCACCATTTCAGACCTAAATTGAGACTTTATTTCAAAAAATTTAATCTGTTAATTCTAGAACAAGAGGGAGCTTCTGTAAGATGGCATGCTTGACTTTTCTCAATGATGGACTCTGAATTAAAGCTTTGCCAGTAAAAGGGGCAGTTAAAGCTTTGCCAGTAAAAGGGGCATAATAGTCAACAGCTTTGAATGTAACAGAGATATTGGACATTATATAAAACTTTAACCAAAAAATGTAAGTTAAAAAGTGGCATTTATAACTCTGTCAAAATTCAAATCAAGAGTTATGAGGATTGTTTCTTCTGGTCTCATGCGTAATTGTGTGGCCAAAATGTTGGATTTTGTCTCTAAGTTTTGTGTCCGCGCGTTTAATTTATGTCGATAAAAAACCTCCAGTTTTGAGACCCCAACTCCAGCTGAAAAATGGCAAACCTCCAGTTTTGGGATTCTGAACTTATCACATGTATGCTATCAGCAGGTGAAGTTTGAAGGTCCTGGATGCAGTGGTTCGCGGGTAAAGTGCCTTCATGCAAAAAGTTAACGCTGTGACGAACGAACAAAAGGACGGACAGTTGAAAACTAATATGCCACCCTTCGGGGGCATAAAAAAATAAGTGTGTGAAAACCGTTTTAATGATGTTATATTCGTAATGACGTCACTTATATAATGACATAATCACCGACACAGTAATGTGGTTACAATTAAAAAATCGCGATAACTTCTTCGTTTATGAATAAAAACTCATTATTTGACCACTCATTTTCTTAGTTCGGACATTTCCAACACAATGATGATGGTTTCGTTGCAAAATTTCTTATGACAACAATATCGATCATAAGGTCACATGATCAACTGACCGTATATCACTGGTCACATGATCAACTGACGGTATATCAAGAAAGATATACGGCATCCTGATATCGGGTCGAAAATACTGCAAGTGACAGGATAAATCCACTAACAAGGTCAGTACTGATTCAGAAAACACCAAGTAGATGATGGTACAAGGCAGGGGCAGGTAATAAAAGGCAAGGTATGCTTGTTAGATGATCTTGGCATATATATCTCATCTTGTTGGTTGTTTTACTTATTTACTGTATCATCCTTGTTATTGGGTATCTGGTGTAACAAAAAAGTATAACAATCAACATTTTGTAATACAGAAACCGAGATCAACACATTAGTACATGTCTCTTTTTACCGGAGGGTGATTTGTTAACCAATATATATTTGTTAACCAATATATGTTTCTTGCCTTTCAGTCAGTGTTCACATTTCAAAGTAAGTAATTGCAAGCATGTTACAGGACAAAAATTCCTTTCAACACAAAGAATGAAAAAAAATATAAACCCACATAGAAAACCTGATTTATTACAGGTTTTTTTCAGTGAATTATCGAAATATTTGAGTGAAATATATTTAGTATTTTCAAACTGAAAAATATCAAATACATTTTTTCACTGGTAAGAAATTATAAAATGGGTAAATTTAAGCAAAACATGAAATAAAAAGAAAATTTGTTTGTTTTACATGTAAGAACAAAATATAGTTCACTCATAAACATATCTCGGGTTCACATGTGAAAGATATTTCCATCTTGCACTGAAACAAACAAATATAACCTCTATATAGATAGCATAATTATGTCACAGTTAAATGCAATATTTCTAACGCTTATATTTGTTAACTAAATGCTTATGTTTCGTTTCGATAAGCTTTTAAAACTTAACAAATGCGCAGATTTTATGAATCGTGTGATGCAATTATTATTCCTCACATATGTATACCTGTTTCTGTTACTACTATATGTAGATATAATATACATATGCGTTTGCATCTCATTTATAATTAGAACTGATATTCAATATTCATCTTAATATGCAATTGTGATTTGTACATTGAAGTTATATTGTACCTATAGTTTTGTAATTATGCTTTGTAAATTGAAATGTTATATTATAATATGTATTCTTCAATCTTTGGAGGCAATAAAGATATCTATCTCTTTCATAAAACGTGAAGCCATAAGTGATAATGTAAAATATGGTGTTTATTTATGAAAGATATTCTGATCTTATGCTGAAAATAGACACTGTTCTGTTTATTTCATATTTTGTCTAAGTTTAACCTGTTCTGTAGTTTCTTACCAGTGAAAAATATCAAACATTTTTCACTGGTAAGAAACTAAAAAACATGTAGAATTTTGTCAAACATGAAAAACATATTTGATATTTTTCACTGCGAAAATACCAGATATATTTCACCCTGATATTTCAATGATTCACTGAAAAATAAGTAATGAAAAATACTAAGTACAGGAAATACTACAGAGAAAACCAAAGAGAAATACATCTGTATGAAGCCTTTTCAAGCATACCATAATTTACACACTGAACATTCTTATCAAAGAGCACAAGACCTGCATTAAAGCAAGATAATGTTCAATAATAAGTATCAAAGTTACCTTTTTGTATATTTCTTTTCCAATATGAGATCACTTTGAGCATTGTAAGAGAGGTATTTCAGACGTCTCCGATCCAATTCTGAAAATATACCACAAATATACATCAGAAATGTAATACAATGGCAAGAATGATCTACCCATTATGTTATTTTCAAACAATCAAAGAAGAAAACATTCATGTGAAATTCATTTTTGCAAAACTACTCTATATCCAAAATCTCTGCGAGGTAAAGATGCCATTGAAAGATATAGATCAAAAATCAAGTTCAGGAAAACAAAGAGGCAAGTGCCAACCATACAACCCATAGATACAGTCTGAACAATGCGTTTCTACTGACCGTTCAATAAACAATAAATTTACTTATAAGACCACATCTTTTAAGAGACCACTTTTTTTGTTCCCTTTTGTGTTGTTAAAGAACAAATTATATTGTATTAAGAGATCAATTTTGGCTGTTCCCTTAGGGGTCTCTTAACCCAAGCTGTGCTGTACTGTAAAATAATGACATCGGTTCTCATGTTTCCACGAAGCAAAACTAAGGAGTGGTACAAGACAGCCTAAAATTCTTTTCCCAATCAGGCTTAATTAAATTAGAATAAACTTAACTTCTTGAAGTATCTGGGTATCAAGTTAATCAGACATTGTCAAGTTTATCAAAAAGCAACTTTCATTATTTCAAACAAGATAAAATAATCCCAGAAAATCCTGTAGTAAGGTTCATCATCTTACAGACTTGTTTCTGTTCATTTCAAAAACATAACAAACTAGAGCTAACACTGAAGGTGATGAATGTACCCCCCAGCATGCACTGACACAGTACATTGCAATCTGATGCACACAAGATTGCATAATTATGTGGACTGTATGTATATAGACTTTATGTATATAGTATAGTAACAAAAAAAAAAACGAAGTCCCATAACTCTGTAGAATATTTTTCTGAAAGAACCTAACATGCACCATGCACAACTAGGGTTGGCACTGATCACTTGTGTGAAGTTTCATTAAACTGTGTGCAAGGGTTCAGGAGATTAGATGCGCACAAGATTGCAAATACAGACTCTATGTTTATAGTATAGTAACAAAAACAAAGTCTGATAACTCTACAATTTCTTTTCTGAAAGAACCTAACATGCCCCATGCACAATAAGGGTTGGTACTGATCACATGTGTGAAGTTTCATTAAATTGTGTCAAGGCGAAGAAGAGAGTTGGTGCGCACAAGATTGCATATGCAGACTGTATGTACATAGTATATGAACAAGAAACAAAGTCCCATAACCCTGCAGAATTTTTTTCTGAAAGAACCTAACATGCACCATGCACAACTAGGGTTGGCACTGATCACTTGTGTGATGTTTCATTCAACTGTGTGCATGGGTTCAGGAGATTAGGTGCGCACAAGACTGCATATACAGACTCTATGTATATAGTATAGTAACAAAAAAAAAAGTCCCATAACTCTACAATATTTTTTCTGAAAGAAGGTTGGAACTGATCACTTGTGTGAAGTTTCATTAAACTGTGTCAAGAGGATGAGGAGAGTTGGTGCACACAAGATTGTGTTTACAGATGGATGGACAGACAGACAGACAGACAGACAGACAGACAAACTTGAAACCATATACCGCCCCCCACCTTATAACTTTGTTGTGTGGTGGGAGGTGGAGACAACTAGTAAAAATATTAAAAGGCAGACTGAAATAAACTTGTGACAAATAGTTATTGTTACACTGTCGCTGTAGAAACATTTACTTACCAACATTGCATGGTCCATTTGCCGGAAATCTAATCATTAAATGTGTTGCCTGGAAACAGAAACAGAAACTGTATATACAGTAGTACATACAACACTTTTATTTGCTGTTCATGGTTTCACACAAAAGTAAAAGTGAAAATATATCAAACAATTATTTGCCTTACCACTTTATGAATTTTCATTTCCTACAATCATTGAACAAAGTAAGAAAGTATATAAACGTATACAATTTTGGTAATGTCCCTTGAATCTCTAAACAGATAAAAGAAACCTGATCATACAGCTTATAATTACAGAAAGATTTAGGTCATTGAAGGGAATATAATGCATTAACCATTATCAACTTTTGAGAAAGGTTTACAGCTAGGGGTGACCCTCTAGTTTACATAGTAATCAATGATTTGGCATTAATCCATGCTTTTCCTGTTATACAGGAAATGATTCAAGATTTAATAAGTGACGATTTTCAGTCTCTAGGTCACTGAGACCGTGTTGACCTACTAACCCCTTGAAAAACTGGGTTATCAACTGTGACCTTAAACTTTGACCTACTGACCTAAAACAGGAGAGCCAAGATGGCCCTAGGTCGCTCACCTGTGAAACATATCATAACAGTGTAAACATGTTTGACCTAGTGATTTCATGGAAACAAATATTCTGGCCAATTTTCATTAAGATTGGACCAAAAATGTGGTCTCTTGAGTTTAAAAAAGTATTTTCTTAGAAATGACCTAGTGACCTAGTTTCTGATCCTAGATGACCCGTATTCGAACTTGACCTAGATTTTATCAAGGCAATCATTCTGACCAAATTTCACGAAGATCAATTGAAAAATACAGTCGCATACACAAGGTTTTTCTTTGATTTGACCTAGTAACCTAGTTTTTGATTCCAGATGACCCATTTTCAAACTTAGCCTAGATTTCATCAAGGTAATCGTTCTGACCAAAATTCATGAAGATCAATTGAAAAATACAGCCTCTATTGCATACACAAGGTTTTTCTTTGATTTGACCTAGTGACCTAGTTTTTTACCCCAGATGGCCAATTTTCGAACTTGGCCTAGATTTCATCAAGGTAATCATTCTGACCAAAATTCATGAAGATCAGTTGAACAAGAGCTGTCTCCATAGGATGACATATGCCCCAGATGGCACTTTGAATGAGTAGTTATGGCCGATGTTAGAGTTTAGGACCTTTGACCTACGGAGCTGGGTCTTGTGCGCGACACGTCCTCTTACTGTGTCACACATTCATGCGTAGTTATTTTAAAATCCATGCATGGACCGGACACGCCCATCAATGCACTATCATGAAAAATGACCTTTAAGGTCTAAGTGTGACCTTGACCTTTGAGCTACGGACCTGGGTCCTGCGCGCGACACGTCGTCTTACTGTGGTACACATTCATGCCAAGTTATTTGAAAATCTATCCATCGATGACAAAGATATGGACTGGACATGCCCATCAATGCACTATCCTTTAATGTCTAAGTGTGACCTTGACCTTTGAGCTACGGACCTGGGCCTTGCGCGCGACACGTCGTCTTACTGTGGTACACATTCATGCCAAGTTATTTGAAAATCCATCCATCGATGACAAAGATATGGACCGGACACGCCCATCAATGCACTATCCTTTAATGTCTAAGTGTGACCTTGACCTTTGAGCTACGGACCTGGGTCTTGCGCGCGACACGTCGTCTTACTGTGGTACACATTCATGCCAAGTTATTTGAAAATCCATCCATCAATGACAAAGATATGGACCGGACATGAAAATTGCGGACAGACTGACAGACCGACAGACTGACAGACGGTTCAAAAACTATATGCCTCCCTTCGGGGGCATAAAAATACAGCCTCTATCGCATACACAAGCTAAATGTTGGCAGACGACAGACAGACACCGGACATCGAGCAATCACAAAATATAGCAAATTTTGGCCCTTTAAGGGGCCACAACTCTGGAACCCATGATGGGATCTGGCCAGTTTTCGAAAGGAATTGAGACATTATGCCAATACAAGTTGTGTGCAAGTTTGATTAAAACTGATTGCAAAAAGTGGCCTCTATCATGTTCACAAGAAATTGTGAATGGACGACGGACAAAATGCGATCACAAAAGCTCACCCTGTCACTACGTGACAGGTGAGCTAATAAAAGGAAAAATTAAAAACAACTGTCTGAGTTTTAATCTGCAAATATTTATAAAAATCCTCTTGTGTAGTTTTTTAATATACACATGATGGAATTGTCAGGAGTATAATTGTGTTCTGAAGAATAGGCATTTTAGTTGTTTGTTACCTTAAATAATATTCATCTACTTTAAAAATCATGCACATTCTTAAGTACACCTAAGGAAATATTGCTTCAAAATCAATGTATATATGAGAATACCTTTTCTCCATAGACACCATTTACTTCTATTTTCTTCAGATTGGAAGGCACAAACCATTCCTTCGATAATTTCCGTCTCTATAACAGTAAAATTATTGGACATATATATCAGATTTGAAGATGGCAAAATAATACACTGCAAAGAAATTTGACTGAAACAAACATAACAATGCATTATAAAGGCTGAAATAAAAAAACAATTTTAATTCATTTAATTAACAATTGTCTTACAGAGTTAACTATTTCCTTTATCAGTAACTTAATTGGTGGGTGCTTCATACAGAGTTAACCATTTCCTTTAACAATAACTTGATTGATGGGTACCTTATATAGAGTTAATCATTTCCTTTAACAATAACTTTATTGGTGGGTACCTTATACAGAGTTAATCATTTCCTTTAACAGTAACTTGATTGGTGGGTACCTTATACAGAGTTAACCATTTCCTTTAACAATAACTTGATTGATGGGTACCTTATACAGAGTTAACCATTTCCTTTAACAGTAATTTGATTGGATGGTACCTTAAACAGAGTTACCCATTTCCTTTAACAATAACTTGATCGGTGGGTACCTTATACAGAGTTAACTATTTCCTTTATCAGTAACTTAATTGGTGGGTGCTTCATACAAAGTTAACCATTTCCTTTAACAATAACTTGATTGATGGGTACCTTATACAGAGTTAATCATTTCCTTTAACAGTAACTTGATTTGTGGGTACCTTATATAGATTTAATCATTTCCTTTAACAGTAACATGATTAATGGGTACCTTATACAGAGTTAATCATTTCCTTTAACAATAACTTGATTTGTGGGTACCTTATACAGAGTTAATCATTTCCTTTAACAGTAACTTGATTGGTAGGCACCTTATACAGTGTTAACCATTTCGTTTAACAATAACTTGATTGATGGGCACCTTATACAGAGTTTATCATTTCCTTTAACAGTTACTTGATCGATGGGTACCTTATACAGAGTTAACAATTTCCTTTAACAATACCTTGATTGGTGGGTACCTTATACAGAGTTAACCATTTCTTTTAACAGTAACTTGATTGGATAGTACATTACACAGAGTTAACCATTTCCTTTAACAGTTACTTGATTGATGGGTACATTACACAGAGTTAACCATTTCCTTTAACAATAACTTGATCGGTAGGTACCTTACACAGAGTTAACCATTTCTTTAACAATAACTTGATCTGTGGGTACCTTATACAGAGTCAACCATTTCCTTTAACAGTAATTTGATTGGATGGTACCTTATACAGAGTTACCCATTTCCTTTAACAGTAACTTGATCAGTGGGTACCTTATACAGAGTTACATTCTATTTAACATAACTTGATTGGATACATACAAGTTAACCATTTCCTTAACATTACTGTGATGATGGTACTTACACAGAGTTAACCATTTCCTTTAACAATAACTTGATCGGTAGGTACCTTACACAGAGATAACCATTTCTTTAACAATAACTTGATTGATGGGTACCTTATACAGAGTTAACCATTTCCTTTAACAGTAATTTGATTGGATGGTACCTTAAACAGAGTTACCCATTTCCTTTAACAGTAACTTGATCAGTGGGTACCTTATACAGAGTTAACTATTTCCTTTATCAGTAACTTAATTGGTGGATGCTTCATACAGAGTTAACCATTTCCTTTAACAATAATTGATGATGGGTACCTTATACAGAGTTACATTCCTTTAACAGTACTGATTGTGGTACTTAAAATTTATCATTTCTTTAACATAACTGATTAATGGGTACCTTATACAGAGTTAATCAATTTCCTTTAACAATAACTTGATTTTTGGGTACCTTATACAGAGTTAATCATTTCCTTTAACATAACTTATTGGTAGGTACCTTATACAGTAACCATTTCGTTTAACAATAACTTGATTGATGGGCACCTTATACAGAGTTTAATCCATTTCCTATAACAGTTACTTGATCGATGGGTACCTTATACAGAGTTAACAATTTCCTTTAACAATACCTTGATTGGTGGGTACCTTATACAGAGTTAACCATTTCTTTTAACAGTAACTTGATGGATAGTACATTACACAGAGTTAACCATTTCCTTTAACAGTTACTTGATTCATGGGTACATTACACAGAGTTAACCATTTCTTTAACAATAACTTGATCGGTTAAGGTACCTTACACAGAGTTACCATTTCTTTAACATAACTTGATCTGTGGGTACCTATACAGAGTCAATCCATTTCCTTTAACAGTAATTGATTGGTGGTACCTTATACAGAGTTACATTTCCTTTAACAGTAACTTGATCATGGGTTCCTTATACAGAGTTACCATTTCCTTTAACAGTAACTTGATCTGGGTGTACTTATACACAGGTTAACCATTTCCTTTAACATACTTGATTGGTGGTACTTACACAGAGTTAACCATTTCCTATAACATAACTTGATGGTAGGTACTACAAGAGATAACCATTTCTTTAACAATTACTGATTGTGGTACCTTATACAGATCAAACCATTCTTAACAGTAATTGAATTTGTACCTTCAAAAAGTTACCATTCCTTTAACAATAATTGATGTGTGGTACCTATCAGGATATAACATACTTTATCATAAACTTAATTGGTGTGCTTATACAATTTACCATTTCCTTAACAAATAACTGATTATGGTACCTATACTAGTATAGATTTCTGTTAAAGAACTTTATGTAGCACTATACAGATTTCACTTTAACACTCTTACCGTAACATAATAATGGTAACTATAAACAGTTAATCTGTTCCATAACATAACTTCATTGGTGGACCTATACGAGTTAATAATTTCCTTTAACACGTTGACTTGATTGGAGGCACCTTATACAGTGTTAACCATTTCGTTTTAAAATACTTGATGATGGCACCTTATACAGAGTATATCATTTCATAACAGTTACTTGATCATGGTACCTTGAACAGAGTAACGACTGTCTTTAACAATACCTTGATTGTGGTACCTTATACAAGATTTTAAATCCATTCTTCTTACAGAACTTGATTGGTAGTACATTCACGATTAATCATTTCCTTAACAGTTACTTGATTGAATGAGTACTTACACGGTAACCATATTTCTTTAACATAACTTGATCGTAGTACCTTACACAGAGTTAAACATCCTTACAATAAACTTGTCTAGTGTACCTTATCTGAGTCAACCATTTCCTACGAAGTTGATTGATGGTACCATTATACCCAAATTACCTATCCTTAACATACTTGATCAGTGGGTACTTATACAGAGTTAACTATTTCCTTTCATAATTTACAGGTGGATGCTTCTTACAGAGTTAAACCAATTCCTTTAACAATAATTGATTGATGGTACCATATATACAGATTTAATCATTCCTTTAACAACTAAATTGATTGGTGGGTACTTATAAGAGTTAATCATTTCCTTTAACAGTAACTTGATTGGTGGGTACCTTATACAGAGTTAACCATTTTCCTTAACAGTTACTTGATTGATGGGTACCTTATACAGAGTTAACTATTTCCTTTATCAGTAACTTAATTGGTGGGTGCTTCATACAGAGTTAACCATTTCCTTTAACAATAACTTGATCGGTGGGTACCTTATACAGAGTCAACCATTTCCTTTAACAATAACTTGATCGGTGGGTACCTTATACAGAGATAACAATTTCCTTTAACAATAACTTGATTGATGGGTACCTTATACAGAGTTAATCATTTCCTTTAACAATAACTTTATTGGTGGGTACCTTATACAGAGTCAACCATTTCCTTTAACAATAACTTGATCGGTGGGTACCTTATACAGAATTAACCATTTCCTATAACAATATCTTGATCAATGGGTACCTTATACAGAGTTAACAATTTCCTTTAACAATAACTTGATTGGTGGGTACCTTATACAGAGTTAACCATTTCTTTTAACAGTAACTTGACTGGATGGTACCTTACACAGAGTTAACCATTTCCTTTAACAGTTACTTGATTGATGGGTACATTACACAGAGTTAACCATTTCTTTTAACAGTAACTTGATTGGTTGCAAAGTACCTTATACAGAGGTAACCATTTCCTTTAACAGTAATTATATTGGTTGGTATCTCATACTGAGGTAATCATTTTCTTTAACAGCAACTTCATTGGTGGGTACCTCATACAGAGTTAACTATTTCCTTTAACAGTAGCTTGACTGATGGGTACCTTATACATAGGTTACCATTTCCTTTAACAGTAACTTGACTGATGGGTATCTTATACACAGTTAACCACTTCCTTTAACAATAGTTTGATTGGTAGGTACTTCATGCAGAGCTAATCATTTCCTATAACACTAACTTGATTGGCAAGTGGCTCATACTGAGTTAACTATTTCATTTAACAACTTACTGATGTTTGCCTTGTACAGAAAACTTCTAAGATGGCTCAATCAATTTACTCACAAAATAGAAAAGTTTTTTACTTTATATTTGTATGTCAGCATGAACCTATCGAATTTGCTTTTGAATATTAAGCATACTGTTAAAAAAAAGTTTTACAGTTATTTCATTTGTCTCCTTTGCCCCTACAAAAAAAGAAAACTTTTGGTAAAACTTACTATAGGATGTTCTGTTAATGCTGAGTCAGCAAAGAAATGCTTCACTTGTAACCTCTCTGCCGCTGTAAACATAAAAATATGTCACACAAGTATAAAACAGCTTGCAACTGTTCACATAAACAAGAGCTGTCTCCATAGGATGACACATGCCCCCGATGGCACTTTAAATGAATAGTTATGGCCGATGTTAGAGTTTAGGACCTTTGACTTACGGAGCTGGGTCTTGCGCGCGACACGTCCTCTTACTGTGTCACACATTTATGCGTAGTTATTTTAAAATCCATGCATGAATGACAAAGATATGGACCGGACACGCCCATCAATGCACTATCATGAAGAAAGACCTTTAACATCTAAGTGTGACCTTGACCTTTGAGCTACGGACCTGGGTCTTGCGCGCGACACGTCGTCTTACTGTGGTACACATTCATGCCAAGTTATTTGAAAATCCATCCATCGATGACAAAGATATGGACCGGACACGCCCATCAATGCACTATCCCTTAATGTCTAAGTGTGACCTTTACTTCTGAGATACGGACCTGGGTCTTGCGCGCAACACGTCATCTTACTGTGGTACACATTCATGCCAAGTTATTTGAAAATCCATCCATCGATGACAAAGATATGGACCGGACACACCCATCTATGCAATAACCTTTAATGTCTAAGTGTGACCTTGACCTTTGAGCTACGGACCTGGGTCTTGCGCGCGACACGTCGTCTTACTGTGGTACACATTCATGCCAAGTTATTTGAAAATCCATCCATCGATGACAAAGATATGGACTGGACACGAAAAATGCAGACAGACCGACAGACCGACAGACAGACGGTTCAAAAACTATATGCCTCCCTTCGGGGGCATAAAAATTTCACCAGGTTATAACACAACTTTCAGCTGTATTGAAACACAAAAAATATGCCACCATGACATAATGCAGCATTTAGCTGTAATCATCAAAGTATACTAGGATATATTTACAGTGCCAATAAAACTGACACTAAGACATACAAATTCCAATAAAAGAGGGCTCTTAAAGGTTTAAAGTTATTTCACTTGAACACAAACAATTGTTTTTAAGAAATTGTTTTTCTTGAATGGAAGATGATCACAGTTTCAAAACTGTAATGAAACAATTTCTGTTGTTTTCTTTGTTCTGTAGTTTTATCACGTTTGACGTCATGGGAGTAGAATAAAGCCATTACATAACTTTGGCATTGCACTAATGTAATAAAGCTTTGACTTTGATGTTGTTTTTTTAGTATAGGAGACGTTGGGCAAGTTGACTTGTTTATAAGTGTTAAAGTAGATCTTTTGATGTTTCAGCAGGAAAAGCTAACGTGATAAGAAGAATATTACATTTGTGACTTTTCGCATTGAATTCATTAAACCTGATGAATAAAATTGATAAAATGCTCGGCAGAGCCTCACATTTTTTTTTATTCAACTCAATCAATAAATTCAGTATGAAAATTCTTCCTGAACAACTAGTGCGACTTTTTTAGTCAGTCTCAGACATACAAATTTCTTCTACAGAACAGGTTTTAAGTGAGGCACCTATATATATGTACTAAAGTCTGTTCCACCTATTACGTTTACCTCGTTTCTGAATTATCAGTATCGATAAAATCGTCCAAAAAACATATTTATATACCATACATCAATATCTCTAGACCTTTTTTTCATTTTTTCAATAAAGTGTATTTTAAAGATATAATCTTGGATTTTTCTTTTTTCCCCATAGGCCGTAATGCTATATGACGTTACGTCGACTTTCCAATATGGCGGCGCCCGTAGCGCAATAAACTAGGGGTTAACTCAAAATTTAAATGCCCGAGTTAATATTTGAAAATACTGTGTTTGTTATCGTATTACGCTAATTCTTGGGGAATTCATGTCAGGCCACCTCAACATGAATAAATAAATAAATAAATAAATAAGAAAATAGAAAGAAACAAACACAAAAATCAATGGCATTCTAAAAACAAATGTGCGTGCGAGCGTCTCGATATTTTAATAACACATGGGTATTCTTCTTATATTATGTTTTCTGTTGTTAGACCGGAAAATTATAATATAACTTGACTTCTGTGGATGTGACCTAGATAGATATTACCTCCCAGGAGTATTTTTATGGATTTAATTAATAAAAGTGGAAACTAAACTTCGCAGTCCGTAAGGATATCCCCTTTCAATCACGTCACATTAATCTGAACGGACAGGACAAGGAAAAAAATGTTTTAAACATAAAATGGTTAGATGTCTACTACTCGAAATATTTGCGTTGAAATACGTTCATAGTTACAAAAACTATCTTGACCGTTTAGAAATAGAAATATTGGGTTTTCCTAAATAATTTTGTTAACATTTCTGTATTTTTAGTTATATTTAGGACCCAGATCTAAAGAAATATCAGTTTATGTAAATGTTCCACTGAAAGGCCAAATTTTTATATTGGACCAGTGACGGAAAACATACAGAAAAGTAATAACGTAAACAATTTTTTTCTTTAAGACTCCATATTTATGTTGCATGTAAACTCCTTTAGTCACCACTGTGGATAAAAAAATGTAGAACGGACAATGGCCTCTTTTTCAAAGGTAACAATTTAACGTTTTACTGACAGGGTGTAAAATTCCACTCGCCCGCTCGCATTGGCGAGTTAAAGTCTGAGTAGGACGAGTGGACCTCGCTGTATACTCGACCGATCGGGCGAGTGGTTTTTTATGTCCTTACTTTACCAAAATTCAGAAATTACAACTCCAAAACCTCAACAAACTTTGAGATGGTTCAGTCGCTACCTGGATTGACTGGAATTTACCCATGAATCGTAAAGATATCAAAACGTCATGCCGGTAATTTTCCATTCCACAAGCACGTGCGACCTGTCGTATTAAATATCTAATTTACATCGACACGTACACAAAAACCGTGCGTAGTGCATTCATTTTTTAACATTTTCGCTTCAAGTTTTCAACACCTCTTGAGAAATAATACTATTTGAATTCTATAATGATTTTAATAAGATATCGACAGAAATGTAGGCAAAATTCTATAAAAACGGTCGAATTTTCATATAATCATTTGTAAAAATTCAAACAGCGCGATCTTAGTTACTTATTTCTTTCGAAAAGTAAATAAATGATGAATACTCTGGGCATAAAATTCAGACTTTTGACCAGAAAGAACAAAAAACAGAATAAAAAAATCTTAAATAAAGAAAAAGCGGCAGCAATTACAATACATATAGAGTAAAACGATTTTTGGCAAACAGATTTCTGTTAGTGCGGCAGAATAGGTTACGTGACCTCATGAACGTAAATAGAAATGCGATTTTAATAATAAAGCAATGTGATGTCATTGCGGTTTTTATTAAGTTTTAAATGAATCTTTGTACATGTATTTTTTTACCAACAATTTAAAAGTTTTTTTTTGTCAAACAATAATGTAAATTCCTTGAGGGCAAATAGGTCACAGAGGTAGGATATCCGCTATAGTAACTATCGTTTGAGACATTTACCTTTTATACGGGATATAGCACATTCGCTTTTGATAACAAATTAAAGAAGAAAGTTTTTATTGATTTCTATTTCTTAGCAATTTTAAAGGTGGTTAATCAGATTTTGGTCAACTTTCAGATTTTTTAAAAACTTTACCAACTGATAATTTACACTTATTTGTGTTTATCAAGTTCTTAATACACATCAGATTTTCACTGGAAGAATTTTTAAACTATGATTTTCCTATCCTGGTTGCCCAACCAACATACATTGCCTAAGGAATGTTATGAATATAAGCACTACTGTATTAGAGTTGTAAAAGATTTGCATTGACAAGAACATATCTTGCCAAATTCATTAGAAATGCAAGTTTATAAAATTATTATTACCTCCCTTTGTCTATCTCGGTTGCGCAACCCAGATAGATTTGAAATAAATCAATTCCAAAGATACACTTTGTTTCAAAACTTGCCTTTTGTTTCAGATAGTTGTAATATTCCAATATATATCAAATGCAAATGTAAAACTAGAAATTATATTGAAATTAAAAGAAATAATCCACGTTTTAAACACTTTTGTATTAAAGGGAGATAATTACAAAATTTCTTAAGAAGTAATAAATCATACATTTCCAATAGGTATCTAACTTTATGTAATGGGTCTTTTCGTTCCTTAAATAAATCTCTAACAGAATATATAAATACTGAAAAATGTCAGAAAATGTTCCTCAAAATTAATGTGATTGACTACCTTTAAGAACCGATGCGGTACGATCAAACAGTGATGTGTCACATGGCGCGAAAAAACATGACGTAATGCCATGACAATCTCGAGCAAAAATACCGCTTTGATCTCCACTTCAGATGTCAAGATACTGACACACTTCTTTTAGCTCTTTGAGGGGGTGTAAATTGATCATGAAAACAAGGTCAATTACTTAGTTTATCAACTGAATAATTACCGATAATCTTTAACGTTTTTTTCATCTCTTTCAACACGGGTGGATGGACGATGGTTATTGTGTCCACATTTTTTAGACACTTTTCAAAATAAATATTTTTCGGGAAATAATACTATTGTACATAATACTCCTTTCATAAAGTGACAGTATTAAAGTGTCAATTATTAGGGCGAGTGGCTGTTCACTAAGGGAGAGTAGATATTACTGGCTATTAGTCCTGCAGGGCGAGTGGTTTGAAAATTTTTTTTACACCCCTGAATTTAGTCTAAATTCTTATATAAATGCTCTCTCAAATGGGCTTTTTCTGTTAATTCTAGGAAAAAAAAAACTCTTGTTTTAATTAAAAGTGCGGGAAACGACGTGGAGGTAAGATGGAGGGGGGAGGGGGGGCAAAATACATGCTGTACACCGGGTGTCCTTCAGGTCCCGCTGATCCTACGCCTATGTTACACTTTTTGCTTATCATTTTGATCATTCTATCATATTTTCTTCGATCGCGCGCCTCGTCACGTGCCAAATGTTACACGTGTGAGCACCGACCGAAAAGAAAAGAATTATCAATCTGTCTCCGTGGACCTTATTAACAAGACTTTGTGCCAGAGACAATAATTAATCTGTGCTCGTTAAATCCAGAAAAAAAATCTGAAGTTACGTAACACTTGCGACGATTGCGCTCATACCTTTGTGGTATTTAAAAGCATACTCCAGACTGCAAATTCAACAGGAATATAGGATATATAAAAATAATGATTAGAAACAAAAAGAAAATACCAAACCTTTGTTAAACAAGAGCTGTCCGTAAGACAGCCAAGCTCGACTATTCGAAATATTGTCACAGAAGCAGGAAATTATTACCCAAAATGTTAAATATCAAAAGAGTTTTAAGTTCAAAAGGGGACATAATTTGACCAAAATACATATCAGAGTTATGGGACTTGATGTTATCAACTAGTTTTATAACCCCGAAGAAACATGTTAAGTTTCAATTCAATATCTGCATTAGTTTTGGCGATAGTAACTTGCATGTTAAACTTTAACCAGAATTTTCTAAGTCCAAAAGGGGGCATAATTTGCTCAAAATACATGTTAAGAGTTATGGAACTTGATCCAGTGAGGTTGGTAATTGACCTTGAAAAAGAATAAATAAGTTTCAAAGCTATATGCCTTTTGGTAATAGCTGTATGTACTTGCACGCAAAACTTTAACCAGGATTTTCTAAGTCCAAAAGGGGGCATAATTTGCCCAAAATACATGTCAGAGTTATGGGACTTGGTGCTATCAACTAGTTTTTATAACCCCGAAGACACATGTGAAGTTTCAATTTAATATCTGTAGTAGTTTTGGAGATAGTTACTTGCATGTAAAACTTTAACCAGAATTTTCTAAGTCCAAAAGGGGGTATAATTTGCCCCAAATACGTGTCAGAGTTATGGAACTTGACCCAGTGAGGTAGGTAATTGACCTAGAAAAAGAAAAAATAAGTTTCAAATCTATATGCCTTTTAGTAATAGCTGTATGTACTTGCACGCAAAACTTTAACCAGAATTTTCTAAGTCCAAAAGGGGGCATAATTTGGCCAAAATACATGTCAGAGTTATGGGGCTTGACCCAGTGAGGTAGGTAATTGATCTAGAAAAAGAAAAATAAGTTTCAAATCTATATGCCTTTTAGTAATAGCTGTATGTACTTGCACGCAAAACTTTAACCAGAATTTTCTAAGTCCAAAAGGGGGCATAATTTGGCCAAAATGAAGGTCAGAGTTATGAGACTTGGGGTGCTATCAACTAGTTTTATAACCCCGAAGACACATGTGAAGTTTCAATTCAATATCTGCATTAGTTTTGGAGATAGTAACTTGCATGTAAAACTTTAACCAGAATTTTCTAAGTCCAAAAGGGGGCATAATTTGCTCAAAATACATGTCAGAGTTAAGGGACTTGACCCAGTGAGGTAGGTAATTGATCTAGAAAAAGAAAAAATAAGTTTCAAATCTATATGCCTTTTAGTAATAGCTGTATGTACTTGCACGCAAAACTTTAACCAGAATTTTCTAAGTCCAAAAGGGGGCATAATTTGGCCAAAATGAAGGTCAGAGTTATAGGACTTGGTGCTATCAACTAGTTTTATAACCCCGAAGACCATGTGAAGTTCAATTCATATCTGCATTAGTTTTGGAGATAGTAACCTTGCATGTAAAACTTTAACCAAAATTTTCTAAGTCCAAAAGGGGCATAATTTGCTCAAAATACATGTCAGAGTTATGGACTTGACCCAGAGAGGTGGTAATTGACCTAGAAAAAGAATAAATAAGTTTCAAAGCTATATGCCTTTAAATGATAGCTGTATGTACTTGCATGCAAAAACTTAACCAAGGTGTGACGCCGACGCCGACGCCGACGCCAGGGTGAGTAGAATAGCTAGACTATTCTTCGAATAGTCGAGCTAAAAACCCTGATTGGAGTAATGTAAGACTAAAGCAAAACTTTAACGGAAAGAAAACAAGTTTCAGCTCGCATTAGCATTAATTATTCATGAATGATTTGAAAATAGTTTGTAAATGTTTAAATCTGTTTCTGGACATCGTAGCTCTGATGGACAATAAAAGTTGATAAATGATAGTTCGGGGATATTTTTTTATAATTGAAATCGGGGGTTATGAAAAAACAATATTTTACGTTCTATGACTGCTCTCTGGACATTTTACCAGTTATTTAAGTCAAATGTAAATCTGGCATAATAAAGATAATAATAATAATTTAATAAAAACAGAGAATGGGTTCACGATCCGATTTCGCTTTAAAAAAGGAGATGCTTCCATATAAACAGCAACATTATAAAAAAAAATAAAACAGATAGGTTGACGAAATGATAAAAAATTTTAATCATAGTTTAAATAGATCTATAAATTTCAAAAAGTAAAATATGATTATAGCATGACACACGTCAAGATTTCTATCTTCTATCGGACTGATGTACACCTATGTAAATTTTCCCTTGTGCGCCTCATATAAATCTGCATAGTGCCAGAAATACTACGTCATTTATCTCATACGTCACAAGTTTCTTTCAAAGAAAAAGAAGCATACACACTGGGACTCGATAGGGTGAATATTGTGTTCATTGTGAAAGAAATTGGATATGTGGCGGACTGTAAATACTTCCTTAAGGATGCTTAAAATACAGGTTATCTTTGAACCATGCGTTTGGAATGATCTTAAATTGAACAAGTCATCGTTTCAAGGGCATGGTGCGATTGATGCCTGAATTTCATCGATGTGTAAAAGAGCTTGTTTGTTTACAACTGATTCATTGAGGATTGGATAGAGCTATTGAAGACTTGGAAGAATTTTGGAGTGTTTACAACTTTGATAGGTTAAAAGTGAGTCAATTTACATTTTTTCTAAATCTAAATAACATGTTTTTAAACACAAAATTTTTTTTCACCCATGCATTCACTTGTAGTGAATTGTGAACGAAATGAGTTTTGAGTCGCTCCCGATAAAATTCACGTGAATTTTCCCGCAATACTTCATATTAGAGAGCAAACTCCAATGGCGACAAGAAATTACAATGGGAGACTGCCGTTGAAAATATAAATTTGTCATTTATTTGGATATTTGGCAAAGCATAAAAAAATCGTTAAATTTCTCGAGGGTGACTTTTTTTTAGTTTATCAAACCATGTTTACTTTGCCGGTAAGTGTCGTAGTTTTGTCATATGACTCCAAAGTTGGGGTAAACCTTTGGAATGGAACAGTCTATAGCTTAACTGGTTATTGTATACAATGTACAAGTTACTTACAGGTTATTATTCTACCATCTAACATCCATACATTTGGTAAACAGTCTATCACATGAATGCGATCTGAAAGCATTAAAAACATATTGCAAAGTTAAATCATCTTATTTATCATTATACTGGTGGAAGTTTTTAAAATGAAATGTAAATATAAAACAATTAATACGAGATGGAGGCTGTGGGTTCAAATCTGTCTTAAAATGCAGAGCTATCTCAAAATAAATCACCAGTTCTGTCCGGGCAGCTACACACAGTGTGATTTGCATTAGCATGAAGCTTAATCTACATCATGCTAATTTAACTAGTATAACTAAACTCAAGCAATTCAGAAATTTCTGTAAATATGTACATTGCAAGAAAAATAAAATAGCATTTCAAGGTTGAAATATTCTTGCAAATGAATGGTTTTCATCTAATATTTTGATATAAATATTAAAATATAACATATGATAACAAGAGCTGTCACTAATGGTGACAAATGCCCCCGCAGCGCTTTGACCTTTGACCTGGTGACCTTGACCTTTGACCTGGTGACCCCAAAGTCAATAGGGGTCGTGTACTCAATAAGTACTATCAGCATGTGAAGTTTGAAGGTCCTGGGTGCAGTGGTTCGCGAGTAAAGTGCCTTCATGCAAAAAGTTAACATTGGCCCCTGTGACCTTAACCTTTGACCTGGTGACCCCAAAGTCAGTAGGGGTCGTGTACTCAATAAGTACTATCAGCATGCGAAGTTTGAAGGTCCTGGGTGCAGTGGTTCGCGAGTAAAGAGCCTTCATGCAAAAAGTTAACATTGGCCCCTGTGACCTTGACCTTTGACCCCAAAGTCAGTAGGGGTCGTGTACTCAATAAGTACTATCAGCATGTGAAGTTTAAAGGTCCTGAGTGCAGTGGTTCACCAGTAAAGTGCCTTGATGCAAAAAGTTTACATTGGCCCCGTGACCTTGACCTTTGACCTGGTGACCCCAAAGTCAATAAGGGTCGTGTACTCAATAAGTACTATCAGCATGTGAAGTTTGAAGGTCCTGGGTGCAGTGGTTCGCGAGTAAAGTGCCTTCATGCAAGAAGTTAACATTGGTGTGACGAACTAACGGACATTAGTGTGACGAACGGACGGACAGTTGAAAACTAATATGCCTCCCTTCGGGGGCATAAAAACTGACATACAGTATGGATCTTTCTCAATTTGTTTGTTTCCATGGAGACTAAGTTCCAGGATGTGAAGATGACGCAGCTTGCCAATCTGATGCCATGTGAGGTCATTGTTAGCAAGGTTCAAAGTTCCCAGAGCAATAAACTTTGACAAGCAATCCAAATCTTTAATCTGAAATAAAAAAAGTTTTTTTGTTTTTTTTTGTGAGCAGAGACTTTGCATAACCATACTGGGCTTGTATCAGTAACATACCTAGCAGGGTGAATGGATGTGCCTTACTTGGTTGATACCTGGTGGTAGTTAAAATATTCCATATGCAATAAAACATGTTTCTGCACCTTCTTTCAGAAATATTATCAATATATACCCATCACTGATACAATAAATGAATACGCGTGTAAATTAGCCATTTTTGTACAACATAGGATTTGTGGCTCTGACTAAAAAAACTTATTTCCAATATTTTTATCCATACCTGATCAATCTTGTACTTAATCTTTATCAACAAGTGAAAGTCTGTTTTGTGTTGATAAGATATACCTGTTTTATTAATTAAATCTTTCTTAAGTAATATAAAGGACATAACTTAATATACACCTAGAAACTGATGTTCTGTTTGCTTTAAAACAGAATTCAAAAGTGAAACAAACATGACTGAAGAGTTTTCAAGGTTCTATTTAAATAACAAGCTTGTGTCTTCAGCTGAGATTCTAATTAAACTTGTACTTTATTTTTAAATGAAAGGTGGTGAATACGAGCAGAATTTCTGGCATTTTAATAGGGCTTTAAAAATCTGGTCAATTCTGGGTTTTATTTATATAGTATTAGGTCATGCAAGTGAAAGTGGAACACATAATACAATAACTTTACACACCCTTAAAGTGGAGTGGGGAATACCGAGAGAATCCCTGCCAGAATTCATAAGTGGTATATATGACCAAATTAAAGCTTTATTTGAAACAAAAAATGAAGCTAATGAAAAACAGTAAGGCCATCAGGGCCCTCGATCACTCACCTGGGTTTCACAGATTGCTGAAACAGTTTTGGTGATGGGTCGTGGATGGAATACATATGTGAAATTATTCAGCATTTTCTGACAATAATATCTTTAAAGTTTCCACAATATGTTTATAGGAAATGCTATATATATATATATATGAAAAAGTGACTACCCACTCTTGTGGCCATGTTTTCAACAAACTGGAATAATTTGAACAAACTTGGTATAGAGACATCGAAAGAACATTTCTGTGGAATTATTTCAACTAGATTTCATAGCGACAAATATTTTCAACATGTTTTATGTAAATCAGGTAGATCATTTACTATGTTTTTCAACAATCTACCTTGTGACCTAGTTTTTACCAAGTGACCTAGTTACAAATTTATCCTTGATTTTAAAAAAAACACCAGAGATGCTTTTAAGAAAAGCGCATGTCTCCCACAACTGGCCCTATGAAAAATGTCTAGTTTCTCTAGATGGTTTAGACGAGTGGATGCAATTAGATGGTCTAGACGAGTGGATCCAATCAGTAATTCAAGGGCCATAATTCAAAAGTGCCTGGGTGGATTTGGCTAGTTATCGAACTTGCCTGAGGTCTTATGGTCAAACACATTTTGTTCAAGTTTGGTGAAGATCAGATGAGAAATGTTCGACTTAGAGAGCGGACTTGAGTATAAAGGCTGATTTTTTTGGTAATTCAAGGGCCGTAACTCCAAAATGCTTGGACCGATTTGGCTAGTTATCAAACTTGGCCAAGGTCTCATGGTCAAACACATTTTGTTCAAGTTTGGTGAATATCGGATGAGAAATGTTTGACTTAAGAGTGCGGACAAGAGTAAAAAGGCCGATTTTTTCGGTAATTCAAGGGCCGTAATTCCAAAATGCCTAGACCGATTTGGCTAGTTATCAAACTTGGCTGAGGTCTCATGGTCAAACACATTTTGTTGAAGTTTGGTGAAGATCGGATGAGAAATGTTCGACTTAGAGCACGGACAAGAGTAAAAAGGCCGATTTTCAATAATTCAAGCGCCATAACTCCAATATGCCTAGACCGATTTGGCTAGATATCGAACTTGGCCGACGTCTTATGGTCAAACACATTTTGTTTAAGTTTGGTGAAAATCGGATGAGAAATGTTCGACTTAAGAGTGCGGACAAGCTTTGTGACACACAGACACACACACAGACTGGAGTAAATCAATATGTCTTCCACACCACTGTGTGGTGGGAGACATAATTCTGACCAAGTCTCATAAAGTTCAAGTAGAAAATGTGGCCTCTACAGAGTTACACATGGTCTTCCTAATACAGTTTCAGACTTGACCTCATTTTCATTGAGACAAACATTCTAACACTTTTGAGCTTGCCTAGTTATCATAGAGACAAACACTCTGACACAGATATATAATGATCAAATAGAAAATGCGGCCTCCAGAGTGTTCACAAGGTTTTTCTATGGTTTAACCTAGTGGTCTAGTTTTTGATATGTAACCCAATTTTGAACTGAGTCAAGATTTCATAGGGACAAATATTCTGACAAGGATTTATTAAAATCAAGTATAAAATGTGGAATCTAGAGTGTAATATGTTTTTTTCTAGAATTTGACCTAGTGACCTAGTTTTTGACCTCATGTGATCCTCTTTTAAATCTGACATAGACTTTACATTTACAAAGTTTTAAGAAAATCAAGTAGAATATGTGGCCTCTAGAGTGTTAACATGTTTTTTTCTATAATTTGACCTAGTGACCTAGTTTCAGACCCCAGTTTTAGAAATATCCTAAATTTCATCTGAATAAGTTACATGTAGACTTGACCAGTATTGTGAACTAGTGTTATCAGTAAAATTGTTGATGACACACAACTAACAGTGTGAGCTCACCTTGACTTGAACATGAGCTAAAATCAACCCAAAAAGTTACCAATGGAGCTGCAAATAACAATGGTACTAATGCAGATTCTACATCTCTTTCATAAAAACTGAGTTAAATCAATTATAAAAGACCAAAAGGGCCATAACTTAGATACCATTCAAAGACATGTGCAACCAGATCTGCTTAAGACTGAAAAATTGTTGAAAAAGACGTTAAACCGAACACACACACACAGATCTGCTTAAGTAAACAAGTTTAATCAAAATGTCTGACAAATAGCAAAAAAGACAACATATTTTAACATCAAAAATTGTTTTATTTTCAAAAGGAAATAAATTCATGCAAAATTATTTAACACAGTTGTAAAAAGAATTATTTTTTTATTTGTCATTTGAATATTTGACGGGCAATGTGTCTTATTCATTGGGACTTACATATCTGATAAACTGCATTATAATACAGCTTTACAGATTAAATCTAAATGTGCTACTTTAATAACAGAATTACTCTAGTTTGTTCAATACCTGCCATAACAAGACAAAATATAGTATTTTCCTTTTGATTTACAAAACCAAAACAAGTCAAAATATGTAAGAAAATATTGTGTTATATTTTTACTGTCATTGAATCTATTGATACAAGATAATTAGATAATTTAAAGTTCTCAACTATGATTAGTTTCTTTCTCTTCTTGATTTCTGTGGGTGGGTGGGGCTGGGCAATATATGTTAAGATTCTCTTGTTTTCTTTTTTTTAAGTATGCAATGTCAAAGTGCATGCATGTGAATGACAACTTAACAATTATCAAATGCAACTGACTTGACATTATCCTAAAATAGCACTGGTAAAATTTCCAGATGTAATACAAACTGTTGATACTTGTAATCTAGCTTGCCTGAATAGCACAGTCAAGAAAACACACCACAATTCTGATCCTTGAGCAAGTTAAATAGTGTCTGTAATAACTTAACAACAACAAATTAAACAACGTTGTTGTAATAACAACAGAAAACAACATTAATTAACATGCAGCAGTTGTCATTTGCAAGGAACAGACAAGCTCTTGAATGGAATACAGGCATATAGGATATGTTAACTAACTGCCACTGCTTTATTGAAGTACAGCTGAAACGAGTAAGAGCTTGACCATAATTAGTTCAGTTGGTACAGCAGCACAAGACAGACAGTTTAACGGTCACAAGTTGGATACTAAAGCAGCAAGGCAGTATTTTCCTTGACAATCTGCCTGTCGACAGACAATATGTTAAACTAGCTCCTATTAAAAACAGTAATAAGCTAAACCCCATATATATAAAACATAGAAAAATAATGTTAAAATAAAAATACATAAAAAAAAATAACTGCTAAACAAAGAAATATACTTTTGTGGGTAAAAAGATTTTTTCTTGGGATTATTTAAATCAATGTTGTAGTTTTACTTGAAACAATAAAGAAGCTTTCTATTATATCTTCGAAAGTATACATATAACAAGATAATCAGTGTTAAACATAATCCACGCACTTAAACAAACACTTTCAAGCCAATAACTATCCTTACGTTAACCTTATTTTCTTAAGTAAATATAATAAGCATGCTTGCCTAAAAACACTGTTTGTCTTTGTCGACTATTCAAACAGGATTTGTGTGACAGAAATTGGCAGAACACTTCGGCTTAACATTTATATCTTAAACAAGGAAAATGATTGGCATTAAGGAATTGCAGTTTAATCTTTTAATAATAAACATGCTTTCAATTCATACATATTATAAAGAAAATCTGTTTAATTCTTTTATTTCATTTTTGATTTCAAAACTGATAAAACAGTTCCAGACAACTTCATTTTCGCTCGACTTTTAAGGCATTGACCTCCAGATTTGGCTAAAAAATAATCTTTCTTTCAAATTGAAGTTTGGTCATATTATGAACATTAGAATATGATTTTTTGTTTCTAAATATTTTAAAAATTCCAAATCAAGAAAAAAAGATGACCGCGTCGGGAATCAAACCCCAAACCGCCGCGGCAAAAGACATTTTCCCGTCGTCATAACCAATAGCGCAATAGCTGAAGTAGTGAATAATGACTTCAAAATATAGATATTTATAATCGAGACAGTTTACCTGGAGTAAAAGCGTGATAAACGCTTTTCGATTTTCATCGTAAAAAGTAGTAAAAACACCAAATTCTCATGTGTTTCCGTAACATAAAGTTTGTCAGTAAATAAGTTTTAAAGCCTTCTTAAGAAATATAGCATTTATTTCAAGATATCTTAAAAAAAATTATTTTTTTGTTGTTGTCGAACGAGCTGGTAGCCAGTCGCTTTAATAGGCTCACTTTTAGAAAGGCCAAAACAGATGTGTACTAGAAATTATTGTGAGCCATGAAGTATTTAGAGTTTTAAAAACCTCTTACAACTTCAAATGTGTGCTTGTTTAAACACACTGGATGATACAGAGTTCACTTTCTACTTACAATTATTAGCATATCAAAATCCAGTGTTGTCAAATTCAAAAATTTCACACTAAGTGCGTCTTAAGTTTTTCCAATGTTGTAATAATGTGGACATGTATATGTTTGTGACTTTGCCCCTGAATTACCAGGAAATATCATGTGAAATAGTGTAAGATAAGCTTGACAGAGGATGATAATACAGGACATCAAGGCTTCCTCTTTCATTCTCCATTGTCACACAAGTGATACATTTGACATAAAACAGCTCAGAATTAAACTTAAATAGCAAACATATATTTTATAGTAAACATCAGCTTTTTCTTGCGACAGACTGGAAGATTGACAACAAATATTTACCTGGTTGTTGCTGAGATCTAGCTTCCAGAGATTTCTGTTCAGTTCAAGATTTGACACTTCCACAATAGAGTTTCCCCTCAGATTTAATGCCTGTAACTTTGGGCAGCAGTTGAGCCTTTCTAATGACACTGGAATAATATAAATTGTATCTTCATGAAGTGGCTACAATCATAAAGTTCATCATTTAATTGACATTTTTAGATGACAGCGAATTGGAGCTTTGCCAGTAAAAACTTTATAAAACTTTAACCAAAAAATTCTATGTTAAAAAGGGGCATAACTCTGTAAAAATGGGGATTGTTTCTCCTGGTGTAGACTTTGATAGTAAATAATATTTTAAGTTTCAAGTCAAAAGCTTTGATAGTAATAGAGATATTTGACTTTATCAACAACTTTAACCAAAAAATTCTATATTAACAGGAGGGCCAAGATGGCCCTAGGTCGCTCACCTAAGAAACACACCATAACAGTGTAAAACATGTTTGACCTAGTGATTTCATGGAAACAAATATTCTGACCAATTTTCATTAAGACTGGACCAAAAAATTGGTCTCTTGTGATAAAACAAGCATTTTCTTAGATATGACCTAGTTTTTGACCCTAGATGACCCATGTTCAAATTCGACCTAGATTTTATCAAGGCAATCATTCTGACCAAAATTCATGAAGATCAATTGAAAAATACAGCCTCTATCACATACACAAGTTTTTTCTTTGATTTGACCAAGTGACCTAGTTTTTGACCTCAGATGACCCATATTCAAATTCGACTAGATTTCATTAAGGCAATCATCCTGACCAAATTTCATAAAAATCAATTGAAAAAAACAGTCTCTATCGCATACACAATGTTTTTCTTTAATTTGACCTAGTTTTTGAACTCAGATAACCCATATTCAAACTCGACCTAGATTTCATCAAGGCAATCACTCTGACCAAATTTCATGAAGATCAATTGAAAACTACATCCTCTATTGCATACACAATGTCTTTCTTCGATTTGACCTAGTGACCTAGTTTTTGACCCCAGATGACCCATTTTCGAACACGGCCTAGATTTTATCAAGGTAATCATTCTGGCTAAATTTCATGAAGATCAGTTGAAAAATACAGCCTCTATCGCATACACAAGGTTTTTCCTTAATTTGACCCAGTGACCTAGTTTTTGACCCCAGATGACCCATTTTCGAACTCGGCCTAGATTTTATCAAGGTAATCATTCTGACCAAAATTCATGAAGATCAATTGAAAAATACCGCCTCTATCGCATACACAAGGTTTTTCTTTGATTTAACCTAGTGACCTAGTTTTTGACCGGAGATGACCCATTTTCGAACTCGGCCTAGATTTCATCAAGGCAATCATTCTGACCAATATTCATGAAGTTCAATTGAAAAATACAGCCTCTATTGCATACAGAAGGTTTTTCTTTGATTTGACCTAGTGACCTAGTTTTTAACCCGAGATGATCCATTTTCGAGCTCGGCCTAGATTTCATCAAGGTTATCATTCTGACCAATATTCATGAAGAATAATTGAAAAATACAGCCTCTATCGCATACACAAGGTTTTTATTTGATTTGACCTAGTGACCTAGTTTTTGACCCAAGATGATCCATTTTCGAACTCGGCCTAGATTTCATCAAGGCAATCATTCTGACCAATATTCATGAAGATCAATTGAAAAATACCGCCTCTATCGCATACACAAGGTTTTTCTTTGATTTGACCTAGTGACCTAGTTTTTGACCCGAGATAACCCATTTTCGAACTCGGCCTAGATTTCATCAAGGCAATCATTCTGACCAATATTCATGAAGATCAACTGAAAAATACAGCCTCTATTGCATACACAAGGTTTTTCTTTGATTTGACCTAGTGACCTAGTTTTTAACCCGAGATGACCCATTTTCAAACTCGGCCTAGATTTCATCAAGGTTATCATTCTGACCAATATTCATGAAGAATAATTGAACAAGAGCTGTCTCCATAGGATGACACATGCCCCCGATGGCACTTTGAATGAATAGTTATGGCCGATGTTAGAGTTTAGGACCTTTGACCTATGGAGCTGGGTCTTGCGTGCGACACATCGTCTTACTGCGTCACACATTCATGCATAGTTATTTTAAAATCCATGCATGAATGACAAAGATATGGACCGGACATGCCCATCAATGCACTATTATGAAAAATGATCTTTAACGTCTAAGTGTGTCCTTGACCTTTGAGCTACGGACCTGGGTCTTGCGTGTGACACGTCGTCTTATTGTGGTACACATTCATGCCAAGTTATTTGAAAATCCATCCATGGTTGACAAAGATATGGACCGGACACGCCCATCAATGCACTATCCTTTAACCTCTAAGTGTGACCTTGACCTTTGAGCTATGGACCTGGGTCTTGCGCACTGCACATCGTCTTACTGTGGTACACATTCATGCCAAGTTATTTGAAAATCCATCCATCGATGACAAAGATATGGACCGGACACGCCCATCAATGCACTATCCTTTAACCTCTAAGTGTGACCTTGACCTTTGAGCTACGGACCTGGGTCTTGCGCACTGCACGTCATCTTACTGTGGTACACATTCATGCCAAGTTATTTGAAAATCCATCCATCGATGACAAAGATATGGACCGGACACGCCCATCAATGCACTATCCTTTAACGTCTAAGTGTGACCTTGACCTTTGAGCTACGGACCTGGGTCTTGCGCACTGCACCTCGTCTTACTGTGGTACACATTCATGCCAAGTTATTTGAAAATCCATCCATCGATGACAAAGATATGGACCGGACACGCCCATCAATGCACTATCCTTTAACGTCTAAGTGTGACCTTGACCTTTGAGCTACGGACCTGGGTCTTGCGCACTGCACGTCGTCTTACTGTGGTACACATTCATGCCAAGTTATTTGAAAATCCATCCATTGATGACAAAGATATGGACCGGACACGAAAATTGCGGACAGACCGACAGACTGACAGACCGACAGACGGTTCAAAAACTATATGCCTCCCTTCGGGGGCATAAAAATACAGCCTCTATTGCATACACAAGGTTTTTCTTTGATTTGACCTAGTGACCTAGTTTTTGACCCGAGATGACCCATTTTCGAACTCGGCCTAGATTTCATCAAGGTTATCATTCTGACCAATATTCATGAAGATTATTTGAAAAATACAGCCTCTATCGCATACACAAGGTTTTTCTTTGATTTGACCTAGTGACCTAGTTTTTGACCCGAGATGACCCATTTTCGAACTCGGCCTAGATTTCATCAAGGTTATCATTCTGACAAATATTCATGAAGATTAATTGAAAAATACAGCCTCTATCGCATACACAAGCTAAATGTTGACAGATGACAGATGCCAGATGACAGACGCCGGATGCCGGACATCGAGCGATCAGAAAAACTCACCTGAGCATTGTTCAGGTGAGCTAAAAAGGGGTATAACTCTGTCAAAATTCAAATCAGAGTTATGGGAATTGTTTCTCCTGATAGTAACAGAGATATCTGACTTAATCAAAAACTTTAACCAAGGCCGAACGCAATGCTGATGCGAGTGAAATAGCTCTACTTTTTCTTCAAAAAGTTGCACTAAAAATCAGGCTTCAACATAACATATGCAGCTGATAAAACAAACTTGGCAAACCCCTATCTCCCAACCCCTCATGATGACTGGGTTATTTTCAGTCTTTAGTATGCTATAACCTTTAAAAGCAAGAGCTGTCCATAAGACAGCCAGTGCTCGACTATTCGAATTGTTGTCCCAGAAGCAGGAATACTACCCTAAATGTTAAAATATCTATAGAGTTTCAATCCAGTATCTGCATTAGTTTTGGGATAGTAACTTGCATGCAAAACTTTAACCAGAAGTTTTCAGTTCGAAAGGGGACATGATACTGGCCAAAAGTCAGATTTATGGGACATGATGCAATCAACTACAGTTGACATCGTACTAAATTTGCAACCACCTCTATTAAGCGATTTTTGTATTAAACAACCAGTCAAAATCCCTCCCAGACGTTTTCAGTATATAAATTCATTCCATTAAACAACTTTTTTATTAAACAACTAGCGACCAAATTAATGTAGTCCCGACATGTAAAATATTCGACAAAAGTATCTATTAAGCCACCGGGTACCAAAATTCTACTGGGCATTTCTTCATCTGTGTAATTAGCGAGTACGTTTTGCACGTGACTGAATGCAATTAATCTTTGTATCAAACGAATTGACAAACAATCTAGCCATAAATTTCACGGTTTGTGGACTTGGAAAAGTGTTCAAGATGTTAAAACAGATTTTGAAACCATACATGTATGTTCATAATAAATACAGTTACATTAACAGTTAAAAATAACTTTCCTTTTCATCTGACTGAAATTCATTAAGAGACCATTCCATTAAGAGACAATTCCATTAAGAGACCACTTCTTAGCAGTCCCTTGGGTGGTCTCTTAATACTATGTTGACTGTAGTTTTATAACCCTGAAGACACAGTGAAGTTTCAATTCAATACCTGCATTAGTTTTAGAGATAATAACTTGCATGCAATACTTTTAACCAGGATTTTCTAAGTCCAAAAGGGGGCATAATTTGGCCAAAATACATGTCAGAGTTATGGGACATGACCCAGTGAGGTTGGTAATTGACCTAGCAAAAGAAACTAGAGCTATCACTAAAGGTGATGAATGTACACCCCGCATGCACTGACACAGTACATTGCAATTTGACGCACACAAGATTGCATAATTATGTGGACTGTATGTATATAGACTTTATGTATACAGTATAGTAACAAAAAACAAAGTCCCATAACTATGCAGAATATTTATCTGAAAGAATGTAACATGCACCATGCACAACTAGGGTTGGTACTGATCACTTGTGTGAAGTTTCATTAATTGTGTGCAAGGGTTTGGTAGATTAGGCACGCACAAGACTGCATATGCAGACTGTATGTACAAAGTATGTTAACAAGAAACAAAGTCCCATAACTCTGCAATTTTTGTCGCTGAAAGAACCTAACATGCCCCATGCACAACTACTGTTGTTACTGATCACTTGTGTGAAGTTTCAGTAAATTGTGTCAAGGGGATGAGGAGAGATGGTGCGCACAAGATTGTGTCTATGTATATAGTATAGTAACAAAAAAACAAAGTCCCATAACTCTGCAAATTTTTTTTCTGAAAGAACCTAACATGTCCCATGCACAACTACTGTTGTTACTGATCACTTGTGTGAAGTTTCATTAAATTGTGTCAAGGGGATGAGGAGAGATGGTGCGCACAAGATTGTGTCTATGTATATAGTATAGTAACAAAAAAAACAAAGTCCCATAACTCTGCAAATTTTTTTTCTAAAAGAACCTAACACGCCCCATGCACAACTACTGTTGGTACTGATCACTTGTGTGAAGTTTCATTAAATTGTGTCAAGGGGATGAGGAGAGATGGTGCACACAAGATTGTGTCTATGTATATAGTATAGTAACAAAAAAACAAATTCCCATAACTCTGCAAATATTTTTTTTAAAAGAACCTAACATGCCCCATGCACAACTACTGTTGGTACTGATCACTTGTGTGAAGTTTCATTAAATTCTGTCAAGGGGATAAGGAGAGATGGTGCGCACAAGATTGCGTCTACAGACAGACAGACAGACAACCTGAAACCAGTATACCCCCACTTACAACTTTGTTGTCGGGGGGTACAAAAATAAGTTTCAAAGCTATATACCTTTAAGTGATAGCCATATGTACTTGCATGCAAAAGTTTAACCAAGGTGTGACGTCGACGCCAACGCCGACGCCAACGCCAAGGTGCGTAGAATAGCTAGACTATTCTTTGAATAGTCGAGTTAACAATAAAAGTCATCTATTGATAGCATTGACCACAGATATCATCTATACAATAGCTCGCAGAACACGCGCCCCTTGATGCATTCAGTAACTGCACAAGGAACAGAAATGATTTGGTCACTGTACACAAAAGTTCTATTTTTCTGGGTAAATGTGACCTTGACCTTTGGCCTACTGATCTTAAAATAAACAGAGGTTATCTGCTGGTCATGATCAACCTCCCTATTAAGTTTCGTGATCCAAGGCCCAAGTGTTCTCAAGTTATTGTCCGGAAATGGTTTAACTGTTCCGGGTCACTGTGACCTTGACTTTTGGCCTACTGACCTCAAAATTAATAAGGGTCATCTGCTAGTCATGACCAACCTCCATATCAACTTTCAAATGATCCTAGGCCCAAGCATTCTTGAGTTATCATTCATAAACCGTTTAACTGTTCCGGGTCACTGTGACCTGACCTAGTGTTATTTCTAGAGCGACGCAGCGGGGCGCCCCGCCCTTCCCTTTTTATTTGCCGCCACGCTGCCCTTATAATGTGCCCTCCTGCCTTTGATCTTCTGCTAAATCCGCCCTTTATCCTGTAGACATGCCTCGCTGATTTTTTTATCAGCAAAATACGTCACGGCGAGTGCACACAGGTAACGAGAATCAATGAGGTGTTATGATTAATTGATAAAGTATTGATTATGTGTACTGTCAAAAAAGCGCCAATTAATAAATTATCAGTAAGCGGCCAGCTGATTACGGAGCACTTGAAAAGTGCCCTGTAAAATTTCTTCATGCAAGCTTTAAATTAAACCATTGTTTAGTATAATTAGAATATATCTTTGCAGTCTAATCCTACCTTCATTTTTACTAGAAAATCCACAAATTTTAATGAATTTCTAAAGCAAAAATAAGTTAAAGATATCTGTTCACAATTCTAATTACACCCGATGTCGTATGAAAACAACAACAACAACATGCAAATTTTCAATTATTCCTTCAAAAAAGCTGAATATCACTGTTATTTTTTATGATAAGTATCATCATAATTTGAGGAATTATCTCTGGTTTACCTTAGTGAGTCAAGTAAACTGAACAAAAACCACTTTCACATGTCATTACGAAAGTGTACCAGTATCCGGATAGTACATTTTGGATACATTTTTTACAAACTTTTATAGCACTTTTCTGTTAATGAAATATTGATGAAAGACCTAATTAATATGACATAAATTTTTATACATATTAGTTTACAATGTGACCTGAAACTGACCTTTTTATTACGTTGTAACATGATCTTGGCTTCAAGCTTATTAGACACATATAACATATAAAAACCCTCCACTATATCATAATTATCCATATGAATAAGTTGACATCCTTGGTAACATTTTTTTGAGAAAAAAGCTTCAATGAATAGTTTGACAAAAAATATAAAGTAATGTCAAACCCTTTATAAACTCTGTTTCTGGTTTTGGGAACATATCTTGTACCACTTTATTCTGTGATTTAAAGGTATGTGCACAAAAATCATAAGTGTAATAAATACATAACTATAAACATCTAGAAATGTAACTACTGCAGCGGTAACTTTCTAGTTTAAAACGGCACTATGCCCCTTTTTGGCAGCACCCTGCCCCTTTTAGACAGCACCCTGCCCTTTTTAGCTCTAGAAATAACACTATGACCTTCAACCTACTGAGCTCAACATCAATGGGGGTCATCTGCTGATCATGATCAACCTACCTATCAAGTTTCGTTATCCTAGGCCTGAGCATTCTCAAGTTATTGTCGGGAAACCATTTCACTGTTCCGGGCCACTGTAACCTTGACCTTTGACCTACTGACCTCAAAATCAATAGAGGTCATCTGTTGGTCATGAACAACCTCCCCATCAATTTTCATGATCCTAGGGCCAAGTGTTCTTGAGTTATCATTCAGAAACCGTTTAACTGTTTTCAGGGTCACTGTGACCTTGACCTTTGACCTACTGACCTTAAAATCAATAGGGGTCATCTGCTGGTCATGACCAACCTCTCTCTTAACTTTCATGATCCTAGGCCAAAGCATTCTAATCACCCGGAAACCATTTAACTGTTCCGTGTCACTGCGACCTTGACCTTTGAACTATTGTTCTCAAAATCAATAGGGGTCATCTGCTGGTCATGGTCAATCTTCCTGTCAATTTTCATGATCCTAGGCTTAGCGTTCTTGAGTTATCATCCGAAAACTGTTTAAATGTTCTGGGTCACTGTGACCTTGACCTTTGACCTACTATTCTCAAAATCAATCAGGGTCATCTGCTGGTTATGATCAATCTCCCCATCAACTTTCATGATCCTAGGCCCAAGCTTTCTTGAGTATCATCCGGAAACAGATTGGTCCACATACCAACCGAAAGACCGACTGACCGACCAACATCTGCAAAATAATATACCCCTCCTTCTTCGAAGGGGGGCATAAAAAGATTGGGTGCTGCAGGCCCACTATTCTCCAACTGTTGATCAGAACTGTTTTTAGTCTTGCTTGGAAACTGTTCAGTTTCAAATCATTTTGACCTTTGATCTTTTGCTCCAAAATCATATCAGGCGATCTCATCATTAAATAGAAATAGGCAATCAGGATATGAAGTTTGACAGTCTATGGCCCAAGTGCTCTTGACTCACAGGCCCCATGTTCACAGAACATTTTTCGGCTTCAGCTGAGTTTGAGTTTGAAATTTTAACATCAATTTTATTAAGGTTAAATTCTAACTGAGACTGACCATCAATACTGAATAGCCACTTGAAAATAGTTATTAACTAAAATTTAGTTTTAAACACGCTATTTAGATATAAAATGACAAATAAAGTTTCATTATCAAACTCAGCTGGGGCTGAAAATATTTTGTGAACACAAGGCCAGATCAGAAACCAGCTTCAGTCTTGAGGTCACTCTATGATCTTGACCTTGATGTACTTAACCTTAAAACAATATTCTAAAGGCAATTATGCTACGAAAGTTGACAGTCATACACTCAATCGTTATTCTCAATAAGAATATCAATGTGACCTTACCCTTTGACATTAGAAGACTAAAATAAATAATGCGCATTTATTGACAAAATGGTCTACTGTGGGACCAACAGACTGACTGGTTCACTGACATGAATAAAACAATATACCCAAGGACATAATAAAATCGGTTCTGCCATCTGTCCGTTTCACTACCAGGGCTTGTTTTCCTCATAAATACAGAGTTACCCTATGTAAAAGCAAAAACGTATGCTTTTTCCCAATTCCTGAATGATTGTCAATTTTTAGGTTTTTATACTGTTTGGCAATAGTTTTGTTACTACGTAAGCTTTCATATATATATATTTAACTAAAAAAATACAAAACATTTATTGTAAAACAATTATTCAAATGCCATTCTACATTTCCAAATATTATTCAACAAGATTTTCCGTAAGTTTCAATTTTTTAGAAAACAATATATGAAGATGTTTTCACAATTATACCAGTGTTGGTGGCATTCCCAAAATGAAAAAAATGCATTGCCTGGGCTGAGTGCGAAACTATTGTAACTGTATATAAATAATGAACAAAATACAATAGTTTCGCGCTCAGCCCTCGAAATTTATTGATTTTATTTAATTTGGTGTCTTTTGATTATTCTAAAATTTTACACAATTTTTATTCAACTCCCAAGGTTAACCTTATTCCAAACTGAAAAGGCCTAAATATTGCATCACAAAGCATATTTATTCCTATATTTAGTTATAATTCATACTTAAAAGGTCATCTGAATACTTCACTCAAGAGAAAGTCAAAAAGTTACAGTACTTTACAAATTCAACTTATACTCAAGGTGTATAATGATAAGTCGTATTATTATAATCATATTTTAGTGCAAATGGTGAAAGAATAAAATGAAATGATCTTTTTTGGCATGCAAAGCTGTTAAATAAATAAAATCTCCAGGTTTCATTATGTTTCATTGGAAGATTCATAATATTAAAAGAAATGGACAGAAAAATTAAGTAGTTCTGAATATTATCATTACAGAAACATTATTTACACTCCGCCCAACTGCATAACTTGATTTCAAAAGTCCTTTCTTCTGTATATAAATATATATGGTGTATGGAATTGCTTATTTAAATAAAGAGATGAATATAACAGAGGACAAATGTATCCCTTAAACAGTCATTGGTCCTGTTACATAACTTTGTCTCTTTTTATTTTTTATATAACTTTTTTCGGAGTAAGCAGTGTCCGTCCTATGTTCGCAAGACTGGTAGAAAGTACTATAACTTACTATAGAACATTAAAATTAATGTTTCAAACAATTGGAATTTACTTTCGTTACTTAAAGACATACAGATCTTTCATTAAATTGAAGCATTTATCACATGACAATTTTGTGTCTTAAAATATACAACATTTAGCATTAAGTTTATGACATTATGGAAGGCCAGTGTGCAAGGTTAATTGCCAAATGCTAAACACCTAATACTGATTGTTGAAATTGCAAAATGAGCAAAAATAAATGCCAAACGCCTACTGCTAATTTATGCTAATTCAAATACAGAGATGAACATATTAGTGGATGAAGTCATTCGCCTTTGTTATATAACTTTGTCTGTTAAAAAGATTATTTTCTAAGCATTTTCGAGCATTTTTGGTCCTATAACCCCATGACTGGTAGAACATTTATTGCTTCAAATCAGACTGGTAGGACGTTTTATGTTTTCAAATAATATAATCAGACTAGATTTAGATCACTTATAACAACAAGAGCTGTCGGAGGACAGCAACGCTCGACTATTCAACAGCCTTGTCGACTGAATGAATACGAAAGTCGAAAAAGGGGCATAATTTAAAAAAAGCAAAATAGGGTTATGGAACCTGCATAGTGCTTATCAGCTCATGACAGTGGACAAGTGTGTGAAGTTTCAATCCATTCCCATTAGAGGGTACTGAGATACCAGCCTACATAGAAGAATTTAACCCAAAACTCCTAAGTTTAAAAAGGTGCATAATTTTGTTAAATGCAAAGTTGAGTTATTGACCCTTTGCACTGCATGTCATATCATGACAGTGAACAAGTGTGTGAAGTTTCAATCCTTTCCCATTAGTGGATACTGAGATACCAGCTTACATACAAAACCTTAACCAAAAAATTCTAAGTCGAAAAAGGGGCATAATTTTGTAAAAAAGCAAAATAGAGTTATGGAACCTGCTTTGTGCATGTCAGATCATGACAGTGAACAAGTGTGTGAAGTTTCAATCCATTCCAATTAGTGAGTACTGAGATACCAGCTTACATACAAAACCTTAACCAAAAAAATTCTAAGTCGAAAAAGGGGCATAATTTTGTAAAAAAGCAAAATAGAGTTATGGACCTGTGCAATGTACGTCAGTTTATCACAGTGAATAAGTGTGTGAAGTTTCAATCCATTCCCACAAGTGGTTACTGAGATACCAGCTTACATACAAAACCTTAACCAAAAATTTCTAAGTCGAAAAAGGGGCATAATTTTGTAAAAAAGCAAAATAGAGTTATGGGACCTGTGCAGTGTAAGTCAGTTTATCACAGTGAATAAGTGTGTGAAGTTTCAATCCATTCCCACAAGTGGTTACTGAGATACCAGCTTACATACAAAACCTTAACCAAAAATTTCTAAGTCGAAAAAGGGGCATAATTTTGTAAAAAAGCAGAATAGAATTATGGGACCTGTGCAATGTAAGTCAGTTTATCACAGTGAATAAGTGTGTGAAGTTTCAATCCATTCCCACATGTGGTTGCTGAGATACCAGCTTACATACAAAACTTAACCAAATCGGGACGCGGACGCGGACGCGGACGCGGACGCCGACGCCGACGCGGACGCCGACGCATGGGCGAGTCCAATAGCTCTACTATTCTATGAATAGTCGAGCTAAAAATCACTTAAAAAGATTCTAAGTCAGCAATTATAAATCACTTGATCCCTCAAAAACTATACATAATAGCTATGTGTCCTTAATTTCACTTCCTTTATTATCAATATCCTACTGTTTTGCACAAAAACATCTGCATTTGTCTAACGTCCTGATTATGGTTGATAACTTACCTAATCCTAAATTTGACAGGTCCAGATATTCAACTGTCTGCAGTGGGCCAGCAGCCTTTGACCGCAACAACTGAAAGAGATGAAATTATATATTCAGATTATATATTCAATTACTTATTCACATTATATATTCAGATTATATATTCAATTATATATTCAGATTATATATTCAGATTATTTATTCAATTATTTATTCACATTATATATTCAGATTATATATTCAATTATATATTCACATTATATATTCAATTATATATTCAGATTATATATTCAATTATATATTCAGATTATATATTTAATTATATATTCACATTATATATTCAATTATATATTCAGATTATATATTCAATTATATATTCAGATTATATATTTAATTATATATTCACATTATATATTCAATTATATATTCACATTATATATTCAATTATATATTCACATTATATATTCAGATTTAGATTTTCATAATCTGTCAAATGATATACCTGAACAGAAAACATATAGAAGTACATGGTATCACCTTAATTGAACGGACTAACCCACACATTCTAGGTAAAAAATAATTTCTCTCAAAAATCTAAACAAAGTGAGTACTCTGAAAGTGACAAGTGATACAATTGTATTGACAAAGATTTTTGCAAGATATTCTTGTAAGTAACAAAAAATGCTGTGCCAAAGGTAGTAATAACCATTGCTATGCTTTTGAAATAATGAAGAAAATTTACATTCCTCTTGTATTTTTACCAATATCGAACTTTTATTTTCACCTATTTTATTATTTTTCAGTGTCATATATACATTATGCCAAACTTGGTGGAAATGAACATGTTGAAAAATTTCACCCAAACTGTGGGCAAGTAGCATTTATTAAAGCAAAAGGTCAGACTGTGGATTTGATTTAATAAACTGACAGACTTCTGGCATGATTTCCGGCTCATTTCATCTAAGAGATCCATAACAACATGTAAACATCTATGAAGCTTTATTTACTGATTATTACCGAGGTTTACCCACAATATGGAAATTCTGAAGTCATTTCTCTTGTTGAACTACAATTAGATGGGTAAACTCTACAGATTTAATCATGGTGAGGATGCATACACCGTATATTGCCATTTTGTGGTAAGGTATTTTCCTAAAAAAGTGATTGACTTTTGTCAACAAGGTAAATAACAAGAGCTGTCGGATGACAGCGCGCTCGACTATTCGAAGAATTGATTGAAGAATGGGGTCAAAATATTACCACAGATATTCAGACAAAAGAAAAAAAAAGATTAGACAAACAATGTTCCTGTATTTGTGGATTTCGATAAGTCTTGCACTAAATGGCAATGTGTGAACCAATTTCAAAGTCCAAAAAGGGCCATAATTCAGCCAAAATAGTTGTCAGAGTTATGTACTCTTGCCTACAGATTGAAATCATGATGATAAACAAGTGTTCAAAGTTTAAAAGCAATATGTCAAATAGTTTTGACAAAACGTGGACTTGTATGAAAACAGAACAAATTTCCAAGTCCAAAAAGGGCCATATTTCAGCCAAAATAGATGACAGGGTTATGTACTCTTTCCTACAGATAGGGACTATTATACTGAACAAGTGATAAAAGTTTCAAAGCCATATGTTACACACTTTACACAAAATATTAACTGGTACGAAAAACTTAACCATGATTTCTAAGTCAAAAGGGGCCATAATTCAGCCAAAATCCTTGATGGAGTTATGTACTCTTGCCTATAACTGGACATGGTGATGGTAAACAGGTGTTGAAAGTTTCAAAGCTTTATCTCTAAAGACTTTGTCAAAATATGAACTGGTACGAAAAACTTAACCATGATTTCTAAGTCAAAAGGGGCCATAATTCAGCCAAAATCCTTGATGGAGTTATGTGCTCTTGCCTATAACTGGTCATGGTGATGGTAAACAATTTTAAGTGTTGAAAGTTTCAAAGCTTTATCTCAAAAGACTTTGTCAAAATGTGGACTGGTACGAAAAACTAAACCAAGGTGTGACGCCGACGCCGTGGTAATGCTGCGTTTACACTTAGCCACGATGTCCACGATTTGAGAGAAGCATGGTGAGCGTGGCTGCTCGTGGGATCGAATCGTGGTGATCTTGAGGGAACTTGGTGGAATCGTGATGATCGTAAGGATCGTGACAAATTTTTTGACATTCAAAAATTTTGCCACGATTATCCCGATTTGTCTTGAATCTTGAGAGAGCGTGATAGAACGTGGAAATCGTTGTAGAGCGTAATGCAGCTTAACAGATCTTAACGTAGCGCATCAGACCTTGATGCTCCATCGTATGGGCATCTTGGTGAACTTTGAAACAACACGATTCTAAGTTCCGCTAGATCTGGAGGCATCCTTACATAGTTGAAGTTGGAACCAACATCTTCGCCTGAGTTCTGTGTTGAAAAGTTGAGGGTATTGTCCCAACTGGTGCCTTCGGTTTCCATTTAACCATGGTCTCATCCAGCAGGTCTTAGGCCTTCTACTTCTTCTTCTGCTTCCTCTCTCTTCTATCCTGCCCTGTTCCGACCCTTGTTGCTGCTGCCGACGAGTAACTACTATAGGCATACACGAAAATTGTAAATTCAGCATTTTGTTCAGCTCTTTGATGCATAACTCGTTCCTCTTTGTAATCTCTGGAGATAATGAGAGGATGACCCGTGCTTCCTATTTATACGCCAATCGTGCTCAGAATGTGTCAATCTTGATCAAACAGTGGCCATAAATCGTAGGAGAGCTTAAAAGAACTTGACAACGTGAGGGATCTAAACAGAACGTGACAAGACGTGACAGCATATCGTGGTAACCGTAAGACAACTTGAGAGAACGTGATGAAAATCGTGGCAGATCTCGACCAGAATCGTGTTGGGTTCGTAATAAAACGCTGCAGGTAGTAACAAAACGTAGTGAGAGCGTAAGAAAGCGCAGGAAAGCGTAGTAATACAAAATTCGTACAATAAATCGTGGAGCTCCGAGCTTTTCTTTAAATTGTGGACATCGTGGCTAAGTGTAAACGCAGCATTAGTAGGATAGCTCTACTTGAATAGTCGAGCTAAAAATCTAATTTACTACTCTATTTTACTACTATAGCAAAAAGGAGATTTTATTTTTAGAAACCAGCTACTGTGTATATGCTCTCATAAGTGTAAAATGAGTCAATCTTATGAAAAAACGCTAAAATTTGTGATACAGTAAAAAGGCAACTTTATCAATTCGTAAATGCAGGCCGGGGACACATTTCTCCCGATATTGTCACTTATTGTCTTGTGATAAAAATTCTGAATTGTACGATTAATTCAGTTACATACAAAGAAAACATGTGCAAAATTTCAGCTTTGTAAATGTTCAAATGATGGAGAAATCGGTCATAAATGAGCACCGATGGTGTGCTGTGTATTGCAAATATATGTACTGTGTATTGACCTGTATCACATTTTACTGTACAGTGTAATGTTGACATTATCACCGAGTTTTATAGAATAAATCTTACAAAATATACATTATCATTTCCTTTTCAAAGTACAAAACAGTAATTTCTTTTGTCGTGAAGATATGTGATGTTTTTACATTGATTTTTAGAATGTTTACTCTAAGCTATGCTCTAAATCAGAACTCACAGTCACAATAGTGCAACAGCGGACAATAATTTTTGTTATGCTTATCAGTTGTTAAAATGTATATTCTATTCTTACGCTATGTGATGTTGAGCACTGTTTAAGTTGATACTACATGAATTATCTCAAAAACAGTTAAATGTATCTTTTTAAATTTGGCATTGGTATGTCACTAAAGTCTTACTCTCAATATCTTGCAGAAAGCCTGGCCCTACTAATTAATACTATATTGTGATTTTTTTCGTTGCAGATTCAACTTGTTTATGTGTGTTTTTAGCTCGATGAACGAGTTTAAGGCCATTGTATGTCATTTTGTTGTTTGTTTGCCAAGGAAAGTTTCCTTTAAATGATATAGATTTTTGAATTTCTTGACGTCACAAGATGTTTTCCATCGACAACTTGGTTAATATGAGTTATAATGACACCTGTGATACGTCACGATAGAAATAAACTGTAATTTATAGGACTGTACATTGTACATCTTCTAGAAAACAGATACAGAGCTCACATTTGTTTTTTGTTTTCTGTTCGTTCTTTTCTTCTAATAAGATTTTTTTTTCATTCATTGTAAATAATCATTTTCTGTAAATAAATTTGTAAATATTGTTATGTGTGTTAAGTTGTTCCGATAGTTGCTGTCCCCGTTTCGTCCATCCTGTCACAAGGGAGCCATCCAGAACATGTGCTTTGCACGTCGTTTCTTTGAAATCCTTCAAGGGGTTCAAGAGTTACAGAGCGGACACAAAATTGCTAACGGACAGATGGACAGACAGAATGACGGACGGATGGAAAAGCGCATTCCTATAGTCCCTGAAACTGGTTTTCAACCAGTAGGGGACTAATAAGTTTCAAAGCTATATGCTTTTAAATGACAGCTATATGTACTTGCATGCAAAACTTGAACCAAGGTGTGACACTGATGGCAACGCCAATGCTAGGGTGCATACAATAGCTCAGACATTTCTTCAAATAGTCGAACTAAAAACTCAGGACTGAGAAAACATTATATTTCCCTTTATCCTCCAGTTCATCGTTGAAAGTTTAGTTAATTCAATTCTATTTCCATTTTTAAAACAACTGTAATCGCAACAACTGCTTATTGGGAAAATAAAAAGGTTCAAGGTGCAAATTAATGGCTTTTAAAGGTTTTTCAGAAAAATAAAGGGTTTTAGAAGTCTTCCACAAAATTAAAGGTTTTAAAGGCCAACATCCCCCCCCCCCACCTCTGGGAGGCCTGTGTTGTTGTATCTATTTAAGCTAGCTTAAATAAAATATATATATTTTACATTTTCAAAAAATCTTTCATATTATCATTAATTAGTCACCGGTAGGAACCGGCGACTATATTTGATACGCTTTAGGATTTTGCCACTGGTATAGAGAAGTTATTAAAATGTTACAATGAAAAAATGATATTGTAAATAAAAGAAATATAAGGCAGTTATTGAAATGCTATTTTGAGATTTCCAGCGAGCAATGAATGGCTGAGTCATCTGTGTCTACGTCAATCTGCGTATATTTAGAATATACTACTGCATCTACATGAGCGCATGTAAGACAAGGGAAGTAACACAGTCTAAGGGCAAAATTTGTGACTGTCTCTTGTCTGTAGGAATAAGGTCAGTAATTCGGTCGGAAATGTGAATCCGTGGTGTAGTCGAAAGAAGTCCATAGTAAATATATCCTAATTTTCCCATTTCTGGCGCAAATTCGTGTAGAACGAGTGCTTTATTTACACTTTTGCACTGCTAGAATACATTCTGCATGAAATGAGACGGTTTTCATGTTTATACACCCGACATGGCAAGTTTTGCAGATCGAAACCGAAAGTAGGGGTTTATTCACACAAAAGCAAAGATGCACCATTTTTGGGTAGCAGACCACAACTGACTGCATTTCACTAGAAACTATTCAACCCCTATTTTCTTTTCATTTCTGTCATTAATTTATGATAGAACTTTCATGAAAAATAGGTGTAAGAAAAAGTGATGTTCTATAAAGATACATAAAGACGACCTGAAGTTTCAGAACGAGGCTCAGCGTGGGTTTTGTAAAAAAAAAAAAAAAAAAAAAAAAAAGATTAAGATGGTAAGACAGTAATGGTTTTCATCAAGGACGCGACGTTTTTCAGCCTTTCAACGGCATGCAATGCACCGCAATAGCAGTTATAGCTTTATTAGCCTTTTTTCCAATCCAGTCAACAGCTCTCCGGCAACATGATGCTCTGCATCAAAATTTTACTTGTAATTTACTGCATTGAACTATGTGTGCGTTGTGATAAACTGCTAAAAAATGTGCCCATCTATAATTCAGGACAACACAGCTAAAACAAAATCCTGCCTAGATCGAACCCTTTAACTGAAGTTGCTGACCAACTTTTTCTTCTCTATTTCAATTAAATTAACCTAGCCCTTGAATAAAGCAACTCAAAATACAACAGACTTTTGGGTCTCTATCAAAGCTACATAGACCCTATTTGTTTGCAATTCCTCAATTTTCACTAAATAAATGAGCAAAATTCATTATTCTATTTAGTAACAATGACCTTGACCAATGCTAACCTAACTGCAAGCTAAAATTGGTCTCAGTGCATGCTCCCTATTAATCAAGTTTGGTCTACTTTAGTTTTAGTATGTGACCCTGACCTTGACCCAAGCAAACCAAAACTATAGTTATTGAGTAGAAACCATTTTTCCAATTTCAGTAACAGTGACCTTGACTTCTGTGACTGGAACACCTACCTCAGTATCCAAGAAACTGACTATAGGATTTTCAGCTGAAATCCTCCACACATCCAATTAAAGCCAGTAATTTAACTAAATTCCTGTTATTTTGTGACTTTCATTTTCCCATTGGATGTTTTCTAACAAACATACACACACAATGGTTATTATTTCTTCTTAATAAAATTTTATGGAATCAAGGGTGACTTATAATGCTACATTCTCATATAAAGCTTAAGTATTATCAAGAGCTGTTTGTAAGACAGCACACTCCACTACAGCGATTTGACAGTAAAATGAACTTATGTCTCAATAAGAGACCTCTACTTTAAAAGGAAGATGTATACACCAAGATATAAAAAGATCCTACTACTCAGAGGGGTTAAAGGTCAAGTATGGAAGGGGTACTGACATTCTTTATTTTAATGGAATTAAATGATATCAGAAACAAGAAATATCTTTAAAAATGATGGTCGGCGAATTGTAATAAGGAAAGAAGTTTATGAATTTTTCATCTAACATTCATCTTTCATCTAACATTTTTCAAATTGCAAAACTAAACACCGCACTTTAACAATTTAAATGGTTCTCTTTTAATTTTTCGCAAAGGTTTCGTAGGGTTGCAATTTTGTTTCGTTTATCCTTAGACGAATAATTACAGCAGTAGTTTGATGAAGATTCATGAAGCGGTTCATGAGAAGAGGTCATTAAACGTGTTTATATTTTTAGCTAAATTGGTCCCTATCCCCATTTGTAACAAAATAGCAGGAGACCTTACGATATTGTTACACATCGAGTTTGATAAAAATCCATTACATTTTAGTGGTTAATGTGAAGAAAGGCATATCTACGTTTAGCTATAGTGGTCCCTAATAGGGCCCAAGTTCCTATATAAATAAATTTGGAAGAGGACCTTATAATGATGCTCCAGACCAAGTATGACAAAGATCCACCAAGCTATTCATGAGACGCTGTATAAAGGCATTTCCAGTTTTAGCTGTAGCAGCCCCTAAAAGGGGTCAAATGTCCCAGCTGAACAAAGTTGGCTGCGGGCCTAATAAAGATGCTACAAATCAAGTTTGATTAGAATACATGAGAAAAAATCAATTAAAGGATTTTTTTATTTATTATTCTTATTTATTTCTAAAATAGGCCAACTGATCCCTCTTTAACAAATGCATATTTGCTATTAATGAATCTTTGGACAATGACGTCACACCTATAAAAAAGTGAAGGTCAAGCAAAACATACAATTGTAATTATTTCAATATTTCTGTTTATAAGCAAAGTCTGACCGCTGTCATATCACATAGATAAACTGTATGCAGCGTACCTTCATTTCAGAGTAATGAGATTCAGTTATTATATAGCATATATATAATAAAACAGATATCAACTGAGTTCAATATTTGCACACCATACTAAAGAAAAATATTCATATATAATAAATCAGGTAAATAATTTATAACAAATATATCAAAGCAAACAAGTACTCATTTTAATATGCAATCTGAATAAGTCACAAAAGCAAGAAACCTTTTCACATACAGACGACAATTGTAACAAGGAAAATCTTTTAAAAAGCACTTCTCTACATAAAAGACTCTTATCACACCCTTATTCATGTGATACGCAGACCGTATTCAGTTCTTTCTTTAATATGATATATGTTGGTATTTGAACAGGTTTTTATCATATTTATTAAACTTACTTATCATTTTGAGATATATCAATATTCTTGCTAAATATACTCAGCCAAAGTTAGCTTTAAAACTGTGAACAGCATCGTTTAGGATAAATGCTTTGTCTACATTTCACTCAGCGTAGCACAATCAACAGAGTGAAAGAAATTGACACTCTCGTCCAGTCAGGCAGAGTGCTGCATAAATCTTCCATTTTGATAAATTATCTATAATGCGTTATCAAGTTGTTTGATTTGCAAACTGAAGTCACGTGGCAGTCCAAGAAACTACATGCACATAAAGTAAAAAGATTAAATTGCTAAACTCAAATTATATTTCTATTTATTTTTTATTTATTTTTATTTTATTAATTTATTTTATTTATTATTATAGCAGATGATGATGATAAAGATACATTTTAAGTTTCAAGTCATTATCTTATACTGTACTAAAGTTATTCCCAGAAAGCGAAGACTGCCAAAAACCTTTAAGTATGAAAAGGGCATAATTCTGTCAAAAATATGGTTATGGGGATTGTAACCACACATCAGATGATGATTATAAAGAAATACTTTTAATTTCAAGTCGTTATCTTTTAAAGTACCAAAGATATGTCTATAAACGAAGCTTTCGAAAAAATTTAACATGAACGTAATTCCAAGTGTAACTACTTGGTGACCTTGACCTTGGGTATAATGGGCCCTCATACTTTGTTTTTGTGCTGGACAATGTTTATGTGAAGTTACAGTAAGATATAAGCGATAGTAACAAAGATATGACAGAAAAACAAAGGTTGCCAAAAAACTTTAACCTTAAAAATAACCTAAGTATAACACCTTGGTGACCTTGACCTAGGGTATAATGGACCCAGCAACTGCACATACTTTGTTTGCATGCTGAACAATGTTAATGTGAAGATATAAGCAATAGTAACAAAGAAAAACAAAGGTTGCCGAAAAACTTTAACCAAGAAAGAACACTCCGACGCTGGGGCAAGTAGAACAGCACCCCTATTCTCCGAATAGTGGAGCTAAAGATATATGCTTCAATATATATATTTATTCATTTTGTTGGGTTAACGTTGCACAATTTATAGTCATATGGTGACTTTCCAGCTTTGATGGTGGAGGAGGACCCCAGGTGCCCCTCCTTGCAATATTTCATCATGAGCGGGCACCTAGGTAGAACCACTGACCTTCCATAGGCCAACTGGATGGATTCCTCACATGAAGAATTCAATGCCCAGAGTGAGACTCAAACCAACATTGATGTGGGGCAAGTGATTTGAAGTCAGCGACTTTAACCACTTGCCCATGGAAACCCCTATAAGCTTCAAACTTGAGTTATTCAGAGTTATGTAAAGTAAGCATTTTCAAAGCCATTTCAATGTATATGTTGAAGTTCATCCACCTAGGTTTTCAGGGAATCAATCTAATATCTTGAACCCTAGCTTTCTGTTGACCAAATTTGATTTTAAAACATTCTTTCATGGACTATTCCCATTTTTTTGTATGTTTGTCTCCACTTGAGTGCATTCAAGGACCAAAATGTATTTCGACCATTTTGGGTATCAGTATGGACAAAATGTATTTCGACAATTTTGGGTATCTTTAAGATGGAAAAAAATAATTTCTGAAACTTCTGGAGACATCTCATTCACCAACAATGCCTACTTAACAAACAATACTCAAATCTAACCTCAGGAAACTGTGGAATACCTCAACATCTATCCCTCTTCTATTTCATTACTATTGTGTTTAATTAAATTTCCATGATCTATAGTGTGTTTTTATTCCTCATTATCCATTTATTGTTTCATTCTTGTACAGTTAGGAGTGAAATTTGACATTGAGCTTTTACTGTGTTTGATAACACTTTGAAGTATATGCCTGGAACCACACTGGAAAAGACATGTAAGTTGTTTTAGCAATGTTAACACTGAAAATTTGTTATTTAGAAAAGATAAATTTTTGATCAAACAGAGTATATACATGTGTAACACTCAAAATGTACAATCTACTCCAAATGTACTGACCTCAAGGGAACTGTATTTTACAAAAGGGAATGTTAATTTAGGGGCTAAATTAACAAAACGAGGGCCAAGATAGCACCTGAGTGATATTTGTGTCAGTGGAATATATCATATGACAAACATATAGAGGTTTCTAACTTGATCATCTGAGTACCCTGTTGACACTGATGAAATTTCAAATCAGTCTTGTCAGAAGTTACTGAGAAATATCAATTCAAATGAAAATAAAGGGAGATTATTTGTCAAAAAATTACTCCAGAGTTGTCTACCCTGATTGTCTGGGTCCACTTGATCACATAAATGAAACTTGGAACCAATCATGCAAGTAGTTACCAAAATATGTCCATTTTAATTAAGGACAAAGGGAGGGAATTTGAAATAAATCAGTCCAGAGTTATCTACCGTGTTAATCTGGGACCACCTGAAGACATATACTTGAACTTTAAAATCAATCACATACACATGATTAGGACTGGTGAAGAAAGAAAAATGCAAAACAACGTGAAATATAGTAATTTTTGTAAATCAAGGGCACATAACTCTGGTCCTACTAAACTGATTTAGCTCTTGGAACTCATCCAAGATCTTTTAATCATACACATTTTGTGTAAATATTATTTGGATTGGTGAAAAAATGAAGTTGCTTGAGTGTAAACAAGGGAAAATATAGCAATTTATGTAAAATCAAGGGTGAATAACTCTAGTCCTAATAGTCAGATTTCGCTCATAATCGAACTCATCTGAGATCTTGCTCATACACATTCTATATAAATATGATTTGGATTGCTGAAGGAATGAAGGTGTTACAATGTAAACAAGGTAAAATACAGGGATTTTTGCAAAATCAAGGGCCTATAACTCTGGTCCTTCTTGTCTGATTTTGTTAAAAAATTATCTTATGGCAAAACATATTCTATGTAAATATGTTTTGGACTGGTGAAGAAATGAAGGTGCTAGAGTGTAAACAACATAAAATATAGTAATTTTTGTAAATCAAGGGCACATAACGCTGGTCCTACCACCCCGATTTTGCTCATAATCAAACTCATCAAAGATCTTGAGGTCATACAAATTCTGTGTAAATATGATTAGGATTGGTGAAGAAATGAAGATGCTAGAGAGTAAACAAGGTGAAATACAGCACATTTTGTCAATCAAGGGCACATAACTCTTGTCCTACCGGCCCGATTTTGCCAATATCGAATAACCTAACTCTTCCAAGATCTTCAAGTCATACACATTCTATATAAATATGATTAGGACTGGTTAAGAAATGAAGATGCTAGAGTGTAAACAAAGTGAAATATAGCAAATCTGTCAATATCAAGGGCAAATATTATAACTCTGGACATATTGATCCAATCTAGCCAATAATCAAACTCATCCGAGGTCTTGTGACCAAGTTTAATTAAGATTGCTTCAAAATTGTGGATGCTAGTGTGTAAGCAAACTAAATGTGAACGTACAACAGACGGATGGACGACAGACATTCATCTATCCTAATAGCTCACCATGAGCTTTCGGCTCAGGTGTAATGAGCCTACGAGCTTGTTTCCTGGTGTTTAATAAACTTGCATTCATTTTAACAATTTTTATCAAAACAATGCTGAAATTTGCATCTTTTGACAAGAAATTTATTTTCTGTAAATGGGGGTTGAGGTATAGGAGAGTAGCATTTATGCAAGGTTACAGTGCACTGGTGTGTGTGTGTGTGTGTTCGGGTTTAACGTCTTTTTCAACAATGTTTCAGTCATATAAACGACGGTGTCTACTTGTAGCAGTGAGCACAATGCCCAACTTTATAGTGCTGCCTCACTGGAATATCACGCCGTAGACACGTGGCATGATACCCCACCCAGTCACATTATACTGACATCGGGCTGACCAGTCCTAGCACTATCCCCTTAATGCTGAGCGCCAAGCGAGGAAGCTGCTAGTACCATTTTTTACGTCTTTGGTATGACGCGGCCGGGGATCGAACCCACGACCTCTCATACTCGAAGCGGACGCTCTACCACTAGGCTACCGAGGCGGTTACAGTGCATTGAAATGTCCAGGTTATAAAAAAGAAACATGTCCAGCATAATAATGAAAACAAGGTAGTCTGAAAAACAGTTATATCCCCCACCACTGTTATGGAAAGTGAAAGGGTTGATGGTATTGGGTGGAACCATTAAACATTCGAGTTGTGACCTTGACCTTAAGCTGGCAGGGGTGAATTTTGAATTCTGTACATTGTCTTGATAAAGGGAATATTACAGCCAAGTCATATTAAAATAGGAGATACAGAGCAGACATAAAATGGAAGGCTCAAACCTTTGACCTTGAGCCAACATGGATGACTCATGAGTTCTGCACATCGTCTTGATGAGGTGATCAACTGACCAAAGTTTCATGAAAATCCTTCAAGGGGTTTAGGAGATACAGAGCGGACACAAAATGGAAGGCTCAAACATTTGACTCAGAGTTGTGACCTTGACCTTGAGCCGACAAGGCTGACTCATGAGTTCTGCACAGTGTCTTGATGAGGTGATCATTTGACCCAAGTCTCATGAAAATCCTTCAAGGGGTTTAGTAGATACAGAGCAGACACAAAATGGAAGGCTCAAACCTTTGACCTTGACCTGTGACCTTGAACTTAAGCCGACATGGCTAACTCACAAGTTCTGCACATTGTCTTGATGAGGTGATCATTTGACCCAAGTTTCATGAACTTCCTTTAAGGGGCTTAGGAGATAAAGAGCAGACACAAAACTGATGGCTCAAACCTTTGACCTTGAGTTGTGACCTTGACCTTGAGCCAACATGGCTGACTCATGAGTTCTGCACATTGTCTTGATGAGGTTATCATTTGACCCAAGTTTCATGATTATCCTTCAAGGAGTTTAGGAGATACAAAGTTTACACGAAATGGAAGGCTCAAACCTATGACATCGAGTTATGACCTTGAGCCAACATGGCTGATTCATGGGTACTGCACACCATCTTGATGAGGTGATCATTTGACCCAAGTTTCATGAAAATCCTTCAAGGTGTTTAGGAGATACAGAGCGGACACGAAATGTTAAGGACGGATGAACAGACACCGGGGGGAATAACATAATACGTCCCTTTGGGCGTATAGAAACATTAGCCTAAGGCTAATAGCCTTACTGTAAATCATGCATATTGGTCCTTTTCTTACCTATATAAAGAAACATTGCTGATTCTGTACATGAAACTTCTTAGATCCATTCTGGATTATGATAACATTGTGTGGTGCCCAACACTTAAAATGGATATTAAAATAATTGAAAATGTTTATCAGAATTGCGCAACCTTTGTTATGAACTAAGATTAAAAGAACTGAAATTGTCTTGTCTAGTCTCGTTAGACCTTAGAAATTTCAAAACAGTTGGTTGTCCATGTTATGTTGAGGGCAATACCGTGCTACATTACCTTACGTGCTGGGAAGCCAAAGAAAACTCCCTGCGAGTCCAAACATATTTTATGCTTGCACCCCCCGTTTTCATAGAAAACCCCTAGAATTTGAAATTGGTCAGTCACAGGGGGTGCAAAAACCCTCAGAGAAAAAATGTTCTGGGAACACTGTTTATATTCATCGGCGAATTATGAATATTTTAAAGAAGCATTTAAATTGAAAGTTGTTGATTACATTGTGTATTTGGTGACAACATCATGTAAACAATTTCAACAAGCAAATTCGATGAATTGGTATCCCCTGCCGAATGGGTTTGTGTTGAGGAATGGCAAAGAAATATATCCAGCAAAAAATTTAAGGATGTTACTAAGAAGCAAATACTTTCATTACATTTGAACTTAAAAGAACAGCACAATCAAGTAAGAAATCTGGAACATGGGTTGTGACAGGGGCAGGGCTCACGCTGTCAGTTGCCATTAATGCCATTTGCGATTATTTTATTTAAGCGGTGAATATTTTTTATTTTTGCGACAGGAACTGGCGATTATTTTATTTAACAGCTGCATAAATTATTATGCCAACCACAGCCAGCTAGTGTAGAAAATCAATAAAGTGGACTGCTTATTACCTCGTGTATTCCAAACATGTGTCAACTATGTCAATAACATTGCCTAAGGCGGTAGGATGCGGACGACAATTAAACCAATTATAACTGGTGTAACCGACAACAAGTTCACCGTCGGCCTACGAGAGACAACAACCTCCTGGGCCTTGTATTGACAAACAACCCATCCAACATGAAATCTTCCACATCCATTCCCGGGCTTCACAGACCATGCCATGGTTGTCACAGACACTGAATCCTACCACACTACATCTGCCAGAAACTACGTAAATTCTATCAATTTTCCAAGGCAAACTGGGAACAAATCAACACCAATATGGAAAAACTTTCAAATGATATCACCAACTACCCAGAAAATGACAGTGAATCAATGTGCATACCTGTCAAGTCTGATGCTTGGATTGTGATTCTCACGAATTCAAGGCTTGATCACGACTTAAAGAATTTGGAGCATTTTCTCACGCTTTCTAAAAAAATCAGACAAAAAAATTTGGGGACTACTTATTTTCTCTAATTTGCCATCTGGCATCATTATTTTAAGACAGGATGAGACAACAATAAACAGAAAACACATGTCATTTTCAATGTACTGATTACGTAACAGAACTGACGATACTGGTTCTGGCCAGTTTTTGCTTTAACTGAAGCTTCCCAAGAGAGATTGTACCAATCAAATTGATGCGTTAAATTTCCGTATGACTATGAGCCAATTACGTAAATCACCGATATTGACTGACTGGTTTCTATTTATGCTTTTCGTGGATGCTTCATTGTCGGAAAAGTATTAAAATCATTCGCACACTTGACCTTGACCGACATGAAGGCACCAGAAAAAAAGAATTATTCGTCAAAATATAACAACGCGTGGGAACTGGAATTTCCTTGGCTTAGAACAGCAAACAATGGACCTAGTTTTGCTTTTTGCAAGCTATGTAGGAAGTAAGTTGTATGCACAACCGTTTTTCCGGTGCAGGTTCAAACCGAAAGTACATTTCAAATCGAAAGTAGAATATGTAGATCAGTGAGACATTTGTTTATATTAAACATTTACTAGGTTCATAGATATCACGGCTGTAATAACAAGAGCACCGCCTTGCGGGTGCTGACGCTCATCTGATTTTTTTTGTGTAATAGAAATATTGTCCTACCCATGATTTTCTAAGTCTAAAAAGGGCCATCATTCTTGCAAAAAGCAGGATAGAGTTATGTTTCTTGATGTACAGTGTCCACTTATGATTGTGAAAAACTGTTGCAAGTTTTAAAGCAATAGCTTTGATAGTTTATGAGAAAAGTTGACTTAAACATAATACTCAACCAAGAAAATGATTTTCTAAGTCCAAAAGGGGCAATAATTATTGCAAAAAGCAGGACGGAGTTATGTTGCTTGCTGTACAGGGTCAGCTTATGATGGTGAACAAGTGTTGCAAGTTACAAAGCAATAGCTTTGATAGTTTAAGAGAAAAAGTTGACCTAAACATAAAACTTAACCAAGAAATCTGATATTTTCTAAGTCCAAAAGGGGCCATAAATCTTGCAAAAAGCAGGACGGAGTTATGTTTCTTGCTGTACAGGGTCAACTTATGATGGTGAACAAGTGTTGCAAGTTTTAAAGCAATAGCTTTGATACTTTAGGATAAAAGCTGACCTAAACATAAAACTTAACCAAGAAAACTGATTTTCGAAGTCCAAAAGGGGCAATAAATCTTGCAAAAAGCAAGATGGAGTTATGTTTCTTGATGTACAGGGTCTGCTTATGATGGTGAACAAGTATTCCAAGTTTCAAAGCAATAGCTTTGATAGTTTAGGAGAAAAGTTGACCTAAACATAAAACTTAACCAAGAAATCTGATATTTTCTAAGTACAAAAGGGGCCATAAATCTTGCAAAAAGCAAGATGGAGTTATGTTTCTTGCTATACAGGGTCAGCTTATGATGGTGAACAAGTATTTCAAGTTTCAAAGCAATAGCTTTGATAGTTTAGGAGAAAAGCTGACCTAAACATAAAACTTAACCAGGCAACGCCGACGCAGACGCCGACGCCGACAACCGCTCAAGTGATGACAATAACTCATCATTTTTTTTCAAAAAATCAGATGAGCTAAAAACTCAAAACAGTTTTACTGACAAAATCAGTTATAAAATTTGCATTATTAATTTTATTTGTTTTTTTTTAGGAAAAATAAATTTTCTTGTAGATCTATCATGAAATAAAATTAAACAAAAAAATCACGTGTTTTCCATTAGACTGTGTTAAAGCAAGGCAAACAAGAGCTGTCTCCATAGGATGACACATGCCCCCGATGGCATTTTGAATGAATAGTTATGGCTGATGTTAGAGTTTAGGACCTTTGACCTACGGACCTGGGTCTTGCGCGCGACACGTCGTCTTACTGTGGTACACATTCATGCCCAATAATTTTAAAATCCATGCATGAATGACAAAGATATGGACCGGACACACCCATCAATGCACTATCATGAAATATGACCTTTAACGTCTAAGTGTGACCTTGACCTTTGAGCTACAGACCTGGGTCTTGCATGCGACACGTCGTCTTACTGTGGTACACATTCATGCCAAGTTATTTGAAAATCCATCAATGGATGACAAAGATATGGACCGGACATGAATGCACTATCATGAAAAATGACCTTTAACGTCTAAGTGTGACCTTGACCTTTGAGCTACGGACCTGGGTCTTTCGCGCGACACGTCGTCTTACTGTGGTACACATTCATGCCAAGTTATTTGAAAATCTATCCATCGATGACAAAGATATGGACCGGACACGAATGCACATCATGAAAAATGACCTTTAACGTCTAAGTGTGACCTTGACCTTTGAGCTACGGACCTGGGTCTTTCGCGCGACAAGTCGTCTTACTGTGGTACACATTCATGCCAAGTTATTTGAAAATCCATTCATCGATGACAAAGATATGGACCGGACACGAAAATTGCGGACACACCGACAGACCGTTCAAAAACTATATGCCTCCCTTCGGGGGCATAAAAAGAGTGGACCTGAAATTCATATTAATGGTCTCAGAAAGCACCAGAATGCATATTTTCATATATACTTTAAAAAAAATTCTTAGGGGTGGGGGGAAATCTCACCCTCCCGCACCCACCCCCATTTGCCGCGTCGCGTCGCTTTGCGACTTGCACAAATCTCACTCTTTCGTATTTTGGAGACTTGACAGGTATGAATGTGGAACATATTCAAGAACAAGATAACTGACTCGTTAAACACCAACGTACCATCCAAGTCATGCAAGAAAAGGAAATCACTACCATGGTTCTGTAGGGAACTTAGACACAGAGTGGAAAGGAAATCACGCCTGTACAACCATGCCAAAATGACAGGAAATTAGTCACATTTCAAAACCTACCAACATGAATGCAAAAGGGCTTTCAAGAGAGCAGAGATCCAATATGTAAACAACACCATCCAGAAAGGCCTAGAAGACAACAACCACAAACCTTTTTGGCAATATATCAAGTCCAGAAGACAAGACAGTGTAGGTGTGCAACTCCTAAAGTCCAAGGGACAGCTGTTCAGCAACAGCAAGGACAAGGCCCAGATACTGGTTGACCAGTTTAAATCCGTGTTCACTAAACACAATGACTCAAGACCAGACACTGCCAAGCGTGTCACCACACCATTAACACCTCTAATAGTTACCAATAAAGGAGTAGAAAAACTTTTAGCTGCAATCAACCCCAACAAGTCCCGTGGACCAGACAACATCCGAAATATCCTGCTTAAAACCTGCCACAAACAACTAGCACCTGGACTACGCCGTATCTTTCAGTCTTCAATCAATACTGGTAAACTTCCATCAGATTGGCCCAGCGCGAATGTCACCCCTGTATTCAAGAAAGGCGACTCACACTTGGCTGAAAACTACCGCCCAGTGTCCCTAACAAGTGTCCCATGTAAATTACTGGAACACATCATCTGCAACCACCTCATGAAGCACCTTGAGAGAAATAACATCTTGACGTTGTTAAACCATGGTTTTAGATCAGGCTACTCATGCGAGTCACAAACTCCTGACTACTGTACATGACCTCTTACAGCATAATGACAATGGATCACAGGTCGACATCGTCATCCTCGACTTTTCTAAAGCCTTTGACACCATGCCACATGAAAGCCTACTTCACAAGATGGAACTATATGGCATCAAAGGAAACATCAACAACTGGCTCAGAGACTTTTTAACCAACAGAACCATGACAGTCGTAGTAGATGGTAAGTCATCTCAACCAGTCACCGTTGACTTAGGGGTACCACAAGGCACAGTTCTTGGCTCTCTGGCCTTCTTATGTCATATCAATGACCTACCAAACTGTGTGAACTGTGAAGTCAACCGTCCGGCTGTTTGCAGATGACTGCCTGCTCTATCGCACGATCAAGACTATCAATGATCACATCCAACTACAAGAGGACTTGAAGGCCTTGGAAAGATGGGCATCATTATGGGGCATGCAGTTTAATGCCAACAAATGTTATGTCATGCCAATTAACGGCAAGTCAAACCACTTTTATCAACTTAATAACCACCTATACCTATTACAAGAAGTCGAAGACAATCCATACCTAGGTGTTACTTCCAAAAACAAACTCAAGTTTAGCCAACATATTACAAAGATTACCAGTAAAGCAAACTCAACCCTAGGATTTATCAAACACAACTTGAAGCACTGCCCATCATCATACAGAAAAACGGCATACCTATCCTTGATCAGATCGACCCTGGAGTACAGCTCCATTGTATGGGACCCATACCTCCAGAAAGACATCAACAAGCTAGAGAAGTGCAGCCAGATTCATCACAGGGAACTACAAGACCCGTGAGTCAGGATGTGTCACTAAGATGCTCAGTGATCTGGACCAACAGCCACTGCAAACCCGGAGAAAGAATGCAAGACTGGTGCTGGTGGTTGAGTGGCTGGTGCCAGCTATGCCATGTAATGCCTATCTGACCCCCATTCGTGGTAACAGACTGATGGGTAGAGAACACCAATTGTTTTCCCATAGACTTCCATTATAACATTATGGCATGTACGGCCTTCCATAAATCGAAACATGTATATCCAATCACATTTTTTTCAAGAACTGTCTCAGTTCCACCAAAATATCGGACGAAAAACATATGAATAGTGATACTTTATTTAAGTAATTTTCGTGTGAATGAGATGACCCCCTGTTTACATCGTTGTCATGGCGGGAGAAATTCATTTGATCAAACTTTTTTTCAATACACATAAAATGTAGCAAATTTTGTCAAAATGTAGAATTAAATACTGTAAATGCAGTAAAAATATTCCATTTTGAAAAAAATAATCACTTCTTGGGTTTGTTTACATGACTGACCAATCAGAACGCACAGATGCTACCTTATTCCCAGGTATACACTTACCTCATTCCCAGTAAGTTCCCTGTACTTTTTTGAATTGGTGGTCTCTGATCTGATAAGACCAAAACATTTCAAAGATAGTGTTAGTGATAATATTATTTACAGACAGGCAGTAAACCACTACTAATCATAACTTTTACCAGCAATTACCTTATACACTCGTATTACTGGTATTACAGTTCATAATACTAATAGTACATGTATATTGATTACAGGACCTCTAGACTCCGGGTCTAGAGGTTTGGCTATTAACTATTTACTCAAACAGTAAAATAAATTCAACAATTCATGAGCACAATCCATGTCTTAAATACTAAAGAAACAAGAGCTGTCACAGGAGACAGCGCGCTCGACTATTTCGAAGTGAACCTGGGCACATCTGAGGAAACTGAAGCAGACACTGGAGTCTTTAATGACCCCAATGGCTGATGAAGATATTGCACAATAGCTTGAGTCTGAGTCAAAAATATCAAGTAATAAGAGAGGTAAAGAAAGATAAAGTGTATCAAAACACTATATTTATAAGTAGAATTCTATTAAGCAAAAAGGGGGTATTATTCATAAAATATTGGTGCAAGAGTTATGCACCTTGTGCCATATTATGTGGGTGATGATGTGGAACAACTACTTCTAGTGTGAATCAAATCCATTTCCAAATAACTGAGATATAGTGAAAATGCATCAAAATTAACCTTAAATTCTAAGTAAAAGGGACATAATTCATGAAAAAATGGTGCCAGAGTTATGCACCTTGTGTCATATGATGTGGATGATAAGGTGGAACAACTATTTTAAGTTTGAATCAAATCCATTCAGTAATAACTGAGATAGAGTGAAAGTGTACAAAAATTTTAACCCGAAATTCTAAGTAAAAGTGGGGGGGGGGTGTAAATCATGAAATATTGGTGCAAGTTATGGCCCTTGTTTCATATGATGTGAGTGATGATGTTGAACAATATTTTAAGTTTGAATCAAATCCATTTAGTAACAACTGAGATATAGTGAAAGTGCATCAAAATTTTAACCTGAAACTAAGTAAAATGGGGGATAATTCATTAAATATTGGTACCAAATTTATGGGCCTTTTGTCATACGATGTGGAACAACTACTTTCAGTTTGAATCAAATCCATTTAGGAATAAATGAGATAGAGTGAAAGTGCATCAAAACTTTAACCTGAAATTCTAAGTAAAAAGGGGGGATAATTCATAAAATATTGGTGTGAGAGTTATGGCCCTTGTGCTGTATGATGTGGGTGATGATAAGGAACAACTATTTCAAGTTTGAAGCAAATCCATCAAGTAATTACAGAGATAAGGAGAAAAAAGAGAAAGTGTGAAAAAAACTTTAACAAGTTGGGGACGCGGAAAGACGCAGCCGCCGGGGTGAGAAGGATAGCTCTCCATATACTTCGTATAGCTGAGCTAAAAAGGAAGTGTCTAGGTTCTAGTTGTCCGGTTACTGGACGGCTAGCAAATCCTCAGGGGATTTTCTAGCCGTCCGGTAATTGATTTCTTAATGAATAAGTTATGATTTAATATAATTTTACCTGTTGTTTACTTAAGATATCAATACTTATCTGTAAACAAAATTTTGTGTGAATACATACCAAAGTATGTTTTAACTCGTCTCGAATAGATTACTGCATTTTCAGCCGATAATCATAAAACGAAAGTTTTGCCGAAATCAATAATGGCGAAATAGTAGACTCTTCCAAGCGTTTATACTACATTCATCCCCTCTAAAACCATCAGGTCCAGTTATTCTGTCCCTTGGATTACGCAAGAAATTAAAAGGCTTATGCGTAAGCGTGACAGTCTGTATATTAAAATGAAGAAAAATAAGAATCAAGGTCATAAAATTTCTACCCAGTTTCATAAGTTAAAAGGTCAAATAAAAAAGAAAATCAAAATAGCCCATGAGAACTATATCCAAAATGTACTAGGTTTGGATGACACAGACTGTGAAAAGGGTCATAACTCTACATATTCCACTAAGAAGCTATATAGTCTACTTAAGGCGTCTAAACAGGATGCACAGGGTATCCCCCCTTTAAATGATAACACAACAGGAGCAACTTTAGACCAAAGTACAGATAAATTCACTCTACTTAATAAACAGTTCCAATCGGTATTTACTAAAGTGTCTCCCTTTTCATTCCCTCAAACCTCAGAGAGTAAATACCCAAATATGACTGATATAACGATAACTGTAAATGGCGTCAAAAAGCTCCTGTGTAATTTAAACCCCCATAAGGCTGCAGGTCCTGATAATATCAAACCACTTGTCTTAAATAAACTGCATCCTGAATTAGCGCCACTGATACAACTCCTTTTCCAAAAATCCCTTGACACTGGAACTTTACCGAAGGACTGGACGACGGCGAACGTGACTCCACTGTACAAGAAAGGACTGAAAAGTGACCCTGCCAACTACAGACCTATCTCACTAACATGCATTCTATGTAAATCACTGGAACACATCATAGCGTCAAATCTCTCAATCCACTTTAACAAGAATGACATCTTGTATGATCTGCAACATGAATTCAGAGAAAAAAGGTCATGTGAAACACAATTAATAAAACTAATTGATGACCTAGCACAAAATTTAAGTCGAGGTAAACAAACAGATCTCATTTTACTTGATTTCAGTAAAGCATTTGACAAGGTCAGTCACCTAAAGTTACTTTATAAACTACAAGAGTGCGGCGTTAACAAACAGGTTATCACATGGATAAGGTCCTTCCTGATTGGCAGAACGCAGTCAGTACTCGTGGACGGAATGAAATCCGATGAAGTACCTGTCACATCAGGTGTCCCTCAAGGCTCAGTCCTTGGCCCGCTCTTATTCCTATTATACATAAATGATCTACCTCAGTCCTTACAATCACAAGTCAGGTTATCTGCAGATGACACGGCAGTTTACCTCACAATCTCTAAAGAACAAGACTGCGTCACACTACAGCAGGACCTCCAGAAACTAGAAACTTGGGAGCACGTCTGGGAGATGGAGTTCAATCCCAGCAAATGTCAGGTCATGAACATAACAAAAAACAGAAAGAAATTTACACATAACTACATTTTACACGGTCAAATCCTGGAAGTGGTCTCCAGTGCAAAGTATCTAGGGGTAGATATAGCAAATGATCTCTCCTGGAACACACATGTAGATAGAATCACAAACAATGCAAACAAATCACTGGGTTTTCTACGCAGAAACCTCCCGGTCAAAAACCAAAATATTAAAGAAACCTCCTACAAGACTCTAGTTAGGCCACAACTAGAGTATGCCTCTACGGTATGGTCACCACACACACAAAGAAACGTACATAAAATAGAAATGGTGCAAAGAAGAGCTGCCAGGTGGGTAAAGGGTCAATATTCATATTATGATAGTGTAACAAACATGTTAAATGACCTCAGTTGGCAGACACTCGAGGACAGACGGATAATTGCTAGACTTTTCATGTTTTACAAAATCGTTCATGGTTACGTAGCTATTCCAGTCCCTCCGTGTCTAGTACAGCCATTGAGACGAACACGTCATATGCACGAACACTCCCTTAGGCAGATCCATACAAACATTAATGTTTTTAAGTTCTCTTTCTTTCCATACACCGTTACCCTATGGAATCAGCTGCCACCCCTGATCGTTAATCAGCCTGATCCTGAACATTTCAGACATGCTGTTAACGCATCCCACTACTATTAAGTGACTACACCCTGTTTTATCCTGATTTTACTCTTGTTAATACAGTTTTATCTTGCACTATCTTCCTTTTGACATCTTACTGTCATTCTTTTAACTTTATTCTGGCACAGACGCGCACCTGCTAGTTATACCCGAAAAGGGCGTCAAGCAGTATACATACATACATACATACATAGTGCTAAGACAAGTCAGTGGAACAGACTAAACAAATAGAAGGAGATGATTATGCCATTTTTGTCTTGTTATTAGAGAGCATTTTATTACATACATGCCACCAACTGGGGAGATACCACCCAATACAACGATCATAGGCATCAAGGAGGCGCTCTCATCATGGCCCAACATTTTTAAAAAATAAATGAAATTACAGTCAAAATATTAAAATGAAATATTTTGTAAATAACTTTTCCAAAGTTTGAAAATGAATTACTGTAGGTAAAAATCGCCATTATTGATTTCGGCAAACATCTGTTTACGGCTGAAAAGTACTAATCGATCAACACGACTGAAAATATATTTTGGTATGTATTCATACAAATTTTTGTTTGCAAATAAGTATTGATATATTAAGTAAATAACAGGTAAAATTATATCACATCATTTATTATTCATTAAGAAATCAATTACCGGATGGCTAGAAAATCCCTTGTGGTTTATTATTTTAATTCATCAGTCCCGAGAAAACAATAAAATATCAAAATTAATTATTTGTTTAATTTGCAGTCGTATTTTCCGGGATTAAAGAATTATAAATACTTCTGTTTCCTGTGACTTACCACGTATTTAAAACACCGAGAAAAATACGAAAACAAATTTTCGAAATCATCTCCCATATTTAAAGATAAAATATAGTCTCCCAGCTCTTTATGAATACCTTTCTCAGTATTCATATTGATCACCAGACCCCTAGACTGCCCTGTAAGTGTTGTCTTGAGGTACAAAAACCATAAGTGTACCTATAATGGACTAATTAAATATCATTTTCCACTGAATAGTCGTTTGTAACAGTTTTTACAATACAACAGAGCAACAATTTAATATAATTGAAAGATTTTATCAAACAGACAGCTTGAATGGATGCAATCAAGAAATCTGCAAAATATATTCATTTCTTAGAAAGGGAATTATTTATGACAAATTAATTATTGATATTTCTGTACAAATTTATCATATATGCTTCTATATTCGAAGACATATATTTTATAATCAATAGAATAGAATCAATATATTTAGATATTTCTATTCACTTGATGGTATAAAGAAAACTGCCTGAAATAATTTACTCATACTGGTACTGATGATAAACCCAAACAGAAAATGAGGTTTTTTACCTGTAACTTTTTTATTTCTGCAAATTGTAATCAATGGTCGGTATCAAAATAAAGCTTAACCTTTGCTGAAAACTTTACATAATTCAAATTTATATTTAGTCAGCAAACTCACACAAAGTGAGGTATGTAAAATGGGGAATGTATGAACGTTGACTGATGATAAATTCGAACACTTTTGTCATTTACAAAATTTTCTTGGTATTATTACTGCCAATTTCAGAATAGCTCGCCGTTTCAGTGTTTGCGTCATACACTTGTAGTCACTGACTGATATCGATTTTCTTATCGTGAGTGGCTAATTTTGTAACCGTTATTTACATTAACTCCGCCCAAGTCGCGAGTCAAGTTATGTGGGTTTTTCCCATTAATTTGTCTTAACAACACATAAATTGTCAGTCATACAATGTATTTATGGTTTTTAAAACTTGATGATATCACAGTTTAAGCCGTATCTCAGAATCAGTTTCAAATCAAACATTTTTTTACAATCTGTGACTGATTACAATTACGTAAAACTGTCCCGATTAGTGGCGCATTATCTAAAAGTACTTAATTTTTCTGTCACCGATGATAACAATCATTAATCCATTATAGCCTCACTACAAAATGCAAATTAAGTCAGCGCATAAAGTTTATACATGTAAAATTACACATGTGTTTTTACCACTTGGTCAGAGATCTAAGTTTACAATAGTAAATCATAGCCTGATTGGCATCACTTTTCATGTCAAAAAAGTAAAATATTTAATTTAAACATAAACTCCCTGTTTATATAAGTTACTCAAGCTATAAAGGCAATAAACAGTTCTGTGAGTTTGAGATTCTACCAAATATTGACTTGAATTAACTGAAATATAGCCGTGGTACATGGGAAGAACCTCTGCAAGAAACGTCCAAATTTCTGAGATAAAGAGATATGATCGGTAGCAAGGCTCGAACCCATGCCCTCCCCACCCACCCAATTGACCAAATCAGAGATTACAGTGATTTCAAGTTAGCGACTAACCACTTGACTACAGGGATAGTCACATGATGGATGGATACTACAATTCCTAGTTTAGAAATCACACGGGCACATTATTGCAATAAAGCAGAAGTCAGCATTGACTTAGGGCGACGAGTTAGACTAACAGCTTATTTTTACATCTATTTTTTCCGTTTGACTAAAATGTTCATGACATCACATACTACATGGTTTCTGTATGCAGTAATAATTTGACGGATTTCTATGAAAAATGTATAATTTTTGATACGGAAGACTTTTCCAACGAAATTTCAATCGATGACAATCCTTTGTTTTAATATTTTACACATCACGCGTATATATACAGAACTTAAGTGTCTCAAAAGTAAGAGAAAATATTGGTAAAAGTATTTTATCTTTAATTTCATTTAAAATTGTGATAGTAGAATTTGAATTGTAAAAGGCGATCTTGCATAGACTTTATTCACCATTAAATTGCCTGTCACAAATACTAGAATTTAATGACCGTACCATTTGACAATATGCAGTTAATCAGAGTCACATGTGCTTTTGAAAGTTTAAAATCATAACTATAGTTTTCCTATCATATCCTGTCCAACTTCGACAATTCTGGGCGTCGAACTTTGAAAAATCAAAATACATGTAGCATTTAGACACCAGACCCAGATAGACGCATAATTATACTAGTAGTGACCTCATCACATTGTATTTTACCGACATTCGGATTACATCTCATCATATGTAGCTTTTTACCATGTAAGAAAGGAAATACGTATTAGTTAAAAACATAATTGAGCCGCACCATGAGAAAACCAAAATAGTGCGTTTGCGACCAGCATGAATCCAGATCAACCTGCGCATCGGTGCACTCTGCTCATGATTCTTACTGTTCGCTAATAGTTACTCTTATTGCAATTGGCGTTGAAAGCGAACAGCATAGATCCTGACCAGACTACAGACGCACTATGTTGGTTTTCTCATGTCGCGGCTCATATTTTTTGTATAAGTAAATGTTTCCGTTGTCATTTAAACAATGAGATTTAATAATGATAGGTTCTTCATGATAATTAATTTGACGGATTGTATATATTTCAATATAAATTAACGGATATCTAAGCTAGTGAAATGTAAATATTTATTACTACGTCGTGTGTTTCTGGGAGTGACTGATGAGCCCCATTAGGCTAGGTTTCGTAATTGTATATTCAAACAGTCTTTTGATTTGCTGGGCCTTTTTTTGTGTTTTCATCGTTCTCAACAACATGTATTAAAAAAGAACATATTATATTATTCCAAAATACCTTGCACAAATATGAACTTCCACTTTAACATGACACTGTTATCTTACGTTCAAATTAATTAGATATTGAAAATTTATCATCTAAACTAACATTATGAGACTTTGAGAAACACTCAAGGGTCCCAAGGACCTCCCTCAACAGTCACTCACTCTTGCGAGTTGGCTCGACTGTCACTCACCTTTATGAATACAAATGGAATCTTTCCTACCGTTAGGCAATTTATTTGAGTGTACTCAATGAGTGGTGTTGGAGTATTGTATGTATTCTTGATAAGCCCAGGGGTGTTGAAAGATATCAGTCATAAAATTACCTTGGGTCTATATTGCAACCTGTATTTTGAAAGTAAACGGTGTCGATTGTAAAGAGGTCAACTGCTACATTATCAAAGTTTATTAATAGTCATTTTTACAAATGATTGAAGTGATCGTTTACAAGAACTAGGAAAACAAATGAGGAATTGTTTATGTTGGACTATATAAGGAGAGTTGTCATTCTACAATTTCGATACTTGAACTGTGCTTATCATTATATAATACATTTGGAATGAACATTGAAAATGTTGACACATGATTAGATTGAAAGACACATAGATCTAGTTTTTAACAGACTGAAAACATTTTACACATAACTTTGTTTTTTAACGATATAGTGACACTGCTACAGGTATAATTGTAAAGAAATACTGTTAAAGTATAATACACAATACGAGACTGTACCTACTCAATACATCACAGTGTTTGTTGTTACTTCTCCGAATGATTTGGTTTGAAAGAATCAAACTAAGAAATAATAAGTTTTGTTGTATTTCGTTTAGAGTATATCAGTGTCAATCCTCAGATAGATCAAATCTTTAATCTAAATAATTTTATGTGTATATGCTGCGGACGTGTCATGCATATGTATGTACGCATTATGCAGGATTATCTTGAAATAAATTCCCGCAATATTTTACTTTTGTACCTAACCCTTTACATCGTTTCTTTTTGTACATTTTAAACCACTGCGATCGATAGAAATACACTTTTGGGTGGAGCAAACTACACGCGTGATCCGCTCACTGATAACTAGAGTGACAACTACGTCATTTACTACATGCGTTTGATGTAAACACCCGTTCGGCGAGCTATTCTGAAATTGGCAGTATATTGAAACTTTCCCCAAAAAGCTGCAACAGTCATTCCTGATCAAGTAATGAAAAGTTACCAAATGTCAGGCCTTCATGTTTCGACAGTGAGCATGCGCAAAAAAAAACCCTCTTCCCCAGTAATTTTGGATAAATATTTTTTATACAAATAAATGTAAGTCATTTATTTATACAGAATATTTACCAATTTTGTTTTTGTTTACACCAGTTGGATTTGTAAGTGAAAACTATTAGTTGGTGTGTTCAATTTTATAAATAACCGATTGCAATTGAATATTTTCTAAGGTGGTCGACTTTATCATCTGTCCGGGTTTATCATCAGTAACAGTATCTTTTTTATTTTATACCATTTATTCCTTAGTGGTCCTTAGTGCTCACTTAGGGGTCCTTTGTGCCTTCTTAGTGGTCCTTAGTGGTTTATTGCAGGACCGGTCCTATAACTTCACAAACTTATCGGAAAGAACACCTACTGTGGAAGGTGTGAAAAAGCCGTATAAGGTCTACTTTTCCGGTAGAATACTATTTTTGTATTAATAATTTATATTCAACTATACTAACCTGTTGTGTTATTCTCATTTTATCCAAATATTCGTGCTTCCCATTTTTTGTGAGAGAATATGGAACCTCACAACACTCGTTGTAAACAATATAAATGCGCACTTAGTAAATAGTTCCAAGAAGTACAACCAGAAATTATTATTGGCAGGCAATCATTAATCTAATTTAAGTAAGTTTTATTATGAAAAAAAGTATTTGAAAGAATAAATTGAAAAAGACTGCCACGATATTACTTTTCTAAGTCAGTGTATGAATTTCTGGTGGTTAGGATGCTGGTACCAAACCATGCTGGTTTCTTGCATTAAATACCAGAAATTAAATACCTGAAAGAAACAGAAGGAAACAGAAGGAATGTTAATGTTGGCAGAACTTGTGGCCCGACCTTATTGCTATAATTTCAGTGATTTCTTACAATTAAACGTGTGCTGTAATTACATAAATAATTGACCTATCATGGGACAATCACATAAACAGGTCAACCAAGAAAGCTAACTAAACCCTAGGGTTCTTACGAAGAAACATTAAGGTCAAATCCCAACCCATTAGGACCATTGCTTACCAGACTCTAGTCCGACCCCAGCTCGAATATGCCTCCGAGGTATGGTCGCCCCACACCCAAACTCAAATTGACCAAATTGAAAGCGTCCAAAGGAGAGCCGCCCGTTGGATCAAGACTGACTACGGCCGTACTTCCAGTGTAAAAGATATGCTACACTCCCTAAACCTTCGTGGACTGGATTTAAGGCGTATAGATTCTAGGTTATCACTCTTCTGTATGATTCATCATGATCTGGTTGCTATCCCAATCGTAGATTACCTGACCCCAATGACACGATGTGTCCGCTATGGCCATTCCTTAAGTTATAGGTTAATTACTGCAACCAGCGACTATTACAAGTTTTCTTATTTTCCGAGAACAGTGTACCATTGGAACAAACTTTCCCCCAGTGTCGCCCACCTCCCTACCCTAGAGCATTTCAGTACTGCAGTTTGCAGCCTTGAACATGCCTCACCCTAGTTATCCTGCAAACTCAAGTTTTAACCTTTTTATATCACCAAAGTTATTTTTAGTTTCTTCCACGCTAAATTTTTATCACTATATTCTTTCTCTTTTTGATTTTGACGCGCAAAAACGTCTACGTTCCCGCAAGAGGTTTGACGTCAACGGAAGATAGATAGATAAATACATGTATTATATGCATTAAAATATGTTTAAACTTTAGATGCACTAAAGTCCGCCGTGATCTGCCATGGGTTATTCCTGTCATTATTAGGCAAATTAGGAAACGGGACCGTCTGTTCTTCAAAATAAAAAGGTCTAATTCCAACTCCGAAAACCTGGTCAAAGAAAATAATCATTTAAAGGGTAAAATACAAAAAGATATTAGGAATAGCTACTGGCAGTATTTGGACACCATAATCTTTACTGCTGACTCTAAACCTGGCCAAAAAAATACTCGTTTGTTAAATCAAATAGAACGGAAAATCATGGTGTTGCTCTCCTCAAAAGTGAAGGTCAAACATTTGTAGATCCGATAGCTAAAGCCAATATACTCAATCTGCAATCTGAGTCAGTTTTCTCTCGGCCTCAGCCCCTTAGCCTCGCCCAGTCATGCAAACAATTGCTGACTCCTGCAAATCAGCCATGCCCAAGGTCAACATATCCCAGGACGGGATGGAAAACCTCCTTAAAAACCTAGATCCAAGCAAAGCCTCCGGCCCAGATGAACTGTCACTTAGGTTATTAAAAGAATTACACATAGAAATAGCCCCTGTCCTTAATCTCCCTCAATACTGGTATTGTCCCCAACGACTGGAAACATGCAGTCATTGCCCCTGCATATAAAAAAAGGCCCAAAGTGTAAACCCTCTAATTATCGCCCCATATCCCTGAAATATATCGCCTAAAAGTTAATGGAACACATCCTGGTCTCCAACATTATGTCCCTCTATGATCAGTTTATATAATTAGCCCTTATCAACATAGTTTCAAGTCAAATTACAGCTGTGAAACCCAGCTAATAAGGTTCTCCCAAGAAGTCAGTGACAACTTAAAACTAGGTCATCAAACAGATATCATAGTCATGGATTTCAGCAAAGCTTTCGATAAGGTAGATCAAAATAAACTAGTCCATAAGTTACAAAAAATAGGTGTCATCCCACAGGTCACTTTTTGGGTCAAGTCCTTCCTTCAGGGTCGCACCCAGCAGGTTGTCGTTGAAGGTCACAATTCAGACAATCTCACCTTCCTCTCTGGTGTCTCTCAAGGCTCGGTCCTTGGACATTGCCTTTTCCTTTCCTACATAAATGATCTGCCTGAAAGTGTTAAGGGCAAAGTGAGGCTGTTCGCAGATGATACTATAGTCTATGTTACGGTCAAATAACACAGTGATGCCCAAGCTCTACAGGAAGACCTTTTAAGCCTCGAAACCTGGTAGTCTGATTGGTCCGTGGAATTCAATCGAGACAAGTGTGAAGTCCTCAGAATCAGTCGCAAAGGAACCCTGTAATCTTCCCTTATAAGCTGCTTGACATCGAGTTAAATCGGCTGTTTCTGCCAAATATCTAAGTGTAACCATCAGCAAAGACCTATCAAGGACCAATCATATCCACAACATAACATCCAAAGCAAAAATTCTCTAAGATTCCTCAAACGAAATGTCAAAACCCCAAATAAAAGAGTCAAAGAGGTTGCATATAAAACTTATGTTAGACCCCCGTTAGAGTACTGTTCCACCATATGGCATCCATGGCAAAAATACATAACCCTCAAAATAGTGTCAGGATACGAATTATATGACCCAGGGAAGTGCCTACGCCTTAAGTATCTTGCACAATGTTTTTGGGTCCAATCGCTAAGGTGACTATGTCTTAGACTAGCTGACAAACGATGTAGAATGTCCTTTGTTAAAACGTAGAGCTGGTGAGACCAAATATCTCATATATAGAATTTTCCTCTGGCTACCTTGCCTAAATGATTTGTGTACCAATGATTCGTAAATGATTTCTACTAGGAGCTTAATAATTTCAGGGACCAGGCAAATCACTAAATGTTTCAAACCAACAATCTTCAATTAATAATAAAAAACACAAACTCGTATAGGCTGGAGACCTTATACTTGACTGGTCTTTTTGTTGAAGTTCCCGTCAGATCTTTGAATCAACAACATACGAGTCCTATCGCATAGATGCTCGGCCTCTGTCCTCTTAATTGAAGTTTATAACTCTATAAGAATGCCCTGACTCCTGGAATGCTCAGCGCCTATATGCTATCATATGTAGCATTCAACTACCATATAGGTATATCCCCGATGCCTTGGCTGTACTTCGCCAATAACGCTGAACCGCCTATAAGCTGGAACTCTCCTACTCTCAGTAGATTACCAAACTCTGGGTCTCTGTCTCAACTTTTCGATGCTCAGCCTATATTTGCTATATTCTATAGCATTCAACTACCATAAAGGTAAAACTCCTATGCGCTGGCCCTATAGCTCGAAACCTTGTTGAAATTCTGCAACTCTTCTTTAGTCTATGAACTTCAAACGTCTTCTTTTTAATAATTTATCCGCCCTGACAGGGTAGTTGCAATAACCTCCTCCTCAAGGTACTGGGATAAATTATTAGTTGAATCCTCGACGTGTCTTCTTCGATCGCTGGATACCGAATGAATTCTGTCATCTATCTATCTATTTATACCCTAGCAGACGTGCTATTTATAGAACTTGTTTCTGATTGGTCCCAATCTAAGAAGAGTTTAACAACGAGTACTTGCTCTATCAAATTTCTGGTTCCCTTTAACTTTTGTATATGGCATAATGTGTGATGCTGGGATCCAGTTATCCATATAATGAACCCAAATCAGTCACAAATGACCCAAGTTCTATTATTTACAGTAATTCAACAATAATTATAGCAATGATAGCATGGAAAGGGAGTCAAGCACTATCTGTGCTTAATGTGTTACGTTATCAATATATCAAATATACAAATTATTCTGACATAGAGCAAGTTAAAAGATCTGCAGTAAGATATGTTTATAATGATTACAGTTACACCAGTAGTGTTTCCAAATGTTAAATGAACTAAACTGGCAAACCATAGAACAACGCCGTAAGATCAGCGTAGTTACAATGTTGTATAAGATCCAACAACACCTTGTTTTTGTGGACCATACTCACCTTAGAAGAACTAGAAACCTGAATATGAACCTGAATTTGATACCGTATTCAAAGACACACTATCATGCAAACTCCTTTTTCCCCAGAAGTATACGTCTGTGGAACAGCCTCCCTGTGTCTTTGCACGCTAGTCCCAGCTTAAAGATATTTGCTCGGCAGCTGCCACTCTTCTATCAGTTCTAATTTCAACTTTCTGTTTTTACTTTTAACCTGGCCTGTAAAATAGTTCTTTTGCTTTATCTTTGTGATGCACATAATTTTGTGCTTTTTTACTATTTCAATAGCTATCTCTGAAAAAGAAATCAGTCTTGCAAAAGAAACATCTACAAAGTACCTTGGAGTCAATATCCAGTCCAAATTGTATTGGAATGACCGCATCAATAGAATATCAGTTTTAATAAGGTAAATAACATGCTAGGCTAGACCTTTATAAGATTCACCACAATCTAATTGACATCGAAGCATCAGACTTATCAGAGAGGCAAATGACACCAAGCATCCCTTGCAGGACAGACGGTAAAGCTCATCTACTGAGCAATTCAAGAACACTTTCTTTCTAAGAGCCACCCCAGTGTGGAATACCTTACCAGCTACTTTCACTGAGGCTCCCTCGTTGACATCATTGAAGTGGGAGTTGTACATAAAATAAATCCATCCATATCCACTACCGTCCATGAACAGACTCAATCAAACTGCGCCTGCAACATTTTACGTTTTTGTTGTGTTCCCACTTTTTCTATTCTATATTAGGCACATTTTTATTTAATGTATTCATCAATGCTATTTTTTTCATTGATAAGTGTACACTTAATAATTACGCTGACAACAACACACGATCTTTTAGCACTCCGAGCTTAGACCGGCTGATTCAAGTCCTGCAAGTCGAAAGTAAAATCCTTATTGACTGGTATTCTTTCAATGGTATCATGGCTAGTCTAGCAAGTGATGGCAGCTGTAAGCGGAACTGACAAGCACAACACACGCTGAAAGGGTGCTAATCAGGTCATTTCAAATCTGATTTGAGAGATATTCTGATTTTTTTAAAGATATTTTTTAACTATGGCACCTTTGTCCCATATTCCTGGTCACCTTGTAACTAATTCTTCTTTTAAGCAGTTTCAAACCAAATTTGGTAGGATTAACACGTTCCTCATAGATTTTATGCTGTAAATCGTCATTTTTATTTGTAGCCTATTTACTTTTTGTTGACCTACACTTGTTATATAGTCAGTTAAAAAGGCTCTTCAGAGCTTGCCCCATGTGGTTCTGGGACGATCTATGTATGAAAAGAATTGGAACCACTGCCTTACCCTTGCATGATCGTAAGAGGCAATAATAGGGTCTTAACACTTTGTTTTGCTATAACTCTGTGATTCCAGCAGGTATGCAAATTTTGATTCCATTCCTCATGTTTTTATTTCGATGTAAATGAGATGTGAAACCAAAATTTGTAGTCCTGTTTGGCGCCATATAACCTATACTGTGTTGTGTTATCTTAAATTTTTCAAGGGGTTCAAGAGTTACAGAGCGGACACGAAATTGCTAATGGATGGACGGACGGACACCGGCGTCATAACATAATACGTCCATTTGGGCTTATAAAAAGCATACAAGACCAATATGTGAGACCCCTTTTGGAATACAGCAGCACAGTATGGCACCCTTGGCAATTTTTTTTAACAAATGATATAGAAAGGGGCAAAGAGCTGCAGCTAGACATGTCATGAATGACTACCGATAGTTTTTAAATCCTACCAGGACTGAACTGTTTTGATATCTGTCTTCTGGCCTGTTTCGTCGGGCCCTTAAGGGTGTTTCTCTTGTTGCTCTGTCTTCTGAAAAGGCATTGAGTACATACGTTTTTGGTTCTAAAGGTTTGCTTTTTATATATTTGTACACGAGCATTTTGTGTTTTACATGCCATGCCTTTTTGTTTCCATTACGTGTGTTAGAGATTCACCTGGAGGGGATTACTTTTATTTACACTGCCCCGTGTCTTTGGAACATGGTGGGGTTTGTTCGTTTTGTCTTCATGTGTTGGCTTTGTGTGTGCGCGCGTGTATGTGTGTATGTGTGTGTGTGTTTGTGTGTTTGTGGTGTGCATGTCTGCCTGCTGTGGGTTTCGTTTTGGGGAGGCTGCGTTTTTGGTACGTGGCATTCCCTGTTTGATATTTGTCTTTGTTTTTTCACTTGTACCAGAGTAGTGTCACAGCAATGCTTACATCACTAAACTGGCCAACTTTAGAACAAAGAAGAATACATGCTGAACAAGATCTCTAACGGCCTTATCACAGTAGACCACAACCAACTAACACTATCCAGAAACAATAACTTCTTTATGCCATTCTCATGAAGACAGTTTCACAAACACTCTTTGTTCCCTCGCACAATCAGATATTGGAATGAAATAGGTTATAACACACTAAATAGTTGTTGTTCTTTATTCTATTTAAAACTGACCTAATTCCAATGACCGCAGCACACATCAGGACCCATTTTAAATTTCTGTAACCTACATTTTCTTGAAGAATATTGTCAGTACTAACTAAAAATCAAAAGAAAAGTGGGGGTCATGTTTGATGCAAGAAAAATAATTTTAGTCAAACACACAAACTGCAAAATCAGCTAAAAAATGAGACCCCAAATTATACTGGTGGTGTATGATCTACGTTTTCATGAAAAATTTTGTAATGTTATTTTTTCATTATGAAAATGCTACCTACATGTCAAGCATAGACCTGTCATGCGATTTTAGCAAAAAAAATGCAAAGAAAATAAGGAAAATAGCTCTACAGAGCAAAAAAACTGAGGACTATTTGTATCCGCCATTATGCGATTACCATTTTTTTCGCGCCATTTTTATTTTTAGTGTCTGTATGCCTAAAGAACAACAACTATTTAGTGTATTATAACCTTTAACCGAGAAGTCCAAAAACTGGCATCTGCTACCTTCACGTTATTTAATTATTCACAAATACAATTTATTACACTGTCACCGTATATAAATGGTGAGATTCAACTTCCTTTATTAATGTTTTGTTAAATTTGAGGAGATCTCCCCGGTGTAAGTGATTCTAGAATACTTCTTTTCAAATTCAGAAAACGATGATGTTTCTTCAAATAATGACAATAAAGGAAATCCTGACAACCGGGTATAGTTCCAGAAATTGAAAATGATACCCGGACGATCACTGATCAATTTGAAAAAGGAAGTGTCCAGGGTTGCTAAAAAATTGAGCTTCAGAGCTGTTTATATGCTGTTACGATCTCTGAGCTGAGACAAACCACGTATTTTAATCTGATTCTATCCAGCAGTCCTTCACAATATAATTTTAATATGAAATTATGTCCTGCCTCTCCGATGGGAAAACCTAGTCATACGGATTCTTTCTGCATAAATCGTGTTCGTTCTGATATTTTCAGTAAGCCTGACAGTTTTTTGCTCCTGTTATGACAATTAGGAACAAAGGCAAATGTTTTAAAACAGGGCGTTGTTATATAGCTCCATTAGTCCAAATAAATTATAGAGTGATAACAATATAAAATAGGCAGTGGCTACGATTACGGTACCATAATCCTAGCCTCCTTTTCTAGGATTACGGAAGTTCCGTATTCCTAGACACACCTATGAGGATAGGCTAGGATTACCGAAGTATTTAAGAGGCATTAAATATATGTTAAGACATGCATGTTGATGTTTATCGACATAAAATAGCGCGGAAACGCAAAACATACAGTACGACCAAAGTGAAAAGTTCCAGTGGACACCTATCACCGCGATATCAAACCAGCGTGTTCAAAGAAATTTGACCACCCAGCTGAGTGATTTCACCGCAAATCGCGGTGAACAGCGTGTCCGGACACGGTGCTCGCCGAACACGCTGTTTCGCGGTGAAATTGGGGCGAATTGATCCATTCCCACTTACAAGCGCCTAAGAGCGCCTCTATCTATTACCGCATGGAAGCGCATAAGAGCGCCACTATCGATCTCAGCATAGAAGCGCCGATAAGCGCCATTATCCATCTCCACATGCAAGCGGCATAGAGCGTGTTCATTTTTGACATCGATTTGTTTATATTTCTGAACAAATGATCCGTACGAATAACGGTACACATTGTGCATTCACATGTTATCTCCAATTTCCGGAAGTAAAAAATACCTGTTTCTATTTAAAGTTAGGCCTTAAATGACATCCAGTCGCAGGACCCATAAGTCACATGCGCTGGTATTTCCCAAAATCATTGGTCAATATAAATGTTTTATCGAGCGCCCTCTGAAAAATATAGTTCGAAATTGTGCATTGATATGAAGGCCAATGTCCCGGATGACGTGACATAACAGGTAATTTGAATATTAGGCCCACGATTCAGCCGATTTGATAACCCATAAAGTACGCGGTCAGGTGCTCGGCCTTGAAGTAGTCCGTTTATGTATCTAAACAAAATGGCTGCATCACGTAACATAACAATCGAAGAATTTGTAAACTGTCAAACAGATTCAGTTAAATATGAATTTAAATTTGATTTTGATGCCTTTTCGTCGAAGTCCAACATTAGTGTTGCCTCAAGTCTGTGTGATTTTAACTTTAACGTCCCTGACTCGGATCTTGAGACCGTTCTGCTTTTGATGAATGGACGAGGAGAATCACCCCCATAACGACACGTACTTACAAAAAATAAGGCAGACGATGATTTTTTTTTAGCATTGGCAATACAGTTGAAATGTTTTATCACGTAAAAAGTTCAGTGCACTAGCATTTTCTAAATAGCTGTTGAAACCACATTAATTTGTCATTAAATATTTTTATAAATTACACATATTGTAGGATATGATTTATTTATATAGGTATACAATTATTTAATTTGTAAGTTAATATTTTATGCCAAAAAAATCAATTTAAATTAGTTTTTCTTGGTAAATTTTGTGTTTCTGTAACTTTTCCCTATCATTTTGAAAAAACTATACCAGGTAGAAAAAGAATAAAAATAAAATTTTATAATTATTTTGTAAACATAATTTTATTAGCATTAAATGTCATATATGTATATAGCCTCATATAAAACGAAAACCTGTGTATCGATAATGCTTACAGAAATCATTTTGTGTTCATTATATAATTCATATATGTACTCACTACTGACAAAAATTGTTTATTATTCATTCTGTATTATTTTCGGCAAGATTAAGATATTTGCATATTCATAATATTTGCATATTCGTTGTAACATATGTGATCTTTTTCGTAAAATTTTGTCTGTGTAACAGCAACAAAACATGAAATAGAATGTACTGTTCAGTTTTAACAACTGCACGTGTATTTGTCACGTTATGTGTGTGATTATTACATGAAGATTTATAGAATATGTCTGTCTTGTCTGTATCTTGTAATTGTTGGTATCGTTTGTATCTATGCACTTGTTATGAATAAGAAATAAAAAATAAAATGGAAGCATAATATGAGAATGCAACATAGCAAAATAATTTTTTCTTTCTAGTGTAAATCATTCTTGGTTTTATTTGTTTGAATTTTTGTGCTTCCTAATAAATGATATATTCCGTTAAACTTCGTAAAGAAAAAAATGAATTAATAAAAGATAAAGAAGCCCGATTCCCTTCTCTGGTGTTGTGCTGTATTTTCACTCTTGTTGAAAGTTTCTACCCGTAAGTATAGATAACAACTACTTTACTCTTTCATTATTTATTATAATCCATATGGAAATGATACATATTTATTAGTGGCTTTAAAACACCCTGTAGTGAACGGTCCAGTACGATGGCCAAAAATCTTGTCTTATATGATTATCACTACTCGTGTAGTTCAAGCTGGACTGTCTAGCTGAACGTGCCTCACGTATGACTAGCTTTATGACCATGCGGGGCTGTACTAGCCACTACCGCGTCTTGCTCCGAAACTTCACTTCTGCTTTTTCTATTTTTTATGTACTAGTAGTTTGTGTGTACCTGAAATATAAAATAATAATTACTTCATTACTTTTGATTTATCCCTTATTTTATTGTAAACTTCACGATAATAAATTATTGCAAAATGAAAATAAACGAGACTACATGTACAAGTGAAAATGAAATTGATGTAAATATCGAACAACTTGCATGACTTGAAGTTAAATGCAACTGTTTTAAACTGCATTTAATAGAAAGAAGTTTTACTCGGAAACTGTCTAAATACTCTTTATTGATAATGAACATATAGGCCGCATTGAACAGGCATCGGCAATTATCTAATTAGCACTTGTTAACCAACATGAACTTATTAATCATAAGTAACTTTCCAAATAATTTCTCAACATGTGAAAATGGGCGAACATGCTAAACGAAAGAAAGAATAAGACAGTTTAATTGCAATGGAGGTGAGAAAAACATTAATGCCAACGTGTATTATTAGTAGTAATTGTTAGCGGACGTTTTAACAATTTTACATAAAACTATAAACATAAACAAAGGAAACAAAACAGTTTATAATTACATATCTTTTAAGCTTAGTGTTTACCTGAAAACAGAAAACAGTATTGTTAAAACAAAATATAAGAGCAAAAAATATTTTTCTACAATGAAAAACGGGTTTAACTGAGACGATCTGAACACGGAGAATCACCGCAATTGCACACCGCGACACACCGTGTCGGCCGATCGATAGGCAGCAAATAAATGGACTCGGTGTTTGTTTCGATCTGCTAGGGTGTTCGGGACACTGCAAACGGACAGAGTCAATTGCTTTTTGTCGCAGAGGTCGCGCAAAAAAATGACTTTTCATCTTGGTCGTACTGTAGAGACAAAATCCAAAATTTTATGTTATTTTCTATTCTACTTTTAACCTCAAAAACCTAAAAGGATAAAATATATTGTATTTTAACAACTTTTAACAAGTAGCACATTAATTTTCAAGTTTTACTGGTAGACATTCAAATGAATTACTAAATCAAGGTATCCCCTAGTGAAATTTAGAGAATTTATTTTTCAAGATTTTCTTTCTAGGTAGCTGATTCTTAATAGACCTTGCAAAAATAGAATAAACTTTTGTTTACACTCCACTTACCTAGAAGGTTTTCACTACAATTACAACTGTATTGTCCAAAAAGTAGTGTGTGTATGATCGGGTGAAAAAATCGGGTCGCGAAAATATATGACAATTGATTTTAATGGTATAAAAACTGTCAACAAGGTTTTGGTACTTTATTCAATGAATGTTGATGTATAAATGTGTTTTGGGAGGTTTTTACATACAAAACATACCATTTCCTGGCAGAATCATGCATTTTATTTTTACCGAGGTACAGACAACATTCATGTTCTAAAAATAGTAATGGGTTGGTTTTTCTAGCAATTATTTATGTGATTTTATTACCAAAGAAAACTTTTCTTTGAATAATCAAACATTCATTTCAGCTGGGAATTATTATGTGTTATGACTGGGAGCGTTTTGCTACAAATTGGTAAAAAATGGAGCCTAATTGGCATTGAGAATAGGCGGATATTCGGTCCTGTGAGACAGGTGGATAAAGCCCTGCTTGTCTAATCCCATATTAAAACAAACAATAAATCATGTTATCAAAATTCACCTGTGAAAAACAACTCTTTCCTCCAGCTACATGTGTGTCAAACATGTATAATACACAACAGTCGGTGACGCTTTGATTTACTGTGTAAACACGTTTGGCAGTCCTCGGTAATTATCAACCCAGTCATAATAATAGTGCCGCGAAGAAAAAGTCTAAAAATTGATATTTTTTGAAAAGTGGGAGAGTTATGGTTCAGGTCGGGAGACGGGAGGCAAGGTGAAAAAATGAAATGAATGTAGATCTAATTATTTCTAAAAATTTGTCAAGAATAGACTGATGATGGAAAATGAGTTAAAGATTATAGTGATATTTGGGGACCGTGCTCAGAATGTAGTCCCAAAAATGCACCAGAGGCCAACATTTACATGCTAATATTTAAAACTGTCAAGGATATCCCCTTCAGTACATACACTGCCTACACTGTGCGCTATGCCTCAATGATCATGCCTTTGCTGTCAATTTATTTCTCTAATACAAATTTCTGAATCCGGGAATGCAAAGTTTAATTTCATTTCATGTGTTACCAATAGTTTTAAAAAAAAAAGAAGAAGCAATTTACACATTAAGCCTGCGTAACGTCACGCTCATCCTCATGGCATCAGCGCATTTGGATAATGTCAGTGCAACATCAAGTCAGACGTAACAGTATTCATGCTTAATAGCAAACTTAGATTTTATTTTTAAAACTCATCTTTTTTAAGAGAAAATGGACATCACTATTAATAGGAAACTAGTATGAAATTAGCCCGCCCGCTTAGCTCAGTAGGGAGAGCATTGGTCTATGGATCGCGGGGTCACAAGTTCGATCCCCGGGCGGGGCGTATGTTCTCCGTGACGATTTGATAAAAGACATTTTGTCTGAAATCATTCGTCCTCCACCTCTGATAATTCATGTGGGGAAGTTGGCAGTTACTTGCGGAGAACAGGTTTGTACTGGTACAGAATCCAGGAAGACTGGTTAGGTTAACTGCCCGCCGTAACATGACTGAAATACTGTTGTAAAATGGCGTTAAACCCAAAAAACAAACAAACAGACTAGTATGACATTAGGTGCTATATCTAAATGGCAGATATCTCTTGATAAATCAACAGTGCCCCATAAAAATTTAAGAAGTGGTGTTATTCAGGGCTCCAGATAATTTATTTGTCCAATGAGTATTTACTCATCATATTTTTTGTGAAAGAGTAAAATTGTAAAATCTGAAATTGACAAGGAGTAATTTTACCCTTGAAAATTTATACTGAATGTGGAAAAAAACAACAACCAGAAATAAGTTTTATAACATATTTATTGGGTACATAGCACCCATGAATTTGTTTGTAGTTCAGTTTCAATTCAATATTCAAGTTTTTGCTTCTTTTTTCCCCTTGGTTTGCTTTGGCTTCATTCACCAAAACATATGAAAGTTCAATATTCAATATAGATCTACCTTTAGTTATATTTTTTTGATCATTATGCCCTCCTTCGAAGGAGGGGTATATTGTTTTGCAGATGGTCGGTCGGTCGGTCGGTCGGTTGGTATGTAGACCAATCCGTTTCCGGATGATAACTCAAGAACTCTTGGGCCTAGGATCATGAAATTTGATAGGGAGGTTGGTCATCACCAGCAGATGATCCCTATTGATTTTGAGGTCAGTATGTCAAAGGTCAAGGTCACATTGACCCTGAACAGTAAAATGGTTTCTGGATGATAACTGAAGAACGCTTGGGCCTAGGATCATGAAAGTTCATAGGGAGGTTGGTCATCACCAGCAGATGACCCCTAATGATTTTGGGGTCAGTTTGTCAAAGGTCAAGGTCACAGTGGCCCTAAACAGTAAAATGGTTTCCGGATGATAACTCAAGAACGCTTGGGCCCTGGGATCATGAAAGTTGATAGGGAGGTTGGTCATCACCAGCAGATGACCCCTATTGATTTTGAGGTCAGTATGTCAAAGGTCAAGGTCACAGTGACCCTGAACAGTAAAACGGTTTCCGGATGATAACTCAAGAACTCTTGGGCTTAGGATCATGAAAGTTTATAGGGAGGTTGGTCATGACCAGCAGATGACCCCTATTGATTTTGAGGTCAGTATGTCAAAGGTCAAGGTCACAGTGACCCTGAACAGTACAACGGTTTCCGGATGTTAACTCAAGAACGCTTGGGCCTAGGATCATGCAATTTGATAGGGAGGTTGGTCATGACCAGCAGATGACCCCTATTGATTTTAAGTTCAGTTTGTCAAAGGTCAAGGTCACAGTGGCCCTGAACAGTAAAACAATTTCCGGATGATAACTCAAGAATGCTTGGGCCAAGGATCATGAATGTTAATATGGAGGTTGGTCATGACCAGCAGATGACCCCTATTGATTTTTAGGTCAGTATGTCGAAGGTCAAGGTCACAGTGACCAGGAACAGGAAAATGGTTTCTGGGCAATAACTCAAGAACGCTTAGGCTTATTGTCAAGAAAATTGAAATGAGGTTGGTCATGACCAGTAGATGAATGACTCCTATTAATTTTGAGGTCATTAGGTCAAAGGTCAAGGTCACATTTGTCAGGAACAGTTAAATGGTTTCTGATCTTCTTGTCCAAAACCACAGGGCCTAGGGCTTTGATATTTGGTATGTAGCAAAATCTAGTGGTCCTCTAGCAAGATTGTTCAGATTATTTCCCTGGGGTTGAATATGGCCCCACCCTGGGGGTCACATGGTTTATATAGAGTTTTATAGGAAAAAAACTTTGAAAAACCTCTTGTCCAAAACCACAGGTACTAGGGCTTTGATATTTTGTGTATGACATCATCTAGTGGTCCTCTACTAAGATTGTCCAAATTATTCCTCTAGGGTCAGATATGGCCCCACCCTGGGGGTCACATGGTTCATATAGACTTATATAGGGAAAAACTTAGAATCTTTATGTCTATAACCTACATCATTCAAATTTGGACCACATGTATTGTTTTAAGTGACAAGATGAACTTTGACATGAGTTGACCTTGATCTTGACCTGTGACCTACTTTCACATTTCTGTAGCTACAGCCTTCAAATTTGGACCACATGCATAGGTTTGTGTACCGAAACAAACTTTGACCTTGTTATTGACCTAGTGACCTACTTTCACATTTTTGAAGGTACAGGCTTCAAATTTGGACCATATGCATAGTTTTGTGTTCCGAAATAAAATTTGACCTTGATTTTGACCTAGTGACCTACTTTCACATTTCTCAAGCTACAGCCTTCAAATTTGGCTCACATGCATAGCTTTGTGTACCAAAATGAACTTTGATCTTGAAATTGACCTAGTGACCTACTTTCACATTTCTGAAGCTACAGGCTTCAAATTTGGACTGCTTGCATATTTTTGTGTTCTGAATTGAAATTTGACATTGATTTATACCTAGTATCTACTTTCACATTTCTCAAGCTACAGCCTCCAAGTTTGAAGCACATGCATAGTTCTATCTACCGAAATGAACTTTGAACTTGAAATTGATCTAGTGACCTACTTTCACATTTCTCAAGCCACAGCTTTTAAATTTGGATCACATGCACAGTGTTTTGTACCGAAATAAAATTTGACCTTGATTCTGATCTTGAGCTAGTCTTGAAATTTGGAACATTAAAAAATGGCTCAGTGGTCGGTGCCAAGATCACTCTGTGATCTCTTGTTAGGTTAATAGGTTAAAGGTTAAGGTCAGATTGGACCAGAACAGTACAACTTTTGTTTACAGTGAGCATATAATTTCTGTTCCTTGTGCAATTACTGAATGCATCAAGGGGGGCATTTCGTGTTCGATGAGCTCTTGTTTTTGTTGGTTTAAAGAATTCATAGTCTTTGTTCACTTTTCCATTCTTAAAAAAAGACATTTTTGTTGTTTACGCCGCAGTGGAAGTTGATATTTTAAATCGACGCCGCTTTAAAATACACTACCGTGCCGTCAATATTAATTCCCAACTATTTGATTTACGCACGCATTGAGTGTATAATAAAGTTTAACCTAGGTCTACCTGGTACCATTCAATGCATGTGTATGTTCAGTGTTGGAGAATGCCTACCGTGCTCTGTTACATGAAGCATCCAGATGAATCAGATTTTGTTTCCGCTAGTAAAAAGTAAATTATTGCATGCGTTTCTGTAATTTCATATACGTTTTTATACACTTAAAAATTATCAGACATGCGTATATGCATTATTTCAAAGCATAATTTACGCTAATACGCATCTTATCTGGAGCCCTGTTATCGTAATGGCAATATCTGGTATTACTGATTCTTTTTATGAAGTTTAATGTTCTAGTAAGTTATTAACACAATTATTTGCATTAATGATAATCCATAATTTCTGAATACAATATCAGTTTATGACCTTAGACTGCATTAAAAATTAATAATCAACAAGTGAAAATTTGGCAAATTTATATTCTTGCCTACCTAGCCGGGAAAGTCCGAGCACGAGCCAGGGATAGATATTCCTGTCTTTCCCTAGTGAAAAACCTTGTCTAAAATAGCATGCACTCCGGTGATGTCACATAGTACTGGCACTATTATGACGTCATAAACTATACAAATATAGTTTATAACTATACAGGAAATACCCAAAACTATTCTTCATCACAATCTATTTTGAACCCTGGCAGAACACTGGTTAATTATACACATTAATGATTTCTGTTCCAATATTTGCAAAATTCATGATAAATGATAATAATAAAAAAATAACTGGTCAAAAAAAAAGAAGAAAAAAGAAGCATCTGGCGGGGATCGAACTCCGGACCTCGTGCATGTGAGGCATATACGCTCATCACTCAACCACGGGGAACTGTGACGTAATGAAGACAAACTTACGTATATAAATAAATTTTGTTACGGCAGCGTTACAAGATTCGTTTCACATTAACATTTATGTGATTACTGGTTTTTCTACATAAAAAAATTAACTGGCGATGATTTTGTTATTTAAACACTATATAGTATTGTACATTATTATTCAATATTGAAATAAATTAATCATCCGTAAACTCATTAGGTAGACTATGAAGAAACCCGAATAACACCGATTCCATTAATACCACGAATTTTCAACTCGTTAGAATAAGAAAAAAGAAAGAAGGTAATGCGGCGCAGGTAGCTCTGCTTTTGATTGTAACAGTAGGCCTAAGTACACTGGGACCCCGTTATAACGCTGTCGTCGGGGTCCAAGGTTCGAGACCAGCGGATATAGCGGGGGTTAATGTATAACGCGGGTTGATCATATCAGCGGTATATGCAATATCCCACCCACCGGTAATGTATTAGACGTATTTTGGACGCTGTTTTATGTTAATAAGAGATAAGAATCGTATAAATAGGACATTTATTTACCTTAAATGCTACTGAAAAATACATTAAAAGAATTATAACGCTTTGTCATCTCATTTTGTCGTGATTCTAAAAGAAAGTTGGAATTGTGTATCCCGGAAGTAAACATATATAACGCTGTGTGAGGAGTGCGCGGTCGTGAGAATTACATATGCAATGCAGTTGCACTGGGGGTTTATGTAACTAAAAGAGAAAAAACGCGGACAGTCTTAAAAAACTTAATTTTGAATACATGAAGAAAATCGATAAATAAGATAGAAAATTGTTAAATCACCGTCGTTAATATACGATATTAAAAAAGGGAGAACATTCTCGGTATGGCTTTCAGCGCGTCGAATCTTCGTTAATTCCAATGAACTGAGTGTGATGATTACGAAAAAACGGCTGCATTTTATTACAAAACTGGGCCTGTTGTTCGATTTTTTATTCACTCAAGTGATCATGTCATCCGCTTAATTGGTGCCAACTTAAACGGTTTGATAGTTGACTTACCAATGTTACACGCTTGTTATGCAAACAATCTAATTTTGACATGGTACTCAGGGATATAAACTAGCTATTTTTACTTAGGGGCCCAGACTGTAATAAAAGAAATTAACATTAGGTATATGGGCATTTTCTCCAACAATTTAGGGGCCCAGCCCAAAATATAGGGGCCATGGGCTACTGGGCCCCTGCTAATTTATATCCCTGGTACTGATTGCCTAATTGTTAAATGTCTACATGTATTCAAACTTTAACAAAGGCAATACCCAAACAAGTAAGCTAGCAGACAATTATTGATTTTTGTCACAGTTGTCATGGCAAAGGTGTTAAAGTACAAAGTATACAGGTGCATGTAGTTTTAAAGCTGGTTATGATCAAATTAAATAACATCCGCGGATTCGTTTTTTTTTTTGTTTTGTTTTTTTACCCCCGAAAATTCTGGAGCCAAGAGCCTACCGCGTTATAATGAATACCGCGGTATATCGAGTAGCGTTATAACGGGTTTCGAGTGTAGTTTTATTTTATCGAATGTAGTCTTGAAAATTATTTACTGTGAACTTCACGGCAGCAGTTCCATGAATCATGGGTAGAAAACAACAACAACAAAACAGTGATGGTATAGCAAATATTCCCATGTCATACGGTATATAGGTTTCCTTTGAAATATACACATATACATTATTTATAGACGGAAAATTTTTCCGTATAAAAACACCTAAGTGTAGTGTAATCGCACAACCAAAGCATGTTAAGTTTGACTATTTTTTGTCAAATTAAATGCCACAGACTCTCCTTTTACTTGAATATATTTTCTATACATTTCACTTTTTGGAAGTGTCTACCCATCCGGTAACCGGACGCCTAGCCTGCGTTCTAGCCGTCTGGTAACCAGGCGCCCAGGCTGTCCTGTAGCGGTTTCTAGCCATGTGATAATCAGTTTATTTATGAATTTAGTATTTTTAAATGAAAGTATTTTATTATAATTTACATAATTATCACTTGAGCAATATTTGTGTTAAAAATGCTGTTCTTACAGTTGTGAAGTTACCTGTTGCTGTTTAAAAAAAAATTGTTCTTGTTGTGCTGTACTTGTGCCGAGACGAACATTGACAACAGAAGTTTCAAAGAAGATGGTAATGATGAAATGTTACTTTACAGGATATGTGGTCAAAATAATTTGACGGTCAGATTGTTTTATATTTGTAACAGGCAATCTAACCATCATAACTATGAAGGACCAAAATAATGGAGGATAATTTAACACAGTGTAGTTAAAATGCTGAAATCAATTTAAAACTGTAAAAAGTCTTTACACGAATATTGTCTGCAGCCCGGACTTGAAGCCCTCAATGGTTGTGGCTGCAACAGTTTGAGCTGGGAGTGTGTTCCATAGTCGACTGATACTTGGAAATTTCAGTTTGTTGTTAACACAGTATATCTTGTATAGGCAGTTTAAAAAAGCAGATCAGTTAGAAATCCTTTTAAGGTATTAATTAAAAAGAGTTCATATTTTATGTAAGGTTTTTTGCACTTAATTGAATTTCAGGTGCTGGTAAGCATAGATAGATACTCTGCAGTATAAAGTTCTGTCCATTTGAGTTTTGTTGCCATAGACTGCACTAATCCATGAGAATGCTTCATTGACTATTATGACACTTGTATGATCCATGAACTACATGGCATCTGTATAATGCATTTGTATGGTCCATTTACTTTATGACACTTACGGCTCATGGACTGTATCATGACACTTGTATGGTCCATAGATTGTATGGCACTTGTATGATCCATGTACTATATGACATTAATTTTGGATGTTTTTATAGTGAGACAAAAATTGTCCCGACCAGAAACTAATGTATCTTGATCTCTTTGAAACCATCTGTTAGATGTGCAATAAACCATTGCTTTCAAGGGATTTTTTTCAAGAGGATTTTGAGTCAGTCATACCGGCTCAAGGTCAAGGTCACAACTCTGAAGGTCAAAGGTTTTAGCCTTCCATTTCGTGTCTGCCCTGTATCTCCTAAACCCCTTCAAGGAATTTTATAAAACTTGGGTCAAATGATCACCTTATCAAAACAATGTGCAGAACTTACGAGTCAGCCAGGCTGGCTCAAGGTCAAGGTCACAGCTTAGGGTCAAAGGTTTGAGCCTTCCATTTTGTGTCCACTCTGTATCTCCTAAACCCCTTGAAGGATTTTCATTAAACTTGGGTCAAATGATCGCCTCATCAAGAGCTCATGAGTTGGCCATGTCAACTCAAGGTCAAGGTCACAACTCAAGGTCAAAGGTTTTAGCTCTGTATCTCCTAAACCCCTTGAAGGATTTTCATGAAACTTGGGTCAAATGATCACCTCATCAAGACGTTGTGCAGCATTCATGAGTCAGCCATATCAGTTCAAGGTCAAGGTCACAGCTAAGGGTCAAAGGTTTACCCTTTCACTATCCATAACAGTGGAGTGGGATTTAGCTGTCTTTCAGGCTGCCGTGTTACTATTGTCAAAGAAGCAATTCCTAGTGTCTGTTTGTGGTATCTAGGAGGGAAGTCAGGTTTTACAGATAAAAACCTCTACTGAAATTTGTTTCGCTCATTTATACGGAAGTACACATGTTTTACTTTTCCCCCGGACAGTCGGACAAGCGTTAATTTTGAGCCCTGAAATCTGAGGGAAAAAGTAAAAATTATCTCAACTTGAATTTCTTATAACTATATGACTTGTTTGTTTTCAGATTGGTACAGTTAGTTTCAGAAAATTATCTTAAAAATGGTGAGATCAGTGGAATCCAAGATGGCAGATGTGCATGTGTATGAGGCGAGGTACCGCTACAACCCTGTGGATCATGGTGATGATAGTAATACATACATGCTGGTTGAGCAAGGCGATATACTTGAGGTGCTTGGCAGAGATTTAATGGGAATGCAGGCAGAAAACCCACAGGAATGGTTGAAAGGGTACAATGTTTCAAGAAATCTACAGGGTCTCTTCCCAGGTCCTTATATGAAGTATCTAGGGGTGAAAGGTCATGACGGAGAGGTTATGGACCCACCACCAGAGTTGCCACCTATCCCACCAAAAAGCAGATCAACTTCCTCACAACCACCTTTACATGAACGACCAGAGGAGTCCAACAACATAGGATCAGGTCAGTTTTTGTTGTTGTCTAAATTGGTCCCAGTTTGTTTAGAGGCCAGTATCAGCAGGTATCCTTGCCATACGTCCATTTTGAAACAATCAATTGGATGCCAGGAATTTTGAGACTGGTTTCCAAACTCAAAAGTGACTGTCAAAATCTGAATATTATGTAAAAATGTATTCACGCAAAAAACTTTTTCTTAATGAAAAAGGTCACTTTTGGTAAAACCACTTTCCATTGGCGCACTACCCTGTTAATGTTCAGATGTGATAAAAGTTTCTGTTATTCATAACGCATTTTTCTTGCATGATTGCATGAAATATTGATTTATAAACCTTTTTATCTAACACAAATATGTTTTGCATAAAAGAGTTTTTCTAAATTCATCCGAAAAGTACAACTGAACCATTTTTAAAAGTTCTAAGATACATTTTATGCATGTAAGAAGGTCTGGCAGTTTGACAATGTCAGTGTTTATTGTGTAACATTAAATTGTTGAAATGCTTTTCTGAAAAGATTGATTTCTTTCATTTCCATTAAATGCTTGAAATTACTTTTCTCACTCACTAAGATTACTGGAATCAGATACTGTAAAAGGTTATCCAAGAACATCAATCCACTCTGCTTTCTTTAATTGGTTTATAATGAGTTTTTTCCCTTGGACTAATAACAAATTCATTGTGTCTGTTCATAAATATAAAACATGTTTATAAACAGTATAAGTGAGCACATTATCATTCTTACAATGATCTGTCAGTAAATAGAATGCTAATATTTTCTTGATAAGTGATTAGTTCACTCATATTGAAAAATAAACATGTATTTGTCTGCTCTATTTCCATGTTTTCCTGAATGAATAGTATGGGTGTTTTTTGCCCTTTATTTGTTTTTAAAAGACATTTTTTGTCAAGCCCACTTGTGGAAGCAAAGACAGTTGTCCAAATGGCTGTTTGGTGTACGTGCATCCATTTGAGCGTCGTCTATCCGGATTTGTTTGTCCAGACCATAACTTTGACATGCATGGAGCAATCTTGTTTATAACTGGCGTGAATGTTAACCTCAGTTAAATGAATGTTACGGAGTGTCGTGCGCAAACCCCAGGTTCCTATCTCAAAGGTCATAGTCACAGTTGGAGGTCAAAGGTCATGTCATATCTTGTCCGGCCCATAACTTTGACATGCATTGAGGAATCTTGTCTATATTTGGCATGAATGTTAACCTCAGTGAGATGGAGTGCTGTGCACAAACCCCAAGTTCCTATCTCAAAGGTCAAAGTCACAGTGGGAGGTCAAAGGTCATGGTAGATCTTGTCCGGCCCATTTTGACATGCATTGAGGAATCTTGTTTATATTTGGCATGAATGTTTATTTAAATGAGACAGACTCTATTTCAAAGGTCAAGGTCACACAGTTAGGGGTCAAAGGGCAGGCTAGACATGTTGCTCATGGGCATCTAGTTTAAATTCTGTGATCAAACTTCTTCTGATTTGGTCCTATAGATACTATCAGAATATGAAAACAACATTCTGTTATGTAAGAGTTGCTTCCCCTAGACTGTGTAGCGATACCAGGCACTTGAGATGAAAATGTTCCTTTAGAGTGTGAGAACAATACTGTTGTAACTCCTATTAGATAAAGAAGAACTTACAACAGTATTGCATTCAGCCCTCTTAAATTAAGGCGAGGTATTATGGAAACATGATTAGTGTTATAATACAGCTGTATAATCAATTATATAGAGTTTTTACCAAACTCTGAATCCGGTTAATTACTCATTACTAGAATTTGTTTACTTGAGGAAGGCAGTTATTTAGGAATTACCATTTCAAACTGAAGCCAAAGTATTGCAACTTGCCTTTGAAAATTTACATATTTAATTCCAAAATAAAATTTGATATTAACAGAAGTAGAAGTTTTTATATGTATTTTTACGTGTATACTACTGTGATGAATCAAAATTACTGATTTTCAAAGAACAATAGAATAAGTGCATTAAAGCTGATCAGATAATTTTATTAAAATGTCAACAAGCAGCAAGTCTAGTGTTCCAGGTTTTTCTGTTAATCTATTGGTTGAGTATAGTGGAGTTTTGAACTGCTGTTCAGGAAGATGAAACCAAAGTACAGGAAGTGTCTGAAATAATGAAAAGTAGCAGGTCAACAAGAACTAGAGGAGGCTCTTGGAAAATGCCATTGTTTTCCAATATAGATTATTAAATTGACTGATAGAATTTTTAGTTTAGCCTTGAGACTTAACAGTCAAGTAGGATCATTTTGTATCATTAAAATAGCCTAATCAATTGTAAGAGAAGTACATGCTGAGTATTGAACTATTCTCTGACTGTGGCATGAGATAAAACAGGGACTGGTCTCAAATCTGCATGTGTTGTAAACTTAACAATGGTGTCATAAAAGTTGCAATTTCAGCTACTGCCCTTGTAGAAAAAAAAATTATAGTTGGAAGAAAGACAGTAGAAATGGGAAAAACAAATTTATTGATTTACAAAATTAATGTTTGATTGTCATTGTAATGTTAAGTGCTTCTGTTACTGGAATTGTGCTGTATTGTTTGAATAAACTAAACAAACAAGTGATGTAGGGTATTGCCTTGATTGCCGTTAGATTTAAACATTATTGTTTAATCCTGCAGATGATTTTCATTTAGTTAGTAACACAGGAGAACAAAGGCATGTTTATGTCTATTTGTTTGAAGACCTGTCAGTTTTGCCACAAATGTAGGTAGAAATAGATGTAAAGCCTGCCTACCACCAGTAGACAGACAGCTGTAGACCTACCTGTCCATGTTTTAGTCTATGCCACACCCAGCGTGTAAGTCATCAAGCCAGATTAGGAAAATGACCTGACGTCACTAGTGACCTTAATACAGGGAAACAGTCTTTTCTTGCATTACTCCATAAAAGGTCGATTTCTTCACCATAATGTGTCAACAGCCTGTGGCAGTGTTTTAGCAATGTGGTAGACTAGTGTTAAGACTTTAGACATGTTCGAATTAGCAAATAATTCATTTTTTAAAATTTATTAAAATTGTGCATTAAAACACCAAATGATATTGATCCAAAAAATGTTAATGACTAAATTCCGATTGATAAAGTGATGATTTTGTTGAATTGCTTAGTTTCTTTTTAAAATTTTTGATTGTACGAGTTTTTCAGTTTAGTATAAAAAGTTCAGAGCTGTCCCATTTTCAAGGTGTTTTCCTATGTGTGTCAGCAGTATGTTACATTGTTTTTAAACAATACATAATTTATGCAAAATTTCGAAGGACAGACAAAGACTTAGAAGATTAGCAAGCCTGATAGGCAAGTTACAGTGACCCCCAAAAACTGCAAATTACATGTGATAGATCATCAAATTTCATTTTAATGACTTCCAAGATAGGAAGATATATCCTTGGAAGGCTGGTGTGATTAAGGACATTTTACAACTTAAAGCTGTATGCAAGAGGATGAATATATCATAAACATAAAAAAATTGAAAAGAGAATTATCTTTAAAAAGAAATTAGTAACATAATTATAGGTTGAAAATTGAATGACATGTTTATAATTTACACATGGATGGTAGGCTGTATCTATAAGAGTAGAATTTCTTGTATTTATGCTTGTTTTGTTATATAAATGCTTTCTAGAACTCTCCAGATTAAAGCTCAACCATAAAGGAATAGATAGAGCTATTCCAGTCACCCTATTGTCTTTGTTCTTATCCACATCCTATTGTCTGTGTCTTTGACCACACTGGCATGGTGACAAGGGTCAAGGCTTATTTCTGGGCGTAACTGTTTTGTTTTTCTGCTGAATTGTATTTACAATTTCTGTCTATAGCTAAAATTTCATACTTTTGGGTAGAAGTGTTTGAAGAGCTAAACAAATGTGCAAGCTTGCCTTGTACATATATGAAATACGCACATAAAACATTGAGTATGCCCCTATTATGTTGGGTGTCAGTTAGGTCAAAGTCAAGGTCATTGTGATTAGGGACAGAAAATGGTACAGGCCATCATTGTGGAGCATTTGTGTTTTAAAAGCAGGTCTTGTTAAGCAAATATTCATATTAAAGTATGATATACATTGTACAGCTTAAATCATTTTTTATTTTGCATAAAATGAAACACAGTAGATAGCATGTCTCCAAATTTAGACTACATACATGTTTTAATATTAAAGTACTACCTAGTTTTGCTTTTACTTTATATTTACCTGAAAAGTTGATCTGGAGTTATGCCCCATTAGAATGTTAAGATAATAATGATAAGAACTTACTTGCATGTTCTTAGGTCCTCCTTTTACTGACTTAATATTGGAGGTTAATGTTAGCAACAGGAAATTGTTAATTATTTTCTTACTAATATCCCCCACTTTAGCAAATTTAGGACTGTTGTATCATAGCTGTCAAGGCTGTACAAAGGTCATGAGTGTGATTAGGGTTTGAAGGGGTGGTTGCCCCTCGTATGGGGTCAGGGGGGGTGAAAAGCCGGAGAAGCCCTTACATGGAAAATTGAGTTTTTTCAACACAAAACAGACCTACCTACCAATGTTTTTGCCCTTTTCTTTAAAGGCGATACCGAAGACGAAGAACCTGGTTTTGAATCGTCTCCCTCCTTGTTTACTTTTTGTGACGTTTATTCATGCAGTAGAAATTACACATTGCAATGGTTGCACCAGTGAATGTAAAAGCTGTATCATATGGTATGAAACTGTATGAAACACTGTGTCAGTGTTGCCGGGCAAGTTCGATTCAATGATTTTCTACGATAAAAATTTTGATTGTTTTAATTTTTAAAATGCGTGTGACTTGGAATAGTAGGCATGTGAGCATGATTTCTAAGGGCCGAAATGCGTGTGAGATGCGCAATGCATGTGTCTTGACAGGTATGTTGTATAGAGAGCAACTTCTCTGTTCAGAGTTCCTTCAATCCCTTAGGTTACTGATGATGCCAAGTGTGTTTCTTATTGTATAGTACTACATGTCAGGTTAGTACTTTGAAAGATACAGCTAACATAAAATTTAAGTAGGAAAGTTTAGAATGCAATATCCAGTCTGATGTTTCACACTGAAAGGTACAGCTAACATAAAACTTAAGTAGGAAAGTTTAGAATGCAATACCCAGTCTGATGTTTCACACTGAAAGATACAGCTAACATAAAACTTAAGTAGGAAAGTTTAGAATGCAATACCCAGTCTGATGTTTCACACTGAAAGATACAGCTAACATAAAACTTAAGTAGGAAAGTTTAGAATGCAATACCCATCTGGTGTTTCACACTGAAAGATACAGCTGACATAAAACTTAAGTAGGAAAGTTTCACACTGGTCAGTTGAACTTGTATCACCAATGGAAGTGTTCCTTGACCATGTGCCTATACCATGGACCAATTGTCCTGCTGGTTGACATGTTCCTGACTTATCCATGATCCTTTTCTTATCAGCAACTGTGTCCTGGTGTTTATCAAGTGTTCAAAAGTTTTATCTGTCATTTACCTTAAATCCAAGGTGTTTGACCAGCTTGATTGTCTTTTTTTGCTTATGTGACAAATTTTATCAGCTTATTTTCAGTGTTTCAAAAGTTTTCATTTAACCTTAGATGTTTGAACTCTCTAAGGCCTTGTGGTTTCTTGCTTAATTCTATGTTTAGACAAGATGAAAGCTTGTTTGTAGAAGATGGGTCAGTGACCACTGGTTTGTATGAAGAGAAAATCTGATTTAGAGAGTTATTGGAGGTTTTTAACCTTTACCTTAAACATTATGAATTAGTGATGTCATGCTGATTGGATCTGGAACCATCCTGCCAAAACTTGTACCATTTACTTGCATTATGAGGGTCCCAGAAAATCGCGAATTTTTTTATTATTTCGAAAATAAGCGACACATTAAATAATTATTTCAACTGGTGTTATTTCAATGTATACTTGATAGGACTCTAGAGTTTAAAATTAAAAATCTGTCATATTATTTGTGTATTTTTTTTTAAAATAATAGACGGCAGTCAGTGCTAGTCGGTGCACGCTTACTTTTCCTCCTACAAAAAGAAGTGGCTTCCATTTAATTTCATGTAACTTTCCCGATATACATCTCACAGGATTAAAATTTTTATCGTAACTAATGGCAATGCGTGGCGCGTAATTATTTTGCATTTCAAGTCTTTGACGTCACTTATGTTAAAAAAGTGATATAATTTTGAAATTAACGGTAGCACGCACTTCCAGAAATGACGAAATCAGATAAGTTTGTGGCGCAGAAAGTATTAAAAGTATTATGTTGCCCTGTCTTTGAATCACTCGCCCAACCTTCCTTAAAACGTTTACGCCACGTAAAGACAAGTGTCCTGCTAACATTTGCCTGATCTCCAGAATTTTTCACTTCCCATTTTGTTTGTGAAAAAGTCATATCTGGACATACACAATATATTATTAATACTTTCTGCGCTGCAAACTTATTTGACGTCACAGTTTCTGAAAGTGCGTTGGACCGTTACTTTCAAAGTTACATCACCATTTTAAAGCAAGTGATGTCAAAGACTTGAAACAAAACATAATTACGCATTACACGTTGCCATTAACGACGATATAAATTTTAATCCTATGAGATGTATATCGGGTAAGTTACATGAGTTTAGATGGAAGCCGCTCCTTTTTGTAGGAGGAAAACTGAGCATGCACCAACTAGCACTGACTGCCGTCCATCATTTAAAGAATACTCAAATAATATGAGAGGTATTTAATTTTAAACTCTATAGTCATGTCGAGTATACATTGAAATATCATCAGTTAAAATAATTATTTGATGCGTCGCTTATTTTTGAAATGATAAACAAAAAATCGCGATTTTCTTGGACAACCCTCGTATATTGTACTGACATAGGCCACTGGTCTTTTTGGTTTTTACATTGATGTTGCATTCTTTGTTGATTGTCTTGTCACTATTTTGTAACAGTCTTAGGAAACTCTTGAATTAATGTACAATATCAACCAGTGATATGTTTAATTTTTTTTTTGCGTTTGCATTTTGTCTTGTATGTCTTGTGACATTTTCAGTCATTTTAGCTCACCCTGGTTGGTCTTTGTTCATACACCGTCTATCTACTATCTGTCCATTGCTCCAAATAACATTTCCTCTGAAACTAATAACGCTTTACCAAATTAACTTGATGCATCCTTATTTTTATAGCAATCAAAAATTTAAAAATCTTGTAAGAGGTCATATGGATTAAAATTTGGTACGTTTTAACAGAAATGATACTTAGTGCCGGACCAAAATGGCTGCCTGATCTGTCAAAAAAAATGTCACTTTGGCCAGATTCTCATATATAGCTCCCCAGAAAACAATGATAAGAATAGAGTTTACAGAAATCATCTCTAGTTAACGCTCTGTTATAATAGCTAAATGATAGTCAAATCATAGAAAAACACTCCATATTTTATCTGCAACCAACCAGGTTAGAATGTTGTTTTTAGCTCACCTGTCACAAAGTGACAAGGTGAGCTTTTGTGATCGCGCAGTGTCCGTCGTCCGTCGTCCGTCCGTCCGTCCGTAAACTTTTTGCTTGTGACCACTCTAGAGGTCACATTTTTCATGGGATCTTTATGAAAATTGGTCAGAATGTTCATCTTGATGATATCTAGGTCAAGTTCGAAACTGGGTCATGTGCGGTCAAAAACTAGGTCAGTAGGTCTAAAAATAGAAAAACCTTGTGACCACTCTAGAGGTCACATTTTTCATGGGATCTTTATGAAAGTTGGTCAGAATGTTTATCTTGATGATATCTAGGTCAAGTTCGAAACTGGGTCACGTGCCTTCAAAAACTAGGTCAGTAGGTCTAAAAATAGAAAAACCTTGTGACCACTCTAGAGGTCACATTTTTCATGGGATCTTTATGAAAGTTGGTCAGAATGTTTATCTTGATGATATCTAGGTCAAGTTCGAAACTGGGTCACGTGCGGTCAAAAACTAGGTCAGTAGGTCTAAAAATAGAAAAACCTTGTGACCTCTCTAGAGGTCACATTTTTCATGGGATCTTCATGAAAGTTGGTCAGAATGTTCATCTTGATGATATCTAGGTCAAGTTCGAAACTGGGTCACGTGCGGTCAAAAACTAGGTCAGTAGGTCTAAAAATAGAAAAACCTTGTGACCACTCTAGAGGTCACATTTTTCATGGGATCTTCATGAAAGTTGGTCAGAATGTTCATCTTGATGATATTTAGGTCAAGTTCGAAACTGGGTCACGTGCAGTCAAAAACTAGGTCAGTAGGTCTAAAAATAGAAAAACCTTGTGACCACTCTAGAGGTCACATTTTTCATGGGATCTTTATGAAAGTTGGTCAGAATATCTTGATGATATCTAGGTCAAGTTCGAAACTGGGTCACGTGCGGTCAAAAACTAGGTCAGTAGGTCTAAAAATAGAAAAACCTTGTTACCGCTCTAGAGGTCACATTTTTCATGGGATCTTCATGAAAGTTGGTCAGAATGTTCATCTTGATGATATCTAGGTCAAGTTCGAAACTGGGTCACATGCAGTCAAAAACTAGGTCAGTAGGTCTAAAAATAGAAAAACCTTGTGACCGCTCTAGAGGTCACATTTTTCATGGGATCTTTATGAAAGTTGGTCAGAATGTTCATCTTGATGATATCTAGGTCAAGTTCGAAACTGGGTCACGTGCCTTCAAAAACTAGGTCAGTGGGTCTAAAAATAGAAAAACCTTGTGACCACTCTAGAGGTCACATTTTTCATGGGATCTTCATGAAAGTTGGTCAGAATGTTCATCTTGATGATATCTAGGTCAAGTTCGAAACTGGGTCACGTGCCTTCAAAAACTAGGTCAGTAGGTCTAAAAATAGAAAAACCTTGTGACCACTCTAGAGGTCACATTTTTCATGGGATCTTCATGAAAGTTGGTCAGAATGTTCATCTTGATGATATCTAGGTCAAGTTCGAAACTGGGTTACGTGCGGTCAAAAACTAGGTCAGTAGGTCTAAAAATAGAAAAACCTTGTGACCACTCTAGAGGTCACATTTTTCATGGGATCTTTATGAAAGTTGGTCAGAATGTTCATCTTGATGATATCTAGGTCAAGTTCGAAACTGGGTCACGTGCCTTCAAAAACTAGGTCAGTAGGTCTAAAAATAGAAAAACCTTGTGACCTCTCTAGAGGCCATATATTTCAAAAGATCTTCATGAAAATTGGTCAGAACGTTCACCTTGATGATATCTAGGTCAAGTTCGAAACTCGGTCACGTGCCATCAAAAACTAGGTCAGTAGGTCAAATAATAGAAAAACCTTGTGACCTCTCTAAAGGCCATATTTTTCATGGGATCTGTATGAAAGTTGGTCTGAATGTTCATCTTGATGATATCTAGGTCAAGTTCGAAACTGGGTCATGTGCTGTCAAAAACTAGGTCAGTAGGTCTAAAAATAGAAAAAAAAACGATGTCATACTTAAAACTGGGTCATGTGGGAAGAGGTGAGCGATTCAGGACCATCATGGTCCTCTTGTTTCTGCAATGATGAAATATAGGTCTAGTTTAAAAATGTGTCATTTTTGGGGGGTAAAATCTAAGGTAAACTAGGTAAAGTTGTGGAAAACCTTGATATCAGCTGCAGGATAGAAGTAGTTCAAGTTTTTCTGTAGCATTCTTGCAAGTAGCTCTCTCAGTTTGTTTTCTTTTTGGTGTAGAGCCATTTTTCAACAGTATTTCAGTTATATAATGATGGTCACTTAATCTAACAATATTTCAGTACTAAACTGTTCTCTACAAGTAACTTTCATCTTCTCCACATGAATCAGAGGTGGAGAACAAATTATTTCTGACACAGTGTCTTCTATAAGATCGCCACGGAAAACATATGCCTTCTCCGTGGATTGAACTCACAACCCCATGATCAGTAGATCTGCATTGTCCTAATGAGGTTATTAAGCCCTCGGGTTCTAAATTTAGTTACCAGAACTTAAATTAGATAAACATTTAATCAACTTATTCTTATGAACCACAGGATGGATGTTCACCAAACTTAAAGTTCTCTCAAATGGTTCTGCTTAGCTGCTCTTAAATGCTGACATTTTTTAGCAGTATGCCCTGCATTATAGTAATCTTAGTTCAGTTGGTCTTCTTACCATCTTACTTTATTTAACAAAAATCAAAGAAGCTTATTAATAGATACATATTGCATATCGACATTGCTTATAATTATAAATATAATGTAAATATTTGGAAATGAGCTTGGCCTAGATTAGGGTGGATAATGTTAATCCATAAATATTTACATGATGTCCTACTTTAACTGCCTGTGTTTTAGTGGATTATGACAGTCTGTAGTATGTCATGGCTTTCTCAGTATGTAGCAGCTTGTGTTGGTTTGTAAACTGTGGTTTAAAGAAAGAGGGGTGGTTGTAGAAATATTTTAAATACCACTTGTCCTTCATTTAGAGGGATAGTTCAAAATACCCATTGTGCTGCAACTATATAGAATGATTCCAAACACCCATTTTCCTTCACTTAGAGGGATGGCACCTTTAGAATGATTCCAGAACCCATTCTTCATTAAAAAGATTGTAACTATAGAATGATTTTAAACACCCCTAGTCTATAACTTAGAAGGATTGCAAATATAGAATGATTCCAACACCCATTGTCCTTCACTTATAGGGATTGCAACTATTGAATGATTCCAACACCCACTGTCCTTCACTTATAGTGATGGCACCTTTAGAATGATTCCAAAGCCCCTTCTTCATTAAAACAGTTGCAACTGTAGAATGATTTTAAACACCCACTGTTCTTCTCTTATAGGGATTGCAACTATAGAATGATTCCAACACCCATTGTCCTTTACTTATAGTGATGGCACCTTTAGAATGATTCCAAAGCCCCTTCTTCATTAAAACAATTGCAACTGTAGAATGATTTTAAACACCCACTGTGGGATTGCAACTATATATAGAATGATTCCAATACCCATTGTCCTTTACTTAGCGAGGTGGCAACTATAGAATGATTCCAAACAGCGTTGTCCTTCACTTAAAGGGATTGCAACTATTATATGATTCCAATACCCATTGTCCTTTACTTAGAGAGGTGGCAACTATAGAATGATTCCAAACAGCTTTGTCCTTCACTGAAAGGGATTGCAACTATTGAATGATTCCAATACCCATTGTCCTTTACTTGAGGGATTGCAACTATTGAATGATTCCAACACCCATTGTCCTTTACTTGAGGGATTGAAACTATGGAATGATTCCAACACTCATTGTCCTGTTTTTAGAGAGTTAGAAACTATAGAATGATTCCAAACACCCTTTGTCCTTCACTTAGAGGGATTGCAACTATTGAATGATTCAAACACCAGGACACTAGACAACTTTTGGGGACAGGTACCCATACCCTGAGGAAGGGGAATTTATTGTCGTTTTAAGACAAAAAGGGGAAGTTTTTTAAGCCATATATATGTTACTACTTTTCACATTTATTAATACTGTTTTCAATCATTTCTAACTAATATAACTATTTTGCAGCAGTAACCTTCCTTAGAGGCACTATAATATAACTTGAAAGAGAGTTTATATCTAGTTGTGTCAAACAACCTATTATCAGGAGAATTTTCTTCTGAGAAAGGAGATAAAAACATATTATTTCATGAGGGAAATGGGGCCCATATTCGGCCCCAAAAATGGCCAAATGAGTGCCCTGAACACCCATTGTCCTTTACTTGGAGGGATGGCAACTGTAGAATTATTCAAACACCCATTGTCCTTTACTTAGAGGGATGGCAATGATAGAATGATTCCAGACATTCTTTGTCCTTCACTTATAGGGATGTCAACTATAGATTATTCAAACACCCTTTGTCCATCACTTAGAGGGGAGGGATTCCAACTATAAAATGATTCAAACATCCATTGTCCTTCACTTAGAGGGATGGCAACGATAGAATGATTCCAAACACCCTTTGTCCTTTACTTATAGGGATGGCAACTATAGATTATTCAAACACCCTTTGTCCATCACTTAGAGGGATTGCAACTATAAAATGATTCAAACACCCATTGTCCTTTACTTAAAGGGATGGCAACGATAGAATGATTCCAAACACCCTTTGTCCTTTACTTATAGGGATGGCAACTATAGATTATTCAAACACCCTTTGTCCTTTACTTAGAGGGATGGCAACTGTAGAATGATTCCAAACACCCTTTGTCTTTTACTTATAGGGATGGCAACTATAGATTATTCAAACACCCTTTGTCCATCCCTTAGAGGAATTGCAACTATAAAATGTTCCAACACCCATTGTCCTTCACATAGAGGGATGGCAACTGTAGAATGATTCCAAACACCCTTTGTCCTTTACTTATAGGGATTGCAACTATAGATTATTCAAACACTCTATGTCCATCACTTAGAGGAACTGCAACTATAAAATGATTCAAAATCCATTGTCCTTCACTTAGAGGGATGGCAACTGTAGACTGATTCCAAACGCCCCTTGTCCTTTACTTAGAGGGATTGCAACTATAGAATGATTCCAACACCTATTGTCCTTCACTTAGAGGGATGACAGCTATAGAATGATTTCAATACCAATTGTCCTTTACTTAGAGGAATGGCAACTATAGAATGATTCCAACACCCATTGTCCTTCACAGAGGGATTACAACTGTATAATGATTCCAACACACATTGTTCTTCACTTACAGGGATGGCACCTTAAGAAGATTCCAAACACCCATTTTCCTTCACTTAGAGGAATGTCCCCTTTAGAATGATTCCAAAGTTCCATTTTCATTAAAAAGATTGCAAATATAGAATGATTTTAAACACCCTAGTCAATAATTCAAAGGGATTGCAACTATAGAATGATTCCAAACACCCCTTGTCCATCACCTAGAGGGATGGCAACTATAGAATGATTCAAAACACACTTTGTCCTTCACTAGGAATGATTTCTAACACTCCTTTCCCATCACTGAGAGGGATGAGAACTATAGAATGGTCTCAAACACCAGTAGCCAATCACTTAGAGGGATGAGAACTATAGAATGGTTTCAGACACCAGTTGACAATCACTTAGAGGGATGAGAACTGTAGAATGGTCTCAGAAACCAGTAGCCAATCACTTAGAGGGATGAGAACTATAGAATGGTCTCAGACACCAGTAGCCAATCACTTTGAGGGATGAGACCTATAGAATGGTCTCAAGACACCAGTTGCCAATCACTTAGAGGAATGAGAACTATAGAATGGTCTCAGACACCAGTTGCCAATCACTTAGAGGGATGAGAACTATAGAATGGTCTAAGACACCAGTTGCCAATCACTTAGAGGGATGAAAACTATACTGGTCTCAGACACCAGCTGCCAGTCACTTACAGGGATGAGAACTGTAGAATGGTCTCAGACACCAGTTAGTTGCCAATCATTTAGAGGGATGAGAACTATAGAATGGTCTCAAACACCAGTTGCCAATCACTTAGAGGGATGAAAACTAGTCTCAGACACCAGTTGCCAATCACTTAGAGGGATGAGAACTATTAAAATGGTCTCAAACACCAGTTGCCAATCACTTAGAGGGATAAGAACTATAGAATTGTCTCTAACACCAGTTGCCAATCACTTAGAGAGATGAGAACTGTAGAATTGTCTCAAACACCAGTTGCCAATCTTTTAGAGGGATGAGAACTATAGAATGGTCTCAAACACCAGTTGCCAATCACTTAGAGGGATGAGAACTATAGAATGGTCTCAAACACCAGTTGCCAATCACTTAGAGGGATGAGAACTATAGAATGGTCTCAAACATCAGTTGCCTGATCGCATAGAGGGATGAGAACTATAGAAAGGTCTCAAACACCAGTTGTCAATCATTAAGAGAGGTGGCAACAATCACTTATTGTCTTGTCAAATTCTCCTTGGAAGTGTCTCAAAAAGTTGGTCACTAGGTTGATACCAATAAAAACTCATCATACAGCTTGTAGTCTTATCTTGTGATCATTAACAATAGAGAAAAAAAGAGAAATATTTCACAATTTACTTTATGTAATTGACAGTTTTCAGCACAAATAGAAGCGATAAGCAAAGCTATATTGCACTTTAATTGATATTTTTCAATATTTAAATAGAAACTAGGCCAGTGTGTTTTATTAACACACTGACATACTTTTCAATCTATTATTTGGCAATTGATCTTGAAGTACAAGAGCTGGTATGTAAATATTTGATTTGGAGCTTAGTTGATAAATTATCCACTGATTACATGAAAGATAGGAATGCTTATATAGCTTTCCCCTTCGGCTTCAAATAGAAAACTTTGTCCGTTATTGTGTTTGAAAGAAAACATATTGAACACCTGGTTACATGCTGTAGGATGCACAATACTACATCTGTTAAATATCAACAATTCTAAAGTAGATTTACTTAAGTTGATATTTTATATAATGAAAAAAATGTAATGAAAAAAGTGTCGCAAGTTTCCTTCTAATTTATATCCAGTTTTGGTGTGTAACTAACCATGTAGTATAGAGTTACTACTAAAGTTCAATTTTTACAGTGATAGTCGATCATAATGATCAGTTGGAGTTATAAGGGTTAATTTTGTAGTATAAAATACCTCAGTCTCTACTGAGGATAGAACCCCAGACCTCGTGATCTGTAGGTGGACACTAACTGCTTTGCTAAAGGGTTAACCCAACAGCAAGGCTGTTGGAAGTGGCCTTTATATCTACAACCACTACAATTTCCTTGTGCAAATTAACCCAAAAGAAATATTTAACACTACATGGAAATTTGGGGCTACTGAACATCTAAGCTATGGACTGGCAAAGTCTCAAACAATATTGTTGTCCACAGACAAGTAACTATTACTTGACCATACTGAAGTTTACTTGTGCAAACTTGCACTGTTGGTATTTATGTAATAAAAGAAATAAAAAAATGTACTGCTTTTCTAATTGCTTTTATAAACAGCTTTTGTATATTCTTCTTTATGCCAAAATATCAAACTAATGAAATTCAGCAGACTACTTGATCTGTACATGGAGCTCTGAATTCAGCAGACTACTAGATCTATACATGGAGCTCTGAATTCAGCAGACTACTAGATCTATACATGGAACTCTGAATTCAGCAGACTACTAGATCTATACATGGAGCTCTGAATTCAGCAAGACTACTAGACCTATATATGGAGCTCTGAATTCGGCAGGCTACTAGATCTATACATGGAGCTCTGAATTCAGCAGGCTACTAGATCTATACATGGAGCACTGAATTCAGCAGGCTACTAGGTCTATACATGGAGCTCTGAATTCAGCAGGCTACTAGATCTATACATGGAGCTCTGAATTCAGCAGACTACTAGATCTATATATACATGGAGCTATGGATTCAGCAATACTACTAGATCTATACATGGAGCTATGAATTCAGCAAGACTACTAGATCTATACATGGAGCTCTGAATTCAGCAGGCTGCTAGATCTATACATGGAGCACTGAATTCAGCAAGACTACTAGACCTATATATGGAGCTCTGAATTCAGCAGGCTACTAGATCTATACATGGAGCTCTGAATTCAGCAGACTACTAGATCTATACATGGAGCTCTGAATTCAGCAAGACCACTAGCTCTGAATTCGGCAGACTACTTGATCTATACATGGAGCGCTGAATTCAGCAAGACTACTAGATCTATACATGGAGCTCTGAATTCAGCAGGCTACTAGATCTATACATGGAGCGCTGAATTCAGCAGGCTACTAGATCTATACATGGAGCTCTGAATTCAGCAGACTACTAGATTTATACATGGAGCTCTGAATTCAGCAAGACCACTAGCTTTGAATTCGGCAGGCTACTAGATCTATACATGGAGCTAGATCTATACATGGAGCTCTGAAATGGTAGGCTACTAGACCTATACATGGAGCTCTGAATTTGGCAGACTACTAGATCTATATATGGAGCTCTGAAATCAGCAAGACTACTAGGTCTATACATGGAGCTCTGAATTCGGCTATCCCTATCCGGCTTCAATCAGTCAGCAGCATGTCAATAAATGCGATTAATTGTTTAGACAGAATAGAAGCTATGACTGCTGTGAGCAAAGTTTCAAACAGAAACAGTATATTAAACAGAATTATGGTAGTGTCTCACTCAGTCGTTGATCGAATGATCTCTAGCTAGTGCCATTTTAGTTGACATGAGCACAGAGTGCTCAGCCTGTTAGCTATTGTGCTCAATCACTGTCCGTTGTTGGATTGTTTGACCATTGTTGGGACGTAATTAAAAATACTCATTTTGACGCTTTTCTCATTGTGAAGTTATCTCTTCTAGAAAATAGTTGTGTCCGCCCGCTTGGCTCAATAGGGAAAGCACAGATCTGTGGATAGCAGGTTTGTCAGTTTGATCCTGGGGCGAGGTGTATAAAGACATCATGTCTGAAATCATTCATCCTCTACCGCCATTTATTCGGGGAAGTTGTCAGTTATTTTCAGAGAACAAGTTAGTACTGAACAGAATCCAGGAAAACTGGTTAGGTTAACTGCCAGCTATTACATAGCTAAAATACTGTTGAAAAACTGCTCTAAATGCAAAAGCAAAGGAAAGAAAACGGCTGTGGTGTGCAATTCATTTTGAAATATTACTTGGGTATATTTATAAGTTAAAATGAAGCTGTATTAGGAGTCATGTAACAATATATAAATATTTTGCTTTATTTTATCACGTACTGTATGTATCATATAAATAGTAATAACACATATTTCATCTTGTTACACACCGCACCATAGTCAGTTATACAATTGTACTGGACACAGGGTTAAAACATATATATGCAAAATGCTGCAGTTTTTTCTTTAGCCTGGCATGATATCTTTGTAATGGTTACTTTTTGGTGTAGTCGTCTATAGTGTTGATATATGGTGTGAATGATTTTGCATACTCATAGCTTCTTCCCTGTCAGCCTTGTGTTATTGGAGTTATTGCCCCTGATTTGGTTAAAATGATCATTCTTACTGCTGACATCTTAAATTGGCCTAGTAAAATTATGAGCTTTAGTGGATATTTTTTGCCCCTGTGAATGTTTAAAGTACAGTTCATGAATTTAAATTGTTACTTGCAGAGAACAGGTTTGTGCTGGTACAGAATCCAGAAACAAACAGTTGAATGTGTAAAGCAATATTTTATGAACTGTGCCAAATGGCTGCAACGTTCAAGAACAGTTCATATAATGATAAATCATGCCACTTTATAGCATTCTTACTGTAGTGGTTGTGATTTTATATGTGTATATGTAAAGGTACATGTAATAACAATAACGGTCTGCAAAAACTATCATATAACATTAATCAAATCACTGGCTACAGGTACATTAAGACAACTAAAAGGACCTGGTGTGAATTTGCTTTTATGGGTACAATTGAATGTGAACCGCCCGCTTACCTCAATAGGGACAGAACGATCTACGGATCACGGTGTCATGAGTGCGTTCCTCGGTCAGGCTGTAACGATTTGATAAAAACATTGAAACTAATGAAATAAAGAAGCAAATTTTGCCGGTACGTATACTGGTAAAAGTATGAAACTGCTACCTCTCTTTTGTCTTAAAAAATTTTCTGAATTATTAAGATATCCAGGTACAATATTGCCCATTTAGAATTATGTCTCTCCCAGGAGACATATTGTTTTTGCCCTGTCCGTCCGTCCGTCCGTCCTTCCGTCCGTCCGTCTGTCCGTACGTACGTCACACTTCATTTCCGAGCAATAACTGGAGAACCATTTGACCTAGAACCTTCAAACTTCATAGGGTTGTAGGGCTGCTGGAGTAGACGACCCCTATTGTTTTTGGGGTCACTCCATCAAAGGTCAAGGTTACAGGGGCCTGAACATTGAAAACCATTTCCGATCAATAACTAGAGAACCACTTGACCCAGAATGTTGAAACTTCATAGGATGATTGGTCATGAAGAGTAGATGACCCCTATTGATTTTGGGGTCACTCCGTCAAAGGTCAAGGTCACATGGGCCTGAACATTGAAAACCATTTCCGATCAATAACTAGAGAACCACTTGACCCAGAATGTTGAAACTTCATAGGATGATTGGTCATGAAGAGTAGATGACCCCTATTGATTTTGGGGTCACTTCATCAAAGGTCAAGGTCACAGGGGCCTGAACATTGAAAACCATTTGCAATCAATAACTAGAGAACCACCTGACCCAGAATGTTGAAATATGATAGGATGATTGGTCATAAAGAGTAGATGACCCTTATTGATTATGGGATCACTCTGTCAAAGGTCAAGGTCACAGGGGCCTGAATATTGAAAACCATTTCTGATCAGTAACTAGAGAACCACTTGACTCAGTATGTTGAAACTTCATAGGATGATTGTACATGCAAAGTAGATGACCCCTATCGATTTTGGGGTCACTCCATTAAAGGTCAAGGTCACAGGGGCCCGAACATTGAAAACCATTTCCGGTCAGTAACTTGAGAACCACTTGACCCAGGATGTTGAAACTAAATAGGATGATTGGTCATATAGAGTAGATGACCCCTAACGATTTTGGGGTCACTCTGTGAAAGGTCAAGGTCACAGGGGCCCGCACATTGAAAACCATTTCCGGTCAGTAACTTGAGAACCATTTGACCCAGAATGATGAAACTTCGTAGGATGATTGGTCATGCAGAGTAGATGAACCCTAACGATTTTAGGGTCACTCTGTGAAAGGTCAAGGCCACAGGGGCCTGAACATGGAAAACCATTTCCAATCAATAACTTGAGAACCTCTCGACCCAGAATGTTGAAACTTGATAGGATGATTGTTCATGCAGAGTAAATGACCCTTATTGTTTTTGGGGTCACTCCGTTAAAGGTCAAGGTCACAGGGGCCTGAACATTGATAACCAGTTCCGATCAATAACTTGAGAACCACTTGACCCAGAATGTTGAAACTTCATAGGATGATTGAACATGCAGAGTAGATGACCCCTATTGATTTTGGGGTCAGTCTATTAAAGGTCAAGGTCACAGTGGCCTGTTCATGTAGAATCATTTTTTGGAAATAACTTGAGAACCACTTGACCTACAATGTTGAAACTTAACAGGATGATTGGACATGCAGAGTACATGACCCCTATTTATTTTGAGGTCACTTGATCAAAGGTCAGGGTCACAGGAGCCTGAACAGTGACTTGAGAACCACTAGGCCACGAGTGTTGAAATTTAGCGGGATGACTGGACATGCCAAGTAGATGATCCCTATTGCAGCCAACATTCAGTGTCTCTGACTTTCGCTCCTGACCCCTATTGACTTCTTGCCTATAGGACTTTGCATTGGGGGAGACATGCGCTTTTTTACAAAAGCATTTTCTAGTTTTTTCAGTTGAGCCTCTGTACTTTATTGTATTAATTGTGTTTCATATTTCAATAAAAAAATGAATAGTAGGAAAATAAATATTAGTTTAAACTTTTCCTATTTATTATTCAGACTGATTGCAATATTAACTATTCAAATAAAATGTTCTATTTCAAGACGCTTGAAAGCAAATAAATGTATTTGATCACAGGGTGAAAAACTTTTTTTTTCTATAAATAGTAATGTTATTTATGAATATAATGAGTTTTAAAATAAATTTCCCAATTCAATAACTTATTTCAGTGATATATTATTTGAACAAGTAGCAACTTTTTTTGATTATGAATTTTTAGGTTGGTTATTTTAAATATAAAATTGTTAGCTTAAGTTAGAAATTATTCAACATAAAAGCGGAACAGTTAACATATTTAATTAAGCTGAAAAGTCTTAGCTCACCTGAGTGCTCAGGGTGAGCTATTGTGATCACTCACTGACTGTCCATCCACACTTTTCTTCAAATGACTGTGTGGTAGAAATTTATGAAACTTGGCCTTGATGTCCCTGTGGAGGTTTTTTAAAAATTGCTCAAATGGTTCTGCTTGGTTGCACGTTGGAGCTAAAAAATAGAAACATCTTCAAATGGCATCTCCAAAAACCCCAAGACAGATTTTGAAATAATTTCATACATAATGGTCCTTCTGTGACTCTACCAAGATTGTTTAAATTATTCCCATTTGTCAAAAAACAATCAATTTGGACAGTACCATTAATGGTTAAAAGGGGTGCATACCAAAAAGATACTGACTGAATGGCAAACAGTGCAGGCATGATCAGATTGCATGGATGTGCAGGCTGATCATGATCTGCACTGGTCGCAAAGGCAGAATCAGTTGGCCAAGCTTTGAAATAATTTTGCACAAATGTTCCTTTAGTTGTCTCTTTTCTCAATATGTATACAGTGGAAACTTTAAAAATCTTTTTGTCAGAAACTGTTGGCCAGATTTTAAAATGATTTTACACAAATGTTTCTTGGGTTACTTGGGTTACCCTTTACTCAGATTGACAAACTTATTCCATATCGTCAAAAAACATGGCTACCAGGGGTGTGATCACTTCCCTGTATGTATGTAGATATTCTTTATTGTCTCTTAGTATCCTATGTCATAATTCCCTCAGCCTCTTAACACAATCTCCCCTACACACACCCCCGAACACACACACACACGTACACATTACCCGTCTGTATTTATTTAGTAGAAACTTTTAAAACATTCTTGGCATCAAACACTGGCACTATTTAAGAACTAATTTATAGCAAAACCGTGTTTTAACACTATTTATACACCATGGGTGGTTATATGTTGGGCGTAATAATTTCACGAGGGTGCAGTTATTTCATACGACGTATAACAGCATTATTTCATACGACGTATAACAGCCAGAGTGTATAAATATGGTTTTGGTATAAATTATTTCGATTCTAGTAATATTGTCTTTTATTGTAAAATTTAGATCAAATATGATAGAACTGTTTATTGGCGCATGTATGGCACCAAATGGTAGGTCATTGCACTCCTTTGTTTATTAACACACCAGGACTGGAAATGGTAATACATCTTGTGGAATAGTTCCATTAGGGAGCAAATGATGGCAAATTATTCTGCACATCGAATAACCAACTCAGTGTGTGTGTGTGAAGTAATCAAGACAGTTGTGCTATATCCTTAGGACGGCTGGCACATTTTTATGCACACCAGGCAAACGTAGGTTATTGACAACACAGAAAATGACCTTCAACTTTTTCCGGAAGTAGAGAAAATGAAAGTAAACATGCCTAACTTGAAAACGAAAGTCCGTTTGCATTGGTGTATAGTCAGGGGTCACGCGCAGGGATCACCCCGTCTAAATGTATTCGTGTGGTTTTTGAGTCGGCAAAAGGTTGAAAGCCTTTTGAAAGACAAAAATAGTTCCACAGGGCTCCAGATAAGATGCGTATTAGCGTAAATTACGTATAGAAATAATGCAAATACGCATGTCTAATAATTTCTAAGCGTATAAAAATGTATATAAAATTACAGAAACGCACACAATGCTTTTTTAAAAACAAAATCTGAATCGTCTGGATGCGTTACGTAACAATGCCGATCAGCCTTAATTCTCCCACATTGAATGTAAACACGCATCGTATGATTTCTATAAACTTTGCGTGGGTTGAATTTTGCAGTCAGTAAACGGATAAATTATCGGAAGAAGAAGCTCTTACTGGTTTGTTTAGTTACTACTGATATTAAAAATGATTTTAATTCTTATTTTTCGAGAAATAAACAAATCCGCGAAACATTAAATTGTATTTTCATGTAGTTTTTGAAATCGAAAGTAGATTGTCTATGTTTGGCTGGTTTCACGAAACGAAACAACTTTTTTATGAAAAGATTTAAATAAGAGGTAATTTAACCGTAAACTTCAATGTCAGATACTGCCAATTGCTGCTAAATGTCTTCGTATCATCACAATTTGTAAAATATATTGTTGAAAACTGGAGAAAAGTGTAATCGTATCCGGATATAAAATTTTGGGTAAATATCGAGCTTTGTTATGAAATTTTAAGAAAAAAACTAAAAACAAACTGAAACTGGTAGACTATACTGTCAGTACATCAATCATTAGCCGACTCAGGCCCTTCAGGCCTTTGATCTTTTTTAGCTCACCTGTCACAAAGTGACAAGGTGAGCTTTTGTGATCGCGCGGCGTCTGTTGTTCGTCATCTGTGCATCCGTAAACTTTTGCTTGTGACCGCTCTAGAGGTCACATTTTTCATGGGATCTTTATGAAAGTTGGTCAGAATGTTCATCTAGATGATATCTAGGTCAATTTTGAAACTGGGTCATGTGCGTTTCAAAACTAGGTCAGTAGGTCTAAAAATAGAAAATCCTTGTGACCTCCCTAGAGGCCAAATTTTTCAATAAATCTTCATGAAAATTGGTCAGAATGTTCACCTTGATGATATCTAGGTCATGTTCAAAACTGTGTTACATGCGGTCAAAAACTAGGTCAGTAGGTCTAAAAATAGAGAAACCTTGTGACCTTTCTAGAGGCCATACTTTTCAATGCATCTTCATGAAAATTGGCCAGAATGTTCACCTTGACCATATCTAGTGCAGTTTGGAAACTGGGTCACGTGCCTTCAAAAACTAGGTCATTAGGTCAAATAATTGAAAAACCTTGTGACCTCTCTAGAGGCAATATTTATCATGGGATCAGTATGAAAGTTGGTCTGAATCTTCATCTTGATGGTATCTAAATCAAGTTCGAAACGTGGTCAACTGCAGTCAAAAACTAGGTTAGTAGGTCTAAAAATAGAAAAACCTTGTGACCTCCCTAGAGGCCATATTTTTCAATGGATCTTCATGAAAATTGGTCATAATGTTCACCTTGATGATATCTAGGTCAAGTTCGAAACTGGGTCAAAAAAACCTTAAGACCTCTCTAGAGGCAATATTTTTCATGTGATCTGTATGAAAGTTGGTCTGAATATTCATCTTGATGATATCTAGGTCAAGTTTGAAACTGGGTCAACTGCGGTCAAAAACTAGGTTAGTAGGTCTACGTCGTCCGTGTGTCCGTGAGTAAACTTTTGCTTGTGAGCACTCTTGTTTAAGATCCAGCCTTGAAATTTGGATGACATGTACAGTTCTGCACACCAATCTTAAACTGTCTTTCAGTGACCATAAATGTGACTTACTGATCTACTTTCTAATATTTTAGCATCAGTTTGCCATTTGAAACATGTGGTTCAATATACTCAGGTGAGCGATTCAGGGTCATCATGACCCTCTTGTTTATTTCTTATTTTGCTAATGGGGAGTCAATTTTCAGCACTTTCTAATGATTTGAAAATACCCGGGCTTTTAAGCATGACATGTCAGCTTTTCATCTACAAAAAAGTATTTGAACTTGGAATAAACACAAATCCCAAAGGGGTCCATGACAGAGCAAGGGTATATGGAGATTTTTGGAACTTAGTCAAAAGGTCCTTTTTGATGTTGTCTGAAAGTGTCATTATATGGCTCGGGTGTAAGATATTTCCATATTTGAAAGCTGCAGACCTAGACATTTCAGAAATATTTTCAAAATGAATTTCGTATAATAAATGTTGATTCTAGGGAAGCGTGAAAGGGCCATCAGATGCTTATACGTTTTATTATGTTACGGCTGCGGAAAGGATATGACATTTCATTTTAAACATGTTTTTTTATATGCCCGATGGGGCGTATTATGTTATGACGCTGGTGTCCTTCTGTTCGTCCGTTAGCAATTTCATGTCCGCTCTGTAACTCTTGAACACGTTGAAGGATTTTGAAATGTTCAACACATCAAGACGATATGCAGAGCGCATGATCTGGAGGGCTTGCTTCAAGGTCAAGGTCAAACTTAGGGGTCAAAGGTCATATGACCATGTTTCGTGTCCGCACTGTAACTCTGGAACTGCTTGAAGGATTTTAAAGAAACTTGGCACAAATGTTCTCCACATTGAGATGACATGCAGAGCACATGTTTCGGATGGATCGCTTCAAGGTTAAGGTCACCCATAGGGGTCAAAGGTCATACCTTCGGGCGTATATTGCTTCACATTGCGGTGCTCTTGCAGGGCTCGCACAGACCTGGAAATATCATGGAAAATCACTCTGTCATGGAAATATCATGGAATTTCGAAAGGATAGATTTTATCATGGAAATATCGTGGAAATCCCAAACAGATCATGGAAAATCTAGAAATTGGGCCAAATTTTTTTAATTTTCTGGTTCTCAGGAGCGCCGAACCGATTTTTTCGATTTTGAAATAAAAATAAGAGTGATTTTCGCTAATTTTATTTTTATTTTCTCCGCTGATAGTCCGGAGTGAATACAAGCGATAATAAAATTGTTAACGGCCATTTGTTCGTCTGAGCCCTGCCGTTTAAGCGCCGCCCTTCTGCCCAAATAGCCGCCCTTTTTTCTTTCTTCAGCGCCCTTTTGCCCTTTCAGCACTGCCCCTTTGAATTACCCGCCAAACATTTGTCAAAATAGGAGACGTCCTGAAAAAACTGTCACTCGATATGCAGATATGACACTCGGCGACTTCACACAGGAGCTGTGTATTTGCCCGAGGCATGTATGCTGAGTTACGGTAATCAAAACGATTAAGAGACGATGCCAGACCGACTGAAGCGCAAAAACAACAGTTAGAGAGGTCTGCAGACTGGAAAACAGAATAAAAAGGGAGAGAAAATATAATTTAAAACACAGTCTGCTGTTTATTAAATGGCCAGTAATTATCGGCAATTAGGGTGAACCTCATGTCAGTTTTGTTGTTCACAGTTTGATCTCGGTTGGAGATAATACTTGATCTTTAATTAGTATCATAATATCTATGATTTTTTATATTTCTTTCATCAAATTAATATTAAATTTATATGAAATTAGAATTTTTAAAGAAAAAGAAAACACTTGATCTTTTACGGTATGTAACGGCAATCTTAGATTTTAGCGTAGACAGTTAGCGCTGAGAGTAGTTTCCCTTTACTGAAATGGCGAAAATTTGAAATCTGAAACTCATTTTGAAGTTGGAAATTCGTCTAGATCTATACCCGTGAATACTACGCACTCACGACTCAGGGGTGGTCCCGAGGGTCATAAATCTGCGGATTTTACACGAATATCAATGGTATGTTCAGTAATATGATGAATGTATAATGACATTTGAATTAGAATAAAAAAACAAAACAACAACAAAAAGCATTATTCCTGTTTATTTAATAAATACATAGATCTACTGTTTGATTGCATTCATTATTTTTGTCTTGCAAGTTTTCTTGATTAGAAATATCACAAAATGTTAAATTCTGCATAAAGATTGTATTGCACATTGTATCGTGGTGAATCTATTTAATATTAAGTTATATGCAATAATTTGCCTTAATGTCATGTAAAAGCGATACTTTACCGTATCTTTGAAAATCATGGAAATATCATGGAAATTGAGTAACAGAATTCTGTATGAACCCTGTCTTGTTAAGTAAGATATTTGATCAAATTTGAAAGCGCTATTTCTAGATGGGTACTTTTTGCTAAATATCACGTTGACGTGACGTGAACATTATATCAAGAAAACTTGCAAGACAAAAATAATGAATGCAATATTAACTTGGGTTTATTAGCTCGACTATTCATAGAATAGTAGAGCTATTGGACTCGCCCATGCATCGGCGTCCGCGTCTGCGTCTGCGTCCGCTTCCCGATTTGGTTAAGTTTTTGTATGTAAGCTGGTATCTCAGCAACCACTTGTGGGAATGGATTAAAACTTCTCACACTTATTCACTGTGATAAACTGACCTGCATTGCACAGGTTCCATAACTCTATTATGCTTTTTTTTTACAAAATTATGCCCCTTTTTCGACTTAGAAATATTTGGTTAAGGTTTTGTATGTAAGCTGGTATCTCAGTAACCACTTGTGGGAATGGATTGAAACTTCACACACTTATTTACTGTGATAAACTGACTTACATTGCACAGGTTCCATAACTCTATTTTGTTTTTTTACAAAATTATGCCCCTTTTTCGACTTAGAATTTTTTTGTTAAGGTTTTGTATGTAAGCAGGTATCTCAGTACTCACTAATTGGAATGGATTGAAACTTCACACACTTGTTCACTGTCATGATCTGACATGTTCAAAGCAGGTCCCATAACTTTATTTACTTTTTTTCAAAATTATGCCCCTTTTTCAACATAGAAATTTTTGGTTAAGTTTTTGTATGTGAGCTGGTATCTCAGTACCCACTAATGGGAAAGGATTGAAATTTCACACACTTGTTCACTGTCATGATTTGACTTGCAATGCAAAGGGTCAATAACTCAACTTTGCATTTTACAAAATTATGCCCCTTTTTTAACTTAGGAGTTTTTGGTTAAATTCCTATATGTAAGCTGGTATCTCAGTACCCACTAATGGGAATGGATTGAAACTTCACACACTTGTCCACTGTCATGAGCTGATAAGCACTATGCAGGTTCCATAACCCTATTTTGCTTTTTTACTAAATTATGTCCCTTTTTCAACTTTCGTATTCATTCGATCGACAAGGCTGTTGAATAGTCGAGTGTTGCTGTCCTCTGACAGCTCTTGTTTTTAGTCCCCTACTGGTTGAAAACCAGTTTCGGGGACTATAGGAATGCGCTTTTCCGTCATTCCGTCATTCTGTCATTCCGTCATTCTGTCATTCCGTCCGTCCGCAATTTCGTGTCCGGTCCATAACTCTTTTATCCATGAAGGGATTTTAATATTACTTGGCACAAATGTTCCCCATGATGAGACGACGTGTCATGCGCAAAACCTGGACCCCTAGCTTAAAGGTCAAGGTCACAATTGGAGGTCAAAGGTCAACAAGGCTTTTTTCCTGTCCGGTCCATAACTCTCCCATCCATAAAGGGATTTTAATATCACATGGCACAATTGTACCTCATAATAAGATGATGTGTCATGCACAACTTTCAGACCCCTAGCTCAAAGGTCAAGGTCACACTTAGCAGTCAAATGTTAACATGGCATGAACAGGGTCTGTTTCGTGTCCGGTCCATAACTCTTTCATCCATGAAAGGATTTTAATATTACTTGGCAAAAATGTTCCCCATGATGAGGCGATGTGTCATGCGCAAAACCTGCACCCCTAGCTCAAAGGTCAAGGTCACAATTTGAGGTCAAAGGTCAACAGGGCTTTTTTCCTGTCCGGTCCATAACTCTCCCATCTATGAAGGGATTTTAATATCAGTTGGCATAATTGTACCTCATAATAAGACGATGTGTCATGCACAACTTTCAGACCCCTAGCTCAAAGGTCAAGGTCACACTTAGCAGTCAAATGTTAACTAGGCATGAACAGGGTCTGTTTCCTGTCCGGTCTATAACTCTGTCATCCATGAAGGGATTTTGATATTACTTGGCACAAATGTTCCCTATTATGAGGCAACATGTCATACGCAAAACCCGGACCCCTAGCTCAAAGGTCAAGGTAACAATTGGAGGCCAAAGGTCAATAGGGTTTTTTTCCTGTCCGGTCCAGAACTTTGTCATCCATCAAAGGATTACAATATTACTTGGCATAAATGTTCCCCATGAGACGACGTGTCATGCGTAACACCCAGAACCCTAGCTTAAAGGTCAAGGTCACACTTTGAGATCAAAGGTCAATAAGATTTTTTTCCTGTCCAGTCTATAACTTTGTCATGCAAAACAGGATTTAAATATCAGTTGGCACAAACATTTCCCTGGATGAGACAACATGTTGTGCGCAATGCCCCGGCTCTAGGTCTAAGGTCAAGGTCATACTTAGAGGTCAAAGGTCAAATTCAAGAATGACTTTGTCTGGAGCATTTCTTCTTTATGCATTGAGGGATTGTAATGTAACTTGGCACAAATGTTCACCACCATGAGACGAATTGTCGCACGCCAGAACCAGGTCTCTAGGTCTAAGGTCAAGGTCATACTTAGAGGTTAAAGGTCAAATTCAAGAATGAGTTTGTCCGGAGCATTTCTTCTTCATGCATGGAGGGATTTTGATGTAACTTGGTAGAAATGTTCACCACTATGAGGCACACTTTCTTTAGAATTATGTCCCTTTGTTGTTACTATAAATAGATTATATTGTAGCTTTTTTAGTACTGGCCGTAGGGAAAAATTGAGACCACTTTTCTGTGGTACAACATGCACAGTACATCCAAATATTAGGTGTATTTTGATCTATCTCTACCTGGTAAAGAGTTTCTTGTGGACTTAAATTTTATAGATTTTTTTTTTTTTTTTTTTTAGGGTTTATTTCACTTTGTTGTTACTATAAATAACTTTTATGATAATTTTTTGTATAATCGACCAAAAAAAAATCCAAATGAAAACAACTGTACGTTTTTATATATGCAAATTTTAATCCAAGTGCTTTGTTATATTATATTGTATATATAGTACAATATTGTTTATACATCATTGACAGATATCAGTTCATTATGTTTTACTGCAGTAGAGAAAATTAGGTGTCTTCCAGTAGGGGACTTTGTATTGCATGGCAATACTTCATTCACTTGTTTTAACTGGTTTGCGTCCACGCAATTCTATGTGGTGTAAAACTTGAATTATGTAAAGGTCAAGTGGGTTCTGTAATATAGCATTAAAACTACCTCGGGAGGTGGTTTTAATACTATATTAAAAAGTAATACTACATTATTTTACAAGTGTGAACGCAAATGTGAGTTATAACTGGTTTTACAATCCCAAATCCACAGATTTTGCCTTTTGGCGGAAGAATGCCATGTGTTTCTCTTTTGTATCAAACAGTTGATGCTATGGCTGGCAAAAGTCTATACTAATAATTATATTAAATTTGGGCAGATTTAATTTTTCTGAAATTACAGAAATTCTTTGTATATATTGTGTTGTAATGTGTCCTTTTTAGTTGAAAATTGTATCATTTGGCCTATCCTGGTTGAAATATATTGCCTTACATACTAAATGATGAAACTTGAGATAAAAGTTGCAATTTATTTAACAGCACAGTTTTGCCTACTTTTAATTTTAGTGTGACATGCAAAAATACTTCACTCAGTCAACTTGTTTGCTCTCTATTTAGAAAGAATTACTTTAAAGAGAATTTCAGTTTGCATTTTGTTTGATTTCATCCTAGTTTGAACTGTTCTTGAATTGTTCAAGAATACAAGTTCATGAATTGTGCATAAATAGCTGTAATGTTTAAGAACAATTCATGAATCTTCCCAGTAAGAACAGTGAATTAACATTTTCCAGAACGGTTCATGAATCTTCCCACTAAAAACAGTGAATTAACATTTTCCAGAATGGTTCATGAATCTTGCCACCAAGAACGTGAATTAACATTTTCCAGAATGGTTCATGAATCTTCCCACCAAGAACAGTGAATTAACATTTTCCAAAACGGTTAATGAATCTTCCCACCAAGAACAGTGAATTAACATTTTCCAGAATGGTTCATGAATCTGTTAAGAGGCTGTTCTTGCACTGGTCATGAACAGTTCAAGAATACCCAAGAACTTCTCTTGAACATTGTTGTCAAAGGTTTTGTTTACACATACACATTTTCAAGAAAGCAGCACAGATTGCAGTTCAAAGTTTTCCATAAAGTCATATAGGGAAGACTAGCCAGGCTCCCTGGATGCCACGTTTTTTTGTGTGTTTTTTTTTTCAAATCATTCTGCGTCATTTAAAAACATTGTCACCGGGGGGCAGGGCTAATTAAGTTTCCCTATATGGCTACATGGACAGTTTTGAAAGTCTTCACTTCTACAGCTGCTTCCTTGATTTCAAAATCATTTTACTGGGGTCACTCTGTTAAAGGTCAAGGTCACAATGTCATGGGCCTGATCATGGAAAACCATTTCCAATCAATAACTTGAGAACCACTGGACCCAGAATGTTGCAACTAAATCATAGGGTGATTGGACATGCAGATTAGGCGACCCCTGTTGATTTTGGGGTCACTTTTTTAAGGTCAAGGTCACAGGGACCAGAACATAGAAATCCATTTCCGATCAGTAACTTGAGAACCATTTGACCTAGAACCTTCAAACTTCATAGGGTGATAGGATTAGGTGACCCCAATTGTTTTTAGGGTCTTTCAATCAGAGGTCAAGGTCACAGGGGCCAGAACATGGAAACCCTTTCCAGTTCATAACTTGAGAACCACTAGGCCCAGAATGTTTACACTTAGTTTGATGATTGGACATGCCAAGTAGATGATCCCTATTGCAGCCAACCATCAATGTCTCTTTGACTTTCATTCCTGTCCCCAATTCACTTCTTGCCTATTATTACTATGCCTTTGGGGAGACATGCACATTTCTACCAAAGCATCTTCTAGTCTTTTGATGACAGTCATCTAAATTCATTCAAATCATTGGGTACCTGTACATTGTTAAAAACACAGTTGACAGTTTTGAGAACTTTAAAAATATTCCTCTGAAATCGCTGAACTGCCTTTAAAATAATTTAACAGCATTGTTCCTTGTTTCCAGCAGTGAATGTCACATGACCAGTCTAGGGCCATTATACCAGACTGAATGAAATTTTACCAGATACGTCAGAAAGTCAGACACATTTCATGAACTCTGTGTTTGGTTAGTCTCTTGGTTTGTACAAACCATGAATTTTGTCAAAAATGATGGAGTCTTTTAAAGAATGCACTATGCTGCTTTGTAAGAATAAAATCAGATGCTAATTTTGATTATCCAGTGGATACATTCACAGACTTAATACTAACTTTCAGTTTTACCAGCAGTACTGCTGGTGAGCAAGTTAAAGAACTAATGAAACAAACTCAAGAGCTTGTCAAGGCGTTTGCTGTTCATGAACTGTTCATACTGTTTAAGAACTATTTATGAACTCATAAAGTTACCTGCATTTCACAGGGGATATGGTTAGTCAGCTTTGTATCTTATAGTTGTTACAATGTTTGTTTTGGCAACACCCAACCTAGGTGTATGAATGTTTAAACTTCTGGTTCAGTCACTGCAGCCATTGTTAAATTATTTAACATTATGCAATTCCATATTGCTTTACTTTCATAAGTGTCTTAACAACACATTGCTCTAGAAGTACAGTGTATAAATTGTTATTAGGTCTGCAGTAATAGTAAGATAACCAACACCGCTAGAAAATGCACATTTTCTGCCCTTTAGCAGTGTACATATCTGCAATTCTTTGTTTCTATGTTTCACTTGCCTCAAAATGTGATACAGGGTATCAGTGTTAAGGTAGAAACATGATGTTACACTTTAAGGTAAATACATAGTATTCCGTTTTAATGTAGAAACATGGTGTCAGACTTTCAGGTAGCAACATGGTGTTACTCTTATAAAGTAGAAACATGGTATCAGACTCCAAGGTAGCAATGTGTTATCACACTTTAAGGTATAAACATAGAATCATACTTAAAGGTAGCAGCATGGTATCACACTTAAAGGTAGAAACATTGTGTCACACTTAAAAGTTGAAACAAAGTATCACACTTAAAGGTAGAAACAGTATCACACTTAAAGGTAGAAACCTAGTGTCACACTTAAAGGTAGCTACATGGTATCACACTTAGAGGTAGAAACATAAACATAGTGTCACACTTAAAGGCACAAAGGTAGAAACAGTATCACACTTAAAGGTAACAACATGATATCACACTTAAAGGTAGAAACAGTATCACACTTAAAGGTAGAAACCTTGTGTCACACTTAAAGATAGCAACATGGTATCACACTTAAAGGTAGAAACGTAGTATTGCACTGAAAGGTAAGAAACAAGATATCACACATCATTCTTCCCAAATGGCTATTATTTTACGAAAAATATCGGAAAAAATAAGAAAATGTTGAGAGAAATTGGCGATTATTTTATACTGAAGCTGCAAAAAAATATCAAAAATTTGTTGTACCTAGTGTAAAATATGTGTTTGTTTATCGACAAAGATGTGTGAGATCCAATTTAGGAAGCGCATGCCTCTAGGTGATTATCTAAGGCTGGTTGACATAACGCAAGAAAACAGTGTTGAGTAATCTCGTTAATCGACTGCCCGTGTCATCGCTATTGATCGATAATCCAGTCTACCAGGTGTCCGACCCAGAGCATTGATTTTGCACACTGTAATTATTATTTTCTCTGATCACTTTAATCGCCATCAGTTACGATAATAAACAACCCTGTCAAATTTTGATATTTCATGTAATCAATTTTGGCATAATTTAAAATGAAAATGGTCGGGAGAAATTGACGAATCTGTTCAATTGCAACCAAATAAAACGGAAGCTGGTAGCACATGTCGAACCATTAATATTGTATTTTCCATATCCAGCAAGTAGTAGCTAGGTTATTTCAATATAAATATTTGCAAAACTTGCAAATTTGCATCTGCTACTAGCAAAAATCGGGAAAAATCATACCCAAAACTGCAGGGTATTTCGGATGACACAAATTCGGATAAGTCAGTACACAGTGTCAGAAAAGGTAGAAAGCATCAATAATTTGATTAAATTACTTTTACTTTAAATGTTCTTTCATGAAATGAGCTGCAGATTCAGGTTTAAACGATAGACTGTGTTTGACACTGTAAGGACCATATAGATCAATATTATTTCCTCACAAAACAAAAACTTAATTAATGCACGAAAAAAAAATCACAGTGCATATTTTCTTTTTAAACTCAACTTCAAAGGAAATAAAGTAGAAATAATTAAATAACGATTCTCACATTGATTTCTTATTGATTTATTTACTTAAGCTACCTTTGTTTGTGCATGATATGATGACATGGTCACTGAGTCTGATGTCAGTATTAATTTTAGAACTATGATTAAAATAGTGTTGAAAATCTAACTTTTTTATGAGCAAGCTTTGGCTATTATTTTAGTTGGCTGTTATTTCAATTTGGCCAGGGCTAACACTGACACTTTAAGGTAGAAACATGATCACACTTTAAGGTAGAAACTTTTAAGTTTGGCATTGTACTTTAAATGATAGTAATTGTAACCAAACTTGCATCATTATTCATGGCTATAAGCCTGTGAAATATGTCACTAAGCCATGAAAATCACCTAAACAATTACTTTTTAGGGTACAAAAACAATTCAGATAAATTGGCTTTATGCTAATGAAAGAGATAATTTATGCTGGTCTGGATTTATACTTGGGAGTTTTTCTACATTTAGGCCAAGGAAAGAAAATTTACTGCTTACTGAAGTTATTACTAAATTATTGTTTGTATACCACTAATTTTTGTGGATTTTTAACTCACTTAAGAGTATGAAGCGCTCGGATTGAGCTACTGTGATCACTTACTGTCCATACATCTGTCATACATCTCCAGTTGTCTGTCCACACTTCTTCCGGCGACATCGCCTCTGAAACCATATGGTTGAAGTTCATGAAATTTGGCCTGGTATTTCTTGGATGATCTTCTACCAAAGTTTATATTCAAATATTTTATTTCATGCAGAACTCTGTTTGCCATGGCAAGGGAAAAGAAAAACATGAAATTCTCAGGTTTTAAAATAATTTGACAAAGAGGTTCTTTGGTTGACTGTCAACACAATTTTCTTTTAGATTATTGCGATACTTTTCTCTATATGAAAATAGAGAGAAATTTATAAATCGTCTTGGCCAAACTATTGAATATTAGGCATGTAACATTCTGTAGTGGTCCTTCAACAAAATTTTTCAAATCATGCCCCAAGGGTCAGAATTTCACTTGTTTGGTTACCGGACAATAACTCGTGAAAGGCTTGACAGATTTAAACCACCATTTTTAGCTCATCTGATTTTTTTAAAATTGTCATCACTTGATCGGCGTCAGCATAATATGAGTTGGCAATGGCATTGCCTGGTTAAGTTTTATGTTTAGGTCAGCTTTTCTCCTAAACTATCAAAGCTATTGCTTTAAAACTTTCAACCCTTGTTCACCATCAATAGCTGACTTTGTACAGCAAGAAACATAACTCCATCCTGCTTTTTGCAAGAATTATGGCCCCTTTTGGACTTAGAAAATCAGATTTCTTGGTTAAGTTTTATGTTTAGGTCAGCTTTTCACCTAACCTATCAAAGCTATTGCTTTAAAACTTGCAACACTTGTTCACCATCAAAAGCTGACTCTGTACAGCAAGAAACATAACCCCATCCTGCTTTTTGCCAGAATTATGGCCCCTTTTGGACTTAGAAAATTTTAGATTTTTTGGTTAAGTTTTGCGTTTAGGTCAACTTTTCTCCTTAACTGTCAAAGCTATTGCTTTAAAACTTGGAGCAGTTATCCGCCAATAAAAGCTGACTCTGCACAGCACGTACCGTATCTCTACATTGCTTTTTGCAAGAATTATGGCCCCTTTTGGACTTTGAAAATCATGGGTAGGACAATATTTCTATTATACAGAGACAAAAAAATCAGATGAGCGTCTGCACCCGCAAGGTGGTGCTCTTATTTGATGTAGTTATGGCCCCTTTCCAACTTAAAATTTGCCAAACTCATTGTTTCAGGACAATAACTCATGAAAGGCTTGACAGATTTAAATAATTTTTGGTACACAGGTGTAACATCAATAAATACTGGTCAAGTTCAACTTTGGCTACAAACCACCAATTTTTATGCCCCCGAAGGGAGGCATATATTTTTTGAACCGTCCGTCTGTCGGTCTGTCAGTCTGTCGGTCTGTCAGTCTGTCCGCAATTTTCGTGTCCGGTCCATATCTTTGTCATCGATGGATGGATTTTCAAATAACTTGGCATGAATGTGTACCACAGTAAGACGACGTGTCGCGCGCAAGACCCAGGTCCGTAGCTCAAAGGTCAAGGTCACACTTAGACATTAAAGGATAGTGCATTGATGGGCGTGTCCGGTCCATATCTTTGTCATCGATGGATGGATATTCAATTAACCTGGCATGAATGTGTACCACAGTAAGACGACGTGTCGCGTGCAAGACCCAGGTCCGTAGCTCAAAGGTCAAGGTCACACTTAGACATTAAAGGATAGTGCATTGATGGGCGTGTCCGGTCCATATCTTTGTCATCGATGGATGGATATTCAATTAACCTGGCATGAATGTGTACCACAGTAAGACGACGTGTCGTGCGCAAGACCCAGGTCCGTAGCTCAAAGGTCAAGGTCACACTTAGACTTTAAAGGATAGTGCATTGATGGGCGTGTCCGGTCCATATCTTTGTCCTCCATGGATAGATTTTCAAATAACTTGGCATGAATGTGTACCACAGTAAGACGACGTGTCGCGCGCAAGACCCAGGTCCGTAGCTCAAAGGTCAAGGTCACACTTAGACGTTAAAGGTCATTTTTCATGATAGTGCATTGATGGGCGTGTCCGGTCCATATCTTTGTCATTCATGCATGGATTTTAAAATAACTACGCATGAATGTGTGACACAGTAAGACGACGTGTTGCGCGCAAGACCCAGCTCCGTAGGTCAAAGGTCATAAACTCTGACATCGGCCATAACTATTCATTCAAAGTGCCATCGGGGGCATAGTTTCTGGACAATAACTCATGAAAGGGTTTTGACAGATTTAAATAATTTTTGATACACAGGTGTAACATCATCAATAGAGGACAAGTTTGACTTTGGCTATAAACCACATTTTTAGCTCACCTGAGCACGAAGTGCTCAAAGGTGAGCTTTTATGATCGCCCTGTGTCCGTCGTCCGTCAGTCGTCCGTCGTCGTCAACAATTTGACTGTTAACACTCTAGAGGTCACAGTTTTGGCCCAATCCTAATGAAACTTAGTCAGAATGTTACTCTCAATAAAATCTTGGACTAGTTCGATATTGGGTCATCTGGGGTAGAAAACTAGGTCACCAGGTCAAATCGAAGGAAAATCTTGTTAACACTTTAGAGATCACAATTTTGGCCCAACCTTAATGAAACTTGGTCAGAATGTTACCCTCAATATCAATGTCAAAATTTTCCCCACCCTTGGGGTTAGACTTTTTTTTAGCTAGGAAAAGCTTGAAATTTTGTTTCTCAAAAATGGTTATGCTATGAGCTTTTAAGCTCACCTGTCACAAAGTGACAAGGTGAGCTTTTGTGATCGCGCAGCGTCCGTCGTTCGTCCGTCCGTCCGTGCGTAAACTTTTGCTTGTGACCACTCTAGAGGTCGCATTTTTCATGGGGTCTTTATGAAAATTGGTCTGAGTGTTCATCTTGATGATATCTAGGTCAAGTTTGAAACTGGGTCACGTGCGGTCAAAAACTAGGTCAATAGGTCTAAAAATAGAAAAACCTTGTGACCTCTAGAGGCCATACTTTTAAATGGATCTTCATGAGTATTGGTCAGAATGTTCACCTTGATGATATCTAGTTCAAGTTTGGAACTGGGTCACGTGCCATTGATAACTAGGTCAGTAGGTCAAATAATAAAAAAACCTTGTGACCTCAGGGCTTTTTCAGTGTGTCCCACGGGGCCGAAATTCGGCCCCATTCCCAATGGCAAATATGCATATTTTTTCCCAATAGCTGTTCAAAAATTCCCAATCAAACCAAAAAAAAAAAAAAAAAAAAAAAAAATTTTTTTTTTTTTTTTTTTTAAAAGACCTATTTTGTTGCAAATTATAGTGGTGCAACCATTGTATTGTAGATTTTATTGAATTTGCAGCTTGAATTTGAATATAAAGCAGTTTTCTTTTATGAATATTAGCAGTAGAAATCACAGAAATATACGTAAAGAAATAAAAAAGACTGATTTTCATGGAAATACTTTCCTAATTTGGATGTTTAACCGATACATATATTTCACAATATGGCAGTATTCGCGAGTCGAAAATTCCCAAAAAGCACAGGGGCCTTTTTCCCAAAATGGCTAGAAAAAGCCCTGGACCTCTCTAGAGGCCATATTTTTCATGGGATCTGTATGAAAGTTGGTCTGAATGTTCATCTTGATGATATCTAGGTCAAGTTTGAAACTTTGTCAACTGCGTTCAAAAACTAGGTAAGTAGGTCTAAAAATAGAAAAACCTTGAGACCTCTGTAGAGGCCATACTTTTGAATGGATCTTCATAAAAATTGGTCAGAATGTTCACCTTGATGATATCTAGGTCAAGTTTGAAACTGTGTCACGTGCCATCAATAACTAGGTCAGTAGGTCAAATAATTAAAAAACCTTGTGACCTCTCTAGAGGCCATATTTTTCACAAGATCTTCATGAAAATTGGTCAGAATGTTCACCTTGATGATATCTAGGTCAAGTTCGAAACTGGGTTACGTGCTTTTAAAAACTAGGTCAGTAGGTCAAATAATAGAAAAACCTTGTTACCTCTCTAGAGGCCATATTTTTCATGGGATCTGTATGAAAGTTGGTCTGAATGTTCATCTTAATCATATCTAGGTCAGGTTCAAAACTGGGTCAACTGCGATCAAAAACTAGGTCAGTAGGTCTTAAAATAGAAAAACATTGTGACCTCTCTAGAGGCCATACTTTTGAATGGATCTTCATGAAAATTGGTCAGAATGTTCACCTTGATGATATCTAGGTCAATTTCAAAACTGGGTTACGTGCCATCAATAACTAGGTCAGTAACTCAAATAACAAAAAACCTTGTGACCTCTCTAGAGGCCATATTTTTCAATGGATCTTCATGAAAATTGGTCAGAATTTTTATCTTGATGGTATCTAGGTCAGGTTCAAAACTGGGTCACATGAGCTCAAAAACTAGGTCACTATGTCAAATAATAGAAAAAACGACGTCGTACTCAGTTCAAAACTGGGTCATGTGGGGACAGGTGAGCGATTCAGGACCATCATGGTCCTCTTGTTTTTAGTCTATAACTGTGTAGTGACAGGAAATGGGGGCCAGTGTCATGTGGACATGCATCTAGTTGTATTATCAGATGTATCAAGACTGCACCTTGCATTGAAAACAGCACTTTATTGGCTGTCAGATATCACTGATATTATATATTAAGGGTATGAACGTGGGAAAATATCCAAAATATCTCATTGCAGCTGCACAATTTCATTACTATGCAGAAAAATAGTGCATTCTCTTTTGATAAATTATCTTGGCAAAATACTGCACAATGCATTATGGGTACTTTCATGCAGTCTGGAATAAATTATGCAGGCACCTTACTAAAAACTGCTGTATTATCAACTTGCAACCTAGTTTTATTTATTTATGTTGAAAATTATCCACCCACCCTGTGGATGATCTTAAAGATTAACTGTCATTATTTAATGTATGTATGACAGGCTTCTGCCCTTTCATATAACTTTATTATTAGCTCACCAGAGCACGAAGTGCTCAAGGTGAGCTATTGTGACTGGTCATTGTCTGGTGTGCGTCAGCATTTTCCTTGTTAACACTCTAGAGGCCACAGTTATGATCCAATCTTTATGAAACTTGGTCAGAATATTTGTCTTGATGATCTCTAGGTCAAATTCGAAACTGGGTCATGTGGGTTTAAAAACTAGGTCAGTAAGCCAGATCAAAGGAAAATCTTATTAACACTAGAGGCCACATTTATGACCATATCTTCTTGAAACATTGTCAGAATGTTTATCTTGATGACCTTTAGGCCAAGTTTGAATCTGGATCATGTGGGGTCAAAAACTAGGTCACCCAGTCAAATCAAAGTAAAAGCTTGTTAACACTCTAGATGCCACATTTATGACCTATCTTCATGAAACCTAGTCAGAATGTTTATCTTGATGATCTTTAGGCCAAAATCGAATCTGGGTCATGTGGGGTCAAAAATTAGGTCACTAGGCCGGATCAAAGAAAATCTTGTTAACACTCTAGAGACCATATTTTAAGTTTGAAACTCATGAGAATTGGTTAGAATATTTGTCTAGATGACCTCTAGTTCAGTTTCGAAACTGGGTCATGTGGGATCAAAAACTTGGTCACCCGGTCAAATTAAAGGAAAAGCTCGTTAACACTCTAAAGGCTACATTTATGGCCATATCTTCATGAAACTTGGTCAGGATGTTTATCTTGATGATCTTTTGAATGTGGGTGATGTGGGGTCACAAACTAGGTCACTAGGCCAGATCAAAGGAAAATCTTGTTAACACTCTAGAGACCACATTTTAGTTTGAAACTCATGAGAATTGGTCAGAATGTTTGTCTTGATGAAATCTAGGTAAAGTTCCAATATGGGTCATCTGGGGTCAAAAACTAGGTCACCCGGTCAAATCAAAGAAAAACTGTGTGTGCAATAGAGGCTGCATTTTTCAATGGATATTTGTGAAATTTTATCAGAGTGATCTTCTTGATGAAATCTAGGTCAGGTTCGATTATGGGTCATCTGGGGTCAAAAACTAGGTCATCTGTTCAAATCAAAGATAAACATTGTGTATGCAATAGGGGCTGCATTTTTCACTGGATGTGCATGAAACTTGGTCAGAATGTTTATCTCATGTATTGAAACATGGAGAGTAACTTTAAAGCGATCTCTGCTCGTATATTTATTTATTTATTATGCCCCCTTCGAAGAAGGAGGGGTATTTTGTTTTGTAGATGTCGGTTGGTCTGTCTGTCGGTCTGTCGGCCAGTCGGTCGGTCTGTATGTAGACCAATCGGTTTCCGGATGATAACTCAAGAACGCTTGGGCCTAGAATCATGAAAGTTGATAGGAAGGTTGGTCATCACCTGCAGATGACCCCTATTTATTTTGAGATCTGTATGTCAAAGGTCAAGGTCACAGTGACCCTGAACAGTTAAACGGTTTCCAGATGGTAACTAAAGAAGGCTTGGGCCTAGGATCATGAAAGTTGATAGGGAGGTTGTTCATGACCAGCAGATGACCCCTATTGATTTTGAGGTCAGTATATCAAAGTTCAAGGTCACAGTGACCCAGAACAGTTAAACGGTTTTAGGATGATAACTCAAGATTGCTTGGGCCTAGGATTGTGACAGTTGATAGGGAGGTTGGTCATAACCAGCAGATGACCCCTATTGATTTTGAGATCAGTAGGTCAAAGGTCAAGGTCACAGTGACCAGGAACAGTAAAACAGTTTCCAGGCAATAACTTGAGAAGGCTTGGGCCTAGGATCAGGAAAATTGATTGGGAGATTGATCATGACCAGCAGATGACCCCTATTGATTTTTTAGGTCATTTGGTCAAAGTTCAAGGTCAGATTAGCCAGGAACAGTTAAAACGGTTTCTGGACGATAACTTGAGAACGCTTGGGCCAAAGATCATGAAAGATGATAGTGAGGTTCATCATGACCAGGAGATGACCCCTGTTGATTTTGAGGTCAATAGGTCAAAGGTCAATGTCACATGGAACCAGAACAGTAGAACTTTTGTTTACAGTGAGCAAATAATTTATGTTCCTTGTGCAATTACTGAAATGCATCAAGGGTGGCATTTTGTGTTCGACAAGCTCTTGTTTTGTTGGGTTTAGCGTCGCACCGACACAATTATAGGTCATATGGCGACTTTCCAGCTTTGATGGTGGAGGAAGACCCCAAGTGCCCCTCCGTGCATTATTTCATCACGAGCGGGCATCTGGGTAGAACCACCGACCTTCCGTAAGCCAGCTGGATGGCTTCCTCACATGAAGAACTGCTTGTATATTATAAGTGCCCTCACTCACAATGTTGAATTGAAAGCAGTAGTTTCAGAAAGCACCAATTGTCCTCTTCAGGTATGGGTAGCTATACTAATTGATAGAGCAACCTTCTGCTGGTCAATGAGATAGCTTCCTCTCAAAGAATTCGGGATCTGAAGTGGGGTTGTGGTAAACCCAGAGCAGTGAGGAGCAAGTTACAAATTCAAAGCAGTCTGTTACCTTGATCACCTAACCACAGAGACCCATGAAATCAGTGAGCAAATATTTGTACATTTAAGTGTTTAACATGTCAGTTGAAGAAAGTAGGGTATCACTGCAGTTTTATCATAAACTTGTCACATATATAGTGCTACTTGATTGCCAGAAAACAAAAAAATAAATAAAATCTTAAAACAATAAAAATACAAAAACGGGACATTTTCAGATGAAACATTGCTGCTGTTGAACAGATAATAATGTTTGTCCTCTAATTACAGGCACATTAAAAAGACCTTTTTCAGATATGCTAGCTTTGGTGTATTTGAAGTGTTATAGTCTTACTTCCATGTACCCACTCTCTTTGTGTATGTCCAAACTAACAAATTATCTCTCTGGTAGAATACTCTCAGAGGTTAAAATACAATAAACCACCAAGCTGCAGCGGCCAGTTGGATAGGCGCCAGCCAAACAGTTTGGAGGTCGATTGTTAGAGTTTTGTTGAAGCAAAAATTGCTTGGCGCGATACCTACGGCGTGACATCATAGACCACGTGATTGTGCACTGTGTGAAAGGCAGGTCTTGTTACTGAACAGGCTTGTTGGTGAGCCCCCAACTGAGTTAAATAATGGTTACGGATTACCTACCTGCTTGGTATAGTGGTAGGAAGTAATGCTGTTCAATGACTCTAGGCGTCTGATAAGCCAAACATGGCTGGCCCTTTCATTATAGATGACACTATGATAAACAAACACTTTACTTGAACAGTAGACAGGTATTGTTGAAAAACAGTAAGAACCCTAGTCTGGCTCCTGGCTTGATAGGTTCTTGAATATTTTTCTTATTTTCTATTAAATATTTTGAGTGTCTAAACAAATGCTATCTTCAAAATGGTCCTTTACATCAACTGTAAGATAAAAGTAACTAAGAAATGTACTTGGAAAGAAGTCTGTGTGCTTTTGATGGTGTTTTTTGACGGATAGTTGAATTTGTTTTACGACAGAGCGGGAGACATTGTTCTTTATCATAGGCTAGAAAATCTACATACTGTCACCTCTTACAGCATTAAACAGTAAATTATGTCTCGGCTTGAACTGTCTGATTGACAAATTAGTGTGCATCTACTTTCAATTCTTGTCACAATCAAAGGTAAAAACATGAGAGCATTTAAAGTGTTGCCATTGGGCACATCATTATGAAACTTAATGGCAGACAATAAATCTTGTTTAATTAACTGTGTGAGGTCCTCAGTGTGAAGAAAATTGCACAAAATGCACTATTACAAACTTTTATCATTCATGTATTAATGCATGTGTATGAATAATGAAGGAACATGTCTGCCATATAATTTTGTGTTTTCTTCCTTAACAAAATAACATTTAAAAGAGGAGTCCACTTGCAAGGGAGAGGCGTTGATATTTGTATGTTTTCAGCTTACCAATTCCATAAGCCCATTTAGGCACTGAGCACAGTAGCCTTCAGTTTAATAATATAATTTATCAGAAAATAATATGTCGTTTAGAGCTAGCCTGGCTTAATTTTAATAGGAAGAGCAAAGGTCTATATTGGATCGCGAGGTGGAGTTTGATCCCTGGATGAAGCTATGTTCATCGTGATTAATTGAGATAAGTTCTTCATCAATCTTGGTTTGTAACATGATAATTTTAAGGTTCTCTATAAGATCCCTTAATATTATTATGATGGAGCATGATTATATTGGCTTACTGACATATCTTGTTGAGGCTAACAAAGTACTATATTGTGTAGAATCTACCATAAGAAAAACTAGCTGCTTTTTAGATATACACAGAGAAATGTTTACATGAAATACAATCAATTATAATTATGATACTTAAAGTATTAATCATTAGAAAAAATATAGCAGTTGAGAAGTTACTATTGAATATGAGTGAACTTGACAAGTACCAAGAAAATATACTGACAGATCAATTGTAAAAATGTTAGGTATATAATGTTCATTCATATTGATTATAAGATTATAAGTAATAAACATGTTTATCTGGTGATATGCCAAGGTTTCCAAAATGATTTACATTAACCGTGTTTAAATTCAAATAGTTGTAAATGATTCATTATTGCCTTGACATAGTGGTGGCTTGTAAATGATTCTTTATTGCCTTGACATAGTGGTGGCATTACAAACACATTTGTCCTCATTTCTGAGAATATGAATGAAATCATGTAAATAAAAGAACCACCTTTCTGATTTCAACAACAATGTATGCTGGTGTCTCAGTAACCACTTTTTAGAATAGATTGAAACTTCACACACTTAATCACTGTGATAAACTGACTTACACTGCACAGGTTCCATCACTCTGTTTTGCTTTTTTACAGAATTATGCCCCTTTTTCAACTAAACAATTTCAGGTGAAGTTTTTACATGTAAGCTGGAATCTCAGTACCCACTGATGGGAATGGATTGAAACTGCCACATTTGTTCGCTATGATGAACTGACATGCACTGCACAGGTTCCATAACTCAACTTTGTATTTTACAAAGTTATGTCCCTTTTTAGCTTGACTATTCGAAGAATAGGGGAGCTATCTTACTCGTCCCGGCTTAGGCGTGAGCGTGAGCGTCACAAAAGTGTTAAAGTTTGCGTACCACCCCAAGTCCGTTGAGATATTGCTTTTATATTTTGCATACTTGTTTACCATCATGACTCCAGTCTGTAAAGAGGAGCAGACAACTCTATGAAGCATTTTGATTGAATTATGGCCCCTTTTCGACTTAGAATAAATGTTAAAGTTTGCATACCACACCAAATATTTTCAAAGTCCATTGAGATATTGCTTTGATATTTTGCATACTTGTTTACATCATGACCCCAGTCTGTAAAAAGGAGGAGGCAACTCTATCGGGCATTTTGACTGAATTATGGCCCCTTTTCGACTTAGAATAAATGTTAAAGTTTGCGTACCACCCCAAATATTTTCAAAGTCCATTGAGATATTGCTTTGATATTTTGCATACTTGTTTTCCATAAAGACTGTAGTCTGTAAACAGGAGCAGACAACTCTATCAAGTATTGACTGAATTATGACCCCTTTTCGACTTAGAATAAATGTTAAAGTTTGCGTACCACCCCAAATATTTTCAAAGTCCATTGACATGGTTCGCACAGGCCATGAAAAGTCTTTGAATTTGATGCCTACTCCTTAAAAACTACTTGAATTTTGTAACAGTCAGAAACTACTTGAAAACTACTTGAATTTAGGAAAAAACATACAAATGATGGCAAATAGTCCTTAAATTTGTCGGGTGCGAAGTGAAAACGGACAAACATTATAAACGGACTAAAATAAACTAAAACATGACGGAAAAAAAACAACCGTTACCGCCATTAGGGCCTGCCATGGATTTGGCGATAGTACAGTACGGTACAGTACTTTACGGGTTTTAGGCTGTTTCAAGTAATTTTGACACTGTGTAATTTATCCCCGATGCATTGAAGGTCATTTCTGGTTATTTCATGTCTCAGCAACAGTGACATTGCACCCATTTTAGTCCTTGAAAATGGAGGAAAACTACTTGAAAACTCCTTGAAAACTACTTGAATTTTTTTTGGGAAGGTCTGTATGAACCATGATTGAGATATTGCTTTGATATTTTGCATACTTGTTTACATCATGACCCCAGTCTGTAAAAAGGAGGAGGCAACTCTATCAAGCATTTTGACTGAATTATGGCCCCTTTTCGACTTAGAATAAATGTTAAAGTTTGCGTACCACCCCAAATATTTTCAAAGTCCATTGAGATATTGCTTTGATATTTTGCATACTTGTTTACCATCATGACCCCAGTCTGTAAAAAGGCGGAGGCAAATCTATCAAGCATTTTGACTGAATTATGGCCCCTTTTCGACTTAGAATATGCTTATTGTAATGTTAAAGTTTTACTCATAGCTTATATTATACTATCAAACACTGAGAATAGTCGAGCGCGCTGTCAACTGACAGCTCTTGTTCGACTAAGCAGTTTTTAGCTCAACTATACGAAGTATGGAGAGTTATCCTACTTGACCCGGTGTCGGCGTCAGCGTCCTTCTGCGTCCACACTTTGGTTAAAGTTTTGATGCACTTTCTCTTTATCTTTGTTATTACATGATGGATTTGCTTCAGACTTATAATAGTTGTTCCTCATCATCATCCACATCATACTACACAAGGATCATAATTCTGGCACCAATACTTCATGAATTATCCCCCTTTTGTACTTAAAATTTCAAGTTAAAGTTTTGATGCGCTTTCACTTTTTCTCTGTTATTACCAAATGGATTTGATTCAAACTTAGAATAATTGTACTACATCATCATCCACATCATATGATACAAGGGCCATAACTCTGCCACCAATATTTCATGAATTATGCCCCCCATTTTACTTAGAATTTCAGGTTAATTGTGGGGCAGTTTCACTATATCTTTGTCATTGCTTAATGAATTTGATTAAAACTTAAATTAGTTTTTCCTAAAATGTTTTATGAGTTATATCCCATTTTTACTTAAAATTAGTTTAATTTTGATGCTTTTTATATCTCTGCTGTTACTAAATAGATGTAATCACACTTAAAATGGTTGTTCCACGTCATCACTCACATCATACAACCCAAGTTTGATAACAGTACGTTCTGAGTTATGCCCTCTTTTTACTAATAGAATTTCTGGTTCAAGTTGCGATGCACTTTTGCTCAATTTGCTGTATCTCCAGTATTACTAAATAGATTTTAAAACTTAAAATAGTTGTTCCGAATTATTAGCCGCATGATACAAGACACTTGTTAGGTCGTTTTTGGGGCCAAATATGGGCCCCATTCCCCTCATAAAATAATATGTTCTTTCCCCCTTTCTCAGAAATTCCCCTGATAAACAACTAGATATGAACTCTCTTTCAAGTTATATTGTAGTGCCTCTTTGGAAGGTTACTGCTGCAATATAGTTACATTAGTTAGAAATGATTGAAAACAGTATTACTAAGTGTGAAAAGTAGTTACATATATATGGCCAAAAGCTTCCCCTTTTTGTCTTCAAACTACGAAAAATTCCCCTTCTTGAGGGTATGTGTACCTGCCCCCAAAAGTTGTCTAGTGCCCTGTGATATGACACATGGTGCATTACTTTTGCAGCAGTTTATTAAAATTCCATGAATTATGTTCCTTTTATACTTACTTAATTTTTTGAGACTTATTGTCCAATATCTTCATCCACATTTGAGTCATTAAACACTCCAGTGACAGCTCCAGCTTCCTCGGATGTACCAAATTTCACTATCCAGCATAGAAATAGTCAAGCGCGCTGCTCATGTTGGTTAAGTTTTTGTATGTAAGCTGGTATCTTAGTATCCACTCATGGAATGGATTGAAACTTCACACACTTATTCACTGTGATGAGTTGACATGCATTGTACAGGTTCCATAACCGTATTTTGCATTTTTAGCTCACCTGTCACAAAGTGACAAGGTGAGCTTTTGTGATCGCGCGGTGTCCGTCGTCCGTCGTCCGTCCGTGCGTCCGTGCGTCCGTAAACTTTTACTTGTGACCACTCTAGAGGTCACATTTTTCATGGGATCTTTATGAAAGTTGGTCAGAATGTTCATCTTGATGATATCTAGGTCAAGTTCGAAACTGGGTCACGTGCCGTCAAAAACTAGGTCAGTAGGTCTAAAAATAGAAAAACCTTGTGACCTCTCTAGAGGCCATATATTTCAAAAGATCTTCATGAAAATTGGTCAGAATGTTCACCTTGATGATATCTAGGTCAAGTTCGAAACTGGGTCACATGGGGTCAAAAACTAGGTCAGTAGGTCTAAAAATAGAAAAACCTTGTGACCTCTCTAGAGGCCATATTTTTCATGAGATCTTCATGAATATTGGTCAGAATGTTTATCTTGATGATATCTAGGTCAAGTTCGAAGCTGGGTCACGTAGGGTCAAAAACTAGGTCATTAGGTCTAAAAATAGAAAAACCTTGTGACCTCTCTAGAGACCATATTTCTCAATGGATCTTCATGAAAATTGGTCAGAATGTTCATCTTGATGATATCTAGGTGAAGTTCGAAACTGGGTCACGTGGGGTTAAAAACTAGGTCAGTAGATCTAAAAATAGAAAAACCTTGTGACCTCTCTATAGGCCATATTTTTCATGAGATCTTCATGAATATTGGTCAGAATGTTCACCTTGATGATATCTAGGTCAAGTTCGAAACTGGGTCATGTGGGGTCAAAAACTAGGTCAGTAGATCTTCAAATAGAAAAACCTTGTGACCACTCTAGAGGCCATATTTCTCAATGGATTTTCATGAAAATTGGTCAGAATGTTCACCTTGATGATATCTAGGTCAAGTTCGAAACCGGGTCATGTTCAGTCAAAAACTAGGTCAGTAGGTCTAAAAATAGGAAAACCTTGTGACCTCTCTAGAGGCGATTTTTTTCAATGGATCTTCATGAAAATTGGTCAGAATGTTTACCTTGAAGATATCTAGGTCAAGTTTGAAACTGGGTCACGTGGGGTTAAAAACTAGGTCAGTAGATCTAAAAATAGAAAAACCTTGTGACCTCTCTAGAGGCCATATTTTTCATGAGATCTTCATGAATATTGGTCAGAATGTTCATCTTGATGATATCTAAGTCAAATTCGAAACTGGGTCACGTGGGGTCAAAAACTAGGTCAGTAGGTCTAAAAATAGAAAAAACCTTGTGACCTCTCTAGAGGCCATATTTCTCAATGGATCTTCATGAAAATTGGTGAGAATATTCAGCTTGATGATATCTAGGTCAGGTTCGTAACTGGGTCATGTGCGGTCAAAAACTTGGTCAGTAGGTCGAAAAATAGAAAAACCTTGTGACCTCTTTAGAGGCCATATTTTTCACGAGATCATGATGAAATTGGTGAGAATGTTCACCTTGATGATATCTAGGTCAAGTTTAAAAGTGGGTCACGTGCCTTCAAAAACTAGGTCATTAGGTCAAATAATAGAAAAACCTTGAGGCCATATTTTTCAGTGGAAATTCATGAAAATTGGTAAGAATTTTTTATCTTGATGATATCTAGGTCACATGTGCTCAAAAACTAGGTCACTATGTCAAATAATAGAAATAACGACGTCATACTCAGTTGAACACTGGGTCATTTGGGGATAGGTGAGCGATTCAGGACCATCATGGTCCTCTTGTTACAAAATTATGCCCCTTTTTTGACTTTACATTTATTGAATTGACAAGACTATTGAATATTGGAGCGTTGCTGGCCTCCGACAGCTCTTGTCCTATCAAGCATTTTGAGAGGGCATGTGTCATACAATATTGACGTCATTCTTGTTTCTTTATCTGTTAATTCAACTGCAATTCTATCAGCACATTTTTCGCTTTTTCATACAGGAGGTAATCATTATCAGAAGAAAAAAAATAAAAAGAACGGTTTGGATGATAATCTATCAACTAATTTAAAATGGCCTAATGTACTTCAATGTTCCTGCTCTACATTATGTTATTGACTTAGGAAAACCACATCAAAGGAGGTGTAATATGTGTCAGTAGAACAGACTATGTCAGCAGCCAGGCTGATCAATACAGCTGATATGATTCACTCATCTCTTCACCAAGGAAGAATGGATTTTTATTGTAACATGTATCTTCAATTAAGCTCCCTACCAACCCCCCACCCAACAAGCCTGTTAAGGGAATACCCCATCATTCCTTTTTAACAGAAAAATCATCGGCCTTTTGAATCATATCCATAGAACTAGTTTTTGCTAAGATTTCATTTTTTTTATTAAGATAAATGTTGATTATTTTCGATGTATATGTACCTGTGATGCTTTGGTGGAAGGTATATGGTATCTAGAGTTTCCTATGTATTTAAGCAGGAAGATAAATTGCCAGTGACTTTTTTTGTGTTGTGTCTATTTCCTTGTTAGTAACCTTGAGTTTTTATCCCTAGAGGCAGAGGGATTGTCCGTCCGTCTGGCTTTCCGTCAATCTGCGTGTCTGTCCATCTAAATTGAACATGCTTATAATTCAATAAGTATTTTAGCTCCAGTCTCTAACCTCACATTATAATTATTAGCACATGGACTTTACTAAGTGTTAGTATTACCCCTCTTGACCAAGTAAAAGCAGAGTTTTCTCCCTTGAATTGGGAAATAATAGGGATTTTTTGACTGTGTTGGTCTTTACAAAATTAATGTAGATCACTATAGAGTGGTGGTGCCATCGCATTATTCACCAGGATCACTACAGTTTTCAGAGTTATTGCCCTTTAATTGTTTTATAATTCATAAATTCCCACATAACAAAGTAGTCCATTGATGGATATTTATAAACAAATGTAGATCACTATTGGGTAGTGATGCATGCACATCTTACATCAGGATCTCTTCATTTACTGGGGAGTTATTGCCCTTTAATTGTTCAATATTCCATAAATTCTCACGTATCAAAGTAATTCATTGACGGATATTTGTGAAATTTAATACAAATATAGATCACTATAGGGTGGTGGTGCATGCACATCTTTCATCAGGATCTTTTCAGTTACTGGAGAGTTATTGCCCCTTAATTGTTCTAAAATTAATGAATTCCCACAAAACATTGTAACCCATTAATGGATCTTCATGAAACTTTATACAGATATAGATCACTATAGGGCAGAGTTTTTCCCATGATTTGTCAAAAATAGGAACCAACAAACCATTGCACAGTTTTATTTATACATAACTTAAGTATATCAGGAAATTAAATATCTTTCAATATATAGTTCCCTCATTTACAAAAAACAACCAGTTTGGTGGCAGATATAAATTCACTGAAATTGCTTGTTCATCTTGGAACTCTCGACATATAACATTGTGCAGAGGAAATTGTGTTATAGAGTGTGATGATGCCATTGTTTACTTGCTTGTGCAGTCATTACATACCATTAACAACACGAATGCCATTGGATATATTAAAACAATAAAGTAATAAGTAAGTGTATGGTATACTTTCAGATGACTATGCAGTATTTGATGGCCCACCTTTGTCGCAGATAACTCCAGCACAAACAGCAAAACCAATCAAATCTTCACCAGAAGGTAAGTGTCATTGGTCTGTTTTTATTGTCCGATAGATAGGAAGGGTATAGTGTGTCATAGATTCCAGGTACTGAGTAAAATATATTCTAGGTACTGAGTACCATAGATTCCAGGTACTGGGTGTCATAGATTCCAGGCACTGAGTACCATAGATTCCAGGCACTGACCAGGTACTGATTATCATAGATTCCAGGTACTGAGTGTCATAGATTCCAGTATATGCCAGGTACTGAGTAACATATATTCTAGGTACTGAGTACCAAAGATTCCAGGTACTGAGTGTCATAGATTCCAGGTACTTAGTAACATATATTCTTGGAACTGAGTACCATAGATTGCAGGTACCGAGTGTCATAAATTCCAGGCACTGAGTGTCATAGATTCTAGTATCATAGATTTCAGGTACTAAGGAGTATCATAGATTCCAGGTACTGAGTGCCGTAGGTTCCAGGCACTGAGTGTCATAGATGCCAGGTACTGAGTGTCATAGATTCCAAGTACTGAGTGCTGTAGTTTCCAGGTACTGAGTGTCATAGATGCCATGTACTGAGTGTCATAGATTCCAGGTACTGAATGTTCCAGGTACTGAGTGTCATACAGAGCTCCAGATAAGCTTTTGGTGCAATTGGGTATTTACCCATCACTTTTTGTCTGAATTGGGTATTGGAAATTTGAATTGGGTAAAAATAATATCATTTCCCAGCCTTTTCAAAAGTAATTGGGTATTTGCTAAAACCAATTGGGTATTTTACCAATCTCGCACTAACAAATGAGTATTTTTTGCTTACAGTATACATGGTATATATCATTAAACAGGACTGTCTAAGTATTTAAATGGTGCTCTTCATTGTTTAATACAAAATGTATTTAAAATTGTAATGAATGTTTCATACTGTTGTTTTCTTTTTCACTTTTAATGCAGTCAGAGATCAGTTCATCCACAATATCCCGAACAATTACCGCAATATGCATTCTCCTCAATATGCATTCTCAAAAGATGTCATCCAGTATTGGTGACACTAAATCATCACAAACAAATAACTGTCATTGTTGAACAGCAAAATATCCCACTAATTTGTTTGTTTGTGCTGCAACAGTGTTTTTTCTGCAACCTCTTTTACATTTTATCGGCGTAAAGAAATTGTTTACAAAGCATCCAAATAACACAGATCAGCCGACTGAATGGTCCTGTAATTTTCTCGATAAATTGCGACCTGTTCTGTGGTAACGTATAACCAGTCAGTCAAATCTAGTGTTAAAATCTCGTACCCGTTCTAGTTATAAGGAAAATGTGATACGCAAGCGATTTTTTACGAATTGGGTATTAGGAATTTTACTTGCGTTTCAGTACGCACATTGTATGAATTCAATTGGGTTTTCTGCAATTTCAATTGTGTAAATACGCAAAAACGCACCTTATCTGGAGCTCTGGTCATAGATTCCAGGTACTGAGTGTCATAGATGCCAGGTACTGAGTGTCATAGATTCCAGGCGCTGATGTCATAGATTCCAGGCACTGAGTACCAAAGATTCAAGGTACTGATTATCATAGATTCAAGGTACTGAGTGTCATAGATGCCATGTACTGAGTGTTATAGATTCCAGGTACTGAGTGTTCCAGGTACTGAGTGTCACAGATTCCAGGTATCGTAGATTCCAAGTACTGATTGTCATAGATGCCAGGTACTGAGTGTCATAGATTCCAGGCACTGAGTGTCATAGATTCCAGGCACTGAGTACCATAGATTCCAGGCACTGAGTACCATAGATTCCAGATACTGATTATCATAGATTCCAGGTACTGAGTGTCATAGATTCCATGTACTGAGTGTCATAGATGCCAGGTTCTGAGTGTCATAGATTCCAGGCACTGAGTATCATAGATTCCAGGCACTGAGTACTATATATTCCAGGTACTGACCAGGTACTGATTATATTAGATTCCAGGTACTGAGTGTCACAGATGCCAAGTACTGAGTAACATATATTCTAAGTACTGAGTACCAAAGATTCCAGGTATTGAATGTCATAGATTCCAGGTACTGAGTGTCATAGATTTCAGGTACTGAGTGTCATAGATTCCAGGTACTGAGTGTCATAGATGAAACCATGAACAGTGAAAGGCAATGAGGGGAACCTTCACTTTGGAAGCTCTGTATGATTAGTTAATATAGCAATTATTACAGAAATATTGTATAACCTTCAGAATTTAACTCTCAGTACGCAGACACTTAGGGATGTTTTAAAAAGCCTACAGTCTTATATATATACATTAAATTATATAATATGATAGAGCCTTGCTGAGTTAAATTGTCCAGAGTTGGAATGGCTGTAAATGAAATGATACATGCCTTTGCAAATATAATTGGTGATAAGTGGTATATTTATAGCAAAGAAGTGTTGCTTAGAATTTATCAATGTATCTCTGGTTTTTTGAAGTTATAACATAATAAAGCTAAATATTACTGAAATAGAAAAATATGCTTTTGAAAAGGTATGATTTAACTGCTTTCTATAAACAGTAGTTTACTGTAACAGTTACAGTAAACTACTCTTTATAGAAAGCAGTTAAATCATACTTGGTTGCATCCCAATTTTAGTTTTCTTTGCAGCGGTTAAGGGTAGAACCACAGGTGTGAGACAAAATTTTTCTCCTATATCATGTTATATAATATTATATTTTACTGTTATATGATATATGAGAAAATTTGATTGAGAACCTGCTGGTCCATCCATACAATACTGTGAAATAATTTAATTTCATCTGCCTTTAATTTTGTGGTTTCTGCCAAAGTGGCTATTTTGTTTGGATGTAAATTCTTCATTTTATACTTTTGGAAATAAAATTAAATAAAGTTATCATTTTATGCTTACATGTAAACCTGCAAATATCATATAGCGCTGCTATGGAAACTGGATATGCCATCTTCCCTGTGTGGGATTAGCAAGTGATAATGCACAAATTAACATCCCTGTTAGCTCATGTTTACAACCCTTATTTACAAAAATAGTCAAACTGTAAGACAATCAATAAGGAAAGTCAGCGCCAATTAAACAAAAGCAGTCAGAGGACAGCAATGCTTGACTATTCAACAGCTTTGCCAGTTGAATAAATATGAGTTGAAAAAAAGGGGCATAATTTTGTAAAAATGTAAAACAGAGTTATGGATCCTTTACAATGCATGTCACCACAGCAGACAAGTGTGTGAAGTTTCAGTCTATTCCCATTAGTGGGTACTGAGGTACCAGCTTGCATACAAAAACTTAACCAAAAATTGGTAAGACGAAAGTATTATATGACTAAATGTGAAGTTGCAAAAATGATATTGTGACAAGTTGTCTGTTCAGTATATATAATCTACCAATGAAACTCTAATTATCTTGTCTTGCCCTTAGTAAAAATGAATAATGTTCAAAAAGAAAAGTGAAATATGACATTTTGTAGCAATTCAAATGTGCTTTCCTGATCTGGGATACAATACCTAGTTATGTCCTTAAAGTAAGAAATAAAGCATCTGTATTAATAAAAAAAAACGGCCAAAAAAACAACAACACCAGTTCAACAATTTTTTAATGGATTTTAATTTTTCATCCACTATTCAGCCTGTGCATCCCAATAATTTTTCAGACCAAGGAAATCCATGCCACTGAGCTCTCTCCATGTAATAATGATTCCACAGTATAACATCATGTTTTCAACAAAACATACTGCATTTTTTTTGTCATTCAAGTCTAGAATCCTATGTGGGGTGCCCATTCCTAGATCAGCATTTCTGATTTAAATGACAGTTCCTATCATCTTGGGAGATATTGGTTGCCAGAGTTCTGCTAAGCAACAAAACATCAGTGCACTTGGATACCTCCCTCCATTTTCAGTTGAGTTCAGGTGGTACATTCATGTTTTACTGAAAGTAGGAGCCTTGAAGCCAAGAACTAATTGAAAGAAGGAGACTTCCCAATTTTGTATAATTACTTTTGATTGGTAATGGGCAGAAAATATGGCATTTTGAAGTAAGTCTTCAGTCTGTCAGATAATTTACTTAAAATCTCAGGTACAACTTCTGTACAAAAATAACAAGGTTCCATTTATATGTAGGGTAAAATATATTCCAGCATTATATTCCAGTTAGTTTGGGATGGAGGATACTAACAAAACTATTTGAGAACCCAAGGAGATCACTCTCAGGTTGAAGTAACCAAGGAACCACATTGTTAGAATAGGTACTGAAATACCATGCTGTTGTAAGAGACAGCAAAAATTCTTATACTAAAAGGGACAGAAAAAATGTATGTCTAAAAGGCTGGTAGACTTTATTTCAAATGTGAAATGGGCTAATATTAGCTCACTTTTGCCAAAGTTTCAATGTTTTTTGTGTGATACCACTGTGTTTGTGGCCTGTTTTTATGCCCCCGGCATCTACTGATGCGGGAGGCATGTAGTGATCGTCCTGTCCGTTCGTTTGTTCGTCCGTCCGTATGAGGTTAACCAAATGGGACCTTTTCATCTAGCATCAATACCCCTTACTAGAATGACCTGATTCTAATGCAGATGTAACCTATAACCATTCCTCATCTTCAGACATCACCTGACCTCAGTTTGACCTTGACCTTGACCTCATTTTTGACTTAGGTTGCTTGATATGGGCCATCTCTTGGTTAACCAAATGGGACCATTTCGTCTAGCATCAATAGGAGAGATCGTGTTTGTATACAAATTCTATTTTTAGAACTGATAAGACAGTGATCGGGTGGGCAGAAGCCGACCGTCCATGTTTTTTGTAAACAGTGATGTTTTTCTAACGGTCTAAACTTTCTTAAAACACAAATTACATAAATAATTTTATGATCAATGGAAAGGTTATAAAACAAGCAATTTATTGATTACTTTTAATTGTTATTTCGAAATAAAATGGATTAATTATGAACGCTTAACTTAGACTGTTTTTCTAAAGGTTGTGAAAATCACTACGCCGCTTTTAAAATTATATGTCATTTAAAACGGTTATTCATTGAAAAAAGATATTTGGAAACAAAAATATGAAGATTGTTAGTATTTCAAATCTTTTTGAATTTTGAAAATCCATAAATGAGCAAAAAAGTTATTAAAAATTAAAAATTCTGATTCAATACGCAAACGGTGTTAAAATCATTTGTTTTGCCAACCACCAGATAAACAGATGTTAACGCGTGACGTCACGGCGATCTCTCCTATACCGCTTACAAGAATGAATTGATACTAATACAGATGTAACCTGTGACCATTCCGCATCTTCAAACATCACCTGACCTCAGTTTGACCTTGACCTTGACCTCATTGTGGACTTAGGTTGCTTTATATGGGCCATCTCTTGGTTAACCAAATGGGATCGTTTCGTCTAGCATTAATACCACTTACAGGAATGAATTGATACTTATAAAGATGTATTTGTTTGTTTTGGGTTTAACGCGGTTTTTCAAAAGTATTTCAGTCATGTAACGGCGGTAATACAGATGTAACCTGTGACCATTCCTCATGTTCAAACATCACCTGACCTCAGTTTGACCTTGACCTCATTTTGGACTTGGGTTGCTTTGTATCAACAAGGATGCCACCGGGGGCATCAAGCGTTTATTGAACGCAGCTCCTTGTTTGTCATTGGTCATTAACATTTTTATTATTATTACTCTAAAGATCACAATTTTGTCCCAGTCTAAATGAAACTTAGTCAGAATGTTTGCCTTTGAAAAGTTTTGGATTAATAATTTAAAACTGGGTCATGTAGGTTCAGAAACAAGGCCACTAGGTCAAATTATATAAAAAAAAAGCAACATTTTTATCAAAATTTTAAAAACTAACTTCAATGAAATTCAGTCTAGCATTGTATCTGCAAGCACCAGCACACATATCAGACTTCAAATTTTCAAGAAGCTGAATTTAGAGCTGAGATTGAATTACAAGCCAGTTCAGAGATTTCAAAAGGTCTATCATCATGCTGACGATGGCCCAAGATACATAATAGCTCGAAATAGAAATATGAATTTCGATCTTTCAGCTGACTCTAATTTCAATTCCTGCTCCATATTCAGTATTTTTCTGTCGGTCCGAGTTGTTTTTCTTTTTGTTTGAATTTAAATCTTGGAGTTTGCTTGAAATTCAATGTCAGCTTGATATCTCATCCTTTTGAAAATGTTTATCTTTTACCTGTTTAAAAATTTTATACTGCTTTGAAATTCAGCTTTTTCGAAAGTTTAAATTTCAGTCTTCTAACAGGCTCGAAATTTCTTTAATTTGGGCTCAAATTTATCAATGAAGATTTGAGTTTCTATCTTCCATCTAGCTCCAGATTTTAACCAAACTCAAAATTCTGCCTTCTTGAATCTAAAATCAGCTAGTGACTAAATTGAATCAAATTAGGGAGTTTTTGCTAATTTCCATGGTGGGTTACTAAGTATAAGGAAATGCTTATATTCCTTCTCAATTAACATACTGTATTATGTAGGACATTGACTGGTGTACTAAAACTGGCCAGTGTCATTATTGTTATTATAATTAGTTCAGTAAAACATACAGTTGTTAGATTAGGCTTGAGGATGATAATTATGTTGTTACATGGCCAATCAGCACTGTTTCACTTTTTCTTCAAATTTTTGTAAACTAATAGCATTTTTGGCATTACTTCATCCATTCTAGTTTTATTACCTGGCACTTGTTATTCACACTATGAGTTAACTTCATATGCTTTACACATTTTTACATCATGCTTTACATCATTTCTCTTTTTGATAGATATCATGAAAGCTATTAAAGAAGTCCAGAGACAGAGTGAAACATTGGCAGTAGACAACAAAGATCTTAATGTTCATTAGTTTTAGACTTTACTAACTAAGGGATAGAGGGGTTTGAGAGACAGGCACTTACCTGAGTACAATTTCCAGCTCGATGGACTGTGGGTTTTAGTTGAAAAACACTTACCAGAGCACATTTTCACATCATGAGACAGTTGGTTGTAGGAGTCAAGCATGTGCATGAGTATAATTTCCAACTTTAAGGCCAGTCAGGTTTATGGACAAGCACGCACTAGAGTACAGTTTCTAACTAGAAGGATAATAGGGTGTTGGGGGACATGCACTTGTCGGAGTACAGTTCTTAACTGAAGGGACTGATAGGTGGGAATATCGGAGTACAGTTTGAACTGTAGGGATATTGGGGTGTGGGGACCAAGCACTTGCCGGAGTACAGTTTGAACTGTAGGGATATTGGGGTGTGGGGAACAAGTACAGTTTGAACTGTAGGGATATTGGGGTGTGGGGAACAAGTACAGTTTGAACTGTAGGGATATTGGGGTGTGGGAATGCCGGAGTACAGTTTGAACTGTAGGGATATTGGGGTGTGGGAATGTCGGAGTACAGTTTGAACTGTAGGGATATTGGGGTGTGGGAATGCCAGAGTACAGTTTGAACTGTAGGGATATTGGGGTGTGGGGAACATGCACAATTTGTGCCAAGACCTAAAGCTAAAACCCATTTTGCATCAATTTCATGGCCTTTATTATTTCATATAGTAATAAAGGTAATGAAGACTATTCTCAGTGCACCATAACATTCACCTAGGATGAGTAAGGGATTTTTAAGACAAGTAAATGCCACATTTATCTAACCATAACTACTTATGAATCTGACTTATTTATAATTGATTGGACAGAGGTTGTCATATAAAGTTGCATTTTATGTCATCTTAGTGCAGATTTTGTAATGTACAATTTTTATGACTAAGGTTTGCTATAATGTCTGTTAGTAGTAAGATATTGTTGGTCAGATTATGTATATTTTGCTATAGTACAGGGAGGACATTATCGTTTTCAAAAACAGGTAAAAAAAAAATTGACCCTACGCTTTAGGTTAAAGTATTCTTCTAGTTGACTTACAAGAATGCTTCAGATACATACAACAGGGCCTGCCAGTAAAGTTGTTTGGTATAAATTTTCTCTTGTCCATCCATACTTTACCTGCTGCAGATATCAGGAGGTAGAAGTAGAGAACTATTTTCATCAAGTTAACAGCGTGAGCTGCTCAATGGATCTCCAAATTATTCATACAGTTCATCCAGAGCATCTAATGTAGAGGTATAAAATGAACTGCTCAGTGAGTCTCCAGGTTTATCAATAGATTGTTTATACTGGTCCTTCTGGACATCTTAATGTAGAGGTATAAACTGAACTGCTCAGTGAGTCTCCAGGTTTATCAATAGATTGTTTATACTGGTCTTTCTGGACATCTTAATGTAGATGCATAAACTGAACTGGTCAGTGAGTCTACAGATTTATCAATAGAATGTTTATACTGGTCCTTCTGGACATCTTAATGTAGAGGTATAAACTGAACTGCTCCGTGAGTCTCCAGATTTATCAATAGATTGTTTATACTGGTCTTTCTGGACATCTTAATGTAGAGGTATAAACTGAACTGCTCAGTGAGTCTCCAGATTTATCAATAGATTGTTCATACTGGTCTTTCTGGGCATCTTAATGTAGAGGCATAAACTGAACTGCTCAGTGAGTCTCCAGATTTATCGATAGAATGTTCATACTGGTCTTTCTGGGCATCAAATGTAGAGGTATAAATTGAACTGTTCAGTGATCTTCAAATCATTCAATAGCTTGTTGTTACCGGTCTGTAGATGCATAAAGTGAACTGATCAGTGAGTCTCCAGGTTTATCATTAGATTGTTCATACTGGTCTTTCTAGACATCTTCATGTAGATGTATCAACTGAACTGCTCAGTGAGTCTCCAGATTTATCAATAGATTGTTCATACTGGTCTTCCAGCGCATTTAATGTAGATGCATAAACTGAACCACTTAATGAGTCTCCAGATATATCAATAGATTGTTCATACTGGTTCCAGACGAATGGATTATAAACTGAATGCCCAGGATTCCAATTATCATAGATTGTCATACTGGTCTTCGGAATCTTAAATGATAACTGAACTGTCATTGATCTCCAGGTATCAATAATTGTATAGCTTTGCTCTAATGTGAGGTATAATTGAATGTTCACTGATCTTTCGATCATTCAATAGATTGTTACTATCGGTCTTTCTGGGCATATTAATGTAGATGTATAATCTGAACTGCTCAGTGAGTCTCGAGATTTATCATAGATTGTTCATACTTGTCCTTTCTGGACATCTTAATGTAGATGCATAAACTGAACTGCTCAATGAGTCTCCAGATTTATCAATAGATTGTTCATACTGGTCTTTCTGGACATCTTAATATAGATGCATAAACTGAACTGCTCATTGAGTCTCCAGAATTATCAATAGATTGTTTATACTGGTCTTTATGGACATCTTAATGCAGAGGTATAAAATGAATGGCTCAGGGAGAGTCCAAATTATTCAATAGATTGTTCATACTGGTCTTTCTGGACATCTAATGTAGATGTATAAACTGAACTGCTCAGTGAGTCTCCAGATTTATCATTTGATTGTTCATACTGGTCTTTCTGGGCATCTTAATGCAGAGATATAAAATAAATGGCTCAGTGAGGGTCCAAATTATTCAATAGATTGTTCATACTGGTCTTTCAGGGCATCTACTGTAGATATATAAACTGAACTACTCAGTGAGTCTCCAGATTTATCAATAGATTGTTCATACTGGTCTTCCAGGGCATCTTAATGTAGAGGTGTAATCTGAACCACTTAATAAGTTCCAGATTTATCAATAGATTGTTATGACCCCCTTCAAAGAAGGAGGGGTATATTGTTTTGCAGATGTCGGTCAGTCTGTCCGTCGGTCGGATGGTCTGTATGTAGACCAATCCATTTCCGGATGATAACTTAAGAACGCTTTGGCCTAGAATCATGAAAATTAATAGGGAGGTTGGTCATCACCAGCAGATGACCCCTATTGATTTTGAGATCTGTATGTCAAAGGTCAAGGTCACAGTGACCCTGATTAGTAAAACGGTTTCCAGATGATAACTCAAGAACGCTTGGGCCTAGGATCATGAAAGTTGATAGGGAGGTTGGTCATCACCAGCAGATGACCCTATTGATTTTGAGGTTAGTATGTCAAAGGTCAAGGTCACAGTGACCCTGAACAGTAAAATGGTTTCCGGATAATAACTCACGAATGCTTGGGCCTAGGATCATGAATGTTGATAGGGAGGTTGGTCATGACCAACAGATGACCCCTATTGATTTAGAGTTCAGTATATCAAAGGTCAAGGTCACATTTGCCAGGAACAGTTAAACGGTTTCTGATCTTCTTGTCCAAAACCACAGGGCCTAGGGCTTTGATATTTAGTATGTAGCAAAATCTAGTGGTCCTCTACCAAGATTGTTCAGATTATTTCCCCGGGGTCAAATATGGCCCCACCCCGGGGGTCACATGGTTTATATAGACTTACATAGGAAATAACTTTGAAAAACGTCTTGTCCAAAACTGCAGGTCCTAGGGCTTTGATATTTTGAATATGACATCATCTAGTGGGCCTCTGCTAAGATTGTGACCCCGCCCTGAAGGTCACATGGTTTACATAGACTTATATAGGGAAAAACTTTGAAAATCTTCTTGTCCAAACCACAAAGACTAGGGTTTTGATATTTGTAATGTATCATCATCTAGTGGTTCTCTACCAAGTTTGTTCAAATTATCCTTCTAGGGTCAAATATGTCCCCACCCCGGGGGTCACGTGGTTCATATAGACTTAAATAGGGAAAAACTTAAGTCTTCATGTCTATAACCTACATCATTCAAATTTGTACCACATGTATTGTTTTAAGTGGCAAGTTGAAGCTTGACATGAGTTGACCTTGATCTTGACCTAGTGACCTACTTTCACATTTCTGTAGCTACAGCCTTCAAATTTGGACCACATGCTTAGGTGTGTGTACCGAAACACTTTGACCTTTTTATTGACCTAGTGACTACTTTCACATTTTTGAAGATACAGGCTTCAAATTTGGACCAAATGCATAGTTTTGTGTTTTGAAATAAAATTTGACCTTGATTTTGACCTAGTGACCTACTTTCACATTTTTCAAGCTACAGCCTTCAAATTTAGACCACATGCATAGCTTTGTGTACCGAAATGGGACTTTGATCTTCAGATTGACCTAGTGACCTACTTTGACATTTCTGAAGCTACAGGCTTCAAATTTGGACTGCATGCATATTTTTGTGTTCTGAATTGAAATTTGACATTGATTTTTACCTAGTATCTACTTTCACATTCCTCAAGCTACAGCCTCCAAATTTGAAGCACATGCATAGTTCTGTCTACCGAAATGAACTTTGACCTTGAAATTGATCTAGTGACCTACTTTCACATTTCTCAAGCCACAGCTTTCAAATTTGGACCACATGCACAGTGTTTTGTACCGAAATGAAATTTAACCTTGATTCTGATCTTGAGCTAGTCTTGAAATTTGGAACATTAAAAAATGGCTCAGTGGTCGGTGCCAAGATCACTCTGTGATCTCTTGTTAGGTTAATAGGTTAAAGGTCAAGGTCAGATTGGACCAGAACAGTTGAACTTTTGTTTACAGTGAGCTTATAATTTCTGTTCCTTGTGCAATTACTGAATGCATCAAGGGAGGCATTTTGTGTTCGACGAGCTCTTGTTCATACTGGTCTTTCTGGGCATCTTAATGCAGAGCTATAAAATGAATGGCTCAGTGACAGTCCAAATTATTCGATAGATTGTACATACTGGTCTTCCAGGGCATATTAATGTAGAGGTATAAACTGAACCACTTATTGAGTTTCCAGATTTATCAATAAATTGTTCATACTGGTTTTCCAGGGCATCTAATGTAGATATATTAACTGAACTGCTCAGTAAGTCTCCAGATTTATCAATAGATTGTTCATACTGGTCTTTCTGGACATCTTAATGTAGAGGTATAAAATGAACTGGTCATTTAGTCTCCAGGTTTATCAATAGATTGTTCATACTGGTCTTTCTGGATATCTTAATGTAGATGCATAAACTGAACTGCTCATTGAGTCTCCAGGTTTAGCAATAGATTGTTCATACTTGTCTTTCTGGGGATCTAATGTAGAGGTATAAATTGAACTGTTAAGTGAATTTCAGATCATTCAGTAGAGTGTTACTATAGATCTTCTTGGGCATCTTAATGTAGATGTATAAACTGAACTGCTCAGTGAGTCTCCAGATTTATCATAGATTGTTCATATTTGTCCTTTCTGGACATCTTAATATAGATGAATAAACTGAACTGCTCATTGAGTCTCCAGATTTATCAATAGATTGTTCATATTGGTCTTGCAATCCATCTGTGGGTCGGTCCATCAATCTGTCTCACACTTCATTTCCGATCAATAACTGGAGAGCTATTTGACATAGAACCTGCAAAGTTTACAGGGTGATAGGGCTATTGTGTAGATGACCCCTTTTGTTTTTCGGGTCACTTCATCAAAGGTCAAGGTCACATGGGCCTGAACATGAAAAACCATTTCCAATCAAAACACTTGACCCAGAATGTAGAAACTTCATAGAATGATTGGACATTCAGAGTAGATGACCCCTATTGATTTTTGGGTGACTTGATTAAAGGTCAAGGTCACAGGGACCAGATGGAGAACCACTTGACCCAGAATGTTGAAACTTCATAGGATGAGTGGACATACCAAGTAGATGATCCCTATTCAGTCATTAAAATAGAAAAAGTGGAAACTCCACAGGCCATTAAGCCAATCATCAGTGTCTCTTTGACTTTGGCTCCTGTCCCCTATTGACTTCTTGCCTATTGCTACTAAGCTTTGGGGGAGACATGCTTTTCTACAAAAACATATTCTAGTTATTTAATAGATTGTTCAGATTGGTCTTCCATGGCATTCTAATGTAGACGTAGAAAGTAAATCATTGTGGATCTCCAAATTTGTCAATAGATTCCCCACAAAGTTCACTTGGTCTAGTTATTCAGACCAAACCACTTTAGTATGTAAAGGTTTTTTTAGATTTCTTATGAACAGCCTGATAGATCTTCTGCCAGTATCCTATAATGGAACTCCCTCATCATATAAATCACTCTTATTATACGCCTGAAGGGATGTATTATGTTATACCCTCTGTGTCTGCCCGTCCGTTAGCAATTTCGTGTCCGCTCTGTAACTCTTGAACCCCTTGAAGGATTTCGAAGAAACTTGACACAAATGTTTACCTCATTGAGACGACATGCAGAGTGCATGTTCTGGATGGCACGCTTCAAAGTCAAGGTCACACTTGGGGGTCAAATGTCATATGACTTTGTTTCGTCTCTTGAACTGCTTGAAGGATTTCAACGAAACTTGGCACAAAAGTTCACCACATCAAGACAACTTGCAGAGCGCATGTTTCGGATGGATTCAAGGTCAAGGTCACACTTAGGGGTCAAAGGTCATATGACTTTATTTTGTGTGTATATTGCTCTGCATTGCGGTGCTCTTGTTTTTATTTGGCAGATCCCTTTTTTAGCCCACCATCATCAGATGGTGGGCTATTCAAATCACTCTGCGTCCGTGGTCCGACGTCCGTCCTTCCGTCCTTTCGTCCTTCCGTTAACAATTTCTCGTTATCGCATCTCCTCAGAAACTACCAGGGGGATTTTGACCAAACTTTGTCAGAATGATGTATTGGTACCCTAGTTGTGTCCCCCTGAAAATCAGACTGGTTCAACAATTCTTTAGTGAGTTATGGCCCTTTGTTTATTTCTATAATTTACATAGATTTATATGGGAAAAACTTGAAAATCTTCTTGTCCAAAACCACAGAGCCTAGAGCTTTGATATTTGGTATGAAACATCATCTAGTGGTCCTCTACCAAAATGATTCAAATTATTTCCCTGGGGTCTAATATGGCCCCGCCCCGGGGGTCACATGGTTTATATAGACTTATATAGGGAAAAACTTTGAAAAACCTCTTATTCAAAAACACAGGGCCTAGGGCTTTGATATTTTGTATGCGACATTATCTAGTGGTCTTCTACTAAGATTGTTCAAATTATTCCCTAGGGTCAAATATGGCCCCGCCCCGGGGGTCACATTGTTAACATAGACTTATATAGGGAAAAACTTTGAAAATCTTCTTGTCCAAACCACAAAGCCTAGGGCTTTGGCATTTGTAATGTAGCATCATCTAGTGGTTCTCTACCAAGTTTGTTCAAATCATCCCCTAGGGTCAATTATGGCCCCGCCCTGGGGGTCACATGGTTCATATAGACTTATATAGGGAAAAGCTTTTAAAATCTTCTTGTCAATAACCTACAACATTCAAGTTTGGACCACCTGTATGGTTTTGAGTGGCAAGATGAACCTTGACACGAGTTGACCTTGATTTTGACCTAGTGACCTACTTTCACATTTCTGTAGCTACAGCCTTCAAATTTGGACCACATGCATAGTTTTGTGCACTGAAAAAAACTTTGACCTTGATATTGACCTAGTGACCTACTTTCACATTTTTGAAGGTACAGGCTTCAAATTTGGACCACATGCATAGTTCTGTGTTCCGAAATAAAATTTGACCTTGATTTTGACCTAGTGACCTACTTTCACATTTCTCGAGCTACAGCCTTCAAATTTGGACCACATGCATAGTTTTGTGTTCCGAAATGAAATTTGACCTTCATTTTGACCTAGTGACCTACTTTCACATTTCTCAAGCTACAGCCTTCAAATTTGGACCACATGCATAATTTTGTGTACCGAAACAAACTTTGACCTTTACATTGACCTAGTGACCTACTTTCACATTATTGAAGATACAGGCTTCAAATTTGGACCACATGCATAGTTCTGTGTTCCAAACTAAAATTTGACCTTGATTTTGACCTAGTTACCTACTTTCACATTTCTCGAGCTACAGCCATCAAATTTGGACCTCTTGCATAGTTTTGTGTACCGAAATGAACTTTGACCTTAAGATTGACCTAGTGACCTACTTTCACATTTCTGTAGGTACAGGCTTCAAATTTAGACGTACATGCATAGGATTGTGTACCGAAGCAAACTTTGACCTTGACATTGACCTAGTGACCTACTTTCACATTTTTGAATATACAGGCTTTAAATTTGGACCACATGTATAGATTTGTATTCTGAAGTGTAATTTGACCTTGGTTTTGACCTAGTGACCTATTTTCACATTTCTAAAGCTACAGCCTTCAAATTTGGACCACTTGCATAGTTTTGTGTACCAAAATAAACTTTGACCTTAAGATTGACCTAGTGACCTACTTTCAAATTTATCAAATTACAGCCTTCAAACTTGATGCACATGCATAGTTTTGTGTACAAAGAACTTTGTCCTTGAAATTGATATAGTGACCTACTTTCACATTTCTCAAGCTACAGGTTTCGAATTTTGACCACATGCACAGTGTTTTGTACGGAAATGAAGTTTGACCTTGAGCTAGTCAATAAGTCTTAAAATTTTGGAATTCTCAAAAATGGCACATTGGTGGGCGCCAAGATCACTCTGTGATCTCTTGTTGTTCACTTACAATATTTTTTTTTAATTACTTCCCTTTTTATTTACTATAAATAGCTTATTTTGTAACTTTTTTATTATTGGCCGTAGGGAAAAACCGAGACCACTTTCCTGTGGTTTATCATGGATGGCACCTCCAATGTTTTGGTGTATTTTGACATATCTGTACCTGGTAAGGATTTTTTCTGTGCACTTGGAATTTTTTTTTAATTTCTTCCCTTTGTTGTTCCTGTCCTTTGGGCTTCAACAGTCAAGTTCTTTAAATTTTGCTCCCATCCTCTGATATAACCCTTTGGTCACACTAAGGGGTCAAAGGTCATATCTTTGGGGGTATATTGCTCCCCATTGCTGTGCTCTTGTTAGATCTCTCTTGATGGATCTTTTTCAATAGTTCTTTTGGAAGCACCACAAGTGTTTCTTTATTTATCTTAATGTAAAGTGTGATGATTGAGACCTCATTTTTCTGTAAATAGTTTCACCCACAAAATAGCAGGATAAAAGATATCATTACTGTAAATTTGAAAACATCTGCTACTTGTTTAATCAATCTTTTTAAAATGTTTCCTAAAGGTTACATTATAAGCAATGTATTTCACAAGCTTATTATACTGCAATAGTGTCCAGCCACCTGAGCTGATTTTTTTCCCATATAAATAAAATAATAAATACCTCTCTATTGCAATGAATTGATTTCAGTACCCTTTTTTTTGAAAAAAAAATATAGCCACCCTTTTGCAATATTTTTGTTGACTTCCTTTTGTCCTTCTTGTGTTTAGAAACAGTTTACAGAAGATTTTATGTTATTTAATGCACATTGTTTTGTTAAATGACTGAATGTTTATAAGTGCAGTGTGACAAACAGTAATACTACATATTATTATTCAACTTTACAATATTACACACTGTATTAGATCAATTGCAAACATTTTCATTTTTTTTTCATGTAGTTCATGTAGAGTAGAAGCCCGGAACATCATTAGATGTTAAGCGTTGACGCTCCTTAGGCCCATTTGTATTTGTTTTCCCAATTTGGTAACATCATATGAAACAGACAGAGCTAATACAAAACATAACTGAGCCAATATGAGAAAAACAGGGCCAATACGAAAAAACAGGGCCAATACGGAATTCAAGCATTTTGATTGGTTCAAAAGAGAGGGCCAATACGGAGAAGCCACTTCCGTTTGATTTTTAAATGACGCCATTTTGTTTTACATCAGAGTTATAGATTACATTTTTTTTTTCACATTTTAATAAAAAAAAGTCATCCAACATGTTTGAATTTAATAACCAAGTATGACTGAGCGGGATGTACGTCTTCGGAGATTACAACGGTACTTTCGCTTATTCGGTATTGTGTAAAATGCAAGTGTTTCCTGTCAGAAATTCTAGCAGTTGTCAAGGAAAATAATAAGAAAATATGGAAACTCAGATTAATTAAAAGGATGAGACTTATCTTTAACAGACATTTTGATAGTGTGGACTATTTGTGCAATGATAAATAGCGATTCAAGTGCTGGAAAGTGGATGAATAAATTGGCGAACAAGAGTGTCAGTTGTGAACTGCAAACAATTTCGGATAAGAATTAAACGAGGCATGGGACTATATAATATGTGCTTGATTGGTTGTATTATCTTGATCAACACATATGTGTATAATTTTGTGTCTCGTTGCTTGCAGCCTAAAAGGAAACGACTTTTAAAGCAGTTTTTATCACAGTTCAAATGGTATGGTACTCGCTAAAGAAAATAAATAGGAATTCCAAAAAATAAGGTATGTTCTAGTTACTCTTGATTTTGTCGCATTAAAAGTATCTTTCAAAATTATTCTCAAGTACCTACATACAACTCATTCTGTTTTACTGGCGAAAATGATCATGATTTCGAAAATACGTCTAAACTGTAAACAACTTGTCAAAGACTGACACGATTTTTCACCTGAACGTGCATAGCTGTCATAAGGTAACTCACAGAGTTCTTATACTGTTACCGCCAACAGTTGAAAGTTGAATAATAATATTATCATTAATCAAGCGATTTCATATTGGCCTAGTTATTTGTCCTCGGGCAGTCGTATTGGCCCTCGGCCTACGGCCTCGGGCCAATACGACTACCCTTGGACAAATAACAAGGCCAATATGAAATTGCTTGATTAATAACATTATATTATAAAGGGAGTGAAGAAGATAATGGGATAAAAATCAATCGAACTTAATGACATTGTTTAACTGGAATATAGTTGTCAGTATTTATGAGCATGCATTAAAACCTAACTAATAAGTCTCTTGTTCGTTCATCTGATTTTTTGAAAAAAAAAATGATGAGTTATTGCCATCACTTGATTGGTGTCGGCGTCGGCGTCTGCGTCGGCATTGCCTGGTTAAGTTTTATGTTTAGGTCACCTTTTCTCCTAAACTATCAAAGCTATTGCTTTGAAACTTGGAACACTTGTTCACCATCATAAGCTGACCCTGAACAGCAAGAAACATAACTCCATCCTGCTTTTTGCAAGATTTATGGCCCCTTTTAGACTTAGAAAATATCAGATTTCTTGGTTAAGTTTTATGTTTAGGTCAACTTTTCTCCTAAACTATCAAAGCTATTGCTTTAAAACTTGCAACACTTGTTCACCATCATAAGCTGACCCTGTACAGCAAGAAACATAACTCCATCCTGCTTTTTGCAAGAAATATTGCCCCTTTTGAACTTAGGAAATATCAGATTTCTTGGTTAAATTTTATGTTTAGGTCAACTTTTTCTCTTAAACTATCAAAGCTATTGCTTTGATACTTGCAACACTTGTTCACCATCATAAGCTGACCCTGTACAGCAAGAAACATAACTCCATCCTGCTTTTTGCAATAATTATTGCCCCTTTTGGACTTAGAAAATCAGTTTTCTTGGTTGAGTATTATGTTTAAGTCAGCTTTTCTCCTAAACTATCAAAGCTATTGCTTTAAAACTTGCAACAGTTTTTCACCATCATAAGCGGACGCTGTACATCAAGAAACATAACTCTGCTTTTTGCAAGAATGATGGCCCTTTTTAGACTTAGAAAATCATGGGTAGGACAATATTTCTATTATACAAAAAAATCAGATGAGCGTCAGCACCCGCAAGGCGGTGCTCTTGTTAATAATGAAGCGGCTTCATTATTGAATTGATAACCATATCATTGGCCTCTTTTTCAACAGTAAAGTACATCTTCACCAACTGTTTATTAAATTGCCCACAACTGTATTATAATTGAGTCCACTGATGGTGTTTGGAGTTGTAACAGACCATGTATTGGTTGTGGTTATGTCATGTAGCCTCCCCCATTTCAATGTTTTACATGGTATGACAGAGGAGGTCAGCATGTTTTGTCTGATTACACACTAAGTCTTGCACTTTTAAAAGCACTTGTAGGTATTGACGCACATGTTGACACAGTTACATTTGTTACATGATGGAGTAATTACTGCACTTAAGATACATTTAAAATGACGTCAGAAAAGACTTTTTACCGCTTTAAAGGGGAAAAAAACAAGGTGTTTAATATGCTTTAATCTTTTAAACAGTGGAGAGATTAATTTTCCTTAGATATATGTATTCATGATTGTGTAAAAAAATTTACTTGTGTATGATAAAGGCTTTCTGAATTTTTATGCCCCTGGCATCTACTGATGCGGGAGGCATATATTGATTGTCCTGTCTGTCCTTCAGTTCGTCCGTCTGTATGAGGTTAACCAAATGGGACCGTTTCGTCTAGCATTAATACCCCTTACTAGAATGACTTGATACTAATGCAGATGTAACCTGTGACCATTCCTCATCTTCAAACATCACCTGACCTCAGTTTCACCTTGACCATGACCTCGTTTTGGACTTGGGTTGCTTTGTATTGACCATCTCTTGGTTAACCAAATGGGACCGTTTCGTCTAGCGTCAATGCCCCTTACTGGAATGACTTGATACTAATGCAGATGTAACCTGTGACCATTCCTCATCTTCAAACATCACCTGACCTCAGTTTCACCTTGACCTTGACCTCGTTTTGGACTTGGGTTGCTTTGTATGGACCATCTCTTGGTTAACCAAATAGGACCGTTTCGTCTATCATCAATACCCCTTACTAGAATGACTTGATACTAATGCAGATGTAACCTGTGACCATTCCTCATCTTCAAACATCACCTGACCTCAGTTTGACCTTGAACTTGACCTCTTTTTGGACTTGGGTTGCTTTGTATTGACAAGGATGCCACTGGGGGCATCAAGCATTTATTGAACGCAGCTTCTTGTTTTTATCTCATATGAAGGTGAGCTTATATGTAATCATTAATTTGTATCCATTCTTTCTGTCCATCAACATCTGCTTTAAACAACTCCTGAACTTCTCATACAAATTCATGGAATTAGGAAGAAAACAACCTTTAATTGTAGCGATTTGGCTTAAGAGTTAGGTCCCTGTTTCGGAGAAGAAAGTTCGAACATCACTAAATCATAGAAAGTAAGAATGGTTTTACATGAAAATTAAACAGCATATAAAACATTTATATTATTCTACAAAACCACTGTCAATTCACTCACATATTTATTGAATTTTGGAAAGGGACTGCATGAAGGGGCCACACTTTTGGACTGTTCAACACCTTTAAAAACACCATTTTTAAAAAAGCTGTTACATGTCTTCGTTTTGATGTATTTGCAACAATGTACGAGTGCTTAAACTTTACTCACTAGGTTAAACATCTATTTTGACAATTGTTTACTTTTCTTTCTTTACAAATGGCATTCTTTTTTAAAGGGGGACAACTCTTTTAGAATATTTTAAGTATCCAATTCTACAGGACAGAACGGTAAAAATATATTGGACAGAATGGTTTGTTTATAAAGATGTTGTTTGTTTACTAAAAATTTCTGTGGTTTTGTGATATACTGCTTACTACTGAACTGTTCAATGGATTCAACTGAATTTGGCCAGAAATGTTGGCATGGCAAGGGGATGGTGTTGCCTTTGAGGTGTAGTAGATAGACTTCTTCCCAAGAAAATACTGTGGACGGGGTTCAGAATCTAAATTGTCTGTAAATATTTACCTGGCAATCATGTATATTCCGTATGTTTTCATAAATTAATTTTCGGAGTCCGGACCTAAATAACGATATAACTGTTGAAAAACCAATACAGCAACTATACATTTCTTAACATCATCATGTTGCATGTGCAGATATAACTTTGCAGACAAAACATTCAGCAACCAATCACAGGGTTGTGGGTTCGAGTTCTCTATCTGACCATATTTTTTTTCTTTTCTGTTTCATTTGTAAACTTAATAGTTGGGAAGATTGTCACATTTATCATGATTCATTGTTCATTTATTAAAATACTCTACTTTAAAACATTCTTCTAGGTAAATATCAATAAACAGTTATACAAAATGTCAACTAAAATCTGCAAGTCCTGGACAAGTGTTTGATCATTCAACGGACAATTCAAGGAACTGGCATCTCTAAAAATGATATGTATCGTAAATAAAGTAAGAACAAAAGTAATATTGACACAATTACATTGCATTGAATTTAAAAAAGATGGTCTGAACTGAATTCGAACCCATTGTAATGTGTGTAGAAGGGGGAGAGCTTACCACTACACCACAGTTTCATTGGTTAACTGTATCGGTTATTTTAATTAATGTAGATATTTTCAGGATACAAATATCCAGTAAAAGAATGAAATCACCTGAAAATATTGGCGAGTCAGTTCTTACAGACAATGCTGAGAAAATGAGGGGCAAGATGATGTAAAAACATAGCATTTGAATAAATTGACAGAAGCAATCTATATATAGCGGAAAACAATTAAATCTTGCAGAGAAAGTGAAACATTTATATATAGGAACACTTAATGACCTTTGTGGCTGGTATAAAGCTACAGTTACTGGTGTTAAAGCTCTAGTTTCAGTGCAGTGTTAAGTCACTAGGCTAAGTTATTACAATGACCCATTGACCGATGATTGAACCAAGAGATGTTCGATCAATCTACTAAGAATGATTTTTGCCATATTTAGACAAAATGGTTTAATGATGATAAAGCCTGAGTGAAGCTTGCAAGGGAGTTTAATGTTACATTAATAGAGATTTTATGCTATTACAATGCCCCCCTTCTTCGAAGGGGGGTATATTGTTTTGCAGATGTCGATCGGTCGGTCTGTATGTAGACCAATCAGTTCCCGGATGATAACTCAAGAACGCTTGAGCCTAGGATCATGAAAGTTGATAGGGAGGTTGGTCATCACCAGCAGATGACCCCTATTGATTTTGAGATCAGTACGTCAAAGGTCAAGGTCACAGTGACCCAGAACAGTTAAACTGTTTCTGGATGATTACTCAAGAAAGCTTTAGCCTAGGATCATGAAAGTTGATAGGGAGATTGTTCATGACAGCAGATGACCCCTATTGATTTTGAGGTCAGATGGTCAAAGGTCAAGGTCACAGTGACCCGGAACTGTTAAACAGTTTCCGGAAGATAACTCAAGAACACTTGGGTCTAGGATCAGGAAAATTGATAGGAGGCTGTTCATCACCAGCAGATGACCCTTATTAATTTTGAGATCATTAGGTCAGAGTTCAAGGTCACATTGGCCAGGAACAGTTAAACAGTTTCCGGATGATAACTCAAGGACGCTTAGGCCAAGGATCATGAAAGTTTATAGAGAGGTTAATCATGACCAGCAGATGACCCCTATTGATTTTGAGGTCAGTAGGTCAAAGGTCAAGGTTACAGTGACCCGGAACAGTTAAACTGTTTCCAGATGATTACTTGAGAATGCTTGGACCTAGGATCACGAAACTTGATAGGGAGGTTGGTCATGACCAGCAGATGACCCCTGTTGATTTTGAGGTCAATAGGTCAAAGGTCAAGGTCACATTGAACCAGAACATTAGAATTTTGTTTACAGTGAGCAAATATTTTCTGTTCCTTGTGCAATTACTGAATGCATCAAGGGGGGCATTTCATGTTCTACAAGCTCTTGTTTCATTTTATCTTTTTTTAGTTGGATAATTATATTTCATGTAAAATAAACTTTTTCTGCATGGTTTCAACAAGACTTAATGTAAAAAATATTGATATTTGAAAGAATTATGCAGACTTAGTTAATTTGGTAGGATTTCAGTCATTCAGCTGTCAAGAATTATCAACATAATTTCAACAACATTTTTGGAAATACACCAAATTTAGTATGTAAATACATGTACAGGTCCACTCAACTGCATGCACAAAAGATGGCCTGATGGTATAAAAGCAATACGATGCATGGACCTAATTTTACTTCACATATTAGACCTCATTAAATCAATGTTGTGCTTTTCTACATTTTTAGCTCGACTATACGAAGTATAAGGAGAGGTATCCTACTCGACCCGACTTCTTTCTGCGTCCCATTTGGTTAAAGTTTTTTACACTTTCTCTTTTTTCTACTTATCTCTGTAATAACTTGATGGATATGATTCAAACTTAAAATAGTTATTCCTCATCATCACCCACATCATCTGACATAAGGGTCATAACTCTTGCACCAATATTTCATGATTTATCCCACCTTTTCACTTAGATTTTAAGGTTAAAGTTTTGATGCACTCTCACTCTATCTCTTTAATAACTGAATGGATTTGATTCAAACTTAAAATAATTGTTCAGCATCATCACCCACATCATATGACGCAGGTGCATAACTCTGGCACAATTTTTTCATGATTTATTCCACCTTTTTACTTAGAATTTCAGGTTTAAGTTTTGATGCACTTGCAGTCTATTTCTGTTATTACTGAATGGATTTGATTCAAACTTAAAATAGTTGTTCAGCATCATCACCCACATCATACGACACAAGGTGCATAACTCTTGCATAAATTTTTATGAATTATTCCCCTTTTTAGCTTGACTATTCGAAGAATAGTCTAGCTATTCTACTCACCCTGGCGTTGGCGTCGACGTAGGTGTCGGCGTCGATGTCAACGTCACACCTTGGTTAAGTTTTTGCATGCAAGTACATACAGCTATCATTTAAAGGCATATAGCATTGAAACTTATTGTTTCTTTTTCGAGGTCAATTACCAACCTAACAGGGTCAAGTTCCATAACTATGACATGTATTTTGAGCAAATTATGTCCCCTTTTGGACTTAGAAAATTTTGGTTAAAGTTTTACATGCAAGTTACTGTCTCCAAAACTAATGCAGATATTGAATTGAAACTTCACATGTGTCTTTGGGGTTATAAAACTAGTTGATAACACCAAGTCCCATAACTCTGACCTTCATTTTGGTCAAATTATGCCCCCTTTTGGACTTAAAAAATTATGGTTAAAGTTTTGCGTGCAAGTACATACAGCTATTACTAAAAGGCATATAGATTTGAAACTTATTTTTTCTTTTTCAAGATCAGTTATCAACCTCACTGGGTCAAGTTCCATAACTCTGACATCTATTTTTGGTAAATTATGCCCGCTTTTGGACTTAAAAAATTCTGGTTAAAGTTTTACATGCAAGTTACTATCTCCAAAACTAATGCATATATTGAATTGAAACTTCACATGTGTCTTTGGGGTTATAAAACTAGTTGATAACACCAAGTCCCATAACTCTGACCTTCATTTTGGCTAAATTATGCTCCCTTTTGGACTTAAAAAATTATGGTTAAAGTTTTGCGTGCAAGTACATACAGCTATTACTAAAAGGCATATAGATTTTAAACTTATTTTTTCTTTTTCTAGGTCAATTACCAACCTCACTGGGTCAAGTTCTATAACTCTGACATGTATTTTGAGTAAATTATGCCCCCTTTTGGACTTAAAAAATTCTGGTTAAAGTTTTACTTGCAAGTTTCTATCTCCAAAACTAATGCATATATTGAATTGAAACTTCACATGTGTCTTTGGGGTTATAAAACTAGTTGATAACACCAAGTCCCATAACTCTGACCTTCATTTTGGCTAAATTATGCTCCCTTTTGGACTTAAAAAATTATGGTTAAAGTTTTGCGTGCAAGTACATACAGCTATTACTAAAAGGCATATAGATTTTAAACTTATTTTTTCTTTTTCTAGGTCAATTACCAACCTCACTGGGTCAAGTTCTATAACTCTGACATGTATTTTGAGTAAATTATGCCCCCTTTTGGACTTAAAAAATTCTGGTTAAAGTTTTACTTGCAAGTTACTATCTCCAAAACTAATGCAGATATTGAATTGAAACTTCACATGTGCCTTCGGGGTTATAAAACTAGTTGATGGCAGCAAGTCCCATAACTCTGATTTGCATTTTGGTCAAATTATGTCCCCCTTTGATCTTAAAACTCTTTTGATATTTAACCTTTTTTGGTAATATTTTTCTGCTTCTGGGACAATATTTCGAATAGTCAAGCTTGGCTGTCTTACGGACAGCTCTTGTTGCTTAGAATTTCAGTTTAAAGTTTTGATGCACTTTCACTCTATCTCTGTTATTATGAAATGCATTTGATTCAAACTTGAAGTAGTTGTTCCACCTTATCACTCACATCATATGACACAAGATGCATAACTGTGCACTAATATTTAATGAATTATGCCCCCTTTTTGCTTAGAATATACTTATATAGTGTTTTGATACACTTTATCTTTACCTCTGTTATTACTTAATATTTTTGACACAGACTGGGGCTGCTGTGCAATATCTTCATCCACCATTGGAGTCATTAAACATTCCACTGACAGCTCCAGTTTCCTCAGATGTGCCCAGTTTCACTATCCAGCATCGAAATAGTCGAGCGCGCTGTCTCCTGTGACAGCTCTTGTTATTGATATCTACCTGTACTGAATTACTTAGGTCAAGTTTTATGGCTCACTCTGCTTTGCAATACTTTTTAGCTCGACTATACGAAGTATAAGGAGAGCTATCCTACTCGCCCTGGCATCGGTGTCGGCGTCGGCGTCTTTCCGCGTCCCCACCTTGGTTAAAGTTTTGGTGCACTTTCTCTTTTTTCAACTTATCTCTGTAATTACATGATGGATTTAATTCAAACTTGAAATACTTATTCCTCATCATCATCCACATCATCTGACATAAGGGCCATAACTCTGGCACCAATATTTCATGAATTATCCCCCCTTTTCACTTAGATTTTCAGGTTAAAGTTTTGATGCACTTTCACTCTATCTCTGTTATTACTGAATGGATTTGATTCAAACTTAAAATAGTTGTTCAACATCATCACCCACATCATATGACACAAGGTGCATAACTCTGGCACCATTTTTTCATGAATTATTCCCCCTTTTTACTTAGAATTTCAGGTTAAAGTTTTGGTGCACTTTCACTCTACCTCTCTTATTACTGAATGGATTTGATTCAAACTTAAAATAATTGTTCAGCATCATCACCCACGTCATATGATACAAGATGCATAACTCTGGCACCATTTTTTCATGAATTATTCCCCCTTTTTACTTAGAATTTCAGGTTAAAATTTTGGTGCACTTTCACTCTACCTCTGTTATTACTGAATGGATTTGATTCAAACTTAAAATAGTTGTACAGCATCATCACCCACATCATATGACACAAGATGCCTAACTCTGGCACAATTTTTCATGAATTATTCTCCTTTTTACTTAGAATTTCAGGTTAAAGTTTTGGTGCACTTTCACTCTATCTCTGTTATTACTAAATGGATCTGATTCAAACTTAAACAATTGTTCAACATCATTACCCTTATCATATGATGCAAGGTGCATAACTCTGGCACCAATCTGTTATTAATTATTCCCCCTTTTTACTTAGAATTTTAGGTTAAAGTTTTGATGCACTTTCACTCTGTCTTTGTTATTACTGGATGGATTTGATTCAAACTTAAAACAGTTGTTCAACATCATCACCCACACTATATGACACAAGCTGCATAGCTCTGGCACCAGAATTTAATGAATTATGCCCCTTTTTGCTTAGGATATACTTATATAGTGTTTTGGTACATTTTATCTTTACCTCTCTTATTACTTTAAGTTGATATTTTTGACATAGACTCAGGCTATTGTGCAATATCTTCATCCACAATTGGAGTCATTAAACACTCCAGTGATAGCTCTAGTTTCCTCAGATATGCCCAGTTTCACTATCCAGCATCGAAATAGTCGAGCACGCTGTCTCCTGTGACAGCTCTTGTTTTGTTATGACAGTGATTATTGATAATTAACATGTAAAATGTTGTTGCTGATATGACTCGGGCATTAATTTTTAGCAAAGTCAAATGATATCAGATGTGACTTCTTTCCTTACTATCTGAAGCTCAAGTTTGAATACTTAAAACACAAACAGAAATGTTTACTAGCTCGTTCTGATGATTGAGAGTCAACAGATTTTATGGTCTATTAATTGGGGAAAATACAAACAAACAATTTTTGTGCTAGGCCTAAGTAGAACAAAACTCAGGATGTTTGTTGAGACTATGAAAAGAAATACAAATATTTCCTCTATATTTTGTACTTCTTGCCAATTTTATACAAATATCACTATGTCATCAGATTCTTGTTTTTTTCTTTAAGATCAGTTTTCATATTAAACTTTTGCCCTTAATTTGATATTCCAAATCTTACTTACCGTAACACTGCAAAATAGCTCCACTGTGCTCAGTTACAAAAGATTTGACTGTTTGTTTTGGGTTTTACGCTGTTTTTAGCCCACCATCATCAGATGGTGGGCTATTCAAATCACTCTGCGTCCGTGGTCTGTCGTCCTTCCGTCCGTCCGTCCGTCATTCCGTCCTTCCATTAACAATTTCTCGTTATCCCATCTCCTTAGAAACTACCAGGGGGATTTTGACCAAACTTTGTCAGAATGATGTATTGGTACCCTAGTTGTGTCCCTCTGAAAATCAGACTGGTTCAACAATTTTTGAATGAGTTATGGCCCTTTGTTTATTTCTATAATTTAGATAGATTTATATAGGGAAAAACTTTGAAAATCTTCTTGTCCAAAACCACAGAGCCTAGGGCTTTGATATTTGATATGAAGCATCATCTAGTGGTCTTCTACTAAGATTGTTCAAATTATCCCCCTAGGGTCAAATATGGCCCCGCCCTGGGGGTCACATGGTCAAATATGGCACCGCCCGGGGGTCACATGGTTTACATAGACTTATATTGGGAAAAAACTTTGAAAATCTTTTGGTCCAAACCACAAAGCCTAGGGCTTTCAGGGTTAGACACTAACTTATTTGAACAAGGTTCCCAAAGGAATCTCTACTTTTTAAATCTGGGGGTCCTCCTCAGGCTTTGGGATCCCTCATAATATGATATATAAAAACAATCACAACAGGTATCTTATGAGAAGTTACGGTCGTACTCTAGTGGGATTCGAACCCGCAACCTCTGTATTGAGTGGCTGACACCTTAACTACTACAGAAGAATGTATCCAAACTGATATCAATTTACATGTTTGCCAATGTCAAGACAAGGTCTCGACTTTGGAGACACTTGTATCTTATAGATATAATCATTGTCAAGTCTATTGTGACAACCACTAAAAATTATAATATCCAAAAAAAAAAAAATTCTTGAAATTCTTGACTTCTCTTCATATATTTTAAAATATAAAATCTTAATATTACCTGGCATTTATATTTCCGATGATGCAAAATTTATTGTAGTTTCTCTTTGAGGTTTGAAGATATAAAGTGTTAAAGTAAGGGAATTATATTTTTAGGCATAAAATTCTGTTTTTGATTACTTTCACATTGAAATTCATATACAATTTCATTTTGATGTTTGAAAGCTTGATTTATAGTTGATAGACTTCTCTTCTGAATCGGAATCGGTAAGTATTTATATAAAAAAAACAACCATCAAACTGAATAACACTACACAAATAACGGATCGTAAAATTTCTGAAAGTGCAAAAAGATCGCCGAGATAGAGACTCGTAACCGACTACAGTATTCTTGTGCTAAAAATTAAAATATTTTTAGATAATATTACGTAATATTTTGATGATCAAACGTCGGTACATCACGGGTGACTTCCGCTGCAATTAACTCTTAGGGTGTCATAAAATATTTGGAAGCCGCGGTCCTTCTGTTTTGATTAACACTTCCCGTTATGTAAGGCCATAAATTCCAAGCCATCGTGAACACAAATTGTTGTTCAGGGAAAATCTGCATGTATCACGCGTGACTTTCATGACCTAACACTTTTAAAAATACTTAGGTTGTTATTTTTAGAACGAGGAAAGTCCCGCGGCGCGAAACGGCCAGCTCAGTAATTTTCCATGACGTACTGGTAGCGTCGTGCACTTGTAGGAAAAAACCCCAGTGACGGTGTCTTTCTTTGCAAAGTACTCGATATATTTAAATAGTAACCACATGATCTTGTACGTAAATAATGATTACGAAATGCCATATTTTGAGTTAGTAAACATCCGGAATTTGTTTCTTTAGGAAAAGAACGATAAAGCGATTGATTATGAGACACGGGATAAAAACGATTCTGTTCAAATGGCCGTTAATCGGTATTATACGTTTCTATCGGGTTGATAGATACGGTGATAAACGTATCGATGTGGGAAAGGGTTAAAATATTTTTCAAACAGGTTTTATCTTTTACTTTTTAGATATCATTGACAAAAAATAGGTATCCAGCCGGAATCCCAGCTTTTAGAAGTTGGTGTTCCTCCTCAAAATTTGGGATCCTTGGGCCCCCGGGACACCGTTAGTGTCGAACCCTGGCTTTGGCATTTGTAATGTAGCATCATCTAGTTGTTTTCTACCAAGTTTGTTCAAATTATCCCCCTAGGGTCAAATACGGCCCCGCCCTGGGGGTCACATGGTTCATATAGACTTGTATGGGGAAAAGCTTTTAAAATCTTCCTGTCAATAACCTACAACATTCAGATTTGGACCACATGTATGGTTTTGAGTGGCAAGATGAACCTTGAAATGAGTTGACCTTGATTTTGACCTAGTGACCTACTTTCACATTTATGTAGCTACAGCCTTCAAATTTAAACCACATGCATAGGATTGTGTACCGAAACAAACTTTGACCTTGACATTGACCTAGTGACCCACTTTCACATTTTAGAAGGTACAGGCTTTAAATTTGGACCACATGCATAGGTTTGTGTTCTGAAGTTTAATTTGACCTTGATTTTGGCCTAGTGACCTACTTTCACATTTCTCAAGCTACAGCCTTCAAATTTGGACCACTTGCATAGTTTTGTGTACCAAAATAAACTTTAAGATTGACCTAGTGACCTACTTTCAAATTTCTCAAGCTACAGCCTACAAACTTGATGCACATGCATAGTTTTGTGTACAAAGAACTTTGTCCTTGAAATTGATCTAGTGACCTACTTTCACATTTCTCAAGCTACAGCTTTCGAATTTGGACCACATGCACAGTGTTGTGTACGGAAATGAAATTTGACCTTGAGCTAGTCATTAAGTCTTGAAATTTGGAACACTCAAAAATGGCACATTGGTGGGCGCCAAGATCACTCTGTGATCTCTTGTTCAACAGTATTTCAGTAATATAACAGCGGGCAATTAGACTAACCATTGTTCCTGGATTCTCTGTTCTCCGCAAGTTACACTGGAGTTACAAAAGATGAAATGTTTGAGGACGTTATTTAGGCTATTAAAATGAAACAAGTTACTTTATCTAATTTAAACTGAAGCAAAATGTCTCCTGGCAGAATAAAAAATTGGGAAGTTATTTATGTTTAGATTTGATGTAAGTTTAAGTACCAACAAAATGTCATGCAAAGAATGTTACAGTTACATTAATTGATCACACATTATTAGTATAGTATAACCATTAACAGTGACTTAGGTGATCCTCTAGTTGTCTTGCCCACTTTTAGTGGAAGCAGATTAAGATCCAAATTCCAAAGGTGGAGGCGGTGGCGGCAACAATTGGGAATAACTAAAAAAACATTTCATATATTTCTTTTAGACCTTGTAGGATGTTTTAGAAACTAGTTTTACATCCATCCCCATGGTGAGTCCTGGCCCCCTAGTGACCTTGATCTTGAAGAAAGTAGCATTTTTTTTAGATATTTTTGAGGCCTTTGAAAAGAATGAAAATTTCTTAAAAATCATTACATAATTATATTGCTTTGAACCTTGTAGGATGGTTCAAAAACTCATTTGACACCCCTATGGTGATTCCTAAATCTCTGGAAGATGGTTTTTAATTTCATGAGTCAAAGCTCCTGTGGACGAGACACTACAGGTGGTGGCCTTGTGTTAAACATGTCAGCCAGTGGGCAGTATGGAACAAGAGTAAATCAACAAGTTAACACTTACCTGATTGTGTCTTGGGGGCAGTGTCAAACAAGGACTTAGAGCAGTGTCGAACAAGCATAAACAAACAAGTAAACACAGTGGCCTAACTGTATCTTGGGGTGGTGTTTAAGAAGTGTAAACAAACAAGTAAACACTAGCTTAACTGCATCTTGGGGCAGTGTTGAACAAGCATAAACAAATAAGTAAACACTAGCTTAACTGCATCTTGGGGCAGTGTTAAACAAGCATAAACAAACAAGTAAACACTGGCCTAACTACCTCTTAATACAGTGCTGAACAAGCCTAAACCAACAAGTAAACACTGGCCTAACAATGTCTTGGGGCAGTGTTGAGCAAGCATAAAAGAAGCAAGTAATCACTAGTCTAAATGTCTTTGGGGCAGTGTCCCTCAAGGGTAAATCAGCAAGCAAACACTGGTCTTATTGCATCTTTGGACAATGTCAAACAAGCATAAACAACAAATAAACACTAGCTTGACTGCATCTTGGGGCAGTGTCAAACAAGCATAAATAAACAAATGAACAGTGGCCTGACTGCATCTTGGGGCAGTGTCAAACAAGCATAAATAACATGTAAACACTAGCTTTGCTGCGTCTTGGGACAGTGTCTGACAAGCATAAATGAACAGTGGCCTGACTGCATCTTGGGGCAGTGTCAAACAAGCATAAACTACAAGTAAACACTAGCTTGGCTGCATCTTGGGACAGTGCCAAACAAACATAAACAAACAAGTGAACAGTGGCCTGACTGCATCTTGGGACAGTGTCAAACAAACATAAACAACAAGTAAACACAAGGTTGGCTGTATCTTGGGACAGTGTCAAACAAGCATAAACAAACAAGTGAACAGTGGCCTGACTGCATCTTGGGACAGTGTCAAATGAGCATAAACAAACACTAGCTTTGCTGCATCTTGGGGCAGTGCCAAACAAGCATAAACAAATAAGTAAACGGTGGCCTGACTGCATCCTGGGGCTGTGCCCCTCAAGTGCAAATCAACAAGCAAACACTGCTCTGACTGCATCCTTGGTCTGTGTTAGTCTGACTGCATCTTGTTAGGCTGTGTCAGACAATTGCAAAGTAACATTTAGCAACCACTAGTCACTGTGGCTTAATGCAGTGTCAGACAAGCGTGAACAAACAGTTAACCGACACACACACTTTTACTGCTACACAATTCTTAGATGAATAAAAGGAAAAGGATATATAACATATGACATAGAAAATTTGCAACTCAGTACTGACCTGATTATCAACATTTAGGTTTTTATGCTAGCTTTTCTTAGTCAATTATGTATGACATACCTAATTTGGTAACAGCTTGGAAAAAAAGAACACTATTTCCTTTGATTTTTGCACCACAGACATAGCTTTTGCCTGATGTTGACACGCAGCAGGAGACTACATTATTACAGGGGATTTAGTATAGTCCTAATATTCTTTTCCAGACAACTCGCCAACCTGATTCTGGAAAGCTTTCATGTTACCTGCTCAGGTGAGGGATTCAGGTCAATATGGCCAGACTTTGGTCAGTTAGAAAATTTTTGTGTTTTAATAAAGCACTTAATTGTCTGTTTGGTATAATGAGGTGAATATTGTGTAGTTTTTACTGGAAAATGCAGAAATGCTGGTCAGTTTATACATCTGTGGATTAAGTTGTAGACATCTTCAAGTTCTTTAGTCTTTTGATGGCAGGTTATAAAGTGACTTAATTCAAGTTATTCTATAAATAGTTAAATCCAAGTGGTTACAAAGGGTACATCCCATATCCTAAGCTTATAATTTATGTCTTGTCAAATGTACCTCTATGTAGCTTGAATAACTTCATTGCTGCTGTAACCAAGTTGATTTCCATAGATTTTTGTAATTTCAAAATAATGAAACAAAGGGCATCAGGTACTCTTTGTTAGTGTAAATCATGTTTGGGCGTGCAACAAGGGGAATATCCCTGTCCTTTATTGTTTTATTAATTACAGGTGGTTAGGTTTAGATATTATCTTAATGATTTGCTATTATTCAGGAAAAAATGACAATTGCTCTGCTTCTTTAAATCTATTGTTACCTTTGTATTGTATAGCAAACATTATGATTTTGCGGCTCATCCAACAAATTCAACTCTCTATTTATGTGGAGTTCATTCAGTGTATTATTACAGTAACCCACTTAAAATTTCAGTCATCCGGATAGAATAATGTTTTGTGCTTACGACTACAGGGAATTAAGAACAGCTTTTAAGAGATTATACCCCTAATTTGAAGTTATTTAAATCTGATGATGTTCGCAACATATTGCTGTCCAAGTAACTGGTTATATGCCTGCAGCAAAAGCCTTTCCTGCACAAAATTTTGTTTATTTCTGTACCTTCTCCAAACAAATGTGTTGGAGAGGACCAGTGGAGTCAACCTGTAACTTAGATGAAAAAAACTTCTAGTGTGAACTTTAAGGATTCCAGAGAACTTTATACACATGGTCACTATCATCATCACAGTGTAGATATGTGTGACATAATTATTTTTTTCTGAGTTGATCATGGAATTGCAGTGCTCTGCTCTTGTGTAAATACACTGTTATTGGAACAGTTTTAACTTAATTATGATGAAACTGCATACATTGTCATTAAAAATCTTTTTGAAATGTAGATTTGTGTGAATTTATTTATCAGTATCAGTCCAAGCAATGCAGGGTTATGTGCCCTTGGATTGAGATAAAATGCTCACTTGCATTTACAAAGTTTGATGCACTTTCAGTCTCTCGCTGGTATTAATACAAAATGGATTTCATTCAAACTTAGCATGAAAATAGTTGTCATATATCATTACCAGCATCACATGATTCAAGGTTCATAACTCATGCTCAAATATTTCGTGCATCCTATTTACTTTGAATTTTAGTGCTCTTTTACTCTGTCTCAATTATTGATTTGATTTAAATGTAAAATAGTTGTTCCACATCATTTTCTATATCATATGACCCAAAGTGCATAAGTCTGGCAGAAATATTGCATGAAATAAGTCCCTTTTATAATAATAAGTTCTCTTTGATGCACTTTTACTCTATCTCTGTTATTACTAAATAGAATTTACTCTCAGATAGATTTAGTTTCTTCAAATAAGCCTTATTTCACTGTCAAGCTTCACAATAGTCATGTGCACATGTCTTTATTGTTGTTCCTATCTGTTATAAAAGACATGATTTTATACTGTGTAGACTTGATCATTCAACAATGAAATTTCCGATTAAATTTGATAATCTATGTTGCAGAATATGATCAGAGTTTCAATGGCAATAAATAAGTGGATAATGGTTAAGAACATGAAAATGCACATTCCATGAACAACTGAATTAAATTGGGTAATAGCCTTCCCTGTTGGTAAATTGGGACATTTAGGCTGGTGGCATGTTTTGTCTAAAGTTTGATAAATGTTTGCTTTGCATGAAAACTAGAATGTAGGACTGCCATTGACTAATTTGTTGCAAATGTTTGACTGCAATTTATTACTATCCTTTTTAACCTCTTCAGTATTTCAAGCCAGACTGTCAGACAAATAATTTCTTCTGTGCATTCATGATTCAGGTTTTCATTTCTGATAGAAATTTTTTTTTAAGTTGAAGGTTCTGGTAACAAAACTTTATACAAAATGTTTTGGTTGACTGGGCATAAATGAGACTGTAGAGCTAAAATAGACTGAACATGAAAAATGAAAATATAGAAGACAACTCAGTTTGATGGAGCATTATCAGAGCTGTAGAAGAGAGCTAAAATAGACTGTACATAAACAGAGATGTAGAAAACAGATCATATTGACTAAGCATAAGCACAGAGAGATATAGAAGAGAGCTCAATTTGATTAAGCATTGATATAGAGAGATATAGAAGAGAGCTCAGTTTGACTAAACATTGATATAGAGAGATGTAGAAGAGAGCTCAGTTTGATGCAAGCTCAATTTGACTAAGCATTGATATAGAGAGATGTAGAAGAGAGCTAAATTTGATGAAGCATTGATATAGAGAGATGTAGAAGAGAGCTAAATTTGACGAAGCATTGCTGTAGAGAGATGTAGAAGAGAGCTCAGTTTGACGAAGCATTGCTATAGAGAGATGTAGAAGAGAGCTCAGTTTGACGGAGCATTAATATAGAGAGATGTAGAAGAGAGCTCAATTTGATGCAAGCTCAATTTGACTAAGCATTGATATAGAGAGATGTAGAAGAGAGCTAAATTTGTTGCAAGCTCAATTTGACTAAGCATTGATATAGAGAGATGTAGAAGAGGGCTAAATTTGACGAAGCATTGCTATAGAGAGATGTAGAAGAGAGCGAAATTTGATGAAGCATTGCTATAGAGAGATGTAGAAGAGAGCTCAGTTTGAGGGAGCATTAATATAGAGAGATGTAGAAGAGAGCTCAATTTGATGCAAGCTCAATTTGACTAAGCATTGATATAGAGAGATGTAGAAGAGAGCTCAATTTGTTGCAAGCTCAATTTGACTAAGCATTGATATAGAGAGATGTAGAAGAGAGCTAAATTTGACGAAGTATTGATACAGAGAGATGTAGAAGAGAGCTCAATTTGGCGAAGCATTGCTATAGAGTGATGTAGAAGAGAGCTCAATTTGATGCAAGCTCAATTTGACTAAGCATTGATATAGAGAGATGTAGAAGAGAGCTCAATTTGGCGAAGCATTGATTTAGAAAGATGTAGAAGAGAGCTCAGTTTGATGAAGCATTGATATAGAGAGATGTAGAAGAGAGCTCAATTTGATGGAGCATTGCTATAGAGAGATGTAGAAGAGAGCTAAATTTGACGAAGCATTAATACAGAGAGATGTAGAAGAGAGCACAATTTGATGCAAGCTCAGTTTGACTAAGCATTGATATAGAGAGATGTAGAAGAGAGCTGAATTTGACGAAGCATTGATATAGAGAGATGTAGAAGAGAGCTAAATTTGACGAAGCATTGATATAGAGAGATGTAGAAGAGAGCTAAATTTGACGAAGCATTGATATAGAGAGATGTAGAAGAGAGCTAAATTTGACTAAGCATTGCTATAGAGAGATGTAGAAGAGAGCTCAATTTGACGAAGCATTGATATAGAGAGATGTAGAAGAGAGCTAAATTTGACGAAGCATTAATACAGAGAGATGTAGAAGAGAGCACAATTTGATGCAAGCTCAGTTTGACTAAGCATTGATATAGAGAGATGTAGAAGAGAGCTGAATTTGATGAAGCATTGATATAGAGAGATGTAGAAGAGAGCTCAATTTGATTAAGCATTGATATAGAGAGATATAGAAGAGAGCTCAATTTGACTAAGCATTGATATAGAGAGATGTAGAAGAGAGCTCAGTTTGATGCAAGCTCAATTTGACTAAGCATTGATATAGAGAGATGTAGAAGAGAGCTAAATTTGATGAAGCATTGATATAGAGAGATGTAGAAGAGAGCTAAATTTGACGAAGCATTGCTATAGAGAGATGTAGAAGAGAGCTCAATTTGACGAAGCATTGCTATAGAGAGATGTAGAAGAGAGCTCAGTTTGACGGAGCATTAATATAGAGAGATGTAGAAGAGAGCTCAATTTGATGCAAGCTCAATTTGACTAAGCATTGATATAGAGAGATGTAGAAGAGAGCTAAATTTGTTGCAAGCTCAATTTGACTAAGCATTGATATAGAGAGATGTAGAAGAGGGCTAAATTTGACGAAGCATTGCTATAGAGAGATGTAGAAGAGAGCTCAATTTGACGAAGCATTGCTATAGAGAGATGTAGAAGAGAGCTCAGTTTGAGGGAGCATTAATATAGAGAGATGTAGAAGAGAGCTCAATTTGATGCAAGCTCAATTTGACTAAGCATTGATATAGAGAGATGTAGAAGAGAGCTCAATTTGTTGCAAGCTCAATTTGACTAAGCATTGATATAGAGAGATGTAGAAGAGAGCTAAATTTGACGAAGTATTGATACAGAGAGATGTAGAAGAGAGCTCAATTTGGTGAAGCATTGCTATAGAGTGATGTAGAAGAGAGCTCAATTTGATGCAAGCTCAATTTGACTAAGCATTGATACAGAGAGATGTAGAAGAGAGCTCAATTTGGCGAAGCATTGATTTAGAAAGATGTAGAAGAGAGCTCAGTTTGATGAAGCATTGATATAGAGAGATGTAGAAGAGAGCTCAATTTGACGGAGCATTGCTATAGAGAGATGTAGAAGAGAGCTCAATTTGACGAAGCATTGATATAGAGAGATGTAGAAGAGAGCTAAATTTGACGAAGCATTAATACAGAGAGATGTAGAAGAGAGCACAATTTGATGCAAGCTCAGTTTGGCTAAGCATTGATATAGAGAGATGTAGAAGAGAGCTGAATTTGACTAAGGATTGATATAGTGAGATGTGGAAGAGAGCTAAATTTGACGAAGCATTGATATAGAGAGATGTAGAAGAGAGCTAAATTTGACTAAGCATTGCTATAGAGAGATGTAGAAGAGAGCTCAATTTGACGAAGCATTGATATAGAGAGATGTAGAAGAGAGCTAAATTTGACGAAGCATTAATACAGAGAGATGTAGAAGAGAGCACAATTTGATGCAAGCTCAGTTTGACTAAGCATTGATATAGAGAGATGTAGAAGAGAGCTGAATTTGATGAAGCATTGATATAGAGAGATGTAGAAGAGAGCTCAATTTGATTAAGCATTGATATAGAGAGATATAGAAGAGAGCTCAATTTGACGAAGCATTGATATAGAGAGATGTAGAAGAGAGCTAAATTTGACGAAGCATTAATACAGAGAGATGTAGAAGAGAGCACAATTTGATGCAAGCTCAGTTTGACTAAGCATTGATATAGAGAGATGTAGAAGAGAGCTGAATTTGATGAAGCATTGATATAGAGAGATGTAGAAGAGAGCTCAATTTGATTAAGCATTGATATAGAGAGATATAGAAGAGAGCTCAATTTGACTAAGCATTGATATAGAGAGATGTAGAAGAGAGCTCAGTTTGATGCAAGCTCAATTTGACTAAGCATTGATATAGAGAGATGTAGAAGAGAGCTAAATTTGATGAAGCATTGATATAGAGAGATGTAGAAGAGAGCTCAATTTGACGAAGCATTGCTATAGAGAGATGTAGAAGAGAGCTCAATTTGACGAAGCATTGCTATAGAGAGATGTAGAAGAGAGCTCAGTTTGACGGAGCATTAATATAGAAAGATGTAGAAGAGAGCTCAATTTGATGCAAGCTCAATTTGACTAAGCATTGATATAGAGAGATGTAGAAGAGAGCTAAATTTGTTGCAAGCTCAATTTGACTAAGCATTGATATAGAGAGATGTAGAAGAGGGCTAAATTTGACGAAGCATTGCTATAGAGAGATGTAGAAGAGAGCTCAATTTGACGAAGCATTGCTATAGAGAGATGTAGAAGAGAGCTCAGTTTGAGGGAGCATTAATATAGAGAGATGTGGAAGAGAGCTCAATTTGATGCAAGCTCAATTTGACTAAGCATTGATATAGAGAGATGTAGAAGAGAGCTCAATTTGTTGCAAGCTCAATTTGACAAAGCATTGATATAGAGAGATGTAGAAGAGAGCTAAATTTGACGAAGTATTGATACAGAGAGATGTAGAAGAGAGCTCAATTTGGCGAAGCATTGCTATAGAGTGATGTAGAAGAGAGCTCAATTTGATGCAAGCTCAATTTGACTAAGCATTGATATAGAGAGATGTAGAAGAGAGCTCAATTTGGCGAAGCATTGATATAGAAAGATGTAGAAGAGAGCTCAGTTTGATGAAGCATTGATATAGAGAGATGTAGAAGAGAGCTCAATTTGACGGAGCATTGCTATAGAGAGATGTAGAAGAGAGCTCAATTTGACGAAGCATTGATATAGAGAGATGTAGAAGAGAGCTAAATTTGACGAAGCATTAATACAGAGAGATGTAGAAGAGAGCACAGTTTGATGCAAGCTCAGTTTGACTAAGCATTGATATAGAGAGATGTAGAAGAGAGCTGAATTTGACGAAGCATTGATATAGAGAGATGTAGAAGAGAGCTAAATTTGACGAAGCATTGATATAGAGAGATGTAGAAGAGAGCTAAATTTGACGAAGCATTGATATAGAGAGATGTAGAAGAGAGCTAAATTTGACTAAGCATTGCTATAGAGAGATGTAGAAGAGAGCTCAATTTGACGAAGCATTGATATAGAGAGATGTAGAAGAGAGCTATATTTGACGAAGCATTAATACAAAGAGATGTAGAAGAGAGCACAATTTGATGCAAGCTCAGTTTGACTAAGCATTGATATAGAGAGATGTAGATGCTTTGATATAGAGAGATGTAGAAGAGAGCTAAATTTGATGAAGCATTGATATAGACAGATGTAGAAGAGAGCTAAATTTGACTAAGCATTGCTATAGAGAGATGTAGAAGAGAGCTCAATTTTAGGAAGCATTGATATAGAGAGATGTAGAAGAGAGCTAAATTTGACGAAGCATTAATACAGAGAGATGTAGAAGAGAGCACAATTTGATGCAAGCTCAATTTGACTAAGCATTGATGTAGAGAGATGTAGATGAGAGCTAAATTTGACAAAGCATTGATATAGAGAGATGTAGATTAGAGCTCAATTTGACGAAGCATTGATATAGAGAGATGTAGAAGAGAGCTCAATTTGACGAAGCAATTTGATATAGAGAGGTGTAGAAGAGAGCTCAGTTTGACGAAGCATTGATATAGAGAGATGTAGAAGAGTGCTCAGTTTGACAAAGCATATTGATATAGAGAGATATAGAAGAGAGCTCAATTTGACGAAGCATTGATATAGAGAGATGTAGAAGAGAGCTAAATTTGATGAAGCATTGCTATAGAGAGATGTAGAAGAGAGCTGAGTTTGACTAAGCATTGATATAGAGAGATAAAGAAGAGACCTCAATTTCACTAAGCATTGATATAGAGAGATATAGAAGAGAGCTCAATTTTGACAAAGCATTGATGTAGGGAGATATAGAAGAGAGCTCAATTGTACTGAGCATATTAAAGCAGATAAAGATGTAGAAGGATGAAATTGACTATGCATAAACAGAGATAGACATGCAGAACAGAAATAAAATTAACTGAGCATAACCTAGAGCAAGGGAGAGGGAGACATGTAAAATAAAGCTAAAATCCCCTGTCAAATGTTTATTCATACTTGACTAAGCATAAACAGAGAAAGAGAGAGATGTAAAATGGAGCTATAATATCGACTGAGCATGCAAACACAGAGAGAACCTGCATGTAGAATATAGCTAAAATTGACAGATTGTAAACAGAGAAACATGTAGAAGACAACTGAAATTGATGGATCATAAACAGAGATAGACCTGTAGAAGATAGTTATAATTAACTGAGCATACACAGAGGGAGACATGTAAAAGAGAGTCAAAATTGACTGAGCATAAACTTTGACAGACATGACTAGAAGAGAGCAAAACTGGACTTAGTATAAACAGAGGGAGATATGTAGAAGAGTCGCAGTAAAAATGGAGTATAAACAAAGGGAGACATGCAGAAGAGTGCTAAAATTGACTGAGCATAAATAGGGAGAGACATGTAGGATAGAGCTAAAATAACTGAGCATTGACAGAGAAAGATATGCATCAAGCTTATTAACAGTGAGACATGTATAAAAGATCAAATAAACAGGGGGAGACAATGAAGAATAGAGCTAAAATTGAGCATAAACAGAGGGAGACATGTAGAAGACTGAGCTAATATAACTGAGCATAAATAAGAGGGAGAGATGTAGAAAGGAGCAAAAATTGATTTAGGAGATGTAGAAGACAGATCTCACTTTTTACAAAGTTTCCAGCAAAGCATTAAAACAATTTCTCTATGAAAATCTTCAAACTGATAAAAGCTGATATGTTTCCAGCAACATTTATTTGGCAACTGTCTAATGTCAGTTAAGTGATTCTGCCAAGACATTATATATTTCTTATTTGACTGTCTGTCTCTGGCTCATTTAAGTGAGTGTATTAAGGTCAGTGAAATATTCCAATTTCCCAAATATCTAGTATTACAGATTCATTTTTTCTTGCAGAAAGTAAGGTAACTTGCAGACAGAGCATCAAATATTTGCATATACTGAGAAAAAACATTTTTCTCATGTTTTCAAAATATTGCCTGAAAGAGTGATAGATTGTTCAAAGTTTCTTTCAGAAGTTCTAAATATGTCTCTTGTTACCTTTTTCTAGTCATGATTTAACATGTGAGACTATATTGTTTGAGTATCTCATATCCAGTATCTAGCTGTAATTTAAACATTGTTTCCTGTGTCTAGCTGTATCTTACATCTGACAGTATCTGGTTTCCTGAGTCTAGCTGTAATTAACTTGTGAGTATCTGGTCTCCTGTGCTTAGTTACAGCATAACTTCTGAGAGTATCATGTTTCTTATGTCTAGTCATAAACTAACATCTGAGCATCTGAGAGTATCTCATTTCATGTATCTAGCCATAGTGTTACACCTGAGAGTATCTCGTTTCCTGTATCTAGCCGTAGTGTTACACCTGAGAGAATATCGTTTCCTGTATCTAGCCGTAGTGTTACACCTGAGAGTATCTCGTTTCCTGTATCTAGCCGTAGTGTTACATCTGAGAGTATATTGTTTCCTGTATCTAGCTGTAGTGTTACACCTGAGAGTATACCGTTTCCTGTATCCAGCCGTAGTGTTACATCTGAGAGTATCTCGTTTCCTGTATCTAGCCGTAGAGTTACACCAGTCCTGAGAGTATCTCATTTCCTGTATCTAGCCGTAGTGTTACACCTGAGAGTATCTCGTTTCCAGGAACAGTGTGTAATCTAACTCGTGGGAGTATCATGTTTCCTGTGTCTAGCCAGTATGTGACATTGAGAGTATCTTGTTTCCTGTATCTAGCCATAATGTTACACCTGAGAGTATCTTGCTTGTTTCTTGTACTAATGAATGCTATACCTGAGAGTATCATGTTTCCTGCAACTAGCCATAATATCTAGCCATTATGTTACATTGAGAGTATCTTTTTCCTGTATCTAGCCATAATGTTACACCTGCGAGTATCTTGTTTGTTGTACCAGTGAATGTTATACCTGAGAGTATCGTGTTTCCTTCAACTAGCCATAATGTTACACCTGAGATTATCATGTTTCTTGTACCAACGTGTAATTTAACTCGTGGGATTATTATGTTTCCTGTGTCTAGCCATTATGTTACATTGAGAGTATCTTGTTTCCTGTATCTAGCCATAATGTTACACCTGAGAGTATCTTGCTGGTTTCTTGTACTAATGAATGCTATACCTGAGAGTATCATGTTTCCTGCAACTAGTCATAATGTTACACCTGAGAGTATCCTGTTTCTTGTACCAGTGTGTAATGTTACACCTGAGAGTATCTAAGATGTTTCTTGTACCAGTGTGTAATGTTACACCTGAGAGTATCTTGTTTCTTGTACCAGTGTGTAATGTTATACCTTAGAGTATCTTGTTTCCTGCATCTAGCTGCTAAATTATCTGAGAGCATCTCAGTTCATGTGTCTGGCTGAATGCTAATTACACCTGAAATTATTTTGTTTCATGTGTCTAGCCTTATCACAGCAACTGAGAATATCTTGATTCATAATGTCTAGCTGTAAAATATCATCTGAGAGTATATTGTTTCACATGTCTAGCCCAAATTTATTACACCTGGAGTATCTGTATCATGGGTCTAGCCATAATAACCTGAGAGTACCAGTTTCCTGAGTGTAGCCATGTTGTAGCATCCTAGTATATCTGCTTCCTATATCTAGCCTTATCATATCCACTGAGAGTATCTTGATTATGTCTAGCTGTAAATAATGTCTGAGAGTATCCTGTTTCCTGTGCCTAGCCAAAATTTGTTACACATGAGAGTTTCCTGTGCCTAGCCATAATTTGTTACACATGAGAGTATCCTGTTTACTGTGCCTAGCCATAATTTGTTACACATGAGAGTATCCTGTTTACTGTGCCTAGCCATAATTTGTTACACATGAGAGTGTCCTGTTTTCTGTGCCTAGCTATAATTTGTTACACATGAGAGTGTCCTGTTTACTGTGCCTAGTGATAATTTGTTACACATGAGTGTCCTGTTTCCTGTGCCAAGCCATAATTTGTTACAAATGAGAGTATCCTGTTTACTGTGCCTAGCCATAATTTGTTACACATGAGAGTCTCCTGTTTCCTCTGCCTAGCCATAATTTGTTAAACATGAGTGTATTCTGTTTCCTGTGCCTGCCATAATTTGTTACACGTGAGAGTATTCTGTGTCCTGTTCCTAGCGATAATTTGTTACACGTGAGAGTATCCTGTTTCCTGTGCCTGCCATAATTTGTTACATGTGAAAGTATCCTGTTTCCTGTGTCCAGGTAGTTGTAATGTTACAGAACATTATGTACTCAACCTCTACAGTTTCCATCCAATTGAAAATAAATTTGATATACATCAACAACATGAAGTGGACATTTTTCTCATAGAGTTATGGCCCTTTTTCGACTTTAAAATATTACACCTACATCAGAACATTTTGTTCTCCACTCCTCCTGCAGTAATGAAACATCAGAAGGACATGCACATTTCGTCTGGAGTTTTATTTTATTAGTTATATCTATTGTTTTGATCTTAATAATATTATTCTACCAGGCATTTTTAGGTGTATGTGTATTGTACATTCTTGTTTTGGAAAATTTAAAATAGGTAAGCTGCAAGGTATTTTCTACAAGATTACATAGAAAGCTTGGACCTTTGTAAGCGTAGGTTACTAACCGAGTATGAGGTGTTCATGAATTGAAAATACCCGCGCTCGAGGTGTTACAGCACGAGCGCGGGTATTTTCAATTCATGAACACAGATCTAAGATCTAAGGGTAAGTAACTGACTTACACGTCATTTTAATTTGTTAGTTTTTATTATTTTATTTATTTATAAGTCTTTCATTCTCCCAGTCAGAAAAAAATGATTATGGGAATTACTTTAACTTCAGTAGTTAAATTGAAATATGTAAAATGGTATTAAAAAAGTTTATGAAAGTTCTGCTAATTTGTCAAAGTAAATGCATTTTTGTTAGCCGATTATTTGTTGGGATGTTTTCTTTGTTTCATTTTACAGAAAAACAAAGAACGCACCAGTATGGTCTCTGTAACATCAGCATTTCATATTTTGAATAGTAATAATTTTCTCATTCTCGTGGAGTGATATTTAACAATTTTTTTTGTTCTGTTTTTTTTTTTAATGCACAGCTCCACAATCTAGTTGCATGTATCGAGGGCTTAGAGCGAAACTGGTCTATTTTTCATGATAAACTTTATTTCGGACTCTGCGGACTCTGCATTTATGGTTTCGTTGTGGTCGTGGTTGTCATCGTCATCATCATCATCATCATCATCTAACAATAATAATTAAAAAGATTATCTTCATCTTCTACCCTTCCCTGTTAAGTACTGAATCGTGAATATATCTTGTAGATGAAAACATGACGATCGTAATTCAAAGGTCAAAATATACACTAATTAAAAAATAATCAGTATACATTTGTAAATGTGCAGGTATTGTCTATTGTCCGTACGTATTGACCTGGCACTCATTAGTCTTTGCCAGTATTGTCGGGTTTTCTATTATTTTAAGAAATATTTATATCCTAAAATAACCAATATAAATAACCAATTGCATGGTGGCATAGTGGTAGCTGTCTGACTGCCACGCACGATACCACGAGTTCAAAATCACCTCAGACCATTTTTTTAGAATCAATGTAATATTGTTATCGATGTTACTTTTACAACATATGCGTAACATATACTAGCGGAAAAAAGAAACTGCATGTGTAAAATGTTCATGTATCGCTCAATTTCATAAATTAAAGCTTGAAACTTTACACAGGTAAGCTGTGTATCCCTCTCGGTCATTTACACTGGTCAGTGCATGAGTTGCACAGGTAGTTTGTCTGTCAGGCCAATGTCTTCGTTTTCACGTTTTTTTTGCGATTTCTTATATACCGCCTAAGTTAAAGCAATTATTATACCCATGCACAGTTTTTTTTTCCGCTAGTATATTTTACGAAATCTGATTGTTTTCTCTTGTAGATCTACTATTCATTTTCAGGAAACGCTGGTGAGAAATACTTTGTCTTTTTATCTAACTAAGATACTTTTAAATATGTTTTATTCAACATTTTCCATAACATTTATAGACCATAAGGTTTATTCAGATAAGTATGGCAATGTAACAATTTCTGCAGATAAAATTTTGGGAAAAATGGTCCGTGCGCAGGAGTTGAACAAAAAATACAGTTTGGCAGCGCACGGCTATTTGCACATGTTACATTGTGAAAATTATAAAGAAATATAATACACAATATTTATACCGCTATTTAACTTCAGACACCGAGAATTAATATACGAAAAATATTTGGAATATTCTTAATCAGTGTTAATTGTCAGGTCAGTACTTACGAACAAGAACATGGTATCAAATAAACATTACAGTTTGAATTCATCTAACTATCTTTTCACGTGCTCAGGTATGGTATGATACCTGTGCACGAGCGCAGGTATGGTATGATACCTGTGCACGTGCGCAGGTATGGTATGTAGGTATTCATTTTGGTTATTAACCCCCGCAGAGAACAATAGAACAGTTGTGTAAGTTTATGATAAAATCAGGTAGCCTGTTATATAAGATTAAGAACCTGTAATTTAGGTAAGGTGTAATTTGAGAGAGCATAGTTTTTTATTACAGTGAAAGGGATATTTATCTATTCAAGTTTAATCAAGTTTGACACAATGGGGTCATTGACACCTGCCCCCTTATCTGAGTACAAATGACCTCCTTTCTCAGCTGCTTTGTATTCTGTAATAATGTTACACTAAATATTTCTAGGTGACACAATTTTAGGCTATTGATGTCCTATTGACTGAATTTTTTACATCAAGGAGTGATGTCCCCATTAAGGTGACCTATAATACATGTAACAATACTACTGGGATTGCTTCTGTTACCTTTCATACACACAATAAAAGCTCAACAAAGGGTTACCTGTAGCCTTACATAATTATTTAACTTTTATACTGGTAACTAATGTTTTGGTTAACAAAGTTTTGATGTTAAGAATAATTATAAACATTAAATTTCATGCATTTAGTTCTCAACTTAGTGCATGATCAATTTATGACAGAAATGGCAAATCTTATGACAGTTTAATGTTACCTTCTTTATTGTATGTTGCTGTGAATGCCCCCTAAACATATATTTTTAGAATCACTTGATGTTTAAATTTCAGATGGCAATACCCCGACAGTAATGTTATTGTGTATATCTCTGGTCCTCGAGGTGGTAATACCTCAGTAAGGTTGCAATACCTGACAGCAAGGGTGCAATACCTGACAGCAGGGTTGCAATACCTGACAGCAAGGTTGCAATACCTGAAAGCAAGGTTGCAATACTTGACAGCAAGGGTGCAATACCTGACAGCAAGGTTGCAATACTTGACAGCAAGGGTGCAATACCTGGCAGCAAGGGTGCAATACCTGACAGCAAGGGTGCAATACCTGACAGCAGTATTATTATAATTTTATATATTTCAGGTCCTGCAGGTGTTTAATTAAGTACCTGACAGCAATCAGCAATATTATTATGTGTTTTTTAGGTCTGGCAGATGGCAATACCTGATATGTTATTGTGTATATTTATGGCCCCCACCTCCCAGATTCAGAGAAAAGTGACTGATCCATACATTGTTTTGTTCATTGTCTGTCTAATGTCCACCTGTCAGTAAGTAGGTAGACCATTTTTGTTTCTGATCTGTAACAGTAGACAGCTTTCACCTACAGCCTATACTTAATAGGATGATTGCTTGTGCCTGTGGTCATTAGATGACCCTTATTGGTTAGGGGGTCAATATGTCAAAGGTCAAGGTCACAGTAATTGTGCATATTTCAGGCAATATCTGACAGCAATATTACTGTGTATATTTCAGGTCCCCCAGGAGTGCCACACAGACTGATAGACTGCTTCTTTCTTAGACCGGTCGTATGCTTCAACTGTAAGTATGTCTTTAGTTTTGCCAGAACTGTTAAGTCAGAAGAGTCCCTTTATATCTAGAAGTATTAGTCAGACCTATATAGAAACTCTTAACACCGAAAGTTAAGTTACAATATATGTAGTAAAACAGAAAGAAATGCTATTTTTTGCATGTAAGCATGGTTCTCAGGAACTACAGTACAATCGCGATCCTAAGAAAAGCCAAGGGACTGGTCGTTTTTTTCCCGTAATATCGCATTTTCGTTCGAGCGTAGCATAGGAAATTTCGCTATACAGAACCTTAATATCTACACGTCGTAACCCGTGATATCTAAACATCTGATTTTCGTATTGGAGTGCATGTATACCAATTTTATATGTACATCTGTGTTTACTACAAATCTTATTCGAATCTGAACTCAGAAAGTACCTGGAATGTAAAACGGGTTGTCATTTTTTCTTCACTTTTTATTCACTGTACATAAAACATATATAGGGTACATTGTTGCATGAGAACAAAAAATTGCAATTGCATGTCCGATACCCCTCGGCTACCCTTTACTGAATTGTTCGGAATAATAAAACGACAATATACAGACGATCAGTACTTAAATATTTTTTTTTATTTTCTTTATGCAGTGATTGTTTGAGACGTATAGATATCGAAGCAAGTGTGACTGGTATGCCATCCGATCTGATAGTTATAGGAGAAAAAATTAACCACTAGCTTGTGTCATGGTGTACACCGTATATGTTTCGAATTTAATTACTAAGTTTTAAACACTAATTACTGTTTACGCCCAGATAAATGATAGTGATACTTTCCACTCTAAAGCGTTTGCACATCATTATGGAAGGTGTGAAAACTTAGACGATGCAGGTATTCGTAAAATCGCAACTTAAATAAGTTGAAAACATGCTTTAAGGGCATAATAATATATTCGTAGGAGTGCATTTTTCGTAAAATTGCATTTTCGTAAAACCGCGACTTTGTAACATAAGAAATAAAAAGGAAAGCAGCCAGGACCACAACACCTTTTCGTAGTATACCGGTATTTCGTTAAATTGCGATTCGTAGCATCGCGAATGCACTGTACTTAACCAAATGTTTCCAGTTCTCAACACATCTTTGGCATCAAGAGATGCCCACACATGGCAAGTTTCATAACTTACATTTTGGCAAAATTATGGTCTTTTACAACTTTAAGAATTTTGTATGTATAAGCTAATATTTGGTGGAAGGGCTTCAAATAGTGGAGCGCGGAGTCATTAGACAGGTCTTGTTTCATAATAAAGTAATGTAAGTACAATTTTCATGACTTTAATTCCTTTGCAAAGTTCAGTGAATTACAGTGCAATACATAAACTGTGTGTAATTTAGATCTAGAAATAAATCAGGTCATTCCAAAGATAGAAAGCTTTTAACCATTCATTTAATAGTTCCATCATTGAGGCAGTTTTCTGTAAAAATGACAACAATAAAACACATGGCAATATTTTCTCAAATCTGTAACAATGTAAGGAAATAACAGGTAATTGCCATTATTTTTGTTCATGTAATTTGTCAGAATTACATCTAAATTCAATTTGATAAATGAATAATTTTGTTTTGATATAAAATTTGTAATATAAAACTTTATAATAGTGAAGAAGCAAACAATTGTAGCATTATAGGTATCACACAGTATTAAGGCATTTTGAAATGTAAACAAACAAAAATATAACACAAGATTGAAGTCGTACCCGCCTGCTTAGCTCAATAGGGAGAGCGCAGATCTACGGATCTCTGGGTCGTGAGTTCGATCCTCGGGCAGGTTGTATGTTCTCCGTGACAATTTGTTAGAAGACATTGTGTCTGAAATCTTTTGTCCTCCACCTCTGATTCATGTAGGGAAGTTGGCAGTTACTTGTGCAGAACAGGTTTGTACTGGTGCAGAATCCAGGAACACGGGTTAGGTTGACTGCCCGCCGTTACATAACTGAAATACTGTTGAAAGAGGGCTTAAAACCCAAAACAAACAAACAAGATTGAAGTCCATACACAATGTTCCTGATACAAACACAAATGCATGCTGGCCAAGAGGAAACACTCCCTTTTGGACTTTTTTGTTGTGAGTTCAGTTATTATTTTTTTAGCTCACCCAAGCACAAAGTGCTCGGGGTGAGCTGTTGTGATTGCTCACCGTCCGGCATCCATGTGGCGTCCGTCCACACTTTCCTTCAAACAACATCTCCTCTGAAAGCATCTGAAATGTTCCTTGGGTGGTCCTCTTTCAAATTGTTCAAATGGTTCCGCTTGGTTGCACATACTGGCCGCCAGAGCTAAAAATAGAAAAATCTTCTAACGATATCTCTTCTTGAACTGCTGGTCCAATTTCAAAATAATTTCACACAAATGGTCCTTATGTAATTCTCTGTCAAGATTGTTCAAATTATTGTGATTCGTCAAAAAACATGTCCGCCAGAGGGCGTGGTTACTTTTCCCTATAGGCATATAGTGGAAACTTTAAAAATCTTCTTGTATGAAACTGCTGGCCTGATTTTGCAATATAATTTCACACAAATGGTCCTGGTATCACCCTATGCCAAGATTGTTCAAATTATTCCAATTCCTAAAAAAACATGGCCGCCAGAGGGCATGGTTTATTTTTCCTATATGTATATAGTGGAAACTTTAAAAATCTTCCTGTATGAAATTGAAATAATTTCACAGAAATGGTCCTTTGGTGACTCTCTACCAAGATTGTTCAAATTATTTTGATTCATCAAAAAAACATGGCCACGAGGGGGTGTGGCCATTTTTTCCCTATATGTATAGTATTGGAAACTTATAAAATATTATTGTCAGAAACAGCAGGTCCAACTTCAAAATAATTTTACACAAATGTTTTTTGGGTGACCCTTTACAAAGATGGTACAATTATTCTGTTTCATTGAAAAGCATTGCCACTAGGTGGTGTGGTCACTTTACCCCGTATTAATGTAGTGGAAACTTTAAAAAATCTTCATGTTGATATATTGGCAAATCACATCATTCCCCCCAATGTCTTACCCCACCTCTACCCCTGTACCTACCTCCCCTACTCTCACCTCAACACATAAACTTTTAAATGTTCAAGCAAGCAACTGCAGTCAGGTGAGTGATATAGGGGCATCATGGCCCTGGTGTTTTATTTTTCAAACTTATTTAAGTTCTTATTTTTAAACTGCCACGAAGATAATTTAACTCCAAATTTTTCACTTACTGAAATTTGTCATTTTTAACAGAAAATGTACATTTTGCCTTTATATTGTGCTTTATTATGTTTGGTTTATTTTAAAGCACAACAGGTAAGTTTTATAAACTTAATGATGATCTTATACTTAGTTGAATTAACATTTCAGTACTGATTCAGGTACTGCCAAATATTTTATAAAAATGTAAGTACAAAATATTGAATTTGAAATGAAAGAAAAACAAGCTTATTCAGAGTATGTAGAAGGAGGTTTTTTTTTAGGGATGCAAGATTCAAACTGTCACAGGTGATCACACTTCCTTATTGCTAAAAATAGAAATGCCATACTTTTCTGGGTTCTTGTTGATAGTAATATTATCTATTTATCAGGTTAAAGTTTTTCATTGAACTACAGATATAATAGTGTCTGAAGATTATCACTGATAACCACATAATAATTATGAGCTTGATAAATTATTGAGTGCAGACACAATTATACATGAGGAGGCAAGTGATTCAATAAGTCGGCAACCTTAAACACAAGCTGTGGAGGCCCTACCAACGTACAACTCACTCATGTTGAGAAGTTAACTCACCCATGTTAAGAAGTGGTCACCAGTTACCTCATTCATGTTGAGAAATGGTCAGTTATTGTACTATTTTATTGAACTGTCAAATGTATATTAATTACATGGGCAGTGCACATAATATTTTAATCTTCCGTTCATATTCGGTACATTCCGTATAGTATACGGAAAGTAATCAGCAATTAAAATGGTTTATATTGAAAACGATAGCTCAGTGGTCATCGTAAATAGCTTGAAACCTGGAGATCTTAAGATCGAAACCGTTCAGTCTTTTTTTTTTCTTCACAAATTTCAAGAAACACTTTGTACATGTACTTTTTTATGCAATGTTTTCTTCATTGTAACCTCATTCATGTTGAGAAGTGATTAGTTATCTTATTTATGTTAAGAAGTGGTCACCAGTTACCTCACTCATGTTGGGAAGTGGTTAATTACCCCACTCCTGTTGAGAAGTGGTTAATTACCTCACTCCTGTTGGGAAATTGAGAAGTGTTTAGTTACTTCTTTCATGTTGGGAACTGGACACCAGTGACCTCATTCATGGTTACCTGCAGCAGAAAACAAGTTTGAACAGACTAATTGAGTGTCATATATAAATAATTTATAGGGTTGGATATCGTTATGGACGAAGCGGTCCGATACCAATACCGATACCAACGAAATGATACGGTATTTTTAACGATACCGATACCATGCTTTGTAGTACATTACATAAGCAATGATTTGGTTAGTATTATATACACCTATGTAAGTAGATATACATGAAAATTTGCTGTGATAAATAAACATTTCAAGTCTGTTAATGGAATGTTGTATTAGATTATGAAAGAGTAAAAAATAAACATATCTTACCGGCTAGTTTTCCAAAATGAAAATCTAGAATAGATACCTCTATGCAATTTAACTCTATGAATACACCCATTGTAGTAATGCTTTTAAAGCTCAGCACTGTCTAGAACTGGTAAACTGAACGCTTACTAGCGTTCAAATTACCCCTCTTACAAGTCGGACTCATTTTCAATCATGGTAATCTTCAACTAGGAAAATGACTACTAATGTTTTTAAAGTGCAACACTTTTGCAACACATTTTTAATTGAACAATAACCTTCAAAACACATGAAACAACCAACATTCCAACTATAACATATTTCTAATGGTTCGTGAAAACCAATTTAAATGTAATATTATTTGTTTACGTAGGTTACAGCTTAGTCTCGTAACTTTTTATTTACATAATTTATTTTTTTCATTGATATTTAAAGAATACAGTCAACATCGTACTTGCGACCACCTCTATTAAGCGATTTTTGTATTAAACAACCGGTCAAAATCCGTCCCGAACGTTTTCAGTACATAAATTCATTCCATTAAACGACTTTTTTATTAAACGACTAGCGACCACATTAATGTAGTCCCGACAGGTAAAATATTCGAAAAAAGTATCTATTAAGCGACCAGGTACCAAAATTCTACCGGGCATTTCTTCATCTGTGTAATTAGTGAGTACGTTTTGCACGTGACTGAATGCAATTAACCTTTGTATCAGTCAAACTTACAAACAATCTAGCCATAATTTTCGCGGTTTGTGTACTTTGAAAAGTGTTCACGATGTAAAAACAGATTTTTGACCCATACATGTATGTTCATAATTAATACTGTTACATTAACAGTTAAAGATAACTTTTCTTTTCATCTGACTGAAATTCATTAAGAGACCATTCCATTAAGAGACCACTTCTTAGCAGTCCCTTGGGTGGTCTCTTAATACAATGTCGACTGTACTACAAAGAAAAATAGTGTCGTGTATTTTGAAATTAAGTACTGGTTTACGTTGTTTAAAACGACGGGAAAAGAAGTATTTCAGGTAATTTTTAGCATACGAAGCTATTCTGCATGCGGTTAGCTCTCCATGTTAATTCAAGGGAGGTTACTCGGAGCGGCATCACAGTAAACAACAATGACGATCACGTTATTATGATATTTGCGTTACTATATGCTTTATTGTGCCACAAATTTTGTAAGAATTTTGTTTTTACTTTTATGGAAATACCAAAATAGGAACCGGTTCTTTTACGAAACGGTATATACCGGTACTTTTCGAAGTGATTATTCGGTATTGTACTGATACCGGGAACCGGTATCCAACCCTATAAATAAAACATTAAAGAAAATAGAAAACAGTGTAACATTTATATATATATACCACCAGTTTTTATTTGCAGAGGATTATATCACTGTTATATCACTGTTGTACTCTGCAAAATAACTGTATGAGAGAAAACAAAAAAAAAATACTGCTGTGATGCTGTGAATTTTCCCCGAGAAGAATGTAGTGCTTTTTTGTGTTAGTCACCACTGCAAGAAGTACATTGTATTGTGGAACATTGGCACCATTACTCACACCAAGTTTTCTCATAGGTTGAATCATCAGTCTTGAGGATAATAGTATTACGCAATTACAACACCACCCAATGTGTTTTTAGCTCACCTGTCACAAAGTGACAAGGTGAGCTTTTGTGATCGTGCAGTGTCCGTCGTCCGTCCGTACGTCCATCCGTGTGTAAACTTTTGCTTGTGACCACTCTAGAGGTCACATTTTTTTATGAAGATTGGTCAGAATGTTCACCTTGGTGATATCTAGGTCAAGTTTGAAACTGGGTAATGTGCGGTCAAAAACTGGGTCAATAGGTCTAAAAATAGAAAAACCTTGTTACCTCTCTAGAGGCCATATATTTCACAAGATCTTCATGAAAATTGGTCAGAATGTTCACCTTGCTGATATCTAGGCAAGTTCGAAACTGGGTCACGTGCCTTCAAAAACTAGGTCAGTAGGTCAAATAATAGAAAAACCTTGTGACCTCTCTAAAGGCCATATTTTTCAAGGGATCTGTATGAAAGTTGGTTTGAATGTTCATCTTGATGATATCTAGGTCAGGTTTGAAACTGGGTCAACTGCGGTCAAAAACTAGGTCAGTAGGTATAAAATTAGAAAAATCTTTTGACCTCTCTAGAGGCCATATTTTTCAATGGATCTTCATGAAAATTGGTCTGAATGTTCACCTTGATGATATCTAGGTCAGTTTCGAAACTGGGTCATGTGCGATCAAAAACTAGGCCAGTAGGTATAAAAATAGAAAAACCTTGTGACCTCTCTAGAGGCCATATTTTACATGAGATCTTCATGAAAATTAGTGAGAGTGTTCACCTTGATATCTAGGTCAAGTTCAAAACAGGGTCACATACCTTCGAAAACTAGGTCAATAGGTCAAATAATAGAAAAACCTTGCGACCTCTCTAGAGGCCATATTTTTCAATGGATCTTCATGAAAATTGGTCAGAATTTTTATCTTGATGATATCTAGGTCAAGTTCAGAAGTAGGTCACATGAGCTCAAAAACTAGGTCACTATGTCAAATAATAGAAAAAACGACGTCATACTCAAAACTGGGTCATGTGGGAACAGGTGAACGATTCAGGACCATCATGGTCCTCTTGTTGTTAGTGTATACATAGAACGGCTACTAGGTTTAAGCTGCTCTCCACTGAGCTGGACATGTCAGAATATTATAGTTATGTAAGAGGCATGCACTTTAATACCTTGGATGTAAGAGACCAATAGTTGGAATTACCTTGGATGTAAGAGGCCTGCACATGAATATCACACATGTAAGGCACCTGTTCTTGGATATCTCACATGTAAGAGACCTGTACATGGATATCTCACATGTAAGAGACCTGTTCTTGGATATCTCACATGTAAGAGACCTGTAGTCATGGATATATCACATGTAAGAGACCTGTACATGGATATCTCACATGTAAGAGACCTGTACATGGATATCTCACATGTAAGAGACCTGTAGTCATGGATATATCACATGTAAGAGACCTGTAGTCATGGATATATCACATGTAAGCGACCTGTAGTCATAGATACAATGACTAACATGACTGTAAAGAGTAAACAAAAACAATTACCGTAGATACCCATGTATAATGCGCACCCGTGTATAATGCGCACCCCCCGATTTTGACCCAAAATCCTGGGGAAAAAACATTTTTGGTCAATTTTGAGGTGGATGGAAAACGAAAGTAGAGTTTACATCGACATCGGTAATAAATTTTATCTCCGCGGCGGAGAGCAGCATCGGTCTCGCGGTACTATCGATTTTTGTTTTCTCGAAAATAAAACCAGTAAAATATTGTTATATTTGTTGTTTTACCTTTTTAATTAACTATTTTGAATAAATAAAACAGCAGCTGATTCAATATTTCGGAATGGTATCTTTCAAAATGACATGAGCTTCTCAATTCAAACCAATAACAAAAGGTGTGATAGTCTTTTTGTCACGATCAAATAGCCAGTAATTACCGGCAATTAACGTGTCACCTTGTGTCAATTATGTTGTTCACAGTTTGATCTCGGTTAAAGATAATTCTCGATCTTTAATTAGTATCATAATTTTTGTGATTTATTAACACTTCTTTCATCAAAATACTTTTAAATTTATATGAAATTAATTTTGTTTGAAAGAAAAATAAACCATTCGATCTTTTACGGAACATACCGGCAATCTTAGATTTTAGTGGTGACAGTAAGCGCGGGGAGTAGTTTCCCTTTACCAAAATGGCGAACATCGGTAACAAGCTTGTTTTGAAGTTGGAAAAATGTCTATACCTGTGTATTATGCGCACCCACGATTCGGGGGTGGTCCTGGGGGTCAAAAAACTGCGCATTATACATGGGTATCTGCGGTAGATATTATAGGTGTGTGTGTGTGTGTTCGGGTTTAACGTCTTTTTCAACAATTTTTCAGTCATATAAACGACGGTGTCTACTTGTAGCAGTGAGCACAATGCCCAACTTTATAGTTCTGCCTCACTGGAATATCACGCCGTAGACACGTGGCATGATACCCCACCCAGTCACATTATACTGACACCGGGCTGACCATTCCTAGCACTATCCCCTTAATGCTGAGCGCCAAGCGAGGAAGCTGCTAGTACCATTTTTTACGTCTTTGGTATGACGCGGCCGGGGATCGAACCCACGACCTCCCGCACTCGAAGCGGACAGATATTATAGGTATAAAGGTAGTAATTTGCCAGATATGCCTCCTGATGTAGTCCATTTCAATATATAGTGCTATTTGCCCCACCTAGTAAAGGCCATTTTCATGCCAGATATACTTTATTGATGCTTGATTGTAAAGAGGACTGTCTGCAGATTATTTTAAGCTATGTTACATGCTTAAAAAGTTGTGTCAAAGCTGTTGGGTATGATGAAAGTGAAAGTAGGTATTTTCTGATGTCTACCTACACAGTGTTAGCGTTAGTGTTTTCATCACGTGTCTCAGTCATGTGACCACAGTTTTGTTGCATTATGGTCAACCCTGTATTTGTTTTGTATTTTTTGAATGCCGAAAGACAGACCTTTATGACAAGGATAGTCTTGCAAGATGTGAAAGGCTAGAAATGCTGATAAAAACATGTTATAAATTGTTATTTTTGCATAGAAAATAGTACCTTTTAGTAGATGAAAAATGAACAGGTGCATAAAAACATATATCACATGTAAGCGGCCTGTAGTCATGGATATATCACATGTAAGCGACATGTATATGGATATATCACATGTAAGCGACCTGTATATGGATATCTTACATGTAAGAGACCTGTAGATGAATATCTTACATGTAAGAGGCCTGTACATGGATATCTCACATGTAAGAGGCCTGTACATGGATATCTTACATGTAAGAGACCTGTACATGAATATCTTACATGTAAGATGCCTGTACATGGATATCTCACATGCAAGAGGCCTGTACATGGATATCACACATGTAAGAGGCCTGTACATAGATATTTCACATGTAAGAGGCCAATACATGACTATCTTACATGTAAGAGGCCTGTACATGGATATCTCACATGTAATAGGCCTGTACATGGATATCTTACATGTAACAGGTAATTCATGGATATCGCACATGCAAGAGGCCTGTACAGGGATATCACACATGTAAGAGGCCTGTACATGAATATTTCAGATGTAACAGGCCAGTACATAAAAGGATTACATGTAAGAGGCCAGTACATGAATATCTTACATGTAAGAGGCCTGTACATGGATATCTCACATGTGCCTGTATATGGATATCTCACATATAACAGGCCTTTGCATGGATATCTCACATGTAAGTGGCCAGTACATGGATATCTTACATGTAAGAGGCCTGGACATAAATATCTCACATGTAACAGGCCTTTGCATGGATATCTCACATGTAAGTGGCCAGTACACGGATATCTTACATGTAAGAGGCCTGGACATAAATATCTCCACATGTAACAGGCCTTTGCATAAATATCTCACATGTAAGTGGCCAGTACAAGGATATCTTACATGTAAGAGGCCTGGACATAAATATCTCACATGTAAGAGGCCTGTACGTGGATATCTCACATGTAACAGGCCTTTAATGGGTTATCTCGCCTTTAAGAGACCTGTATATGAATATCTTACATGTAAGAGGCATGTATTTAGATATCTTGGATGTAAGAGGCCTTTACATGGATGTCTCCTATGTAAGAGGCATATACTTGGATACCTTGGATGTAAAAGGCCCTTATATGTAAGAGACCTGTACATGGATATCTCACATGTAAGAGGCCTGTACATGGATTTCATACATGTAAGAGACATGTATTTAGATACCTTGGGAGTAAGAGATACGTGAATGAAGGATTTTCAGCCTCATTGTCACACAATAGCATATTTATTTTAGTTACAGTATCAGATATCCTGGTTATCATAGCGCAGATATGTCTGTCACATTTAAACAGGTACAACACATATAATATCACATACCTTTGTTACCTCATTGCACATAGATCTCAGACACATTGATAAAAATGTTTGTCTGCCTTTATATCTTGAGTACGGATGTACCTTTTCTCAACAAACTTGCTATGTAGATAGCTTCTATGGAGACAAAGTTTTGGATTTTATTTGGGTATCGTGTATGTCAAGGTCAATGTCATTTCTACTAAAATTAGAAAATGGTTTTCACCCGATATCTTTAGTTTGCATAGACCTATTTTCACTAAACTTGTGTAGATACCTTTTATTGAGACAAAGACTGGGATTGTTAGCTCACCTGAGCACAAAGTGTTCAGGGTGAGGTATTGTGATCGCTCACCATCCGTCTGTCCGTCCGTCCGTTGTACATCCGTCCGTCGTTCGTCCACACTTTCCTATAAACAACATCTCCTCCTAAACCAACTGGCCAATTGTGATGAAACTTTACAGGGATGTTCCTTGGATGGTCTTCTTGTTCAAAGAATTGAATTCCATGCAGAACTCTGGTTGCCATGGCAACCGAAAAGAAAAACTTTAAAATTCTTCTTCTCAAAAACCAGGAGCCCTAGAGCTTAGATATTTGGTGTGAAGCATTGCCTAGTGCACCTCTACCAACTTGTTCAAATCATGACCCCAAGGTCAAAATTGACCCCGCCCCAGGGGTCACTTGATTTTACATAGAAAAATCTTTAAAAATCTTCTTCTCGAAAACCAGAAGCCCTAGACCTTAGATATTTGACATGTAGCATTGCCTAGTGGACATCTACTAAAGTTGTTCAAATCATGACCCCGGGGTCAATTTTGACCACGCCCCAGGGGTCACTTGATTTTACATATGAAAATCTTCAAAAAATTTCTAAAAATAAACCAGAAGGCCTAGAGCTTAGATATTTCACATGTAGCATTGCCTAGTGGACCTCTACAAAATTTGTTCAAATCATGACCCTAGGGGTCAAAATTGACCCCGCTCCAGGGGTCCCTTGATTTTACATAGGAAAATCTTAAAAAATCTTCTTCTCAAAAAGCAGAAGCCCTAGAGCTTAGATATTTGACATGTAGCATTGCCTAATGGATTTCTACTAAAGTTGTTCAAATCATGACCCCGGGCTCAAAATTGACCCCGCCCTGGGGGTCACTTGATTTTACATATGAAAATTTTCAAAAATTTTCTTAAAATAAACCAGAAGGCCTAGAGCTTAAATATTTCACATGTAGCATTGCCTAATGGACCTCTACAACATTTATTCAAATCATGACCACCCCCCGGGTCAAAATTGACCCCGCCCCAGGGGTCATTTGATTTTACATAGGAAAATCTTCAAACATTTTCTAAAAAAAAACTAAAAGGTCTAGGTCTTAGATATTTGACATGTAGCATTGCCTAGTAGACTTCTACAAAATTTCTTCAAATCATGACTCCCGGGGTCAAATTGACCCCGCCCCATGGGGTTACTTGATTGTACATAGAAAAAATCTTCAAAATTTTCTAAAAATAATCCAGAAGGCCTAGAGCTTAGATATTTGACATGTAACATTGCTAGTGGACCTCTACAAAATTTGTTCAAATCTTGACCCCCCCAGAGTCAGATTGACCCAGCCCCAGGGGTTACTTGATTGTACATAGGGAAATCTTCATAAATTTGCTTAAAATAAACCAGAAGGCCTAGATCTTAGATATTCGATATGTAACATTGCCTATTAGACCTACAAACTTTGTTCATATCATGACCCCTGGGGTAAAATTGGCCCCGCCCCAGGGGTTACTTGATTGTACATCGGAAAATTTTCCAAAAAATTTCTAAAAATCATCAGTTTGACATTTGAAACATGTAGCTCATATTACTCTGGTGAGCGATTCAGGGTCATTATGACCCTCTTGTTTTTTGGTTACCCAGGTTAAGGTCACAAAAATAATTATAAAAACAGTTTTCACTAAAACATTGAAATCTTGGTTTTCATGACATTGCTACATTTCTTGTTATGTTTATAAACTAATTTGCATACTCATGAATATTAATTAAAATCCTACAAAATGACAAAATTGTGTAAAAAAAATAATAGTTTCTGAGTTTTAAACCAGAGTTAATGTATCGGACATCATTTTTTGTTTAGCCCGCTTGGGGAAGTGAAGACATATTTGTCCAAATGGCTGTTTGGTGTGTGTGTGTGCGTGCGTCGGGATATGTTGGTCCAGACCATAACTTTGACATGCATGGAGCAATCTTGTTTATATTTGGCCTGAATGTTAACCTCAGTGAGACGGAGTGTCATGCATAAACCTAAGGTTCCTATCTCAAAGATCAAGGTCACAGATGGAGGTCAAAAGTCATGTCAGATCTTGTCCGGCCCATAACTTAAAAATGCATTGAGGAATCTTGTTTAACTTCGACATGCATGGAGCAATCTTGTTTATATTTGGCATGAATGTTAACCTCAGTGAGACGGAATGTCTTGCGCAAACCTCAGGTTCCTATCTCAAAGGTCAAGGTCACAGTTGGAGGTCAATGGTCATGTCAGATCTTGTCCGGCTTATAACTTTGACATGCATTGAGGAATCTTGTTTATATTTGGCATGAATGTTTAACTCAGTGAGACAGACTCTCTCTCAAAGGTCAAGGTCAGAGTTATGGGTCAAAGGGCGGGCTTGACATGTTGCCCATGGGCATCTAGTTATACCCCCACCAAACATGTTTGAGGGGGGTATATAGGAGTCAGTTTTGTTGCGTCGCGTCGTGTCGCGTCCCGTCCGGTCCGTCCCGAAATCTATTATCTCAGTTATTACCAAATGGATTTGATTCAAACTTAAAATACATGTTCCACCTTATCACCCACATCATGTGACACAAGTTGCCTAACTCTAACACCAAGTTTTCATGAATTATGTCCCCTTTTACTTAGAATTTAAGGTTAATTTTGTTGTATGTTCACTATATCTCAGTTATTACTAAATGGATTTGATTGAAACTTAAAATAGGTGTTCCACCTCATCACCCACATCATGTGACACAAGGTGCATAACTCTGACACCAATTTTTTATGAATTATGCCCCTTTTTACTTAGAATTTAAGTTTGATTTTGATGTATTTTCACTATATCTCAGTTACTACCGAATGGATTTGATTCAAACTTAAAATAGATGTTCCACCTCATCACCCACATCATGTGCCCACATCATGTGACGCAAGGTGCATAACTCTGACACCAAGTTTTCATGAATTATGTCCCCTTTTACTTAGAATTTAAGGTTAATTTTGTTGTATTTTCACTATATCTCAGTTATTACTAAATGGATTTGATTCAAACTTAAAATAGTTGTTCCACCTCATCACCCAGATCATGTGACATAAGGTGCTTTACTCTGACATAAATTTTTTATGAATTATGTCCCCTTTTACTTTAAATTTAAGGTTGATTTTGAAGTTTTTTCACTATATCTCAGTTAATATGAAAAAGGCAAAGCCTCTGAGCGAGCGTAGCTTAAACGGCAAAGAAACTATTCACTGCTTAAAACAATTCCGAGAACCTATTCACTTGAAAAGAAACAAAAATTTAGTGTCATTATACCTGTAACAGCGAATATCATACGTTGCAAAATTTATGGAAAGCCGGTGTCACGGTAACGTCATTACCTGTTTGTGGCGTTCTTATTGCTTTATGCATTTTTATGATATTCTATCCCATTTTCTTGCCAATGCTTGATCTTTTAAAAGAAAATCATATTTTTTTCTACCAACTGGAAATCTTTCTTGCATTATTTTTGAGTGATGGATAATATTCAGCAATCAAATGAAGTTCTGTATTCACTGCCAACAAAGCATTTCCTGTGAGCACCTGTCGTCTAGAAAACACGCACTTTGTAAAATAAAAGCAAAATTGAAATTATTTCCATAACATAACTTTTTTTTAAAAATAAAGACACCTAATGAACATAAAGATTGTAACTCAAATATAAAATTAAAAAAAAAACCAAACAATTTTCCCGACTTTGACGGAAGTAGAACAAAATGGCGGCACCCAAAATGGCGGCGCCCAGACGAGAGAAAAATTTTTCAGCTACATCACTTTGCCCCATTCGGCACACCTTTGTTATATTCGCCTACACATTGCCGTAAGGCGAGCTACGCGCTCGCAATTGCGCTTTGCGCAATTGCTCGCGAGCTATGCTCGCTATTACAAAATGGATTTGATTCAAACTTAAAATAGTTGTTCCACCTCATCACCCACATCATGTGACACAAGGTGCATAACTCTGACACCAATTTTTCGTGAATTATGTCCCCTTTTTACTTAGAATTTAAGGTTAATTTTTATTTATTTTCACTATATCTCAGTTACTACTGAATGGATTTGATTCAGACTTAAAATAGATGTTCCACCTCATCACCCACATCATGTGACACAAGGTGCATAACTCTGACACCAATTTTTCTTGAATTGTGTCCCCTTTTACCTAGAATTTAAGGTTAATTTAGATGTATTTTAACTATATCTCATTCTGATTGGCTTAGTGTCAAAGGGAAGTAACCTTTTTTTAACTTTTGTACTGTGTTTCTTCCCCTTAAATTCCAGGAATTAGTCTATTTTTAGAAATCCTATTTTTAGATTTTCAATATTTTAGGTATTTTTCTAACTTTTTTATTAGCTCACCTGTCACATAGTGACAAGGTGAGCTTTTGTGATCACCCGTCGTCAGTGCGTCTGTGCGTGCGACAACAATTTCTTGTCTGCACGATAGTGGTTTCATTTCTGATTTTATTTTAACCAAACTTGCACACAACTTGTATCACCATAAGATCTTTGTTCCTTTTTTGAACCGGCCAGATCCCATTATGGTTTCCAGAGTTATGGCCCCTGAAAGGGCCAAAATTAGCTGTTTTGACCTTTTCTGCACAATAGCAGCTTTATTTATAATTTGATTTTTACCAAACTTGCACACAACTTGTATCACCATAAGATCTTGATTCCTTTCTTGAACCGGCCAGATTCCATTATGGGTTCCAGAGTTATGGCCCCTGAAAGTGCCAGAGTTAGCTATTTTGACCTTGTCTGCACAACAGCAGCTTCATTTATGATTTGATTTTTAGCTCGACTATTAGACTATTCTACTCACCCTGGCGTCGGCGTCGGCGTCGGCGTCGGCGTCACACCTTGGTTAAGTTTTTGCATGCAAGTACATACAGCTATCATTTAAAGGCATATAGCTTTGAAACTTATTTATTCTTTTTCTAGGTCAATTACCAACCTCACTGGGTCAAGTTCCATAACTCTAACATGTATTTTGAGCAAATTATGCCCCCTTTTGGACTTAGAAAATTCTGGTTAAAGTTTTACATGCAAGTTACTATCTCCAAAACTAATGCAGATATTGAATTGAAACTTCACATGTGTCTTCGGGTTATAAAACTAGTTGATAGCACCAAGTCCCATAACTCTGACCTTCATTTTGGCCAAATTATGCCCCCTTTTGTACTTAGAAAATTTTGGTTAAAGTTTTGCGTGCAAGTACATACAGCTATTACTAAAAGGCATATAGATTTGAAACTTATTTTTTCTTTTTCTAGATCAATTACCTACCTCACTGGGTCAAGTCCCATAACTCTGACATGTATTTTGGCCAAATTATGCCCCCTTTTGGACTTAGAAAATTCTGGTTAAAGTTTTGCGTGCAAGTACATACAGCTATTACTAAAAGGCATATTGATTTGAAACTTATTTTTTCTTTTTCTAGATCAATTACCTACCTCACTGGGCCAAGTCCCATAACTCTGACATGTATTTTGAGCAAATTATGCCCCCTTTTGGACTTAGAAAATCCTGGTTAAAGTTTTACATGCAAGTTACTATCTCCAAAACTAATGCAGATATTAAATTGAAACTTCACATGTGTCTTCGGGGTTATAAAACTAGTTGATAGAATCAAGTCCCATAACTCTGACATGTATTTTGGGCAAATTATGCCCCCTTTTGGACTTAGAAAATCCTGGTTAAAGTTTTGCGTGCAAGTACATACAGCTATTACCAAAAGGCATATAGCTTTGAAACTTATTTATTCTTTTTCTAGGTCAGTTACCAACCTCACTGGGTCAAGTTCCATAACTCTTAACATGTATTTTGAGCAAATTATGCTCCCTTTTGGACTTAGAAAATTCTGGTTAAAGTTTTACATGCAAGTTACTATCTCCAAAACTAATGCAGATATGGAATTGAAACTTAACATGTTTCTTCGGGGTTATTAAACTAGTTGATAGCATCAAGTCCCATAACTCTGATGTGCATTTTGGTCAAATTATATCCCGTTTCGAACTTAAAACTCTTTTGATATTTAACATTTTGGGTAATAATTTCCTGCTTCTGTGACAATATTTCGAATAGTCGAGCTTGGCTGTCTTACGGACAGCTCTTGTTACCAAACTTGCACACAACTTGTATAACCATCAGATCTCGGTTCCTTTCTTGAACTGGCCAGATTCCTTTATGGGTTCCAGAGTTACGGCCCTTGAAAGAGCCAGAATTAGCTATTTTGACCTTGTCTGCACAATAGCAGCTTCATTTATGATTTGAATTTAATCAGACTTGCACAAAACTTGTGTCGCCATAAGATCTCGCTTCCTTTCTTGAACTGGCCAGATCCCATAATGGGTTCCAGAGTTATGGCCCCTGAAAGGGCCAAAATTAGCTATTTTGACCTTGTCTGCACAATAGCAGCTTCATTTATGATTTGATTTTAACCAAACTTGCACACAACTTGTATCACCACAAGCTATTGGTTCTTTTCTTGAACCGGCCAAATCCCATCATGGGTTCTGTAGTTATGGCCCCTGATAGGGGGGTTGGGCTTGTTTTCCCTATACGGCTATATAGAAAACTTTGAAAATCTTCTTCTCGAAAGCTACTGGTCTGTTTTCAAAATAATTTTACACAAATGTGCCTTGGATGACCTACCAAATTCCTTAAGATAATTTTGATTCTTCGAAAAACATGGCGGCCTGCAGGAGACACTCATTATCCCTATATGGCCATATATAGAAAACTTTATTAAATTAAATCTTCTTGTATGAAACTTCTGGCCTGATTTGAGAATAATTTTATTTAAAGTTACTTTAAGAAAATTTCAACTATATTTTCTCATAATTCTTTTGATTGATCTTTATTATGAATTTTTGACCTTGAAGTCTTGTCCTTAAGTGCAATGATAACAGGTGAGCGATATAGGGCCATCATGGCCCTCTTGTTATAAGTCCTATGTAAAAAGTAAATACATTTTTCTGTGGTAACATGGGTCGGTAAGACACTTTTTTATATTCACTTTTAGTGTATCTCTATTATTAGAGATTTTTTATATTTACTAGTATTACTTATATGTGGAAGCCCAGGATGAAGTACTCCAAAGACTAAGTATTTTTAAGATTTCTTATGGTTGCCATTCTACTGTGACCAGACCGTATGGTGGGGGTATGAGTCACTCCTGTGACAGTTCTAGTTTAATCCAGTCTTTAACTTTGAAAATCTTCTCCTGAAACCTCTGACCCAATTTTGAAATAATTTTAACAACAAAGTTCCTTCTGTGATCCTCTATCAAATTCTTAAGTTGTAATAATATTATTTCTAAATACACAGCCACCAGTTTGGCGGGGCTAGTTTTCCCTGTATTTCTATGTAGAAAACTTAAACAAAAATTTTGTCTATGAAACCCCAGGCCTGATTTCAAAGTAATTTCATAACAGAATATTGATTTAGTTCTCTCTGTCAGTCTGTTTGTAAGTTTGTCCATGCAACCTCTAAAGCAATTTAAGGGATTTACACCAAACTTCACAAAAGTGATCATTGCCAAGGCTTGCTGTGTATGTCTTTGACATGTTTCTGTTCATTGATTTTCAATAGAGTTATGACCCTTGATTCATCAAATTTTATGATGTTTTGGTCTTTCCTCTTGTATTATTTAGCAGATTTCAGCCAAACCTTGCAGGAGTAATCAGACTGTCAAAGCAATTGTGCCAATTGTCTGCATTTTCTGGTTATTTTCAATGGAGATACGGCCCTTGATTCATCGATGTTTATCTTTTCCATGCACCTGCTCCAACACCACCAGGAGGTATTATACAAAGCTTCATAAAAGTGATCAGTGCCTTGATTTGTCAAATTGTATGATGTCAGTGCTAGCTTCTTCTATATCAATGGTTGGAATTCCACCAAATTTGACAGAAGTGATCATTGTCAAGCCTTGTTGTGTATAACTCTGGTACCAATATTTAATGAATTATCACCCCTTTTACACAGAATTTCAGGTTAAAGTTTTGATGCACTTTCACTATATCTCAGTTATTACTAGATGGATTTGATTCAGACTTAAAATAGTTGTTCAGCATCATCACTCATATCATTTGACATAAGGGCCATAACTCTTGCACCAATATTTCATGAATTATCCCCCTTTTTACTTAGAATTTCAGGTTAAAGTTTTGATACACTTTCACTCTATCTTAGATATTACTAAATGGATTTGATTCAAACTTAAAATAGTTGTTTCACATTTTCACCCACATCATATGATACAAGGTGCATATCTCTGGCACCATTTTTCATGAATTATGCCCCTTTTACTTAGAATTTAAGGTTAATTTTGATGCATCTTTACTATATCTCAGGTATTAGGATATGGATTTGATTCAAACTTGAAGTAGTTGTTCCACATCATCACCCACATCATATGACACTAGGTGCATAACTCTTGCACCAATATTTTATGAATTATGCCCCCTTTTTACTTAGAATTATACTTGTATAGTGTTTTGATACACTTTATCTTTACCTAACTTATTACTTAATATTTTTGACACAGTCTCAAGTTTTTCTGCAATATCTTCATCTGCCATTGGAGTCATTAAACACTCCAGTGACAGGTCTGGTTTCCTCAGATGTGCCTAGTTTCACTATCTAGCATCCTGTGATAGGTCTTGTTTGAGAGGGGACGTGGGGCCGAATTTCGGCCTTAAAAATGGCCAAAAAAACACACTGAAAGGACAAAATCTCACTTTTATAAGACTATACTTACCTCATTTGGTACGTATTTTGATTTAATTAAAAAGTAAAATATTTATTTATATATTTGTGTTTGACGTTGCTCAGCGGTTGTTCTGCGCATGTCATAAAGTCATTATCGTCTGAGCACACACAAAAATATGCAAATTATTGCATGTCCGCTTGCATTTAGTGTATAATAATTGTATAATATACTGACTAAAGGTTAGGATAAGGATTACCATAGTTACAAAATATATACATTAAAAATTCTAGTCATTCCAGTCACTCGAATCCAGTGTATAGGCACAGGCACTCCAGATTTGTTTTAGTCACAGTTTTTTTTAGGCCTTTCCCAAATCTCGGGGAGGGGTGGGGGGTGCGGGGTACATACTATGTTTGGTCTGGTTGTCTGTCCACGACACATCACAAAGTTGTGTCTGCACCATATCATATTAGCCCTTGTATTGTTACAAATGTCAACTGCAGAATGCAATATCTGGTCAGTATATCAGTATGTCTGCACTAACTAGAGACAATAAACATACCCCCACAGTCTCAGACACTATTATTGAATGGGGTGGTTAAAATCATAGTCATATGATGATACTGGCTTACAGTACAGAGTGCGTCTTTCATTTGTTACAGAAGTTCTTCTGTATTTTCCATTGAATTACTGAATCACATAGAACACTTGACATTTCAGAAATGTCTGAGTGAGCCTTAAATGGAAGTGTGATAGTGTAATGTAGGGCAGTAGATCAGTATGTTACTGTGTGCAGACTGGTATTGACAGATTGTTCTGGGAAGTTTCCACCAGAAATCAATATCCCTCCTTAGCAATGTTCCTCATGTTGATGCAAATGTATAGCAGTGTCCACATTGAAAATTGTAAAGAAACTGAATAAACTTAGGCACATTGTTTTCCGAAATTGTGCCATACATAATACCACATATCTATATTTTGTATTTTTTGATAAAGATAGGAAGTTATTTATAATCTTACAGTCCAAGCAACTGAATATTGATATTAAACTTCTGTTCTACAATTGTGACAAAAGTCAAGCTGACCTTGTCGTTATGGAATGTCATATAAAGTAACATCTGCTACCTGTTAATGTAAATACTTTGTCATGCGAAATTTATAAAAACAGTTCAAGAAATATCCCGGAATTGTGCAAGAACTAAGTTCACAAACTGTTCCTGACATGCTCACAAAATGTTCAAGAACATTTCAAGCACACTTTAACCCTTAGCCTGCTGGTGGCAAGTGATTCAGCCTTTGCGACCAATGCAGACAAAGATCAGCCTGCACATCCGTGCAGTCTGATCATGGTCTGCACTGTTCGCTATTCAGTCAGTAAATTTTTAGTAAACACCCCTTCAAATGATAAATGGTACTGCCCAAATTGAATGATGGACCAGTCCATTTAAGAAATTTAGCAGGGTAAGGGTTAAGAAATGTTAAAGTTCCATAAGGCTTTAAATTTTATGTTGAAAACAGATGAAACATCATATTATTCTATCCAAATAAATGTTGTGCATAATTTTATGGTTAGAAAGGCGCTACTTTCAATACTGCGTAAGTCAAAGGGAGTAACAAAAAACAATAGATTTATTAGAACTAATTTCTACTTTGCTCATCTGTATTCAAAGCTGTAACAAAATATCTTTGGGAAAACAATTATAGTAAATAGGATTTAAACACGAAATTAACATATTTTATGTTCATAATGGAAAAATGTCAGCCACATTTTAAACAATGGTATTATGAGCCTTTAAATGAGATGAATTTTAAGATGATCTCAGTTATTGAACTGTCCATAAACGTTCCTGAATTCATCTCAATTAACATTTCTTAAATTGCACTGAACATTTTTATAGCAGTTCAGGGGCAATTCTTCATGAATCATATTAAAATTTACCTAGTTTGTTTATATACAGTACCTGATACAAGATTTGAAAATGATACAAGATTGTTATGCAAAAGGACATTCACTTTGATTTGCAGAAGGACAATTCATGAACTATTCCAGAATTGTTCAAGGACTCGTGTGAATATCCCACAATTTAATGCATCTTGAAAATCGCTCTGCTTCCTGCAAAAATTTAGGCATGTCTGAAAATTGTTTACTAGATTTAATAGCTGAATTGGCTATATTGTAGTCTCAAAACCTGTACAAATGGGCTTTGTGTTCTGTAAATCAGTAACAGGTGTTAAACATGTAACATATACTATGGAAAACCGGTAGAATAAGAGAAATTTATTTGTTGTGAGGAGGTTGTTGCTTTGTGGAGGTTAGTTTTCAGTGAATCTGTCTGGTTGGAAAGAAAATATCTGTTTGCATAAGGAGGTAATTGTTCTGTAAGACATACAAGTTGTAATGATATCTAGCCTATTTTCTAGAATATTCCCATTCTGAAGCTTGGACTACATTTAACACACCGGTGGTGACATTATGTATAAAATTACCCAGTTTATGGACTCTCTGATAAGTGACTAGATTCCATTTATAGAAATTTATCGATAGCTATAGCTGTCCTACTGGCATAATACTCGCAGAATTGTCGCATATGTCTGGAGAGCATTCATTAAAGACATTATACAACCTATGTCTTCTGTGAGAAAACATGGAGAGTTCGCTTTGAGCTAGAACATATTATTTCAGACACATTAAGAGCTCAGTCAACCATGCCACAAGCTTCACTTATTTTATTGTAAGGGCAGTAAGGGGGCAAGACAGACACGGCATGAGCTTAGGTCATGGAGGGCATTTACCAGGCATGCCACAATCTCAGTACTTGTCTTACCATGAGTGTTGTGTAACTCATGCTGTCCTGTAGATTGGCACGTCAACATGATAACATGTATATTAACATGACACATGGTGTACATTTCACAGTGTACCACAAGCTCAGTAGTAATCATGAGCTTTTTATGCTCCCGAAGGGAGGCATATAGTTTTTGAACCGTCTGTCTGTCGGTCTGTCGGTCTGTCAGTCTGTCGGTCTGTCCGCATTTTTCGTGTCCGGTCCATATCTTTGTCATCGATGGATGGATTTTCAAATAACTTGGCATGAATGTGTACCACAGTAAGATGACGTGTCGGGCGCAAGACCCAGGTCCGTAGCTCAAAGGTCAAGGTCACACTTAGACATTAAAGGTTATTGCATTGATGGGCGTGTCCGGTCCATATCTTTGTCATCGATGGATGGATTTTCAAATAACTTGGCATGAATGTGTACCACAGTAAGACGACGTGTCGCGCGCAAGACCCAGGTCCTTACCTCAAAGGTCAAGGTCACACTTAGACATTAAGGGATAGTGCATTGATGGGCGTGTCCGGTCCATATCTTTGTCATCGATGGATGGATTTTCAAATAACTTGGCATGAATGTGTACCACAGTAAGACGACGTGTCATGCGCAAGACCCAGGTCCGTAGCTCAAAGGTCAAGGTCACACTTAGATGTTAAAGGTCTTTTTTCATGATAGCGCATTGATGGGCGTGTCCGGTCCATATCTTTGTCATTCATGCATGGATTTTAAAATAACTACGCATAAATGTGTGACACAGTAAGACGACGTGTCGCGCGCAAGACCCAGCTCCGTAGGTCAAAGGTCCTAAACTCGAACATCGGCCATAACTATTCATTTAAAGTCCCATCGGGGGCATGTGTCATCCTATGGAGACAGCTCTTGTTTAATTCATGGAGGGCACTTTCTGGACAGACACAAGCTCGGTAACAATCTCACCATGAATTTGTTCATCAGTCTGGAGAAGTAGTACATACAACAGATATAACTTGTGGAGGGCGTTTTCAGGCATGTTGCCACAAGCTTAGTAAGGTTTGCTTAGCTCATGGATGACATTTCCCAGGCACAATCGTCAGCAGGCATGGTAAATGTTCTGGATACTGAGACTGTTAGATGTAGAGTGAATATAGAAGATGAAAAGATTTATGAGAATGAAAACATAATAATTATGTGAACTTTTAGTACCAAGTTGACAAGTAAATGCATGCCACAAGAACAAAAGATGATGTAACCTATATTTCAAACATTTCTTTTTACAATTTATGGATGCTCATTAACAGTTACTGTAATTAAGTTACTTAATCAGTCTTCCACTATCTGATGGTTGTTCATGAGGGGCAATTAAATATTGAGATGAACAAATAAGAACATTACTTTAATCACTTGTTAGAGGTTGTTCTTGTTCACAAATGGGATAAAAATTTGAAATTTAGAAAATTCAGTATCTTCCTTTTCACACATTCTGATAAAAAATGTATCAGTCAGACGTCATAGGTCAATAAATATACATCAGATTAACCAGTTTCTTAGGAACTACAGGACAAATTTCAGTCAACATCAATGGGATATTGTCATTTCCTTTGTCCTCTAGAGGGACGGTGTAATTCCCTTTATGTTTTGTACTATAATAGTGTAGGTCACTGACAGGATTCCATCATCATTAATCCCCCGCCGTAGCGGAGGGATTATAGGAATGGTCTGCGTCCGTCTTTCCGTCCGTAACACTTTCGTGTCCGCTCCATATCTCCTAAACCCCTTGAAGGATTTTTATCAAACTTGGGTCAAATGATCACCTCATCAAGACAATGTGCAGAACCCATGAGTCAGCCTTGTCGGTTCAAGGTCAAGGTCACAACTCAAGGTCAAAGGTTTGAGCCTGCCATTTTGTGTCCGCTCTCTATCTCCTGAACCCCTTGATGGAATTTTATAAAACTTGGGTCAAATGATCACCTCATCAAGACGATGTGCAGAACCCATGAGTCAGTCATGCTGGCTTAAGGTCAAGGTCACAACTTAGGGTCAAAGATTTGAGCCTTCCATTTTGTGTCCACTCTATATCTCCTAAACCCCTTGAAGGATTTTCATCAAACTTGGGTCAAATGATCACCTCATCAAGGCAATATGCAGAACTGATGAGTCAGCCATGTCGGCTCAAGGTCAAGGTCACAACTGAAGGTCAAAGGTTTAAGCCTTCCATTTTGTGTCCGCTCTATATCTCCTAAACCCCTTGAAGGAATTTTATAAAACTTGGGTCAAACGATCACCTCATCAAGACGTTGTGCAGAATTCATGAGTTAGCCATGTCAGTTTAAGGTCAAGGTCACAGCTAAAATCAAAGGTTTACCCTTTCACTATCCATAGCAGTGGCGGGGGATTTAGCTGTCTTTCAGACTGCCTTGTTGACATTATGTCCAGCATCATCATTTTACATAGAAATCTGTGACAAATTAACACCAAACTCATCTCAACCCCTCCTAAGAGGTAATAAAAACCTTTCAACAACTTCTGCTTATGAACCTGTTGGTGTATTTTGCCAAACTTTGTCTGTAGCATCCTTGTACAGAACTCTTTCATGTCTTTACAGTCTGTCAACTATTTGTGCTAGTAACAGGCCTGTTTTAAAAAGTCCATGTTCAAACTTCAATAATAAAATAATAAAACGGAAAGAAGTTAATGCGAAATACAAATATCTGGTAAGTGCAGTTAACTTACAACCGAAATCTATTGTCAGGCCACATGTTACTGGAGCAAGCATCCGATATTCTTTTGTTTTTATGCTGCAGATGAATAAATTATCATGCATTAGTGCAATTGTGTGACATTATCCACAGGGCAAAGTAGTGCATGCATGCGCTTATAGTGAAAAACTTGTGTATATTTGATACACACAGAAATACTGTGTTCTTTAATAGACTGATTGTGGTGTGGCAGTTGAGTAGAACTTATCTCCCTTTAATTTCATTTTCAGAGAATTTAACTCTTTCACTGAGTTACTGCTCCAACTTTATATGAAGAGACAAAAATGTGTCACTGGCAGACCACTTAATATTCAGTCTTGACAATGGCCCCAGGGAATATTCAGGCAGTCTTGAATAAGTATTTTAGCCAGACAAGTCTGGTCAAGTCAAAATCCTTTATTTCGCTCATTTCCTGTATGCATGAATCAATGACTTCATAATTTAACATGTTTAAAGCTCATAATAACGGTTAGGTGTATATTTGAAATTTTGAAATTTGAACATCCCCATACATGCCATATTTTCAGACGGTCAATAAGGGAGATTTGCCTCAACACGGCTTTTTTAAGGGAGATTTGGGTAAAAATAAGGGAGACTTTTATTCGCTCATTTTTTATGCGCTAAATAGCCGTTTTCATTAAAAAATCATCAAGTTTTCTACATTGAATTGATGAATGGAGCCAACAGTTGTGTACAGAATGCATGATTATTACTTATAGCACTTTACTTATCCAAGGAAATTCAGAATTCCATGAAAGATTGAAACAGGAACTTTCATTTTGCTTTATGTTTTGATGCTTCTGCACCTGGAGAGTGATCTTTTTGACATGTTTAAGCATACAATTCTCAAAAGATTGCGGAGATATCGTGTCAAAACAGTCTTTTAAGGGCAGTCATTTCTGAAAAGCAGAAATGAAGTTAAAACAAAAAAGAATGCCATTCTTTTGCTGGATTGTCCATATTTAGATTAAAACTACATGTATTTAAACTGGGAATTCTTCTCCCATTAATTATTGCAACGTGACAATATCACAAAGGAATGGCAGTCAATTCTTTGGGCAGTATGAATTGCAATTCATTTCATAAAATTCACTTATCCGAATTCATGTTTGTCCAAAATTCTGTGTAGTCTGACATTTACTCGCCAATTTTTGTTAAATCCTGGTTGATTTTTTGCATGTTTTGCAAGTATTTAAATTGAGAAGCATAAACTCGGTGTTAACACTAACCTGTCTCATCCTCTGATGGCTCGATAAATATAAAAATAGGTCAGCGAAAACGAAAGTACACTTTGGCAGGTGGCGGTAAAATGACGTAATTTTAAGACTGGTTTACATATTGTTTTGAAAACTACAGGTCAGTGACTTTGATGTTACTGAATCAGTCTAAAATCTCGCATACAATTGCCTACGGGTAAGATTAAATGGTTAATTGTTTGCAGATGGTGACAGTAGGTGGTAAGATAATTAATGCCTCAGGCATGTATCGCTCGATAAACAAGCTAGGGATTATAGACAACTATCAAAATTATGTTTGAAGAGTATTTCCGGGCCACTCGATATTGAATTTCAAGTATTTTCTAAAAGTCTACATTGGGTCCGAGATACGATTTTTCGACAGAGGACTTTTTTTCAGAATTTATAGTTTTACGGGAGGTTTTCATGTCCCGGGGAGAGACGGGGAGATATACTGAAAATACGGGAGAAAAAATCTCCCGGCGGGAGATATGGCATGTATGCATCCCCAAATTATAGAAAAAAGAGTTGATTTACATGAAAATTGAACTGTATAATTTATAAAACATTTGTATTAGTCTTAACACAATTGTCAATTTACTTACATTTACTTGAATTCAGGAGTAAGGATCACATGAAGGGGCCTGAGTACACTTGTTGATAGTTCAGTGCCTTTAGAAACTCAACACTTTCAGAGAACTTTACATATCTTTGTTCTGATACATTTACAATACAGTCGGACTTGCCCTTGCGACCACCTGAGTTAAGTGACTTCCTGACCTAAGCGACCACTTTAAATTCCTCCCTTGCGATTTTAACAGTAATGTACCCGAGACAAGCGACCTCCCAAAAAACGCGACCAGCAACCATTTATTTTACTTCCCATTCATTAAATTTACCTGTTATCAAGCAACCAACTTGAAAATGAAATAGACAAAAAATGACATCAACTTCTCAATTCAAACCGATAACAACAGGTGTGATCATCCTTTGTTACGATCTGTTAAACTTCATAGATCAAATGGCCAGTAATTATCGGCAATTAGCGTGACACCTCATGCCAGTTTTGTTGTTCACAATTTGATATCAGTTAAAGATAATAGTCGATCTTTTATTAGTATTATATTATTTACGATTTTTGATATTTCTTTCCTCAAAATACATAACTTATAAAATTAATTTTGTTTAAGGAAAAATAAACTACTATTACCTAATAGTGGTCCTGTGTCTTATACAGATCATACAAACGTAATGGCAATCGTAGTTTTTAGCCTAGACAATTAATGTGGAGAGTAGTTTCCCTTTACCAGAATGGTGAAAATCGTAAACAAACTTGTGTTGAAGCTGGAAAATCATCTGTACCTGTGTATGATACGCACTCATGATTCAGGGGTGGTCCCAGGGGTACAGGGGTAAAAAAAAACTGCGCATTATACACTAGTGTCTACGGTACCTTTTTTATGCCCCCGAAAGGAGGCATATTAGTTTTCAACTGTCTGTCTGTTCGTTGGTTCGTTAGTCACAACGTTAACTTTTTGCATGAAGGCACTTTACTCACCAACGACTGCACCCAGGACCTTCAAACTTCACATGCTGATAGTACTTATTGAGTACATGACCCCTACTGACTTTGGGATCACCACGTCAAAGGACAAGGTCACAGGGGCCAACGTTAACTTTTTGCATGAAGGCACTTTACTCATGAACCACTGCACCCAGGACCTTCAAACTTCACATGCTGATAGTACTTATTGAGTACACTACCCCAACTGACTTTGGGGTCACCACGTCAAAGGTCAAGTTCACAGGGGCCAACATTAACTTTTTGCATGAAGGCACTTTACTCGGGAACCACTGCACCCAGGACCTTAACTTCACATGCTGATAGTACTTATTGAGTACACGAACCCTATTGACTTTGGGGTCACCAGGTCAAAGGTCAAGGTCACCAGGTCAAAGGTCAAGGCGCTGTGGGGGCATTTGTCACCATTAGTGACAGCTCTTGTTTAATACATGCATGTACTTGATAAACTTCATAGTAGTAGCAGTTGTTTCTTCATGACAGCTTCTTTACCAAAATACATGCTCAGAAGTCTATCCTGAGTTAAGAGACCACAATCTCAGCTTCCCCTGTGCGGTCGCTTAGGGCAGGTTTGACTGTAATATCCTAGTGCTGAAATTTCATACATCATTTTCAGCATTTTTGAAAATTGTTTATTTGTATTTCTTTACAAATGGCATTCTATTTTAATGAGGGACAACTTTTTGAGAGTATTGCCTGTAGTCAGTAGATGACCCATACTGTTATAGGGGTCATAAGGTCACAGTGTCACCTTGAGACTGAAAACCCAGTCGAAATTGATTGTTTATTATCATGGTAATTCATGGTTTACCATGGTAGTTCATGGTCATGGGACAATGGTTTACCATGGCTGTGGTAATTGGCACCACAGTCATAAAAACATGGTATCAGACCATGATAAAAAAACATGGTCGACCATGGTTGTGGACCACAGTCATCCATGGTCGACCAAGGTCCACGACCATGGTCGACCAGGTTGATTATTGACTACCGAAAACTGTATAAATATGAATTTGATAGGGTCGTGAAAATACATGACAATTGCAGTCTATATCTATTTTTGAAAGTCAGTCATTTATTTGTCATAAAATTGCTAAGATGACAACAAATTATAGTCAGACTATGAAAGTTTACCTTTGAATCTGTCTATAAATGCAGGTAAAACTATTCTATAACTTAGGAAAACTTTTGGAGCCAAAATGCAGTCAGGCATCTTTGGTGCATTGTTAAACTTGAAAAGTGTGAAAATTACTAAATGGTCAACAGTGGTTGAAAAAAGTTGACCATGGTAGACCGTGGTCAAACTGTTGATCGTCTTTTCTGACCATGGTTGACCACGGCCAATCTTATCTCACCATGGTCGACCGTGCTCCTGACCATGTTTTCACCATGGTATTTGATGGGTGACCACGTTAAAACATGGTCAACTATCAAAAACCGTGGTGACCATGGTCATCATATCACTAGGAACAGTTTCTTCTCAATAATTAAAGGCCTGCCCACTTTGCTCAGTAGGGAGAGTGCAGATCTACGGATCACAGGTTGTGAGTTCAAGCCCTGGGCGAGGCACATGTTCTCCATGACAATTTGTTAAAAGACATTGTGTCTGAAATTATTCGTCCTCCACCTCTGATTCATGTGGGGAAGTTGGCAGTTACTTGCAGAGAACAGGTTTGTACTGGTACAGAATACAGGAACACTGGTTAGGTTAACTGTCAGCCATTACCTAACTGAAATACTGTTGAAAATTGGCGTTAAACCCAAAACAAACAAACAAACAATAATTAAAGAACTCTTCGGCCTTTACTCTTAAATCTTCATAGATGAAAATCTCTGGTCAGCGGATGTCCCCTTTTGTTTTAGCGGTCAGTGGTCACAGTGTCCAGGTGACTGAAAATTGTTTCCACTAAGCAACTAAAGAAGGCTGTGGCCTACAGTTGTCAAAAATTCATAGAATGATTGCCTTTGGTCAGTAGATGGCCCTTGTAATTTTGTGGGTCAGTTATAGTATGTAGGTCAAAGTTTAAGCGACATATGGATCTTTGACTGAAAATGCTTTCCACACAATAACTAAACGACCTACTGTTTTTAAACATCATTGGATGATTACTTGTGATCAGTCGATCAGACCCCTATTGTTTTTTGGGGGTCAATGTCAAAGCCACAGTGACCTGTACACTGAAAACAGTTTCTGCTGAACTAAGCTGTTGGTTTCCAGTATTTAGTACATGATCGGTGTTGTTTCTGAAGTTGTTTAATCAAAGTTCAAGTTCACAACATACAAAATTACATACCAGGAGGTGAATGTAAAATAGGTCTAACTGCATATAATTAAAAAAACACAAAGCTGTTTTTATATTCACCCCTTGATACCCACTTAATTGCCTAAGACCGGCCATCATAGGGGACAAATGTGTTTTGCAAACAGTGTTTTCTTACTGTGTCTATTATAAAATAAGTAAAGTTAAAAAAAAGAGTGGAAATTCAATATGGTATTTTGTGATAATCCTAACATAGTATACATAGGTCATGTATGTCAATAAAATATGAGAAATCAGTGGGGTTTTTTCCAGGCCAATTTTGGGCCAAGTCCCAGTGAAAAAAAATATGTTTTTTCCCAATTTTCAGTCTAATTAAAATTCCCAATTGAAAGTTGGAAAAAAATGCCTCAAAATTTTCACTACATGACACGAAAACTGGGGTCAGAAATCCATTACGCTGATGTTGATATTACGGTATGGTATTGGTTTTGTAAACAGTAAATTGTAATTACTTCCCCTTTATCTGTGTCATTGAAAGGCATGACTGATGATGTAAGGGTCTGTTGATCATAAAATTGTAATTGTTTATACTAAGAAAATTAATAAAAATGCCGCTAAAAGTATATGCCAAAGATTGTTTTGTTCAGTCAGATAGGCCTTTTTACTACAGATTTGTCAACTGCTCAAATTACAACACCTACAATGGCTAAGTCTGTAGTCAAAGTGAAACTGAAGGTATAGGTCCATGCTTCGGAGAAAAAAAGTTCTAACGTCATCAAATCATAGAAAGAAAGCATTGTTTTACATGAAAATATAACAGCTTATAAAACATTTATATTATTGTACAAAACTATTGTCAATTTATTCATATATGTATTGAATTCCGGAAAGGGACTACTTGAAGGGGCCACACTTCTGGACAGTCCAGCGCCTGTAAAAACTCACCATTTTTAAAAAGCTGTTACATGTCCTCGTTTTGATGCATTTGCAACATCGTGCGAGTGTTTAAACTTTACATAACAAGGTAAAACATCGTTTTGACAATTGTTTACATTTATTTCTTTACAAATGGCATTCTTATTTAAAGGGGGACAACTCATTTAGAATATTTTAGGTATCCAACTCCGTGGGACAGAATAGTAAATCATGTATTGGACAGATAAGTTGTGTGTCAAGATGCTGTTCATTCACTAAAAAAATCTGTTGTTTTGTGATATACTGCTAAACCTGAAAGTAAAAATGGAGTGAGCGACTGGAATCTGCACAACAGATTCATGCAGCTAATGATGTAATGATAATGAAACACAAGGCACAGTTATATGCATGTCTATTGTGAATGTCTGTGTATTGCAATTTGATGTTTTCAATGAGAAAAATTGATAACTGTAAAAATTACTATGTTTTACCATTAAACTTGCTTAAAAAGTATGATCAGTTCATTAATCCGTTTTCCTCAATTGTAAAGGTTCTGGCCCCATTCCCAAAAAAATGGGGAAAAAAACCACTGGAAACATGGTTATCGTAATAATTAGAAGGACACTTAGCCTGTTTGCACCTATTGTCGCGGTACTAAGGGAATAAATGAATAACGGAAAGAAAAAGCAATATTATGTTGCTATTATTTCCTGTTAACTTCGTAAACCTTTTCTTTTCCACTATTATTTCATGCAGAAAATCATTTTTCTAGTCCTTGTTTACTTTTAAACCAGTCATGTTTCCGGTGCATGTGACCTTCACTTTTGCCAAGGGAGTTAATTCTAATTTCGCGGTACGGCATCCGACTTGATACAGCGCTTCCTGTGAAAGTGTAAAATGTATAGGAACCCTAAATTTTCAAAATAAATTTCTTGAGTAAGACATTAACAATTATTGCAATGTAAAATTAACACATTGGAAGGCTAATTCCGTCAAATAGTTGGACAACACACACTTCGTTACCAACTCAACTGAGTCAAATGATCGACGAGGGCATTTAAAAATAATTGACCTACGTTTACAAAAATAGGGTGTGAAACGTAATCAGCTTCCAAAGTAGGTCAAATTTGTTTACTGTAGAGAGTGCTGCACATTGCTGTTATCGCAAAAATCAAATACCGCGAGACCAGATGTAACGCGAAAATAGCAGCAAATGGTATAAGTCTCATTACTGTAGCTGGTTTAGGAGAAATAAGCGTTATCAGAAAATCAATGGAACAAAGTATGTTATACATGTTGAACTGACTGAAAAAAATATTAAATTGTCCAAGTGAAAAAAATCCCTCATTAAAGAAACATTACATGCAGTATGGTGACTGTTAACTCTAATTAACATTGTCCAGGGATGTGGTAGAGATTTTATGCATTATTTTTCTGTATCATATTTGCAAAAGATGAGTTTCCCTGTGCCAAGTCATAAATCATCAAAGAGTTTGAGGTCATCTACAGGTCACTGGGTACTCATATTTCTTTATTACAATGAATGGTTGAAAGAAACAGCTTTAAAAATGTGCTTTTAAGATTATAAATCCCTATGATTTGCTTGAATGAAAGGCCAAGGGAATAAATTTATGTAAATGTAGCTTTTAATGACCTCATAAAATGTCAAACTTTTACATGCATTTCAGGGTATAAAAATCAGGAAATTTATGAAATTTCAATTCTGATTTTGCAATTAATATCCACTGAATAAATCAAGTACATTTTTGTGAAAGCACTTTGTCACTTTGGTAATTTGCTTAGATTTTTATGCCCCCACTTTGCGGGGTGCATATAGATTTGCCCTTGTCCGTCCGTCCGTCCGAGCACACGATTGGTACCTTAGATGTAGGACAATAGAAATCCTTTGTATTCATTCCGTAACCACTTAATTCTTTTGTTCCTTAAGTGGTCATTCCATTGTTTCAAACAATGGAATGACCACCTAATACATGAATGGTATGGGCGTCCGTCCGTCCGTCCTTCCAAGAATGTTGTGTCGCGCCTAGTTCCAAAAGTGTTTGACGTAGAGTCACAAAACTTTACAGGAATGTTGGTCAGCATGTGTAGTAATGCACCTGGGTTTCGCATCCGGATTCATTCAGTCGTGTAGGAGTTATGGCCCTTGACTTTGTAAAAATTGGTCATTTTAGTGTTGTGTCGCGCCTAGCTCCAAAAGTATTTGACATAGAGTCACAAAACTTTACAGGAATGTTGGTCAGCTTGTGTAGTTGTGCACATGGGGTTTTGCGTCTGGATTCATTCAGTCGTGTAGAAGTTAGGGCTTAGTAAAAAATTGGTCATTTTAATGTTGTGTCTCGCGTAGCTCCAAAAGTATTTGACCTAGAGTCACCAAAGTTTACAGGAATGTTGGTCAGCATGTGCAATTGTGCACCTGGGGTTTCGCGTCTGGATTCATTCAGTCATGTAGGAGTTATGGCCCCTGACCTAGGAAAAAAATTTGTGTCCTTTGTCATGTAGTGGGGGCATCTTTGTCCCATGGACACATTTCTAGTTTTTTTAAATAGCAACATATTGTTTTCCCAAAGTTGATGTGTGTCCTTTGTCATGTAGTGGGGGCATCTGTGTCCCATGGACACATTTCTAGTTTTTACTATTTTATATAGATGGAATATTATGTAGTTCATCACTCAGCATCCATCTTCCATAGTCCTGCATCCTTCAACATTTTTGCTTCAACATTCGTCTTCTGGTCATAATTACACCAAACTTCATCAGCAGCATCCTCTTGTAGACCTTTGTCAATATTGTCCAAATGATTGCTATGAATAAGAAAAACTTTTAACAAAATCTTCTTCTGAACCACTTGATGTATTTGAGTTATAATTTGGTGTAAATGTTTGTATTAATGTAGCTGTTTCCCTGATTATGTTGTTAACAGTTTCGAGGGCTCAGAGCGAAACTATGCTAAGTGCATATAGAAATAGAAGCAGATAGACTAGTTTTGCATTGAGCCCTCACCTTGTGTTATCAGTTATTATGCCCCGCCATAAAATGGGGGGGGGGGGGGGGGGGAGCATATAGTGTTGCCCATGTCCGTGTGTGTGTTTGATTGTGTATTCAGAAAAGGGTGGTGTTCGTGTCCGGGCCATAACTTTGACATGCATGGTCCGATTTCAGAATAGTATGACATGAATGATCAGCATGGATTGACGATGTGTCTGGTGCAAAAACCATTTCACTAGCTCAAAGGTCAAGGTCACAGTCCTTGGTTGAACTTAGCCAATTTTCACTACATATATACTGATAATGTGGTCTTCGTGTCTGGTCCATAACTTTGACATGCATGGTCTGATTTCAGAATAATTTGACACAAATGATAAGCATGGATAGACGATGTGTCGTGCGCAAAAACCATTTCACTAGCTCAAAGGTCAAGGTCACAGTCCTTGGTTGAACTTTAAGCCAATTTTCACTACATATACAGATTACTAAATTTTCTCGTTTTCCTACAATATTTTTTAGCCCACCATCATCAGATGGTGGGCTATTCAAATCACTCTGCGTCCGTGGTCCGTCGTCCTTCCGTCCGTCCGTCCGTCATTCCGTCCGTCCGTCCTTCCGTTAACAATTTCTCGTTATCGCATGTCCTCAGAAACTACCAGGGGGATTTTGACCAAACTTTGTCAGAATGATGTATTGGTACCCTAGTTATGTCCCCCTGAAAATCAGACTGGTTCAACAATTTTTGAATGAGTTATGGCCCTTTGTTTATTTCTATAATTTACATAGATTTATATAGGGAAAAACTTTGAAAATCTTCTTGTCCAAAACCACAGAGCCTAGGGCTTTAATATTTGATATGAAGCATCATCTAGTGGTCCTCTACCAAGATGATTCAAATTATTTCCCTGGGGTCTAATATGGCCCCGCCCCGGGGGTCACATGGTTTATATAGACTTGTATAGGGAAAAACTTTGAAAAACCTCTTGTTCAAAACCACAGGGCCTAGGGCTTTGATATTTTGTATGTGACATCATCTAGTGGTCTTCTACTAAGATTGTTCAAATTATCCCCCTAGGGTCAAATATGGCACCGCCCCGGGGGTCACATGGTTTACATAGACTTATATAGGGAAAAAACTTTGAAAATCTTCTTGTCAATAACCTACAACATTCAGATTTGGACCACATGTATGGTTTTGAGTGGCAAGATGAACCTTGACATGAGTTGACCTTGATTTTGACCTAGTGACCTACTTCCACATTTATGTAGCTACAGCCTTCAAATTTGGACCACATGCATAGTTTTGTGCACTGAAAAATTTTTTGACCATGACATTGACATAGTGACCTACTTTCACATTTTTGAAGGTACAGGCTTCAAATTTGGACCACATGCATAGTTTTGTGTTCTGAAATGAAATTTGACCTTTACATTGACCTGGTGACCTACTTTCACATTTCTCAAGCTACAGCCTTCAAATTTGGACCACGTGCATAGTTTTGTGTACCGAAACAAACTTTGACCTTTACATTGACCTAGTGACCTACTTTCACATTTTTGAAGGTACAGGCTTCAAATTTGGACCACATGCATAGTTCTGTGTTCCGAAATAAAATTTGACCTTGTTTTTGACCTGGTGACCTACTTTCACATTTCTGTAGCTACAGGCTTCAAATTTAGACCACATGCATAGGATTGTGTACCGAAGCAAACTTTGACCTTGACATTGACCTAGTGACCTACTTTCACATTTTAGAAGGTACAGGCTTTAAATTTGGACCACGTGCATAGGTTTGTGTTCTGAAGTGTAATTTGACCTTGATTTTGGCCTAGTTACCTACTTTCACATTTCTCAAGCTACAGCCTTCAAATTTGGACCACTTGCATAGTTTTGTGTACCGAAATAAACTTTGACCTTAAGATTGACCTAGTGACCTACTTTCAAATTTTTCAAACTACAGCCTTCAAACTTGATGCACATGCATAGTTTTGTGTACAAAGAACTTTGTCCTTGAAATTGATCTAGTGACCTACTTTCACATTTCTCAAGCTACAGCTTTCGAATTTGGACCACATGCACAGTGTTGTGTATGGAAATGAAATTTGACCTTGAGCTAGTCATTAAGTCTTGAAATTTGGAACACTCAAAAATGGCACATTGGTGGGCGCCAAGATCACTCTGTGATCTCTTGTTTTGTAAATAAATAGGGCCAAGGGTTCTTCTTTTAGTTTGTGAGCAGTAACATGCCTGTGACCTTTCTCATGTTGCGGGGGCATCCGTGTCTGTGACACATTAATAGTTACCCAAGATTTGGTTGAAATGATAATTTTTTAGCTTGACTGTTACAGTGAAAGCTATTTTATGCCCTTTTTGGATTTAGACAGCTTGGTTAAAGTTTTCCAGCATTATCTCAGTAATGCTACGTACTATAGATATTGGACTGAAACTTCACACAACACATCCTTCTCTCCCCCGGGAGCGTCCATTCATTACCAAGTTAGAAAATTGTTGTGTCAAAATTAATTCAAATAATGGCTCTTTATTTGGTTGAAGTTTTACATGCAAATTGTTATTGCCATATTAATGAAATTTTAATTTGTTATAAATTGTAATAAAATAACTCCGTTACATAAGCCTTGCTAAGTTGTGGTCCTTGTATGACTATGGAATTGTCTAATAGTCAAGTTCTTGTATGTTGCAAAACACACATTTCTATATCCCATATTTGTATAAACATTTATGAATAAAATCTTGGATGGGACAGACAATTCTCACGAAAGATCTCTATAAGTCTAACTATTTGTTTCATTTAGCATGATAGGCCGAAATGAGATTTAAATTACCTCCCTTTTCTTCTTATATTATCCTAGGTTTTTAATCCTGTAATTTAAGAAAGTGAAAACTTTTATTGCATTGATTATAGACAATAGATTAATATTATAATATTATGTTTTTTTCGCAAAACATTTTTGTCAGTAGCATTCTCATGGTAATTTATTCAATGCTTCCTTTAACCGCAGTAGGGGACTTTATTGCCTGGCAGTTCTATAACTGTCACTTCTTCTGAATTATTTTTTTTCTGCACCTGGATATAAAAGACATAAACAATTCATACTGTATCTATTTGTGTTACAATCTTTTAGTTCCTCTTCACAGATTATTCCTCCATAGATATTTTATTGATTGTGTCTCTAAGGAGACCTGGTTCATATAGCATACATGTAGATCAGTGGGTTATGCTCTGTTATGGTAGTCATGGTCAATTTACACAACATTATCTCACATACACCTATTGTGACCTTTTAGTGACCTCACAAGTCAGGTCACCCAGAGGTTATAGGGTCAGCATAAAAAATATATATCTCTTCCATGGTATGTACACTAGTTAACTTAAAAGCATACAATTAATACTTGATTTTCTAAGGGGCACTCTTCAGGGGTACGAATTATTGTACGAAAGGAATCAGGGGGAGGGGGCAGGGAACCATTTTTCAATTACATCAGATGTGCATAATATGAAAAGCTTATTTATGAAAGTAATCAGAGATTGCAACATTGCATTGTCTTACATTAAGTGGTTTTGAAGCAAAACTGATAGAATTAAATCAGTACCAGCGCTTTTAATAAGTCTTCAAATAAACTGGTATAAAATGATATAGTAATATTACCATAAAAAATACTAGCAGTCCTGCAAAGATGGTCAGTTTAAATCCTTGGTCATCAGAAATCTATATTAAAGATAGTGAAATAGAAATATTATTTTGAAAATCCACCATGAACAAATTTACTCGGAGCACTGAAAATGTTAAAATGTTTGTGGAAAATGCAACTTTGTAACTTTACCAATGGTCAGTATGGATTTGTAATTACAAATAAGTCAGGGAATGCAATAAAGTTAAGATTGTAAATGTCTGTACACATATTCCACCTCAACCTTCACAAATAATGAGTAACAGATATATACCTTACATAGGTTGTTACACACACAAAGTGAGACTGGAGTTTTAACTGGACCTTAAATTAGTACAATATAGTATTTTGGTTATAATTGTTTTAGTTTAAGTTAGTAAACTATAGTCTATTATGTATTTTTGTTTTGAATGATTAAACAGTTAAGGTAAAAAGAGACGTAGATCAAGAGTTTAATCAAAACATAGCATGTCATGGTAACTGGGGGAGGTGGGAGTAGGGGTGACTGTTTGAGAGCAGAATTTGACCACTACCCATACTCTCCACAGTTTCTTTTTTAGGTTCAGCAGCATCAGATTGGAAATGCAGGAAGCAGTGGAGTATTAGACTAGTGGAGTAAAAGTTTTAGCTAAATAAATGGAGCACAGAGGGATAACTTTCTTTGTAACAAAAAATACAGAAAGACTAAGTAATCTTTTTTTCAAACAATCAGGGAGGGTTATTGTGTCAAAATACGACATTAATAATAAACTTCAAAGATTTTTGATTGACACGTGGCATATATTTTAATAGATAAAAGGGTTAGCTAAGGTGAAAAGGCCACTGAACAAGATAAAACATCTCTCATGTTATTTTTTTTGATGATTGATTCCTTCAGGTTTTTCATAAAAAATCACAAAATTAGGAAATATTAGACAATATTGCCAACCACTTGTCTGACTTTCCTTTGTTCCAGTAAGGTCTGGCTAAGGTTATAGGTCATGGACAGGATATTCTTTATACTTATATTTCTTTCTCTTTGGTTCCTTAGAAACCATGTAACATACTAAACTTTAAACCTTTACCATTTGGCATTTACATGAACCTTGATTCTTTTTTGAAGATTCCATTTTATACAATAGGCAGAACCAATGTTTTTTTGAACTGGCACTGTTAACAATGTGTCAATTAGTAGCTTGGTAATCAATGTAATTGGAGCTTTTTTTATTGTTAATATTCCTTTTTATCTCCTTTGGGTTTTATTATTTGCTTATACCAGCTGTCAGATTTAGTTCATGTTATATTTTATTAATGGAGGTCAAATACAGTACAGCTCCCAACAGGGGTCATATTGCTAACTGTAGTTCTTAAAAGCCATTATTTTTACATTATTGCAGCACAATGGGCCATTGGGGATTCATTTGTTTGAAAATAATCTTGTTTATGGTGAATAAAGTTAAATGTATTGTGAAATATGATTTTGAAATGTTTCTTGTCAGAAATTTTACAACCTTTAGAAGAAAAAAAGTAAAGTTACAAATGAAAATACAGTCAAACCTGTGTGTAAAGACCACAGCTGTGAGAACCTTGAAGTGGTGGTCATTTACAGGTGGTCCTTAGGGCTCACAATATCAAACTTCTGTTCACTGGAGTTGCCACTAAACACACTGTTTTTGCTTGTGCTTGCACCATTGAAGATGTACTATGGTTAAACTGTTGGTGTACTACTTCTTAGCTCACCAGAGCACAAAGTGCTCAAGGTGAGCTATTGTGACCGGTCATTGTCTGGCTTGTGTCGTGCGTCGTCCGTCAACATTTGCCTTGTGAACACTCTAGAGGCCACATTTGTGACCCAATCTTTATGAAACTTGGTCAGAATATTTGTCTTGATGATCTCTAGGTCAAGTCTGAAACTGGGTCATGTTGGGTCAAAAACTAGGTCAGTAGGCCAGATCAAAGGAAAAGCTTGTGAGCACTCTAGAGGCCACATTTGTGACCCAATCTTTATGAAACTTGGTCAGAATGTTTGTCTTGTTGATCTCTAGGTCAAGTTCGAAACTGGGTCATGTGGGTTCATAAACTAGGTCAGTAGGCCATATCAAAGGAAAAGCTTGTGAACACTCTAGAGACCATATTTGTGACCCAATCTTTATGAAACTTGGTCAGAATGTTTGTCTTGATGATCTCTAGGCCAGGTTCGAAACTCTGTCATGTGGGGTCAAAAACTAGGTCAGTAGGCCAGATCAAAGGAAAAGCTTGTGAACAGTCTAGTGGCCACATTTGTGACCCAATCTTTATGAAACTTGGTCAGAATGTTTGTCTTGATGATCTCTAGGTCAAGTTCGAAACTGGGTCATGTTGGGTCAAAATCTAGGTTAGTAGCTCAGATCAAAGGAAAAGCTTGTGAACACTCTAGAGGCCACATTTGTGACCCAATCTTTATGAAACTTGGTCAGAATGTTTGTCTTGATGATCTCTAGGTCAAGTTCGAAACTGGGTCATGTTGGGTCAAAATCTAGGTTAGTAGCTCAGATCAAAGGAAAAGCTTGTGAACACTCTAGAGGCCACATTTGTGACCCAATCTTTATGAAACTTGGTCAGAATGTTTGGCTTGATGATTTCTAGGTCAAGTTCGAATCTGGGTCATGTGGGTTCAAAAACTAGGTCACCTGGTCAAATCAAAAGAAAAGCTTGTGGATACTTTAGAGGCCACAGTTGTGACTCAATCTTTCTGAAACTGGGTCAGAATGTTTGTCTTAATGATTTCTAGGTCAAGTTTGAAACTGGGTCATGTGTGATCAAAAAAAAGGTCACTTGGCCAGATCAAAGGGAAATCTTGTCAACACTCTAGAGACCACAATTCAAGTTTGAAACTCATTAGAATTAGTCAGAATGTTTGTCTTGATTATCTATAGGTCAAGTTCAAATCTGGGTCATGTGAGGTCAAAAACTAGGTCACCCGTTCAAATCAAAGGAAAAGCTTGTGAACACTCTAGAGGCCACAGTTGTGACCCAATCTTTATGAAACTTGATCAGAATGTTTGTCTTGATGATCTCTAGGTCAAGTTCGAAACTGGGCCATGTTGGGTCAAAAGCTAGGTCAGTAGGCCAGATCAAAGGAAAAGCTTGTGAATACTCCAGAGGTCACAGTTGTGACCCAATATTTATGAAACTTTGTCAGAATGTTTGCCTTGATGATCTCTAGGTCAGTTTTGAAACTGGGTCATGCGGGATCAAAAAGTAGGTCAGTAGGCCAGATCAAAGGAAAAGCTTGTGAACACTATAGGCCACAGTTGTGACCAATCTTTATGAAACTTGGTCAGAATGTTTGTCTTGATGATCTCTTTAGGTCAAGTTTAAATCTGGGTCATTTAGGGTCAAAAACTAGGTCGCCCAGTCAAATCAAAGGCAAAGTTTGTGAACACTCTAAAGGCTACAGTTGTGACTCAATCTTTATGAAACTTGGTCAGAATGTTTGTCTTGATGATCTCTAGGTTAAGTTCGAAACTGGCTCATGTGGGTTAAAAAACTAGGTCAGTAGGCCAGATCAACTCTGGTGAGCGATATATAGGGCCATCATGGCCCTCTTGTTATGGATGTTACAGTGTTCAAATGATCATAATTACAACCCCAATCAACTTTCATTTCGGTAAAAAACATACTACTTTAAATATATTTCAATTGTCATACATGTTTGTAGTTGGATATAATTACTTCCCCTTACATAGTTACGTCATTTTCTTAGGTTTTGCCCATCATTGAAACTTGCAAATCAATTTGATAACATTAATCAGGCACGGATCCAGAAATATTTGACTGAGGGGGCACCAGTCTTGAACAGAGAGTGCAGGCAGGTTTTCGAAGTGGTGGGGGGGAGGGCTCTGTCCAAGTTAGGGGGGTCAGGGGGGCGTCTCCCTAGACAATTTTGAAATACAGGTATGAAATGGTGGTGTCTGGTGCGTTTCTGGGTCTAAATTTTGAGAAAATGTTATTCCTTTGCCAAAATAGTAGGGTGCATCTTTGATGAGTATAGGTCACTTCTCAGCGAACTGGGTGGTGGGGGGTGGCCCGAGCCCCCTCGGTCCGGCCCTGGATTGGGCCTGTTTATCTACATTATATTGTTAAAAGTTAAGTTTTTCTATTTTATATTTTTAAAGGAATCTTAGGCATTTTAGACATTTTTTTCCAGAAATTCCATGCTGTATTTTTATAAAGGTATTTCTAGTTTGCCAGTAGGTCGATACTAAGATTTTGAGAAGTGAAACTATGATTATTTTTCATCAGTATAGAGGTTAGTGACAGGACTAACTTGCCTCTCTAGTTATGTAGATTTTGTCACAATTTCACACATACCATATCAAAAAAGTTCAATATAACAAGGTCATTCCATAACAAAAGAGTTTCTGTTTTTGTCTGCCTTTGTATTAACCAATTAATTCAAGGACATTTGTTATTCTCTCAGACATTCAGAGTTCAAAACAGTTCCAAGAGATAACAATAATGTGTTTTATCTTTCTGTCAAGATAATAAGTACTGTGAAATATTCAAGACCTCTTTCTCTTCCTTCCTTCCATCATTTATTTACTGAGAGTTCATTCAGGGGTGACTGTATTCCAGTCTTTCAGTAAATGATAGGTCTTGTCCAATATCTGTAGGCAATAATTGATTATTTCTTGTGGCCAAAGAATGACACTGTACAAAAGGCTAAGTGAACTTTATGGTTGGGTTTTGATAGGCAATAGCTAAGTATAATAGGGGGATTTTCCAAACTTTTACTGTTATTCACTAAAAATCATAATTTTGGCCAAACCATAATGAAACTTGGTCAGAATGTTTGCCTCAGTAAAACCTCGCAGACAAGCTGGATATTGGGTCATCTGCTGAGTAAGAAACTTGGTGACTACCCAAACCAAAATGGCAAGCTTAATTAAGCTTGTATTAAGGTCGCAGAAAGATTGCAGTTGCAATCTTACAAACTTTACGGTAAACTTGTTTCAGCGTGCAGCAAGATTGCGATTGGAACCATCGCAACCATTATTTAAGCTTGCGCAAACTAATTTGCACGCTTCCTGCAATCTATTTAAAATCTTGCAAGCTTGTAAGGTTGCGCATGCTTGCGATTGGAACCCTAGCGATCTTAATTGCAACCTTGCAAGTTTGCACAATCATAATAAGATTGCAAGCTTACGCACGCTTATATGGGTACTTGTGAGTCTCTTGCAACCTTGTTATGATGGCGCAAGCTTGCAACATACAGTATCTTCCTCAACCTTATTTAGGTTTGTGAGACAGTTTAAATAACATGAGTCTATAAATTTAATTATATATGTACTTCCTTTGATTCGACAAACTGCCCAGTTTATAAAACGTACGCACTTTCATGAAACAATATTTATAGTGACCAGTAGATAAGACTTAAAAATCAGGGACAATATTTTTTAAAACAACCTATTTTGACATAAAAAATTTAATATTTGGCTAAATATATTACCTCCCTTTTATATGTATCAGTGAACTAAAGGAGTGGTAAAAAGATTACAGTATCGCAAGCTAGTTGCAATCTTAAATAGTATTAAGATCGCAGGATGCCTGCTGAAAGCCTATCCGCAAACTTAATTTTTATGTGAGCCTCTGCAAGCATTATATATTACATAGATTGCAGTATATAAGCTTGCACAAGCTTATGGCAAACTTCTCACAAGCTTGCTACATGCTTGTATTTTGGTTTGGGTAGGTCACATTTTTAGGAAATAACCTGTACAGAGATTACCCTGTATTTGTCATTATGTGAGGGCCAACAAATTTGAAATCCCATTTCTTGAGTAATCTTCATGAAACTTGCAAGATCTCGGTTATGTTTGAAAATGGGCAAAATTGCTTTAGTAACACCAGAATTATGGCCATGACTCACATTTAATATCAAGAATTCAGCTCTACTTCCATATTTCTAAAGTAGTGATCATGAAACCCTTTACCCAGAAAATTTATATCTTGTGTGTACATGGTCTCAGACAAGTTTGATAATGGTAAGTTTGCTCCAGTAACACAAGAGTATACTGAGTCCTTGAGTCTGGTGTCATTGTAAGTACCTGAGGTTAATTGTTCTGTGGTTAAACCTGCAACCTCCTTGACTTTGTTTTTCATACTATTGACCTAAAATTTACACCCTTTAAATCAATAGAGTTAAAATGATTAAAATATCTGTAACTATTATGTAAAAATACATTTTAGACCACAATAAAGGTTTCATTTTATTTCGCATAACTCTTCCCGAGTCTACAAGAAAAAAATGGCACTTTTAAGTAAATTATAAATTCATGAATTTTAATATCAGTTTAGTGAATCCATAGTTATTTGCAATAAATTTACAACTCTTTGAATGAAAATGACTTAAATTTTATTCATATTATCTCAAAATACTTGTGCATTTAAATATTTATTGAATTTCTGTACAGGTTGATGTTTAGTTTCTATTGATCAGTGAATCAGGGCCCTAAAATTAGACCTTGATGAGATATTTATAGATGCAACCCAATGAGCAAAAACTCGGTTAATGCATTCAGGAAACTGTATAGCAGTGTGCTACATTTTAGATCATTGGCTTAGGTTTGTACTTTTGCAGGGAAAAGCGGACAAAAATCATGAACAATCTACTGTAGAGGCGCAGTTAGCAGAGGAGTTGATTTTTACATAAATACAGATATTGTTAAATTTTTATGCCCCGCCCCCCCACCCGAAGGGAGGCATATTAGTTTTCAACTGTCCGTCCATGCGTCACGTTAAACTTTTTGCATGAAGGCACTTTACTCTTCAACCACTGCACTCAGGACCTTCAAACTTCACATGCTGATAGTACTTACTGAGTACACGACCCGTACTGACTTTTGGGTCAAAGGTCAAGGTCACAGGGGCCAATGTTAACTTTTTGCATGAAGGGACTTTATTCACGAACCACTGCACCCAGGACCTTCAAACTTCACATGCTGATAGTACTTATTGAATACACAACCTTTTCTGACTTTGGGGTCACCAGGTCAAAGGTCAAGGTCACAGGGGCCAATGTTAACTTTTCGCATGAAGGCACTTTACTCGTGAACCACTGCACCCAGGACCATCAAACTTCACATGCTGATAGTACTTATTGAGTACACGATTCCTACTCACTTTGGGGTCACCAGGTCAAAGGTCAAGGTCACAGGGGCCAATGTAAACTTTTTGCATGAAGGCACTTTACTCGCAAACCACTGCACCCAGGACCTTCAAACTTCACATGCTGATAGTACTTATTGACTACACGACCCTTATTGACTTTTGGGTCACCAGGTCAAAGGTCAAGGTCACCAGGTCAAAGGTCAAGGCACTGCAGGGGCATTTGTCACCATTAGTGACAACTCTTGTTTAGAGCTGATTGCATTTGTGTTCAACTGCAAAATATTTTTAAATGAGATTTCATAACCATGGTATATCCTAAGAAAACTGATAGTTTTATTCAAGTTCAATACATGTACACTTTTTTGCAGAGAACGCCCAATATATAGTAATTAATTAAATTAATAAACATTTGCTGAACATCACAGTTCATCTCTGATTTAGGTTGTGCAAGTTTTTTGTACATAAAATTGCCCATGTTCCTTCCATCTGTCTGTTAGAATTTGTGTCATGCATATCTCAAAAAATATTTGACCCAGAGTCTCACACCTCTCAGAATTGTTATTCAGCTCAGGAAGTTGTGTACCTGATGTTTTAATTGGGGTCTTACACGGCCAGACCAGAGTTCTGGCCTAGACTTAATAGTCAAAAATATGCATAACAAAGGTCTAAGTTTGTGTCGCATGTATCTCAGTAAGTATTTGACCTAGGAAACATTACAGGAATATTGTTCAGCATGTGAAGTTGTTCTACATGGGATTTCACTCAGCCAGGCCAGAGTTTTGGTCGTTCATTTAGTGAAAAATACAATAAAGTGTTTAAAAGTTTGTGTTGCAGTAACTAACAGAAAAATTTTGATTTTTTACATTTCACAGCCCCATGTGGTTCTGGGACCATCTATGTATGAAAAGAATTGGAACCACTGTCTTAATTACCCTTGCATGATCGTAAGAGGCAACTAACAGGGTCTTAACACTTGGTTTTGCTGTAACTCTGTGACTCCAGCAGGTATACAAATTATGATTCCATACCTTGAGTTTTTATTTTGATGTAAATGAGATGTGAAACCAAAATTTGTAGTCTTGTTTGGTGCCATATAACCTATACTGTGTTGGTGCGCCTTAAAACCCGAATCAAAATCAGAATCAAATTACATTTCATATAGGCCCTGGTCTGTCACGTCATGACTCAAAGTCCAAGTCTGTCTGAAGTTAGAATTGCTCAACAAAGACAGTGTACACTACTTTTCTTTGTGTTTGGGAGGTAATGAAAAATAATTGGCACACAACTAGAGAGAATTATGAATTATGGACATGTCTGTGCATTAGGTGGCTAAAGGTCATGAACAGGTCACCCAATTTATGGTACAATTAGTGGCCATTTTAATAATTGAGATAATTACCTAATATAATTTCTTTTATGTTGGACCCTAATCACATACAATGTCTTTTAAATCATTCTGTCCCTACACCCACTCACAGGCACACACACTTTCCCATTTTGATAAAAGTGGACACATAATTTACAGTAAAATATTCAGAGTATTTAAGTTATTAATTAATAAAAATCTATGAAAGGTAAAGTAAATTAAATGTTTAATTCTAAAAATAAAAAAAATGAACTCAATATTTTGAACAAGTTCTACCAGATAAAGGAAATCTAATTAAGCTACTGCAGTTCAAGGGCACATACCTCTCTGCAGCTGACATGTTAATGGTCCAGATAGACTGGACAAAGGGCTATACAGCCCTTGACAGATGGGATTTCATGACTGCCCTAGGTCAAAGCAGTGTGGCAGGGCCATATGATTATGGTCTTGCTCAAGGTCGTCTTTATCAATACACAAAGGCTCTGAATCTAATTGCATTGATTTCTATCAAACTAACACTTTGTGCACAAGCAGTTTAACGCAAACTGCTGTTCTGTTTTTGAACCTTTCAGTTACATATTCAAGCAGTTTAACGCAAACTGCTGTTCTGTTTTTGAACCTTTCAGTTACATATTTTCACCAAGATCTATTTCTCAGTGTTGACAAAAATGACCAGGGCATGGAAGCATAAATGAATACAAAGAAATCCATATTGTTAAGGATACTCCCTCAGTTGTGGTGAATTTTTTCAGCGTGTTCATTTCCAAGTTTGACCTTTGTATATTAGACACTGAAAAATGATACAGTGAGTGAAAATAAATGATAGATATTGCTAAAAATGCAAGAATAATATTGCAATGAGTTACTCCTTTCTGCGCAATATTTTAGAAATTACTTCGGGTATCTTGCTAAAATTATGTGTCAGTAAGTTTAACAACTGGTCACTTCCTTTTTGTGTCTTTTTTTTCCAAATTTGTGTTTTGCATATTTCAAAAATATTTGACTTAGAGTCTTGAAAAATTTATCTCCCAGAGGAAAGATATTACACCTTTATCAATTGACAAACTGACCTTGAAGCCATTCCGCTTAAGGTACAGGCAACCTTTGAACTTAGTTGTAATGGACAGCTTGACCATTGTGACCAACTAACCGACTTTTGTGGCAGGTTTAAGGTATAAACTAAAATATGGAGTGGAGTTTTGGAGTAGAGTGAAGTGGGAGTCTTGGAGCAGAAATCTTGGAGTGGTAGTTTGGAGCAAAAAACAATTTACTTTTGTATTCAAACATATCTTGGAAAGAAATGATAAATCATATGAACTAGAATTAAAATGCAAGTTGAATGATTTCAACAACTATGTGTCAGACAGAGGAAAATGAACAAATTTGCTACTCTATGGACTCAGAAGACTGGAAGGAGAGATGGTGGAGCATTTTCCAAGTGTTTTACTGACTAAGTTCATGTTCCTCATTTTCAAGATAGCAAATCCCTATGAGAGATAAATCAGATGGCACATAAATGTAACATGTCAGCAATTCACCTGATTTTGTCAACACAGGACAGCTGTAAGGGCAAATTATAATAGCTTTGATATTCAGTATTAGAGTGATATACATCACCATACTTCTTATGTATCTTTAATCATGTGTACATATTTTTGTGGGTTTTTTTTTATAGCAATACAGTACAATGAGTGTTATAAGATAAATTCTCTGTTTTTCCCGAAAAAATAAATCCATAGGAAAAAATTATTTCTGTGTTTAAAAATTCAGTAACTTTCACTAACTTTCACTAACTTTCACCCGCACTAACCACTCCAAGACTCCACTCCATGATCAACTCCATCCTGATACTGCACTCTGCCACTCCACTCCAGGTTTTAGTATATGCACTGAATAGTGATGATGATGGGGTCTAGCAAGATTTATTATGGAGATATATTGAATTGAAGGAATTTCTTTACTTTTATGAGTGTGATAATTATAAATATTGAAGACAGCAGTGTGATGGTCAATGATTAGATCATAGAGAGATAGATGGTCATGTTGTTATTGAATAAAACTTTTAGAGATGTTGTATAAGTTTGATGCTGTATAATGTTAGCCCTAAACTGAGAGATGGTCAGCTACATTTTATATACTTGCCTTTAACAATTTCTAGGTTACTGAGAGATGGTCTGATCTCCATGTTCTAAAAGGTTAGCCCTTAGCAATTTCTCAGTTAATGAAAGAGTCATCTACATGTTGTATAAGGTTAGCCTGAAACAATCCTTGATTGTATATGGTTAGCCCTAAACAATTCCTATGATACTGAAATATGTTCACTTTCATATTATATAAGGCTAGCCTTAAACATTTCCTACATTATCTGCATGTTATGTAAGGGTAGGCTTAACAGTCCCTTGGTTACTGAGAGAAGCTCATCTACAGCTTGTGTAACTCTTCCTAGGTTACTGAGATATGCTCATCTACACATTATATAAGGTTAGCCTTATACAGTTCCTAGATTACTGAGATATGGTCTTCTACACATTGTATAAGGTTAGCCTTAAACAGTTCCTAGGTTACTGAGATATGGTCTTCTACACATTGTATAAGTTTAGCCTTAAACAGTTCCTAGGTTACTGAGATATGGTCTTCTACACATTGCATAAGTTTAGCCTTAAACAGTTCCTAGGTTACTGAGATATGGTCTTCTACACATTGTATAAGTTTAGCCTTAAACAGTTCCTAGGTTACTGAGATATGGTCTTCTACACATTGTATACGTTTAGCCTTAAACAGTTCCTAGGTTACTGAGATATGGTCTTCTACACATTGTATAAGGTTAGCCTTAAACAGTTCCTAGGTTACTGAGATATGGTCTTCTACACATTGTATAAGTTTAGCCTTAAACAGTTCCTAGGTTACTGAGAGATGACGATTTATATGTTGTATAAGGTAAGCTTTAAGCAATTCCCAGGTTGCTGAGAGATGCTTATCTACACATTATGTAAGTTTAGCCTTATACAGTTCCTAGATTACTGAGATATGGTCTTCTACACATTGTATAAGGTTAGCCTTAAACATTTCCTAGGTTACTGAGAGATGGCGATTTATATGTTGTATAAGGTAAGCTTTAAGCAATTCCCAGGTTGCTGAGAGATGCTTATCTACACATTATATAAGTTTAGCCTTATACAGTTCCTAGATTACTGAGATATGGTCTTCTACACATTGTATAAGGTTAGCCTTAAACATTTCCTAGGTTACTGAGAGATGGCGATTTATATGTTGTATAAGGTAAGCTTTAAGCAATTCCTAGGTTACTGAGAGATGCTCATCTACACATTATATAAGTTTAGCCTTATACAGTTCCTAGATTACTGAAATATGGTCTTCTACACATTGTATAAGGTTAGCCTTAAACATTTCCTAGGTTACTGAGAGATGGCGATTTATATGTTGTATAAGGTAAGCTTTAAGCAATTCCCAGGTTGCTGAGAGATGCTTATCTATACATTGTGTAAGACTAGCCTCATACAATTCCTTGGTCATCTACATGTTGTATAAAGCTAGCCTGAAACAATTCCTAGGTAACTGAGAGATGGCCATCTATACATAATGTATGAGATTAGCCTTATGCAATTCCTAGGTTACTGAGAGATGATCATAACAATTCCTAGATTACCAAGAGATGGTCATCTTCATGTTAGATTCCTAGGTTATTGAGAGATGGCCATCTACATGTTGGATAAGGCAAACATTTACAAATTCTTAGGTTACCAAGAAATGGTTATTATCATGTTGGATAAGGTTAACCCTTGACAGTTCCTAGGTTACCGATAGATGGTCATCTACACATTGTATAAGGTTAACATTAAACAATTCCTAGGATACTGAGATATTGTAATCTATATGTTGTATAAGTTACTGAGAGCTGGCCTCTACACATTGTATGAGTTTAGCCTTATACAATTCCTAGGTTACTGACAGCTGTCCATTGGTTCTGGGACGATCTGTGTATGAAAAGAATTGGAACCACAGCCTTACCCTTGCATGATCGTAAGAGGCGACTAATAGGGTCTTAACACTTGGTTTTGCTGTAACTCTGTGATTCCAGCAGGTATGCAGATTTTGATTCCATACCTCATGTTTTTATGAGCTTAGCCTTATACGATTCCTAGGTTACTGAGAGCTGGTCATATACACATTGTATGAGCTTAGCCTTATACAAGTCCTAGGTTTCTGAGAGCTGGCCATCTACACATTGTATGAGCTTAGCCTCATACAATTCCTAGGTTACTGAGAGCTGGCCATCTATACATTGTATGAGCTTAGCCTTATACAATTCCTACTGGTTACTGAGAGCTGACCATCGTCACATTGTATGAGCTTAGCCTTATACAATTTCTAGGTTACTGAGAGATGATCAAGTTCATGTTGTATAACTTTTCCTTGATAACCAAGAGATGGTCATCTTCATGTTAGATAGGTCTAGCCATGAACAAGGTTAATGAGAGGTGGATATCTGCATGTTGGATAAGGTAATACCTTACCAGTTCTTGGGTTACCAAGAGATGGTTATTGTCATGTTGGATAATGTTTACCCTTACCAATTCTTAGGTTACCAAGAGATGGTTATTGTCATATGTTGGATAAGGTTAACCCTTACCAATTCTTAGGTTACCAAGAGATGGTTATTGTCATATCTTGGATAAGGTTATTGACCCTTACCAATTCTTAGGTTACCAAGAGATGGTTATTATCATGTTAGATAAGGTTAATCCTTAACAATTCCTAGGTTACCATGAGAAGATCATTTACATGTTGGATAAGGCCAGCCTTAAACAATCTCTAGGTTACTGAGAAAACGGCCATGTGTTGCATGTTGTACAAAGGCTAACCCTGCCCCTGGGAAATGAAACGTTACTGTTCATAAACAGTGCATGCATAGTTCATGAACACTTCATGAATTGTTTGTGAAGATAAAATGGCACAATTTCTTGAAACATTCTTAAATACCGTGTTCATGAACAGTGCATGAAAAGTGAAAGATGACTTCAAGAACTAATGTACATGAACAGCTCATGAACTATTCACTTCATGAATAGTTCTTGATATTTGATTCTTCATTAGTTCATGAACTACTTGTCATGAGTAGTGCATGAAAGATTAAAGAAAATAACATCATGATTGTTCCTTTAACCTTTTATCATGGACAATTCAAGAACTTTATGTGATTCTTTAGTAGTACATGAACTGTTCATGAACACTTTTTAAGGACAGTTCATGTCCAAAAATTCATGAACACAAATCAAGAACTGTTGAAGGTTAGTTCATGAACAGTTCTTTAATGGTTTGAAGTGTTCATGATTTCAAGAACTGCATTTCGCAGGGGTTATAATATCTCTTAGTTACTGTAGAATTATCACATAGCTGTTTGCAGAAGACAAAGGGTTTTTTGGTGACATGGACCATTGGTGTCAGTTCCCATTAGAGCTTCTGCAGATGTTAAGTTAAAGCTATTCTTGCTAAAAAATCATCTCACAAACACAAAAAAAATATTGTTTATAGATGACTACTTTGCAGAATTTATTTACTATATATTCTAGTTGTCAAAATGTTTTATTACAATATCTGTAAAGACAATATCTGTAAAGGGGACAAATCAGTGATACAACAATTCTCTTTATTACATACATTAAACTTTACAATATTTTTACATATCATTTTAAAATTTAGGTATCAGAGACACAATTTCACAATTAAATTTTTGAACTTTCATTTGACTTTAAAATTCTCAGTAGTTGTAGAAGACCCATTATATATTGTATAATTAAATAGACAGAAATAGTATGTATAGCAAGAACAACCAGCATTATAATTCCTCAGTGTGATATTTTGTATTCTTGTTTCTAGAAAAAACAGCACCTGCTCTGAAATATAAAATTTCAAAGTTCAGCCATATCTCGCCCACTCAGGTGCATTAATTTAATGTAATAAATGATGAGATTGTCCTTGCACAAAGAACATCTTAAAATCAAACACATTTTAAATGGCACTTGTCTAGTTTAAAGGTGCAGGAAACATCATTTTAATTTCAGCATATGAATTGAAAATGTCAATTTTTCTTTCATGAAGATGATTTAAAGTGGCAAAGTCTCTAGACTTCCGTCACAGTTCTTTTTAAAATTTGGAAAACACTATCATGTCTTAGTAATCGTTTAAAAGTATGAAAAGTAGTCCAAGAACACTGGTTAGGTTAACTGCCCGCCGTTATATAACTAAAAAATTATTGAAAAACTGCGTTAAACCCAAAACAAACTAACACTTTTCATGCAAAACAACTTTTTTTTCTATGATTTGGTTTTGTTTGATTTTTCTTTCAGAACGTGCACTGGACAATATTAACCTGTTAAGTATATTTTCTCCTATGAAAGTTGAGAAAAGATTCTGATGCAAAATAATGGAAATTAATAGGTCAGTATTAAGGATAGGGTTTTTTTTTTTTTATAAAATAAACTTGTAACATATGGTGCACTTAATGAGTGATAGTGTATTTTCTAATTAATATAACAGATGCTCATAATACATTACACTGTTAAACATATTCTTAGAACAGTACAATTGATTACAGGGTCAATGAATACAATATGTTAAAAGGCACTGACCTCCAGATTTGGCTAAAAATAATCTTTCTTTCAAATTGAAATTTGGTCATATCATGAACATTAGAATATGTTTTTGTTTTTAAAATATTTTAAAAGTTCCAAATCAAGAAAAAAAGATGACCGCGTCGGGAATCGAATCCCGGACTGCCGCAGCAATAAAGACATTTTCCCCTCGTCATAACCACCCTGTTGAGCTGTAGTTCATGAACTGATGAGCATTCATGAACTGTTCACGAACTGTTCATGAACATTCCTGAACCATTCGTGAACAATGCGATGAATGTTCCTCAAAAAGTTTGTGAACTGTTCACGAACCAAAAGTTCATGAATTGTTCATTAAACTATTCCTGAAAAAGTTCACCAACTGTCTGTGAACCTAAAGTTCAAGAATTATTCATGAACTGGTTCTTCAAAAATTTCACCTTTGATGCATGATTTTAAGTTCACGAATTATAAGTTCAGTAATCAAACAAGTGACTTCATTCAGAACTCCAGTGCAGTATTTGATTTTATTTCAATTATGCTGATGGTTCATGAACCTGAAGTTCATACACTGTTCATGAACTTCAAATTAATGAATTGATCAATCAAGTCTGAAATTCATAAAATTCATAAAACAGGATCCGTTTACTTGTAAAAGCTTCTAGTATTTACAGTTGAAGGCTAATACCAGAGTTATTGATAGCATACATATGACTAGGAATGTTACTGCATGTATTTTGTATTTTATGTTGTCTGCAATTTGTACAAAATTTTGATTAAACATTGGGGACAGCTAACAGAAGTTTCATCATTATTTGGCAATTTAGAAAATGTCACTGGCAAAGAATAATGGTGTACACTGATAAATGGTTGGTGAATTTATTGATGTCTTTCATTTCATACCAGAAATCCTTGAAATATTCTTGAACTTGTTTAAAGGTGGATAATCAGATTTAGGCCATGTAACGGATTTGTTCGAAACTTTAGCATCTGATCATTTACATTCATTTATGTTCACTTAACGCTTAATACAAATTAGATTTTCACTGGAGGTATTTTTAAAATTTCATTTTCCTATCCTGGTTGCCCAACCAAGATAGAGTTATTTTATCATAAGTATAAATTTGATAAACATACTTTGCCTAAGGAAATGTATAAATATTAGACATATTGTAATATATTTGTAAAATATTTGCATTAAAAATTATGTATTTAGATGGAATTCATAAGAAACGCAAGTTTGAAAAATTATTATTACCTCCCTTTGCCTATCTTGGTTGCGCAACCAAGATAGATTGGAAATAAATGGATTCAGAAGCTACACACAGCTTTTAAACTTGCATTTTGGTTCAGATTGTTCAATAGTTGATATGTCTATCAAATGCAAATGTAAAACTAGACATTGTATCGAAATAAAAAGAAATACCCAGCTTTTTATATACTTTCATATTAAAGGGGAGTAATTACAAAATTTTATAAAAATAATAAAATATACATTTCAGATAGGAATCTAACTCTATGTAATCGGTTGTTTTTTGTTCCTTAAATAATTCTCTACCAGAATATACAAAAAGTAAAAAATGTCATTAAATGTTGTTTAAATGTGATTGACCACCTTTAAGAATGAATCAAGATTTTTTCATGAATGTCAATATACCTATAGAATTCAAGAAAAATTCTTGAAAAAAAATGATGAACATTTTATGAGCAGTTTCAGAATAATAAATTATTAAAACGTTCTTGATGTGTTTTTAAGAAAAAGTCATCTAAGATTCAATAAAAGTACTAAAAATTCAAAACCTTTTTCTAGTTCAGTACCAGTTCTTGAACAGGAGTTTCTGAACTGTTCACTCATTAAACATAAAACTTAGGTTTTCCTTTTACAATAAATGAATAAGTTCATGAACTGTTCATGAATGTTCATGAACATTAAATTTATGTCACATGATCAGTTTCCATTATTTTGTTGCATGCTGGGAAATTTTTTGCACATGTGATTCAGCAATTTTTTAGAAGTTTGTGCAGCAAATGAGAAGGAAATATTTATCATACTACAGTAAGGAATGGTTTAAAAGGAACATGAGTATACTGAATATTAAATAAGTAATTATGGTGTTGTCATAAATTGTTCATTTTAAAAATATAAAATCCTTTTAAAATGTCACATGTTTTCACGACCCTGAAACAAAGCTAGTATCTAATCTGAATGTCAGTCTTGAGATTAAAGTAAATTAGACCGTCTAGCAACTGAATTTTGGATAAAATTTCACTTGGGATTTTGTTGTTTTTTCCGCTTTTTAGCTCACCTGTCACAAAGTGACAAGGTGAGCTTTTGTGATCGCGCGGTGTCCGTCGTCCGTCGTCCGTCCGTGCGTCAGTGCGTCCGTGCGTCCGTGCGTCCGTAAACTTTTGCTTGTGACCACTCTAGAGGTCACATTTTTCATGGGATCTTTATGAAAATTGGTCAGAATGTTCATCTTGATGATATCTAGGTCAAGTTCGAAATTGGGTCACATGCCGTCAAAAACTAGGTCAGTAGGTCTAAAAATAGAAAAACCTTGTGACCTCTCTAGAGGCCATATATTTCACAAGATCTTCATGAAAATTGTTCAGAATGTTCACCTTGATGATATCTAGGTCAAGTTCGAAACTGGGTCACGTGGGGTCAAAAACTAGGTCAGTAGGTCTAAAAATAGAAAAACCTTGTGACCTCTCTAGAGGCCATATTTTTCATGAGATCTTTATGAATATTAGTCAAAATGCTTATCTTGATGATATCTAGGTCAAGTTCGAAACTGGGTCACGTAGGGTCAAAAACTAGGTCATTAGGTCTAAAAATAGAAAAACCTTGTGACCTCTCTAGAGGCCATATTTCTCAATGCATCTTCATGAAAATTGGTCAGAATGTTCATCTTGATGATATCTAGGTCAAGTTCGAAACTGGGTCACGTGGGGTTAAAAACTAGGTCAGTAGATCTAAAAATAGAAAAACCTTGTGACCTCTCTAGAGGCCATATTTTTCATGAGATCTTCATGAATATTGGTCAGAATGTTCACCTTGATGATATCTAGGTCAAGTTCGAAACTGGGTCATGTGGGGTCAAAAACTAGGTCAGTAGATCTAAAAATAGAAAAACCTTGTGACCTCTCTAGTGGCCATATTTCTCAATGGATCTTCATGAAAATTGGTCAGAATATTCACCTTGATGATATCTAGGTCGAGTTCGAAACTGGGTCATGTGCGGTCAAAAACTAGGTCAGTAGGTCTAAAAATAGGAAAACCTTGTGACCTCTCTAGAGGCGATATTTTTCAATGGATCTTCATGAAAATTGGTCAGAATGTTTACCTTGAAGATATCTAGGTCAGGTTCGAAACTGGGTCACGTGGGGTTAAAAACTAGGTCAGTAGATCTAAAAATAGAAAAACCTTTTGACCTCTCTAGAGGCCATATTTTTCATGAGATCTTCATGAATATTGGTCAGAATGTTCATCTTGATGATATCTAAGTCAGATTCAAAACTGGGTCACGTGGGTCAAAACTAGGTCAGTAGGTCTAAAGATAGGAAAAACCTTGTGACCTCTCTAGAGGCCATATTTCTCAATGGATCTTCATGAAAATTGGTGAGAATGTTCAGCTTGATGATATCTAGGCCAGGTTCGTAACTGGGTCATGTGCAGTCAAAAACTAGGTCAGTAGGTCGAAAAATAGAAAAACCTTGTGACCTCTCTAGAGGCCATATTTTTCACGAGATCTTCATGAAAATTGGTGAGAATGTTCACCTTGATGATATCTAGGTCAAGTTTAAAAGTGGGTCACGTGCCTTCAAAATCTAGGTCATTAGGTCAAATAATAGAAAAGCCTTGTGACCTCTCTAGAGGCCATGTTTTTCAACGGATCTTCATGAAAATTGGTCAGAATTTTTTATCTTGATGATATCTAGGTTACATGTGCTCAAAAACTAGGTCACTATGTCAAATAATAGAAATAACGATGTCATACTCAGTTGAACACTGGGTCATGTGGAGATAGGTGAGCGATTCAGGACCATCATGGTCCTCTTGTTTATATTTTGGAATTTAAAGACCTTTTTCAGTGTCGTATGAGGGCATAATAATTTTTAAATGCAAAATGGACACAATCGGATGTCCTTGGGATTTAATCACAGGTTTAAACAGTGCAAAGTGTTCTCAAGTCACTGACCGAGAAAGCCTGCTTTCCTCAGACAGGCTTTATCAGGCAGTTGCTATAGTAACGTCACTATTGTCAAAATCACTGTTTCTAATTCAGCTGGGTTCATCAACTTTCCATTCATCTTGTTACTTTCAGTTCATGAACCCCTGGTTCATGAACTGTGGTTCATCAACTTGATGAATAGTTGATTCCGCAAAAAGTCCCATTTGTAGTTGATGAACTGTTCACGAATAGTTCACGAATAGTTCAAGAATTATTCATGAACTGTTCATCAAGTTCGCGAATTTATGGTTCATCAAATTATAACCTATCAATTCATGAACTTTGATGAACACATCCAGTTCATGAATTTGATGAACCACATCCAGTTCATGAATTTGATGAACCAGTCCAGTTCATGAACTTGATGAACCACACCCAGTTCATGAATTTTTGATGCCGTAAAAAGTCCCATTTGTAGTTCACAAACTTTCGCGAACTATTCATGAACTGGTCATGAACAAAAATCTAGAATAGTTCAAGAATTATTCATGAACTGTTCATGAATTTCTCAACAGGACGAATAACGCTATAGCGGAATTAGTTAATTATTACTTCAAAATACAGATATTTATAATCAAGACAGTTTACCTGGAGTAAAAGTGTTATATGAACGCTTTTTGATTTTTATCGTAAAAAGTAGTAAAAACAGCAAATTCTCATGTGTTTCCATATGTTCAAACATATTATTGTTTGTCAGTAATTAAGTTTTAAAGCCTTCTTAAGAAATATAGCATTTATTTCTAGATATCTAAACAAATACATTTTTTTTTTGTCACCCTTACGAAATAGCTTTCTGACATTATGCTGGCAACCCACTGACAGAACTGATAACACACTAATTTTGCATGACAATACTGACAGTAAGCTGGCAACAATATGGAATAACACTGACTACAAAAAATTGGATTCTGGTAATACAATGGTGCTATTTCCAGTGTGATGTCAGCAACTGCTTATAGAATGGAAAGCCTCTAGAAACAAAATGGCAATAATATAGAGATCTGGTAATACACTGACACTAGTGTCAGTGTGTTGCCAGCAACTGACTACAGAATGGACATACACTGGAAATAAGAAGGAAATACTGGTTATACATGTGCACTATTGTCAGTGTATTACCAGCATTTGTTTATAGAATGAACATGCACTCGAAACACAATGGCAAGAAATCATTGAAAACTGTTAGCCAGGATTGTAATTTTCACAATGTGTTATTTTCACAGAGCATTATGTTTTGGCGCAAAAATTGTAGGTCTTTCTTTTTTGTTGTTCATAATTATTTGTAGCTGCAGTATGTATTTTTTCTCATTGAAATGCTGTAGAAAGGAATGATAGTAGTGGGTGCTTTTTGATCTGTATTTTGATAGTAGCTGTCAATAGTTTTGTGAAGACACAGTTTTCATCAATTTTCACGATCTTGATATCACATTATAAATAAATAGGTACTGTAACTCACATTTTTTAGGTTATTTCATTACTTTTGAAAACACTACTGACATGAAAAGACAAGGCCCCCTAAACTTGAAATCTGGAACCTTATTATGTAAAATTTCTGCTTCTAAAAGATACGTACAGCAATAAAAGGAATCATAGAATCGGAATGAGCTAATGGCAAGACACTGGCAACATACGACAGCTGATAATAAACGACCAATACACTAGCAATAGGAGGGAATTCAGACAAACCAGTGTCAAGTCAGTGTATTCAAGATTGATGTCAGATTTACCTTTCTGGTATCAAACTGACAAAAACTGGTATCTAGTTTCTGATATAAAACTGACAAAAACAGGGTAACAGACTGACAATATCTTGGTTACTACCATTGTATTGTCAGTGTATTACCATATGACATTTAAACTATTACCAGAATTGTTCAGTTATTGCCAGACATCTGACATCACACTGGAAATACAATGACATTGTACTGGTTTGTCCAAAATCCCTCCTATTGCTAGTGTATTGGTTGTTTATTATCAGCTGTTCTGTGTTGTCGGTATATTACAATACTTACTTCAGTTAAATGCCAGTTTTGCAGTCTGTCTATTGTCATATGTGTCTTAAATTGCGTTAATAAAGTGTACTGAAATTAAAAATATTTCATTCATGCATGGTTTAAGAGTGTGTTTTTTTAGTTAGTTGTCAGTTTAATGCCAGATTATTGTATGCTGTTACCAGATCTGGTATTACACTGATTATAAACTCAGTAAACACTCTGATAACTGGTGAGAACAGAATAACAAGCTGGCAGTCAGCTGGAAAAACTGAAAACACACTGGGAATACAATAGTAAAACACTGACAAAAAATGGATTTACACTGACAATGTACACAATTTTGGTAAGGGCAAGTGAAACGATCTGGAGGCCAGTCCCTTTAAAGCGACTTGCTTACATTTTGATGATTTGAAAAATAAATTGTTGATGGTAGTGAGGTTTGGTCAGTTTTTCCTAGGTTATTTGGTGTTTGCAGAAAAAGCTTTGAGTGCTGTTAGCTAGCTTTCTTAACATTTATATAAAGTTTTTTATAGAAAACTTAAAAAATAGTTTCTTCACAAGCTCATAGTCAAATTTGGTCTTCCAAGGTATTACACCTTCTTCAGAAATAGGTAAATTTTCACTGTAAAGGCTTAAATTTAAAGCAGTTTGTTTTAAGGTACTTTTTGCCATGAAATGGTTGTGTAATTTATTGGTAGGTTTTCTACATGGTATTTTAGTTAATATATAGGCATTGAAACAGATTTTTATGTTGGCTCCAAGATGTTTTAAAGTATATAGTGGGGCCTTCTACCTGATTACACACAGTGAATAAATCTCTTTACAAAATATACACTTGTCCTTTAAATGGCTTGCACTTTAGTATATGATCGCTTTTCAAAGGACTCAGTATTTCATTTTAGGTAATGATATTTCAAACCGCTGAAGAAATGTCCTACTTCTTGATTGTCCTACTGAGACCATTTTTTTTCAAAATATAACTTTTAATTAAGCTTTGGGAATTTCATCTGGATGAATTTACAGTGTGTACTACTCATTAAAACCTAGGCACATTTACCACATACTGTTTTGGTAAAAAAAATACCAGATACAATAGGAGTAATAAGATTATTCCTGCAGATAGAAAAATATACCTCCATGTACATATGAGAAATTCACCTACAGGTACTTTCCTGATTTGTAGGTGCATGTATTATTTTATTACTCCTAATTGTATCTGTGATCTGATGACCCCAAGGATATGCCATACAGATAGCTGAGCTAAATGTGCTTACAGTAAGATTTGCAAAAACTTCTTTTGAAATAAGTAACCCAAGCCCCAGAATATATTGTCTATTCTAGCATACCAGATGCAGCATCATGTTATTTTACGTAACAGAGCAACTATTGTTAGCCATACCCCAACCACTGACTGTTACCCAGTACCATCTAATCTGAACTTTCCTTAAAGAACATACCCCATCTACCAACTGTCATCTAGCATAGTCTGCCATTACCACAGCAAACTTATTGACCCTGCCTGTGTTGTACATGGAGCTACATGAGCGATTTTTCAAAGTACAAATATGTGAGCAGTGTACAGGTATCAGTTTTGAAAAGGTGAGGAAACTTAGTGTAAAATAGAAGAAAGTCAGTTCAGTACAGGTAGAGATAATACTTCGTTTTATTGTGATAGAGACATACTGATTCTCACTTAAGCAGTCACTATGGCTCCATTACCAAGTAAACCAGTACAGTTTTTGCAAGGAAGTTAATAGTACATCATGAAATCCTGATTACTGAGATATAAAAAGCTTTGATTTCTTGGGTGCATGTAGCCTATATAACCAGGGCAACACTGCTTCAAACATAAGTGCACTTGGAAACCCATGTATAATAAAGAGGTCCAGGATAGAAGACACTAATGACAGAATAAAGATAGCTAGTGCCTGTTTACATTTTCATTGGTAACCCTGTTTGCAGATAATGCAGTTATCATGAAAATAACACAAACTGTTGCTGTATAGTAACTTGTCAAATAGACTACACCAGAAAGTAGAGTATAGGTAATCAAAGCGCTGAAAGCACAGTAAGGTTGAAACCTTTCTATATGCTGTTAACAGATCATAATCTGAAGAAATACATGTTGTTCTCACCAGGTAAGAAGTGCGTATGTAGCCTTCAATGTCACAGGAGTTGGTATTAAACGCATGAAGGTAGTTATTTGCCGGATATGCTTCCATGGTCTACTCGAATGTAGTCCATATCAATATATAGTGCAATTTTCCCGCCTAGTAAAGGCCATTTTCATGCAAATATAAGATTTATTGATGCTTGATTGTAAAGAGGAATGTCTGCTTATGATTTCAAGCTATGTTATATGCTTCAAAAAGTGAGTCGAAGCTGTTTGGTAAAATGAAAGTGAAAGTAGGTATTTCCTGATGTCTGCCTATGCAATATTAGCCTTTTCATCACGTGTATCAGTCACGTGACCATGGTTTGATTGCATTATGGTCAACCCCATAAGTAGTCATGTGCTTCTCTTCCATACAAAGAACTGCTAGGTTTAACATGTAATAATGTTGTAAAATATCTCCCCGATATCGATCTTGAATCTGAGCAGACGACATGAAGATTATATTTCAATCAAAACAATAGAGGGTAGGTCAATGTCTGTGCACTCTGAACAATGAGAACAATGGAGGGTAGGTCACGCACCCTAGACAGTGGCAGAAATGATGGACTCGCTTAGTTATGACTTAATCAGTAGCAGACAATGTTTTCCAAACCATGTTTATTTTATAATTTTATTCAACAGTAACTACAAAATATAGTGTACATAAATGTGCTCCCAAACTGCGCTCATCATTTAAGAAAGATAATCAAACAAAAGGGCCATTATGGTCCCACTGCTCATCAGACACTTTTCTTAAGTATTCAGATCTCCAACAGTTCAAGTCCAAGATTATGTTTGCTATGTGTCAAGTTTTTTTCTACAATTGTAAATTGAAGCATATTTCCAAGAATGGCTTGTGGTGATAAATCAGTAAATCAAAAGGATTATCGAGCGTAAACCAGAAGAATTTGAAAATAATATCGTAGAATCAGTCGACTTCAGGCAATGCACATTGTACAGTACCAGAATGCACTTATTGCAGCCACAACACCCAGAAAAGTTCAACTCCAAGAATTCAACACCTCAAAATTTCAACTCCAAGTTCATTCTCCAAGTAATTAGATCTCAAAAAGTTCAACTCCAAGACTATAAACTTGCCACTTGCCTTTAAACTCCGCTACTTTGTTAAAACAGTTTCTACAAATGACTGACCCTGCTAAAACAACAGTAGAAGTCAGTGGGGTCCACCAAACTAGAAACTAGATCTATCTACCCCAAAATCCTCAGCTGTTTCGACTTCCACACAGTTTTCAGATAAAAAGAACTGTGCACATGAAAATCTTGTTACCACATGATTGTAAATCTAAATATGTAATCTTTTGCCAATTAAGGAACATGGATTTCTTCTCTTTCCTTTTCAGAAGATATATGTTCTTTTATAGCTGCAAGTCACGAAGTAAAGCGCTGGCAGGGCACATGAATGTAGGTGCACATCACGCAAATGCCCCCTTGTGATATTCTACGTAACTGTTTTTATTCTATTTGTCTTAAATGAAATCAAACAGTTTCATTAATTGGGGACACAATTGTATGTAGGCCATCGAGAAACTTCACATCATGCAAACTTCCCCATGTGATATTCTACATAACTAAAACTCGTTATGGACTGCTTTGATTCTGTTTTGCTTAACAATCTATTCTTAAAGACTCTATAGTTTTCACTAAGGCTCTATAGTTTACACCCTGTTTTATTAACATTTCGACCTTTATCAAAATAACAAAGTTTGAGTTAATTTCTACATCATGGCGTTCTTTCAATTCAACAACAAATACATGCATAAAATCTAACAATTGTCATTCGTGACATGGATCAGGTGTTAAGGGGACACCCTGGGAACCCAAAAAACGTAGTTATATATATATATATAACTAGGTCATGGCGTGATCTATCATGGACGTTCTATATTTAGAATGGAGGTGACCTACATGTACCTAAGTCGGTTAAGGTGACGGTAAATGTCACGGTCACTGACTTTGGCACATGCACATGAAATAAGGGGGTTGCAGCTCTTACTTATGCTACTGACCGTAGAACAAGATTCAGAGAAAAGTTTTTATCAATAACAAATATCTGCCAGTTAGCCTGAAAAATGGATAAAAGCCCTGCCTTCAGTGAAAACTGTCAGTATGATATTCTTGCAAGCTCCAGGTCTCAACCACTTCGCAGTTTCATCCTAAAAATGTGCGTTTCATGTGGCATTTAATGGCTTTCTTTCCATGATCAATTCTAAGTATGTGTGTTCTAGTAGTTCTACAGTACCTAAGAGTTTAACCAATTGAAACCTATAGTCTGTACTATTCTGTCATGCACCAGTTGCCGCAAGTGGTTTCAGCTTCTGTTTATGGGCCTGCAGAATAGAATTGTTTCCATGGTCTGGTTATGGGCCTGCAGAATAGAATTGTTTCAATGGTCTGGTTATGGGCCTGCAGGACAATATAGTTTCCAATATAGTTACAATTGAGCCTGCAGATCAGAATAGTTTCCATGGTCTCACTATGTTATGTGCCTGCAGTACTTAGATCTATATAATTACTTCGATGGTCTGGTTATAAATAGGCCTGCAGAACAGATTATAGTTTCCATAGTGTGGTTATGAACCTGCAGGACAGAATAGTTTCCAAAATCTGTTTCAGCACTGTTCATCGATGTGTTAGAAGCTCTAGGTACAACATAGCATTTTGTTGAAAACAATATAATTGGCACATTGTTTCATAGTTGCTATATTTTTTGTGTTCTGATCTTCATATCGGATGATAATTCTAGTGAAAACACATCCAAGCATCATTACATTTGATCCTGACTTGGTCTAATAATTAATCTAAGAAATCAAATTATGCCTATAGTTTTTGGCTTCATATATCTACACAAGATATCTGTCTGTAAGTGGGTTAATGACTGTTAAAAGCAATTGGTTGAGAGAATTACTGCTGTTAGTGTGTACTTTTATTTGGTAGTTTTACTGCAAGTTTCATAACAACTGTGTTATACAAAAAATGATTTAAACATTACTCAAAGGACCTGTTTACATATTATATATTCCTTTGTACTAATGATAAATTGATTCAAGACACACAAGTCCTTTCCAAGAAAAATAGTACATAGTTTTGTTAATATCAAAATTATTTTGCATTGATCTTGCTGGAACTAAAAGACTATGGAAGTTGATGTTCGGTGCCCCACTGATTAGATAAGCAAATACATTGGACCTCTTGCGTGAAGTTTCATGATCCACTGCTGCATCACTCTACCCCTTCTCTTGTACACTGGAGTGGCATTTCCAGTGATTTTACCCGTGTTTGCAAAACCCATCTGGCACTCCCCATGCCAGATGACCCTCTTGCTGTTAAAATACAGCTAACATGTACTGATTATATACTGTTTATGTAAAATTTGATAATACTCAAATGCATTGTTATATAACTAATAGTTGCTCTTTTTCCTTGATTCACCCGCCCGCTTAGCTCAGTAGGTAATAGCGTTGGTCTACGGATCGCGGGGTCGTGAGTTCGATCCTCGGGCGGGGCATATGTTCTCCGTGACTATTTGATAAATGACATTGTGTCTAAAATCATCAGTCCTCCACCTCTGATTCATGTGGGGAAGTTGGCAGTTACTTGCGGAGAACAGGTTTGTACTGGTACAGAATCCAGGAACACTGGTTAGGTTAACTGCCCGCCGTTACATGACTGAAATACTGTTGAAAAACGGCGTTAAACCCAAAACAAACAAACAAATTTTCCTTGATTCAAAAAGAGGTTATTTTACAGAAAAAAAACGTGACTAATTTTCAAATGATAAAACTAAACCAGACCTTTGTTGTTGTAAGGTTTTGAAACATCTTGATGTCATCTCTGTATATGGAAGGTAACTTCCTGCACTTTGTTTTAAATACATTACTATGAGAAGAAGTGCTGCAAAGAAAGAATTTTGTTTTACTTAACTTACTGTATAACTTTTGAATAAATAATCTGTGAGTGGTTGTAGATGCAGATTGGAATATCTGGCTCTCAGGTAACCTTGTATTCCCACTTGTTCACCATCTACAACCCTCCCAAGTAACAGATTGTTATCTAACTGAATACATGACATTTGTGTCTTAAATTATATTCACATGTCTTGTAACTGTTTTTAAATCTTTTCCAGTAATGGCTTGCTTTGCTTGATAAATACGGTATGTGGTACAAAAATGAATTTATGTTAAACATAGCAGTGAAGGGCAATTTATCTGAAGTCAGCGGCCTGCTGGAAATCCCTCACCTGGACTGTTGGACACACTAAGTGTGAGATGTTGCCCTTGTTCATAGTTGATGAGATCAGTACTGTATGCAACAATTACAGGAAGCAGGTTATTACCCTTGTTCAGTGTTGATGAAATCAGTACTGGTATTACCCTTATCACTGTTGATGAAATCAGTACTGTATGCAACAAGTACAGGGAGCAAGTTATTAACCATGTTCAATGTTGATGTAATCTGTACTGGTATTACCCTTGTTCAGTGTTGATGAAATCTGTACTGTATGCAACAAGTACAGGAAGCAGGTTATTACCCATGTTCACAGTTGATGTAATCAGTACTGGTATTACCCTTGTTCACTGTTGATGAAATCAGTACTGTATGCAACAAGTACAGGGGGCAGGTTATTACCCTTGTTCAGTGTTGATGAAATCAGTACTGGTATTACCCTTGTCAGTGTTGATGAAATCAGTACTGTATGCAACAAGTACAGGGAGCAGGTTATTACCCTTGTTCAGTGTTGATGAAATCAGTACTGGTATTACCCTTGTTCAATGTTGATGAAATCAGTACTGGTGTTACCCTTGCTCAGTGTTGATGAAATCAGTAATGGTATTACCCTTATCACTGTTGATGAAATCAATATTGTATGCAACAAGAACAGGGAGCAGGTTATTACCCTCATTCACAGTTGATGCAATCAGTACTGGTATTACCCTTGTTCACTGTTGATGAAATCAGTACTGGTATTACCCTTGTTCACTGTTGATGTAATCAGTACTGGTATTACCCTTGTTCAGTGTTGATGAAATCAGTAGTGGATGCAACAAGTACAGGGAGCAGGTTATTACCCTTGTTCACAGTTGATGTAATCAGTACTGGTATTACCCTTGTTAAGTGTTGATGAAATCAGTAGTGGATGCAACAAGTACAGGGAGCAGGTTATTACCCTTGTTCACAGTTGATGTAATCAGTACTGGTATTACCCTTGTTCAATGTTGGTGAAATCTGTACTGGTATTACCCTTCTTCAGTGTTGATGAAATCAGTACTGGATGCAACAAGTACAGGGAGCAGGTTATTACCCTTGTTCAGTGTTGATGAAAACAGTACTGGTATTACCCTTATCACTGTTGATGAAATCAGTACTGTATGCAGCAAGTACAGAGAGCAAGTTATTACCCTTGTTCAATGTTGGTGAAATCTGTACTGGATGCAACAAGTACAGGGAGCAGGTTATTACCCTTGTTCAGTGTTGATGAAAACAGTACTGGTATTACCCTTATCACTGTTGATGAAATCAGTACTGTTTGCAGCAAGTACAGGGAGCAAGTTATTACCCTTGTTCAATGTTGGTGAAATCTGTACTGGTATTACCCTTGTTCAGTGTTGATGAAATCAGTACTGGATGCAACAAGTACAGGGAGCAGGTTATTACCCTTGTTCACTGTTGATGAAAACAGTACTGGTATTACCCTTTTTCAGTGTTGATGAAATCAGTACTGGCATTACCCTTGTTCAGTGTTGATGAAAACAGTACTGGTATTACCCTTGTTCAGTGTTGATGAAATCAGTACTGGATGCAACAAGTACAGGGAGCAGGTTATTACCCTTGTTCACTGTTGATGAAATCAGTACTGGATGCAACAAGTACAGGGAGCAGGTTATTACCCTTGTTCAGTGTTGATGAAATCAGTACTGGTATTACCCTTATCACTGTTGATGAAATCAGTACTGTATGCAGCAAGTACAAGGAGCAAGTTATTAACCATGTTCAATGTTGGTGAAATCTGTACTGGTATTACCCTTGTTCAGTGTTGATGAAATCTGTTCTGTATACAACAAGTACAGGGAGCAAGTTATTACCCTTGTTCAATGTTGGTGAAATCTGTACTGGTATTACCCTTGTTCAGTGTTGATGAAATCTGTTCTGTATGCAACAAGTACAGGGAGCAAGTTATTACCCTTGTTCAATGTTGATGAAATCAGTACTGGTTTTAACCTTGCTCAGTGTTGATGAAATCAGTAATGGTATTACCCTTATCACTGTTGATGAAATCAGTATTGTATGCAACAAGAACAGGGAGCAGGTTATTACCCTCATTCACAGTTGATGCAATCAGCACTGGTATTACCCTTGTTCATTGTTGATGAAATCAGTACTGGATGCAACAAGTACAGGGAGCAGGTTATTACCCTTGTTCACTGTTTATGAAATCAGTACTGGTATTACCCTTGTTCACTGTTGATGTAATCAGTACTGTATGCAACAAGTACAGGGAGCAGGTTATTACCCTCATTCACAGTTGATGCAATCAGTACTGGTATTACCCTTGTTCACTGTTGATGAAATCAGTACTGTATGCAACAAGTACAGGGAGCTAGTTATTACCCTTGTTCACAGTTGATGCAATCAGTACTGGTATTACCCTTGTTCACTGTTGATGTAATCAGTACTGTATGCAACAAGTACAGGGAGCAAGTTATTACCCTTGTTCAGTGTTTATATAATCAGTACTGTATGCAACAAGTACAGGGAGCTAGTTATTACCCTCATTCACAGTTGATGCAATCAGTACTGTATGCAACAAGTACAGGGAGCTAGTTATTATGTCTCCCCCAGGAGACATATTGTTTTTGCCCCGTCCGTCCGTCCGTACGTAACACTTCATTTCCGAGCAATAACTGGAGAACCATTTGACCTAGAACCTTCAAACTTCATAGGGTTGTAGGGCTGCTGGAGTAGACGACCCCTATTGTTTTTGGGGTCACTCCTTCAAAGGTCAAGGTCACAGGGGCCTGAACATTGAAAACCATTTCCGATCAATAACTAGAGAACCACTTGACCCAGAATGTTGATACTTCATAGGATGATTGGCCATGAAGAGTAGATGACCCCTATTGATTTTGGGGTCACTCCGTCAAAGGTCAAGGTCACAGGGGCCTGAACATTGGAAACCATTTCCAATCAATAACTAGAGAACCACTTGACCCAGAATGTTGAAACTTCATAGGATGATTGGTCATGAAGAGTAGATGACCCCTATTGATTTTGGGGTCACTCCGTCAAAGGTCAAGGTCACAGGGGCCTGAACATTGAAAACCATTTCCGATCAATAACTAGAGAACCACTTGACCCAGAATGTTGAAACTTCATAGGATGATTGTACATGCAAAGTAGATGACCCCTATCGATTTTGGGGTCACTCCATGAAAGGTCAAGGTCACAGGGGCCTGAACATTGAAAACCATTTCCGGTCAGTAACTTGAGAACCACTTGACCCAGAATGTTGAAACTTAATAGGATGATTTGTCATGCAGAGTAGATGACCCCTAACGATTTTGGGGTCACTCTGTGAAAGGTCAAGGTCACAGGGGCCTGAACATGGAAAACCATTTCCAATCAATAACTTGAGAACCTCTCGACCAAGAATGTTGAAACTTCATAGGATGAATGTTTATGCAGAGTAAATGACCCCTATTGTTTTTGGGGTCACTCCGTTAAAGGTCAGGGTCACAGAGGCCTGAACATTGATAACCAGTTCCGATCAATAACTTGAGAACCACTTCACCCAGAATGTTGAACTTCATAGGATGATTGAACATGCAGAGTAGATGACCCCTATTTATTTTGAGGTCACTTGATCAAAGGTCAAGGTCACAGGAGCCTGAACAGTGACTTGTGAACCACTAGGTCAAGAGTGTTGAAATTTAGCGGGTTGACTGGACATGCCAAGTAGATGATCCCTATTGTAGCCAACCATCAGTGTCTCTTTGACTTTCGCCTCTGACCCCTATTGACTTCTTGCCTATAGGACTTTGCATTGGGGGAGACATGCGCTTTTTAGCTCACCTGTCACAAAGTGACAAGGTGAGCTTTTGTGATCGCGCGGTGTCCGTCGTCCGTCGTCCGTCCGTCCGTCCGTCCGTGCGTCCGTAAACTTTTGCTTGTGACCACTCTAGAGGTCACATTTTTCATGGGATCTTTATGAAAGTTAGTCAGAATGTTCATCTTGATGATATCTAGGTCAAGTTCGAAACTGGGTCACGTGCCTTCAAAAACTAGGTCAGTAGGTCTAAAAATAGAAAAACCTTGTGACCTCTCTAGAGGCCATATATTTCACAAGATCTTCATGAAAATTGGTCAGAATGTTCACCTTGATGATGTCTAGGTCAAGTTCGAAACTGGGTCACGTGCTATCAAAAACTAGGTCAGTAGGTCTAAAAATAGAAAAACCTTGTGACCTTTCTAGAGGCCATATATTTCACAAGATCTTCATGAAAATTGGTCAGAACGTTTATATTGATGATATCTAGGTCAAGTTCGAAACTGGGTCACGTGCCATCAAAAACTAGGTCAGTAGGTCAAATAATAGATAAACCTTGTGACCTCTCTAAAGGCCACATTTTTCATGGGATCTGTATGAAAGTTGGTCTGAATGTTCATCTTGATGATATCTAGGTCTAGTTCGAAACTGGGTCACGTGCGGTCAAAAACTAGGTCAGTAGGTCTAAAAATAGAAAAACCTTGTGACCTCTCTAGAGGCCATATATTTCATGAGATCTTCATGAAAATTGGTCAGAACTTTCACCTTGATGATATCTAGGTCAGGTTCGAAAGTGGGTCACGTGCCCTCAAAAACTAGGTCAGTAGGTCAAATAATAGAAAAACCTTGTGACCTCTCTAGAGCCCATATTTTTAATGGGATCTGTATGAAAGTTGGTCTGAATGTTCATCTTGATGATATCTAGGTCAGTTTTGAAAGTGGGTCACGTGCCATCAAAAACTAGGTCAGTAGGTCAAATAATAGAAAAACCTTGTGACCTCTCTAAAGGCCATATTTTTCATGAGATCTGTATGAAAGTTGGTCTGAATGTTCATCTTGATGATATCTAGGTCAAGTTCGAAACAGGGTCATGTGCGGTCAAAAACTAGGTCAGTAGGTCTAAAAATAGAAAAACCTTGTGACCTCTCTAGAGGCCATACTTGTGAATGGATCTCCATAAAAATTGGCCAGAATGTTCACCTTGATGATATCTAGGTCAAGTTTGAAACTGGGTCACGTGCCTTAAAAAACTAGGTCAGTAGGTCAAATAATAAAAAAACCTTGTGACCTCTCTAGAGGCCATACTTTTCATGGGATCTGTATGAAAGTTGGTCTGAATGTTCATCTTGATGATATCTAGGTCAAGTTTGAAACTGGGTCAACTGCGGTCAAGAACTAGGTCAGTAGGTCTAAAATTAGAAAAATCTTTTGACCTCTCTAGAGGCCATATTTTTCAATGGATCTTCATGAAAATTGATCTGAATGTTCATCTTGATGATATCTAGGTCAGTTTCGAAACTGGGTCACATGCGGTCAAAAACTAGGCCAGTAGGTATAAAAATAGAAAAACCTTTTGACCTCTCTAGAGGCCATATTTTTCATGAGATCTTCATGAAAATTAGTGAGAATGTTCACCTTGATGATATCTAGTTAAAATTCAAAACAGGGTCACGTACCTTTGAAAACTAGGTCAATAGGTCAAATAATAGAAAAACCTTGTGACCTGTCTGGAGACCATATTTTTCAATGGATCTTCTTGAAAATTGGTCAGAATTTTTATCTTGATAATATCTAGGTCAAGTTCAAAACTGGGTCACATGAGCTCAAAAACTAGGTCACTATGTCAAATAATAGAAAAAACGACTTCATACTCAAAACTGGGTCATGTGGGAAGAGGTGAGCGATTCAGGACCATCATGGTCCTCTTGTTTACAAAAGCATTTTCTAGTAACTCTTGTTCACAGTTGATGCAATCAGTACTGGTATTACCCTTGTTCACTGTTGATGTAATCAGTACTGTATGCAACAAGTACAGGGAGCTAGTTATTACCCTCGTTCACAGTTGATGAAATCAATACTGGTATTACCCTTGTTCAGTGTCGATGAAATCAGTACTGTATGCAACAAGTATAGGGAGCTAGTTATTACCCTCATTCACAGTTGATGAAATCAGTACTGGTATTACCATTGTTCAGTGTCGATGAAATCAGTACTGTATGCAAGAAGTTAAGGGAGCAAGTTATTACCCTTGTTCAGGGTTGATGTAATCAGTACTGTATGCAACAAGTACAGGGAGCTAGTTATTACCCTTGTTCACTGTTTATGAAATCAGTACTGGTATTACCCTTGTTCACTGTTGATGTAATCAGTACTGTATGCAACAAGTACAGGAGCTAGTTATTACCCTTGTTCACAGTTGATGCAATCAGTACTGGTATTACCCTTATCACTGTTGATGTAATCAGTACTGTATGCAACAAGTACAGGGAGCAGGTTATTACCCTTATTCACAGTTGATGCAATCTGTACTGTATGCAACAAGTACAGGGAGCTAGTTATTACCCTTGTTCACAGTTGATGCAATCAGTACTGGTATTACCCTTGTTCACTGTTGATGTAATCAGTACTGTATGCAACAAGTACAGGGAGCTAGTTATTACCCTTGTTCACAGTTGATGCCAGCAGTACTGGTATTACCCTTGTTAACTGTTGATGTAATCAGTAGTGTATGCAACAAGTACAGGGAGCAGGTCATTACCCTCATTCACAGTTGATGAAATCAGTACTGGTATTACCCTTTTTCAGTGTCAATGAAATCAGTACTGTATGCAACAAGTATAGGGAGCTAGTTATTACCCTTCTTCACAGTTGATGAAATCAGTACTGGTATTACCATTGTTCAGTGTCGATGAAATCAGTACTGTATGCAACAAGTTAAGGGAGCAAGTTATTACCCTTGTTCAGTGTTGATGAAATCAGTTCTGTATGCAACAAGTACAGGGAGCAAGTTATTACCCTTGTTCACAGTTGATGAAATCAGTACTGGGATTACTCTTGTTCAGTATTGATGAAATCAGTACAGGTATTACCCTTGTTCAGTGTTGATGAAATCAGTACTGTATACAACAAGTACAGGGAGCTAGTTATTACCCTTGTCCATAGTTGATGAAATCAGTACTGGGATTACTCTCGTTCAGTATTGATGATATCTGTACTGGTATTACCCTTGATCAGTGTTGATGAAATCAGTACTGTATGCAACAAGTACAGGGAACAGGTTATTACCCTTGTTCAGTGTTGATGAAATCAGTACTGGAATTACCCTTGTTCAGTGTTGATGAAATCAGACTGTATGCAACAAGTACAATGAGCTAGTTATTACCCTTGTTCACAGTTGATGTTATCAGTACTGGTATTACCCTTATCAGTGTTGATGAAATCAGACTGTATGCAACAAGTACAGGGAGCAAGTTATTACCCTTGTTCAGTGTTGATGAAATCAGTACTGGTATTACCCTTGCTCAGTGTTGATGAAATCTGTACTGGTATTATCCTTGTTCAGTGTTGATGAAATCAGTATTGGTATTTACCCTTGTTCAGTGTTGATGAAATCAGTACTGGTATTACCCTTGTTCAGTGTCGATGAAATCAGTACTGTATGCAACAAGTATAGGGAGCTAGTTATTACCCTTCTTCACAGTTGATGAAATCAGTACTGGTATTACCCTTGTTCAGTGTTGATGAAACCTGTACTGGTATTATCCTTGTTCAGTGTTGATGAAGTCAGTACTGGTATTACCCTTGTTCAGTGTTGATGAAATCAGTACTGGTATTACCCTTGTTCAGTGTTGATGAAATCAATACTGTATGCAACAAGTACAGGCAGCAAGTTATTACTCATGTTCACAGTTGATGAAATCACGTTTCCTTCAAGTTTTGAAAAGATGTAACGTTATTGAAGCAGTAGCTTAAGTTTTATATAATTGTGGTTTTATATATATATATAGTTATTTAGTGGTTATTCTGATGAATTGATTGCCTAGAGTATGTAATGTATTTTATTTATTTTTTTGTCTGTATGGTTTAAGAGTGTAGTGTTTTAGCCACAAGTTTGGAATGTGAATGGTTCATAAATCTGTAGGCCTGATATGAAAGTTTTTCACTCTTATGTTGGTCATACAGAACTAGATAACTTTTTATACCCCCCGACAACAAAGTTGTAAGGTGTGGTATACTGGTTTCAGGTTGTCTGTCTGTCTGATTGTCCATTCGTCCATCCGTTTGTCCGTCCGTAGACACAATCTAGTGTGCACCAACTCTCCTCATCCCCTTGACACAATTTAATGAAACTTCACACAAATGTTCAGTAACAACTGTAGTTGTGCATGGTGCATGTTAGGTTCTTTCAGACAAAAAAATTGCAAAGTTACGGGACTTTGATTTTTGTTACTATACTATATACATACAGTCTGCACGTACCAACTCTCCTCATCCCCTTGACACAATTTAATGAAACTTCACAGAAGTGATCAGTAACAACAGTAGTTGTGCATGATGCATGTTAGGTTCTTTCAGAAAAAAAAAATTGCAGAGTTATGGGACTTTGTTTTTAGCTCACCTGTCACAAAGTGACAAGGTGAGCTATTGTGACCGCTTGATGTCCGTCGTCCGTCAACAATTTCTAAAAAAATTGTCTTCTTGAAAACCACTGGGTAGAATTACACCAAACTTCACAGGAATGATCTTTAGGTAGCCCCCTTTCCAAATTGTTCAAAGAATTGAATTCCATGCAGAACTCTGGTTGCCATGGCAACCAAAAGGAAAAACTTTAAAAATCTTCTTCTCAAAAACCAGAAGCTCCAGAGCTTAGATATTTGGTATGAAGCATTGCCTAGTGGACCTCTACCAAGTTTGTTCAAATCATGACCCCTGGGTCAAAATTGACCCTGCCCCAGGGGTCACTTGATTTTACATAGGAAAATCTTAGAAAATCTTCTTCTCAAAAAACCAGAAGCCTAGAGCTTAGATATTTGACATGTAGCATTGCCTAGTGGACCTCTACTAAAGTTGTTCAAATCATGACCCCGGGGTCAAAATTGACCCCGCCCCAGGGGTCACTTGATTTAGTTTAGTTTATACTAATTTATATAGCTCGATTGTGATGAAAGCTTCAAGCTTATTGTAACCACTCTCGAGTCCGCTTCCTGGAAAAACCAGTACTGGTGTCATATGAGAAGTCATGGTCGTGACCCCAGTGGGGCTCGAACCCACGATCCCTGGATTGAGCGGCCGACACCTTATCCACTAGACCACCGCTCCCCTTTAAACTTTTAACTAAAACTTGATTTAAGATAGAAAAATCTTCAAAAAAATTTCAAAAATAAACCAGAAGGCCTGGAGCTTAGATATTTGACATGTAGCATTGCCTAGTGTACCTCTACAAAATTTGTTCAAATTATGACCCCTGGGGTCAAAATTGTCCCCGCCCCAGGGGACACCTGATTTTACATAGGAAAATCTTCAAAAAATTTCTAAAAATAAACCAGAAGGCCTAGAACTTAGATATTTGACATGTAGCATTGCCTCATGAACCTCTACAAAATTTGTTCAAATCATGACCCCAGGGGTCAAAATTGACCCAGCCCTAGGGGTCACTTGATTTTACATAGGAAAATCTTCAAAAATTTTCTAAAAATAAACCAGAAGGCCTAGAGCTTAGATATTTGACATGTAGCATTGCCTAGTGGACCTCTACAAAATTTGTTCAAATCATGACCCCGGGGGTCAAAATTGACCACGCCCCAGGGGTCACTTGATTTTACATAGGAAAATCTTAAAAAATCTTCTTCTCAAAAACCAGAAGCCCATTAGAGCTTAGATATTTGACATGTAGCATTGCCTAGTGGACCTCTACTAAAATTGTTCAAATCATGACCCCAGGGTCAAAATTGACCCCGCCCCAGGGGTCACTTGATTTTACATAGGAAAATCTTCAAAAAAATTCTAGAAATAAACCAGAAGGCCTAGAGCTTAGATATTTGACATGTAGCATTGCCTAGTGGACCTCTACAAAATTTGTTCAAATCATGACCCTCTGGGTCAAAATTGACCCCGCCCCAGGGGTCACTTGATTTTACATAGGAATATCTAGAAAAAATTTCTAAAAATAAACCAGAAGGCCTAGATCTGAGATATTTGACTTGTAGCATTTCCTAATAGACTTCTACAAAATTTATTCAAATCATGACCCCCAGGATCAAATTGACCCTGCCCCATGGGGTTACTTGATTGTAGATAGAAAAATCTTCAAAATTTTCTAAAAATAAACCAGAAGGCCTAGATCTTAGATATTTGACATGTAGCATTGCGTAGTGGACCTCTACAAAATATGTTCAAATCTTGATCCCCAGGGTAAAATTGGCCCGCCCCAGGGGTTACTTGATTGTACATCGGAAAATCTTCCAAAAAATTTCTAAAAATCATCAGTTTGACATTTGAAACATGTAGCTCATATTACTCGGGTGAGCGATCCAGGGTCATCTTGACCCTCTTGTTTGTTACTATACTATATACATAGACACAATCTTGTGCGCACCAACTCTCCAGAGTTACGGGACTTCGATTTTTGTTACTATACTATATACATACAGTCTGCACGTACCAACTCTCCTCATCCCCTTGACACAATTTAATGAAACTTCACACAAGTGATCAGTAACTACAGTAGTTGTGCATGATGCACTTTAGGTTCTTTCAGAGAAAAAATTTGCAGAGTTACGGGACTTTGATTTTTGTTACTTTACTATATACATACAGTCTGCATATGCAGCCTTGTGCACACATAATCTGCTGAACCCATGCACACAATTTAATGAAACTTAACACAAGTGATCAGTAGTAACCCTAGTTGTGCATGGTGCATGTTAGGTTCTTTCAGAAAAAAATTCTGCACAGCTATGGGACTTTGTTTTTTGTTAATATACTATATACATACAGTCTGCATATGCAATCTTGTGCGCGCCTAATCTCCCGAACCCTTGCACACAATTTAATGAAACTTCACACAAGTGATGAGTACTAACCCTACTTGTGCATGGTGCATGTTACGTTCTTTTAGATAAATATTCTGTAGAGTTATGGGACTTTGTTTTTTGTTACTATACTATATACATAGAGTCTTTATACTTACAGTCTACATAATTATGCAGTCTTGTGTGCGTCAGATTGCAATGTACTGTGTTAGTGCGTGTGGGGCGGGGGTGGGGGGGGACATTCATCACCTTCAGTGATAGCCTGATAGGTCTAGTTTTTTGCAGTTTGTTCCATTGTTGAATTCAATTCTTCTTGCTTCTAGTTGTTTTAGTTTGATAACCTAAATTCTTCTTACAATGTGGGGGTGTTAACAAAAGATTTGTTCTGATTGCTCTGTTTTTCATACCTGCTCTAATTTATAGGCATAATGTTTCAGTGAACACAGGTGATGCAGCAGGTATGAACAAGCATATTGTGTAGATTTGTCATGTTAAAAGTTTGAGGGTTAAATTTTTTCAGCTATATTTAGACACTATCCACATCTGTCCTGGAGTTGTCACCTAAATTGATAACATTTTCACAATGTGGGTTAGTGGAACATGTGAAAATATGGGTTACACTCCCAGTGTTTTATTTAGCTCACCTGAGCCTTTACACTCCCAGTGTTTTATTTAGCTCACCTGAGCCAAAGGCTCAGGGTGAGCTATTGTGATCACTCACCGTCCGTCGTCCATCCATCCGTCCACACTTTCCTTTAAACAACATCTCCTCCTAAACCACCAGTTCAATTTTAATGAAACTTCACAGGAATGATCCTTGGATGGCCCCCTTTCAAAATTGTTCGAAGAATTGAATTCCACACAGAACTCTGGTTGCCATGGCAACGGAAAGGAAAACTTTAAAAATCTTCTTGTCCAAAACCACAGGGCCTAGGGCTTTGATATTTGGTATGTAGCATCATATAGTGGTCCTCTATGAAGATTGTTAAAATTATCCTCCTAGGGTCAAATATCGCCCCGCCCCGGGCCGGTCACATGGTTTATATAGACTTATATAGGAAAAAACTTTAAAAATCTTTTTGTCTGAAACCACAATACCTATAGGCCTTTGATATTTGGTATGTAGCATTGCCTTATGGTCCTCTACTAAGATTGTTCAAATTATGCCCCTAGGGTGAAAAGAGGCCCCGCCCCAGGGGTACCAAGTTTTACATAGACTTATATAGAAAAAACTTTAAAAATCTTTTTGTCTGAAACTGCAAGGCCTAGGCTTTTGATATTTGGTATGTAGCATTGCCTAGTGGTCCTTTACCAAGATTATTCAAATTATGCCCCTGAGGTGAAAAGGAGCCCCACCCAGGGGGTCCCAAGTTTTACATAGACTTATATAGGAAAAAAACTTTAAAAATCTTCTTGCGTGAAACTGCAAGGCTTAGGCTATTTGGTATGTTGCATTGCCTAGTGGTCCTCTACCATAATTGTTCAAATTATGCCCCAGGGGCCCAAAGCTTTACATAGACTTATATAGGGAAAAGAAATAAAATTTGTCTTGTCTGAAAGTTCAAGGCTTAAGCCTTTGATATTTGGTATGTAGCATTACCTAGTGGTTCTCTAACAAGATTGTTCAAATTATGCCCCTGGGGTGAAAAGAGACCCCACCCCGGGTGTCACTTGTATATGAGTTATATAGGAAAAAATACTCCAAAAATTATCTGATTATATTTCCAAGGTGAGCTTTTGTGATCGCCGTGTCCGTTTTTTTTTTTGCCTAAACTTAATATAACTTGGTCAGAATGTTACCCTAATAAAAATCTTGGATGAGTTCGATATTGGGTCATCTGGGGTCAAAAACTAGGTCACCAGGTCAAATCAAAGGAAAAGCTTGTTAACACTCTGGAGGTCACAATTTTGGCCCAATCTTAATGAAACTTGGTCAGAATGTTACCCTCAATAAAATCTTGGACGAGTTCGATATTGGGTCATCTGGGGTCAAAAACTAGGTCACCAGGTCAAACCAAAGGAAAAGCTTGTTAACACTCTAGAGGTCACAATTTTGGCCGAATCTTTATGAAACTTAGTCAGAATGTTACCCTCAATAAAATTTTGGATGAGTTCGATATTGGGTCATCTGGGGTCAAAAACTAGGCCACCAGGTCAAATCAAAGGAAAAGCTTGTTAACACTGTAGAAGCCACATTTATGACAGTATCTTCATGAAACTTGGTCAGAATGTTAACCTTGATGATCTTTAGGTCCAGTTTGAATGTGGGTCATGTAGGGTTAAAAACTAGGTCACCAGGTCAAATCAAAGGAAAAGCTAGTTAACACTGTAGAGGTCACATTTATGACCATATCTTCATGAAACTTGGTCAGAATGTTAATCTTGATGATCTTTAGGTCAAGATCAAATCTGGGTCAGGTGGGATCAAAAACTAGGTCACTTGGTCAAATCAAAGGAAAAGCTTGTTTACACTCTAGAGGCCACATTTATGACTTTATTTTCATGAAACTTAGTACTTTAGAGGCCATATGTTTGACTGAATCTTTATGAAACTTGGTCAGAATGTTCATCTTGATGATCTTTAGGCCAGCTTTAAATCTGGGTCAGATGGGATCAAAACCTAGGTCACCAGGTCAAATCAGAGGAAAAGCTAGTTAACACTGTGTAAGCCACATTTATGACCATATCTTAATGAAACTTTGTCAGAATGTTAATGTTGATAATCTTTAGGTCAAGTTTGAATCTGGGTCATGTGGGGTCAAAAACTAGGTCATTAGGTCAAATCAAAGGAAAAGCTAGTTAACACCCTAGAGGCCACATTTATGACCATATCTTAATGAAACTTGGTGATCTTTAGGTCAATAGGTCAGGTGAGCAATACAGGGCCTTCATGGCCCTCTTGTTTTTAGATTTAATCTGTTACTGTGATAAGCACAAATTTTAGTCTGCATTGAATATGAATGATTTTACAGTATGAATGTAGTTGATATTGTTTTTCACAAGCAAATAGTTCACATTATAATCCTCTTGACATATTTACATGACAATTACTGCCCCTTAATAATGTGGAATCTACATTTTTCAAAAAAACTTCCATAAACATAAATCATGGCGACTTGTATTATATAGACAGTACATTGTGTCCCCCATTAGTGTCTTTTTGAGCGGCAGCTTCCAGATAATTTTCAGCCAAGATCTTGTAGCATTTAGAACTCTTCCTATTTTCTTGCAAGGTACAGTGCTGTCAAATGCTTTGTTTAAGGGTTTTCGATGAGGAGCACCTGCCCAGAACAGTATTTTGTTTACATATTTTTATTAAATGTGTATTGAGATCTAAAACAACCACCATTTTATGCTAGGCTTATTAAAAAATAAACATGGTAGTGTGCATGGACAGTTTTTAAATTGAATCATATGCTCAAAAGCCATGTTTCTTGTTCTTCAATTGGATATATATCACTATAACTAGAGTTTTTATTATTTGAATGTCCATGGAAATATCTGATATTTATATATAAACACTATGTATCAGCTTGGTCATTTCTTTGTTTACCTGTCATGCTTTCCCTCTATTTAAAATTAATGTGTCTTCCAATTTAATGAAATATTGCAAAGCACTAATTGCTACAAGTCTATATTATATAATATTATATTGTTAAAAACAATTTCTCTGACGTCATTTCACAACTGATTGAATTTACTTGCTAATTTTAAAAATATCAAAATGCAATTACTGGGAGTTGAAAAACCTGTTAGTACAATAGAAAAATTATACCTTTTTAAACATGATCATGCAGTAACATGTTTTAATTGTTATGTCCATGAGAAAATGACTCATCTCTTAGATTTATTTAAAAAGTCATTAAAAAATATTGAATGCTTGATGTCTTTCCGCCAGATGATTGAAATTGACATATTATAACTTGAATCCATAAAAGTTGACTGATACTGTATAATGAATATGCAGCACATTTCCTTTTTAAATGTATGACTGCATAGAATAGACAGGTCAACGGTATGAAGACAGATAGCGAAAAATGTAATTAATGTGCACCTATATATAGCATAATTCTTGATCAGCTTGCACGCTTTTCATTTTATGTAGGTCAGCTATGATGTATTTAATTAACGCGGCCGTCATTGCTAAATATTAATTAATTTGGAGCATGTAAGCTGTGTCATTTGGCATAAATGTGTTAATATGTCATATCAGTTATTTTTGTTATATTAAAACTATGTATAATAGTATTTCTGCATAAGATGCAATGATGTAGCCTCTTCTCTTCTAGAATCGATCCATTTTTATTCAAAACAGAGCTATAATTATGTGTGCATAACTAATGCATCCTGTAAAAAAGTTGATTACATAGAGCAAGAATCTTTTTTTTCTTGTCATTAATAAAAGCTTCTAATTACCTCCCTTTAAGATGAATATGTGTAAAAGTTATTTCGGTAGAATTTGCTATATCACATTACCATTTGATAATCAGCAATCTTTTATAACCAATGCTGTTCTTTGCCGCTTTAGAATTTATTTAAAATAAAGGTTTTTACGGACGGACGTAGAATAATGCCCAAGCTCAGTATTTTGCATAGTGTATAACTGACTCGGTGTTTAAATATAATAAAGCATGGTTCCGCTATATGTTATTTCAATTCTTATAAAAATTATGTCTTTTGTTTAAGATAAATGGATGAAATATTAGGAAGGACTATTTCATCAAGCATGTATAGCACTAAACTATAAAGAGCTTGTGTCTCCTGGCATGATTTAGGAGTGCTGTAGACATCTGATGAGTTATAATCTTTGCACCTAATAATTGATTCAAAATGTGTGAATTAATTGTAACACAGTTAAGCAGATTCGCACCTCCTATTTGGCACAAAACAATATGTGAAGTCAGTCTATATTGCCATGTTTTAATTAAAAAGAAAACATGATTTTTCATATAAGAATTATTTGTAATCTATGTACAACCGAGACAGACAAAAGGGAGATAATTATAATATTAAAAAACTTAAACATCCTTTTTGAATTATGGATATGTAAACACTTTTCAGTGCAAATCTTAACAGATGTTATAGAATTGTGCTTATATTTATTGTTTCCAAATGCAGCCTATGTCTAAATATTATAATTGAAAGGGATCAGCCACAAAGTCCATTACCTGAACCAGATGCAACTGACCACTTTTGAAGAGGCAAACTTCCAGAATGGTGGTGAATTTTTTGATTGGTAAAAACATTTGCTACGCTCCACTTACGAGAAGAGGAGGTTCGATAATACATTTTTAGCGTGCTCAAAGGTGAGCTTTTGTGATCACCCTGTGTCCGTCGTCCGTCGTCAAGAATTTGACTGTTAACACTAGAGGTCACAATTTTGGCCCAATCTTAATGAAACTTTGTCAGAATGTTACCCTTAATAAAATCTTGGACGAGTTTAATATTGGGTCATCTGGGGTCAAAAACTAGGTCACCAGGTCAAATCAAAGGAAAAGCTTGTTAACACTCCAGAGGTCACATTTTCGGCTTAATCTTAATGAAACTTGGTCAGAATGTTACCCTTAATAAAATCTTGGATGAGTTCTGGGGTCAAAAACTAGGTCACCAGATCAAATCAAAGGAAAAGCTTGTTAACACTCTAGAGGTCACATTTTTGGTCCAATCTTAATGAATCTTGGTCAGAATGTTATCCTTAATAAAATCTTGGACGAGTTTGATATTGGGTCATCTGGGGTCAAAAAGTAGGTCACTAGGTCAAATCAAAAGAAAAGCTTGTTAACACTCTAGATGTCACAATTTTGACCCAATCTTACTGAAGCTTGGTCAGAGTGTTACCTTTAATAATTATTAAAAAGTATTACTCAATGAAGTCTTGGATAATTTCGATATTGGGTCATCTGATGTCAAAAACGAGGTCACTAGGGCAAGTCAAAGGAAAAGCTTGTTAACACTTTAGAGGCCACATTTATGACCATATCTTAATGAATGTTAATCTTGATGATCTTTAGGTCAGTAGGTCAGGTTAGCAATACAGGGCCTTCATGGCCCTCTTGTTTTGCTTTAGTCAGTTGTTTTGCCCATTTGTTCGGCCATTGGAAGCCATTTGGCTTCTGGTCAATAAGTAGAGAATGCGTTGGCCACCAATCTTCGAAAACAAGGTCACAGTGACCCGAGACTAAAAATGGTTTTCACACAGTAAGGAAAAAAGCACAAAATTACAGCCCTCAAACTTCATAGGATGTATGCCTGTAGTCTGTAGATGACCCTTGCTAAGGTCAAAGGTCAAGATCACAGTGACCTCTGGATTGAAAATGATTCCTGTTTGATTACTTCAGGATTTGTGAAAATAAGTTTTGTGATAATGTTGTAATTTCTTATAATTGCCAGTAGGGAATGATACCACAGAACTCTATTGTATAATGATTTATAAAATATTTGTTAATGAATTCTTCTTTTATATATTTTCAGGTAATGATTTTATCTGGGGAACAGGCAAGGTTGGAAAGAAATGTGAAGGTATGCATTAGTACATGATTTATCACCCATTAGATTCTAGCTCTTTCATTGGTTAAAGTGTGGTCATGTGTTGATCTCCTGTATTTCTGTGGAGGGTCAGTAGATTTGCATGTTGATTAGGCTCTAAATAAGTGGTCTTAGAAACAAATCAATTATAGGGTTTGTTGGTGAGCCTCAACTGAAAAATGTTGGGTAAGGATGATAAATATGGGGACTGGGCTATTACCTGGCCCTCCATTTATCATTCTGACCCCACATATTTTGGTGTAGCATCACTGACAAACCAAATTATTAATAATTACTAACTTTGAAAAGGAACATCCAAATGAAGTTATACTATAACACAAGCTGTATTACTCCCCTCCACTTCTTTGTTTGGTGAACTTTTCATTTTATCACTGTTTTCTTTGTACCAATTTGATTAACTTAAAACTTGAAATAGCTGTTCCTCGTCAGTACCCAAAACATATGGGACAAGGTCCATTACTCTTAGTACAAATACTTCATGAATTATGCCCTTTTTAGTCCTATACTGGTTCACCGGAGGGAACTATAGGAATGCCCTCCATCTGTTTGTCCGTCCGTCCACAAATCTGGATCCTGCAATTACTTGAAAAGTATTCAAGCTAGGTTCATAAAACTTGGTATGTATATAGAGGGCAATATGTAGATAATACACGTACATGACTTCTGCTCGTAGCACAAGGTCACTGTTAAAGGTCAAGTTAAAATTGTTTCTGCTTCATAACTTTTATATGCATTGATGGATTATCTTAGTGGTACACACAAATGTTCCCCATGATGAGACAATGTGTGAACACATGATCTATACTTGTTGGTTAAAGAACGCTATTTAAGGTCAAGTGAAAATTTGTTTCTCATAACTTTTAATTGCATTGAAGGATTTTTTTATTACTACACAGAAATGTTCCCCATGATAAGACTGTCGCAAACATGAGTCATGGTTATCGGTCAAAGGTCATTATTGAAGGTCAAGTAAAAATTTGTTTCTGCTCCATAACTTTTATATGCATTGATGGATTATCTTAATACTGCACACAAATGTTCCCTATGATGCTTACCTGTGCTCACAAGAGGCTTCTGATCACTGTTGTCTATACCTAAATGCTTATCTTACCTGTGCTCACAAGAGGCTTCTGATCACTGTTGTCTATACCTAAATGCTAGCCTTACCTGTGCTCACAAGACGCTTCTGATCACTGTTGTCTATACCTGAATGCTTGCTTTACCTGTGCTCACAAGAGGCTTCTGATCACTGTTGCTTATACCTGAATGCTTGCCTGTGCTTACAAGAGGCTTCTTGTCACTGTTGTCTATACCTAAATGCTTGTCTTACCTGTGCTCACAAGAGGCTTCTGATCACTGTTGTCTATACCTAAATGCTTGCCTTACCTGTGCTCACAAGAGGCTACTGATCACTGTTGCCTATACCTGAATGCTTGCCTGTGCTCACAAGAGGCTTCTGATCACTGTTGCCTATACCTAAATGCTTGCCTTACCTGTGCTCACAAGAGGCCACTGATCACTGTTGCCTATACCTGAATGCTTGCCTGTGCTCACAAGAGGCTTCTTGTCACTGTTGTCTATACCTAGATACTTGCCTAACTCACAAGATGCTTCTGGTCACTGTTGTCTATACCTAGATGCTTGCCTATACTCACAAGATGCTTCTGGTCACTGTTGTTTATACATAGATGCTTGCCTAACTCACAAGATGCTTCTGGTCACTGTTGTTCATACCTAGATGCTTGCCTAACTCACAAGAGGCTTCTGATCACTGTTGTCTATACTTAAATGCTTGCCTTACCTGTGCTCACAAGAGGCTACTGATCACTGTTTCCTATACCTGAATGCTTGCCTATGCTCACATGAGGCTTCTTGTCACTGTTGTCTATACATAAATGCTTGCCTGTGCTCACAAGGTTCACCTGGTCACTGTTGTCTATACATAAATGCTTGCCTGTGCTCACAAGGTTCACCTGGTCACTGTTGTCTATACATAGATGCTTGCCTGTGCTCACAAGGTTCACCTGGTCACTGTTGTCTATACCTAGATGCTTGCCTGTGCTCACAAGATGCTTCTGGTCACTGTTGTCTATACCTAGATGCTTGCCTGTGCTCACAAGATGCTTCTGGTCACTGTTGTCTATACCTAGATGCTTGCCTGTGCTCACAAGATGCTTCTGGTCACTGTTGTCTATACCTAGATGCTTGCCTATACTCGCAAGATGCTTCTGGTCACTGTTGTCTATACCTAGATGCTTGCCTATACTCGCAAGATGCTTCTGGTCACTGTTGTCTATACTCAGATGCTTACCGATACTCGCAAGATGCTTCTGGTCACTGTTGTCTATACTCAGATGCTTGCCTAACTCACAAGATGTTTCTGGTCACTGTTGTCTATACTTAGATGCTTGCCTAACTCACAGGATGCTTCTGGTCACTGTTGTCTATACCTAGATGCTTGCCTTACTCACAAGATGTTTCTGGTCACCGTTGTCTATACCTAGATGCTTGCCTATACTCACAAGATGTTTCTGGTCACCGTTGTCTATACCTAGATGCTTGCCTATACTCACAAGATGCTTCTGGTCACCGTGGTCTATACCTAGATGCTTGCCTATGCTCACAAGATGCTTCTGGTCACCGTGGTCTATACCTAGATGCTTGCCTTTACTCACAAGATGCTTCTGGTCACTGTGGTCTATACCTAGATGCTTGCCTATACTCACAAGATGCTTCTGGTCACTGTGGTCTATACCTAGATGCTTGCCTATACTCACAAGATGCTTCTGGTCACTGTGGTCTATACCTAGATGCTTGCCTATACTCACAAGATGCTTCTGGTCACTGTTGTCTATACCTAGATGCTTGCCTATACTCACAAGATGTTTCTGGTCACTGTTGTCTATACATAGATGCTTGCCTAACTCACAAGATGCTTCTGGTCACTGTTGTTTATACCTAGATGCTTACTTAACTCACAAGATGCTTCTGGTCACTGTTTTCTATACCTAGATGCTTGCCTATACTCACAGGATGCTTCTGATTACTACCTAGATGCTTGCCTATACTCACAAGATGCTTCTGGTCACTGTTGTCTATATCTAGATGCTTGCCTATACCCACAAGATGTTTCTGGTCACTGTTGTCTATACCTAGATGCTTGCCTATACTCACAAGATGCTTCTGGTCACTGTTGTTTATACCTAGATGCTTGCCTATACTCACAAGATGCTTCTGGTTACTGTTGTCTATACCTAGATGCTTGCCTTACTCACAAAATGTTTCTGGTCACTGTTGTCTATACCTAGATGCTTGCCTAACTCACAAGATGCTTCTGGTCAATGTTGGCTATACCTAGATGCTTGCCTAAACTCACAAGATGCTTCTGGTCGCTGTTGTTTATACCTAGATGCTTGCCTGTGTTCACAAGGGTCACCTGGTCACTGTTGTCAAGATGCTTGCCTATGTTCACTAGGGAAACCTTTCTATCGTAGTCTCTAACCATGTGCTTGTCTTTGCTCCTAAGGAGCACCTGATCACCGTAGTCTCTTCCCAAGTGCTTGCCTGTGCTCACAAGGGTGATCTGGTCACCGTTGTCTATACCTAAATGCTTGCCTATGTTCACTAGGGAAACCTTTCCATCGTAGTCTCTAACAAGGTGCTTGTCTTTGCTCATAAGGGGCACCTGATCACCGTAGTCTCTTCCCAAGTGTGTGCCTGTGCTTACAAGGGTCACCTGGTCACCATAGTCTATACCTAGATACTTGCTTGAGCTCACAAGAAGCTTGTGGTCACTGTTATCTATACGTAGATGCTTGTCTTTGCTCACAAGGGATACCTAGTCACCTTAGTCTCTTCCCAAGTGCTTGCCTGTGCTCACAAGAGGCACCTGATGGTCTTCCTTAAAGGAATACAGTAAACCTCACTTATAAGGAACTCGGATATAAGGAACACTCGGTTTTTAGCTCACCTGAGCAATGCTCAGGTGAGTTTTTCTGATCGCTCGATGTCCGGCGTCTGGCGTCTGTCTGTCGTCCGTCAACATTTAGCTTGTGTATGCGATAGAGGCTGTATTTTTCAACTGATCTTCATGAATTTTGGTCAGAATGATTATCTTGATGAAATCTAGGCGGAGTTCGAAAATGGGTCATCTGGGGTCAAAAACTAGGTCACTAGGTCAAATCAAGGAAAAACCTTGTGTATGTGATAGAGGCTGTATTTTTCAATTGATCTTCATGAAATTTTGTCAGAATGATTACCTTGGTGAAATCTAGGCCAAGTTCGAAAATGGATCACCCAGGGTCAAAAACTAGGTCACTAGGTCAAATCAAGGCAAAACCTTGTGTATGCGATAGAGGCTGTATTTTTCATTTTATCTTCATGAATTTTGGTCAGAAGGATTACCTTGATGAAATCTAGGCTGAGTTCGAAAATTGGTTATCTGGGGTTAAAAGTAGGTCTCTAGGTCAAATAAAAGAAAACCCTTGTGTATGGGATAGAGGCTCTATCTTTCAACTGATCTTCATGAAATTTTGTCAGAATGATAACCTTGATGAAATCTAGGCCAGTTTTGAAAATGGGTCATCTGGGGTCAAAAACTAGGTCACTAGGTCAAATCAAAGAAAACCCTTGTGTGTGCGATAGAGGCTGTATTTTTTAATTGATCTGCATGAATTTTGGTCAGAATGATTGCTTTGATAAAATCTAGGTCAAGTTTGAATATGGGTCATTGGGGATCAAAAACTAGGCCACTAGGTCAAATCAAAGAAAAAAGTTTTGTATGCGATAGAGGCTGTATTTTTTAATTGAGGTTGATTAAATTTAGTCAGAATGATTGCCTTCATCAAATCTAGGTCAAATTCCAATATAGGTCATCTTAGCTCAAAAACTAGGTCACTAGGTCAAATTGAAGAAAATGCTTGTTTACACTTAAGGGACCACATTTTTGGTCCAGTCTTAATGAAAATTGGTCAGAATATTTGTTTCCATGAAATCACTATGTCAAATCACTATGAGGCCCATATGTAAGATTGGTTTCCAAATATGTTTGCCTCGTAAAATAAAGTCGTTATTATTATTATTATTATTATTATTATTATTAAACATGTTTACACTGTTATGGTATGTTTATGAGGTGAGCGACGTAGGGCCATCTTGGCCCTCTTGTTAGAAACAGTTTTCAATTTCCCGATCTAATTCCTTCTTCATTCATTGTAAAAATCCTCGGTTATAGGGAACTCAGTTATAAGGAACACTCAGTTATAAGGAACACCTTTTCCAGTCCCAAAGTTCGAAATTCAATGGAAAACCCCTCGGTTATAGGGAACAGACATAAAGAATAAAAAATTTTAAAAACGGAAAATAAATAAACAGGAGAATCGCTGATGACATCAGAGTACGTCACATGTGCATAAACACAAATTATTTCATTTCTATGATCTTTAGTTTGTTTATTCACGGATGCAATCAAAAGAAAATATATAATATCATCATTATCATTTACTAAATACTAGACGATTGTGTATTATGCTTCAGTCTTTAAAATATACTCGTAGATACCCTATAGAAAATTTTCTCTGGATTTCCAGTGGAATGCCACTGGTCTTTCAGCTGAATTCCACTGGATACCATTGGTATCCAGTGGAAAAGCCACTGGATTCCAGTGGAATACCACTGGAATCCAGCAGTAAAATTGTCCGGTATTTCACTGGAAACCATTGGAAAGCCACTGGTTTTACCACTGGTATCGAGTGGAAAAGCCACTGGTTTCCAGTAAAATACCATTGAAATCCAGCGGTGAAATTGTCTTGTGTAGTTTGTAGAACATCACATTGTTTCTACCAGTAAGTGTCCATACTCAGAGTGGCAACTGGGTTCTTCAGGTAATTATAATTAAACAGTCCAGGAAATAAGATCAGAAAATTTCTGAAGTTTTTTTCCTATAAAACTAATAAAACAAATGACCCCCAGGCTGGGGCATCTTTTCATCCCAGGTGCATAATTTGACCAATCTTGTAAGAGAATCACTAGGCAATGCTAAATACCAAGTATCAAAGGCCAAGGCCTTGAACTTTCAGACATGAAGATTTTTAAAAAAAATCCTATATATAAGTCCCCCCCCCCCCTTGGGTAATAATTTGAACAATCTTGGCAGAGGACCATAAGGCAGTATTGCGTATCAAAGATCTAAGTGTTGTGGTTTCAGGCAAGAAGATTTTTAAAGTCTTTTTTCATTTACAAGTCTATGCAAAACTTGGGACCCTGGGGTTGGGCCGCTTTTCACCCCAGGGACATAATTTGAACAATCTTGGAAGATGACCACCAGGCAATGCTACATACCAAATATCAAAGGCTTGAGACAAGAAGTTTTTTTTCAAGTTTTTTGCCTATATAAATCTATAATGTAAAACTAATGGAACCCCCAGGGTGGAGCCTCTTTTCACTCCAGGGGCATAATTTGAACAATCTTGGTAATGAACCACTAGATAGTGTTGCATACCAGACATGAAAGCCCTAGGCCCTGTGGTTTTTGACAAGAAGATTTGAAATTTTTCACTATATACAAAAGTCTGCATAATCCATGTGACTCCTAGGGCGGGTCATGTTTGACCCTCAGGGAATAATTTGAATAATCTTGGTAGTGGTCCACTAGATGATGCTACATAACAAATGTCAAAGTCTTCCTTCTATTGGTTTTCACCACCTTTAATAGCATCTTATCTCACATTTGTCTTCTTTTTTACTTCTACATTTCCCCACCCGCTTGTTTACATTCATGTTTTCTAAATTTTCAGCATGTTTGAAATGCTTTAAACATTTATTTACTGTGCAGCTATCTATTTTACATCATTCTGCAATTTTTCTTCCACTACAACCATGTTCATGAAATGATAATACGGTATTTTTCACAAATCTTCTACTCATGTCACTTTTGCAGACGAAATATGTAAACACCAGTTATTTCCCTTTTAAGATCTTCAGTGCTACTATGAATTGTTACCCTGAAAAATGATCCTACCCTTAATTGGATTTTAATTGGAAGAAATTTGCAGTCCCCTATAAATTGATAACTTGGTGGTCTTTTTGAGGACATTAATTTGGCATATGAGTGTACATTATTACTAAGGAAGGCTTTAGTTCTAAATAATGATGTTTATATTATAACATTTATTGTATCAGATGATTCAATAAATATAATCTGGTGACAGCCCTTACAGAAGAAAAAGGCCGCTGCGTACTCTTGCTGTGTACATACAGCGTATATGATGCGTACATGATGTGTACTGAAATCAAGGGCTTTAAATAGTACGCAGGATATACACCGCACATACACCGATAGTACGTTTGTAGTACACTTTTGACATGCAAATGAGCTCTGCCGCGTACTACTTGCTGCGTACATGCTGTGGACTACATAGTACACAGGATGTACGCTGGAGGAATTTAGTATGCGGGAAATAGTACGCAGCATGTACGCGGCACATACACTTTTCACATGCAAATGAGCCTGCAGTGTACTACCCCTGTGGCGTACATGCTGTGTACTCCTGTGGCGAACATGCTGTGTACTCCTGCGGCGTACATGCTGTGTACTCCTGGCCCGAGTCCTGCGGCGTACATGCTGTGTACTCCTGCTGCATACATGCTGTGTACTCTTGTGGCGAAACTGCTGTGATAATGTAAATTCCTTACCCCACCAACTTTTGTATGCAAATGCTGATCATTTGGACAGAAAAAAACAGAAAAAAGATAAGTGACATGCATCAATAAGTATTTACCCTTACCAGAATAATGTAGATTGATGTTATCAAATAAATTAGTATGCTTTTCTTCATCCACTTTTCAATGAAATAAATCAATTTTTGTAGCATGTAATTTGGTAAACATTTGAAGAAAATGGCGTAACTGCATCAAGGGGAAACAACTTTAATGCAACTAAATATAAGTGTTATGATTTATTATAGAAGATGTGTGCGTAGTATGTATTTATTTTGATTAAAACCCATCTGAGAACAATCTAGGACTGGAATTATAAAAGCATTTATACACTTTTACGTCCGTAAAAAGTAGCGCACCAAAAAATTTTCAAATAACAGTGAGAGCTATTAATTCTTCTCATTCGGGCGCTGTTGAGGGATTATCTTGGTAATTATTTCATGTATTACAAAATGTAATGCAACAAAGTTCAAATAAGGCTTTTCAATTATCCAAGTTAGAAAGCTCCAGGATTAATTCAAAATGAAAAAGAATATATTTTTACACTGCATGCAAGGTGCAGCTCAGAAATATGTAAGCTTCACAAATGAACATTGCAAATAGTAAATGGCAAATTTTCATTGTTCAGAATACCGGTAATCTGAACTATTCTATGCTATTAAGATAAAAGTTACTCGGAAATCAAGTTCTTGCTTCCAAAAAAAAAACAAAAACGTACAAATCCTTCCTGCAAGAAGTGTACTTCAGACTTTTACCTAAACAAATTCAAAGTATAAACACCAAAAGAAAATGAACAAATCCCTAAAGCGTATATGAAGTTTACTTCAGACTTTAACTTATAAAAAAAAAACTGAGTATAAATGCCAAAAGAAATTGTACAAGTCTTTCCCGCGTATATGAAGTGTACTGCACAAATTTTAAAGTATCTGCGGTGTACATGCAGTGTACTATTTTCTTGTACAAGTCCCTCCTGCATACATGCAGTATACTCCTTAAATTTTCAGAGTCTGTGCTGCGTACTTGAAGTGTACTAGTGACCTCCTGCGTACATGCTGTGTACTCGTCGAAATAGTACGCGGCATGTATGCGGCATACGGTGTATGTAAAATGTACTCCTCTGGCGTACTACTGTGTTCGCGGCATATACACAGCAAATACGCAGCATGTACGCCACAAAGGCTTGCTTCTGTAAGGGAGGCTATATATCTGAGATTTTACTAACCCAGAGATAAAAATAGGTATAATGTGAACAAGTTTCAAGATAACATTTGAAAAAATAATCTAAGTAGGATTATTTTACATTACAGAGAAATTTCATAGGAATGCCACTGGTCAGTTGAAATCCGGTGGTATTGGTTCCAGAGAAACTCAATGCCAGTGGACTCCACTGGAATTCCAGTGGACTCCGCTGGAACTCCACTGTCAGTGGAATGCCAGTGCTGATACCACTGGAATTCCAGTGGAATAACTATAAACTCATGCATCCTGTGGAATTCCACTGGAAACCAATGGAAACCGCTGGTATTCCACTGACTTTTTTCTATAGGGTAGCACACTTGTGTTATTTAGTTTATATTCCTACATTTGTAATTGTAACTGCCATAACCAAATAATACAACACGCTTAATTCTGCGTATTTAGATGCATACTTTATGAAAAATGGACGTTAGAAAATCCCAAACGCGATTCCCCGGGACGCATATTTTTTTCCATACGCGTGCTTGCTCAATACACAATGGAAAACAGTTGCGCCTGTCAATCAAAAGGCAGAGTTTACGATGACTCGTTGTGCTCCTGACCAATCGGAGATGCACGTTTTCCAATAGATGCATGGTCTATTAAGGTAGAATTGTGTGTTTATGTAATCTAATCAACATAAGACAAACCACAAATAATTTGGTTTTTAACAGGCGGCGTACTTAGGAGTTTTGAATTTGCCACTAATCGTGATAATTGGATTAAAAATTAATGATGATTGAAATTAGAATGTTGCAGGACAGTCACAGGACTTGATTGTGTTGTTTTTCATACCCGTGCCCAAATTAATTAAACAATAATTGGTTCACATCGTTTTCAAATGGGTGTGTAACGAAATATATTCTCTTGGCTAGTATGTTTTGTCATTTTAAGTGTAGAATTTCATTGTGCAAGATAAATATAAAAAATGGACAGAACGCTACTTTCTCACATAAAGATTCATGGTCGGCTCGGAGTGTGAACACATAGTCCTTTTCAAACGTCAGTCAAATAGATATACAGTCTAACCTGTCTTAAGCAGCCAGCCAAGGGAAGCAGACAATTTGGCCGCTTAAGCCAGGTGACCGCTAATCGGAGGTGCAGCCAGTATATGTATTTTTCAGACTTCTGACCAGTCTTTAGCCTTTAGGCCCATTTCTTTTTGGGTTTTCTATTATTATTTTACCAGGATACAATGACGTGCATTTGCCTTCGCAATACGAATGTTATTCTTAGCAATCTAAAACTTCGGCGTGTTTTTTTTTACTACAAAAATTGTTACAGACAATTTTCCAACTTCAAAACAAGTTTGTTTAGAATTTTCGCCATTTTGGTAAGGGAAGCTACTCTCGGCGTTTATTGTCTACGCTAAATCTAAGATTGCCGTTACGTTCCGTAAAAGATAGAGTGGTTTATATTTTTTTCAAACACAATTAATTTCGTATAAATTTAATAGTATTTTTATGACAAAAGTATAAAAAATCACAAATATTATGCTACTTATTAGTTATCGAGTATTATCTTTAACCGAGGTCAAACTGTGAACAACAAATTTGACACGAGGTGACACGTTAATTGCCGATAATTACTGGCCATTTGATCATAACAAAAGGGGATTACACCTTTGGTTATCAGTTTTAATTGAGAAGCTCATGTCATTTTGTCGTTCTTGTAGTGAAGTCATGCGAAACTTAGCAACCACGTGCTTCTCAAAATCGGGTATCTTCGGCGATTATTGCCTAAAAATAAGTGGTTTTGGAAGAAAAATGGCCGCTGATAGGAGTCAAATACGGCGGTCGGGAGGCAATTTCGGTGGCCGCTGGCCGCGGACGGCAGGTGGCCGCTGAATAAAGTGATAAAATAGAGGAAAATCCGTCGGGGGCGTCATAAAATGGCCGCTGAACGGAGGTGACCGCTGATCGGAGGTGACCGTTAGTACAGGTTAGACTGTAGACATAAAAATTATGTTTGTTATACAAACCTCGGTTAAAGGAACTAGTTCGCTATACGGATATAAGGAACCTCGGTTATAAGGAACAATTTTTAGAGGTCCCAAGCTGTTCCTTATAAGCGAGGTTTACTGTAACAAGCTTTTTGTTCATTAGGTGTATAGAACACATTTTTTCACAATATAAAAATCATGTTTCCACAAAATAACCAGGCCTTGATCCCTTCACAAATTAGGTGTGATAGGGGAAAGCTGAAAAGTTGCCATAGATTGTGTTGATGTGACCTTAAAGTCAGAACACAACAGAAAATCAGTTGCTGGAATTTTGAGACTTATTTTCAAGCTCAGGCTTTATGACATGGGACACTCGGTTCAAGGTGAGCTGTTATGATCACATTGTCTCTGTGTTTACCACTCTAGAAGTAAAATGTTTGGCCATATTTAATGAAGCTGTCAGAATGCCTAGGACAAGTTTGTTGTTTTGTCATCTGGGATAAAAAAAACTAGATCACTAGGTCATATCTTAACAATTGCTTGCCATATTTTCAATTTGTTCTGTATGAAACTTTGTCTTGCTAAAATCTTGTTTGAGACTAAGTCATTTGGAGTAAAAACCAAAGTCATTGTGCAGTTGTTTAGCACTCCAAAGGCCATATTCTGTCTGTTCCTGATTTTTAGCTCACCTGTCTTTTGTGATGGCCCTTCGTCCGTCCGACCGTCATACGTCTATCCACAATTTCTTTTTAACACGATAGAGACCACATTCTGCAATCGATTTTAATCAAACTTGCATACAGCTTGTATTGGCATAATATCTCGGTTCCTTTCGAAAACTGGCCAGATCAAATCATGGTTTCCAGAGTTACGGCCCCTTACAGGGCCAAAATTTGTTATTTTGGCTTGTGAACACAAACTTGCAAACTATCTTTAACAACAATAGATCCTGGATTCCATAATGAATCCGTCAGATCCAATCATAGGTTCCAGAGTTACGGCCCCTGATTGACCCCTGAAAGAGTCAAAATTTGTTAATTTTTACCTTGTCAGCACGATAGAAGTGACATTTTACATTTGATTTTAACCACACTTGCACACAACTTTAGGCACAATAAGATCTCTGTTCCTTTCGAAAACCGGCTAGATTCCTTCATGGGATGTAGATTTATTGTCCCTGAAAGGGTCAAAATTTTCTATATGGCCCTATCAGCCATATAGATGTTTCATTTATGCTTTTGATATGATACAAACAAAGAATGTTTATCTCGATGATCCCTAGGCCATGTTAGAGACTGGGTCATGTGGGATAAAAAAAACTAGGTCAAAATTTGTTAATTTTTACCTTGTCAGCACGATAGAAGTGACATTTTACATTCGATTTTAACCACACTTGCACACAACTTTAGTCACAATAAGATCTTTGTTCCTTTCGAAAACCGGCTAGATTCCTTCATGGGATGTAGATTTATTGTCCCTGAAAGGGTCAATATTTTCTATATGGCCCTATCAGCCATATAGATGTTTCATTTATGCTTTTGATATGATACAAACAAAGAATGTTTATCTCGATGATCCCTAGGCCAAGTTAGAGACTGGGTCATGTGGGATAAAAAAACTAGGTCACCAGTCAAAGGAAAAGCTTGTTAACACTGTAGAGGCCACATTTATGACCCTATCTTCATGAAACTTGGTTTAGAATGTTTATCTTGAGATTTCCAAGCCCGGGTTTAACAGGTGAGCTATATAGGGTAATCAAGACCGTCTTGTCATATAACTTGGTCAGAGTGTTTGTGTCTCTTGAATGAAGGGCAAATTTGAAACTGGATCATTTTGGGGAAAAACTAGCTCACTGGGTCAAGTCAGAAAAACTCTGTTCACTCTGTTAAGGCCATATTTTTTACTTGAGCTACATGAAACCTAGTCAGATTGCATTTTTGTCTTTATATTTTCTAAGTTGTTCATTAATTTGGCATTTCGTCAGGTGACCAATACAGGCCGTTATGACACTCTCGTTTTCTTCTAAAATGAGTTTCTGTCAAGAAAATTGTATAAATTAATGCAAGCAGGTGTTCAAGTTTTACCTACTAATCTTGTTACTATGTCAAGTTGATGTATGCATATTAAAGCACCAGATCTGAGGAAAATGACTGTATGTTGTCATGTTTTTGGTTTTGATTAACAGGTTGCATGCTGTTGCATGAAATTTAGACAGCAGGTCATAAGTAATATTTTTTGTTACTTCATGCTTTATAGAAAACTATCTGTACCAGAATTTGGCCATGTACTTTAATGTTTTCATGAGGTTTTGCAATTACATTTTAATATTTTCAGATGATATAATAATTGTAATGTCTTGGCAGAAAGCCATATCAAGTTTGTTCCAGTTTGTTCCCAGAATTGATAATTATGTCTTGGTGAAACTTGGGTTTCAGAGGCACCTATGTTATAGTTTATGTGGATTGTACATAATAATTGGAGCCCATCTTGATAACTCTGACATCTTGTTCCTAACAGGAAAACAGTACATGATGATCACTGTCATAACCTATAGTTAAGACCTTACCTGGGTAGAGTTTGGTCTATGGTAGTTGGAAAAGAAATAAGATCATACACAGTTTTGAGCCATCATTGCTCTGTATCCTGAGGTTAATGTACAGAAGTTGTAATGTATCCTGAGTTTATTGTATAAAAGTTGTAATATATCCTGAGGTTATTGTATAGAAGTTGTACCGTATCCTGAGATTATTATCCCCTGCCAAAGGCAGCGAGGGTTATAGTTTTGGCATTGTCTGTCTTTCCGTATCTAGGAAGTGGTTGGGAATATTTAAATAAAACTTCATGTACATATTCACCACTAAAGGTTTATATGGCCTGTCAAGTTTCAGTGAGATTGCCCAAGTAACACCAGAGTTATGGCCCTTAGAAGTTTCTAGTGTTAACTATATGGGGTGCTATAAATATGGCAATTTCTGCTTCATAACTTGTTATATGATGACCTACAACTATGAAACTTAAATTGAATTTAGATCACCATAATGCAGTAGTGCACACACAATTTCATCAGGATCTCTTTAATAACTTCAGAGTTATTGCTCTTTAATTGTTTAAAAATCCACATATTTGTACATAACAAACTAACCTATTGGTAGAATTTCATTAAACTTCTTTCATTTTTTTCCCATGAATATTTATTGTGAAGTTGTGTACCCACACGAGGACACCCCCACTGCCTTGGTCACCCCCCTCCCCCCCCCCCCCCCCCCCCCCCCCCCCAACAAAAAATAAAAAAAATTATTCATTCCTTATTTTAAAAGTTTTCAACGTTCTATGAATATTTATCAACTTGTAAAGTTGTACCCTTCCCCCACCAAGTCACCCCCACCACCCCAATCCACTCCCCAACAATTTCTTTTTTCATTCCTTTTTGTTTGATTTTTTTAAACCTTCCATGAATATTTAGCAGCATGTGAAGTTGTAACCACATGCACCCACCCACCCCTCAGCCCGGCCACCACCAACGTTGTAGATTTCTTACATGATTGGGCTCTCTTTAAAGGACATCTGTTCTTTTAAGTTCAAATGTACACGTTAAACAGCGACATTTGGTGCCAAAATACTGGAATACAATATTTCGTTATAGTTACACTTCAAGCTCACATTTCAAATAACTCCATATAATTCTAAAAGCTAATCTTATTACAGTAAACATATTCCATTCAAAATGATTTCTTAGTCAGTATCAGAATGTAACATACATTTTTTTTGTACGCTTAAAACATTTGTTTTCTGTTAAATTGATCTTAACTAATGAAATTATTTGCTTCTTAGTAACATTCTTAACTTTCTGCCGGATATATTTCTTTGCCATTCCTCACCACAAATCCATTCGGCAGGGGATACCAATTCATCGAATTTGCTTGCTATTGTACTGAGGTTGCACTGTATCCTGAGGTTATTGTACTGAGGTTGCACTGTATCCTGAGGTTATTGTACTGAGGCTGCACTGTATCCTGAGGTTATTGTACTGAGGCTGCACTGTATCCTGAGGTTATTGTACTGAGGTTGCACTGTATCCTGAGGTTATTGTACTGAGGTTGCACTGTATACTGAGATTATTAGTCCCCTACTGCTTGAAAACCAGTTTCGGGTACTATTGGAATGCGCTTTTCCGTCATTCCGTCATTCTGTCCGTCCGCAATTTCGTGTCCAGTCCATAACTCTGTCATCCATGAAGGGATTTTAATATTACTTGGCACAAATGTTCCCCATGATGAGACGACGTGTCATGCGCAAAACCCGGACCCCTAGCTCCAAGGTCAAAGTTACAGTTGGAGGTCAAAGGTCAACAGGGCTTTTTTCCTGTCCGGTCCATAACTCTCCCATCCATGAAGGGATTTTAATATTACTTGGCACAAGTGTTCCCCATGATGAGACGACATGTCATGGGCAAAACCCGGACCCCTAGCTCTAAGGTCAAGGTCACAATTGGAGGTCAAAGGTCAGCAGGGCTTTTTTCCTGTCCGGTCCATAACTCTGCCGTCCATGAAGGGATTTTAATATTACTTGGCACAAATATACCTCATAATAAGACAATGTGTCATGCACAACTTTCAGACCCCTAACTCAAAGGTCAAGGTCACACTTAGCAGTCAAATGTTAACATAGCATGAACAGGGTCTGTTTCGTGTCCGGTCCATAACTCTGACATTCAATAAGGGATTTTAGTATTACTTGGCACAAATGTTCCCCATGATGAGACGACGTTTTATGCGCAAATCCCGGACCCTTAGCTCAAAGGTCAAGGTCACAATTGGGAGGTCAAAGGTCAATAAGGGTTTTTTCCTGTCTGATCCAGAACTCTGTCATCCATCAAGGGATTACAATATTGCTTGGCATAAATGTTCCCCATGATGAGATGATGTGTCATGCGCAACACCCAGTACACTAGCTTAAAGGTCAAGGTCACACTTTGAGATCAAAGGTCAGTAGGATTTTTTTCCTGTCCAGTTTTTAACTTTGTCATGCAAAACTGGATTTAGATATCAGTTGGCACAAATATTTTCCTGGATGAGACAACATGTTATGCGCAAAACCCAAGCCCAGGGTCTAATGTCAAGGTCACACTTGAGACCAAAGGTCAGACACAAGAATGACTTTGTCTGGAGCATTTCTTCTTCATGCATGGAGGGATTTTGATGTAACTTGGCACAAATGTTCACCACCACGAGATGGAGTGTCCTGCGCAAGATTTAAGATTAATTTTCTTTTGTTGGTACTATAAATAACTTATATGATAACTTTTTTATAATCGGCAAAAACATTTCAATATGAAAATGACTGTGGGTTTTTATATATGCACATTTTAATCCAAGTGTGTTGTTATAACATATTGTATATATAGTACAATATTGTTTATACATCATTGACCAGGGCTCCGGAAATTTTGATAACTCAATCGGTCCGAAACGAAAATCCTGACATCGGCGCTACCCACCAACGCATTCCCAATATACATATTTGTAAAACTGTGATAGGGTAAGAAATAGCATGTCATGCATTAAAACTGAGTTACCAGTCACCGCGCGTTACCATACAATGAGACAGTTTCGGTGTTTAGTGTGATCGTTACTCTTGTTTAATTTCGATGTTTTCCGATGATAATACGATGGCATTTACACCGTGTGCGTAAACTAGTCTAAAAGCCAACGCACGTGACTTCGATACCATATACACGGCAGATACTTTGATGTTTCCTCATTCTTTGACGGAATTCTATAACATACAATGCGTCAAAGTGAGTTACACGACACATATTCCTGCTAAACAGCCTCAGTATTTAAAGAATACTTGCCAGGGACGAAATGTGTACGTTATTTGAGCTGAGACGAATTTTCCCGCATGTATAGTACCAAACGTCACGCGGTTGGCAGGATATTTCATTTCACTTACTTGTACTTCAATAAGCAACTACAATTTTATAAAGTTATATGTTCTTCTGATGTAAACAAAATTCATTTGAACATTTTTTTAAAGACCGATTTGATAAACAGGCCACTCCGTTGTTGCAAAGACGATTTTCTGCATTGTTTCAAACTGGAGCCCCAACAAATGAATCATGTATTTTTTTCAAATCAAGTAATATAAAAATTCTTTTTATCGGTTTTTCCGTGTGATGTCTCATTAAATCTAAGACTAATGTACAATTATAGCTCTTTGATTAAATGCAGCGACCATTTGTTTGTTACCGTGATCAAACATAGCCTTTTGAAATAAACCATCCGTCGGATTCTAAATAAAAGAAGTGGGTCCCCGTCGAAATGATTTGGATCCAGTCAGAAACGTTAGGAAACCAGTCAAAAATGTTTAATACACCGCAGTCGGCTGTCTGCAAACATTAAAGGATGTGCCGCGCGAGCACTGATTGCGTCACGCGCTAATTACGGACCGATTATCAAAGTGACAATCAGACCGATTGACACGTTTATTGATTATCTGAAGGTGCGACCAACAATTTCCTACTTGGCAGGTGATCGTGTATTGAGATATCAGACCGAAATTTATACTTTTCTCCATTTTCACGGGACCGATTTTTTTCGTTTTTTCACTTCACGAATCGGTCTGAAAAGTCAAAAATCGGTCCAAAACCGACAAACCGGCAAATTTCCGAAGCCCTGTCATTGACAGATATCAGTACATTATGTTATATACTGCAGTAGAGAAAATTAGGTGCCTTCCAATTGTATGGCAATACTTCATTCACTTGTTGTATTGAGGTTGTACTGTATCCTGAGATTACTGTACTGAGGTTGTATTGTATCCTGAGGTTATTAATCCCTCGCCACAAGTGGTGGGGGGTTTTAAGAATGGTCTCCGTCCGTCCATCCTTCTGTCCTTCCGTTACATTTTGTGTCCGCTCTGTATCTCCTAAACCCCTTGAAGGATGTTCATGAAACTTGGGTCAAATGATCACCTCATCAAGACGATATGCAGAACCCATGAGTCAGCCATGTCGGTTCAAGGTCAAGGTCACAGCTCAAGGTCAAAGGTTTGAACTTTTCATTTCGTGTCTGCTTTGTATCTCTTAGACCACTTGAAGGATAATCATGAAACTTGAATCAAATGATCACCTCATCAAGACGATGTGCAGAACTCATGAGTCAGCCATGTTGGCTCAAGGTCAAGGTCACAACTCAAGGTCAAAGATTTGAGCCTACCATTTCTTGTCCGCTCTGTATCTCTTAAACCTCTTGAAGGATAATTATGAAACTTGGATTAAATGGTCACCTCATCAAGATGATATGCAGAACTCTTGAGTCAGCCATGTCAGCTTAAGGTCAAGGTCACAACTTAAAGTCAAAGGTTTGAGCCTTCCATTTTGTGTCCGCTCTGTATCTCCTAAACCCCTTGAAGGATTTTCATCAAACTTGGGTCAAATGATCACCTCATCAAGATGATATGCAGAATTGATGATTCAGCCATGCCGGCTCAAGGTCAAGGTCACAACTTAGAGTCAAAGGTTTGAGCCTTCCATTTTGTGTCCATTCTGTATCTCCTAAAGCCCTTGAAGGATTTACATTAAACTTGGGTCAAATGATCACCTCATCAAGAACTCATGAGTCAGCCATGTCAACTCAAGGTCAAGGTCACAACTCAAGGTCAAAGGTTTGAGCTCTGTGTCTCCTAAACCCCTTTTAGGATTTTTTTATGAAACTTGGGTCAAACGATCACCTCATCTAGACGATGTGCAGAATTCATGGGTCAGCCATGTCAGTTCAAGGTCAAGGTCACAGCTCCTTTCACTATCCATACCAGTGGCGGGGGATTTAGCTGTCTTTAAGACTGCCTTGTTATACTGAGGATGCACTGTATCCTAAGGTTATTGTACTGAGGTTGCACTGTATCCTGAGGTTATTGTATTGAGGTTGTTCTGTATCCTGAGATTATTGTACTGAGGTTGCACTGTATCCGGAGATTATTGTATTGACACTGTACTGTATCCTGAGGTTATTGTACAGAGGTTGCACTGTATCCTAAGGTTATATTGTATCCTGAGATTATTGTACTGAGGTTGTATTGTGTCCTGAGGCTGCCCTGTATCCTGAGATTATTGTACTGAGGTTGTACTGTATCCTGAGGTTATTGTACTGAGGTTGCACTGTATCCTGAGGTTATTGTATAGAGGCTGCACTGTATCCTGAGATTATTGCACTGAGGTTGCACTGTATCAAGAGGTTATTGTATTGAGGTTGTACTGTATCCTGAGATTATTTATCCCCCCGCCAAAGGCGAAGGGGATATTAGAAATGCTCTCCGTCCGACCGTCCGTCCGTCCGCAACGATCTTTGTCCGGAGCTTAATCCCAAAAGTACTGGAGGGATTTTCTTCAAACTTCATACACTGATAGAACACATTGGGAGGAAGTGCAGTGTGAGAGAACAATAATCTACCTTGCCTATTTTTTGAGTTATTTCCCTTTATCATATTTTCTTAAAAAATTTTGTCCGGAGCATATCTTCTTCATGCATGGAGGGATTTTTATATGTCTTGGCACAAATGTTCACCACCACGAGGCGGAGTGTCGTGCGCAAGGACCAGGTCCCTAGGTCTAAGGTCAAGGTCACACTTAGAGGTCAAAGGATACAAGAATGAAAACCTTATCCGGAGCATTTCTTCTTCATGCATAGAGGGATTTTGATATAACTTGGCACAAATGTTCACCACCACGAGACGGAGTGTCCTGCGCAAGATCCAGGTCCCTAGGTCTAAGGTCAAGGTCACACTTAGAGGCCAAAGGTCAGATACAAGAATGACTTTGTCCGAAGCATTTCTTCTTCACGCATGGAGGGATTTTGATGTAACTTGGCACAATTATACACCATCATGAGATGAAGTGTCATGCGCAGTTCCCTTCTTTAGAATTACTTCCCTTTGTTATTACTTTAAATAGCTTTTATTGTAACTTTTTCATTACTAGTCGTAGGGAAAAATCGAGACCACTTTTCTGTAGTACAACATGCATGCTACATCCAATTTTGAGGTGTATTTTGACCAATCTCTACCTGGTAAAGATTTTTGTGTGGACTTACAATTTTTTTTTTTTTTAGATTAACTTCCCTTAGTTGTTACTATAAATAACTTATATTGTAACTTTTATAATTGACCGTAGGGAAAAAACAAGACCACTTTTCTGTGGTACAACATAGATGTTACTTTCCAATTTTAGGTGTATTTTAAGGTATTTCTACCTGTTAAGGAGTTTTTTTTTGTGGACTTAGAAAAACAAAAGACTTACAATGATTACTAAACCGCCACAAAATTAAAATTCCATTTGCAAATACAGCTGCTAGAGTAAAGAAATTTGCTGTGACGGGCATATATTGTGACATTCTGGCACTCCTGTTCCCTGTTAGCTTTCCTTCCTTCTTTTTACAGTAGCCATATAGAAAAACATCATAGCTATACTGTTCATGAAAATTAATAAAATTTAGCAGTAAACCACCTCACCACTGACTTATTCTTTCTTCCACATCTTTAAAACCCCTGATGCGGACCACAGCTAAATGGTTCTTCAAAGCTTTCCTCAAAATTAATACTTTCAGACACTAACTTGCCAGGAACTTTAGCCTTCAATTATAATATGCCCAGCGGGGGGATTAGCCATGTTTAACATGGCTCTTGTTGTATTGAGGTTGTACTGTATCCTGAGTTTATTGTACTAAGGTTGTATTGTATCCTGAGGGTATTTTACTGAGGCTGCCCTGTATCCTGAGGTTATTTTATAGAGGCTGCCCCGTATCCTGAGGTTATTGTACTGAGGCTGCCCTGTATCCTGAGGTTATTTTACTGAGGCTGCCCTGTATCCTGAGATTATTGTACTGAGGTTGTACTGTATCCTGAGATTATTGTCTTGAGGTTGCACTGTATCCTGAGGTTATTGTATTGAGGTTTTACTGTATCCTGAGATTATTGTACTGAGGTTGTGCTGTGTCCTGAGGTTATTAGTCCCCTACTGGTTGAAAACCAGTTTCGGGGACTATAGGAATGCACTTTTCCGTCATTCCGTCCGTCTGTCTGTCCGTCCATCCGTCCGTCCGTCCGCAATTTCGTGTCCGGTCCATAACTCTGTCATCCATGAAGGGATTTTAATATTACTTGGCACAAATGTTCCCCATGATGAGACGACGTGTCATGCGCAAAACCCGGACCCCTAGCTCAAAGGTCAAGGTCACAATTGGAGGTCAAAGGTCAACAAGGCTTTTTTCCTGTCCGGTCAATAACTCTCCCATCCATGAAGGGATTTTAATATTACTTGGCACAAATGTTCCCCATGATGAGAGGATGTGTCGTGGGCAAATCCTGGACCCCTAGCTCAAAGGTCAAGGTCACAATTGGAGGTCAAAGGTCAACAGGGCTTTTTTCCTGTCCGGTCCATAACTCTCCCATCCATGAAGAGATTTTAATATTACTTGGCACAAATGTTGCCCATGAGGAGACGACGTGTCATGCGCAAAACCTGGACCCCTAGCTTAAAGGTCAAGGTCACAATTGGAGGTCAAAGGTCAACAAGGCTTTTTTCCTGTCCGGTCCATAACTCTCCCATCTATGAAGGGATTTTAATATTACTTGGCACAAATGTACCTCATAATAAGACGATGTGTCATGCACAACTTTCAGACCCCTAGTTCAAAGGTCAAGGTCACACTTAGCAGTCAAATGTTAACATAGCATGAACAGGGTCTGTTTTGTGTCCGGTCCATAACTCTGACATTCATTAAGGGATTTTAATATCACTTAGCACAAGTGTTCCCCATGATGAGACGACGTGTCATGCGCAAATCCCGGACCCCTAGCTCAAAGGTCAAGGTCACAATTGGGGGTCAAAGGTCAACAGAGTTTTTTTCCTGTCCCGTCCATAACTCTGCCATCCATGAAGGGATTTTAATATTACTTGGCACAAATGTTCCCCATGATGAGACAACATGTCATGCGCAAAGTGCAGACCCTTAGCTCAAAGGTCAAGGTCACAATTGGAGGTCAAAGGTCAATAAGGTGTTTTCCCTGTCCGATCCAGAACTCTGTCATCCATCAAGGGATTACAATATTACTTGGCATAAATGTTTCCCATGGTGAGATGACGTGTCATGCGCAACACCCAGTACCCTAGCTTAAAGGTCAAGGTCACACTTTGAGATCAAAGGTCAAGAGGATTTTTTTCCTGTCCGGTCTATAACTTTGTCATGCAAAGCAGGATTTAGATATCAGTTGGCACAAATATTCCCCAGGATGAGACAACATGTCATGCTCAAGAACCAGGTCCCTAGGTCTAAGGTCAAGATCATATTTAGAGGTCAAAGGTCAAATTAAAGAATGACTTTGTAAGGAACATTTCTTCTTCATGCATGGAGGGATTTTGATGTAACTTGGACCAAATGTTCACCACCATGAGGCACCCTTGTTTTTAGAATTACGTCCCTTTGTTGTTACTATAAATAGATTTTATTGTAACTTTTTTATTACTGGCGGTAGAGAAAAATCGAGACAACTTTTCTGTGGTACAGCATGCATGTTACATCCAATTTTTAGGTGTATTTTGACCTATCTCTACCTGGTAAAGAGTTTCTTGTGGACTTATATTTAAAGATTAATTTCCCTTTGTTGTTACTATAAATAACTTACATGATAACATTTTTATATTCAGCCAAAAAAATTCAATATGAAAACAACTGTGGGTTTTTATATATGCACATTTTAATCCAAGTGTGTTGTTATCACATATTGTATATGTAGTACAATATTGTTTATACATCATTGACAGATATCAGTTCATTATGTTACACTGCAGTAGAGAAAATTAGGTGCCTTCCAGTAGGGGACTTTGTATTGCATGGCAATACTTCATTCACTTGTTGTATTGAGGTTGCACTGTATCCTGAGGTTATTGTATTGAGGTTGTACTGTATCCTGAGATTATTGTACTGAGGTTGTACTGTATCCTGAGGTTATTGTATTGAGGTTGTACTGTATCCTGAGATTATTGTACTGAGGTTGTACTGTATCATGAGGTTATTGTATTAGGTTGTACTTACTGAGGTTGTACTGTATCATGAGGTTATTGTATTGAGGTTGTACTGTATCCTGAGGTTATTGTATTGAGGTTGTACTGTATTTGGTTTCTTATATAAGATAGCTTTGAAATTGTGCTACTGATAAATGACATTAAAAGTACAATGTAATGTAGTGTGGAAATAACATCATAAAATTATACCCTTGAGGTATTCTATATTTACTTAGTTCCCCAACCATATAAGCTGTATTTTAATAAAATTCTTACTGTATGTCATATCCTGTCTTGGCTGTGGATTTTTTTCAGGTTGAAGGTAAAATTACAGCTTTCACTTACAACCTGAAAAGCAGCATGAAGAAAAAGCACCAATAGTGTACTTTTCCAAAGAACTTTGTGTGTTCTATTTATTTATTGTATAAAAGTTCAATTCCACTGAAACACTTTGTAGAAAGCTTGATATCATAATCAATTTAATGGATGTGAATTATGCATGATAACTTTGTGGCCAGGTGGTTAAAGGTCACTGACCATGAATAGCCTAATTTTTCATGTAAGAAGACTTGCTGAAAGTCAGTTGTTCTGCCCATTAACCAAGGGCAACTTGGATTTTTCTCCACCATTATAATAAGTACTACCATGTTTTTGACCATGGTCAACCCAAGTCGACCATGGTTAGATGCGGGATAAATTAACAAAACTGTGTTTAACTTGGATAACACCATAGTTGGACATGGTTACCTGTGGTTTAAACATTATTAACCATGGCAGATTAGGTTCAGTTTTTGCAAAGGGGACGTTATTGACATTTGAACACTAGCACCTCACAGCTGAGAGTTTAAGCCCCACCATTGTACAGGATATAATCTTAGCTGTCAGCCGCAATTAAAACCCACTGAGACAAAAACAGGGTTTGATAGTTCACCATTTACATACCATTTAAATTAGACAATATTTTAAGCTCTGTTCAAATTTTAATACTTTAATGTGACAGTCATGATGAAAATCTCCTAATTTGTCTTAATCAGTGGCAGTCAAGTGGCAGAAATGCCTTATGGCTTAGTTCAGTTTAAAGCTGTTGAAAAAAAGATTATTCCTATATTTAGAAGAAGCAGCATTAAAAATAGAACAGAAATCTTGTTTTTTCCAGTTCATTTAAAATTTTAAGTTGAACTTATTTGAACTGTGTTAATTAGAAAGATTGAATGTTAAAATTCACAATATTAAGGTCTTGGGGGGACATGCAGTATTGCAGTTTTTCTCATCTCTTCAATTAGGGATGCCTGCTTAGTAACAGCTTTGTGAGCAAATTGTCACATATTTCAAGACAATTTCTGTGTTACTTAATGTAACATTGAAAGCAATAGTAGGTTAGCATTTCACAGATTTGAACTCTTTACCCAATCCCAGAGTGCACTTTACCTAAATATGGTCCATGAAAATAGCCATTTGAGCAAAAATACTGAGAATGTTTAGTAGTCATTATTTTGTCTTCGACACATTGTATTTTTAGTAAAATCTGTCACGTAACATTTATTTAAGACATTTGCTTCTACCCCTCCCCTCCCTAAATAAAAATGGTGTAAATACAGCACATTTGCCCTCTAACCACCCAGTCGAAATTGCCGGTTTATCACCATGGTAATTCATGGTTTACCATGGTAGTTCATGGTCATGGGACAATGGTTTACCATGATTGACCATGGCTGTGGTAATTGGCACCACAGTCATAAAACATGGTATCAGACCATGGTTTAAAAAAAAAACATGGTCAACCATGATTTTTAGCTCACCTGTCACATAGTGACAAGGTGAGCTTTTGTGATCACGCAGCGTCCGTCGTCCGTCGTCCGTCCGTCCGTGCGTTAGTCCGTCCGTCCGTAAACTTTTGCTTGTGACCACTCTAGAGGTCACATTTTTTGTGGGATCTTTATGAAAATTGGTCAGAATGTTTATCTTGATGATATCTAGGTCAAGTTCGAAACTGGGTTACGTGCCCTCAAAAACTAGGTCAGTAGGTCTAAAAATAGAAAAACCTTGTGACCTCTCTAGAGGCCATATATTTCACAAGATCTTCATGAAAATTGGTCAGAATGTTCAGCTTGATGATATATAGGTCAAGTTTGAAACTGGGTCACGTGCCTTCAAAAACTAGGTCAGTAGGTCTAAAAATAGAAAAACCTTGTGACCTCTCTAGAGGCTATATATTTTACAAGTTCTTCATGAAAATTGGTCAGAACGTTCACCTTGATCATATCTAGGTCAAGTTCGAAACTGGGTCACGTGCCATCAAAAACTAGGTCAGTAGGTCAAATAATAGAAAAACCTTGTGACCTCTTTAAAGGCCATATTTTTCATGGGATCTGTATGAAAGTTAGTCTGAATGTTCATCTTAATGATATCTAGGTCAAGTTTGAAACTGGGTCACGTGTCATCAAAAACTAGGTCAGTAGGTCAAATAATAGAAAAACCTTGTGACCTCTCTAAAGGCCATATTTTTCATGGGATCTGTATGACAGTTGGTCTAAATGTTCATCTTTATGATATCTAGGTCAAGTTCGAAACTGGGTCACGTGTCATCAAAAACTAGGTCAGTAGGTCTAAAAATAGAAAAACCTTGTGACCACTCTAGAGGCCATATATTTCATGAGATCTTCATAAAAAATTGGTCAGAATGTTCACCTTGATGATATCTAGGTCAAGTTCGAAAGTGGGTCACGTGCCATCAATAACTAGGTCAATAGGTCAAATAATAAAAAACCGTGTGACCTCTCTAGAGGCCATATTTTTCATGGGATCTGTATGAAAGTGGTCTGAAAGTTCATCTTGATGATATCTAGGTCAAGTTCGAAACTGGGTCACGTGCCGACGAAAACTAGGTCAGTAGGTCAAATAATAGAAAAACCTTGTGGCCTGTCTAAAGGCATATTTTTCATGGGATCTGTATGAAAATTGGTCTGAATGTTCATCTTGATGATAACTAGGTCAGGTTTCAAAACAGGGTCATGTGCGGTCAAAAACTAGTCAGTAGTCTCAAAATAGAAAAACCTTGTGTACCTCTCTAGAGCCATACTTGTGAATGGATCTCCATAAAAATTGGTCAGAAGTGTTCACCTTGATGATAACTAGGTCCAAGTTGAAACTGGGTATGTGCCTTTAAAAATAGGTCAGTAGGTCAAATAATAAAAAAAACCTTGTGACATCTCTAGAGGCCATACTTTTCATGGGATCTGTATGAAAATTGGTCTGAATGTTCACTTGATGATATCTAGGTCAAGTTTGAAACTGGGTCAAACTGCGTCACAAATAGTCAGTGTCTAAAATTATAGAAAAACCTTGTTACCTCTCTAAAGGCCAATTTTTCAATGGATCTCATGAAAATTGATCTTGAATGTTCACCTTGATGTAATCTAGGTCATTTTCGAAACTGGGTCACGTGCGTTCAAAAACTAGCCATAGGTTAAAAATAGAAAAACCTTGTGACCTCCTAGAGGCATTTTTTCATGAGATCTTCATGAAATTTAGTGAGAATGTTCACCTTGATGATATCTAGGTAAAGTTCAAAAGCAGATACACATATCTTCGAAAACTAGGTCAATGTCAAATAATAGAAAAACCATTGTGACCTCTCTAAGACCATATTTTTTCAATGGATCTTCATGAAAATTGGTCAGAATTTTTATCTTGATAATATCTAAGTCAAGTTCAAAACTGGGTCACATGAGCTCAAAAACTAGGTCACTATGTCAAATAATAGAAAAAACGACGTCATACTCAAAACTGGGTCATGTGGGAAGAGGTGAGCGATTCAGGACCATCATGGTCCTCTTTTTTTTTTTTACCATGGTCCCCAGGCAAAATGAAGGTCATATGACCATGAACTACCACTGCCATTTAACAAAATGTGGTTGACCATGGTCAAAACGTAGTTTCCAAGGTAGACCATGATCAAACTGTTCATCATCTTTTTCTGACCATGGTCGACCATAGCCAGTCTTATCTCACCATGGTTGTCCATGGCCGACCTTGCTCCTGGCCATGTTTTCACCATGGTATTTGATGGTTGACCACATTTAAACATGGTCAACCATCAAAAACCGTGGTGACCATGGTCATCATTTCTTCTGGGGTCTTAAATATGATATAATTACAGGGTATTTGCCCCCAGTATTTCTGAAAGAGACATTTGCCCCCCCCTCCCGTAATATTTTGTTCCCTAATGAATTTTTCACAGTAAAGAATGAAACAAACTGGTGAATTGTAATTATCTTCCATGTTGTTAGCTCACCTGAGCCAAAGGCTCATGGTGAGCTTTTGTGACCGCTCAATGTCCGTTGTGTGTCATCCGTCCGTCAACATTTTCTAAAAAAATCTTCTTCTTGAAAATCACTAGGCAGAATTACACCAAACTTCACAGGAATGATCCTTGGGTGGCCCTCTTTCAAAATTATTCAAAGAATTGAATTCCATGCAGAACTCTGGTTGCCATGGCAACCGAAAGGAAAAACTTTAAAAATCTTCTTCACAAAAACCAGAAGCCTAGAGCTTAGATATTTGGTGTGAAGCATTGTCTAGCGGACCTCTACCAAATTTGTTCAAATCATGACCCTGGGGTCAAAATTGACCCTGCCCCAGGGGTCACTTGATTTTACATAGGAAGATCTTCAAAAATTTTCTAAAAACAAACTAGAAGGCCTAGAGCTTATATATTTCACATGTAGCAATGCCTAGTGGACCTCTACTGAATTTGTTAAAATCATGACCCCTGGGGTCAAAATTGACCCTGCCCTAGGGGTCACTTGATTTTACATAGGAAAATCTTAAAAAATCTTCTTCTCAAAAACCAGAAGCCCTAAAGCTTAGATATTTGACATGTAGCATTGCCTAATGGACCTCTACTAAATTTGTTCAAATCATGACCCCAGAGCCAAAATTGACCCTGCCCTAGGGGTCACTTGATTTTACACAGGAAAATCTTCTAAAAATTTCTAAAAATAAACAAGAAGGCCTAGAGCTTAGATATTTCACATGTAGCATTGCCTAGTGGACCTCTACAAAATTTGTTAAAATCATGACCCCTGGGATCAAAATTGACCCTGCCCTAGGGGTCACTTGATTTTACATAGGAAAATCTTAAAAAATCTTCTTCTCAAAAACCAGAAGCCCTAGAGCTTAGATATTTGACATGTAGCATTGCCTAATGGACCTCTACTAAATTTGTTCAAATCATGACCCCAGAGCCAAAATTGACCCTGCCCTAGGGGTCACTTGATTTTACACAGGAAAATCTTCAAAAATTTTCTAAAAGTAAACAAGAAGGCCTAGATTTCACATGTAGCATTGCCTAGTGGACCTCTACAACATTTGTTCAAATCATGACCCCCGCCCCAGGGGTCAATTGATTTTACATAGGAAAATCTTCAAACATTTTCTAAAAATAAACCAGAAGGCCTAGTTCTTAGATATTTGACATGTAGCATTGCCTAGTAGACTTCTACAAATTTTGTTCAAATCATGACCCACGGGGTCAAATTGACCCCGCCCCATGGGGTTACTTGATTGTACATAGAAAAATCTTCAAAATTTTCTAAAAAAAAAACCAGAAGGCCTAGAGCTTAGATATTTGACATGTAGTATTGCCTAGTAGACTTCTACAAATTTTGTTCAAATCATGACCCCCGGGGTCAAATTGACCCCGCCCCATGGGGTTACTTGATTGTACATAGAAAAATTTTCAAAATTTTCTAAAAATAAACCAGAAGGCCTAGAGCTGAGATATTTGACATGTAGCATTGCCTAGTAGACCTCTACAAAAAACTTTCAAATCTTGACCCCTCAGGGTCAAATTGACCCAGCCCCAAGGGTTACTTGATTGTACATAGGGAAATCTTCATAAATTTGCTAAAAATAAACCAGAAGGCCTAGATCTTAGATATTTGATATGTAACATTGCCTTGTAGACTTCTACAAACTTTGTTCAAATCATGACCCCACATGGTAAAATTGGCCCTACCCCAGGGGTTACTTGATTGTACATCGGAAAATCTTCCAAAAAATTTCTAAAAATCACCAGTTTGACATTTGAAACATTACTCAGGTGAGCGATCCAGGGTCATCATGACCCTCTTGTTTTGCTATTGTTTCAGCATGCGGTGCTTGTTGCCATGATTGTTGTGTGGAAACTGCAAAAAGCACCTGTCACAGAATAAGGACAGAAGACAATGTAACATCAGACAGAAGTATTGTAAGTATATCTTAATGCAATACGCATTTTACCAGTCTAGTCTGGATTGATTAACTTAGTTTACATTCCTTACTGATGTGGGTTTGAGCAGAACATGGGCTGAGTTTTTCTGGACTCTTCCCAACAGGCCTTAAAAGATTGACGGGAATTACCATTTCGTTTAATGACATTATAATACCCCCAGGGACAAAGTTTACGGGGGCTATATTGGAGTCATACATGTCCGTCTGTCTGTTGGTTTGTCTGTCCATATTTGTGTCTACACCAATTCTTCTTAAATGCCGGGAAGATTTTCATAAAACTAGCAACAATTTCTAACCTCATCAAGATGATGTGCAGAGTACTCAACTCAGGTCACTTGGTCCAAGGTTAAGGTCACACATGGAAGTCAAAAGTCAGTAGCTTAACCTTGTGTCCATCCATATTTTCTAAACCGCTTGAAAGATTTTCATAAAACTAGCTTTGAATATTTTCCTCATCAAGACAATGTGCAGAGCAACACAACGGAGGTCACTGGGTCCGTGTCAAGATCAAAGATCAGTTAACTCAAACTGTTTGTGTTCACTCAATATCTTCTTATCCACTGGAAGGATTTTCAAAAACTCACTTCCGTGTAATATGTGAAACTGGTAATCTGTCTTTAGCTGTGTTTTATGCAAGAATAAATACATTTAAACTAAGGTCACACTTGAAGGTCAAAGGTCATGAGCACAACATTTTACTTCCCTGTATCAAAGTGGCATTTAGGGATGTTAATCACCTTTAGTGATAGCTCTAGTTATTATTTAAAAAAAAAAAGAGATAATTAATTGCAGAATGACAGCTATTTTTTCTTCAACATAAGTTACGAAGAAATAGAATTAGGTCTACCTAATGACTGCTTTTTTCAGATTTCTGTAGATTTTTGTTTTGCTGGCATAAGTCACTGGATTCTGTTTATTCTGGGATAAATGTTGCAGATTGGTTTTATGCCACTTATTTTGAAGAGTACATCATGGCTGAAAATATCAAAGCAAAGCAGAAATTTTCCAGGGTCTTACTATATATGAACATCAGATATAGATGCTAATAGTTTCTGTTTGTGGATGTTACATCTGAACACTGTATTGATGAATGAAACATTTGCCCAAAATTATCCTTGCTGAAGTAATCTAAATGCTTGGTAGATTTTGTCCTCTTTCTGCTGTTATACTATTGGAAAGTGCACAGACATCCCTCTAAGTAAATTGCAAAGTAAACTGAAACGCAAAAAGGTATCCTGACAGTGTGCTATAAGAAATTGCATAGAAATTTTCGTACATATATAACATACATATTCATCAGTCAAGGATGTGCCAGTGTCAGTTAAAGAAATAAAAGGAAATTTTACCATAAATTTCCTTATTGTATAATATAGTTCACCTTCTAATCTAAATAAAGTATATCTTTTTATGATTTTTATACCCCAGTTTTGGAAGAACAGACGTATTATATTAAGGTCTGTCTGTCAGAGCAGAATTAGAATTTATTTCAAACTTGGCATATAGGTAGGTGGCAATGAGACCATGTGTAGAGTACATGAACCAGGTTATCGTATCAAGTTGATCACCACTGCCAGTATTACCTTCCCTGGCTTTGAATCACTTGCCACTCACCCTTGTTGGTTCAAAACCTTGCTTAGTGGATAGAATTCTTTCATGAAGGTTGCTGGTTTTTCCCAGGTGCTTTCCATGCATAAAGGTGCACATGGTTTATTCTCCACCATAAAAAGCTTGGTGGTAGTCATATTATCAATAATTGTGTCACTGTAATGTTAAAGCCCAAAAACACCTCCCTGTTACTGACATAAAACAATATTTTATTTAGTTAAATTGATCTTCAGTTTGATTTATGGCACTGCACTGCAATAAACTGCTAATAACATTCAATATTGTATGTGCAGTATTACCTTTGTGAAAATTTTGATTACTAAAATGCTGGCAGTCCTGGTATACAATTCAGTTAGTACACTAAATTTAAAGTTCAAATGAATATGTTAAATGTTTTACCAAGTTATTTAGGGTCGAATTGTTTTATAAGGAGGGTAGTTGAGTACAAGTTCCTTAGCCTGGCATAGTCGCACAAATACAGAATTTGGATCTTGTTCACAATCTCTGATAGTTTCAAAATAGACCTATTGTTCTAATTATTTTACTAAAGTAATATCAAAGAAGAATTATGGGAACTTTTAATTAAAAATACCATATCTGATTAAGCTTTATCAAGATAGGTTTTATAAAAACTACTTTGCAGTGTTGTGGTTAGAAGTAATTCAATTAGTGGATCTTTTTATTGTTCATTTTATGTCAGTCTATTGACTGTTCTATCTATAAATAGACAGACCTTTGATATATAGCTATTATTTATTATAGCTTTTATCTAAACAGTCTTTTTGTGCCCCACCCCCATGAGTGGTGGGGGCATACAGATTTGCTTTTGTCCATTCTTCCATCCATGCGTCCGTCTGAAGTTCGTGACACGCCTAGCTCAAAAAGTATTTGATATAAATTAATGAAACCTTGCATGAGTCTTTATCATGATATGAACTTGCACACCTTCTATTTTTCGTCTGGCTCCGCCCCCTATTTTCAGAATTATGGCCCCTGAAATAGTCAAAAATGCACATTTTCACCTTGTGACATGCCTAACTCCAAAAGTATTATATATTGGTTCATGAAACCTTGCATGAGTCTTAATCATGATATGAACTTGCGCACCTCCTATTTTTCATCTGGTTCCGCTCCCTATTTCTAGAGTTATGGCCCCTGAAATAGTCAAAAATGCACATTTTCACCTTGTGACATGCCTAGCTCCAAAAGTATTTGATATAGATTCATGAAACCTTGCATGAGTGTTAATCATGATATGAACTTGCGCATCTCCTATTTTTCATCTGGGTCTGCTCCCTATTTCTAGAGTCATGGCCCCTGAAATAGTCAAAAATGCACATTTTCACCTTGTGACACGCCTAGCTCAAAAAGTATTTGATATAAATTGATGAAACCTTGCATGAATCTTTATCATGATATGAACTTATGCACCTCGTATTTTTCATCTGGGTCCGCCCTTATTTCTAGAGTTATGGCCCCTGAAATAGTAAAAAAATGCACATTTTCACCTAATTATGTGCCTCACTCAAAAAGTATTTAATGTAAATTCATGAAACCTTGCTTGGGTCTTTATCATAATGTGACCCTGCACACTTGGCATTCTTCTTGAGAATTTTAGCATTTATTACAGAGTTATGGCCCTTGAAATAGCCAAAATAGTGGATTTTTTGTTTGTGATGCTCATAGCTCAAAAAGTATATGGTATAGAATAATGAATCCATTTCATAATTTTATTTTTGAGGCTATACCCCATTAAGACTGCAAACATTTGAATGATTTCCCCTTATTTGTGACAAATGTACCAGTGGGGGCACACCCTGTGTCCTACAGACACATTCTAGTTTAAAGATAATTGTGTAGATCCCAATTGGGTGACTGAGAGAACATCCCTACATCAGTAGCACTGCATGGATGGCAAAAGATTTCAGGTGTTTTTCCTGGTACCAGTTAGTCCTGAAGAATAAACTGCTTTCATGGGGATTGAACTCACAACCTCAGGATTTCAGCAAATTTTATCATAAAAAGTTTGTTTGTGGAAGCTTACATTGACTGTTCAAATATATCTTTGTGTACTCATAAAGACAGATATAGGAACTAAAAGTTTGATAAAAGCTTTAACCAAAAAAAAATGCAAATCATTTCTAGATTGTTCCTTAGTAGTTTATTTGGGCTGAATCTATTTTAAGTTTATCAAAGTATCTCTATAATACCATCTTTTGTATTGACTAAATAATTACAATACATTTAAATAACAGAGTCACAATAGGACTTTTCACACACAGCATAATTTGATACATTTAAATATTGGTGACCGAAATTTATTGTATTATTACTTGTTGTCAGTACAAATTGTCTTATTGCAGTGCCCCATTGCATTGTCATGTGCGGTTTAAATATGAATATTCAGTTTATAAAAGAATGTTTTTTTCGTGATTTTTTTTTCCATTCAAGTGTGATATGGCCATTATTAGTCCCCTACTGGTTGAAAACCAGTTTCGGGGACTATAGGAATGCACTTTTCCGTCATTCCGTCCGTCCGTCCGTCTGTCCGTCCGTCCGTCCGTCCGCAATTTCGTGTCCGGTCCATAACTCTGTCATCCATGAAGGGATTTTAATATTACTTGGCACAAATGTTCCCCATGATGAGACGACGTGTCGTGCGCAAAACCCGGACCCCTAGCTCAAAGGTCAAGGTCACAATTGGAGGTCAAAGGTCAACAGGGCTTTTTTCCTGTCCGGTCCATAACTCTCCCATCCATGAAGAGATTTTAATATTACTTGGCACAAATGTTCCCCATGATGAGAGGATGTGTCATGCGCAAATCCCGGACCCCTAGCTCAAAGGTCAAGGTCACAATTGGAGGTCAAAGGTCAACAGGGCTTTTTTCCTGTCCGGTCCGTAACTCTGCCATCCATGAAGAGATTTTAATATTACTTGGCACAAATGTTCCCCATGAGGAGACGACGTGTCATGCGCAAAACCTGGACCCCTAGCTTAAAGGTCAAGGTCACAATTGGAGGTCAAAGGTCAACAAGGCTTTTTTCCTGTCCGGTCCATAACTCTCCCATCTATGAAGGGATTTTAATATTACTTGGCACAAATGTACCTCATAATAAGACGATGTGTCATGCACAACTTTCAGACCCCTAGTTCAAAGGTCAAGGTCACACTTAGCAGTCAAATGTTAACATAGCATGAACAGGGTCTGTTTCGTATCCGGTCCATAACTCTGACATTCATTAAGGGATTTTAATATCACTTAGCACAAGTGTTCCCCATGATGAGATGACGTGTCATGCGCAAATCCCGGACACCTAGCTCAAAGGTCAAGGTCACAATTGGGGGTCAAAGGTCAACAGAGTTTTTTTCCTGTCCCGTCCATAACTCTGCCATCCATGAAGGGATTTTAATATTACTTGGCACAAATATTCCCCATGATGAGACAACATGTCATGCGCAAAGTGCAGACCCTTAGCTCAAAGGTCAAGGTCACAGTTGGAGGTCAAAGGTCAATAAGGTGTTTTCCCTGTCCGATCCAGAACTCTGTCATCCATTAAGGGATTACAATATTACTTGGCATAAATGTTTCCCATGGTGAGATGATGTGTCATGCGCAACACCCAGTACCCTAGCTTAAAGGTCAAGGTCACACTTTGAGATAAAGGTCAAGAGGAATTTTTTCCTGTCCGGTCTATAACTTTGTCATGCAAAGCAGGATTTAGATATCAGTTGGCACAAATATTCCCCAGGATGAGACAACATGTCATGCGCAAGAACCAGGTCCCTAGGTCTAAGGTCAAGATCATATTTAGAGGTCAAAGGTCAAATTAAAGAATGACTTTGTAAGGAACATTTCTTCTTCATGCATGGAGGGGTTTTGATGTAACTTGGACCAAATGTTCACCACCATGAGGCACCCTTGTTTTTAGAATTACGTCCCTTTGTTGTTACTATAAATAGATTTTATTGTAACTTTTTTATTACTGGGGGTAGAGAAAAATCGAGACCACTCTTCTGTGGTACAGCATGCATGTTACATCCAATTTTAGGTGTATTTTGACCTATCTCTACCTGGTAAAGAGTTTCTTGTGGACTTATATTATATAGATTTTTTTTTTTTTTAAAGATTAATTTCCCTTTGTTGTTACTATAAATAACTTACATGATAACATTTTTATAATCAGCCAAAAAAATTCATATGAAAACAACTGTGGGTTTTTATATATGCACATTTTAATCCAAGTGTGTTGTTATCACATATTGTATACAGGGCTTCGGAAATCTGCTGGTTTGTGGGTTTTGGACCGATTTTTGACTTTTCAGACCGATTCATGAAGTGAAAAAACGAAAAAAATCGGTCCCGTAAAAATGGAGAAAAGTATAAATTTCGGTCTAATATCTCAATACACGATCACCTGCCCAGTAGGAAATTGTTGGTCGCACCTTCAGATAATCAATAAACGTGTCAATCGGTCTGATTGTCACTTTGATAATCGGTCCGTAATTAGCGCGTGACGCAATCAGTGCTCGCGCGGCACATCCTTTAATGTTTGCAGACAGCCGACTGCGGTGTATTAAACATTTTTGACTGGTTTCCTAATGTTTCTGACTGGATCCAAATCATTTCGACGGGGATCCACTTCTTTTATTTAGAATCCGACGGACGGTTTATTTCAAAAGGCTATGTTTGATCATGGTAACAAACAAATGGTCGCTGCATTTAATCAAAGAGCTATGATTGTACATTATAGGTCTTTGATTTAATGAGACATCACACGGAAAACTGATAAAAATAATTTTTCTAATTAATTGATTTGAAAAAATTACATGATTCATTTGTTGGGGCTCCAGTTGAAACAAATGCAGAAAATCGTCTTTGCAACCCGACTGTACAAAAATTAAAAAAATTGAGGGGCAACCACGAATGATAAAGAAAACCGGAGTGGCACTGTTTATCAAATCGGTCTTTTAAAAAACGTTTCAAAATTTCATTTTGTTTACATCAGAAGAGAACATATAACTTTATAAAATGTAGTTGCTTATCGAAGTACAACGTAAGTGAAATGAAATATCCGTGGCCAACCCGCATGACGTTTTGGTACTATACATGCGGGAAATTCAATCTCAGCGTTCAAATAACGTACACATTCGGTCCGCGGCAGAGTATTCTTTAAATACTGAGGCTGTTTAGCAGAGAATATGTGTTGTGTAACTCACTTTGACGCATTGTATTTTATAGAATTCCGTCAAAGAATGAGGAAATATCACAAAGTATCTGCCGTGTATCTGCTGTGTATATGGTATTGAAGTCACGTGCATTGGCTTTTAGACTAGTTACGCACACGGTGTCAATGCCTCGTATTATCTCGGAAAAACATCGAAATTTAAACAAAGTAACGATCACACATAACAATGAATAACAGTAACTGTCTTCATTGTATGGTAATGCGCGGTGACTGGTAACTCAGTTTTAATGCATGACATGCTTATTTCTTTACCCTATCACGTTTTACAAAATATGTAATATTGGGAATGCGGTGGGTGGGGTAGCGCCGATGTCAGGATTTTCGTTTCGGACCGATTGAGTTATCAAAATTTCCGGAGCCCTGATTGTATATGTAGTACAATATTGTTTATACATCATTGACAGATATCAGTTCATTATGTTATACTGCAGTAGAGAAAATTAGGTGCCTTCCAGTAGGGGACTTTGTATTGCATGGCAATACTTCATTCACTTGTTAATTGCTAGATTGTCATCCAAATTTTTCTTAAATTGGGGAAGGGGGAAAGATTTTTATTTATATTTTTATACCATAATTTATAAACGAATGTTATTTGTGTTATCATGGCAAACCAAATTCAAAAGCGCCCATGAAAATATAGAGATGCATAGATAAAAGGCCTGTGATGAAACCAAAATTACATAATTAAGTTATTTTTTCAGTAAAATCATTTAAAACCCTTTCTAAATACTCAAATGTATGATGTTTATTCATGGATAAACAAATTTTAATCTGTTAAATGGTTAATTGTTCACAAGATGTAACAGTTATCTGGTTTTAAAAATAACTGAATATTGACATCTACAAGGACAGAAAGGATATAGGGCAATCATCTTGTTTAGTAAATGGCATAAAACTCTTACGTAACAACTTAATCAAATAAATAATTAAATTTGGTCAGAAGTACTATTAGCACAAGTGCTCTGGGTGAGCTATTATGATCGTTCACTGTCCGGTGTCTGCCCGTCATCCGTCAGGCCAAACTTTCCTTTAAAACAACATCACCTCTGAAACCATTTGATGGAAGTTGATGAAACTTGGCCTAGATGTTCCTTTGGTGGTTCTCTTCCAAAATTGTTCAAATGATTCTGCTTGGTTGTACATAGAGGCCGCCAGGTCTAAAAATAGAAAAGTCTTGAAACAACATCTCCTCTTAAATCACTGGTCCAAGTTTGAAATAACTTAACACAAATGGTGCTTGTGTGATCCTTTACCAAATTTGTTCAAGTGATTCCGTTTTGTCAAAAAACATGGCTGCCAGGGGACGTGGTCACTTATCCCTGTATGTATATAATGGAAACATTAAAAATCTTCTTGTATGAAAATGCTGGCCCGATTTGAAAATAATTTCATGTAAATGGTCCTTGCGTGTCTCTTTACCTTGAAGATTGTTCAAATTATTTTGATTTGTCAAAAAAACATGGCCGCCAGGGGACATGGCCATTTATCCCTATATATATGTAGCGGAAAATATTCTTGTCAGAAACAGCAGGTCCAATTTTAAAATAATTATACACAAATGTTTCTTGGGTGACCCTTTACGAAGATTGTGTTATTCTGTTTCATCAAAAAGCATTGCCACTAGGAGGTATGGTCACTTTACCCCTTATTTATGTAGTGGATACTTTAAAAAATCTTAATGTTTGATATTGTCATATCACATCATTCCCCAAATGTCTAAAAATACCACACCTCTACCCCCTCCCCCAACCCCACCTCAACGCACACATGCACAGTACCTGCCTGTATATATTTAGTAGAAACTTTCAACTGTTCAAGCAAGCAACTTACCTCAGGTGAGCGATATAGGGCCATCATGGCCGTCTTGTTATAAGTTGTCAAAATCTGAATATTTCTAGGTTTGTTACAAATTACAAATTAGCTCAGAGGTAGCATATACTGTTTATTTTGTACAGATATTTTTGCCCTGCGGGTTTTGAAACTCAGAGAGGGTAGTTAATTTTCCTCTTTATTTTTGCATCAAAAATATTTAGAATCCTTCATTTTCTCTATGATACATCAACAGAGAAATGAATGAAGCCGATACTGCAGATGAGAAAAGTTTAGTATCTTACCAAAGATGATATTAGTTAACCCTTAGCCTGCTAAATTTCCTAAATGGACTGGTCCATCATTCAATTTGGGCAATACCATTTATTATTTGAAGGGGTGTTCACTGAAAATTTACTGACTGAATAGCGAACAGTGCAGACCATGATTAGACTGCACGAAAAAACAAACAAAAAAGAACAAAAAACGAACGGAATGTTACATGAATATTCAACATGTAACATTGGATGTGCAGGCTGATCTTGGTCTGCACTGGTCGCAAAGGCTGAAATATTCGCCGCCAGCAGACTAAAGGTTAAATACATGAACTAAACATATAAATAGAAAGTGAATAATGAACATTTGTTATATAAAGACATAGTAATTATATGCAAATACAAATCATCAAAGAATGAAAATAAATATAAGTGAACAGAATTGAAAACAGATAGGAAAAACTTTTAATTAATTTGAAAAAAAAATCCTCATGAGGATATGTACTCCTACAAAATGATTTGAAGATTTGCTGTTGGTATTATTCATTTTACTCAAGTGAGCTGTATTTTGCCAGATACAGTTAAATTCAAACAAGTACTGTTACTTACTTGTCAAGTACTGTACAAGCAATATGAATTGTTATTTTATCAATTATCATGAAATGGACGCATCCTCGCGTTATCATGTTATCATCGGGGATAAGTACTTTCTAGATATTTTGGTAATCTATATCTTATAAGTCCTTTATTCAAGTATGTAATCAGTTGAATGATTTCCAGCATCAACTCACTTGTTCATACCAGATAGTAATTCCCTATCAGGAAATAAGGGATTGTTAATTAAGAGCAAATTGTAAGTTGTTGAATTGCATCCGGGACTGATTGACAGGCGTCAGTTTGGCACAGGGATATGACCTTGATATTTGGATTGAAGAGTGGTTACTAAGAACTCTTGCAGAAAAAGGAAACCCCTTAATGAAAAAACCCAAACAAATCTACATTACAGTTGACTGCGGTCAAACTGACACATGGCTTTCATTGCCTTTAAAGTTTAGTAGGATTGAACAGTGTTATTAAAGGTCAGTAACTGCTTAGTAGCTCTTTTGTTTATGTCCCTATAGATATTTTCAAAGAAAAGAAGTCACGTAAATGGGCTGTGTCTGTTTGTCCATTGAACACACGTAGGGCCATGTCCATAACTCTGCCATGACAGGGATTTGAAAATAACTTGGCACAGTTGTTTCCCATAATGACACAAAGAGTAGTAAGCAAAGCCCAGTTCCCTATCTTGAAGTTCAAGGTGACACCTAGAGATCAAATACTCATTTTTTAGCTCACCTTAACCAAAGGTTCTTCTTCTAATGGACTTCTCGATGGATCGTCACCAAACTTGGTCTGTAGCATCCTTGTAAGGTCCCCTCACAAATGTCATAAATGGTTCCAAATGACTGATTTTAGGCGGCTGATATCCCAACTTAGTGTTCAGTGCTGGGTGATTTACTTAAATTTATACTGTTACCAGCAGTATCAGCCTAGACTGGATGATGGGGAGGTAAATATGACGCCTGCAAATTGGGCTCGGCTGAAATAAGTTGTTCAATCAATTCCAGGTGGGGACTTTCGTCGACTACCCACGTCAAACAAGAAACTTTTTTTCCTCTTATGAACCACTGGATTGATCGTCACCAGACTTGGTCTGTAGAATCCTTAAAAATACTGTCAGTTTTATTCAAATGGTTCTACTTGATTAATTCTAGGGATCACAACAGCTAAAAAAAATATTAACCTTTAATCAACTCTCATGATTCAAACCACTCGTCACTCAAACTTGGTCTGTAGCATCCTTGTAACTTCCTCTCTCAATTTTATTTTAATGGTTTCATTTCACTGATTTTAGAGGCCATTAAAACTAAAAATAGGAAAACTTTAAACCACTTCTCACCAACAGCTTGCTGGACCATCCTAGTAAAGTCTTGTTTTAATTTTACATAAATGGTTCCTTTTGATTGACTTAAGGGGCTGTCAAAGCTTAAAATAGAAAAAAAAACTTTGTACAACTTCTTCTAATGAACTGCTTGATGAATCATCTGTGACCAAACTTGGTCTGACTGGCATCTTACCTCATTTTGGTTAAATAGTTCAGTGGTCACAGGAGCTAAAATAGAAAAAGCTTTGTACAACTTCATGGTTCACCAGATTTGTTCTGTATCCTCTTTCATATATCAATATTTTAAAAAGTATTTCACCTAGATTTATCAAACCTCACAGGCCTGTTATTTTAAGCATGTGAAGTTGTGTACCCAATTTTACGCAGCCAGACCAGAGGTATGGCCTTCAACTTTGTAAAAAAAATATGCATACAGTGACAGGAGTTGGGGCACCTGAGTATCCTATAGACACACATCTAGTTTTAAATAGGTCCACTTGACTGATTTTATAGTCTGCTAGAGCTGAAAAAAGCAAAACGTTTAAACAACTTCTCATGAAATGCTTAATGTATCACCACCTAATTAGGTCTGTGGCATCCGTGGAGGACCCTCTTTCAGATTTGTTCAAATGGTTCAGCTTGACTGATTTTAGGGGGCCAGTCAGAGCTGAAGATAGAACAACATTTAAACAACTCATAATTAACTGCTTTATGGATCATCACCAAACTTGTTCAGTAGCATCCTTTAAGGTCCTCTCAGATTTGTTCAAATGATTCCACTTGTCTGATTTTAAGGGCCACCAGAGCTAGAAATAGAAAAGAGCTTTAAATGACTTCTCTTGAATTGCCTGATGGATCATTACCAAACTTGGTCAGTAGCAACATTGTAAGATCATCTCTGAGATTTGTTCAAATGGTTCTGCTTTAAAGATTTTAGGGGCAACGTGAGCTAAAAATAGAGAGAAAAAAACTTTGTACAACTTGGTCTGTAGCATCCTTGTAAGGTCCTATCAAAATATTGTTTTAATGGTTCCACTTGACTGACTTTAGGAGCTGCCAGAGAAAAACTTGTAAAAGACTTCTCATCTTGCCATGCTTGATGGATCATCACCAAATTTAACCTGAAGTATTATATGTGTGAGGTTTTCAAATTGTTCAAAGTAATTGATTGTTGGGGCAGCCAGAGCTAAAAATATAAGAAAAAAAAAACATAAAACAAGTTCTCAAGAACCACTTGAAGGATCATCTTTAAACTTGGTGTGTAGAATCCGCATTAGTTCTTAATTCTCGTGGTTATATTCAAGTGATTCTGGTTGACTGATTTTAGGGACTGCAAGAGATGAAAATGGAAAACCCTTAAAACAACTTCTTCTCAGAAATTGTTAAATTGATGTTCATCAAACTTGATCAGAAGCAAGGTCTAAAGGTCACAGTTCTCTTCAGGTGAGCAGATAAGGCCCATCTGGGCCTTTTGTTTTCACATTAAGCTTACTTGATTATAATATATATTTGCAGCCACTGGAAGACTGGTCAATGCAGAATGTTATAGACTGGATGGCTGCCCTCAACCTGTATAGATATGCAGAATTGTTCCGTGATAAGGGTATCACAGGAAGGCATCTCACACAAATGGATGAAAAGATGCTTATGGTGAGTCTTTCTCATTGTACATACCTAATCCTGCAACTGCTTAAGGGGTCAAGGTTCTTGTTATTCACATTACTGGTGAAGTATAACCTCTTTTAATGGCATCTGTCTGTTAATGAGACCTCTCTCTTAATGCGGTCTCTCTGTTAATGAGACCTCTCTCTTAATGCGGTCTCTCTGTTAATGATACATCTCTGTTAATGTAGTCTCTCTGTAAATGTTACCTCTCTGTTAATGTAGTCTCTCTGTAAATGTTACCTCTCTGTTAATGTAGTCTCTCTGTAAATGTTACCTCTCTGTTAATGTAGTCTCTCTGTAAATGTTACCTCTCTGTTAATGTAGTCTCTCTGTAAATGTTACCTCTCTGTTAATGTCACTTCTCTGTTAATGTTGTCTGTCTGTTAATGATACCTCTCTATTCATGTAGTCTCTCTGTAAATGTTACCTCTTTGTTAATGTCCCTTCTCTGTTAATGCCGTCTCTCTGTAAATGATACCTCTTTGTTAATGTCCCTTCTCTGTTAATGCCGTCTCTCTGTAAATGATACCTCTCTGTTAATGTAGTCTCTCTGTAAATGATACCTGTCTGTTAATGCCTTCTCTGTTAATGTAGTCTCTCTGTAAATGATACCTCTCTGTTAATGCCGCCTCTCTGTAAATGATACCTCTCTGTTAATGTCCCTTCTCTGTAAATGATACCTCTCTGTAAATGCCGTCTCTTTGTTAATGTAGTCTCTCTGTTAATGTCCCTTCTATGTTAATGCCGCCTCTCTGTTAATGATACATCTCTGTTAATGTTGTTTCTCTGTAAATGATAACTCTCTGTTAATGCCTTCTCTCTGTTAATGTAGTCTCTCTGTAAATGATACCTCTCTGTTAATGTCCCTTCTCTGTTAATGCCACCTCTCTGTTAATGATACATCTTTGTTAATGTTCTCTCTCTGTAAATGATACCTCTCTGCTAATGGCATCTCTCTATTAATGACACCTCTCTGTAAATGACATTTCTCTGTTAATAGCACCTCTCTATTGATGATTAATGATACTTTTCTGTTAATGATTCCTCTCTGTTAATGGCACTTGTCTGTAATGGCTTCTCTCTGTTAATGTCACCTGTCTGTAAATGATACCTCTCTGTTATTGACATCTCTCTGTTTATAGCACCTGTATTAATGGCACATCTCTGTTAATGATACTTCTCTGTGTATGGCACTTCTCTGTTAATGACACATCTGTTAATGGCACCTAAAACAAATTTAGAGCATTATTTTGTATACCACTCTCATTTTTGAATTCACTGAGTTATTATTTTTTTCACCACTTGTTGTTGAAGTTGACTGTGTTGAATTACTATTGTGCAAACCATATGTTGTTGAAGTTGACTGTGTTCAGTTATTATTTTGTAAATCACTTGTTGTAGTTGACTGTGTCAAGTTATTTAGTAAACCACTTGTTGTTGAAGTTGACTGTGTTGAGTTATTAATGTGCAAACCAATTGTTGTTGAAGTTGTCTGTGTACAGTTACTATTTTGTAAATCGCTTATTGTAATTGACTGTGTCAAGTTATTTTGTAAACAACTTGTTGTTGAAGTTGACTGTGTTGAGTTATTATTGTGCAAACCAATTGTTGTTGAAGTTGACTGTGTCCAGATACTATTTTGTAAACCACTTGTTGTTGAAGATGACTGTGTTGAGTTAGTATTGTGCAAACCAGTTGTTATTGAAGTTGACTGTGTTCAGTTATTATTTTGTAGATCATTGGTTGAAGTTGACTGTGTCAGGTTATTTTGTAAACCACTTGTTGTTGAAGTTGACTGTGTTGAGTTATTATTGTGCAAACCAATTGTTGTTGAAGTTGACAGCCTCGGTTTATGTTCACCACTTGTTGTTGAAGTTGACTGTGTTGAGTTATTATTGTGCAAACCAGTTGTTGCTGAAGTTGAAGTAGATGTGTCCAGTTATTATTATGCAAACCAATTGTTGTTGAAGTTTACAGTCTCAGTTTATGTTCACCACTTGTTGTTGAAATTGACTGTGTTGAGTTATTATTGTGCAAACCAATTGTTGTTGAAGTTGACTGTGTCCAGTTATTATTTTGTTAATCACTTATAGTTGACTGTGTCAGGTTATTTTGTAAACCACTTGTTGTTGAAGTTAACTTTGTCCAGTTATTATTTTGTAAACCATTTGTTGCAGTTGACTGTGTCAAGTTATTTTGTAAACCACTTGTTGTTGAAGTTGACTGTGTCCAGTTATTATTGAGTCGGCTAAACGCTGAAAGCGTTTGACGAGTTCTTGCTATCGCCCGATTTCTCATTCTCATTAAATGGCCCCACAACACAGCAAAGTGATGTAGTTCCATTAAATTGTCTATAATTTCAAAGAGTTCATTGATCGGATGAAATTCAGTTATGTCAGTCCCATTTGCTATGACCAATATATGATATAATCTGTCAAATTTATGACTTGTAATTGTGCAATACTCGAATAAAGCCACGTATTTTCTTCCGCGGTAACTCATTTAGCATAAACACGCATAACGATTCTGCGGGATTTGGTAATACATTTGCGCATATGATTAAGATGACTAATTTTATGCCCTTTTGTCACAAAATAGCAAATATGATGTTCACAAATTCAAATAAAAACTGCATATTAACTTATTAGCCAAATTATCCAGTTGTTACCCTATCCGTTTCAAAAAATAATCTTTAAAATCATTGCGCAAATAAATTTATTGCGCTGTGCATTTTATGAATTGCGCAGGCTTACAAAGCTTCAAAGAGTTTACCACATTGATGAAATTAAATTATGACAGCTTCATTTTAAATGACCTGAATAAGATATGTGCAGTACGTTAATTCTTCCGCAAGACTTTGCGGATGAATCCTAATTACATTTTTGTCACTTGTCGGCGGACACGCGTGACCTGTTTAATAAAACGCTTCTACGACTTTGCGTGGGTTGAATTTTGCAGTCAGTAAATGGATAAATTATTGGGAGAAGAAGCTCTTACTGGTTTGTTTAATTACTGCTGATTTTAAAAATGATTTTATTTCTTATTTTTCAAGAAATAAACAAATCGGCGAAACATTAAATTGTATTTTCTTGTAGTTTTGAAATCGGAAGTAGATCGTCTATGTTTGACTGCTTTGACGAAACGAAACAACTTTTTTTTATGAAATGATTTAAATAAGAGGTAATTTCACTGTAAACTTCAATGTCAGATACTGCCAATTGGTGCTAAACTGTCTTCGTATCATCACAATTTGTAAAAACATATTGTTGAAACTGGAGATTTAGAAAAGTGTAATCGTATCTGGATATAATATTTTGGGTAAGTATCGAGCTGTGTTATGAAATTTTAACATTCAAGTAACAGACATGATAGATATTCTTGTAACAGAAATGATTCTAGAATTTATTTTTATAACACATACATAGAATCTATATCAGACTCATATTCTAGTCCTGAGGCATGATCTGAAAGTAAAAATATGAAGTGACAGTCATTCATACATGGATATTGTAATACTATAAAGAACCTAGTTAATATTTAGAAATTGAAACACAAAATTTTCAGTTAGAAATCGCACCAAAGGCTGTATAAAGGGTCTACATACTCAAAAATTTCTTGTGGTGATACCCCAAACCCTACTTGCAGGAGGGGGTATCCTTCCACACCCTCCCCCATATTACCACTTTACAGTTTGATACATTTGGCCTTTCACCACCTGCCACAATGCCCATTTCAAAATCTGACTGCAATTCAAAGCAGGAAGGACCACCCCTCCCCACACCTCCCTGCTACCGACCACATAAAAATGGCTCCAACATTTTTCGTCCCAGTCTGGGCCTGTCTGTCTACATGAATCAAAATGGATAGTTGTAAGTGCATGGACTTGGGGATTACTGACATGGTTTTGAAGGGGTTAACAGGTCTGAAATAGAATAAATGATGGTTTTAACTAAAAAAGAACTGCATTTATTAATATAGGTTATCTTTTCCGAAATAGGTAGCTAGTCTGAGTAACTTCGCTTAGTTTCGAATGCGCAATTTTCCTGTCAGTGTAAACATTCGTGACACTATATATTGACTCTCAGCAACATTTACATATCTCTAAACGCAAAAGTAAGTATACTTTAAATTCACATCACTTATAATATGATTGAACAATACCTAATATATGACACGGTTATCGCCAGGCCCACTATCTGTAAAATATCTGAACAGTTCTTTCGTCCATCCGTTACAAATTGTATGTGGCAATCTGCGCTGTAACATTTTAATATATAAATTGTCATATTCAAATTTTATCATGTGCGAATATATACCAGCTGATAATTGCCTCTTTTGGCAATGCCGGAGGCAAATATTTAGTGGAAAAATATATATAGTCATGGGCAGTATCTTAGTGTCAGCTGTCAAATTGTAGTTTGTACTTTTCAACATTTTTATTTCTGCGAACCACTCTTCAATTTTAGAGAAATATATTGGGTTTAAATACTTCTATAATGTCAATCAAAGTTTTACACGTTAGGCATCGATTGAATGTTCATTTCATTTATTGTAACAAAATCTCTGTTTAGTTGGGGGAAAAAACTAAAAACAAACTGAAACTGGTAGACTATACTACCAGTACATCAATCATTAGCCGACTCTCAGGCCCTTCAGGCCTTTGATTTTTAAACCACTTTTGTAGATGACTGTGTCAAGTTATTTTGTAAACCACTTTGGTTGAAGTTGACTGTTTTGAGTTGTTATTTTGTACACCAGTTGTTATTTAAGTTGACTATGTCAAGTTGTTATTTTGTACACCTCTTGTTGTTGAAATTGTTGTTGAAAAAGACTGTGTAAAATTACTATTTTATACATTACTTGTTGTTAAAGTTGACTGTGTCAAGTTATTATTTTGTGCACCACTTGAATATGTTGGAGAGACAAAGCATATTTCCTCCTGGCTGACCTACAATGCTTATACTTATTCATATTTATTTTATTAGCCCACCATCATCAGATGGTGGGCTATTAAAATCACTCTGCGTCCGTGGTCCGTCCGTCCGTCATTCCGTCCGTCCGTCAGTCCGTCCGTCCGTCCGTTAACAATTTCTCGTTATCGCATCTCCTCAGAAACTACTAGGGGGATTTTGACCAAACTTTGTCAGAATGATGTATTGGTACCCTAGTTGTGTCCCTCGGAAAATCAGACTGGTTCAACAATTTATGAGTGAGTTATGGCCCTTTGTTTATTTCTATAATTTACATAGATTTATATAGGGAAAAACTTTGAAAACCTTCTTGTCCAAAACCACAGAGCCTAGGGCTTTGATATTTGGTATGAAGCATTATCTAGTGGTTCTCTACCAAGATGATTCAAATTATTTCTCTGGGGTCAAATATGGCCCCGCCCTGGGGGTCACATGGTTTATATAGACTTATATAGGGAAAAACTTTGAAAAACCTCTTGTCCAAAACCACAGGGCCTAGGGCTTTGATATTTTGTATGTGACATCATCTAGTGGTCTTCAACTAAGATCGTTCAAATTATACCCCTAGGGTCAAATATGGCCCCACCCTGGGGGTCATATGGTTTACATAGACTTATATAGGGAAAAACTTTGAAAATCTTCTTGTCCAAACCACAAAGCCTAGGGCTTTGATACTTGTAATGTAGCATCATCTAGTGGTTCTCTACCAAGTTTGTTCAAATTATCCCCCTAGGGTCAAATATGGCCCCGCCCCGTGGGTCACATGGTTCATATAGACTTATATAGGGAAAAGCTTTTAAAATCTTCTTGTCAATAACTACAACATTCAAATTTGGACCACATGCATAGTTTTGTGCACTTGAAAAAACTTTGACCTTGATTTTGACCTAGTGACCTACTTTCACATTTTTGAAGGTACAGGTATCAAATTTGGACCATATGCATAGTTCCGTGTTTCAAAATGAAATTTGACATTGATTTTGACCTAGTGACCTACTTTCACATTTTTGAAGGTACAGTCTTCAAATTTGGACCACATGCATAGTTTTGTGTTCCGAAATTAAATTTGACCTTGATTTTGACCCAGTGACCTACTTTCTCATTTCTCAAGCTACAGCCTTCAAATTTGGACCACATGCATGGTTTTATGTACCGAAACAAACTTTGACCTTTACATTGACCTAGTGACCTACTTTCACATTTTTGAAGGTACAAGCTTCAAATTTGGACCACATGCATAGTTCTGTATTCTGAAATAAAACTTGACCTTGATTTTGACCTAGTGACCTACTTTCACATTTCTCAAGCTACAGCCTTCAAATTTGGACCACATGCATATTTTTGTTACGGAAATGAACTTTGACCTTAAGATTGACCTAGTGACCTACTTTCACATTTCTGTAGCTACAGGCCTCAAATTTAGACCACTTGCATAGGATTGTGTACCGAAACAAACTTTGACCTTGACATTGACCTAGTGACCTACTTTCACATTTTTGAAGGTACAGGCTTCAGATTTGGACCACATGCATAGATTTGTGTTCTGAAGTGAAATTTGACCCTTGATTTTGACCTAGTGACCTACTTACACATTTCTCAAGCTAAGCCTTCAAATTCGGACCACTTGCATAGTTTTGTGTACTGAATTAAACTTTGACCTTAAGATTGATCTAGTGACCTACTTTTACATTTCTCGAGCTACAGCTTTCGAATTTGGACCACATGCACAGTGTTGTATACGGAAATGAAATTTGACCTTGAGCTAGTCAGTAAGTCTTGAAATTTGGAACACTCAAAACTGGCACTTGGTGGGCGCCAAGATCACTCTGTGATCTCTTGTATTTAGAGAAAATAATGAAAAGTCCCTGAAAACCAAATAGAAATGTTTGTTTGATTGGTCTGTATGAACCCTGTTAAATTCCATATGGAGTAGAGAAATTTCCCAGAATTATTAATGTTCTAACTGGGTCTTCTGGGAGGAAGAAACTAGGTCAGTGGATCTACTCATAAGCAGTATTTTCTACATGATGTACAATAACATTACTTTAAAATGGAACTGTTAATGTGTTGGTGGATATTTGAAATTTGAATATCACCAAATCATATAAAATAAGAGTTCTTTAAAATGAAAATTGAACAGCTTATAAGACATGATATTTTACAAAACGATTGCCAATTTACTGCTATATGCATTGAATTCCAGAGAAGGACTGCATGAAAGGGCCACACTTCTGGACAGTTCAGTACCTTTAAAAACTCACCATTTTTAAAGAACTGTTACACTTAGTTTTGATTTGATGCTTTTGCAATATTATACCAGGGCTAAAATTTCACATAACAAGGTTTAACGTTATTTTCAGCAGTTCTGAAAGTTGCCTATTTTTGTGTCTTTACAGATGGCATTCTTTATTAAAGGGGGACAACTTTTTGGGAATATTTTATGTATGGAAAAGTATGGGACAATATGGTTAAACATGTAATGGTTAAACATGTAAATGCCTTTAGATTCTTAGTAAAGCAGTTGTTTCTTTACCAACAATTGTAAGAAGTTCATTTTACCATTATCATTCTCTTTGTCATGGATGAATCAAAGTTATTATCTTCATTTCTCTACAATAGTTATTTCCCTTACAGCTTGAACATTATTGCAAATACATTAAAATGCACACACTTTACAGTTCTACAGGACCATATGCAAGCTTTATCCTTGAATTATTACACTCAGACTTTTTCGCTTGTTCTGTCCAACTAATCTTTTAGATGTAAGGTAAAATGTCAGTTCTAGTATCATTCCTCCCCCGCCCCCACCCCCAACACACACACACACATATTAAATGACTTGTACACAACTGTTGTTGACTTTATTTGATCCCTTATTTTGAATAATCAGCTTGCCTGTTAGCGTACCGTTATATTTGTGCCATTTTAAAGAAATCAAATAGTAAATGGCACCTGGTCAGAATGTTTGTCTTTACAAAATCTTGGTTGAGGTTGAAACTTAGGTATCTGGGAGGATAAACTAAGTCACTTTTAACATGTCACAGAAAACCTTTCTTGAAACATTTTCTATCAGGATACTTGAAACTTGGGGGCCTCCGTGGCCGAGTGGTTAAGGTCGCTGACTTCAAATCACTTGCCCCTCATCGATGTGGGTTCGAGCCTCACTCGGGGCGTTGAATTCTTCATGTGAGGAAGCCATCCAGCTGGCTTACGGAAGGTCGGTGGTTCTACCCAGGTACCCGCTCGTGATGAAATAATGCACGGAGGGGCACCTGGGGTCTTCCTCCACCATCAAAGCTGGAAAGTCGCCGTATGACCTATCATGTGTCGGTGCGACGTTAAATCCAACAAAAACAAAAAAAACTTGAAACTTGGTCAGAATAATTGTCTAAATGATATCCAGGTAAGTTTTGAAGCTGGATCATCTGGAAGATTCCATATTTGCTACCTGATCTACATGTACCCTAATTGGAACGTTAGTCTTAATGAAATCTAGGTCAAGACCTGGGTAATCTTAGGCTAAAAACAAGTTCACTGGGTCAAATCATATAAATACCTTGTTAACATGAAAAGTCACATTTTTAGCTCGACTATTCAATATCCTACTCACCACGGCGTCGGCGTCACACCTTGGTTAAGTTTTTTGTACCAGTCCACATTTTGACAAAACCTTTTGAGATAAAGCTTTGAAACTTTCAACACTCGTGTACAATCTCCTTGTCCAGTTTTAGGCAAGAGTACATAACTCAATCAAGGAATTTGGCTGAATTATAGCCCCTTTTAACTTACAAATCTTGGTTAAGTTTTTCGTACATATTACAGTTGATATTTTGTGTAAACTGTTTGACATATGGCTTTGAAACTTTTATCACTTGTTTAACAATCTCTTTCTGTAGGCAAGAGTACATAACTCTCGTCAACTATTTTGACTGAATTATGGCCCTTTTTGGACTTGGAAATTGGTACAATTTCCATACAAGTCCACATTTTGTCAAAACTATTTGACCTGTGGTTTTGAAACTTTTAACACTTGCTTATCATCATGATTTCCATCTGTAGGCAAGGGTACATAACTCTATCAACTATTTTGGCTGAATTATGGCCGTCTTTAGACATGGATATTGGCTCAGTTTTCGTACAAGTCAGCGTTTTGTCAAAGCTATTTGACATATGTCTTTGAAACTTTGAACACTTGTTTATCGTCATGATCTCCATCTGCAGGCAAGAGTACATAACTCAACTGTTCTGGCTGAATTATGGCCCTTGTTGAACTTAAAATCAGTTAAAGTTTTCATACCAGTCCATATTTTGCCTGATCTGTTTATCATATGGCTTTGAAACTTTGACCACTTGTTTACTATCATAGTCTACATACTATGTAGGCAAGACTACATAACTAGGACAAGGACTTTAGCTCAGTTATGGCCCTTTTTATGCCCCCAGCATCTACTGATGCGGGAGGCATATAGTGATTGTCCAGTCCATTCGTCCGTCCGTCCATTCGTACGAGGTTAACCAAATGGGACCGTTTCGTCTAGCATCAATACCCCTTACTAGAATGACTTGATACTAATACAGATGTAAACTGTGACCATTCCTCATCTTCAAAAATCACCTGACCTCAGTTTGACCTTGACCTCGTTTTGGACTTAGGTGCAAAATCTATCAACAAGGATGCCACTGGGGGCATCAAGCGTTTATTGAACGCAGCTCCTTGTTTGACATAGAAATTAGTTAAGTTTTGCATACTATTCTATATTTTGTCTACACTGTTTGATATATGACTTTGAAACTTTGAACATTTGCTTACCATCATGGTCACACATTGCCCTATAGTGCAAGACTTATTCAGATCTGCAAATACAGGTACATTGTTTGTCTTATCTATTTTTCTTCTTTTGTCTGAAAATCTCTGGTAATATTTTGACCCCATACTTCCATCATTTTTTCGAATAGTCGAGCGCGCTGTCATCTTTTGATTTATATGAAACTTTGTTGTTGTTTATTTTCATGAAATATTGGTCAAGCTTGAAATTTCAGTATCTGGGATTAACAGGTCCCTTGTTTTAAGAAACCATTGAAGAGGCCACATTTTCCACCTGATCAACAATGAACCCTGACTTGAAAAAATCGAGATAAAGTTTGAAACATTCTGCATTATTTAAGTCATTACAGAATGATGCTTGCAAATAAGGATTCATAAGGTTCTGTTTTGGGGGTTTGAGTTTAGAGTCACACTGACAATTTATGTGATGTTGTGACATTTTCAACTTCCTGATTGCAGAGCAAGATCCCAGATACCCTTATGAGCAGTTGATTCAGGCATAGGTTGGCACATAGTTAGAACCATTGACATTTCTTAAGCCAGCTGGATACATGGAAGAATTCCACATTGAACCTACATCAGGAGGGGCAAGTGATTCCAAGTCGATGACCTTTACCATTCAGCCACACTGACCACTTTCATGTTTTCTGTCCAAAACATTGTTTAATTGGTATCCTTAGGACGGCCAGCATATTTTTATACAATCTCGCCAGGCATACGTATGTTTTTGACAACACAGAAAATGACGTCAGATGACCTTCAGCTTTTACCGGAAGTAAAGAAGATGAAAGTACACAGGCTAACCTTGAAAACAAAAGTCACATTTGCATTGGTCAATAGCCAGGGTTTACGCGCAGGGGTCACCCCCTAAATGTTTGGGCATGGACTTGGGTTTTTTTTGCTAATGAGGAATCAATTTTCAGCACTTTCAAACCATTTGAAAATACTTGGGCTTGAGCAGGACATGTCAGCTTTTCATCTATGAAAAAATATTTGCACTCGGAATAAACACAAATCCCACAGGAGATTTTTAGAACTTGGTCAAATTGTTCAAAAGGTCCTTTTTAATGTTGTCTAAAAGTGTCAGATATTTCCATGTTTGAGAGCTGCAGACCTAGACATTTCAGAAATATTTTCAAAATGAATTTCATGTAATATAAGTTGATTCTACGGAAGCGTGAAAGGGCCATCAGATGCTAATATGTTTTATTACCTTACGTTAAGGATATTCAAATAAATGAGGTTACTTCAGTTGTAAAAATGAAATTATTTCTTTCAAGAGATGCAAAATGTGTGGAAAGTTTGTTTTATATTTGAATGACCTTTAAAACATGAGTAACACTGGGAAACTATTTTGTTCATTCAAAGAATAGATTACAAACAAGCGTACTTTAGGCCTGTTTCTCTACTGAATTTGTCACATTTAAACTAAAAAGCATCTGGTAACATATTAGCAATTATCTTGAGATATGCTATTTATAGGAATTGTTGACACCATAGTCACATGAGCTTCGGAGAGACCCAGTACTCCAATGATCTGTATCATATAGTACAGATATTGGAAGATCATGCCTACACTGGCTGATTCTCCCCAGATAAAATCTTATCCTTTCTAAAAGCATCTGACTGACATTTTGAATTAGTTTGTACTTTACTAGCACAGTCTTGATCTAATTGGTTGAAATGCTTAGATCACCTTGGGTAATATGTCACATTTTATGGTGGTTCAAATATTGAATATTTCAGTACTTTATTTAATAATAATGCTGTCTGATAAAAGCAATAAACTTTATAGGTGGTCATTTATTTATACAAATGCTTGAAATAGATGTGTCTTCCATTTTGTTAAGCAAAAAGAGACATTTAATCTGTTTTAGTGTCAAGAGTGAGTGAACTGACATTCACAACTGCTCAGGATCAGAGTGAATTAACTGACATTCACTACTGCTCAGGGTCGGAGTGAGTGAACTGACATTCACTACTGCTCAGGATCGGAGTGAGTGAACTGACATTCACTACTGCTCAGGATAGGAGTGAGTGAACCAACATTCACTACTGCTCAGGATCAGAGTGAGTGAACTGACATTCACTACTGCTGTCCCTTACCTGAGAGTACTGTAATCAAGTTTGCATCTACGTCATGGGCAATCAGTTATTCTGCAGGTCTGGCATTATGTCTGTATGTGGGTCAGCTGTCTAACAATTTATCTATATCTTAATTGGTTAATTGGCAACAGGAATAGTTTTGTTAGCTATTATAGTCCACTGTTATTTCATCTTTACTTTGCTTATCAATTTGAGTGGTCTGACATTACAGCTGTATCAGAGTCATCAGCTTGAGTGAACAGTCATTACATCTGTAACTAAGTCAGCAGCTTGAATGAACTTACGTTTTATCTGTATCTGAGTCAACTGTCTTGAGAGTCTGTATCTGACTTAGCAGTTTGACTGGATGTATCTGACTCGGCAGTTTGAGTGGAATGATATTACATTCTGTATTTGACTCAGCAGCTTGGGTGGACTGACATTACATCTATATTTGACCTCAGCAGTTTGAGTGGACTAATATTTTATCTGTATCTGAGTATGCAGTTTGAGTGGAATGACATTACATCTGTATCTAACTCGGCAGTTTGAGTGGACAGACATTACAGCTGTATCTGACTCGGCAGCTTCACTTGACTGACATTACATCTGTTTCTGACTCGGCAGCTTCAGTGGACTGGCATTACATCTGTTTCTAAATCTGAAGCTTCAGTGGACTGACATTACATCTGTTTCTGACTCGGCAGCTTTAGTGGATTAACATTACATCTGTTTCTGACTAGGCAGCTTCACTTGACTGACATTACATCTGTTTCTGACTCGGCAGCTTCAGTGGACTGACATTACATCTGTTTCTGAATCTGAAGCTTCAGTGGACTGACATTACATCTGTTTCTGACTTGGCAGCTTTAGTGGATTGACATTACATCTGTTTCTGACTAGGCAGCTTCAGTGGACTGACATTTCATCTATATCTGATTCAGCAGTTAGAGCGGACTGAAATTACATCTGTATCTGATTCCACAACTTAAGTGGACTGACATTACATCTGTATCTGACTCGACATTACATCAGTATTCTGTATCAGACTCAGCAGTTTGAGTGGACTGACATTACATCTGTATCTAACATGGCAGTTTTAGTGGACTGACATTACATCTGTATCTGACTCAGCAGTTTTAGTGGGCTGACATTACATCTGTATCTGACTCAGCAGTTTTAGTGGACTGACATTACATCTGTGTCTGATCTGGCAGTTTTAGTGGACTGACATTACATCTGTATCTGACTCAGCAGTTTTAGTGGAGTGACATTACATCTGTATCTGACCCAGCAGTTTTAGTGGACTGACATTACATCTGTATCTGACCCAGCAGTTTTAGTGGACTGACATTACATCTGTGTCTGATCTGGCAGTTTTAGTGGACTGACATTACATCTGTATCTGACATTACATCTGTATCTGACTCTGCAGTTTTAGTGGACTGACATTACATCTGTATATGACCTGGCAGTTTTAGTGGACTGACATCACATCTGTATCTGACTAAGCAGTTAGGTGGGATTTGAGCAATAAATTTGGATTGGCATTACATCTGTACCTGGGTTAGCAATGAGGGTTGACTGACATCCACTGTTACTTGTGTTAGAAGACATACTGGGATGAAATTTTACTTGTGTTTGGGTCAGCAGATAGTTTTTCAATCTTTTATTGGATCCTATTTCAGCTTAAGGTCAAACTTTCCCTGCACTAATAATATTTAAGTTTAAAATAATTAGGTTTAAGGTATTTGCACTTTGTTTTAATAGCTTGTACAATATGGGTAAAATTTTATGGTAAAGAGAATTGGCAAACTAAAGACATTGAAATGTATAAAAGCTTAGTAAAGTAGAATTGGCAAAAAGTATTTTTAGCTGGCAGGTATTTGGCTGTATGTCAGATACCTGGCGTCCAAAAAATGGGTTTGTCTTCAGTTTTAGCAAATACTGTCTGTCTAAGGTGGTGCCATATGTATTTCCATTAATTTTGATGTACATGAAATCGAAAAATTTGAACTGATTTTTTTTTTCTTTTTTTTTTTTTTTTAATACATTGTCAAAGTTTGCCAGGGTTTGATTGTAAAAGAAAACATCCAATGTAAATCTGATTTTCTTACCCTGGCAGAAAAATTTAAAAAATATATTCCCTGGCAGAAAAATAAAAAAAATGTGAACATAAAGTTTTTTTTAACATTTTTGTGTAAAAAACATTTTGCCAGTGGTATAAATTGATAAAATTAGATTTATGCAAAATATATGTGACTGAGTGTAGTAAGTGTTTGAAAATCCAATATTTTAAATGAAATAAATCATCTGAGGCAATTTTGAAGTTGTTAATAAAATTATTATTCATAGTTTTTTAGGAATATTTATAGGGTGATACCATTACAACATCAATATTACAGCATCATTCTTCAACTGTCCCAAGCCACCAGCTTACCCCACCCCCACTGTCAAATTGGCAAATATCGAGTGTTTTGTTTTGTTTTTAATAAATTCACAGACTCTTGGCATGCCTCTTCCACATGAAAACTTGATGATTTCTGCTAAATCTAATTCAAACAGGTGCTCTTAATTTTCTATTTTTAGAGATATAGGTTAACATGAATGCCTTACCAAAGAAAAGAATATTAAGTTAATAATCAATAATCATTGTTACAAATAGGACAATCTGTGGTTTATCTGGCCATGATTTAGAGGCATGAAACTCTCTCAAAACCAGGCCTGTCTTGTTTTCAGCTCAGTAATGCCCAATAACACAAAGGCAGCTTATATATTAATCAAGCCTTTAAGACTATTCTACTGATACATTAACCTTTACCCTGCTAAATTTCTATAATGGACTGGTTTATCATTCAGTTTGGGCAATACCATTTATTATTAGAAGGGGTGTTCACTTAAAATTTACTGACTGAATAGCGAACAGTGCAGACCATGATTAGCCTGCACAGATGTGCAGGCTATAATCTTGGTCCGCACTGGTTGCAAAGGCAGAATAACTCGCCGCCAGCAGGCTAAAGGTTAAAGACCCACCACAATCTAGTGACCTACCTTTTTCACCCACAAAAACTTCATGAAATTCATTCTTATAATACAGGTAATATACAGCTATACCACAAGTTTTCAGGTGGACAATTTAGGCCCTTCTTGAATAAATGTGTTTTCACAACTTCATCTGCAATCTCTTTTCAGCATAGTTTTATCAATCTACCAGGAGCATTTGAAAAGTAGTGGCAGCATTCCAGTATTTTCACCATTTGCACATGCACACACAAGTGTGGCATATCAATGGAAAGAGTATTGATTTTCCTGTCCAGCTGACCGGAAATGGCATTAAAATCACCTGTAAACACATTTAATTAGCAGTTGAAATACATGTAGTATATCATACTGGCTGAAAAAATGGCTGAATCTAGCTACAATTTTCACGAAGAGCAGGGAGTGTATTATAAAATACGTGGACTGCTTGGCATCGCCACAACAGAAATTAAAGCTGACTTGGACAAAGTGTACGGGGACAGTGCACTGCCATACCGTACTATTGCCCGATGGGTATCTCTCTTTAAAGAGGGGAAAACCAGCACCAAAGATGAGAGGCCCGTCCTGGGCGCCCTCTGACGGCTGAGACATTGATGCTGTGAAAGTAATAATCGAGAAAGTTGCAAGATGCACAGTGGAGCAGATAGGGGAAATGTCGGGCCGTAATTTGTCAGCATTTTTTCTGATTTTAAAAGAAAGGCTAAACCTGCGTAAGGTTTGTGCACGCTGGATAACACATTTATTGACCCCTGAGTAAAAGAGGGAGAGGGTAGAAAAAGCTTCTGCACTGCTCGTCAAATATAAAAACAAGGAATCTAAGCGTATCAAAGAAATTGTTACAGGTGATGAGACGTGGCTGTACTTTTTTGAGCCTGACAATAAAGAAAATAATAAAATGAGGGTAGGTGAAAATAACGAGAGGCCCGTTACTGCTCAGCGGAGCAGAAGCGTCAGGTGAGTTATGTATGCCCAATTCTTTGACTCCGATGGAATTGTGACTCCTGTCCCTGTCCCTGAACACTGTAGTGCTACTGGTACATTTTACAAAGAAAATGTCCTCTGCTGTTCTCGACTACTACACAGCAAAGCGCCCAAAGATGGGCGCTAGAATCAAGCTGGTACATGACAACGCCCCGGCCCATTGTTCAGCCGTAGTTCAGGAATACCTCAAGGAGAATTATATTGAGGTTTTACCACATCCACCGTATAGCCCTGATCTCTCCCCTTGTGACTTTTGGTTGAATCCGTAATTAAATTGTGCTGAAGGGGGCACCGTTTTGAAATGCGCAGCGCAGTTGGAATAACTCTATACATGTGTATAAACAGTATGCCTAAAGAGCGCTTCTGGGTGGCTTTTGCGCTGGAAAAGTGTGTAGTGAGTCAGGTGGAGAGAGTACTTTGAAGGTCTCACATAGTCATTTCTTGGAAAATGACTGAGGTATGGATAGCCCGCCACTGTTGCCACTACTTTTCAAACGTCCCTCGTAGATTAATAACTATCTGACATGTGATTGAAATATTTAACTAAATACACTTATTTATGTATATATTGCTACATTAATTCAATGAAATGTAAAGACATTAAACACATTGTCTTGGCCTAATATTTTTCACTGTCAGTTTGAAACTAAATTCTTGTACATCTCATTTTAATTCATGCAAATCATGTATAATTACCATCATGGAAATACAAAAGAATACAGTTATTTTGCATTGCCTCTTTAATTCTGTATAATTGGTGGGGGAGGGTTTATGTTCTGATATTTTAACTGTTATATGGCATAAACTCCAATATTCACCTTATAAACCACCCCACTTTTCCAGGGCAAATTTTACCACAAATATGTTGATGAAGACTTGCTTTTGTGTGACCACTAAATTTGCACTAATAAAACCATACATTCACTAGTTGATTTATAAATGTATAATATGAAATACTAAATTGCTTGTGGGTCAAAGGTCATATGAGTTTGTTTCATGTCCGCCTGTAACTCTTGAGTTTGTTTCATGTCCCCTCTGTAACTCTTGAACTGCTTGAAGGATTTCAAAGAAACTTGGCACAAATGTACACCACATCGAGACGACGTGCAGAGCGCATGTTACGGATGGCTTGCTTCAAGGTCAAGGTCTTTCTTAGGGGTCAAAGGTCATATGACTTTGTTTCGTGTGTATATTGCTCTGCATTGCAGTGTTCTTGTTTTTATTTGGCAGATGGCAGATCCCTACAATATATTTTTTTTTAATTACTTCCCTTTTATGTTACTATAAATAGCTTATTTTGTAACTTTTTAGCTGACCTGTCACAAAGTGACAAGGTGAGCTTTTGTGATCGTGTGGTGTCCGTCGTCCGTCCGTCCGTCCGTAAACTTTTTGCTTGTGACCACTCTAGAGGTCACATTTTTCATGGGATCTTTATGAAAGTTGGTCAGAATGTTCATCTTGATGATATCTAGGTCAAGTTCGAAACTGGGTCACCTTCCGTCAAAAACTAGGTCAGTAGGTCTAAAAATAGAAAAACCTTGTGACCTCTCTAGAGGCCATATATTTCACAAGATCTTCATGAAAATTGGTCGGAATGTTCACCTTGATGATATTTAGGTCAAGTTCGCAACTGGGTCACGTGCCATCAAAAACTAGGTCAGTAGGTCTAAAAATAGAAAAACCTTGTGACCTCTCTAGAGGCCATATATTTCATAAGATCTTCATGAAAATTGGTCAGAACGTTCACCTTGATGATATATAGGTCAAGTTCAAAAGTGGGTCACGTGCCATCAAAAACTAGGTCAGTAGGTCAAATAATAGAAAAACCTTGTGACCTCTCTAAAGGCCATATTTTCCATGGGAACTGTATGAAAGTTGGTCTGAATGTTCATCTTGATGATATCTAGGTAAAGTTCGAAACTGGGTCACGTATGGTCAAAAACTAGGTCAGTAGGTCTAAAAATAGAAAAACCTTCTTCATGAAAATTGGTCAGAATGTTCACCTTGATGATATCTAGGTCAGGTTTGAAAGTGGGTCACGTGCCATCAAAAACTAGGTCAGTAGGTCAAATAATAGAAAAACCTTGTGACCTCTCTAGAGGCCATATTTTGCATGGGATCTGTATGAAAGTTGGTCTGAATGTTCATCTTGATGATATCTAGGTCAAGTTTGAAAGTGGGTCATGTGCCTTCAAAAAGTAGGTCAGTAGGTCAAATAATGAAAAAACGTTGTGACCTCTCTAGAGGCCATATTTTTCATGAGATCTTCATGAAAATTAGTGAGAATGTTCACCTTGATGATATCTAGATCAAGTTCAAAACAGGGTCAGATACCTTCGAAAACTAGGTCCATAGGTCAAATAATAGAAAAACCGTGTGACCTCTCTAGAGACCATATTTTTCAATGGATCTTCATGAAAATTGGTCAGAATTTTTATCTTGATAATATCTAGGTCAAGTTCAAAACTGGGTCACATGAACTGAAAAACTAGGTCACTATGTCAAATAATAGAAAAAATGACATCATACTCAAAACTGGGTCATGTGGGAAGAGGTGAGCGATTCAGGACCATCATGGTCCTCTTGTTTATTATTGACCGTAGGGAAAAACCAAAACCACTTTTCTGTGGTTCAACACGGATGGTACCTCCAATTTATAGGTGTATTCTGACATATCTGTAGCTGGTAAGTATTTTTTTGTGGACTTAGAATTTCTTTTTTTAAGTTCTTCTCTTTGATGTTCCAGTCCTTTAGGCTTCAACAGTCAAGTTCTTTGAATTTTGCTCCCATCCTCTGATATAACCCTTCGGGTGTATATTGCCCAACTTGGCGGAGCTCTTGCTCTTCATATGTATGGAAACAATTTTCTTCATACGTATATGGAAAAAATTTGTCCGCGCTATTTCTCAGTCATTGTATGCCAGACTTTTATCAAACCTTTTTAGCTGATCTGATTTTTTGAAAAAAAATGATGAGTTATTGTCATCACTTGAGCGGTTGTCGGCGTCGGCGTCGGCATCGGCGTCGGCGTCTGCGTCGGTTTTGCCTGGTTAAGTTTTATATTTAGGTCAGCTTTTCTCCTAAACTATCAAAGCTATTGCTTTGAAACTTGGAATACTTGTTCACCATCATAAGCTGACCCTGTATAGCAAGAAACGTAACTCCATCTTGCTTTTTGCAAGATTTATGGCCCCTTTTGTACTTAGAAAATATCAGATTTCTTGGTTAAGTTTTATGTTTAGGTCAACTTTTCTCCTAAACTATCAAAGCTTTTGCTTTGAAACTTGGAATACTTGTTCACCATCATAAGCAGACCCTGTACATCAAGAAACATAACTCCATCTTGCTTTTTGCAAGAATTATTGCCCCTTTTGGACTTAGAAAATCAGTTTTCTTGGTTAAGTTTTATGTTTAGGTCAGCTTTTATCCTAAACTATCAAAGCTATTCCTTTAAAACTTGCAACACTTGTTCACCATCATAAGCTGACCCTGTACAGCAAGAAACATAACTCCATCCTGCTTTTTGCAAGATTTATGGCCCCTTTTGGACTTAGAAAATATCAGATTTCTTGGTTAAGTTTTATGTTTAGGTCATTTTTTAGCTCATCTGATTTTTTGAAAAAAAATGATGAGTTATTGTCATCACTTGAGCGGTTGTCGGCGTCGGCGTCTGCGTCGGCGTTGCCTGGTTAAGTTTTATGTTTAGGTCAGCTTTTCTCCTAAACTATCAAAGCTATTGCTTTGAAACTTGGAAGACTTGTTCACCATCATAAGCTGACCCTGTATAGCAAGAAACATAACTCCATCTTGCTTTTTGCAAGATTTATGGCCCCTTTTGTACTTAGAAAATATCAGATTTCTTGGTTAAGTTTTATGTTTAGGTCAACTTTTCTCCTAAACTATCAAAGCTATTGCTTTGAAACTTGGAATACTTGTTCACCATCATAAGCAGACCCTGTACATCAAGAAACATAACTCCATCTTGCTTTTTGCAAGAATTATTGCCCCTTTTGGACTTAGAAAATCAGTTTTCTTGGTTAAGTTTTATGTTTAGGTCAGCTTTTATCCTAAACTATCAAAGCTATAGGAGTGATCGTGTTTGTAAACAAATCCATTGTATTTTCTATTTTTAGAACTGATAAGACAAAGACCGGGTGGGCCGACGCCGAGCGTCCATGTTTTTTGTAAACAGTGATGTTTTTCTAACGGCTTAAACTTTCTTAAAACACAAATAATATCAATAATTTTTTGATCAATGGAAAGTCTATAAAACAAGCAATTTATTGATTACTTTTGATTATAAATTCGAAATTAAATGGATTAATTATGAACGCTTAACTTACAGTGTTTTTCCAAAATGTTTGGAGGATCGCTACGCCGCTATTAAAATCTTATGTCATTTAAAACGGATTTTCATTTTAAAAAGATATTTAAATGGGAAAATATGAAAATCCTAAGCATTTCAAAACTTTTTTAATTTTTAAAATCCATAAATGAGCGAAAAAGTTATTAAAAATTAAAAATTAAGATCCCATACACAAACGGTGTAAAAACATTTGTTTTACCCACTACCAGATAAACAGGTAGTTATGCGTGACGTCATGGCGATCTCTCCTATTGCTTTAAAACTTGCAACACTTGTTCACCATCATAAGCTGACCCTGTACAGCAAGAAACATAACTCCATCCTGCTTTTTGCAAGATTTATGGCCCCTTTTGGACTTAAAAAATATCAGATTTCTTGGTTAAGTTTTATGTTTAGGTCAACTTTTTCTCTTAAACTATCAAAGCTATTGCTTTGAAACTTGCAACACTTGTTCACCATCATAAGCTGACCCTGTACAGCAAGCAACATAACTCCATCCTGCTTTTTGCAATAATTATTGCCCCTTTTGGACTTAGAAAATCATTTTCTTGGTTGAGTATTATGTTTAAGGCAACTTTTCTCATAAACTATCAAAGCTATTGCTTTAAAACTTGCAACAGTTTTTCACAATCATAAGTGGACACTGTACATCAAGAAACATAACTCTATCCTGCTTTTTGCAAGAATGATGGCCTTTTTAGCTCACCTGAGCAATGCTCAGGTGAGTTTTTCTGATCGCTCGATGTCCGGCGTCCGTCGTCCGTCGTCTGTCGTCTGTCGTCTGTCGTCCGTCGTCTGTCAACATTTAGCTTGTGTATGCGATAGAGGCTGTATTTTTCAATTAATCTTCATGAATATTGGTCAGAATGATAACCTTGATGAAATCTAGGCCGAGTTCGAAAATGGGTCATCTCGGGTCAAAAACTAGGTCACTAGGTCAAATCAAAGAAAAACCTTGTGTATGCGATAGAGACTGTATTTTTCATTTAATCTTCATGAATATTGGTCAGAATGATAACTTTGATGAAATCTAGGTCGAGTTCGAAAATGGGTCATCTCGGGTCAAAAACTAGGTCACTAGGTCAAATCAAAGAAAAACCTTGTGTATGCGATAGAGGTGGATTTTTCAATTAATCTTCATGAATATTGGTCAGAATGATAACCTTGATGAAATCTAAGCCGAGTTCGAAAATGGGTCATCTCGGGTCAAAAACTAGGTCACTAGGTCAAATCAAAGAAAAACCTTGTGTATGCGATAGAGGCTGTATTTTTCAATTCTTCTTCATGAATATTGGTCAGAATGATAACCTTGATGAAATCTAGGCCGAGTTCAAAAATGGGTCATTTCGGGTCAAAAACTAGGTCACTAGGTCAAATCAAAGAAAAACCTTGTGTATGCGATAGAGGCTGTATTTTTCAATTGATCTTCATGAATTTTGGTCAGAATGATTGCCTTGATGAAATCTAGGCCGAGTTCGAAATGGGTCATCTCGGGTCAAAAACTAGGTCACTAGGTCAAATCAAAGAAAAACCTTGTGTATGCGATAGAGGCGGTATTTTTCAATTGATCTTCATGAATTTTAGTCAGAATGATAACCTTGAAGAAATCTAGGCCAAGTTCGAAAATGGGTCATCTGGGGTCAAAAACTAGGTCACTAGGTCATATCACGTTAAAACCTTCTGTATGCGATAGAGGCTGTATTTTTCAATTGATCTTCATGAATTTTGGTCAGAATGATTGCCTTGATGAAATCTAGGCCGAGTTCGAAAATGGGTCATCTGGGGTCAAAAACTAGGTCACTAGGTCAAATCAAAGAAAAACCTTGTGTATGCAATAGAGGCTGTATTTTTCAACTGATCTTCATGAAATTTAGCCAGAATGATTACCTTGATAAAATCTAGGCTGATTTCGAAAATGGGTCATCTGGGGTCAAAAACTAGGTCACTAGGTCAAATCGAAGAAAAACATTGTGTATGCAATAGAGGATGTATTTTTCAATTGATCTTCATGAAATTTGGTCAGAGTGATTGCCTTGATGAAAACTAGGTCGGTTTTGAATATGGGTTATCTGAGGTCAAAAACTAGGTCACTAGGTCAAATTAAAGAAAAATCTTGTGTATGCGATAGAGACTGTTTTTTTCAGTTGATATTTATGAAATTTGGTCAGGTTGATTGCCTTAATGAAATCTAGGTCGAATTTGAATATGGGTCATCTGAGGTCAAAAACTAGGTCACTTGGTCAAATCAAAGGAAAAACTTCTGTATGTGATAGAGGCTGTATTTTTCAGTTGATCTTCATGAATTTTGGTCAGAATGATTGCCTTGATAAAATCTAGGTCGAGTTTGAACATGGGTCATCTAGGGTCAAAAACTAGGTCATATCTAAGAAAATGCTTGTTTTATCGCAAGAGACCAATTTTTTGGTCCAATCTTAATGAAAATTGGTCAGAATATTTGTTTCCATGAAATCACTAGGTCAAACATGTTTTACACTGTTATGGAGTGTTTCTTAGGTGAGCGACCTAGGGCCATCTTGGCCCTCTTGTTTAGACTTAGAAAATCATGGGTAGGACAATATTTCTATTATACAAAAAAAATCAGATGAGCGTCAGCACCCGCAAGGCGGTGCTCTTGTTTCTCTTAAACTATCAAAGCTATTGCTTTAAAACTTGCAACTCTTGTTCACCATCATAAGCTGACCCTGTACAGCAAGCAACATAACTCCATCCTGCTTTTTGCAATAATTATTGCCCCTTTTGGACTTAGAAAAATCATTTTCTTGGTTGAATATTATGTTTAAGTCAACTTTTCTCATAAACTATCAAAGCTATTGCTTTAAAACTTGCAACAGTTTTTCACCATCATATTAAAGTGGACACTGTACATCAAGAAACATAACTCTATCCTGCTTTTTGCAAGAGTGATGGCCCTTTTTAGACTTAGAAAATCATGGGTAGGACAATATTTCTATTATACAAAAAAAATCAGATGAGTGTCAGCACCCGCAAAGCGGTGCTCTTGTTGTACTCCCCCCCCCCCCACCCCCATGAGTGGTGGGGGCATATAGAATAGATTTGGTCTTGTCCGTGCGTGCGTGCGTCCGAAGTTCGTGACACCCCTGCCTAACTCAAAAAGTATTTGATATAAATTGATGAAACCTTGCATGAGTCTTAATCATGATATGAACTTGCGCACCTCCTATTTTTCGTCTGGCTCTGCCCCCTATTTCCAGAGTTATGGCCCCTGAAATAGTCTAAAATGCACATTTTCACCTTGTGACACGCCTAGCTCAAACAGTATTTGATATAGATTCATGAAACCTTGCATGAGTCTTAATCATGATATGAACTTGCCCACCTCCTATTTTTCATCTGGGTCCGCCCCCTATTTCCAGAGTTATGGCCCCTGAAATTGCCAAAAATGCACATTTTCACCTTGTGACGCGCCTAGCTCAAAAAGTATTTAATATAAATTTATTAAACCTTGCATAAATGTTTATCATGATATGAACTTGCGTACCTCCTATTTTACATCTAGGTCCACCCCCTATTTTTAGCTCACCTGAGCACAAAGTGCTCAAGGTGAGTTTTTATGATCGCCCTGTGTCCGTCATCCGTCGTCAGTCATCCGTCGTCAACAATTTGACTGTTAATACTCTAGAGGACACAATTTTGGCCTAATCTTAATGAAACATGGTCAGAATGTTACTCTCATAAAAATCTTGAATGAGTTCGATATTGGGTCATCTGGGGTCAAAAACTAGGTCACCAGGTCAAATCAAAGGAAAAGCTTGTTAACACTCTAGAGGTCACAATTTTGGCCCAATCTTAATCAAACTTGGTCAGAATGTTACCCTCAATAAAATCTTGGATGAGTTTGATATTGGGTCAGAAACTAGGTCACCAGGTCAAATCAAAGGAAAAGCTTGTTTACACTCTAGAGGTCACAATTTTGGCCCAATCATAATGAAACTTGGTCAGAATGTTACCCTTCATAAAATCTTGGATGAGTTCGATATTGGGTCATCTGGGGTCAAAAACTAGGTCACTAGGTCAAATCAAAGGAAAACTTGTTAACACTGTAGAGGCCACATTTTTGACCATATCTTAATGAAACTTGGTCAGAATGTTAACCTTGATGATTTATAGGTCGTGTTCAAATCTGGGTCAGGTGGGGTCAAAAACTAGGTCACCGGGTTAAATCAAAAGAAAAGCTTGTTAACACTCTGGAGGCCACATTTATGACTGTATCTTTATGAAACTTAGTCAGAATGTTAATCTTGATGACCTTTAGGTCAAGATCGAATCTTGATAATGTTGGGTCAAAAACTAGGTCACTGGGTCAAATCAAAGGAAAAGCTTGTTAACACTGTAGAGGCCTACATTTATGACTGTATCTTCATGAAACTTGGTCAGAATGTTAATATTGATGATCTCTAAGTCCAATTTGAATCTGGGTCATGTAGGGTCAAAAACTAGGTCACCAGGTCAAATCAAAGGAAAAGCTAGTTAACACTCTAGAGGCCACTTTTATGACCATATCTTAATGAAACTTGGTCAGAATGTTAATCTTGATGATCTATAGGTCAAGTTCAAATCTGGGTCATGTGGGGTCAAAAACTAGGTCACCAGGTCAAATCAAAGGAAAAGCTTGTTAACACTCTAGAGGCCACATTTATGACTGTATCTTCATGAAACTTAGTCAGAATGTTAATCTTGATGATCTTTAGGTCAAGTTCGAATCTGGGTCATGTGGGGTCAAAAACTAGGTCACCAGGTCAAATCAAAGGAAAAGTTAGTTAACACTTAAGAGGCCACATTTATGACCATATCTTAATGAAACTATCTGGATGTTCTGTTGGTCAGTAGGTCAGGTGAGCGATATAGGGCCTTCATGGCTCTCTTGTTAGAGTTATGGCCCCTAAAATAGTCAAAAATGCACATTTTCACCTTGTGACACGACTAACTCAAAATGCATTACATATAAATTGATTAAACCTTGCATGAGTCTTTATCATGATATGAACTTGTGCACCTCCTATTTTTTGTCTGCCTCCGCCCAATATTTTCAGAGTTATGACCCCTGAAATAGTCAAAAATGCATTTTCACCTTGTGACACACCTAGCTCAAAAAGTATATAATATAAATGGATGAAAACTTGCATGAGTCTTTATCATGATATAAACATGCACAACCTCTTAATTTTTGGCTGGCTACACCCCCTATTTTTAAAGTTACGGCCCCTGAGATAGTCAAAAATGTACATTTTCACCTTATTATGTGCCTTGCTCAAAAGTATTTGATGTAAATTCATGAAACCTTGCTAGAGTCTTTATCATGATGTGACCTTGCACACTTGGCATTCTTCTTGAGAATCTTAGCACTTATTACAGAGTTATGGCCCTTGAAATAGCCAAAATAAAGGATTTTTTGTATGTGATGCTCATAGCTCAAAAAGTATATGGCCCAGAATAATGAATCCTTTTCATAAAATGTTTGTTGAGGCTATACCTCCTTAAGACTGCAAACAGTTGAATTATTGCCCCTTATTTGTTACAAATGTACCAGTGGGGGGCACACCCTGTGTCCTACAGACACATTCTAGTTATTATTATCATGGGTACCAAGTGTAGTTTTGCATGTGTGAAGCACGTTCCATTTGAATGATTTTTCATGAAGTTTTTTTGTGCATCTTTGTACATTTTCTTCCTGTTCAATATACAAATGCAATGTATCATATTTTCAATTCCCCGGTGTTCCTCTGACAATAAGCTGCTGTCTGGGGGTATTCATCACCATTAGTGATTATAGGTCTTGTTTTATTACAGTTTAATGTATTACATATATATAATTCAAACAGTACTGTATGTAAGGAGAACAAAGATTATAATGTAAAAAAAGAGAAAGATCTGAGAAAATCATAAACAATGAAAAAATAAACACTTTAATACTCAAAAAGGTGATTTGTCGAGATTCAAACCCACAGAAATGAGAGGCAGACATTCACTCTGAATTACTACTTATGCCGCAGACTTAATTGTGTTGCTTCTTAAATTGATTCGGATATCTTTTAATGTTTGGTAAACAAAAATGACTAGTACATTAATAAACTTGTACATGCTTATAAATTTATTAAATAAGCGTGCAAATAATATACAGTAACTACCTAAGTTCAACAAAAACAAGTTCAGTTTCTAATTTTGGACTTACATCAGTCACAGAAAGAACATAGTCACAAGATGTTTATTATTAATGTGAAAATAGGTCAGAGTATTGTTCCAAGATGCTGATGCAACCACATCATCATGTGGTCATTCTATTCTCTGATGCTGATGCCACCACAATTGGCTTCATTTCTGTATATAATTTATTAGGTTTCTTTTAAATTAGCTTTCTGGACAATTTTCTATCTGGTTCCGTAAGTATCAAAAGTTATTTATAGCGCCGTCACTGCTATTCAAATGAGGGGCCTCATTGGCCGAGTGGTTAAGGTCCCTGACTTAAGATCACTTCCGTCTAACCAGTGTGGGTTTAGAACTTTTGCTAGGATTTTGGAATTCTTTCATGTGAGGACAACATTCAGCTGTCATGCCAAAGGTCAGTGGATCTACCCACCTTTGCTGATTAATAATACCTGTAAACTCTCATGCCTGAATTAATACCCAGAGGGTTATCTGGGGTTTTCCTCCAACATCAAAAGCTGGAATGTTGCCTTAAGATATGTAAACGTGATGTTTAAACCACTGCATAACAGTGCAACATGTAGTGCTTCCTATTTGTGACAAAATGTCCTTGGAAATGTAACCTGGTTTCTTGCCATGTGTGCCAGCTTACAAGACAGACCTACAAACATCACAAATGATAAAAGTTGCTTATATGTATCAATAATCTTAGCACCTTGAAAACTTATGTGAATAAAAGGAGTTCTTGTTGTGGTCATCATTACTGTATGTATTAATGCCCTCCCTCATGTAAATGCCTCCTCCAATTATTTATTTTCACATGATGTAATTTCACATGATATGCAATTGTATCATTATATGGCTATGAATGTACTCTATGCAAATGTTATGCCAAATAAAGATTATGTTATGTTACATATTTAAGAAAAAAAGAAGTTAATTTAGACCATAAATGAATAACCAGTACTAGGTTGAAGTTCATTTATATAAGTTGGGTGTTTGATGTAAAAAAATGGAGTATATTGGTATTGGTTCAACAAATGTTATTTGCATGGGGATGAACATAATGTTCTGTTCTTTTCTGTATGTTTTCACCATGACTTTGACTTGATTTTAGCTTCTGATTAGTCAGGAAGATTTTATGTAAGAAAACCTTATTGAGAAAAGTGTTACAAAGATATGGAAAGGTATTAAAACTTTGTTTTGATATCCAAGGTTACATCTTAAATTTTAAAGTGCTTCAATTTTATCTTTAATTTATCTATGCAAACAGTTACATCTTTACTGATAAAATGATGTCTCAATTGTAGGACATTGTCTGTGTATATATGTTTACCATAATGTGTATCCTTCACATTAACAGGTCAAATCAAAGGAAAAGCTTGTTAACACTCTAGAGGTCACAATTTTGGCCCAATCTTAATGAAACTTAGTCAGCATGTTACCCTCAATAAAATCTTGGATAAGTTTGATATTGGGTCATCTGTGGTCAAAAACTAGGTCACCAGGTCAAATCAAAGGAAAAGCTTGTTAACACTCTAGAGGCCACATTTATGACTGTACTTCATGAAACTTTGTCAGAATGTTAATCATGATGATCTCAAAGTCCAGTTTGAATCTGGGTTATGTAGGGTCAAAAACTAGGTCACCAGGTCAAATCAAAGGAAAATCTAGTTAACACTGTAGAGGCCACAATTATGACCATATCTTAATGAAACTTGGTCAGAATGTTAATCTTGATGATCTTTAGGTCAAGTTCAAATCTGGGTCATGTGGGGTCAAAAACTAGGTCACCAGGTCAAATCAAAGGAAAAGCTTGTTAACACTCTTAGAGGCCACATTTATGACTGTATCTTCATGAAACTTAATCATAATGTTAATCTTGATGATCTTTAGGTCAAGTTCGAATCTGGGACATGTGGGGTCAAAAACTAGGTCACCGGGTCAAATCAGAGGAAAAGCTAGTTAACACTTTAGAGGCCACATTTATGACCATATCTTAATGAAACTTAGTCAGAATGTTAATCTTGATGATCTCTAAGTCAGTAGGTCAGGTCAGCAATACAGGGCCTTCATGGCCCTCTTGTTTAAATATTTAACTCTAAACTCTCTGTTTTATCTCGATCGAATCTCATTTTTAACTCCAAACTCACCTTTTTCAACTCGAAACTGTGTGTATAATACGGTTCTGTACCGCTTTAACCACTGACATCCTCAGCCAGGAACCGCCCGTCGTCAAGTGTTTTGACCCTTTAATCCCAGGACACTGTAGGCGGCGGCTCCACAAGGACTGCTGGGAAGCCTCTTGACCCAATTTCAACAGGGAAGAGCCATGTCTTCCAACCTCGCTCTTTGCACTGCTCTTGGAGCTCTGTGTACTTGGCCCGCTTACGCTCATAAGCCTCTTCACAGCGAGTTTCCCAAGGAACTGTCAGCTCTATCATCGCCAGGCGTTTGTCTTTCCTGGACCAGATAACAATGTCTGGTCTCAAGTTGGTCTGTACGATGTCAGGGAAGATCAGTTTTCTTCTGAGGTCAACTGCCATTTCCCACTTGTCTGATTCATCAAGGAGGGATGTTGTTGCTGCTTTCTTCTTTGGTGCAGTCTGACCTTCCTTGACAAATTGTATTATCTGTGGGCTTTGCTTTTCCCTCTTCTTGGTTCTCTCACGTTCCAAGGTGTCTGCGAGTTCTCCAAGTACGCAGTCATGTCTCCACTTGTATCTGCCTTGGGTTAACGATGTGGAGCAGGCTGAAAGCACATGCTCCATGGTTCCTACCTTGTTGCACAATGGACAAATAGGGTTGTCTTGTAGTCCCCATCGATGTAATTTAATAAGTTGGAAGGTGATGGTAGCAGGTCATAAACAGATCTTAGCAAGAAGCTAAGTCTGACTGGTTCGTAGCGCCAGATTTCTGCCCATGTCAGTTTTCTATCTTTGTGCTGGAGTCTACTTTCGGCTTGGCTAACTGCCTGGCTTGCAGACCATTTCCGTCCAGTCCGAGTTTCAATTCCAGCTTTTCGGACTAAGTCATCCTTTGACTCTTTAAGAGTGACCACCAGTCTTGTCTTTGCAACCTTGAACTCCTCCACCAATGATGAGACTCACTTTTTTAACTAGAAAAAAAGAAATCCTCTGTAGTGAAAATTGATAATTCACTTCAGTGTAAGATAACTACCTGGCACAGCTATATAGGGTGCCATCAAAGCTATTGCAAATGGCATAATATTATGTTTGGATTTTATTTCAATAAAGAAACTTTGCTTGGAAAGAAATTGTAGTGTTTATCCAGAGAAAGTCTTAGTTTATAGAGACACTGATGATTGTATTAGTTTATACATGTTTTTATTATCCTGTCAGAAGTCAATATTGAGCTCATAAACAGCCAAGTGAAATCATGTGTGGGTGTTATAAACCTTTAAACAGTTATAAGCCTTTATAAATAAATCATCATTGTGCATTAAAGCAGGTCTGTAGGTCAGGAGTTGTGTAACAGTTTGCTAGACCAGGAGGCAATTACTGAATACCCTGGGGTATTTTATGTTGCAAGTATATAGAGGGAAATCTCTGTTAGCCATCAATTTATATGTCTGGCAAATGTGTAGATCTCATTAACTTCATAATTATCTAATATTTCTTCTTTTATGAACCCTGTAGCCCTACTTTATTTTTATCTGGATATTCTTTACTACTTATATTATTGCAGGACATGTATTCATAAGAATTTCGAGACATCTCTTTCGAAAAACTTAAATTAGTGATATTAATTCCATTACCTTGCTGATAAAGGCTTGAAAAAATGTTTTTATTTCAATTTACACTGTTTTGCTTGCAAAGTAAATTGAGCAATCAATACCAAGTTTTCAGAAAGTTTGTGTCCATGTGCCTGCAACAGATGAAAGAAAGTAAGAAAAGACAGTGTTTGATCTAAACCTCTCTCCCTAAGTAGCTTTGGAAGATCAAGTTCATCTTTCACATTAAAATTTCGAATTGATACATCAAATTTTTCTTTCACATAAAAACGAAATCATGTAAGAAGTTGCTGACATGAACACTATTTACATTCACTACATGCTAATTAATGAGGACATAAATTACATGTAAGTAGGTTAAATGCTCATGTATCTTGTCATTGTGACCTCTTTATATAGTTAACATCTCTCTATGAAAGCCAAAGCAGACCATGCAGTCATGTAAATCAGTGTTTTATGTCAACCTTCAACCTTTAAGATACAACAATAGACAGTAATATATATATAGCCCTTAGTGTGAACCACACCTTCACACTTTTGTTGTACATGTAGGCCAATATATACATGTAGGTGGTCATTATGTATCTACATATCATTATACATGTAAAACAGCTGCTGATATTTATTGATGATAATTACCTCACTACCCCCTCCCACTATTGTGGTCAGTGATGTGCATTTTGTGATTATTATGCACAACATAATAATTACATTAATTAACCTGCAACAATTAAACTAGGACTGTATCAGTGATATGTTTATAATACTGTATATCCCATGTAGTATAATTTTCTATCTGACCAAGCTTGTCAACACCGAGACTCCACATTTCCACTCAAAAACAAAAAAAGGCTGAAGATTCCAGCCTCTGTCTACACCTAGACTATGCAACATTTTTTATCAAGCAGAGATTTTGCACCAGCTTTCAACCTGAGTAGCTGATCAGTGTGCATAATGTCCTAACTGTATTCTATTTTTCTTATAAGATAAAATATGTTGATAATTTTCTGATCTATGTCATTTGTATCTGAAGGTAAGTATCAATAATATAAATATGACATGTGGGACTTCAGTAACATGGGGAGGAACTGTGAACACGAGACTCGGTTGTGGAGGATATCATTTTACAGATTTAGGATGCTACTGTTACAGTATTCCTGGATAACGTTACAGCATTCGGAGGATAAAAATCACTGTCGGTGTTTTGTTTGCCAAAAAAATTGTAAATATTTATCTCTTTTTTTGCAAAAGTAAAAATTGTTTCTCTAGATCAATGGTATGTACGTCTGCTGAGACATGGTTTAACACGTGAAACACAGTATATTGATGTCTATCAAGCGTTTAATGACAAAATCCGGAATTTTGATGGAAAATTATCTAAAAGAAGTTGATTAAAATATGTTTCAACCATATTTTATGCTCATTTGCATCGATAAAGACCCTCTTTAGGCATGCAGTTATAATAGGAGGTAGAAAATCAATGTGGGTCTAATTTTACGTGGTTTTATAGAATGTTACAGTTGTGGGGTGCTGCTTTTGAATGTGTTACAGATTTAGGATGATACTTTTTGGAATACATTTTGACAATATACAATACCAGGATAGCAAATAAAATTTAGATATCATGAATTATGCGGGATTTTTTGTAAGATGTAACAAATATATTATACCAAGTGCATTTTTTCTAATTTCGAAATTCTAAATCTGATTCAACAGCTATATATAATAAAATGATATATAAACATTTTTAATGGAAAGCTAGTGTTCTATATCTAATGTATATGATACCATAATCACCAATTCGCATTGAATCGTCGTTTGCACTTTAATAAGCTTTCATAAATAGTACCTGTTTATGCTACATGTATTAAGCTAGCAAACGATGTGTCCTAGCTTCAGAAGAGTTTGGCAATGCGTGTCTTTATCAACGATTTCAATTACTAATAAGCTTGAAAGAAAATATCCTCTCAGAATCGGTAATAGTGAACTTAAGAAATTAATTGGCTTTTCTCACGACAACTCGCACATGTGCAATAAAACTTCATTTCAAATAACAAAAGATTCTTTTTTGTTAAACATGTATACGTGTTTACTGTTGCAATAACCATCGAATCATAGTCTGCTTTGCAGGCACGTAGCTGCCTACAAGCAGATATGCATCTGCGCAATGAAGATTTGGCAAGCATGCACAATCAAATAGGCTAATCTGAAGCATTGAATCTGTTTGGTCACAGTTAGGAGCCTAAATCATTTAACAGAGGATTTTATATGCAATACATAGCTAAAATGGATATTGTTTCAGGATTTTCATCTAAAGGTATATGCGTCTTTGTCTTTGTGTGTATGACGGTGGCAAGGGCTTTTCAAAACTGTGTGCCATTAGAAGGCAGGTCTCAGGACTGTAGGTATTGCGTAAATGCGAGCACGAGCACATTAAATTCGGGTTGTTCAAAAATTAGGAGTTTTCTTATAAACATAGTAACTCACTCTCTTTTTAGATTTGAACGAAAGTAATTAATCTATGTGAATATAAATAAATACACACTTAAAACATTTTTCGATTTCGCTCCGCGATATCTTTGGTGATTTATTTAGAGGTTATGGAAAAACATTTAACAACCGATGTATTTAGAGATTGTTCAAACGATCGGTCAATTTGCATGGAAAAGGGATGGGAGATTTGCTCTGCATAACTTGTATCATCAACTGTTCATCATATGTAATTCTTGACATATCACAACCGACATCTTCTCCCGTTAGGTGGACTTTCCTGTGTTTTTAAACGTCGTTACAGCAACGCCACTCTAATACATATCTGACTGCCTCAAATGACAAAATAAATGTTGTTTAGCAGTATTTACATCTAACAACAGAATCCTGAAGAAGGAAAAAGTATCATCCTAAATCTGTAACACATTCAAAAGCAGCATCCCACAACTGTAACATATCCGGCTAAACTGCAACATTCTATAAAACCACGAAATATTAGATCAACAGTAATTTTTCTACCTCGTTTTATAAGTCCATGCCTGAAGAGGGTTTTAATCAATGCAAATTAGCATGAAATACGGTGGGAATATCTTTTAATCAATTTCTTTTAGATATTTTTATTTCAAAATTTCATTTTTTTTCATAAAACGCTTGATTGACATCAATAAACTGCGTTTCGCAGGTTAAGCCATGTCTCAACAGACGTGCATATCACTGATCTAGAAACACAATTTTTATTTTTTGGAAAAAAGAGATAAATCTTTACCACATCTTTGGCAAACAAAATACCGACAGCTATTATTATCCTCCGAATGCTGTAATGTTATCCAGGAATACTGTAACAGAAGCATCCTAAATCTGTAACATGATATCCTCCACAACCGAGTCTCGTGTAACAGTTCCTCCCTTCCCCCCCCCCGTGAGTAAGAGCTTAAATCTCTACATACAAAATATGAAGTATCCCCTTAATGAACACACATGCAATGCTGTGGGTGGAGGTGGGGGTTGGGCGGAGGGAGTATTGCATTTTGCAGAAGGGGAGCATTAAATATTTTTGACCTCTAAGAATTTGTTTAGGGTTAATACAGTATGTTAGTTCTACAATTTTTTCTTAAAATTTGTGCCAGCTTTTTTTTTGTAAATGCTTTAATTGCTACAACATGTGTTTTTGAAGGCTTGTACAGTGAGTGTAGCTGTATGAAGCACATGGTATAAAACTAATGAGAAGTTTCAAATAAGATTTGGCATTAGGCGAGGTGAGGTAGGTCTGGTTCTGATGGTATTCATAGGCTGATGTTGCTATTTCTGGCTGTTACCAGACAGAACAGCAAAATGTTTTTGTCTGTAAGTCTACTACACTTAGCAGGTGGCAAAATTCTGATAAAGGTAGGAATATTTTCTACATTTTCCTGTTAGAACAGCTGCAAGTGAAGGGTTGAGTGGGTCACAATGATTCTATTTTTGTCACATTTTATTTTTGATGGTCAGTTTCTGGAAAAAGAAACTGTGGGGTGAACAGAAATCAGCATTAAGTTGTTCTTTAAGTAGATTGTGACAGTTTTTCATATGCCTCTTTGAATATGCTAATTCAATGTATTTATTTAATGGAAACAACTTTGAATACACGGCCAACATGTTTGTATCTAGCATCAGTAAGAAAAAGTGCAAAATGTATAAGAGTAGTATAAGTAATCTAAAACTGATAGGAACATATCAACTACATAAGGTGAAAATAATGCAAAATGTAGTTAAAATGAAAATCATGGCATTATATGACCTTAATAATTTGTAAGGTAAAAAGATGAAATCAAAGCAACATAAGATAAAAAGTAGTTAATAAATGATGATAAAAGCAACATACCGTAGATACCCATGTATAATGCGCAGTTTTTTGACCCTCGGGACCACCCCCGAATCGTGGGTGCGCATAATACACAGGTATAGACAATTTTCCAACTTCAAAACAAGTTTGTTACCGATGTTCGCCATTTTGGTAAAGGGAAACTACTCCCCGCGCTTACTGTCTCCGCTAAAATCTAAGATTGCCGTTACGTTCCGTAAAAGATCGAATTGTTTATTTTTCTTTCAAACAAAATTAATTTCATATAAATTTAAAAGTATTTTGACGAAAGAAATGTTTACAAATCACAAAAATTATAATACTAATTAAAGATCGAGAATTATCTTTAACCGAGATCAAACTGTGAACAACATAATTGACACGAGGTGACACGTTAATTGCCGGTAAGTACTGGCTTTATGATTGTGACAAAAAGACTATCACACCTTTTGTTATCAGTTTGAATTGAGAAGCTCATGTCATTTTGAAAGATACCATTCCGAAATATTGAATCAGCAGCTATTTATTTATTCAAAATAGTGAATTAAAAAAGGTAAAACAACAAATATAACAATAATTTACTGGTTTTATTTTCGAGAAAACAAAAATCGATAGTACCGTGAACCCGATGCTGCTCTCCGCCGCGGAGATAAAATTTATTACCGGTGTCGATGTAAACCCTACTTTCGTTTTCCATCCACCTCAAAATTGACCAAAATTTTTTTTTTTTTTTTTTTTTTTTTTTTTTTCCCAGGATTTTGGACTAAGATCGGGGGTGCGCATTATACACGGGTATCTACGGTAAGGTGAATATAAAACCGTACTGTAGTGTTACAACATTAGAAACTGAACATTATTTTTTAACAGTAAGCAGCCCTTTGTCTTTTAAAATGGATTGATCTTAGTGTACTTAATTGTTATAATAAGCCTTAATCGTGTAACAAGTTGTGGAAAAATGTCAAAGTCTTACAATAGACCTGGACAAGACTGACGTCAATTCAGGCTTCAGTGATCTCAGTTAATATGTAATTAATGTGGAGTCATGGATTACTTGCTGACTTATGGGCTGTCTGTTCAAGCCTTCAATAAAGCCTTAACCTTAATCTTTATGGTACTATATTTAGAACCAGTTGAGTTTTAAGTGTCTTTTTGGCTTGTGCGTGCTTTAACTGGCCTATTTTTAGAGCTCCAAGAGTTTTTTTAGGCATTTTTAAAAAGAGGAATATTTGTTGCCAGTATTGCAAAATGATGTGTAGATTACACAGTTGTTTCTCTTTCATATTCTTGTTAGTAAAAATTATACATTGAGGATATTTGTTTGTGCTGTTATTATAACTTGGTGATGACCCTTAGCGATTACATGGTCCCTTGACCTACTGACCTACTTTCTTGTTTTTCAAGATATTGCCATACAATTTGGACCATTTATACAGTTTTGAACACACATCTCAAAACTGAGTTTCAGTGACCTTGATTTTGGCTTACTGACCTATACTTTCTTCTTTTTAAGGTAAGCAATGAAATTTTGAGATCTTGCACAGTTTTGCACAACATTTTTTTGTGCATGATCTTTGTGTACAATTTTCTTCCTGTACAATATACAAATGCAATGTATCATATTTTCAATAACCCTGTTCCTCTGACAATAAGCTGCTGTCTTGTGGTATTCATCACATTTAGTGATAGGTCTTGTTTCTTTTACAGATAGACTGTATGATAATTTCTGTGAGGGATAGACTGTATGATAATTTCTGTAAGAGATAAGACTGTATGATAATTTTTGTACAATATTTTCTTCTAGGGATAGACTGTATGATAATTTCTGTAAGGGATAAATAATTGTATTATTATTTCTGTAAGGAATAGACTGTATGATAATTTCTGTGAGAGATGGACTGTATGATAATTTCTGTAAGGGACAGACTGTATGATGTTTTCTGTAAGGGATAGACTGTATGATAATTTCTATATGATAATTTCTGTGAGAGATAGACTGTATGATAATTTTTAGCTCGACTATTCGAAGAATAAGTAGAGCTATCCTACTCACCACGGCGTCGGCGTCACACCTTGGTTAAGTTTTTCGTACCAGTCCACATTTTGACAAAGTCTTTTGAGATAAAGCTTTGAAACTTTCAACACTTGTTTACCATCATCATGACCAGTTATAGGCAAGAGTACATAACTCCATCAGGGATTTTGGCTGAATTATGGTCCCTTTTGACTTAGAAATCATGGTTAAGTTTTTCGTACCAGTTCATATTTTGACAATGTCTTTTGAGATAAAGCTTTGAAACTTTCAACACTTGTTTACCATCATCATGACCAGTTATAGGCAAGAGTACATAACTCCATCAGGGATTTTGGCTGAATTATGGCCCCTTTCGACTTAGAAATCTTGGTTAAGTTTTTCGTACCAGTTTATATTTTTTGTAAAGTGTTTGACATATGGCTTTAAAACTTTTATCACCTGTTTAGTATAATAGTCTCTATCTGTAGGAAAGAGAAAATAACTCTGTCATCTATTTTGGCTGAATTATGGCCCTTTTTGGACTTTGAAATTAGTTCTGTTTTCATACAAGTCCATGTTTTGTCAAAACTATTTGACATATGGCTTTTAAACTTTGAACACTTGTTTATCATTATGATTTCCATCTGTAGGCAAGAGTACATAACTATTTTGACTGAATTATGGCCCTTTTTGAACTTTGAAATTGGCTCATATATTGCAACATTGTTTGTCTAATCTATTTATTTCTTTTGTCTGAATATCCATGGAAATATTTTGACCCCATTCTTCAATCAATTCTTCGAATAGTCGAGCGCGCTGTCATCAGACAGCTCTTGTTGTAAGGGATAGACTGTATGATAATTTCAGACTGTATGATAATTTTTATACAATAATTATGTCTCCCCTGTTTTTGCCCTATCCGTCCGTCCGTACGTCACACTTAATTTCCGAGCAATAACTGGAAAACCATTTGACTTAAAACCTTCAAACTTCATAGGTTGGTAGGGCTTATGGAGGAGACGACCCCTATTGTTTTTGGGGTCACACTGTCAAAGGTCAAGTTCACAGGGGCCTGAACATGGAAAACCATTTCCGATCAATAACTCGAAAATGACTTGACCCAGAATGTTGAAACTTAATAGGATGATTGGTCATGCAGAGTAGATGACCCCTATCGATTTTGGGGTCACTCTGTTAAAGGTCAAGGTCACAGGGGCCTGAACATCAAAAACCATTTCCAATCAATAACTCGAGAACCTCTCAACCCAGAATGTTGAAACTTCATAGGATGATTGTTCCTACAGAGTAAATGACCCCTACTTGTTTTTAGGGTCACTCCAGTAAAGGTCAAGGTCACAGGGGCCTGAACATTGATATACATTTCCGATCAATAACTTGAGAACCTCTTGACCCAGAATGTTGAAACTTCATAGGATAATTGAACATGCAGAGTAGATGACCCCTATCGATTTTGGGGTCACCCTGTTAAAGGTCAAGGTCACAGGAGCCTGAACATGGAAAACAATTTCTGATCTATAACTTGAGAACCACTTGACCCAGAATGTTGAAACTTCATAGGATGATTGAACATGCAGAGTAGATTACCCCTATTGATTTTTGGGTCAGTGTATTAAAGGTCAAGGTCACAGGGGCCTGGTCATGTAAAATCATTTCCGGAAAATAATTTGACCCACTTGACCTAGAATTTTGAAACTTAATAGGATGATTGGACATGCAGAGTAGATGACCCCTATTTATTCTGGGTCACTTGATCAAAGGTCAAGGTCACAGGAGCCTGAACAGTGACTTGAGAACCACTAGGCCAAGAGTGTTGAAACTTAGCGGGATGTCTGGACATGCCAAGTAGATGATCCCTATTGCAGCCAGCCAACCATCAGTGTCTCTTTGACTCTTGACCCCTATTGACTTCCTGCCTATAGGACTTTGCATTGGGGGAGACATGCGCTTTTTAGCTCACCTGAGCAATGCTCAGGTGAGTTTTTCTGATCGCTCGATGTCCGTCGTCCGTCGTCTGTCGTCTGTCGTCCGTCGTCTGTCAACATTTAGCTTGTGTATGCGATAGAGGCTGTATTTTTCAATTAATCTTCATGAATATTGGTCAGAATGATAACCTTGATGAAATCTAGGCCGAGTTCGAAAATGGGTCATCTCGGGTCAAAAACTAGGTCACTAGGTCAAATCAAAGAAAAACCTTGTGTATGCGATAGAGGCTGTATTTTTCAATTCTTCCTCATGAATATTGGTCAGAATGATAACCTTGATGAAATCTAGGCCGAGTTCGAAAATGGGTCATCTCAGGTCAAAAACTAGGTCACTAGGTCAAATCAAAGAAAAACCTTGTGTATGCGATAGAGGCTGTATTTTTCGATTGATCTTCATGAATTTTGGTCAGAATGATTGCCTTGATGAAATCTAGGCCGAGTTCCAAAATGGGTCATCTCAGGTCAAAATCTAGGTCACTAGGTCAAATCAAAGAAAAACCTTGTGTATGCGATAGAGGCGGTATTTTTCAATTGATCTCCATGAATTTTGGTCAGAATGATTACCTTGATGAAATCTAGGCCGAGTTGGAAAATGGGTCATCTGGGGTCAAAAACTAGGTCACTAGGTCATATCACGTAAAAACCTTGTGTATGTGATAGAGGCTGTATTTTTCAATTGATCTTTATGAATTTTGGTCAGAATGATTGCCTTGATGAAATTTAGACCAAGTTCGAAAATGGGTCATCTGGGGTCAAAAACTAGGTCACTAGGTCAAATCAAAGAAAAACCTTGTGTATGCAATAGAGGCTGTATTTTTCAACTGATCTTCATGAAATTTAGCCAGAATGATTATCTTGATAAAATCTAGGCTGATTTCGAAAATGGGTCATCTGGGGTCAAAAACTTAGTCACTAGCTCAAATCGAAGAAAAACATTGTGTATGCAATAGAGGCTGTATTTTTCAATTAATCTTCATGAATATTGGTCAGAATGATAACCTTGATGAAATCTAGGCCGAGTTCGAAAATGGGTCATCTCAGGTCAAAAACTAGGTCACTAGGTCAAATAAAAGAAAAACCTTGTGTATGCGATAGAGGCTGTATTTTTCAATTGATCTTCATGAATATTGGTCAGAATGATAGCCTTGATGAAATCTAAGACGAGTTCGAAAATGGGTCATCTCGGGTCAAAAACTAGGTCACTAGGTCAAATCAAAGAAAAACCTTGTGTATGCGATAGAGGCTGTATTTTTCAATTGATCTTCATGAATTTTGGTCAGAATGATTACCTTGATGAAATCTAGGCCGAGTTCGAAAATGGGTCATCTCAGGTCAAAAACTAGGTCACTAGGTCAAATCAAAGAAAAACCTTGTGTATGCGATAGAGGCTGTATTTTTCAATTGATCTTCATGAATTTTGGTCAGAATGATTGCCTTGATGAAATCTAGGCCGAGTTCCAAAATGGGTCATCTCGGGTCAAAAACTAGGTCACTAGGTCAAATCAAAGAAAAACCTTGTGTATGCGATAGAGGCGGTATTTTTCAGTTGATCTCCGTGAATTTTGGTCAGAATGATTACCTTGATGAAATCTAGGCCGAGTTCGAAAATGGGTCATCTGGGGTCAAAAACTAGGTCACTAGGTCATATCACGTAAAAACCTTGTGTATGTGATAGAGGCTGTATTTTTCAATTGATCTTTATGAATTTTGGTCAGAATGATTGCCTTGATGAAATTTAGACCAAGTTCGAAAATGGGTCATCTGGGGTCAAAAACTAGGTCACTAGGTCAAATCAAAGAAAAACCTTGTGTATGCAATAGAGGCTGTATTTTTCAACTGATCTTCATGAAATTTAGCCAGAATGATTACCTTGATAAAATCTAGGCTGATTTCGAAAATGGGTCATCTGGGGTCAAAAACTTAGTCACTAGCTCAAATCGAAGAAAAACATTGTGTATGCAATAGAGGATGTATTTTTCAATTGATCTTCATGAAATTTGGTCAGAGTGATTGCCTTGATGAAAACTAGGTCGGTTTTGAATATGGGTTATCTGAGGTCAAAAACTAGGTCACTAGGTCAAATTAAAGAAAAATCTTGTGTATGCGATAGAGACTGTTTTTTTCAGTTGATATTTATGAAATTTGGTCAGGTTGATTGCCTTAATGAAATCTAGGTCGAATTTGAATATGGGTCATCTGAGGTCAAAAACTAGGTCACTTGGTCAAATCAAAGAAAAAACTTGTGTATGTGATAGAGGCTGTATTTTTCAGTTGATCTTCATGAATTTTGGTCAGAATGATTGCCTTGATAAAATCTAGGTCGAGTTTGAACATGGGTCATCTAGGGTCAAAAACTAGGTCATATCTAAGAAAATGCTTGTTTTATCGCAAGAGACCAATTTTTTGGTCCAATCTTAATGAAAATTGGTCAGAATATTTGTTTCCATGAAATCACTAGGTCAAACATGTTTTACACTGTTATGGAGTGTTTCTTAGGTGAGCGACCTAGGGCCATCTTGGCCCTCTTGTTTACAAAAGCAATTTCTAGTTTCTTCTAGGGATAGACTGTATGATAATTTCTGTGAGGGATAGACTGCATAATAATTTCAGACTGTATGATAATTTTGGTTCAATAATTTCTTTGAGGGATAGACTGTATGATCATTTCTGTGAGGGAATTAGACTGTATGTTAATTATGTCCCCCACTGGGGGAGACATATTGTTTTTGCCCTGTCTGTCCGTCCTTCCGTCCGTCACACTTCATTTCCGATCAATAGAGAACATTTTGCCCTATGGTGGCAGGGCTTATAAAGTAGATCACCCCTATTGTTTTTGGGGCCACTACATCAAAGGTCAATGTCACAGGGACCTGAACATGGAAAACCATTTCCGATCAATAACTTGAGAACCACTTGACCCAGAATGTTGAAACTTCATAGGATGATTGGTCATGCAGAGTATATGTCCCTATTGATTTTGGGGTCACTCTGTTAAAGGTCAAGGTCACAGGGCCTGAACATGGAAAACCATATCCAATCAATAACTTGAGAACCACTTGACCCAGAATGTTGAAACTTCATAGGATGATTGATCATGCAGAATAGATGACCCCTATTGATTTTGGGGTCACTCTGTTAAAGGTCAAGGTCACAGGGGCCCGAACATGGAAAACCATTTCCAATCAATTACTTGAGAACTACTTGACCCTTGATGTTGAAATTTCATAGGATGATTGATCACGCAGAGTAGATGACCCCTATTGATTTTTGGGTCTCTCTGTTAAAGGTCAAGGTCACCGGGGCCTGAACATGGAAAACCAGTTCCCATCAATAACTTGAGTACTACTTGACCCAGAAGTTGAAACTTCATAGGATGATTGGACATGCAGAGGAGATGAATCCTATCAATTTTGGGGTCACTCCATCAAAGGTCAAGGTCACAGGTTCCCGAACATGGAAAACCATTTCCGATCAGTAACTTGAAAACCACCTGACCCAGAATGTTGAAACGTCATAGGATGACCGGTCATACAGAGTAAATGACCCCTATTGATTTTGGGGTCACTCTGTTAAAAGTCAAGTTCACAGGGGCCTGAACATGGAAAACCATTTCCGATCAAAAACTTGAGAACTGCTTGACCCAGAATGTTGAAACTTCATAGGATGATTGGACATGCAGAGCAGATGACTCTTATTGATTTTGGGGTCACTCTGTTAAAGGTCAGGGTCACAGGGGCACAAACATGGAAAACCATTTCTGGTCAGTAACTTGAGAACCACCTGACCTAGAATGTTAAAATTAAATAGGATGACCGGACATGCAGAGTAGATGACCCCTATTGATTTTGGGGTCACTCTTTAAAGGTCAAGGTCACAGGGGCACAAACATTGAAAACCATTTCCAGTCAGTAACTTGAGAACCACCTGACCTAGAATGTTAAAATTAAATAGGATGATTGGACATGCAGAGTAGATGACCCCTATTGATTTTGGGGTCACTCTATTAAAGGTCAAGGTCGCAGCGGACAGAACATGGAAATCCATTTCCTATCAATAACTTGAGAACCATTTGACCTAGAATCTTCAAACTTCATAGGGTGATAGGACTTACAGAGTAAATGATCTGTAATATTTTTGGGGTCACTCCATGAAAGGTCAAGGTCACAGGGGGCTGAACATCGAAAACGCTTTCCAATCAGTAACTTGAGAACCACTTGACCAAGAATGTTGAAACTTAATAGGATGACCCCTACTGATTTTGGGGTAACTCAGTTAAAGGTCAAGGTCACAGGGGCTGAACATAGAAAACGGTTTCCCATTCATAACTTGAGAACCATTAGGCCCAGAATGTGGAAACTTAGTGGGATGATTGGACATGCCAAGTAGATGATCCCTATTGTAGCCAACCATCTGTGTCTCTTTGACTTCCGCTCCTGTTCCCTGTTGACTTCTTGCTTATACGACTGTGCATTGGGGGAGACATGCGCTTTTCTACAAGAACATCTTCTAGTTTCTTCTAGCTGTGGACTGTTTAATAATACAGTTTTGACCCTCCTTTAAGCAGTGACCTAGTCTGGCTAGCGACTAGATAATCTTTTTTTTAGGAAAAATAATTCTGTTATATATTCTGACTTCATCAGTCTTGGCTCTGATTATCTAGCGTGTGTTTTGAGAAGAAAAGAGACATAATTATACAGAATTTGAATAGCCTCAAGAGTTATCTCCTGTGATCAAAACACAGGGTCTGAACACAGACTAGTTCTAGTAGTAGTGACCCTATAATGACATTGGTGGCATACAAAGTCATATAGCTCCTGTAAGCTTTAGTTTTCAGCCTAGGAATGTCTAAAGAATATACAAGAATACACAACACCACTGAAATGGCTGGTTATCATTATGGGTCCATTTCTCACAAAGTGTTAAAAATATACCCCAAAACAGGTATAAAGGTGCAGCCTGATAGGCAATACCACAATTAGAACAGTGGAAAAAAAGGCGTTTTGTACACAGTTGAACAATGTAACAAAGACAGAAACAGTTCTTCTGTTATAAAGGGTTTAACTTAGGTAAGTGACAGAATAATACTGATGTCATTTCTACTGTTTTCTAGGTTTACTTGCTTGCACAAAATGCAGTAACATACATATGGTATAACTAGTTGTTAAATAACTATAAAATATATGTATGCCCTTTATTTGCAGTAAATTACCTCATCTTTTGAAGTGGTTGTTACTTATGAATATAAATATTTCAAGGTGCTGTCTATAAATATCTTTACAAATTACATATATGTGTGTGACACTTTCAAGAAAAGAACCATCGAAGCTTGAGCTAGTATAATGTAAAAATTGAAAACCACAAATTTCAGCTGATTTTATTGATGTTTCAAAGGGAAATGTTTGTATAGGTTTTAGATATGAGAGATTGTAACATGCCCATCACTTTTTTATACCCCTTACTAGAATGACTTGATACTAATGCAGATGTAACCTGTGACCATTCCTCATCTTCAGACATCACCTGACCTCAGTTTGACCTTGACCTTGACCTCATTTTGGAATTAAGTTGCTTTATATGGGCCATCTTTTGGTTAACCAAATGGGACCGTTTCGTCTAGCATCAATACCGCTTACAAGAATGAATTGATACTAATACAGATGTAACCTGTGACCATTCCTCATCTTCAAACATCACCTGACCTCAGTTTGACCTTGACCTCATTTTGACCTTGACCTCATTTTGGACTTAGGTTGCTTTATATGGGCCATCTCTTGGTTAACCAAATGGGACTGTTTCGTCTAGCATTAATAGTGCTTACAAGAACCACTTGACACAAAACCTTCAAACTTGATAGCATTATTGGGCTTATGAAGTAGATGATTATTACTATTTTGGGGGTCAATAAGTCAAAGGTCAAGGTCACAGGGACTTGAACATACAAAACTATTTCTACATGTTAACTTGAGAATCACTTGACCCAGAACCTTCAAACTTGATAGCATGATTTGGCTTAATGAAGTAGAGCTTATATCATATTTGTTAAAAATTTGTGCTAACAACTCTATATATAATCATATGAAATTCATTAGAAATACAAAATTGTTATTACCTCCCTTTGCCAGTCTTGGTTGTGCAACCAAGATAGATTGGAAATAAAGCACTCAAAATAAAACAATTGCCTTTTGATGAAGATTGTTGTGATATCCTGATATCTGTTAAATGCAAACACATAGTTAGAAGTAAGAAATACACAGCTTCATTTTAAAGGATGATAATTACAAAATTTCATAAAAGTCAATAAAACATAATTATATTAATTTTGCAATAGGGATCTAACACTATGTTTTGGGTCAGTTTGTTCCTGAAATAAATTGAACTAAATATACTAAAGCGAAAAATGCCTTGAAATGTTATCAGATCTTATGGAAAGAAATTGTTTTAAATTTATTTTTCCGAGTGCTTCACTTAATGAAATACCACGATGTACTTCAGAAATGCATATTTTACAATTTGAGAAGTGCAACCAAATTGACCTTTTTGTAAGACAGCTTGCACGTCTAAAAGATACATTAACCCCCATTAGCTGACCAGTTCAATACATGGACATATTAGACCCTGTTGTCGACCTTTGTACAATGTGAAATAATAAGTTCTTTAAATATTTACTCTTTGTCATATATGTAAGTAATCCTTGGTCAAATATTGGTTACACCAGTCAAGTCCAGTTTTTGGACATTTTAAATTCTATATAATTATGTCAAACTATATATACATGTCCAGGTCACCTTGGATTAATCAAAGATTTGCATTAGATTCAAAGATATACATGCATTAGCAAGAGTATGCTAGTACATGCTATAATGTTATTGAATGGCTTGCCGGTGAATAGTCAAAACTATTGCCTCGGGTTGGAGCCATTCAGTAAGTGTTTTATTGCATGACATTAGAATATTTTTTCACAGTTCATTTCTTTCACTTTAGTCCTGCAAAATTTAGTCTTGAACTTAAATAAACTGGCCAATAGGTATGAAACTGCAGTTTATATATGGAGTCAGGTAATAATTCCTGTTATTATACCTCACATAAATGACCAATGCAAATTTCCCATTAGTTTAACTTAAATAATATATCATATTCCCCAGTGATTTTATATCACATGCGCAAAATCGTTATTTTCAATTTCTGTGCAGGTGATATGATCCATAATTACATATCACATGCGCAACAGTGTTATTTTATTTTTCTGCGCATGTGATATTATTGCTTCATATCACCCGTTGAGAGATTGATACTTTCGCATTGATTATTTTCTTTTTTATGCTACGTGCAAAATATTTCGAAAACAATTTTTCATCAGATATTGAATCGAAACTACAACAATAACTTTGGAAATGATCTAACTAAGAAAATGAGTACTCACACTTATATGTTTCATTTAGAAAAAAGAAAGTTATCGCCGTTTTTCGAATGCTACTGTTTGACTCAATGTTGAAATATTAGAATAAATATAGGGGTCAGCGATATGTAAACGTCTCAACTAAATCTATCAAAAAAGTCTTATTACAGCAAAGTCGCCACAAATTATGAGTGCTAACAAGTAAAGACTCTTTAATTCTGTCTTCATTATTTGGTTAGTAATTACTTTTTAATGTTAAATAAACTACTATGTTGATTTTCCAGTAAATGCTTTGACCCTTATAAGCTTTCGGTATAATAAAATAAATATTGCATTCCTGAGAGGGTGATATGAAAAATGTTCACCCCTCGAAATATGAATATAGACCTTGGCTGGCGCCTCAGTCAATATTCATATATCTCGCGGTGAACATTTTTCATATCACCCTCTCAGAAATGCAATATTTATATAATATATAAGACAGAAAAATTTGAACTATAATTGACATTTGAAAGATGCAGTATTATATATGAAGAATTTCATTATTGATGGTTGATTTAAAAAAATAAAAGTTAAATATTGTATATGCATGAACATTGGATTCCTTGTACAACCGTTTGATCAGAGACCACCAGTTCAAAAAAGTTCAGGGAACTTACTGGGAATTAGGTAATGTTTGTCCATTCTGATTGGTATTAAATTTCTGGAGAAATTATTCTGCATGAGCATGTGTATTTGATATTTTGGCAGAAGTTATTTTACAGTATTGATATTATATATTTTAGGATCTTGGAATAAAAGATGATTTTCACCAGAAAGCCATCTTGGTATGTGTGGATGAACTGTGTGGCAGAAATCCTGATGAGGTATCATTTAATTTTTACTTGAGGACTTCTAACTAAAAGTATATTACATGAATATTACATTCTAATAAAAATGATATAGAAAATGACCACCCTAAGAAATACAAAATAGTGAGCTTTTAGGATTAATGAATGTCCATTGTCCACAATTTCTTTAAGGAACATCTCCTCCTAAACCACAAAGCTGATTTCAACCAAACTTCATGGGAATGTCCCTTGGATGGTCCCCTTTCAGGTTTGTTCTAATCTAACGTCATCAATGCATAATTCTGGTTGCCATGGCAATCGAAGGAATAAATTTAAAAGTCTTCTTAGAAACTGCTGACCCTATTGAGAAATAATTTCACAGAAATGTTCCTTATTTCCTTCCTGACATTCTAACAAATTCTTTCAAATCATTCTGTTTCATTTAAAATCATGGCCATGAGGTGGCATATTGACTCTGTGGAAAACTTGGAAATCGTCTCAGAAACTCCTTGCCCAACTTCAGAATTACTCATACTCCTGCTGACCTGTTCCTTAACTGACTGCTGTACCATATTTCCTCTATTAAAAACATGGCCGCCAGGGGGCAGGGCTAGTTTTCACTATATAGCTATATGGGTGACTTTGGTGACCCACTACCGAATTCCTTTAAATCGTTCTGTTTCCTGTAAGAACATGGCATGCCAAGATGCAAGGTTAGTTTTCCCCATATGGCTATAATGTATAACTGTAAAAATCTTCTCCTCTGAAATTGCTGGCGTGATTGTAAAATAATTTTACACGTAATTATATTTCTTAGGTTGCCCTCTTCCAGATTCCTTCAAGCTCCAACCCACATTACCCCCATTGTCACTTCACAGCTGGCCCCCACAATTTTGCTGTTTACTTTTAGTTTCTTACGTTTCTTGATATTGTATCTTAGTATTATTAAAATACCATCATCAGCATTATTCCCCTCACTGCTCCCTCCTCCTTCCCTCCCCCAACTCCCCCACACAAATTTTTGTGTGTGTATTATGTGTCATCATTCACCTCCTTCCCCCTGGCCTACCCTCATACAAACACATTGTCATTTGCAAGTTGTACTTATTATGCCCCCGAAGGGAGGCATATTAGTTTTCAACTATCCGTCCATTACTTCACTCATTCGTTAGTTCGTCACGTTAACTTTTTGCATGAAGGCACTTTACTCGCGAACCACTGCACCCAGGACCTTCAGACTTCACATGCTGATATTACTTATTGAGTACATGACCCCTATTGACTTTGGGGTCACCAGGTCAAAGGTCAAGGCGCTGCAGGGGCATTTGTCACCATTAGTGACAGTTCTTGTTTTTATGCCCCCGAAGGGAGGCATATAGTTTTTGAACCGTCTGTCAGTCTGTCGGTCTGTCCGCAATTTTCGTGTCCGGTCCATATCTTTGTCATCGATGGATTGATTTTCAAATAACTTGGCATGAATGTGTACCACAGTAAGACGACGTGTCGCGCGAAAGACCCAGGTCCGTAGCTCAAAGGTCAAGGTCACACTTAGACTTTAAAGGTCATTTTTCATGATAGTTGGGCGTGTCCGGTCCATATCTTTGTCATCCATGGATGGATTTTCAAATAACTTGGCATGAATGTGTACCACAGTAAGACGACGTGTCGCGTGCAAGACCCAGGTCCGTAGCTCAAAGGTCAAGGTCACACTTAGACGTTAAAGGTCATTTTTCATGATAGTGCATTCGTGTCCGGTCCATATCTTTGTCATCCATGGATGGATTTTCAAATAACTTGGCATAAATGTGTACCACAGTAAGACGATGTGTCGTGCGCAAGACCCAGGTCCGTAGCTCAAAGGTCAAGGTCACACTTAGACGTTAAAGGTCATATTTCAACATAGTGCATTGATGGGCGTGTCCGGTCCATATCTTTGTCATTCATGCTTGGATTTTAAAAATATTGGGCATGGATGTGTACCACAGTAAGACAACGTGTCGCGCGCAAGACCCAGGTCCGTAGGTCAAAGGTCCTAAACTCTAACATTGGCCATAACTATTCATTCAGAGTGCCATCGGGGGCATGTGTCATCCTATGGAGACAGCTCTTGTTATTATTATTATTATACCAGATTTATATAGCGCCCTTTTCATGATGAACACGTTCAAAGGCGCTTTACATATAGCAATCACAGCCACACAGGGCACGGAATTTATCCTGTACTAGTACAGACACAGAGCGATCTGACTAGAGCGACAGAGTGATAAAGCCCCCAGAACAGATAGAGAGAAATCATTTTTAGCTTGACTGTACAAAATATATGGAGAGCTATCCTACTCACCCCGGCGTCGGCGTCCTCCGCGTCCCCGCCTTTTTAGCTCTCCTGAGCACAAAGTGCTCAGAGGTGAGCTTTAGTGATCGCTCTGTGTCCGGCGTTGTCCGTCGTCAGTCGTCCATCCGGCGTCAACAATTAATGAAACTTGGTCAGAATGTTACCCTCAATAAAATCTTGGACGAGTTTGATATTGGGTCATCTGGGGTCGAAAACTAGGTCACCAGGTCAAATCAAAGGAAAAGCTTGTTAACACTGTAGAGGCCAGATTTATTACATTATCTTCATGAAACTTGGTCAGAATGTTAATCTTGATGATCTCAAGGTCCAGTTTGAATCTGGGTCATGTTGGGTCAAAAACTAGGTCACCAGGTCAGATCAGAGGAAAATCTAGTTTACACTGTAGAGGCCACATTTATGACTGTATCATCATGAAACTTGGTGAGAATGTTAATCTTGATGATCTATAAGTCAAGTTTAAATCTGGGTCAGGTGGGTTCAAAAACTAGGTCACTAGGTCAAATCAAAGGAAAAGCTTGTTAACACTGTAGAGGCCACATTGATGACTGTATCTTCACGAAACTTAGTCAGAATGTTAATCTTGGTGATCTTTGGGTCAAGTTCGAATCTGGGTCATGTCTTATCAAAAACTAGGTCACTGGGTCAAATCAAAGGAAAAGCTAGTTAACACTTTAGAGGCCACATTTTTGACCATATCTTAATGAAACTTGGTCAGAATGTTAATCTTGATAATCTTTAGGTCAGTAGGTCAGGTGAGCGATACAGGACCTTTATGGCCCTCTTGTTTTACACTTTCTCTTTTTTCTCCTTATCTCTGTAATTACTTGATGGATTCGCTTTAAGCTTAAAATAGTTATTCCTCATCATCACCCACATCATATGGCACAAGGACCATAACTCTCACACCAATATTTCATGAATTATCCCCGCTTTTTACTTAGAATTTCAGGTTAAAGTTTTAATGCATTTCACTCTATCTCCCTTATTCCTAAATGGATTTGATTCAAATTGAAAGTAGTTGTTCCACATCATCTCCCACATCATATGACACAAGGCCCATAACTCTGGTACCAATATTTCATGAATTATGCCCCATTTTTACTTAGAATTTCATGTTAAAGTTTTGATACACTTTCACTCTATCTCAGTTATTACTAAATGGATTTGATTCAAACTTGAAATATTGTTCCACCTTATCACCCACATCATATGATCCAGGTGCATAACTCTGGTACCAATTTTTCATGAATTATGCCCTCTTTTACTTAGATTTTAAGGTTAATTCTAATGCATTTTCACTATATCTCAGTTATTACGAAATAGATTTGATTCAAACTTAAAGTAGTTTTCTACATAACCGCCCACATCATATGACACAAGGTGCATAACTCTTCCTCCAATATTTTATGAATTATGCCCCCTTTTTGCTTAGAATTATAGTTATATAATGTTTTGATACACTTTATCTTTACCTCTCTTATTACTTAATATTCTTTACACAGACTCAAGCTATTGTGCAATATCTTCAGCCACCACTGGAGTCATTAAACACTCAACTCCAGTTTCCTCAGATGTGCCCAGTTTCACTATCCAGCATTGAAATAGTCAAGGGGGCTGTCTCCTGTGACAGCTTTTGTTTAGATACAGGCCTGTCCGGCTAACTTACCATAGCTCTTTGCGAATTGACAATCTGGTTCTTTAACGTGCCCGGTGTATAGCACCGATACCCATGAAGCCGTCTTTCCTAGAAAGAACCAGTACAGGCTTCTTAGTTAGGTGGGAGACACTCGAGAGCATCTCAGAAATTTCCAGTGCCTGGACTGGAATTCAAACCCTGGACCTGACAGTCCCCTGGATTGACAGTCAAGCGTGTTACCACTAGACCACAGGCCCACTTTTTTATTAGCTCACCTGAGCACAAAGTGCTCAAAGGTGAGCTTTTGTGATCGCCCAGTGTCCGTCGTCCGTCGTCGTCCGTCATCAACAATTTGACTGTTAACACTCTAGAGGTCACATTTTTGACCCAATCTTTATGAAACTTGGTCAGAATGTTACCCGCAATAAAATCTTGAACGAGTTCGATATTGGGTCATCTGGGGTCAAAAACTAGGTCACCAGGTCAAATCAAAGGAAAAACTTGTTAACACTCTAGAGGTCACAATTTTGGCCCAGTCTTGATGAAACTTGGTCAGAATGTTACCCTCAATAAAATCTTGGACGGGTTAATTATTAGGTCATCTGGGTCAAAAACTAGGTCACCAGGTCAAATCAAAGGAAAAGCTTGTTAACACTCTAGAGGTCACAATTTTGGCCCAGTCTTAATGAAACTTAGTCAAAATGTTACACTAAATAAAATCTTGGGACGAGTTCGATATTGGGTCATCTGGGATCAAAAACTAGGTCCAGGTCAAATCAAAGGAAAAGCTTGTTAACACTGTAGAGGTCGCATTTATGACTGTATCTTCATGAAACTTGGTCAGAATGTTAATATTGATGATGTTAAGATCCAGCTTAAATCTGGGTCATGTAGGATCAAAAACTAGGTCACTAGGTCAAATCAAAGGAAAAGCTAGTTTACACTGTAGAGGCCACATTTATGACCATATCTTAATGAATCTTGGTCAAAATGTTAATCTTGATGATCTATAGCTCAAGTTCAAATCTGGATTAGGTGGGGTCAGAAACTAAGTCACAAGGTCAAATCAAAGGAAAAGCTTGTTACCTCTCTAGAGGCCAGATTTATGACTGTATCTTCATGAAACTTAGTCAGAATGTTAAACTTGAAGATCTTTAGGACGTGTACGAATCTGGGTCATGTTGGGTCAAAAACTATGTCACCGGGTCAAATCAAAGGAAAAGCTAGTTAACACTTTAGAGGCCACATTTATGATCATATCTTAATGAAACTTGGTCAGAATGTTAATCTTGATGATCTTTAGGTCAAGTTTAAATCTGGGTCAGGTGGGGTCAAAAACTAGGTCACTAGGTCAAATCAAACGAAAAGCTTGTTAACACTCTAGAGGCCACATTTATGTCTGTATCTTCATGAAACTTAGTCAGAATGTTAAACTTGATGATCTTTAGGTCAAGTTCGAATGTGGGTCAGGTCAAAAACTAGGTCACGGTGTCAAATCAAAGGAATAGCTAGTTAACACTTTAGAGGCCACATTTATGACCATATCTTAATGAAACTTGGTCAGAATGTTAATCTTGATGATTTTTAGGTCAATAGGTCAGGTGAGCGATACAGGGCCTTCATGGCCCTCTTGTTTAGTGGAAACTTTAAAAATCTTCTTGTCAGAAAACAATGGCCTTATGTTATTTCAAAGTAATTCCACAGATGTCATTCTTGCATGACCCTCTACTAAAACTTTTTAAGCCAGCTGTAAAACTCAGGTGAGCAATCATGACCGTCTTGTTGTATGTAACATATGCTTGAGTAATATATAAAATTGAACAGAAACTGATCAATAAGCCAAATGTACTTGTACCCTATAAAAGAGTGTTTTATGGTTCACTATAGCTGTATCTTGTTATCTGTATGAGTTAGGCCAATATCAGGTCAGTAACTATGTACTTCATAAAAGTGCATACTGTGAAATCATTTAATTTCGTGGGCATGAAATTTCATGGTTTTGGTCAAAACGGCAATTTCGTGGGGATATGAATTTGTGGATTTCAACTTTTGAACATAAAATGAATGGGAATTTTACTTGTTCATTGGGATTAAATTTCGTGGATTGGCTTAACCACGAAATCCACAAAAATTAGTCCGCCACGAATATTAATGATTTCACTGTAGTATGAAAACTTTGGTCTGTATGTAAAAAATGATTGTGAAGAAGAAGCTGAATAGTGTGGTAAAGAAAAGGGTGGTAGTTGAAGAGTCAGATGAAAAATAAAGTGGTAGTTGAAATGGGGATGAAAAAGACGGGGGTAAATGAAGAGGAGGTAGTTGAATAGCAGGTTGAAGAAGAGAGTGGTAGTTGAAGATTAGGAAGAAGAGGGGGGTAGTTAGCAGTTAAAATAATAATCAATACTTCAGCAAAGGTGATGCCACTGTAAATACTGTAGCCACTGACCCAGTTTGCATGGTTGTTTAGTGTCCAGCACATATTCAAAATCTTTTAAATTTCAATTAAATGAAATCTGATTCCTTTTAGCTCTACTGTAAGAAGTGTATGAGTTATCCTACTTGACACTTTGTCAACATCCACACCTATGTAAAGTTTTGATGTGCTTTCTTTTATCTCTGTTATTATTTGATGGGTTTGCTTTGATTCCTCATTGTCACCGACATTATAGGACACACGGTCAATAACATGGCTATAGAAACAAGCACCACAAAAAAAGTTAAAATCTACCCATGCTGGTTGATATGTCAATCTAGTGATAGCTCAAGTTTCCTCAGATATGCCCTATTTACTACTCAGCACCAAATTAGTCCAGCAAAATGTCTCCTCTGACAGCTCTTGTTCTTTAATATTGTGTCAAAGGGATTTAAAATTGGTTGCAATCATTTCATGCATGATAGACAATCTATTGTGTGACCACAGATGGATAAAATTTGACCCACATCTATAAAATGACAAAACCAGCAAAAATTTTCATCTGATAAAATGTGGACTGAAAGATATATTATCTGTTGTCTGAGGTCAGGGTCTATTAAACATTGTCAAGTTTTATGTCTGTACTGCTGCCTCAGTAACCCAGTTGTAGAGCACCTGCTTTGAGTGTGAGAGGTTTGGGTATTCATACCATAGACCTGAAAATTGTACTACAAGCTTCATCACTTGACGCTCAGCATTAGAGGATAGTTCTAGAACAAGTCAGCCCGTTGTCAGTAAATTGGGACAGAGTGGGTACCAATTGTCACATGTCTTTGGCGAGGCAGCACTATAAAGTTGGGCATTGTTCACACTGCTACAAGACCTTCATCTGTATGACTGAAGTTTTACCGAAACACACATACACACATAAGGTATCATCAAAGTTTGTGTTGCATATATCTTAAAAAATATTTGACCTAGAGTCATGAAACGATGTAGGAAGGTTATTCAGCATGTGAATTTGTGCTCTCTGCAAGACCAGAGTTACGGCCCTTGACTTAGTGAAAAATGTGCATTTAGAGCATAAAAGCTTGTGTCACATGTATTTCAAAAAGTCATAAAACGTTAGAGAATTGTTATAGCATTTGTTTTTTACCTGGTGTTCTATTTGGGATTTTACTCAGGCAGACCAGAGTTATGGTCCTTGACTTAAAAAATATACACATGAAGTGCTTAAACATGTAAAAGTTTATGTTGCAGTTACTTAAAAAATATTTCACCTAAACCAATGTAGAGTGACAGAAAGGGTAGCAGTCTGTCCTAGGCACAAACATCTAGTATTGTTTAATTTAGTAAACTTCCACAGTTGTACACCATGTGAAAGTTGTGAATTTTACTTTGCAAATTTGTTTTACAAATTACTGACAACTTTCACACTAAATCAGATATGGAGGCTGCAAACTTCGCATAGTAATTCAAAATTTGAATGGAGACACTTCAAGGAAATATTTTATTGACTTTTAAAATGTAATTTATCCATAATTGAATTATAAAAGGATCATAATAATAAGCCACTGGGCATGACTTGAAATCCTATAAATGTATAATTTGTTGTGTGCCAACGGGAATAGCACAAGCAAGCTGAAAAATTTATAATTAATGTTTTTTGCCTTAAGCTTTATTAAAATTAACTGGGTTGCATTTAGGAGTAATATTATGTGCTGTGTTACATAATGTGGTGTAGATTTATAGAAATTAGGTCATCATTTATGTGATCACAAAGGCAGATGCAGATTTTGCAGTTTTTCAGCTCGTTTGAGCTGTATGGTGAGGTTTTAATCTCATTGAATGCCCTTTTCCATGGTCAACACATAAACTTAAAACCACCAACCCACTAACAACACCAAACTTGACAGGCTCATTGTTTGCATGTTCCTCCATCAGATTCCTTCAAATCTCAGTCATTCATGCAGAATTCTGGTTGCCATAAACTTCAAAAAATTTAAAAGTGTTGGCCAGATTCTAAGACTACCAGATTCTTTCAAGTTAACTTGATTTTTGTAAAATCATGTCCACCAGGATTACTTTTCTCTACAGCTCCATGGCTATATGGAAAACTCCGCATATTTCCTGAAAGAGCTGGCCCAAATTTTACATAATTTCACTAAAATGTTCCTTGGACGACACTACCAAATTTTTAAAATCAATCTTGATTTGTTAATAAACATGGCCACAAAGGGGCCAGACAGGATTTGCTTCTATTGCTGTAGTGTCAACTTATAACAGTGCATCAAAGTTTTAACCTGAAATTCTTAAGACAAAAAGGAGTGCATAATTCATGAAATATTAGTGTGAGAGAACAAACTATGAAGTAAAAGAACATCATAAATTTATCCAAGGTGCGGATGTCGAGGCCTACACAGATGCAGATGCTAGGGCAAGTAAGATAACTCTACATTTATTTTGTCTAGTCGAGCCAAAAATCTTCTCTTTAGAAACTGCTGGCATCATTTTGAAATTTGAAATGTGTGGCTGTCTGCCAAGATAAATGTGGCCGTCAGAGTTAAAAATAGAAAACTTTAATATCTTCTTTAACCTCTGGTCCATTTTTAGCTCGACTATTCAAAGAATAGTCAAGCTATTCTACTCACCCTGGCGTCAGCGTTGGTGTCGGCGTCGGCGTCAGCCCTTTGTTAAGTTTTTGCATGCATTACATACAGCTATCATTCCATGGCATAGATCTATAGCTTTGAAACTTATTTTTAGCTTCAAAGAATAGTCTAGCTATTCTACTCACCCTGGCGTTGGCGTCGGTGTCACACTTTGGTTAAGTTTTTGCATACAAGTACATACAGCTGTCATTTAAAGGCATATAGCTTTGAAACTTATTTTTTCTTTTTCTAGGTTAATTACCAAACTCACTGGGTCAAGTTCCATAACTCTGACATGTATTTTGAGCAAATTATACCCCCTTTTGGACTTAGAAAATTTTGGTTAAAGTTTTACATGCAAGTTACTATCTCCAAAACTAATGCAAATATTGAATGGAAACTTCACATGTGTCTTCAGGGTTATAAAACTAGTTGAAAGCAGCAAGTCCCATAACTCTGATATTCATTTTGGCCAAATTATGCCCCTTTTTGGACTTGGAAAATTCTGGTTAAAGTTTTGCGTGCAAGTACATACAGCTAGTACTAAAAGGCATATAGATATGAAACTTATTTTTCTTTTTCTAGGTCAATTACCAACCTCACTGGGTCAAGTTCCATAACTCTGACATGTATTTTGAGCAAACTATGTCCCCTTTTGAACTTAGAAAATTTTGGTTAAAGTTTTACGTGCAAGTTACTATCTCCAAAACTAATGCAAATATTGAATGGAAACTTCACGTGTGTCTTCAGGTTATAAAACTAGTTGATAGCAGAAAGTCCCATAACTCTGATATTCATTTTGGCCAAATTATGCCCCTTTTTGGACTTCTGTTAAAAAATATTGAATGGAAACTTCATGTGTGTCTTCGGGGTAATAAAACTAGTTGATAGCAGAAAGTCCTATAACTCTGATATTCATTTTGGCCAAATTATGCCCCTTTTTGGAATTCTAGTTAAAGCTTTGCGTGCAAGTACATACAGCTAGTACTAAAAGGCATATAGATTTGAAACTTATTTTTAGCTCACGTGAGCACAAAGTGCTCAAATGTGAGCATTAGTGATCGCCCTGTGTCCGTCGTCGTCGTCGTCCGTCTGTCGTCAGTCGTCAACAATTTGACTGTTAACACTCTAGAGGACACAATTTTGGCCCAAACTTAATGAAACTTGGTCAAAATGTTACCCTCAATAAAGTCTTGGACGAGTTCGATATTGGGTCATCCGGGGTCAAAAACTAGGTCACAAGGTAAAATCAAAGGAAAAGCATATTAACACGGTAGAGGCCAGATTTATGACTATATCTTCATGAAACTTGGTCAGAATGATAATCTTGATGACCTCAAGGTCCAGTTTGAATGTCACCAGATCAAATCAGAGGAAAAGCTAGTTTACACTGTAGAGGCCACATTTATGACAATACCTTAATGAAACTTGGTCAGAATGTTAATCTTGATGATCTATAAGTCAAGTTCAGATCAGGGTCAGGTGGGGTCAAAAACTAGGTCACTAGGTCAAATCAAAGGAAAAGCTTGTTAACACTCTAGAGGCCACCTTTATGACTGTATCTTCACAAAACTTAGTCAGAATGTTAGTCTTGGTGATCTTTAGGTCAAGTTCGAATCTGGGTCATGTCTGATCAAAAACTAGGTCACTAGGTCAAATTGAAGGAAAAGCTATTTAACACTTTAGAGGCCACATTTATGACCATATCTTAATGAAACTTGGTCAGAATGTTAATCTTGATGGTCTTTAGGTCAGTAGGTCAGGTGAGCGATACAGGGCCTTCATGACCCTCTTGTTTCTTTTTCTAGGTTAATTACCAACCTCACTGGGTCAAGTCCCATAACTCTGACATGTATTTTGAGCAAATTATGCCCCCTTTTGGACTTAGAAAATTCTGGTTAAGTTTTACATGCAAGTTACTATCTCCAAAACTAATACAGTCATTGAATTGAAACTTCACATGTGCCTTTGGGGTTATAAAACTAGTTGATAGCAGCAAGTCCCATAACTCTGATATGCATTTTGGTCAAATCATGTCCCCTCTTGAACTTAAAACTCTTTTGATATTTAACCTTTTTGGGTAATATTTTCCTGCTTCTGGGACAGTATTACGAATAGTCGAGCTTGGCTGTCTTACGGACAGCTCTTGTTAAAATGTGTCTTGAGGGACGCTCCGCAAATTTTATTCAATTTTTTATTATTCGTCAAAAAGTATGGCTGCCAGGGAGCTGGCAGGTTTTCCCTATATAGCTATAGTGAAAACTTTGAGAAAACTTCTTGTGAGAAACTGCTGGTTTATTTTAGAATATTTTCACACAAATGCTCTTTTGTTGACCCAGAAAGTGTACCAGATTATGTGGGGTCATTCTGCATTAATTGTTAAAAAAACATCGCCAGAACTAGGTAGTACCATGATTTCATATGAATTTCATTGAGATGTGTTTTTTGGGGCCCTCTTCCAAAAGTGATCATACTATTGAAATAATTATGTTTCTTGAGGTACCCTCCTTGAAAATTGTTTAAATTATTTTGGTTTGTCAGAAAACAAAATGGCAGCCAGAGCTAGATAAAGAAAAAATCCCCCAACACTGTTCTCTCTAAAACTACTGGTCTGACTAAAATGATTTCACAGAAAATTTCTTTCAATGACCATATTCCAAGTTTGTTCAACTTTTTCTGGTTCGTCTAAACATAGCTTCCAATAGGCTTTATCTTGTATATAAATGTTTGAAAAATTTCATAAATCTACTCTGTATTATTAAAGATATTGTCAATTTTTTTGATATTGTTAATATTGAGGAGGGCATTTCACTTAATTTACTTAGTGGAAAAAATCTTATCAGAAACTGCTGGCTCAGCACACTATGGTATTGTGCTTGTATGACTACCAAAACTGTTCAAGCAAGTTGTGAAACTCAGGTGAGAGATCTAGGGCCATCATGACCCTCTTGCTTGAGAAGGAAGGTCACAATGAGGGAGGGGCCTGTCTGAGAGGAGCTGGCAGAGAAGTCGTGTTCTATTGTTAAAACAACTGAAGAGTACACTTCATCAAAGAAGTATAAAAATGTTATAGGTAAAATAAGTCATAAAAATGATTCCATATACTTTTGATAATTAAAAAATGTTAGAGCTCTCATCACCCATATAAGCAGTTTCATGTTAAGAAGAACCAGCTATATGTTTTGGACATCAGGGGCTACAAAACAAACTAAAGTTTGGAGGAGTGTAGGTTGGGTCTTGTCTATATATTTATTTATTTATAAGATAATTATGTTTTCAGTACAAAACTAAGGTACAAACATGTATCTGAAATGTTGAACCGATGGAACTGCAAATTAGTTTAAAACACACTTTTAAAAAAAAAGAAAAAGATTTCTTAATATATTAAAAATTACACTTCTGCACTATCTATAATAATTCAATGGTTGATTTGAAAGTAATCAATGTGTTTTAAACTTTGAAAATAAGCGGGTGTTTGTTTTTTATTCCTAAGTCAGCCAGATTTTTATTCATGCAATTAAAACAGTCAAGAGTTCAGCTTTGTTCACAATGGGCAATAATATAAGTGTTGTTTCTACATAAGCATGGAAGTGCCCAAAGTATTATCTAAGGGAAGCCTGAAAGTGTCAAAAATAATTTGTCCAAAATTTAAAGGGTTACTCAGGTATTTTTTCAAGATATTGATCTGATTTATAAGGTCTATTTTACTAAATTAAGTAATTAATGAAACAGAAAAAGCTGTTTTAAATTATCAAATTAAATCTTACTGTGGTTGCCGCTATATAATTATATGTGAAGTCATGAAAACATTTGAGAAATCTTTCAGTCAAGAATCTGCCAGGCAACCAACAAACTCTTATTATCTTACCTTGTTACTGGTAAAAATTTATAGCAGTTTTTAAGTGTATGTTAACCCAACCTGGCAAACATAGCATGGTCAGGTTAGTTGCACACGTGCCACAATGTCAGAGTTAAAGAAAACATACATCTATTTTAACTAAAGTATGTCACAAGAATGTGAGAAATACCACCTCTGCAGTGACTTAAAGGATTTTAATGTTTCGTCCTCAATTTTACCTGCATTACAAATTTCCCTTAAGGATATAACAAGCATATAAAAAAATCAATTGTCAAACACAGAAATAATGTTTTTCATCTATTGTGATACCATGGTAACCATTCTTGACCATGTTCTGTAGAAATGTGTTCACATCACCAGATCTTTTTTTTTTTTTTTACCAATATATTGCTGCACTTAGCGGTCATTTTTTCTGTAGAACTGACAGAAGTATATATTGGGTAACTTGCAGCATCACTTTTTATAAGTAAAATAAAAAGGTGGCACATATTATTATATTCGGTTTTGTTTGAGCGTGGTGTGCTTAACTTTGGCCCGGCTTTGTTTTATTTGTAACATATCCCTTTAATTAACAGACAATGGGCACCTTCCTATTGACAGAGTCAAGAAATTTGTAATCTACTTTCAACTTTTTTCCTAAAATATTTGGCAATCTATTGGTTTTTTTATGAAGTGATTTTGGTCCTCTGTCTGAAATTGGGTGACTGACATTTTCCTTCCTTAATTCTATATAAGGCATTCAGGTTGTTGCTGTGACATATTGTGACATTAAATCAGGTAATACCAACATCATTGATGCCATGCATCACTGGGAATCTTTTAACAGGCACTGAACCCTAAAATGTTCCACTTGAAGATGTAATTAAACTAGATTAAGGCAAGGGAAAAAGGTAGTCCTAAAGGGCGGTGTAAAAACAAAATAGAAATGAATTGATTTTATACTTTCTGAATGAAGAAACTTACAGCCAATTTTCAGAACAGAAAAAAAAAATATTCTTTTCTGTGCCAACTTTATTACAAAGTGTAATATTGGCGGAAATGCCTCCATATTCAGCAAACAACTTCCGCTAAATAATTAATTGCCAATAAAAGTGTGCATTTCCTGGGTCTTAAGTTTCTCTTGAAGATTTTGTTGAAGAATGGCATCATATTAGTCACATAGATTTTTATATTATGCACCAGTAAAATTTTGTCATTCACTGAACTGAAGTGTTTCTTTTTGATAATGTCTCTGTTAGTGCCAATAAGTTCATACCTTGGTAGACCACATACCAACTAGTTTATGACTTTAATAAAAGTGGTATAGTTAATGTGTGTGAGAAAAAAAAATGTATTTGTTTCACTCAAATGAGCTATGTGGATGTAGATTAAAACTGTTTGAGTACTTTGATGTTTAGATTCATTAGGCTAATCATTTAGGAAAGGAAAAGCACATGCTGCATGTTATAATCAGACCCAGGGTTCAAGACATTCAGGTCAGGCAAACTCCCTACTGTCAGATGACCAGCCAGCTGTCTCAAGTGTTTGTTTTCTCTTCCATTGAACAGGATCAAACACAAGCTGTCTGTTTACATTTCCAAAATTGATTTTTATTTTCGTTTCCAGTACCAGTATGCTCTTATGTTCTCTAGTATTGAACCAGTCTGCTCTGTAAATTGTCTACTGTCAGGCTGCAGACAACTTTTATCATCCAGTATTGACATGCCATGACCGGCACATTCTTCACACTTGATGTGCCATGTCAAGCTCCAGTCTTAGTTATTCGGTAACAATATGCCTTGTCATTTGCACCGGTGTGTCACCTCCCTATAATGCCCCAGTCTTGGTGTGCTATGTCAAGAACAGTCCTCACTCTTGATGTGCCATATCTGACAGCAGTCTTTACTCTTGATGTATCATATCAGACACCAGTCTTCATTTTAATTTTCAAGTCTTGATGTGCAATGTCAGGCACCTGATTCATCATTCTTGATGTTCCATCTCAGGCACCAATAAACACCTTCATTCTTTAGTCTTGATATGACATGTCAGGCACTAGTCTGTATATGCTGCCTCATCTTAAATGCTCCACTCCAGGTGTGCCATGTCAGGTACCAGTCTTCAGTCTTAATTTGTCATGTCGGGTACAAGTCTTAAGACTTAATTTGTCATGTCAGGTACCAGTCTTCAGTATTGATGTGCCAGGTCAGGTACCAGTCTTCAGTCTTGATTTGTCATGTCAGGTACCAGTCTTCACTTTAATTTCTTAATCTTTGTGTGCCATGTCAGGCACAAGTCTCTATTCTTGATATGTCCTGTCAAGCACCTGTCTTTGTCAAGCACCTGTCTTTGCTCTTGATGTGTCATGTCAGGCACCAGCCTTCACTATAATTTTCCAGTCTTGATGTGCAATATCAGGCACCAGTCTCCACTCTTGATGTGTCATGCCAAGCACAAGTCCTTCTTTAATTTTCCAGTCTTCATGTGCAATGTCAGGCAACAGTCTCCACTCTTGATGTGTCATGCCAGGCACTAGTCTCTTCTTTAAATTTCCAGTCTTAATGTGCAATGTCAGGCATCAGTCTCTATTCTTGATGTGTCATGCCAGGCACTAGTCTGTTCTTCAATTTTCCAGTCTTGATGTGCAATGTCAGACACCAGTCTGCACTCTTGATGTGTCATGCCAGGCACTAGTCTCTTCTTTAATTTTCCAGTCTTGATGTGCAATGTCAAGCACCAGTCTCCATGTTTGATTTTTCATGTCAGGCAACAGTCTCTACTCGAGCTGTGTCATGTCTGGCACCAGTCACTTTAATTTTGCAGTCTTGATGTACCCTGGCAGGCACCAGTCTTTGGTCTTTATGTGTCGTGTCAAGCACCAGTCTTCACTTTGATTTTCTTGTCTTGATTTGCCATGTCAGGCACCAGTCTTCTCTTTAAAAATTTATCAAGCTATACGAAAGTGTTATAAATGTATTTTAATTATTCAGCTCTATGTTGTGCAGTTCTATGCATCAGATTTTTGCTATGATCAGTTTTCAAAGAAATTGCTCTATGGTATCTGTCAAACCTCATTAATATGCACCTTTGATTTTTTTCATTATGTAGGCAATGTAGCAAACAAATACAGAAAAGCCCATGTTAAATTTTGAACCGACTTTTGACAATTTATACTTCCTTTAACAGCCAAACCGCACGTATTTTGCAATACACAAATCAAATATAGAAACACACTTTAATTTTGTACAGGTAGGATTAATTATCTTCTTTGAAACAGACTATAATCTGTCAAATCTCTTTGGAGCCTCACGTCAAGTTGTCGGACCGTTTCTGGGTCAAACGTTCATTACCTGGCGTATATGCTAGTGGGTTAAACTAGTTGGGAGCTTGCCAATATTCGTTTCTCTCTCTCTCTCTACATGTTATCGCTTCACTGACTTTACACAGTTAACTTCGATATAGCGGTCAGAGGCAAGTAAACCACCGCAGTATAAAGACGTGCGGCTCTTTTGATAAACACATTGCCGGCTTTGAAACTAGTTTTCTGTTTTAACAAACTTGTGGTGGAAAATACAGGAGAATTTATTTTTTTTGAAAAGAATTAACGATTGGATGTGATGGAATTATAAAATCTTGTAGGAAGAGGAGACATCGTGCGAGTTTTAGTGTGCCAGTTCTGTGTGATTCAGGATTTAGATCCTTGGATTTTAGACGTTGTGTTACAGTAAAAACAATTGAATGACATCTGTAGATCTTCCATCAAATAAACTTAAAGACCGTATTTTAAGATACTGTGGATCTGAATTAAGTTCAGATCTAGCGATATGTCAAAATATGCTCTGCGAGAAGCCTGAGTGTTCTTGTTGCGCGGAGTTCTATACTGGATACCAGTCTGCAGCTTTTTCTTTCTATCCTGAACAGGCACCCTACAACACTGGGCTCCCACCCCCAGGGCAGTTTATGTCAGACATGGAAGGTGAGATATTTTATTTTGTCATAAATATACCCAACATGATTTAATATATTATTACACTTTCCGCATTCTGAATTACTAGTTTGGAAGCTTCAGGAGCATTATTTTGATCTCATTAAAAAAATACAAATATGTTGAATATAGTCTAGTCTATTTGTGATTAGGTTCAAAGACATATCTTGTTAAACCATCGTAAAAGTATACATTTGCATAAACCTCTTTGAAATTCATGTTACACCTTTGTTCTCTTATTACAACAATACAATTAGAGTGTTTTAAAGTAATATGTTAATTTCTGCTATTTGACAAAACTTTGATTTTCATAGAAATAAAAAAAAAAGCTATCAACTGTAAGTCTGTGGATGGTTTGGGAGGAAAAAGAGCTTTTTAAATACAGAACTTAACAGTTTTAGGAGCATAGTTTTGTAAATTAGACTGTAACTTCATGCTCATGTTTTTGTGCAGCGTATATTGTATGTTAGCGCATACAACTGCAGTGCTCTTTCTTATAACTAAACACACACACATTTTAAGATTTTAGTGATTTGATATCTGATGGTGTTCCTTGTTTAGTGAACACAAAGTCTTGTTCACTAAGGCTTATTAAGGAATAACGAAGGATGTGTTAAGTTAAATTACAGAATAGCTTTAATTTTAATAGTTATTAATTAGGCCTCAAACAGATGTGTTCACTAAACAGAGACACTAGGTATCAGTCTAATTATCACTGTAGTGGAAGAACACTAGATGAATATATTTTAATGACCTTCATCTCTTGCGTAGCTAAAATAGCGATCAACAAATTTAAATACAAGGAGTGTAAAAAATTACCTGTGCTTGCCCTGTAATAGGCCAAAATGAAATTTGATCATGAAAAATGTTTTTGAACGAACGGATTAAAGAAAAAAGAATTTCTTGAATAATGTAAAAGCAGCGTTTAAAGCAAGATTTGAACAAATACACAATAGACATGACAGTATGCACAAGTCATATCCATAATGCAAAGTTATTATTCACAATGGGGTCAGTGTCCAGCGGATTATAGTCTTTCTGAATTTATTTTTTAAAACTGATCTTGTTAACACAAGAAAAAACTGGAAAAGTAAACTTAAAATTGGAAAAAGACTCCTTTTAATTACTCTTGGTAAGTTTAAGGAACAAGTTTCTCCTAAAAAAATTCAGAATTCTGTCTGGTTTTCTATTTAGACACAAAATATATCTTCTTAATACACACTCACAAAAACATTTTAGATCAGTTAGAAATAATCAGTAGTGATTTTGTTTTGTTTTTAAATTCAACAAAACCCACAGAATAATTTATCTTGAAACAATCTTAGTCTTCGGTTTCTTTTCCGGCAGACAAATGTTAATGCCTGTTATAACAGATTGACTTGTTTTGAAACTTTATGTAATTGTACATCAGGCAGAAGAATGCAAATCTTGATAAAACATTTAAATAGCACAGGTAAAGTTATGGAGTGTTGCCACGCAGGTCATTACATTTTCTTTGGTAAATTTGTCGTGTTACGCCGCAAGGCTTTTATGATGTACATTTGGGTTAATGAAAGCGATTGACTTTGATAAAGGGCAAAGTATGTTTCTTTAATATCACTGGATTGGCCCATTTTTTAATATCATTAGTGTCTAACCATTTTTTTTCATTAAGTCAACATGAATGTTGTTAATTTGTAAATATAAAATTTAATGTAATGGTAGTACAGAAGCTTCGAAGGTTTGTGCATTAGTATTTTCAGCTCAATTCCAGTGTCCAAAAAGTATGATTTCTCCCATTTTGGCAAAACATGAAAACAGTATTAAAAGCATACTGTAGCTTCTGACAGTACTTGTTAAATTAATACCATTGTTATATTGCAAAATTTACAAAGTAAATTGACATCTTCACTAAATATTTAACATATATATTTCAGTTGTTTGTACATATATGTATTACTTCCATTTTCAGCAGCAAGTAGCTGCGGTGGAGCGGCTTCAGAGAATCACAGATTTGCGGAGTACAATTTTTCTTCTCTGCAAAGATGTCACCTGTGCGACAAATTTCTATATGGCTTGATGAGACAAGGTGTTCAGTGCCGAGGTAAGTTAATTCTTCTCTCAAAATTCAAAAAACCCTTCCCCATAATGCATGGAGAAGTGGTGGAATTTGTGGATACCAGTTTAAATGTTTTCTGCGCAGTTTTAAAAATATCACAAGTCTTTATACTAGGTCAAGCTGACATAGATATAAAGCATAGTTGAAAGTTGGAAATATTAGGAGTGTTTCACAGCATTTCATATGTTTCTTTTGACAAGTTGTTATTTTGTAATGACAATTTTTTTTCCGAGAAGATCTTCCTCCATTTTTTTTTAATCATGACTATGTCCCTATATAGCTCATCTAGTTCTTGCTATTTGACATAATGATACATAAATATTCTATTCTAAGGCTTCATTAATCTCATTCTGAAGCCTGAGATATAGAATCAGTTTTCAACCTGGTTAATATATCTGGATTCAGTATTCTGATATTTGCTGTGTTAAAAAAAAACATAGTTGGCAAATAAAGGGTATTTTTCATTTGACTTTAAAACAGTCTTTGCTACACTTGTCTCTGTATAAAATTCTGCCCAGTCAGGATAGTAAAAATGTAACACATGATACACATCTCAATTTGAAAGTTTTTTTCTGTTGTTTGAATTTGTGGTGGTATTTAATTAAAGGTAAATGTTTTGTTTTTCAGAATGTGGGATTTGCAGTCACCGCTACTGCTCTTCGACAAAAGGGTCAGAGTGCAGTACGCCAAAACTGGAACGTCATCGAAGACCAAGTTTCACACAAAGTAAGTCATAGAATGTACCCTAGTTTGATCACGGACATTAACTAAAATGTTATCTTTATATGTAGGACACATTAACAAAAGAAAAAGAGGTAAATGTCAGCTGTTTCTGTTTGTTAAGTTGAAAGAATAACTATCTGTAGGGACAAAAGTTACTGAATTGACATTTCGTTAAAGGGTTGTGAAATGAATTGATAATGGTGTTGGTTAACTTTAAATTGAAATGTCGTCTCTGGGAGAATTGTAAGAAATCTTTGACATGAAAATGATTTCTTTTGTATTACTCTATCGTAAGAAAAAGTCCCCCACTAAGCTAGAAGATATGTGGAAGGTCAGATCTAGTAAAAGTAAAAAGTCTTTTTAGAGTTTTATCCTTTCTTTCTTCAACAGTCAATTGTTTTAAGGCAGTTAAGCAAAACAGAATTCCTTGAACTTAAAATGGCGCTTTGCTGCCATGCAGAAGGTGCATGAACAAAAATGCACTCGTATTTTGCTACTCAACTTGCAGGTCAATACCTAATTACTAGTCAGTAACCTGAGCCTTTCTTTCTTTTGAACAGCTTGTAAAGAATACTGACACTGCAGATTGTTAAAGCGTTAAAGTGGTGTAGATATGATATTTGACTATGCTCCAACACATTATGATAATGGCTGTAGATAGCTGAAACCTGTTCTATTTGTGTAACACAGCTCCGTCTTTGTTATATGTGGGTCATGTATTCAGATACAGGTTACTGGGTCACCAGACTGTCACTTAGGCAAAGGGAAACAACTCTTAAAGCCTGTTCTATACTGTAAGAGTGCTAGAGTAACCAAAACTGTGTTACATGCTGTTGGGCATGTTTGATCTGAAAATAGCTCGATCAGATCTTATTTATTTTTTATTGATTTGTTGCATAACCTAGACAGGAATCTTTGATGTCAGTGTAGAAATTTATTTCTCTGCTGTTTCATAATAGAAAGCAATGCTGTTACATTTACAGATTCTGTGTTTGGAGCGGATTTGACAGATGAGATGAGTAGATCACATGGGGAAGCTCCAACAGTTGTTATGAAATGTGTAGAAGAGATTGAGAAGGCATGTAGTGATCATGGTAAGTTACGCACGCAGTTCTTACCCAGTTTGAAGCCACAATATCCATGATGAACAGGCCCTGTTTCAAGTCAAATCCATTGGTCCACAAGTGCACATTGTTACATTAGCCTGTCATATATACATACTTGTAACCAAGAAAAACTATTCCAGTTTAGGCTTAAATGATTTACAGGACTTAAAATTTTGAACAAAATTAATTTTCCCTTTTGGTATTGAGATGGGTTGTTTTTTTTTCTCTGGTTTTCAAAGATTGTTCTGATTTTAAAATGAGATGCAGTATTAATGAAAGTGCACCATTGTATTCATACGCTATATCCTTTCAGAATCTGAAGCCCTAAGTGTGTACAGAATATCAGCAAAGACAGAAGAGATAAATGAAATTAAAGCTGCGTTCAACAAAGGTAATATTAGAATTATTTCAAATCGCAATGACGCTAGTTATGATTTGCAGGAGTGGCATGCCCTGTATGTCAATATATCTATTTTTGATATATAAATTACTCTCAAACAATGGTATTCATACGTAAATTAATTCCAAATGAGAAAGCTTTAAATGCTATTGATCTTGGAAGTAATTTCCATGATGCAAATTAATCTGTTTCAGGCAGGTAAACCATTGCTATATTTAGAAAGATTCAAGCATTTTAAGAACGGAAAGTTCAGATCAGTAGTTTCAGGTGTCAGTGTGGAAATTAAAGTGTCTATCCTTCTATCAGTTGTTTTTGTCGTTGGTCTGTATAAACAAAGTGTGTCATTGTTTACATGCATGGCATTGACTTTTTCAATTTAATTGCCCGAGTCATTGTACCAGAAGAACTTAGTATAAAAAAATCAAACTTCTTATCTTGAAGAGTGTTGGAAGTTTGATACGCTATATTGTTATCTGGAAGTCAGTATATTCTAACAGTTTTCAGGAATAACCACAGCACAGCTAATGTAAATATAGATGAGAAAAATGGCAAAACTATATTCCTTGACCTATAAATAACGCAACATGCAGCGCTAAAACATTGCCAGAATGAGGTGAACAATCCGCATGTATTAAAAAAAAGTTGTCTGAAATTGCACCAGATTTCTCTGAAGTAGCTTTAAAGCTAGGAAGTTTAAGAGTGCAGCATATCGTGATTGCAATGTAGCTGGCTGGCACTCCTGCACATTTACAACCTACGTTTTCCCTACATTACTCTTTTTTTTCTGAAATAAAATCCACTGACGGAAACATAATAAACTTCTCTCTAGAAGAGAAAAACTTTCCTGAATCTCAAATTGTTTACTAGATAACTAGGAGTCTGAAATATTTCAGAGTTCTTTATATTTTTTTGCTTCTTTATAAGTATATACATTAATTTAAATTGTTATGTTCTTGCAAAATTAGAGTTGCAGTTTTAATGAGGATGAAAATATTACAGTCATGTTGCTCAGTTTTTTTCATGCAGCATTCCATTTCATAGTTAAAAGTATGTGTAAGAATAAAGATAAGTTTGGTAAGAGAATGTATGTATTATGTTTATATTGTTTGTGTTACAGTGAGCGACATTAACCAGCTCAACTTGGACAATTTCAATGTGCACTGCGTAGCAGGTGCCCTGAAAAAATACCTTCGTGAACTACCAAACCCAGTCATACCGGTAGAAATGTATAGCTACTTCATAGATGCAGCAAGTAAGTCTCTCCCTACACTTTATTTATCACTGTTGGCTTACCAGATTGCGAATTTTCTTTTCACTGTTTATGGCATTGTCTCTGTTCCCCAAATCCCTGTTAAAGCATTTATCTAATGAATAAATAGTCATAGCACCTTGTATACAGGAGGATTTCATCTTTTATCAACTTCTTACTGAAAAATGTATACAGCTTCATTGAGCCACTAAAATTTTGGAGGTATCCAGATAGAATGCGATACAGAGAATGTCAATTTAAAATCAACTAATTGTCTTTTGTATTGGAATTCGGATGTACAATATATATTTGTTAATTTAGTAGGAGCAATGGAAGGAATATATTTAGTTGAGCTCATATTTTAAAAACAAGTATGGGTAGAGGTTAGCAAATGTATGGCATGTTGAAAAAATAGGAGTGGTTTGCCTGAATGATAAATTACAAAATAATATTAGGCGGATTTATCATTCTTGACAGTTTCATCACATTATTTTTTCTCAAAAAGTAAACCACGGTATCAACTGCAGTGTAAAAGTTATTGTTCCGGCTTAGACTATAATGTGGAGACACTGGTATCTTACTTCTTCTGTGGTTAACCAAAGTGGAACATTTTATTTCTGTTCCTAGTTGTGCTTGTCAGCTAATGGTTCACTCATTATGTATTGTAATGAGATTGGTTTTATATTTTAACTTTGAAGTATATTGATATTTGATCTTTCTAGCCCTTTTCTATGAAATTTGGTTTTTATGTCTTGTTGACATAACATGCATTCATATTATTTTGGCATTTATACAGACAGTAACAGTATAACGATAAACAGCATATTAACTTAATTTTTTTGTACTTTTATACGTCTGAAATGTCAGTCTTTGTCCCTGTAGAATAGTGAAATATGTCACTCAGATTTGATATGTAACAGTAACATAAATGTACTTTTGTCAGATTTCCAAAAAAAAATCCTGGCTTCAAGTCTCTGATAGTTGTTACAAAGTACTGTCTTGAAGTAATTGAGCTCCCTCAGATATTAAGTTCTTGAATAAGAAATAGTTTTTTAGCAGCCAATTGAAAGATTAAGTGTGTCATTGATTTAAGTGTGTTAGTTTGTCATATAGAATGCACTTTCATTTTCCTGTGAACTAGATAGTTCTGTTTTACAGAAGGTTTTGTTTTAAGAGTTAAAGAGACGTGTTAAACACCACTGGTATTTTTCTTTTGCAGAAAATATAACTGAGAATGCTGAATTGGTAAAGAGGCTACTGGAATTGGTTGAACAGATGCCGCCATCCCACAAGTCAACATTACGCTACCTCATGGGTCATTTCATACGTCTTTGGCGTATACAACATGATTCTGGGATGGAAGACGGACTGGATAAACTCTCTCATGTCTTTTGCCACATCTTGTTGAGACCGCCCTGGGAGAAAATTATGTAAGGAATAGATTTATATTCAGATGCTCTTTTACTATATGAACTTTAAAAATGGCCTTGAATACATTTTGTTAATACATTTTATATAGGTAAAAATCAAATCAAATGGTGAAGCTTGAAACTCACAGCTAAACCCACGTAATTTGAAAGTCTTGAGTGAAAGCTGAAACACAAGATCTTAACATTGATATATTGACCAGCCAATGAAGGTAACACTTTTTTTAAAAGATATATATATATATATATATGAAAATAATTCTTTGCTGAAAGTAAGTTTTTCTCTTTTCCCACAGAGAAATAGTTGAAAACACCAAATTACATATAGACATTTTTGAGGAATTATTACGTAATGGAAGCTGGGGTGAATCTACGCCTCCTTCACCTCCACCTATACCACCCCGCCCAAAGATCCAAGAGGATTTGCACCCCTCATCGATAAAACACAACGCTATGTCTCCACAAGATCAACTTAAAGAAGCGGAGTGGTACTGGGGCACAATATCTCGAGAGGAAGTTAACGAACTTTTACGAGATAAGCCTGATGGGACTTTCCTTGTACGTGATGCATCAACGCCTGGTGATTACACATTAACGCTTAGAAAAGGTGGAGCTAACAAACTTATTAAAATATTTCAAAGGGATGGAAAATACGGATTTGTGGAGCCTTTGACAAGTGACTCTGTTGTGGATTTAATTCAATATTACAAGCAATATTCATTAGCAATATATAATCGGACACTAGATATAAAATTATTGTACCCTGTGTGCCATAGTCGAGCAGTGGTGAGTTTCATTTACATCATATCTTATTTAAAATTATTTTGAATTTTAGTAATCTTTGTTTTATAATGACAAATTAATTCTGCCTTGATTTTCCTCCAAACAGTAATTCAATTTCATGCCATTTTAACTGATTCTAGAGGCTTTTTTGTGTCAGAATGCTGTAATCAGTAAACAAATATTCTAAATATGTTTCAGTGAATACAATTTGTTTAAATCTTGCATGTTGGTTGCATTTTGCATTTACTTATTTATTACAGAAAAACATTTCTGTTTCATGACATTCTTACCAGCATAGGTTCGTTGTTTTTCAGGATAATGCGCCATCAGATGATATACAGCAGGAAAAGTCTCGTCTGCGGCAGATCAACAAAGACTTCCAGACGAAGGAACTTGAGTATGACTCCCTGTATGACGAACACTCCAAAACGCAGCTGGATCTGCAGTTAAAACATCAGGCTCTCGATGCTTTCAAGGAAACAATTGCCGTGTTTGAAGAGCAGATGGAACTCCATAAACGTTTCCATGGAGAGGCCGCTCCACACGAGATTCAGAGGTATGCAGTTACACTTAGTATGTTCATACAAGATAATTTCGTCGATTATAAAATCCTAATTAATAAAGTTGTTGTGCAACAGTAATAAAAAATCAGTGGAGTTCTTAATTAAAATAGCAATGCTCGGTTACTTCCCATGTGATCTTCCTGCTAAATAAGGTTTTTTTAACGACTAGTCTACAATCAAAAGTTTTTGAGGTTTTAGTGCAGATGTTACATGTAAAGATTTCACAATACTCATTCAGAGGTTTGTGATCTTCCTCCACTGTGTTTTGTTGTAAAGAATTTAAGATATTCACTGCAGAGAATAAAGAACAAATAGACAAAATGTTGGAGAATAGTGTGGAAAAATTCTCAGTTACTCAAAGTTGTTAAGAAATACAAAATAAAGTCTTGTGGTGAACGAAGTTACAGCAAAATTTGCCTCTATTTTCATTTTGTAATATATATTTTACAATTCTGTCTTCAGACTGCATGAGAACTTTGAGTTGCTAAAGGGACGTCTGATGAGTATAATGGAAAATAAGAGCCAGCTAGAAGTGGATATAAAACGGAAAACTCAGCATAATAGGGCACTCATCAGTGAAATGAACAGCCTTAAACCAGAAATTAAACGTCTTAGTCGACAAAGAGATCAACTTAAAAAGTAAGTTTCAAAAAATACCTGATAAGCATTTGATTGAATGACTTACAAGAACTAGCCAAAAGTAACATAGTGTTGTTAGATAGTGATGTGGAAAATTTAATTGAAAGATGAACAAGAACATGTCACTTTGTATAGGTATCTACTCTCTGAACCCGATTATTATGTTGTTTTTCACAGGTTAGGTAATACTGAAAACTTGAAAAATCTTATACAACAGTGAAGTTATGGAGACATGACATTTTCCAAGTACCTGATTGTGACTAATACAGGCTTAAGTAACATATGCCCTGTCTAAATGTGTCTCCTTACAAATTGTATTGCCAGTATCAATAGTAACTATTACTTTAAATTGCATACTATTGATCTCTGCAAAGTTTGATTGACAATGACCTATGCAGCTTTTCCGTAACACCTGTGCATAATGATGTCTAGACAGACTTCAACACATTATAAAACATATTTCTTTCCTTTCCGCAATGAAGTATGCAATCTAGTTATGTTTAATATTGCATAACATGTATATTCAGCAGTTGTGAGGAAGAGAAGAAAAACTGAGAAAGAGTTTTGCCTCAAATGCATAAAACTGCCTAAACAATTTCAAGAAAATTTGGGCTGAAGCAATTCTCCGGAAAATGAGATTTTTCATGTATAATATTGTAATATTTCAGGTGGTTGTTAGATAAGAAAGTACCTGCGGCTGAGCTGGACAGTATCTTAGAGGAAAAGGACACCGAAGGTGTCTCCACATTTGACGTTACGGTATCAATGATGTTGCCCCACAACAATAAGGAGACATGGTATATTGACTGTGACAGACAGGACGCAGAGAAAATGCTTGGTGATAAACCTGATGGTACTTTCCTTATCAGACCGAAACAGGAGGAGGGTGATGTCTATGTACTGTCAATCTCGTAAGTTGGCCCTATTTTGTTCATTTGTACTCATCTTGCTGTAAAATATCACAGAATTTTAGCTAAAACTGTAAAATCCAGTATTTGTATAACAGTTTATTTAAATTGATTAAATCACTTCTGTTTTTTGTTGTTGTTTTTTTTATATTCTATATGTAGGAGCTTCCGTTAAAAGTATAAGGCTATAAATTAATTAAATAAATAAAGAATGTATTTACATGGATTTATCTTTATAAATGTACAATGTTATCCTACCATGTAAATTTGCGAGATGGCATGAAACAGAATTACATGTTTTTGCTAATACAGAATTGTTACGCTTATTTCAGATGCAAAGGGAGTATTGGTCATTGTAAAATTCTTCACAAAAAGACTGGTTACGGATTTGCTGACCCATTTTTTAAACATCCATCGCTGATGCATTTAGTTCTTCATTACCAACAAGAATCTTTAAAGGACCATAATCCAACATTAGATATTCGGTTACTGTACCCGGTGAGAGCAACTCATGACTCACTTTATAGTCGTGAACCTGTGTATTTACATATGAACCAAAACTGTTAGACGCAGCGACTGATGGATAGGAATTTATTCAATTCAATACACATCAAATATTGCATAGATTTTGATAGGTTCTAGTGCCAAAATAGTTTGGTGAGTGTAAGGGGAAAGCACACAAAAAGATATTGTGATTTATTGTTGATGGACCATTGTGCCAGTAAATTGTGATAAAATCACACCATTTTGTAGAATAACTCTTCATAGTGGAGGTTTGGAAAAGTCTTTACCTCACAGGAGGAGAGTACAGCAACTAAGGGAAGTTACTCCATGTTGAACATGAGAGATGTACCTTTTTCATTGCTGATGCAGAGAGTTCCACATTATGTTCATAGAATTTATATCACCTTTGATAACTATCAAATGTGATGAATTGTTCATCAGAAGTTACATGCATGTTGTAAACTCTTGCTTGAAGAATTTTGGGGATATTTGTATGGAAGATGACTTTCATATCATTTTTAGAAAATCAAGTTTTTCTTAAAATCATGTAAATTTTGTATAATTACTATTTATTTTTAAGTGGCTGATAAAGTAATTTGGTGTTCTAGGAAATCATGCATTAATTTTTAAAACGTGCATGGTCTGTATTTATTATTCACAGCAGGAAATTTTCTCATCAGATTGTGGTGAAATCAAATACCTGGAATTGATTGATGCATATTAGTAGTGACTTTTAAGTTTGTTTTTGTAAAGAAACCAATTTTGGACATTGTTTCAAGGTTGTTTACACCATGAAGGTATATCTGTTTAGTCTCAAGGTGTTATATATCATAAGATGATCAGTATATTTACAAATACTGACATCAGGAAAGTTTGGTGCAAACTACCTCGTATGTTTCCGCTGCTGATACTGGTGTTGTCCTATGTAGTGATAGTTCCAACTTAAATGGGGTCTCCGTATGTACATCAGTTTTTTTATTCAAAATTTAAAAAGAACTTCTGTTGATAAATCATTTGTAAATATAGAGTATAAAGAAAGGTATTGGCAGAATTTATTAACAACAACAACAACAAAAAACTTGCGTGATCTGTTAAATATGTGCAAATGTTAACAATTACTTTAGTCTGTAAAAATTCAATGCCTGATTAGTGATATATAGAATCTAGGCCTGTGACTTTTCATGACTTGGTCTGATCTGTTTTGACTGCCAGAATTTCCGTATACCACCCTAGGGAAGGATTATTTCCGATTTGATCTTTCACAAAAACCCAGACCTGAGAATATCAACACAAATAATATTGGTTTAACATTTTGAATATGTATGTTTTCTGTACTGCTGGAGGGATGCCCCTTTAAGAAAAGGTGATTTTTTTTTCTGGGGAAAAAACAGGTGCTAGTATTGTTCATCCTGTTATCCCCCTTTGAGAACAGACCATTTACAAAATTTAATGGAGGGATGAAAATGTGCAGTACTCGGCCAGAATGTGTTTTGTAAGTTGTAAATTTAACTTTCATCCTGTGTATTTGAACTGAAATGCAAAAAAACTCTTTGTTTGCATAATTTCCAGTTTGGTTGCCATGGTAGTTAGTTAAATATACCAAAAATATCTATGTATAACACTTAATAGGGTTAGCAATGTACATGTGAACAGTCTTTGTTTAATGCAAGTGTACCGAGCAGCATCTCATTCTGTGTGTTTTATTTTATATTGTTATTTATATTCTGTTAAACAGAACAAAATAATGGTAGACAATGTTTATGACATGGTGCAATTTCTGAAACCGGAAGCCGCTGGCTTAGGCATATCTGTTGTAAAAAAAAAAGAGGGCCTAGTATATGTGTACTAACAATTGTGAAATCTATGAGCGCCTCAGAAATGAATGAGCATTGTTTGTTTAGTAGAAAATTCTATTGCATTTGTTTCATCTGATGAAACCAGTATACTTGGCACACAGTGTCTCGTATTTGTGTTAAAAGTCCCATAGACCCTCACTTAACTTGATAACAAGGAGAGAAATACTGCTAATGAAAGTAAAATGTGCTATTAAAGGTTGTTGTGCTAAAAGTATTCAAATACTGGAAGAATTTTTATGCTTTCCTACTGATGTGATGACAGAAGTCAATTTCGCTACTTGCCATGTGCTAATTAATTACCCATCAGATACTACATATAACCATACATGAACAAGAATGGAGACATTCTGAATTAATGGCTGTAAGTTTTATATGAAACAAATGGGAACTCTTCAATCCCCACACAACTTGATTGACAGTACATGTCACTGACATGCTTGATAATATATTGTTTCCTTTTTAATGGAGTTAAATGTGCCCTTTAGTTTCTTTACTTTTCCATTTCATTTTCGGTGACCATTGTGATCTTTTCAGTGGTATGATTGATAAACATTATATTATATCTAAAAATCTTTTCATTTGTGTAATTTTCTTTATTATTCAGCAATATAAGTTTCTCAAAACTTGTGTAGGATTTTTTGGGCATTACTTTTATACCATATATTAAACTTTTTCTTAAGTTAACTCTGTGTGTAAGAATATATGCAATATTAATTCCTCAGATCAGCTAAAAAGTACTTTATATATTGGATTTATGGCACTAGTACCAGGACCAGCATATAGTTGACGTTTTTCATGTTATATTTGTAGTGCATTGAAGTTAGTAAATTGACCAGTTAAGGATACTTGTTGTTGTATTTTGGTTGTTCTATTCTTAGATCAATGAATTAATTATTGGTGCATGTTAATCAGTATTGTCTCTTTAATTCGCTAATTTACTCGAAAAGCTGAAGTGTTGTAATGCTAATGATTTTATTTTTCCAAACAGTGCAATTCTACATAAAATTTATGATGTAATTATACTGTGAACTTTTGAACATGCAATTAGTTGAATTTAATTTATATTACAAATTGGTTACCTTTAAATAGATGCCCATCATTTACACACCAGTCTTACTCGAGTTCATGTCTATTGTTATTAATGAGATGTGAAACCAAAATTTGTAGTCCTGTTTGGCGCCATATAACCTATACTGTGTTGGTGCGCCATAAAACCCAAATAAATAAATATGATTTTTTTACTGTTTTTTTTTTCTGTATTATAACGATAACTTACAGGTGATTTATTAAAATTGTTAACAAAGCCAGAATAATGTGATTTTAGAGTAAAAAATGACAGTGAGCATGTGTTTTACTGTGGTTCTTACTGTATCTTACTGCATGATAACACTTTGTTTGTTGCATACAAAAAGTGCTGATAATAAAGAAGTGGTGATAATAAATGTACTCATGTTTTAGATAAATTGGTATGTTAGGAATGAATAAATGTGTAGAAAAGTTTGAAAAAGTTATCTGGATATTGACTGCCATTTGCTTATGTTATTTTCGATTTTTTTCAGTGTAATTTTAAACGTAACTGGCCATGAAAGGTTTCAACTAACTGAGAAAGAGTGCTGATAATTTGGATACTTTAAATATATGATTCAGCTAATTTGTAGTTTTCTATTAAAACAGACTGTCATAGCATACATGAAACAGTCAGTAGTTGAAAAGCATTGAAAGAGACAATACCAAGATACTTTTTTAGATTCTCAAGGTGTAAATGTGTGTAAATATACAAAACAATTGTGTATATATTGACTGTACACAAATGGCATATATAACACAGTAGCATTAGAACATATGTGGCTTACAAACATTGTTTATTGTGCATATAGATTGTAAATTATGTTTCTCTCATCATCATTGTTACTTTTGAACTTGTCTATTGATTGAAAATTTTATAGGAAAAAATAAAAAAATACATCGAAATTAATAGCCGTGTTTGTTGTTATTGTAGGAATACCCAGCTTCTATTAAATCTTATTGTTGTATGGGTAAATTCAGTACCTGACTTGCAATAAATCTCACTGTTCTGTGGTGTTCCAGGTAAATTCACATACCAGACTTGCATTAGATCTCACTGTTCTGTGGTGTTCACTTACCAGACTACTAAATCTTGCCGTTCTGCGGTGTTCGTGTACCAGACTTGCATTAAATCTTGCTGTTCGGCGGTGTTCACATACCAGACTTGCATTAAATCTTGCTGTTCTATGGTTTTCACTTACCAGACTTTACTAAATCTTGCTGTTCTGCGGTGTTCACTTACCAGACTTGCATTAAATCTTGCTGTTCTATGGTTTTCACTTACCAGACTACTAAATCTTGCTGTTCTGCGGTGTTCACTTACCAGACTTGCATTAAATCTTGCTGTTCTGCAGTGTTCACGTACCAGACTTGCATTAAATCTTGCTGTTCTGCAGTGTTCTCTTACCAGACTTGCATTAGATCTTGCTGTTCTGCAGACTTGCATTAAATCTTGCTGTTCTAAGGTGCTCACGTACCAGACTTGCATTAAATCTTGCTGTTCTGCGGTGTTCACGTACCAGACTTGCATTAAATCTTGCTGTTCTGTGGACTTGCATTTAAATCTTGCTGTTCTATGGTGTTCACATACCAGACTTTCATTAAATCTTGCTGTTCTGCGGATTTGCATTAAATCTGACTGTTCTATGGTGTTCACGTACCAGACTTGCATTAAATCTTGCTGTTCTGCAGTGTTCACGTACCAGACTTGCATTAAATCTTGCTGTTCTGCAGTGTTCACGTACCAGACTTGCATTAAATCTTGCTGTTCTGTGGTGTTCACTTACCAGACTTGCATTAAATCTTGCTGTTCTGCGGTGTTCACGTACCAGACTTGCATTAAATCTTGCTGTTCTGCAGTGTTCACTTACCAGACTTGCATTAAATCTTGCTGTTCTGCAGTGTTCACTTACCAGACTTGCATTAAATCTTGCTGTTCTGCAGTGTTCACGTACCAGACTTGCATTAAATCTTGCTGTTCTATGGTGTTCACTTACCAGACTTGCATTAAATCTTGCTGTTCTGCGGTGTTCACTTACCAGACTTGCATTAAACCTCACTGTTAATACTATTGGGTGTAAATTCAGTATCCCAATTGCGGTAAATCTCTGTTTTATGGCGTTGCAGGTAAATTCAGTACCTAAATAACTGCCATTAAATTTCACTGTTTTATGGTGTTTTGGATAAATACAGTATCCAATTTACATTAAATCTCACAGTTTTTATGATCTCAATGTTTTATGATTCTGGGTAAATTCTCAGCACTATTCAAATTGATAAGCATTTCTATAAACCTGGAAAAGGTTTTGTGCTGTTTAAGTAAGTGACTCTTGGTTAGTGAGTTTCCTTGAAGTTTTGTTGTTGCAAAACAATCGGCTACTGTGCAAAAAGTTGTCAGCTGCATAATTTCTCCCAGACATATGCAGAAACAATGGTTTGTTTTATAAGCTTTTGACAAAAACAGCAGTTATATCTAGAAGCAGAAGTTAAGTAGGCTAAAGTCAGGGGCTGTAACTGTGATCTGGCTGAGTGAAATCCTCCCACCCCCACCCCACCATCACATGCTGAATAGTATTCCTACCTGGCTTCATGACTAAATCTGATTCTTTTTGAGAAACAAGCAGCACAAAAAATTTAGGCCCTTTATAACCTTGCAACTTTGAATATTACACATGTACAGTATCTGAATGTTTGTCAATGCACTGCACATGTTGATAGTGGACTGAGAAAGTAAATTTGAGACTGATTTTTTATGCCCTCTGATAAAGTTAGAGTACTGTATATCATGTTAGAGTACTGTATATCATGTTGCAAAATGGAAGCAAATTTGAAATTAAAGCATTCATTTGAGCCGTGCCATGAGAAAACCAACATAGTGGGTTTGCGACCAGCATGGATCCAGACCAGCCTGCGCATCCGCGCAGTCTGGTCAGGATCCATGCTGTTCGCTTTCAAAGCCTATTGTAATTAGAGAAACCGTTAGCGAACAGCATGGATCCTGACCAGACTGCGCGGATGCGCAGGCTGGTCTGGATCCATGCTGGTCGCAAACCCACTATGTTGGTTTTCCCATGGTGCGGCTCATTTTATAATTATCAAAATGTGCTTATAGTGACCTAACAGGGAAATATCTCTCAATTCATTATCAAACAGATAAGGAAGTTTCAGGAAATGGAGGATCATTGTGATGTTATTTTGAAAACTGAAAACAAACACTTGTTTTGGGGTTTGTACTTTTGTTCCCATTTAGTTTTGACAGATTGGAGCTATGCCATGCTTGATTCTTGCGGCTATGAAACGAGTACGTATGATTTCATTGTCAGCAACTCGTATAATAAAAATATTTTTGCTGAGCCTCGGATTGGGTAGTTTTGTCAAAAAAATAATCATGTGAAGTGCTGAACATGCATTTTAAGATATCGAAATGACATTAAGCTTGTTATGTCCTGTATTTGGCAATATGTTTCTTGTATGTAAATATCAGAACTATACCCATAGACAGTTATGAGGCAGTGTCTTCATTTTGTATGTAAATTTAAATGTAATTTACATATGAAATGAGAGATGATCGTCGGCAAGTAAATGTTTAAAGGAAACATTTGTAGCGTGATTATATCTTCGTGATAAGTGTTAAAGAGAAAGAAAAGGATATATTGTGACAAGATGGAGAATTTAAACAGAGACGAATGTCACCACATATCATGAGTTGTATATCATAAACTTTAACTAAATTTTACTGCACATCGCACAAATTATACAATTTAAATCTACTTTATCAGATCAAAAAGGGACAAGCTGGTTGATTTTTGTGTCCCCCAATTATTTTTTGGGAGGGGTGGGCACTACTTGGATTTTCCTGTCCGCTTGTCAGTCTGTCAGTCCAAATTTTATACATGCATTTCTCAAAAAGTATTAAAACTAGAGTCATCAAATATCACAGAAGTGGTATTCAGCATGTGAAGTTGTGCACCTGGGAATTTACCGTTTTTCTTATATTTTCATTAGGTTGAGATGTAGTGTAGCTCTGCACTGACCAACTCTGGTATTAACTTTCTCTGGTGTGTAATTTAAAAAAAAGTTTCATTAGTACCATATAAATGTCGTACATTTAATATGTATATTTTTTATTACTCTTTAATACAATAAAATATTTCATTACTATGCCCCCACATTTATTTGGGGAGCATATGGCGTTGCTGCTGTTGGTATGGCCGTACTTTCGTCGCACGTACACCCCGGATGCGCAGGCTGGTCTGGATTCATGCTGGTCGCAAACCCACTATGTTGGTTTTCTCATGGCACGGCTCATGTTTTGTTAAAAATATCCTATAACATGACATGTCAAGAATTATTTTCTACATTTTTGAAGAGAATTCACCAAATTTTTGTCTGTTTTGTGTGTTCTTTTACCCAGCACGCTAACAACATAATTGTGACATGCAAACAGTGCATGTGTTGCATTAGTCTGGCTACCTACTAGATAATCTTTTTAAATTTTGTTAATAATTTCTCTTATATACTGTGAAATCACTAATATTCGCGGGGGACTAATTTTCGTGGTTAAGTCAATCCATGAGATTTAATCCCAATGAACGAGTAAAATTCTCATTCAGTTTATGTTCAGAAGTTAAAATCCACGAATTCAAATTCCCACAAAATTGCCGTTTTGACCAAAACCACGAAATTTCATGCCCTCGAAATTAAATGATTTTACAGTATTCTGACCAATCTTTCTTGACTCTGATTATCTAACAGTGGACTTGTCCTAAATGAGAAAATAAAGTGGAATTAAGAAAGGGGATCATAATCTGTATGACAAGAAAATGTTTTGGCCCTAACTTGGATACAGTATGATCTGTAAATATTCTTTTGTTGTTATTTACATACTGGTCTGGCACCAGAAGGCCGCTCTACTAACCCTTCTATAAATATAACAAAATTTGCATCATTGACATTCTCTCAGAAGTATATTTAGCACCAATAAAATAAACACCATGAACATCATGATATTGCAAAATGTCAGTGAAATAGACTTTCCCTCCAGAATTGTAAACATCAATTGAGTCCCGTGTTACACATATATCATCAGTTCTTTAGACCAGTACACTCCTACACTTTTGATTACAATTTTAAGTCAGTAAGTTTGCAGTGATCTGAAGATTTCACTTCTGAAAGATGTCACTGTTTATATGTCCCATATTATTTCTCGGTCAACATTCAGATGACTTTAGGCTTTATGTCATTCCACTTATGCATCATGCAGAGATGCTAAAAGCTAATTTGCAGCTACCCTTTCTCAAAGTGGAGGACAAAACTTCCTTTCAAAAGTGGCAACCAAGAGAAAGAAGAACTAGAGATTGTTTTCACAAAAAATTGTAAGTCTCCTACCACATACCACGCAGAAATTGTAAATGCCACAAATCAAAGGCTGTTACTTTGTTGAAAATCAGTGAACCAGAACATGCCAATGCTATGTATAACTAGGCTTGGCACTGATGTTACTCCTGTAAGGTTTGGTGGAAATCTGCCCAATGATGTAAGAGAAGTTGCCAATATATTTTAGAATTTGATAATTAAAGGGCCATAACTCCCCTGAAATTCAATGAAGCAGAAAATGCTGATGAGATGCATAATTAGACTTGGCACTGATCATTCCTGTAAGGTTTGGTGGAAATCCGCCCTATTATTTTAAAGAAGTGGCTAAAACATAAATTTGACAAATCAAGGTCCATAACTCTGATGAGAAACACCAAACCGGAACATGCCCTTGATATTTACCACTAGGCTTGGCAGTGATCATTTTGGTGTCATTTCTCCTGGTTGTATTGGAGAAGAAGCCCACACAAGGTAAAATACATCAAATCAAGGGCTGTAACTCCACTGAAAATCACTGAACCAAAACATGCTAACATTATGCAGAATAAGACTTGGAATTGATCATTCCTGTAAGGTTTGGTGGAAATCTGCCCTATAATATAAGAGTTGCCAAAGTGGCCAAAACATCAAAAAATTTGATGAATCGATGGCCATAACTCTGGTGAGAATCATTAGCTGGAAAATGCCAACAACATGCACAATGTGGCTTGTCACTGATCAGTCCTGTAAGGTTTGGAGGAAATCCACCTAATAATATACAATTTGATTGATCAAGGGCCATAACTCTGGTGAAAATCATTAAACTGGAAAATGCCGACAACATGCACAATGTGGCTTGGCACTGATCAGTCCTGTAAGGTTTGGAGGAAATCAACCTAATAATATACAATTTGATTAATCAAGGGCCATAACTCTGGTGAAAATCATCAAACTGGAAAATGCCAACAACATGCACAATGTTGCTTGGCACTGATCAGTCCTGTAAGGTTTGGAGGAAATTCACCTAATAATATACAATTTGATCAATCAAGGGCCATAACTCTGGTGAAAATCATCAAACTGAAAAATGCCGGCAACATGCACAATGTGGCTTCCCACTGATCAGTCCTGTAAGGTTTGGAGGAAATCAACCTAATAACATACAATTTGATTAGGGCCATAACTCTGGTGAAAATCATCAAACTAGAAAATGCCGACAACATGCACAATGTGGCTTGGCACTGATCAGTCCTGTAAGGTTTGAAGGAAATCCACCTAATGATATACAATTTGATTAATCAAGGGCCATAACTCTGCTGAGAATGAAAATGCTGATGATATGCACAACTAGGCTTGCTTAGCAATGATCACTGTTGTGAAGTTTGATGTTAATCCATCCCACACCAGCGGTGTTAGAGGAGTTGCATGAACAAACTTTGTGACATACAGACAGATGGACAGCACATAATTAGTTTGTGTCCCCTATTACATGTGCAAGAAAATGGTAAAAAGAGAAGACGTAGCTAAACTGATATTCTCTCATACTAGTGGTTCACACAGAAGCAACAGAAAGAACAAGGTAAAAAGAGAAGATACATAGCTCTATACTGATATTCTCTCATAACAGAGGTTCACACAGAAGCAACAGAAAGAGCAAGGTAAAAAGAGAAGACGTAGTTCAATACTGATATTCTCTCATAACAGAGGTTCACACAGAAGCAACAGAAAGAACAAGGTAAAAAGAGAAGATACATAGCTCTATACTGATATTCTCTCATAACAGAGGTTCACACAGAAGCAACAGAAAGAACAAGGTAAAAAGAGAAGAGGTAGCTCTATACTAATATTCTCTCATAACAGAGGTTCACACAGAAGCAACAGAAAGAACAAGGTAAAAAGAGAAGACGTAGTTCTATACTGATATTCTCTCATAACAGAGGTTCACACAGAAGCAACAGAAAGAACAAGGTAAAAAGAGAAGAGGTAGCTCTATACTAATATTCTCTCATAACAGAGGTTCACACAGAAGCAACAGAAAGAACAAGGTAAAAAGAGAAGACGTAGCACTATACTGATATTCTCTCATAACAGAGGTTCACACAGAAGCAACAGAAAGAACAAGGTAAAAAGAGAAGACGTAGTTCTATACTGATATTCTCTCATAACAGAGGTTCACACAGAAGCAACAGAAAGAACAAGGTAAAAAGAGAAGACGTAGCTCTATACTGATATTCTCTCATAACAGAGGTTCACACAGAAGCAACAGAAAGAACAAGGTAAAAAGAGAAGACGTAGCTCTAAACTGATATTCTCTCATAAAAGTTCACACAGAAGCAACAGAAAGAACGAGGTAAAAAGAGAAGAGGTAGCTCTAAACTGATATTCTCTCATAAAAGTTCACACAGAAGCAACAGAAAGAACAAGGTAAAAAGAGAAGAGGTAGCTCTATACTGATATTCTCTCATAACAGAGGTTCACACAGAAGCAACAGAAAGAACAAGGTAAAAAGAGAAGATGTAGCTCTATACTGATATTCTCTCATAACAGAGGTTCACACAGAAGCAACAGAAAGAACAAGGTAAAAAGAGAAGATGTAGCTCTAAACTGATATTCTCTCATAACAGAGGTTCACACAGAAGCAACAGAAAGAACAAGGTAAAAAGAGAAGATGTAGCTCTATACTGATATTCTCTCATAACAGAGGTTCACACAGAAGCAACAGAAAGAACAAGGTAAAAAGAGAAGATTAGCTCTGAACTGATATTCTCTCATAACAGAGGTTCACACAGAATCAACAGAAAGAACAAGGTAAAAAGAGAAGATGTAGCTCTATACTGATATTCTCTCATAACAGAGGTTCACACAGAAGCAACAGAAAGTACAAAGTAAAAAGAGAAGATGTAGCTCTATACTGATATTCTCTCATAACAGAGGTTCACACAGAAGCAACAGAAAGAACAAGGTAAAAAGAGAAGATGTAGCTCTAAACTGATATTCTCTCATAACAGAGGTTCACACAGAAGCAACAGAAAGAACAAGGTAAAAAGAGAAGATGTAGCTCTAACCTGATATTCTCTCATAACAGAGGTTCACACAGAATCAACAGAAAGAGCAAGGTAAAAAGAGAAGATGTAGCTCTAAACTGATATTCTCTCATAACAGAGGTTCACACAGAAGCAGCAGAAAGAGCAAGGTAAACAGAGAAGACGTAGCCCTAAACAGATATTCTTCCATAACAGAGGTACACACAGAAGCAACAGAAAGAACAAGGTAAAAAGAGAAAAGGTAGCTCTATACTGATACTCTTCCATAACAGAGGTTCACACAGAAGCATTGTAACAGAAAGAACAAGGTAAAAAGAGAAGATGTAGCTCTATACTGATATTCTCTCATAACAGAGGTTCACACAGAAGCAACAGAAAGAACAAGGTAAAAAGAGAAGACGTACCTCTATACTGATATTCTCTCATAACAGAGGTGTGAAGCATTGTAACAGAAAGAACAAGGTAAAAAGAGAAGATGTAGCTCTAAACTGATATTCTCTATAATAAATGTTCACACAGAAGCAACAGAAAGAACAAGGTAAAAAGAGAAGACGTACCTCTATACTGATATTCTCTTATAACAGAGGTGTGAAGCATTGTAACAGAAAGAACAAGGTAAAAAGAGCAGATGTAGCTCTATACTGATATTCTCTCATAACAGTAGTTCACACAGATGCAACAGAAAGAACAAGGTAAAAAGAGAAGACATAGCTCTAAACTGATATTCTCTCTTAACAGAGGTTCACACAGAAGCATTGTAACAGAAAGAACAAGGTAAAAAGAGAAGATGTAACTCTAAACTGATATTCTCTCATAACAGAGGTTCACACAGAATCAACAGAAAGAACAAGGTAAAAAGAGAAGAGGTAGCTCTATACTGATATTCTCTCATAACAGAGGTTCACACAGAAGCAACAGAAAGAACAAGGTAAAAAGAGAAGATGTAGCTCTATACTGATATTCTCTCATAACAGAGGTTCACACAGAAGCAACAGAAAGAACAAGGTAAAAAGAGAAGACGTAGCTCTATACTGATATTCTCTCATAACAGAGGTTCACACAGAAGCAACAGAAAGAACAATGTAAAAAGAGAAGATGTAGCTCTAAACTGATATTCTCTCATAACAGAGGTTCACACAGAAGCAACAGAAAGAACAAGGTAAAAAGAGAAGATGTAGCTCTAAACTGATATTCTCTCATAACAGAGGTTCACACAGAAGCAACAGAAAGAACAATGTAAAAAGAGAAGATGAAGCTCTATACTGATATTCTCTCATAACAGAGGTTCACACAGAAGCAACAGAAAGAACAAGGTAAAAAGAGAAGATGTAGCTCTTAACTGATATTCTCTCATAACAGAGGTTTGCACAGAATCAACAGAAAGAGCAAGGTAAAAAGAGAAGATGTAGCTCTATACTGATATTCTCTCATAACAGAGGTTCACACAGAATCAACAGAAAGAACAAGGTAAAAAGTGAAGATGTAGCTCTATACTGATATTCTCTCATAACAGAGGTTCACACAGAAGCAACAGAAAGAACAAGGTAAAAAGAGAAGACGTAGCTCTAAACTGATATTCTCTCATAACAGAGGTTCACACAGAAGCAACAGAAAGAACAAGGTAAAAAGAGAAGACGTAGCTCTATACTGATATTCTCTCATAACAGAGGTTCACACAGAAGCAACAGAAAGAACAAGGTAAAAAGAGAAGACGTAGCTCTAAACTGATATTCTCTCTTAACAGAGGTTCACACACAGAAAGCAATAGTCTAACATCCAAAGAGTACCAAGGAAAAAAGTAAGAGAAGACGTAGCTCTAAACTGATATTCTTTCATAACAGAGGTTCACACAGAAGCAACAGAAAGAACAAGGTAAAAAGAGAAGACGTAGCTCTAAACTGATATTCTTCATAACAGAGGTTCACACAGAAGCAATAGAAAGAACAAGGTAAAAAGAGAAGACGTAGCACTATACTGATATTCTCTCATAACAGAGGTTCACACAGAAGCATTGTAACAGAAAGAACAAGGTAAAAAGAGAAGATGTAGCTCTAAACTGATATTCTCTCATAACAGAGATTCACACAGAAGCAAAGAAAGAACAAGGTAAAAAGAGAAGAGTAGCCTAATACTGATATTCTCTCATAACAGAGGTTCACACAGAAGCAACAGAAAGAACAAGGTAAAAAGAGAAGAGTAGCACTATACTGATATTCTCTCATAACAGAGATTCACACAGAAGCAAAGAAAGAACAAGGTAAAAAGAGAAGACGTAGCACTATACTGATATTCTCTCATAACAGAGATTCACACAGAAGCAACAGAAAGAACAAGGTAAAAAGAGAAGATGTAGCTCTATACTGATATTCTCTCATAACAGAGGTTCACACAGAAGCAATAGAAAGAACAAGGTAAAAAGAGAAGACGTAGCACTATACTGATATTCTCTCATAACAGAGATTCACACAGAAGCAACAGAAAGAACAAGGTAAAAAGAGAAGATGTAGCTCTATACTGATATTCTCTCATAACAGAGGTTCACACAGAAGCAACAGAAAGAACAAGGTAAAAAGAGAAGACGTAGCTCTAACCTGATATTCTCTCATAATAAAGGTTGAACAAAAGCAACAGAAATTACAAAGTAAAAAAAAGAAGATGCAGCTCAAAATTTAAATGTCAATGTTCTAATGGTGTTAATTTCTTTCTGTGCTCTTAAGTTAGAATTAAGTTGTGTAATGTTCTCTGTAGTTGCAATAAATAAATAAATAAATAAATAACAAAGAAAAGAAGATTTAAAAAGGACCTGAGCCTATTGTTGGTTGATAAGTTTTGACACAGCACATGATTGAATGTGTGCTATTCAGGTAATGCAGTCATCATTGTTTGCTTCATAAAAACAAAAGGAAAATGCAAGCCTTCAGGGGAAATTATTAATATATAAAAGTCGGTGAAGCAGAAGGGACATTCTAGTGGTGAATCTCCCTCAGATGATATATGACAGACATGTCGGGTCATTATCCATATAAGTGGCGTAGGAGTTGTCCTCTTTTTCCTTATTTACTCATACAATGTACAAAATATGCAGTCGTAATTCTGTCTGTTTTATTGTTCGATATTATTGGCCTCATTGGGTGTGTTGACATTTATAATTTTAGTACATTCATACATGCTAATTAGTCTTTTTTTTTTTTTATAAGAACATGGATTTGACTTAACAATTAAGCCTTACCTATTTTCAGCTGGGTTAGTATCATCAGTGACCACTCACTGGGTCTAAGACCCACAACAACATTGACCACATATCCACTTAGTGGTAGGTATTGCACACAAACTATGATTAAGCATAGTTTGTGTGCAATACCTACGACTGAGTGGAACCATATTTGACCATGGTTAATTAAAGTCTAACCAAGGTAAGATGTCAGAGATAAATTAACCAAACAAATGTAAAAATGGTCACATCATGGATATTGGTAACCATGGTTTAAACATAGTTAATCTTGGATGGTCAAGTTCACTTTCTTCAGGGGTTAAGTCAAAAAGCCAACACTGACGGCACATCAGCTCAGTTGCTCAATGCCTAACATTTGGAAGGACTGCTTGTCTTTTGTTTGTTTTTTGTTGTGTTTAACATGACAACGACACAATTATAGGTATTATGGTGACTTTCCAGCTTTTAATGGTGGAGGAAGACCCCAGGTGCCCCACCGGGCATTATTTCATTACGGGCTGGGAAGAACCGACGACTTTCCATAAGCCAGCTTGATGGCTTCTTCACATGAAGAATTCAACACCCCAAGTGAGGCTCAAACCCACACAGGTGAGGGGCAAATGATTTGAAGTCAGCAACCTTAACCACTTGGCTACAGAGGCCCCCAGGACTGCTAGTCAGAAGGCCGGCTGGTCCAAAAATCAACAATTAAATTGAAAGAATCAACATTTAAATTGAAAGAATCCATTATAGTAAGAGGAATAGTTCATAAGATACTAACTAAACAGATTTTTCCTTTTACTTTCTTGTTTAATTTTCTATGTCCAACTTTTCATCTGAATTTACATTAGTAAATTGTATTTTTTTTTATTGTGAGATGTTAAATTATGTATGTCCCAAACCTTAACTTATTTTCAAAAACACTTCTAAACTTCCTAAAGATTCCAAAACTCTCAAACTAAAATCTTAATGACAATCCAGCCTCTGCAACACATGCCACACCCTTGTAATTTAAGCTTCACTTACATGTCAATCCAAATATTATTACCTGTCAATCATAATCAATAAATACCTTTCAATGTGCCCATAACTGGAATAGGTTTGGATCAAAGACACACATTATCTGTTAATTTCTCGTAAAGTATATCAGCAGGATATAGACTTTTCCCTGGATTTCTTGTCACAAAAAATTCCAGCTTTTCATGGTGGATGAAGACCGTCTAACCCTTACCCTGCTAAATTTCTATAATGAGCTCGTCCATTTTCAAATCTGAACAGTACCATTAATTGTTAAAAGGGCTGCTTACCAAAAAGATACTGGCTGAATAGTGAACAGTGCAGATCATGATCAGACTGCATGGATGTGCAGGCTGATCATGATCTACACTGCGCAAAGGAAGAATCAGTCGTGTCCAGCATGGTAAGGGTAAGAGCATTATTTCAAACACAGATTAGCACCTGGTTAGAACTATCAGCCAGAAACCAGTTGGATGGCTTCCTCACATGAAAGAGTCCAAGGACTGTACATACTTGGAATTCTTTACCGGCAACAGTAGCCGAGGCTCCTGACTTGGTACACTTCAAGCAGGAGCTTACCAAGATTACCATCTAGTTGCAGCTATCCGCCCAGACTGTTTTAAGAACCTAGGATGGTCAGAGCTGTACCGGTTGGGTGAATTCCCATTAGGCGCTATGCTAGCCAGGTTGGTCTGTCACCTGGAACCTGGAACCGATGCAGTCTTGGGACTATCTCTTATATTCTCTTACTTTGAACTTGCTTATTTCTGCCTATACTGCTTATCTTAATTGCTTTTCACTTTTTCTTGCCACTAGCCGAAACATAATGGTCAAACCGATGACAGAGTTTCGTAGGATGTACTTCCCAAGAGAGGTTCCAAAGCCAGCAGAGGTGAGGGATAAGTTATTTGAAATCAGCAATCTTAACCAACAGTTCATGCTGTACTACAACATATGCATAAAAGCATGCTAATTTCCCTCAGACTAAAGCTTAGAACACCAGTCAGACCTTACCATAAAACATCTGGTATATGTGTTACATCATGACCATACAATCATCTTCAAACTGAATCAAATATGCAATATTAAACATGTTTAAAAGTAATTGAAAATGTCATTAAAATAATATCAAATTTTAATAACTTTGTCACAGTACTGTTTGTAGATATGTATCAACTATTGTTTAACCAACCAATTGGTTTGGGATTTAGGACACTTGCTAACCCGTTCATCTTCTAAAGAAGTAACTGTCAACATTGCTAACCAGTTCAGCATCTCCAGAAGTAACTTCCACCATTGCTTACCAATTTACCATCTCCAGAAGTAGCTGTCATCATTATTAAACAGTTCACTATCTCGGGAAGTAACTGTCACCATTGTTTACCAGTTCACCATCTGAAGAAGTAGCTATCACCATTATTGAACAGTTCACCATCTCCAGAAATAACTGTCTCCATTGCTAAGCAGTTCACCATCTCCAGAAGTATTTGTCACCATTGTTAACCAGTTCACCATCTCCGTAAGTAATTGTCACCATCATTAAACAGTTTACCATCTCCAAAAGTAAATGTCACCATTGCTAACCAGTTCACTGTCTCCAGAAGTAATATCACCATTGCTAACCAGTTCACCATCACCAGAAGTAACTGTCACCATTGCTAACCAGTTCACCATCCCCAGAAGTAACTGTCACCATTGCTAACCAGTTCACCATACCAGATGTAACTGTCACCATTGCTAACCAGTTCACCATCATCAGAAGTAACTGTCACCATTGCTAACCAGTTCACCATCACCAGAAGTAACTGTTACCATTGCTAACCAGTTCACCATCCCCAGAAGTAACTGTCACCATTGCTAACCAGTTCACAATCACCAGATGTAACTGTCACCATTGCTAACCAGTTCACCATCACCAGAAGTAACTGTCACCATTGCTAACCAGTTCACCATCTCCAGAAGTAACTGTCACCATTGCTAACCAGTTCACCATCTCCAGAAGTAACTGTCACCATTGCTAACCAGTTTATCATCTCCAGAAGTAACTGTCACTATTGCTAACCAGTTTATCATCTCCCATTGCGGTGTGTCCTTGGGCAAGGCACTTTATCATGATTGCCTCAGTCGACCCAGCTGTAAATGGGTACCAGCAAATTGCTGGGGGTAAGGTATAATTGATTTTAACTGTTCTTAATATAGGGTCGTTAAAAAGCTCTACAGAGCTTATGTTAATTGTTTCACAAAGCGACGGTAAATAAAATTTACCTTTACCTTTACCATTGAACAGTTTACCATCTCATGAAGTAACTGACACCATTGCTAAGCAGAGCACCATCTCAAAAAGTAACAGTCACCATTGTTTACTAGTTCACCCTTCCAGAAGTAATTGTCACCATTGCTATTCAGTTCACTATCTTAAGAAGTAACTTTCATCATTGCTAACTAGTTCACATTCTGCAGAAGTAACTGTTTCTGATTAGCTCACTTCTCCCCAAATAAATATCACCATTGCTAACCAATTCACCATCCTCAGAGGTAATTGCAACCATTGTTCACTAGTAGTGATTGTTGCTGTGTATTTCACATTCTCAAGAAGTGACTGTCACCATTACCAATATTATCTGTTTGCATTGATTTTATACTTTGGACAGACAACCAAAATAAGTAATGACTTTACTCATTTGCTGTGATCAGGGGAAGGATTCGAACACCGTCACATTTTTTAAATTTTGTTATTTTGTTAAATATATCAACCTGTACAGCCAGTGGATAAAAAAAAACTGTTAAGTTGTTGTCACTGTTCAAAGATTCACTAAAGACTGTTTATATATACCGTAATTAGTTGAAAATGCCATTTTCCTCATTTTTTTGTGAAATTAGATTGTAATTAGCTGTTTTATACTACCTGCTTTTTATTTAAACAGCCATACTATATGTATGGGAGAATACATACAACCTCAAAAGATGTATTGTCTTGCTCGGGGCGTTCATGTAAATTTGACCCTAACATGGCCGTAGGATAAAATAATGATCCAACATTAGACCACACACAGGTAAATACGTAATTATAAATGGTTATACATTCAGATACATACTAATGTGATTTTTATCATCATCTGTTATAACATTGCTGTATTAAAATTCTGTAACAATTTTTTTTTTTTTTTCTAATGATGAAAATCCAGAGAGATGTAATCAAATTGAAGCCAAATAAAGTAGGCTTTAATGGCAAGCTAGACCTTTTTTCAGATTTTTTTTACGAACAAGAAAAAGGTAGCAGAAAGTTACTTCAGGGATTAAAACTTCTAGGATGGGCAACATTAGTGAGCCTGTTTCACAAAACTTTCTAAATTCACTTTGAAGTAAAGATTTTTCAACAGACTATACATAATCTTAAAGCATTGCCCTAAGTTCAAAATTCTGACCTTAATCATTTTCATGTGGCTTTTCCTGTTGTAATTTTGTCCTTGTTTTTTATAAATAAATTCTAAGCAAGCCCATGATAATTGCTAGCAGCAACCACTTTTTATTTTGTGTGTTAGTAGATTGTATATTCTTGCATACCAGACGTGGATTTTTACCAGTGCTAAAAATCTCATGCTGTAAATGAAGTATTACGAATTACATAATTATATGTAAAAGATTTATGTAGTAATTTATATTATTTCAAAAAAACAGAATAAAAATCCAATACTTTGACAGTTCCTCTTTGTTCCTGATAGTATATTTCTCGATTCAAAAAACGTTATTTTATCAAAAATTCATAACGTTACGCTGCAACTGCTAAAACAAAACCGGAACTAAACATTGCTATTTGCCTTTGAAACGTCATGACGTCTTCCCTGTTTACGGACATTGGTTTCTTGCGCTTTGTTTAAAAATGCTGCTATAAGAAATAGTTCTAAAAAGAAAGCTGTTTGATTGATTTTATTATTATTGTTATTTCTTGCATATGGTATGCTAGAAAAAGATTCTATCGCTGGTAGTAAGTGCAGATAAGAATATCAGGCTCTCGGGTAACTGTTTATGAGGTAAATCAGGCAGAGCCCCATTACAGCCTAAACAGAGGCCGGAAATTCCCATCTGCACCTACAACCAGTGAAAGAATTTTATAATAATAGTAAATATATATACATGTATACAATATTCAAACATCAGTTCCTGGCCTTCCTTAAAGAAACGCCTCCAGCTTTTTGTAATATAGTTTGAAATTAAAAGAGTAAGAACAGTTCTAGGAATAGAAGCTAACTACTCCGTAAATAATGCTATAAAACTTTTATATAAGATATATGGAATTTAGCTATACTTTAAATCAAACTCCTAAAATAGCACTGTTTGGTGACATATTGTAGAGTTTCTCTGGTTTGATATTGTTAAGGACATCTTGTTTGATATTGTAGGGTATGTCCGGTCTGATATTGTTGTGTACATCTGGTTTTCTGGTTTGATATTGTAGAGTAAATCTGGTTTGATTTAACAAAGTACATCTAGTTTGACATTGTAGTGTACATCTGGTTTCCTGGTTTGATACTGTGAAGACTAGTAAATCTGGTTTGATAATGTAAAGTACATATTATGGTTTGATATTGTAGGGTACACCTGGTTTTCTGGTTTTTCATGTGACACATCAAAAAGCTTAGAACTAAGTGATGCTGAAATTTGCGGTCTCTAATACAAAGGATAACATATACCCAATCAAAATATCTGTATTATCAATAACAAAAAAACAATGACACTTGATGTTGTAAAAACTGGATACCGAAAAAAACAAAAGCGTAAGTCGGACTAAAGTGGGTGTATGTAAATTAAATATTTTAAATGAATTTAAAATTAACCTACTGTGGTGTACATCTGGTTTTCTGATTTGGTTTTGCAGAGCACATCTGGTTTGATATTGTAAAGTATCACTGGATTGATAATTTAATGTGCATCTGGTTTGATATTGTAGTACTGCAAAGCACATCTGGTTTGGTATTGTAAAGTATCACTGGATTGATAATGTAATGTGCATCTGGTTTGATATTGTAGTGTACATCTGGTTAGATATTGTAGGGAATGTCTAGTCTGATATTGTTTTCTGGTTTCATATTGTAAAGTACATCTGGTTTGATATTGAAGTGTACATCTGGTTTTATATCGTAAAGTACATCTTGTTTGATAGTGTAGTGTACATCTGGTTTTATATTATAGTGTACACTGGTTTGATATTGTAAAGTACATCTTGTTTGATATTGTAGTGTACATCTGGTTTGATATTTTAGTGTACACTGGTTATATAGTGTAAAGTACATCTTGTTTGATATTGTAGTGTACATCTGGTTTGATATTTTAGTGTTCACTGGTTATATAGTGTAAAGTACATCTTGTTTGATATTGTAGTGTACACTGGTTTGATACTGTGAAGTACATCTGGTTTGATATTGTAAAGTACATCTTGTTTGATATTGTAGTGTACACTGGTTTGATACTGTAAAGTACATCTGGTTTGATATTGTAGTGTACATCTGGTTTGATATTGTAGTGTACACTGGTTTGATATTGTAAAGTACATCTGGTTTGATATTGTAGTGTAAACTGGTTTGATATTGTAGTGTACACTGGTTTGATATTGTAGTGTACATCTGGTTTGATATTGTAGTGTACACTGATTTGATATTGTAGTGTACACTGGTTTGATATTGTAGTGTAAACTGGTTTGATATTGTAGTGTACACTGGTTTGATATTGTAAAATACATCTTGTTTGATATTGTAGTGTAAACTGGTTTGATATTGTAGTGTACACTGGTTTGATATTGTAGTGTACATCTGGTTTGATATTGTAGTGTACACTGGTTTGATATTGTAGTGTACACTGGTTTGATATTGTATTGTACACTGGTTTGATATTGTAAAATACATCTTGTTTGATATTGTAGTGTACACTGGTTTGATATTGTAGTGTACACTGGTTTGATATTGTAGTGTACACTGGTTTGATATTGTAGTGTACATCTGGTTTGATATTGTAGTGTACACTGGTTTGATATTGTAAAGTACATCTGGTTTGATATTGTAGTGTAAACTGGTTTGATATTGTAGTGTACACTGGTTTGATATTGTAGTGTACATCTGGTTTGATATTGTAGTGTACACTGATTTGATATTGTAGTGTACACTGTTTGATATTGTAGTGTACACTGGTTTGATATTGTATTGTACACTGGTTTGATATTGTAAAATACATCTTGTTTGATATTGTAGTGTACACTGGTTTGATATTGTAGTGTACACTGGTTTGATATTGTAGTGTACACTGGTTTGATATTGTAGTGTACACTGGTTTGATATTGTAAAGTACATCTTGTTTGATATTGTAGTGTACATCTGGTTTGATATTGTAGTGTACACTGGTTTGAAATTGTAAAGTACATCTGGTTTGATATTGTAGCGTACATCTGGTTTGATATTGTAGTGTACACTGGTTTGATATTGTAGTGTACACTGGTTTGATATTGTAGTGTACACTGGTTTGATATTGTAAAGTACATATTGTTTGATATTGTAGTGTACATCTTGTTTGATATTGTAGTGTACATCTGGTTTGATATTGTAGTGTACACTGGTTTGAAATTGTAAAGTACATCTTGTTTGATATTGTAGCGTACATCTGGTTTGATATTGTAGTGTACACTGGTTTGATATTGTAGTGTACACTGGTTTGATATTGTAAAGTACATATTGTTTGATATTGTAGTGTACATCTGGTTTGATATTGTAGTGTACACTGGTTTGATATTGTAGTGTACACTGGTTTGATATTGTAGTGTACACTGGTTTGATATTGTAAAGTACATCTTGTTTGATATTGTAGTGTACACTGGTTTGATATTGTAGTGTACACTGGTTTGATATTGTAAAGTACATCTTGTTTGATATTGTAGTGTACACTTGTTTGATATTGTAGTGTACACTGGTTTGATATTGTAGTGTACACTGGTTTGATATTGTAAAGTACATCTTGTTTGATATTGTAGTGTACATCTGGTTTGATATTGTAGTGTACACTGGTTTGAAATTGTAAAGTACATCTTGTTTGATAGTGTAGTGTACATCTGGTTTGATATTGTAGTGTACACTGGTTTGATATTGTAAAGTAAATCTTGTTTGATATTGTAGTGTACACTGGTTTGATATTGTAAAGTACATCTGGTTTGATATTGTAGTGTACATCTGGTTTGATATTGTAGTGTACACTGGTTATATAGTGTAAAGTACATCTTGTTTGATATTGTAGTGTACATCTGGTTTGATATTGTAGTGTACATCTGGTTTGATATTGTAGTGTATACTGGTTTGATATTGTAAAGTAAATCTTGTTTGATATTGTTGAATAACATCTGGTTAGATACATTTGTATTGCAAAACACAACTGGTTTTATATTGAAGGGTAAATCTGGTTTGACATAGTAGTGCATCTGGTTTGATATTTCAAGTAACATCTAATTTTATTTGTATGGTACATCTGTATTTAAATTGTACTGTACATCTGGTTTGATATTACAGTAAACCTCACTTATAAGGAACTCGGATATAAGGAACACTCGGTTATAAGGAACAGTTTTCAATTCCCCGATCTAATTCCTTCTTTATTCAATGTAAAAGTCCTCTGTTATAGGGAACTCGGTTATAAGGAACACTCGGTTATAAGGAACACTTTTTCTAGTCCCAAAGTGCGGAATTCAATTGAAAACCCCTCGGTTATAGCGAACAGACATAAAGAATAAAAATTATTGAAAACTGGAAATAAACAAGATGACGTCAGAGTAACGTCGGTACTTTCATGTGCTTTTATGCACATGAATAAACACATATTATTTCATTTCTATGATCTTTAATTTGTTATTTCACGGATATGATAAAAAGAAAATAAATAATATCATCATTTACTTATAGTTTATCATACATTTACTCGAGATTATGTTTGAGAGCTACATGTATTAGATATTTCATGTTAACAATAATGAACGAAAATCAGTCGCGGACAGGGTCATGTCATACAATCCTAAATAAATGTGTTAATAACGCGTGATTAACAATGGCAAACAGTCCAGTTTACCAAATTTTCAATTGTAAAAATTATAGCAGGTGCTAAAATGGACACTAGCAAAACTATAGGTATAATTTACACTTTAGTCCGTATGTATGGCGCCGTTGTCTAGTCGTAATGCACTGTATGTCATAAACACCCTACTTTTAAATTTTAATTTGTAGTCTAATTTAACATTTTTGTATTAATTATTTGAACATTTATTTTATATTAGTATTGATGCCTATTCACATAACATGCTGTCGAGCAAGGTAGGGGCTGCAACATATTATATAATCATAATGTAGTGCTCTCTAAAAAAGAAGATAGAAATAGCCGACAAAAATAAACACAAATCACGTCATTCTTACCGACGTACATTTTGGCTTAGTTTAGGTTTAAACGCCGTGTTTCAACATTATTTCAGTCATATACACGCAGTCAGTTTACCTTACCATCTCTCTAGGAAAGGACCGGTACTAGACTCACAACTTTCTCACATAAAGATTCACGGTCGACCCAGAGCCTTTTTCAAACGTCAGTCAAATAGTGTTCGCTATACAAATTGTGTTCGTAATACAAACCTCGGTTAAAAGGAATTAGTTCGCTATACGGATATAAGGAACCTCGGTTATAAGGAACAATTTTTAGAGGTCCCAAGCTGTTCCTTATAAGCGAGGTTTACTGTATTCTAAATGTACATCTTGTTTTATTTGGGACTGACATTGTAGTGTACATCTGGCTTGATACTGTATGGTATATCTTGTTTTATATTGTTTAATATTGTAAAGTACATCTTATTATATATTGTACGGTATGTATGTTTTGATAACAATGTTTTATATCTTAATTTGTCTTTCATTCCGATTGTTTTAATTGTTCCATTGCCGCATACTTTGAAGTAATAAATCTTTGAGACAATAAAATCATCATTTTAAATAACAAGCTTTATTCTGTTGCATCACAATGCACACTTTATATGAAATACAAGTACCTGTGTAATGATGTGTGATATGTAAACATACATGGCTTTTTCCATGTGTCATTCCTCTGGGAGATTCCCGCTTTGGTAGGGAAACAAATTTGGACTGTAAAAATATGGTCATCTTTCCTGGCAAAGAAAGATTCATGCTTTAAGATGACATGAAAATTTGAATATTCTCAAACACTCGTAATTTAAGGTACAAGAGAGCCATTATGGCCCTATACTTGAATGCTCACCTGAATTTCAGAGCTTAAACAGACTATAGAGTGTGCAAAGTTGGAGAGAGCCAGGAATAACATAGACAGTTCAAACACTACATTGTTCTTCAGTTTTTAAAATTGGCTGCAAAAAACACAGATAATTGGAGAATGCTAATGGGATTTTAGAAGGTCTCTTTAAAATGGTTTTATTCTTATCTCTAGTGGCCCCTAAGAAGGGCTAAGTGCCCTGATTTGCATAAAATTGAGAGAAGACTTTATAATGATGCTACAGATCATGTTTTATGAAGATCCATCAAGATGTTTATGAGAAGAAATTGCTGAAAGCTCTTTCTGTTTTCTTCTCTCTATAGCAACCCCTGAAAGGGGCCATACATCCCCATTTGAACAAATTTGGAAGTGGAACTTCATGTAATACAATGATGCTACAGACCAAGTCTGATGAAGATCCATCTAGCAGTTCATGAGAAAAGGTCCTTCAAAGGTATTTCTATTTAAGCTCAAGTGGTTCCTACAAGGGGCCATGTATATCCACTTAAACAAGAGGACCTTACAGTGATGCTACAGATCAAGTTTTGTGAAGATCCATCTTGTGGTTCAAGAGAAGAAGTCATTCAAAGGTATTTTATTTCTAGCTCTAGTGGCCCCTAATAGGGGCCAAGCTCCCCCACCCTCCACTTTAACAAGTTAGGTAGAGAACCTTATAAAGATAATACAGATCAAGTCTGATGACGATCCATCAAGCAGTTCATGAGAAGAAGTCATATTATGGGAAAGGACCTTATAATGATGCTAAATAGAGCAATCTAACGGTTCATGAGAAGAAGTCCTTTTAAGGTATTTCTGTTTTCAACTCTAGCAGCCCCTGAAAGTGGCCATGTGCCCAGATTTGAAAATAATTCAGAGAGGATCTTGTAATGATGCTAAAGATCAAGTCTTATGGAGATCCATCATGTGGTTCATGGGAAAAAGTTATTTCTATTTTTAGTTCTAGTGGCCACTAAAGAAAGGCCAAGTGCCCCAATTCAAACAAACTTGAGAGAGGACCTTATATTGATGCTACAGACCAAGTTTGATGAAGATCCTTCTAGCAGTTCATGAGAAGTAGTCATTTAAAGGCTTTAAAAGCTCTGGCTGCCCCTAGAAGAGACCAAGCTGAAATATTTGAACAAACTTGATAGAGAACTATGGCAGGATTCTACTGACCAACTCTGGTGCAATTCTGACCAGTAGTTTCAGAGATGTCTTCTTAAAAAAAGTGTAGACGGATGGATAACAAATATTGAGCGATCACAATAGCACACCCTGTGGACTTGGTGCTCTAATTAGCTTAAAATGAGCATCTTACAAAGATAAATAACAAAGCAAAACTTGAGGGCTATTATGGCCCTAAAGATACACTCCTGACCTTGACCTTTTGACCTTATGTCATGACATACTGTATCACTAAATGTAACAATTTTCTTTAGTGTTCAAAACGTTCATCCTTAAATGTGATAGGACCCTTAAAAGAAAGAGGAAGTCAAGTGTGTGTGCATGTGTGTTTATACTTGTTTACACTCCTCATTGAGAGACCATATGACTGGGCATAAATTTATGTCACTGGTTTAATGCATTTTTGTGATATGGAGCCTATTTACACCAGATAGCTAGGAAGTTACTACTCAATGTTACATTGTAAAATAGTTCAAAATGTAGTTCCATTTTGCTGATGAAATATGATATATTAATGATTCACATCCATGCTCACATGCATAAAAAAAGTCATGCACACTCATGCACATACACACACACACACAATGCATTGAAATGTTACAGAATGCAGCAGCTTGACACACAAACACATGCTGACAATGTTCTCAGCAAAAGTCACCAGTCTAACATAGTGTTTCAGCTTACAGTCTCTGTCTAACACAGTGTTCTCAGCTAAAGACCCCGTCTAACATAGTGTTTCAGTAGACAGTCTCTGTCTAACACAGTGTTCTCAGCAAAAGACCCCATCTAACATAGTGTTTCAGTAGACAGTCTCTGTCTAACACAGTGTTCTCCGCAAAGAACCCCATCTTACATGGTGTTTCAGCAGAGTCTTTGTCTAACACAGTGTTCTCAGTAAAAGACCCCGTCTAACATAGTGTTTCAGTAGACAGTCTCTGTCTAACAAGTGTTCTCAGCAAAAGACCCCGTCTAACATAGTGTTTCAGTAGACAGTCTCTGTCTAACACAGTGTTCTCAGCAAAGAACCCCATCTAACATGGTGTTTCAGCAGAGTCTTTGTCTAACACAGTGTTCTCAGCTAAAGACCCCGTCTAACATAGTGTTTCAGCAGAGTCTTTGTCTAACACAGTGTTTTCAGCAAAAGACCCCATCTAACATAGTGTTTCAGTAGACAGTCTCTGTCTAACACAGTGTTCTCAGCAAAGAACCCCATCTAACATGGTGTTTCAGCAGAGTCTTTGTCTAACACAGTGTTCTCAGTAAAAGCCCCCGTCTAACATAGTGTTTCAGTAGACAGTCTCTGTCTAACACAGTGTTCTCAGCAAAAGACCCCGTCTAACATAGTGTTTCAGTAGACAGTCTCTGTCTAACACAGTGTTCTCAGCAAAGAACCCCATCTAACATGGTGTTTCAGCAGAGTCTTTGTCTAACACAGTGTTCTCAGCAAAAGACCCCGTCTAACATAGTGTTTCAGTAGACAGTCTCTGTCTAACACAGTGTTCTCAGCAAAAGACCCCGTCTAACAAAGTGTCTCTGTCTACCACAGTGTTCTTAGCAAAAGACCCAGTCTAACATAGTGTTTCAGCATTCAGTCTCTGTCTAACACAGTGTTCTCAGCAAAAGACCCAGTCTAACATAGTGTTACAGCAGAGTCTCTGTCTAATACAGTGTTCTCAGCAAAAGACCCTGTCTAACAAAGTGTCTCTGTCTAACACAGTGTTCTTAGCAAAAGACCCAGTCTAACATAGTGTTTCAGCAGACAGTCTCTGTCTAACACAGTGTTCTCAGCAAAAGACCCAGTCTAACATAGCGTTTCAGCAGAGTCTCTGTCTAACACAGTGTTCTCAGCTAAAGACCTAGTCTAACATAGCATTTCAGCAGAGTCTCTGTCTAACACAGTGTTCTCAGCAAAAAACCCAGTCTAACATAGTGTTTCAGCAGACAGTCTCTGTCTAACACAGTGTTCTAAGCAAAATACCCTGTCTAACATAGTGTTTCAGCAGAGTCTTTGTCTATCACAGTGTTCTCAGCAAAAAACCCAGTCTAACATAGTGTTTCAGCAGACAGTCTCTGTCTAACACAGTGTTCTCAGCAAAATACCCTGTCTAACATAGCATTTCAGCAGAGTCTCTGTCTAACACAGTGTTCTCAGCAAAAAACCCAGTCTAACATAGCGTTTCAGTAGACAGTCTCTGTCTAACACAGTGTTCTAAGCAAAATACCCTGTCTAACATAGTGTTTCAGCATAGTCTCTGTCTAACTCAGTGTTCTCAGCAAAAGACCCAGTCTAACATAGCGTTTCAGCAGAGTCTTTGTCTATCACAGTGTTCTCAGCAAAAGACCCAGTCTAACATAGTGTTTCAGCAGAGTCTCTGTCTAACACAGTGTTCTCAGCAAAAGCCCCCTTCTAACATTGTGTTTCAGTAGACAGTCTCTGTCTAACACAGTGTTCTCAACAAAAAACCCAGTCTAACATAGCTTTTCAGTAGAGTCTCTGTGTAACACAGTGTTATCAGCAAAAGACCCATCTAACATAGCATTTCAGTAGACAATCTCTGTCTAACACAATGTTCTCAGTAGATGGCCTCTGTCTAACACAGTGTTCTCAGCAAAATACCAGTCTAACATAGTGTTCTCAGCAAAAGACCCAGTCTTAACATAGTGTCTCTGTCTAACACAATGTTCTCAGTAAAAGACCCAGTCTAACATAGTTTTTCAGCAAAGTCTCTGTCTAACACAGTGTTCTCAGCAAAAGACCCATCTAACATAGCATTTCAGTAGACAATCTCTGTCTAACACAGTGTTCTCAGTAGATGGCCTCTGTCTAACACAGTGTTCTCAGCAGATGGCCTCTGTCTAATGCAGTGTTCTTAGTGGACTGTTTCTGTCTAACAACGGCTCATAGCAGATGGTGTTGGGGAGGGGCGGGATCACACCAAGGCAACAAACATAACAATAATTATTGAACGGACAGAAGCAAGTTTGTAATACACAAGGGCATGCTACTCCTGCTTTAGAACAGCCAGTATAATTATGCTGATTTCTATGATTATAATGATTCACCATGACATATTATGTAGGCTATTCATGAATAACATAATATATGTACTGAATGAATAATTTTTAGCTCGACTATTCGAAGAATAAGGGAGCTATCCTACTTGTCCCGGCATCAGCGTGAGCGTCACACAAATGTTAAAGTTTGCGTACCACTCCAAATATTTTCAAATTCCATTGAGATATTGCTTTCATATTTTGCATACTTGTTTACCATCATGACCCCAGTCTGTAAAAGGAGGAGGCAACTCTATCAAACATTTTGACTGAATTATGTCCCCTTTTCGACTTAGAATATGCTTATTTTAAGGTTAAAGTTTTACTCATTGCTTATATTATACTATCAAGCACTGAGAATAGTCGAGCGCGCTGTCCACTGACAGCTCTTGATTTTATTATTTTTCACAGTTAAATAGCTGGAGTTCCTGTAATACATCTTGCAACAAAAATTTTAAAGTGACACATAGATATTCCTAGATTAATATATGACTGTGAAATTTATTCATGAAATTCAGTCACTTGAATATTTGAATGTAATGATGCATTACTAAATAAATAGACTTCTGTAATACTATGTTCAATGCTATAGGTTACCATTCATTATATTTAAATGCAGTCTTATTTTTTATACATACATTACATACCTCTTCCTTTGTTAGACACAGGTCTATATTTTTCTGAAAGACCCCTGTTAACAAAAGAATTCATATGCAGAGGTCTAGCCGTTCTGACTCAGACCTGAGCTTGTGAAAAATGTGATGAAAATTTTTGGTGTTTGTATGGTGACTGATTTCTGCCATTTCAACCCGCAACCCTGCTGAGTGAAAACATGAAAATTAACAAGTTAAAATGGCGGGGTCCCAGGGCGAAAACTCGCTATTTAGCGGAGGCACAGGGCAAAAACACGATAATTAGTGGAGTCGCAGTGCAAAAAGTCGAGATTTATTAACTGAAAAGTCGGGGGCGTTAGGCCAAAACTTGACGTTTAACTAGCGCTAATTATCGTGTTTTCGACCAGCGCCACCTTCATTTTAACATCTTAAATCTAGTGTTTCCGCTAGGCGACGTCGCAACACGCAACACTTAAAAAACGAAAACACTGCAATTAACGAGGTCGCTTGACGAAAAGGCGAAATATATATTTGAAATAATGGCGGGGGTGCGGGGCAATAAATCACTTACTGTCGGCGTTGCGATGTGAAAAGTCGAGATTTAGTAACTGAAAAGTCGGGGGCGTTAGGCCAAAACTTGACGTTTAACTAGCGCTAATTATCGTGTTTTCGACCAGCGCCACCTTCATTTTAACATCTTAAATCTAGTGTTTCCGCTAGGCGACGTCGCAACACACAACACTTAAAAAATGAAAACACTGCAATTAACGAGGTTGCTTGGCGAAAAGGCGAAATATATATTTGAAATAATGGCGGGGGTGCGGGGCAATAAATCACTAACTGTCGGCATTGCGATGCGAAAAGTCGAGATCTAGTAACTGAAATGTTGGAGACGCAGGGCGAAAACACACTGATTTGTGTTCTCAAAGCATCGAGTTTTCGTGCCGCGACCCTGCCATTACAGTTACTAAGTCTCGAGTTTTCGCCCCGCGACCCCACTAAATATTGTGTTTTTGCTCTGTGCCCCTGCTAAATAGCAAGTTTTTGACCCGTGACCCCCACCCTTTTAACTTGTTTATTCTCGTGTTTTCACTCGGCGGATCACAAGGCGAAAATGCGAAATGGCAGAAATCACCCACCATAGTTTTGTAACCAAAACCTAGAGCTGCTTTTGAGAAAAGCGCATGTCTCCCACATCTGCCTAATCATCTGAATAATAGTATACGAGTCAACCATGCACCAAGATCTCAACTGCCTTATCAGACATTGAGTGCTTTGATTATCAAAAACAAGTTTCAAGGGCCATAATTCCGAAGTGCCTGGGCCGATTTGGCCAGTTATTGAACTAGGCTGAGGACTTATTGGCAAACACATTTTGTTCAAGTTTGGTGAAGATCGGATGAAAAATGTTCGACTTACAATGCGGACAAGATTTGTGACAGACACACAGACAGACACACACACAGACAGGAGTAAATCAATATGTCTCCCACACCACTGTGTATTTTTTTACATATTGCTTACCGATATGGAATTACTTTCTTGTAGGCAGGCGATTATTATCCTGCATAAAGTTAAACCTTTCAAGTAATATTTGATGGGTAACATACGTTCTCGGCCTTACATGTAAACTACATGTACTAGCACTTCCTACACCTATTTAAAGTACAACAGCAATTATCACGCCATACCTTCTCTGAATAAATGTAATTTCCTAAAAGTGGTCAACATTAATTCCTTACCTGTATTTTGTGTAAGGAAATATTTCTGTCTTCACGTTCATTATACAGATCTAATGCCTGCGATAAACTTTCGTCTAACCGCTGGCATTTTGAATAGGAATGACGGTATGTAAGTCGGGTATCAACCTCATACGTCAGCCTTTCTCTGTTGGAAAGACCTATGCATGAGTTTCCCGAAACCCCTCGAGCGCTTCACGCTGTCGGTCTTCAAGAGAAGCCTGTGTGCAGGTTTTTCCTACAGAGAAAGACCTCGTACTCGGTCGATATCCTATACATAATAAGGTATTATCCTTAGCTTATTACTATAAGAAAATCTGTGGAACGTTTTCCATGAAAAATCTCTGCCATATTAAGTCAGAGAAATTGCAGATAATTCAAACATCGAGATTTAAGAAAAAAGAGAAATGCAGAAAAAAATCGGACAGTGTCTTTTCTATGCCAAGGTCTGCAAGTGCAGATTTTTCTGAGGATTTGAATATCTCTGCAAAGGTCTGTACACAGAAATTCGAGAGAAAAAGGCAGATAATTATAATTGTAACTGTGGAAAAAATTGTCAATTTCTTTTCCATGCAATTTCTTTTCCATAGGTGCAGAGTTTTTTTAAGTATTCGGACATCTCCGCAAAGGCATGTGTGGAGAAATACTGAGAACATCTTGAGTAATACTCCAATACCATTTTTTTATCCTTGTACATCAAAGTCAAAAATCTTCATATGGTCAGGTAACCACTGATTTATTTACTAGGAAAAGAAAAAATCCTCTGTATTGAATTTTGAAAAGCTAATCAGACATCAACATGGATTTGTTTTTCTCAATTTCCTTCTAGTTCCAGTTAACCATTCTGTATGATTGTGTGTTCATAGCACACTGGTGCCCACACCTACTGTCACAGCATGCTAATATTTTACTTGCTGATAATACAAGACAAATAAACTTTCAAATAACCAGAGGTGAAGATGCCAGTTTGAGCTGAAGAAGTGAAGTAAAAACACAACAAAACACCACCAGAAACAAGTTTTTTTATGAAGGGATGGTTTGGTGGATGAGGAGAAAGTGGAAGTTGGGAAGAGGCGAGCGAGTGGTGGGTGTGGGGTTGGGTAGAGTGGGGGTGGGGGAAAATCCAAAGGAAAACCCCAGGTGCACAACCTCATGTGCTGAACTACATTCAGATAAAGTTTCATGACCACATCAAATACTTTTTGTGATACTAGTACATGCAAAACAACTAAGACAAGGGCTATAAGTCTGATCTTACTAAGTAAAATCCTAAACAATATCCTAGGTGCAAAACTTCACATGGTAAATAAACAATCCCATTACATTTAATGAGTATAGGTCAATCTTTTTAGATATATACAACACAAATTTGGATGGATGGATAGAGGGAAGGACGGGCAGATGTATGGACTAAGGCAAATGTAATTGCCTCCCCAAAACATTGTTTTCACAAAAAATAATATCTAAACATACTAACATTTAGTTACATCTCTAAACATTGTATGCATGACTGAGAACAAGAGCTGTCTGTCCACAGCGTGCTTGACTATTCAAAGAATTGATGTAAGTATGGGGTCAAAATATTACTACAGAGTTTCAGACAAAAGAAGAAAAATAGATCAGACAAACAAAGTACCTGTATTTGTGGAACTGGATAAGTATTGCACTATATGGCAATGTGTGACCATGATGGTAAGCAAGTGTTCAAAGTTTCAAAGCCACATACAAAACAGTTTAGACAAAATATGGAATGATATGCGAAACTTTACAAATTTCTATGTAAAAAAAGGGCCATAACTGTGCCAAAGTCCTTGCCCTAGTTCTGTATGTAGACTTTGATGGTTAACAAGTGATCAAAGTTTCAAAGCCATATGCCAAAAAAGGTTAGACAAAATATGGACTGGTATGAAAAAGTTAACTGATTTCCAAGTCCAAAAGGGCCATAATTCAGCCAAAATAGTTGACAGAGTTAGGTACTCTGGCCTACAGATGGAGATCGTGACAGGAAACAAGTGTTCAAAGTTTCAAAGCCACATGTCAAACAGTTTTGACAAAACATGGACTTGTACGAAAACTGAACCAATTCCAAGTCCAAAAAGGGCCATAATTCAGCCAAAATAGTTGACAGAGTTATGTACTGTATAATGAATAAGCGATAAAAGTTTCAAAGTCATATGTCAAACAGTTTCCACAAAATATGAACTGGTAAGAAAAACTTAACCAAGATTTTAACTTAAAAGGGGCCATAAATCAGACAAAATCCTTGATAGAGATATGTACTCTTGCTTAAAACTGTACATGATGATAATACATAAGTGTTGAAAGTTTCAAAGCTTTATCTCAAAAGGTTTTCTCAAAATGCGGACTGGTACGAAAAACTTAAACAAAGTGTGACACTGACACCGACGCGGTGGTGAGTAGGATAGCTCTACTTATTCTTTGAATAGACAAGCTAATAAAACCATATATGCATGTTTTAATCATGGGCAAATATCTCAAAAACAAGCACCTGGACCTATACATTTTATTTCACCATATCATAGGCCATATGTTTATTTGCAACTGTGAGAAGTTTCATTAAAATCTACATTGTAGAAAAAATTCTATTCATGAAAATGTTATGAAAATTGTGATTTTCCCATAGACTTCCATTATGAAAACTTGAGTGGTCCTATTTTTTCAAATCAGTCTAGCAAACAATCCAGCACACGACCCTATCTTTTTGTTTGCTGGATTTTCTTAGTATATTCCGAGGTTTTGAAAAATCAGGATTTTGTCAAACCCTACATTGTAGAAAAAAAATTGATCCAAGCATGCAGAACTACCTTAAATTACATGTACATGCAATTAGGTGTCTATATCAAGAGCAGGCATAATGCTTGACTGTGTTCAGACTTGGTATATACATGTATATTCTTAATTTGCAAGTTGTAATGATTTGATAAGGTCAAAATTAGTTGTAAACTACATGTGACTATTGTCAAGTAGTGTCTTTTCATTACAATAGAATGAAAAACAAGAGCACCGCCTGTGGGTGCCATCGCTCGTCTGCAAGTGCTTTACAATTTAAAAGAAAAGAGTTTTAGTTCAGATTTTCAAAGAGGGCCATAATTCTGACAAAATGCGTATCAGAGTTATGGTTCATAGCCTACATAGTCCCCTTATGATGATAAACAAGTGTGCAAAGTTTAAAAACTGTAGCATTTCTATTTTTTTGAGAAAGGGTAGACCTAAACAAATATTTTAACCAACCCCGATGCAGACGATCAAGTTACGACAATACCTCGTAGATTTTTTTTAAAAATCAGAAAGCAGTTAATAAGTAAAAAGTCCATATGTTCACATATTCTAAACTGACCCATTCTCATATATTTCGAATTACTAAGAAGTTCAAAATATTCTGTATCAACCTGGTACATGTCATCAAATGGAATTAAAGACAAATTCTAACTTTAATCATAATTTTAGAAGGAATTACTTGATTTCACCTCAAGCATTTTTATACTTTTGCATGTGTTTTTGATAAATTAGCTGAACTAAAAGATAATGTTCTTGAAAAGTAAGGAAACTTCATCACACTACCTACACCTCCAGGTCCAAGCACCCCGCTTTATCATATTCTGGGATTAGAACAATCGTACATATTTTCATCATCAGTTGTCGCATGCTATACTAAATGGTCTTCATCAAACAAAGTTGAAATATTTAGAATATATTCATTAGTACTGTTAATGGTCATAACATTGCATTGCTACTAATCAAACACTGGTATAGTAAGATATTACTAATTAAACACTGGTAAAGTAAGTTATAACTAATCACATGCTTGTATAGTAAGTTATTACTAATCACACACTGGTATAGTAAGTTTTAACTAATCAAACAATGGTAAGTAAGTTATTACTAATCAAACACTGGTATAGTTAGCTATTACTAATCAAACAATGGTAGAGTAAAGTATTTCTAATCAAACACTGGCATATAAATTATTACTAATAAGACATTGGTATAGTAAGTTATTACTAATCAAACACTGGTATAATAAGCTATAACTAACGAAATATTGGTATAGCAAGTTATTACAAATCAAAAACTGGTAAAGTATCAAACTGGTATATTAAGTTATTACTAATAAAACACTGGTATAGTAAGTTATTACAAACCAAACACTGGTATAGTAAGTAATTACTAATCACACACTTACATAGTTTTAAACTAAATGTATTATCTGTTTCCTTAACCATGATCTGTATATTATTTTATACCTGTGTCTAGCTCTGTGTTCTGATTCAGGGCTAAATGAATGTATACTATTAGTGGAAAAGAAAGGTAATGTTTACCTGGAAAAGTTCTGAGAAGTGAAATGGCAATTTAGTCAGAATATATTAAATTCAAATTACATTTTTCATTTCTTTCGTGTCTTCAATCTAGTTTGTTTATTTACTACAGATTGTTTGATGTAAATAATCAGTACATTATGTAACAGTTTAATGACATTACATCTTTATATGTATATAATGCCTACAGCCAAAATAATTAGATTTATTTATAGTACATAATATTAGTATACTATGTGAACACTCTCATGTTTTTGCATGTATACAAAACAAGAATTTGTTGAATAAAACTTAAAAACTTAAGTTATAATTATGTATAATTGTTTAGACCAAGGACATATTTCTTGGAACCAATTATTACTGTGATATAAACATCAGGAGACATGCCCCTTTATAACTAGAACTGATAAGGAATGTTATGTACAACGCCATTGAATATATCATTGTATAAAAATAGGCGTTTAATCAAATTATTCAGTTTGTTTCAGTTGACCAATATTCCTGAGATCAGGGCCTGTGGTATGCCATCTGCACAATTAATCCTAAAACCTCTATTTTTAACTGACAAATTTAGCCTACATGAAATTGTATATTCTTAGAGAACCTAGGTTTGTAAGTTAAGTTATAGGTTCCATTGTAATTTAACACATTTAAAAAGGAAGTAGGTAGTGAAATTAAACAAATATTCTAAAAAGTCTGTAAAAAAAAATTAAAAAATCATAACTAACTAAATTCTACACAGATTATATCAGTTGTCGGAACTATACACAGAATTCAGTAACACAATATTATTTATAGTGTACACAAATACAGATATGGAATTTTGATGAATACAGGACCTGAACCCTGTTATGTGTCATAATTCAGTCTGATAAAACTAAAGCAGAATGTGAAAAGTAACAGTGTTTCATTAGGGCAATCCTTGTTTTGCCCCTTCAACCTGTGACTTAGTAAAAGACTGATGTGAAAACAAGATGCTATTGCATAATAATACAGTGCTAAACACTTCAACAAGGTGCCATATCAAATTCTGTGTTCACAGTTCTGAGAAAAATTGGGTCTGAATTTGCACAATAACATTTCTTTAATGTAGATCTGGTTATATTCGTAGTGGTTTTACTTTCAATAATAACTGCAAACAGTGCAAAACTTGATAAAATACTCCAATCTATTAATTACTACAGAACCAGAGTAGGGGCTTCCAAGTTTTGTTTTTTATATCTCATTCCCGTGTCATAGTATTCCAATTTAATTATCCTACAGCATGGTGTCTCAAGATTTTAAATTATCTCATTTCATTGACACAGTGTCTCAAGTTTGTTAATTATCTCATTACCATGACAGTGTCTCATGTCTATTTATTATCTCATTACTACAACATAGTGTCTCAAGTCATTTTAATATCTCATTCCCATGAGTCTAATTATTATCTCATTCCCACGACATAATGTCTCAAGTGTATTAACTATTTCATTCCCATGACAAAGTGTCTCGAGTCTATTCATTATCTCATTCCCACGACATAGTGTCTTAAGTTGTAACCACAATTTAGTTTCTCAAGTCTATAATTATATCATTCCCATGACATATTGTCTCAAGGCTATTAATTATCTCATTCCCAGGACATAGTGCCAGAAATGTATTTATTATCTCATTCCAACAACATAATGTCTCCTTCCCATGACAGAGTGTCTCAAGCTTATATATCATCTCTTTCCCATACAAAGAGTCTCCAGTTTATTTATTACCTCTTCCCCATACTTAGTGTCTCAACTTTATATATTATCTCATTCCCATATAGTGTCTCAAGTTTATTATCACTTTCCCATTCATAGTGCCTCAAGTTTATCTATGATCTCATACCCATACAGTGTCTCAAGTTTATTATCTCATTCCCATACAGAGCATCTAAAGTTTATTAATTATCTCATTTCCATACAGTGCCTCAAGTTTATTTATTATCTCGTTCTATGATACAGCTTCCCATTTTCATTATTTTCTATCTTCTTCCCACAAAAATGTTGTTAGTTTATTTTTTGTATCTCATTATCACAACATATATAATGCTTTGTTTGGCCACCCCATCACCTCCAATTCATAAACTATTGAATACTGTTTGACTTATGTACACAATGCAAAATATTTCAGTGAAATAAAATTACAGTATAGATATTGTTACAAATAGTTTTGTATTTTATTAGCATTCAAAAATTTGAGCAACCAAATTTATGTAATGACTTCATTTTACTCCCACATGTATTTAGCACATAAGGGAGAAAACTTTGAAAGCCTTTGCTAAAATAAAAGAATACATTTATGTCCCTTAGACAAAAAGAGGCATTAGCAAATGTGTGTGAATGAATGTGAATATCATAGATCTTACATCAACATTTTATAACTCATCTCACATTGTTCCAGGAGTGATTTCGAGAAATGATGTCTATATACACAATAATGCTAATGAAAGCAAGGACCTTTAGGGTACCTGAACCTAACTCAACATATGTCTGCTTCTTACCAAGTATGACAATGGTGGTGATGATGATGATGATGATGATTTGAGTTTGCATTTTTGTTTGAGGTGATAGCAATATTTATTACAATAAGTTTGCTTACCTTTTGAAACCTGCAATGATTTTAATATATTATATATGTGAGAAAAAAAAAATACATTTTTCAATTCTTTTATTAAAGTAGATTGAAACAATTTTTCCTGCTTGAGTGAAGAAAGCACACATGTGGATGAAAGATATTCCTGGTACTAGGTGGAAATATAATTTTTTTTGGTGGTAATACCAGAAGGTTAATTTAATTCCAGCCAGTGGTTGCTGAGGAATACTACAGACAAGAAATGGTACTATAGTTGGGCAATAACTCAATAACAAGAGGGCCATGAAGGCCCTGTATCGCTCACCTGACCTACTGACCTGAAGATCATCAAGATAGTTTCATTATGATATGGTCTAAAGTGTTAACCAACTTTTCCTTTGATCTGACCTGGTGACCTAGTTTTTGACTCCATATGACTCAGATTCGAACTTGACCTAAAGATCATCAAGATTAACATTCTGACTAAGTTTCATGAAGATACAGTCATAACTCTTGTGTGTTAACAAGCTTTTCCTTTGATTTGACCCAGTGACCTAGTTTTTGACCCCACATGACCCAGACTCGAACTTGATCTAAATATCATCAAAGACAATAAAACGTAAAAGTGGAACACACGACCAACACCGGTTGAATTTGACTAAATTTAATAGTTCCTACGTTTCGACCTTACAAAGGTCTTCTTCAGGGAATATATAAAGATCATCAAGATTAACATTCTGACTAAGTTTCATGAAGATAAAGTCATAAATGTGGCCTCTAGAGTGCTAACAAGCTTTTCTTTTGATTTGACCCAGTGACCTAGTTTTTGACCCTACCTGACCCAGATTTGAAAGTGACCTATAGATCATCAAAATTAACATTCTGACCAAGTTTCATTAGGATATGGTCATAAATGTGGCCTCTATAGTGTTAACTAGCTTTTCCTTTGATTTAACCTGGTGACCTAGTTTTTGACCCTACATGACCCAGATTCAAACTGAACTTTAAGATCATCATGAGTAACATTCTGACCAAGTTTCATGAAGATACAGTCATAAATGTGGCCTCTACAGTGTTAACAAGCTTTTCTTTTGATTTGACCTGTTGACCTAGTTTTTGATCCCAAATGACCCCAATATCAAACTTGTCCAAGATTTTATTGAGGGTAACATTCTGACCAAGTTTCATGAAGATACAATCATAAATGTGGCCTCTACAGTGTTAACAAGCTTTTCTTTTGATTTGACCTGTTGACCTAGTTTTTGATCCCAAATGACCCAATATCAAACTCGTCCAAGATTTTATTGAGGGCAACATTCTGACCAAGTTTCATTAAGATTGAGTCAAAATTGTGACCTCTAGAGTGTTAACAAGCTTTTCCTTTGATTTGACCCAGTAACCCAGATTTGACCCCAGAAGACCCAATATCAAACTCATCCAAGATTTTATTGAGGGTAACATTCTGACCAAGTTTCATTAAGATTGAGTCAAAATTGTGACCTCTAGAGTGTTAACAAGCTTTTCCTTTGATTTGACATAGTAACCCAGATTTGATCCCAGATGACCCAATATCAAACTCATCCAAGATTTTATAAAGGGTAACATTCTGACCAAGTTTCATTAAGATTAGGCCAAAATTGTGACCTCCAGAATGTTAACAAGCTTTTCCTTTGATTTGACCTGGTGACCTAGTTTTTGACCCCAGATGACACAATATCGAACTCGTCCAAGATTTTTAAGAGGGTAACATTCTGACCAAGTTTCATTAAGATTAGGCCAAAATTGTAACCTCTAGAGTGTTAACAGTCAAATTGTTGACGACGGACGACTGACGACAAAGGACACAGGCCGATCACAAAAGCTCACCTTGAGCACTTCGTGCTCAGGTGAGCTAAAAAATCTTCCAGCCAGAACACAAAGATAGCATGCGCATCTCCTCTTGATAGTTAATCCTATGAATATTGGCAAAATTCTAACTAGTAGTTGCCGAAAAATACTCTGGACAAGAATGTACTATAGTATACTAAAGTTGGATAATCAAACGGCAATTACTCGGTGAAAAATCATCTGACTGGAATACGAAGATAATATGTGCATCTCTTCTTGATAGTGAAGCTTCCTATGATAAATTCCAGCCAGTGGTTGCTATGAAATACTCCTAACAAGAATTGCTGGGTGGATGGATGGATGGACTGATGAAGCGGCGACTATATGCTTCCCCTTTGGGAAGCATAAAAATTATATAAGAATGAATAAAATAGAAAAAAAAACAATACCTGTTCAGTACTTTTTATATTCATTTATTTATTTATCCCTCATCTTCATAATTTTTGTTTATACTTAGTGTAATACAACAAACAAAAATAAGATATTTTACAAATCAATACTGCTTATTTTCAACACAAAAAATATGTATGATGCTGTTTTGTTCACATACAGCTCAAAGTTTATGCTAAAAATAAACTATTACTCTACATGTACTGTTAACATCTTTTCAAACACCTTTTTGCTGTTAAAAAAAACCAAAAACAATAAAAATTGTCACAAAAATATATCTGAACACAAATATTTAGAAATGTTCCCTGGCAACAGATTCACTATTATTGCACAAAATCATGTAAATATCCATGGGAATTTGTTCAACAGTACAAGATTATCAAACCAAATCCTTAAGTTTTGAGAATCTGTTTCAAAAACAGGACAAGAGTACAAGAGCCTATTTAACATAGGTAATGGGCGTTCTAAGGTAATAGGTATTCTAAATAGCTAAATTAAGTAGATTCATTTTTAACAAGTCCCAGGATCTCTTTCACACAAAAAAAGTATTTTTTTGGAAAATTTTCCAAAAGATAACTTGTGCTGATGGCTATATTAATCATGAATGACAGACACCAGAGTAGCTATACCAAATATCAACTATGTCTACACCAGTGTGAAAACCCCCATATTTGTCTGAATTAGCTCATAAAACAAACAGACAAATATCATCTACTAAGTCTCAATTTACAAGTATCTTTCAATAACATCTCGTCAAAAGAGTCCTGGGTTGATTTGCAGAAATCATAAACAATTCTTTGGTAACAAGCACAATACAGGAAACCATAACAATTAAAGCAAATTATATCTAATAGTTTTGGTGGGTTCTTTCATTAAAACAACAAAAAGAACAACTAAATTGTTTAAGAAAAAAACAACCTGTGTCAATACAGTTTGTACAAACAATGACTGAGGATGCTGATGTAAAATTCAGCATCTGAAATTAATGCTAACATGATGTCCGCTGTTATGTTAATTGCATAAGTCTATATTCAAAATAAACATGGTATGTCATATAAGCATTAAATTTTTAAAATGATAGAAGTCAAAATCCTGTTTAATGCATCATTAATGCATTAGAATTAATCATTGCATAAACTAAAGATTGAATAAATAATCTTCAACATCATTAAAAAGGAGACGTAAAATAGATTTCAAAACTAAAGGTATATAAGATTTTTAGAAAGGTCTAGTCAAGGGAAATAACTATTTATTTCAACTACAGCAAGCAAGTTAAGATTATATTCCTATATCTTACCTTTGGTCACATAAACAGCTACATGTATATATTAATTACAATCATATTTTTACCCACTGGCGCCAGATCAGAAAGAAAATGCCTCTGTACATGTTATACCCTACCCCTAGGTATTCTATAAGAACCATGGTCATGAACGGAAAAGTGCACTAACCCGTTTCAATCGCACATTTCTCAACTTAAACACGCAGTTCGGTGAATGGGTACCTAGTATATTGAACAAGCGATAATTTATCTTCCATCGTGCACCAGTCACATTGTCTCAATATCCCATATTGCTGAGATTATGAACATATTTTATGCTTTCGTCAACGTTACTGAAAAAACTTGCTTGACCTTCCCTAATGAACATCCGGTCTAGAGGTCACGGCAGTATGCACATGTTTGGCGAAACGTAAACAAACAAAAACAGAATTTAAAAAAATCACAATTTTACACTAAAACTCGAAATGATGAATGAAATTCATCTTGTATATGATCTTTAATTTGAAATCCTACATTGGTCTGCATCTGTTCTGTTTATTTTTTTCATTTTGCACATTTATGCTGCATTTTCACATTTTAGCGAACACGTGTAGTACAATGACGATTGACATACATTTTCACAACAGCCAATCAGAATGGTTTCGTAATCTAGAACGGAACTTCACCAGGGAAGTTCAAGCAAGTTTTTTGTGTAACGTTGAAATAACTATAAATTACGCGTTGTTTTTCTAAGATAAGATGTATTTAAAAAAAAATGTGACCGGTACACAATGGAAGATAAATTACCACTTGTTTGATATCCATAGTATACATTTACCGCACTGCGTGTTTTAGGTATGAAATGCGCGATTGAAACGGGTTAGTATATTTTCCCGTTCACGACCATGGTTCTTATAGAATAACTAGGGGTAGGGTATAACATGTACAGAGGCATTTTCTTTCTGATCTGGCGCCAGTGTTTTTACCTGCTTTCTACATATACAAACACATATTATGTGATATGCAGCATAATAAATGCCGCCTGAAATCTAAATTGTCAAGCTGGAATGATTTCCTATTCATATCAAAAATACATTAACCCATCTTATGAAACAACCATGTAAAGGAAAACAGGTAACAAATTAGTTGTTTATAACAAATACATCAAGTAACCTCCCTTTCATACTACAATAAATTTGAGTAAATCACTTAAAACCATACATTTTATAATTCATCTTTATGCTTTACATACATGCATTTCATACACATTTACCCTTAAATGCACAAACAGTTGCATGAAAACAGGTAAGCTCTGGTTTAATTCTTTCTCTGGGAACATTGTGCTTAGCCGGCTGTGTTGCTATCATGAATTATGACCATTACCAATTACGATATAAATTGAAATTTTCTAAATATAATATGTATAGGAAAAGTACAATTATTCTTTAAATTGCATTTAATGCAAAAATACATTAACCTTTCTTGTTAACAATCATTTATAAGAAAAACAGACAACAAATTAGTTGAATAATACATCGAGTAGCCTCCCTTTCATACAACATTTATAATAAATATGAGTAAATCATAGATTATTGCTAGTTTTAAAAACATCTATTTTACAATTCATCTTTATGCTTTACAAAATGTAAATGTCTGCCATAATCTGTTGCTTGGCTACCAACAAATTCTTCATGAGCATCAACAATTTCATCCTCAGTAAGTCTTCCATCACCATTAGTGTCTGCTTGTTTCATTAGATGATCTGCCTCATCTTCAGCCTCCTCTCGATTGTCCGTTAGAACCCAAGGTCGGATCTCATCAAAATTGAGCAGATTGTCTTTGTTTGTATCGTATTCGATGAATCTCTCCTTCTCAACTATCTCCCATTCTTTATCATGACTGCCTAAAATCAAATATGAGGTGTTTGTTAATTAAAGGGTCACCCCTATGAAAAGGCCAGTCAAGTTGCTTTAAGTTTCCTTTGTTATTCTACAGTGATGAAGTAAATTGCAAATTGTACAACTTCTGTTTCTTATACTATAAAATCATTATTATTCATGAACGACTTGTTTTCTTGGGCTTTAAAGGTTGCATTGGTCTACAAAATTAATCCAATTTATTTAACCCATTAAATTTCCAATTCATTTGACCCATATAATGTGTATACAATCTAAAAGAAGATCCTTTAGAAGCACAGATTGCAACTAAGCAAAATAATAGCAGACTTGGTTTGACTGAGTCTGTTCATGAAAGGTAATGTAAAGTGCAACACCACTCATGCCCCTAGCACCGGCTTGAGCAGAACTCTGATATTGAATGGACTCCATGATCACAAAGGGGACCAGAAAATATAACAACACTGAAATCAACACATTTGTGTGCGCATGAAATAGCTCATATGGCTGAAACCAAAACTGAATGATTTTTGCAGGTATGATATAAAAACATTTATTATTCTTTTAACTTACTATCTCCAAGAAATTCTTCCAGAGACAAGAATCCATCTGTGTTTTTATCATGATCATTCATCACTCTCTGTAACTCTATATTGTGCATATGTTCATAATTGTAAGGATGATAGAAAGCAACAAACTCGTCTTTCTCCAGGTAACCGTCCTTGTTCACATCAGCAGCCTCAAACTTTCTCTGTTCTTCATCTACTCCCTGAAATTAATATGTCAAAAGTAAAGTGTCACTGTACTGTGCATCAATTTTGGTCACAATTCAAACAAGATCTATCACTATCTATCATTATCTAAAACTCTCACTTTAAAGTGACTGGTATCTCCTGATTAAAAATCGGAAGCGGGACCATGCCCATTATAAAATGACCAGATGAAATTAAATAGCTTCAAAAAAAAAACACATTTTAAAGGAGGGATATTTGGGGCGGGTGATGGGGGAAGAGCGGAGGTACTGAAGTCCTGCTCACCACTACTTTGTCAGCCCCAGAAAAAAATATTTCACATTTCGTTTTAAACAAGCTATTTATTAAAATATTTGATCAAATCTGAAAGCACTACTTGTTGATACGTACATGGCGCTAAATATCGCGTCAATGTGACATCAACATAATATCGTGGCGATTTAAGCAATGCTAGTCATATTAGAATACACATTATTGCACTTTGCTTCAGCCAGAGATAAAATGTACCAACACTTGATGAAGCAACAGAACATCTCAGACATTGTCTTCAAGAAAATTTTAATTTTTGGTGTGATAGTGCACATACCACTAAGAATTGTAAAACATCTTCCCTATCTGTCTTCCTCATTTCCTTGATCTCATCCTCTGTATAGCTGAAATGTGTGCTTAGGTATTCAGTCCAGGATATCTTCCCATCATGGTCCTCATCTTTATCGTCGAACTCTTCCAGGGCCTCTTCTTCATCTAACAACCTGACAAACACCAGAACAGATAAACTCAAAGTCAGCACAATATGGGAGCAAGTACTACTGAACTATGCCAAAGTAGCCAATTCAATTTTAGAGTAATAATCCATGAACACAGAAGAAAAACTAACTTTTTTTACCGGATATTCATAGTTGAAGCAAATTCAAAGTCTTGATATAATCCTCTTTTAACTGCACAACAGAGATTTAGACCACATTTGACCAGATATAATAAATCCATTTTCTTTTTTTTTCAAAGAGATCCTTATGTATAAATATTTTGCAGTATCCTAAGTACTACAAAATTAAAAGGCATGCAAGTAAAGTTACTAAGACTGTCTTTCAGTAAATAGCGGGTGAAAGACAAATGCTTTGGTAACTGTTTATGTGGGAAACCTACTTGAATGACATGACTATCCAGTCTGTAAGTTCCTCTTTACTAACAAACATATCATGGTTCTTGTCCATCTTTTTCACCAGTAAACTTAGTTTCTGCTTGGCCTCCTCTGGTGGTAGATCATCAAATTCCTTCTCTAACTTGTAGGAGCCTGACATATAAGTAGTGTAGAAATAAAAAACCTTGGAATTTCCAAATTTCAAAGTTATCAAGGCAGAGGCCTATTATTTAATTTTGGCAGCACGGAATTATGTGACATTCAGAAGTCAATCTGTAAAAGTATTTTCTAAATATAACACTGCATGTAAAGTTCTGATAACAAATAGACATACATATTTAATATTTGTATTGATATTTGTTTCTATATATGTACACCAGTAATTCAATATTTATACTAATCAAACAAGGCTTAACATCCCCAAGAAAGCATTAATGAGAATATGAAACATTGTAAAATACATTAAGAGCCAGAAACAATGAAAATTTGACAGTGATGAAAATTTAGATTTATTATTCTTTTTCTTGAAATTGGAATAATAAAATGTTAAGATTACAAGCAGTTTGTGTTTTAAACCTTTTCTTTCATAAAACAAGAGGGTCATGATGACCCTGAATTGCTCACCTGAATAATATGAGCTACATAGACAAGTGTAAGAGATCAGGTAAGAAAGTCAAATATAAGTAAGCATCGAAATCTTTTCCCAGTTGTGTGAACATGTTTCAAATGTCAAACTGATGCTAAAATATTAAGAATGTAGGTCAGTAGGTCACATTCATGGTCACTGAAAGTCAGTTTTAAGATCAGTGTGCAAAACTGTATGTGTCATCCAAATTTCAAGGCTGTATCTTAAAAAAAACCCAAGTAGGTCAGTAAGTCAAGGTCACAGTCAAGTGACCCCTAATTACTTGGGGTCATCAGATAATTATAATTAAACAGTCTAGGAAATATGATCAGATAATTTTTGGAGTATTTTTTCCTATATAACTCATACAAGTGACCCCCAGGATGGGGCCTCTTTTCACCCAAGGGGCATAACTTGAAAAGTCTTGTTAGAGAACCACTAGGCAATGCTACATACCAAATATCGAAGGCCTAGGCCTTGAACTTTCTGACAAGAAGATTTTTAAAGTTTTTTTCCTATATTAAGTCCTTGTTAAACTTGGGACCCCCTTGGTGGGGCCTCTTTTCACCTCAGGGGCATAATTTCGATAATCTTTGTAGAGGATCACTAGGTAATGCAACATACCAAATATCAAAAGCCTAGGCCTTGCAGTTTCAGTCAAGAAGATATTTAAAGTATTTTTCATATATAAGTCTATGTAAAACTTGGGACACTCTTTTCACCCCAGGGTAATAATTTGAACATTCTTGGTAGAGGATCATGAGACAATGCTACATACCAAATATCAAAGGCCTAGGTCTTGTGGTTTCAGACAAGAAGATTTTTAAATTTTTTTTTCCTATACAAATCTATGTAAAACTTGGGACCCCCGGGGCGGTACCTCTTTTCACCCCAGGGGCATAATTTGAACAATTTTCATAGAGGACAATTAGATGATGTCACATGCCAAAATATTGAGGCTCTACACCTTGCTGTTTTGGACAAGAAGATTTTTTTTAATTTTTCCTTTCGGTTGCCGTGGCAACCACAGTTCTGTGTGGAATTCAATTCTTTGAACAAATTTGGAAGGGGGCCACCCAAGGATCATTCCTGTGAAGTTTGGTGTAAATCTAGAAACTGTTGACGTACGGACGGACGATGGACATCAAGTGGTCACAAAAGCTCATGTGAGCTAGAAATTACTATAAAATCTGTTGTTGACCCTTACATATACCTTTCCTATTTACAAAATTAATGTCAAAATCTGTCAACATTGAAAGTCATACAAATATGGTCGCGACTTGAAAACAACTGATGGAATTCAACAGAACTATTTACTGTAAAAGTTTATAAATTATCAACTGGCAATAAATCTCTTCAATGTCTTACCTAGGATGGCTTCATGATCAAAGTGGACGTTGTGATGTCCATCAACATCATGCTCCTGTTTCCCATGTTTAGGTGAGCCGGCTCCATGCTTAACATCTTCTTTCGATGCCTTGGTAACCCCACCAGATACCAACACAAACAATGCTAAAAACACTGTAGCGGACCACATTAGTTCTCTGAAATATTTCGGTAATTTTTTTGTAAAAATGATTTTTGTTTTATTTATCCAATCATCATTCTTTTCGACAAAATTCCAGTCTTGTCACAGCAGAATATAAACCAAAGTTGCTTGGAAGTGTCTGAAGTTGTTTTCTTCATGTAACTGATAATCAACAAATGATAGATAATAAACCAATGCTGCACAGAATGTCTGCTCTGCTATAATGTAAAGTGCATACTCTATAAATAATTAGTCTGATCCCCACCTTAGTGATGTAAACCAAATTTTCAAAAATACTAAACAATACACTGTAAATGGTATGAATCTGAATTCCCCCTCCCCTTTTCCCAGTTTCAGTCTTGTAACACGGTTAGTTTACCAAATCATTAACTGGATTCTGTTCACTAAAACATCATCAATATAAGTATGGTTGAAATCAAAGACAAACTACGGCAATTATTGAACAGACACTGTCTATTTTCACAACTCCAAGGACCATTGCTCTGGAGATACTAGTCTGAACTGACTGGTTATCAATCCTAACCTAGATAATGTTTAGTTTTATTCACAGAAGAAAATGTTTAAGTTATTGTGAGGGCACTGATTTCATCATCCCTCATGTATAGTATGAGTATAAAAAAAACTCAATGCAGTAGATAGAATACATAAGACTTTGCAAACTAGAAAATATGATGGTCACAGTTAGGGCTGATATCTTACAGCAGGAATTTAGCTGTACTGTATATTATACAGCCGACATTGTATTAAGAGACCACCCAAGGGACTGCTAAGGAGTGGTCTCTTAATGGAATGGTCTCTTAATGAAGGACCTCGGACATTTTCCTATTCAGATTGCCTATCCGATTAAGGAAAACGTGACATAGGGATAGACTTCTGAAATTGCATAGTTACGATAGTTGAAGACCATTTCTTGATAAATGCGACTTCATTTTACAAGTTTATGAACAAAAAAGAAGACTTTGTAGACATTTCTCATTCCCTTTTCTATTAAAATATGAACATAAATCATTTTTGTGTTTTAAACATCTTTCCCACCAGTGACGCAACAAAATAGTTCACATGCCTTTGTAAATAATTATTATATACGTATGCTGCAAAAATGGCACTTGGTCACAGGTGGGAAAGTGTTTAAAATTGAAAAAAACTACATACAGGGTGTCAGCAAATAAATTTTTACATAAATATTTGACACTTATTGCATGTGTTTTCTAAACCTTACATATATACAGCTTTATTCATTTTTGTAAATATTTCAAGCACAGAAAACACTAAACTGAATAAATAGGGGACATAGAAAGTGAAGCTAGAAAGCAGACAGATCCTTATAAGTATATCTTATGAATTTTTCAATCAGATTTGTTACGGTACCTCTTGACAGTCTAAAGTCCGTGGATTGAGTGTCATCAGGATTGAGACAACTGCGTCTGTCGTAAGTCAAGAACCAAGCAAGTGGCTTCGACATATTACATATGTGTCTTCAACGTAAACATGACAAAGAAATACAGACGAACTTCTATGGGAACAGTGCCACTTAGGTGCATTTTTTTACCTTTTGTAGGACACAGTTGAAGCGAACCTAGAATGCATTTTAAGAGCAACATTTGCTTTTATTCGATCCAGCATCCTTTACCCTAACAGAACTACACCAGACACCATCTCATTAACTAACCTAATTGCTTCCAGAACTTACACTGACATCCATAGAACTAATACTGACTCGCCCATAGCTAACACTGACACCGCCAGAATTAACATCAATTCGCTCACACGTCTGAAACTTATTTCGAAGCCAACCGAAATACTAGTAAGGACCTCAAAGAACTAACACAGACACCCCAAGAATATCTATATAAATGTTGATACTAGCTAGTGAAGTTCCACTGATATAAAATGCTAAAAGTAAGGCATCCCTGAACCCGCAGTGGAATAGGCAGTCTCCTGCACCCCTCCCTTTCAACTGAAAAAGGCCAACTACGCCAATGTATGGCCAGCTACACCACTGCAATGCAGCATGTATTCAATAATAATCCTCCACATAATGCCTGGTCAGTATTGTACATGTGTATACAGCATAGCAATAGATGTATGGAAAACAAACAATAGGATATGATCAATGCATCAGTGTTATCATGGGCACTCGGGTGGAAATAACTGAAGTACAGTTTGGGACCAAATGTTTTGTTCCACTTATATTTTTTCCGTTTAGTTTTTTTTCAAAAATGTCAATAAAACTGATACTCTGCATGGTATCAGTTTATTTATTGTGTTAAAATATTTCATAGTAGACATACCTTAAATACCAATGCTTATTCTAACTAAAAATACACATTTTAAATTTTTTAAAAATATGACCCTTAGTTACAAACTGTTCGAATTTCAAGAAAACGAATATAAAATAAAACTATTTTTTGTGACAATTTGATAGGAATATAACTTATTTATCAGTATTTGAAGCTGTTATATAAAACTATCAGCTACTGAAGTCAAGAAATAGCATTGAATTTAGGGCAAAATCCCTAGCATAATGTCCGATGTCCTTTCAGTCAGATGAAAAGGAAAGTTATTTTTATCTGTTAATGTAACTGCATTTATTATGAACATACATGTATGGTTTCAAAATCTGTTTTAATATCGTGAACACTTTTCCAAGTCCACAAACCGTGAAAATTATGGCTAGATTGTTTGTCAGTTTGACTGATGCAAAGGTAAATTGCATTCAGTCACGTGCTAAACGTACTCGCTAATTACACAGATGAAGAAATGCCAGGTAGAATTTTGGTACCCGGTCGCTTAATAGATACTTTTGTTGAATATTTTACCTGTCGGGACTACATTAATGTGGTCGCTGGTCGTTTAATAGAAAAGTCGTTTAATGGAATGAATTTATATACTGAAAACGTTCGGGAGGGATTTTGACTGGTCGTGTAATATAAAAGTCGCTTAATAGAGGTGGTCGCAAGTACGATGTCGACTGTACCCATTAAATATTGACTCAAGTAATATTTCTGCATACTTTTCATATCTTTCAAAAGTTATGATAATCATATGTTAATCTGGAGGCAAGTCCCAGCAAATAAATTGTAGAGTTTGATACATTTATTTTTGCTATTTCTTTATCAATTTTCAGTCGATATAAATTTTCAACAGCAGATCACAGGAAGTAGTATCAGACCTAGGACAGCAAAAAATTGTCAAAGAAAAAATATCACTAAAAGTCTTGATTTCATCCAAAATAACCTAATAATGAAAAATATTCTTTAGATCTAAAAATGTTTTTTTTTTATTCAACCAAGCTTATATTAAAGTAAAGTGTGTTTGACCTTTATCCAACTCAGCCCCGACCATCTGTAACTTTTATATTAACCTGACAGTTCCATATCTCATAGAGTATAGTAATTACTGTGCTTAATTCTAAATTCTAATATGCTTGTCTCTGTTAAAACACTCTTACGCTAGAATGACGTCACATTATCGTGCGATGACGTCAAAGTTTTTGTTGCGACCAAGAAAGAGCGTTTCTATGTTTTATCTAGTGTTTGAGATTAAGGGCATATTAGAATCGAAATAATTTAATTAGCACAAGCGTGCTTTAACACTGTTTATACACTCGGGTGGTAATACGTCGTTCAAATAATTTCACGAGGGCTTTGCCCCCGTGAAATTATTAAACCCAACATATAACCACTCATCATGCATAAATAGTGTTAAAGCACTCTTTTGCTATAAATTATTTCTTAAATCATTACCACCTAATGACTTGACCATTAGCTTTGGAAATAAAATTTTACAAAATAAAATTAATATGTGTAACCACTTCATTTATACAGAATATACAATAGTGCAGTAGAAAATTATTCCGAAAGTACTCTGAGGTAAGACAACTTTTAAGTGCTAGCAAGAAACCTCTAAATAAACAATAAAACTGTGGCTATAACAGTTGATAAACTTTGAAACTTGAATAAAGCTTGATTATGAAATGTAAAAATATAAAATTAGCATTTCTCAGCACTCAAAAGAAATATTTCCAACGTCTGTGATCAGTGAGAAGGCTTAGACTTATTAAAAGAGGCATAGTTAGTCCTTGATCATTTTTTAAGACAAATATTATTTTCAATTTTGCTGTTTTATAGAAAGACCAACAAAATATCTCTGAAAAATGATGCAGACATACTTGTGGCATAGAAAGGTAAGGCCATATAGCCACTTCAGTTTTTGCTGGCTAAGGCAGCCTTGGAACCCTTGCTAGCTATTTGTCCAGCTTAACTGTACACTTGGGTAAAACTAGGCAACTGTACAGCTTTCTGGCTTGAATTTTTAAACAACACACATGTGGGTCCAGAGAGTCTAAGTCAAATGTTCTAAGCACCCAGCTGCAAAGATCTCTGTCTAAACTCTTATAAAATAAATCATGAACTGAAAAGCAATTATACTTGTCTACCAATGCTAAAAAGATGGGTAGGTAAAAAGCAAACAAAATTAATCTCAATTTTGGCCCAATACTTTTTCATTTTTGATTTACTTTCTTACTTTGCCATATTTTTTTTCTATCATACATCTGATTTTATAATTGTCTGAGGGCTTATGTTCTTGACCGATAAATTTTTTTTTCCTTTCAAGAAAAAATATTTCTAATACACACTTATACACTGAGTGACACTTCTGCTGCAACATGTAACTTAATCCCCTACTTGAAAACACTTATGCAAATGAGCAAACAGCTGTAGCGGTTATAATAATTTCTGTATTATATTAACCAATCATTGTAAAGCACGTCTTACAATATGTGGCCTCTCATATAATATTAATTTTGACTAATTATTTCTTTATCTGATAGACTGTTACACAAATTGGTTTTTCATATTTTACTAATATTTTATGTGAAATATTTATTGACAACTTGCCCTTAGGTGAAAACCTAACATACAGAAGAAGGCAAAATTAATAATTAATTTATTTAAACTGACTACCCTGCTTAAATTGCCAGTTTCTTACTTTGGTCATTGGGTTTAACTTCTGCATAGATAATGTTTAACAATAACATCAGACACAAACATAAAATTTACAAATACAGTTTTAGTCCATGTTAACATAGCATCATTTCAACTGTAGAATTTGTATTTAATTTTTCAAGAAATATCATTAGAAGTGTATCTGAGATGTAAAAAACAAAGGTGTTAGGAGGAAAATGGAAAGGCACTGCAGTATCAAAGAATCCCAAGCATAGAAAATTCTACTTCTGTGTACTGATAGCACTCACTATCAGTCATATCATATTAAACCCACTGGCTTGTAAGAAACCAGGTGAGTTATCCTTGCATGCCGGACCTTTAATATGGTATCTGTCCATACACAGAAAAAACAACAACACAAAATTACTTGTTCAACTCGGCGGACATGTTCACAATCAAGATGAGATTACAAGAATTTCAAAAATAAAATAAACATGTTAAGTGTCATGATTTTTTTATTCTGTTTTACTAAATTAATTAAATGGAAACAGGCAGAGGCTGTTATGTCAAACTTAACCATGCTGCAGTACTTGCTATATGGCTTTAATATGTGAAGTTGCTGACATATGACAAAATTGTCTGATCAAAAATATGACCACCAAACTCTATTATTTTACCTAATAAGTACATGTAGCACCCACAAAGAAACATGGAATGAGACATTTTATAGAAATTTTTATGTGCTATAACACATATCTATCTTTTAAACTAAGTTAGTAAATGTAACAAATGTCGATTCTACAATGATTAAAGGAGTTAAGTTTACTTGTTTATCCCTTTACATGATTTTTTAATTATAAAACAATTTGTTGCTTACGGTGTATAACTGTTGAAATTGACAAATTTAATTAATATCTGTAACAAATTTTGTTTCCTAGAAGAAATTCCTGTATTTTCTACAATCCAAGTCCGACTAACAGAAGAAAGGGCTTATTAATGATTATGTAGGATGTACTTACATGGTTCTTTTTTCCTGACCCTGTTATCAATACTTGCTCATATTTTCAAATAAAAACAAGTTTAGTACAAAGATACATTTAAATACTTCATTACTACCAAAATAAATTTTAGAAGATTTAGAAAATAAGATGCAGAAAATAACATGCATTTTCCAATTACAAAAAAAAAAAAATGATGCAAAAAATTCCAGATCTATGGGTACTATACTTGTGTAAACAAATATTAGATTAGAACATTGATCAGAGGATAAAATGCATTAAAGTCTATAATTAATAAATTACATCAAAGTATTAACAGCTCAAAAAGTAAATGTGTTGACTATTAAAACATAAACTAAAGGAATGTGACTATAAGTCAAAGAGCTATAAATATAAATAGATCGGCAACTTGAAAGGCATATAGAGCAAATTTCGCCAACATCCCGTGACAACTGAATGAGATCTCGTTTACCGGAAGTGACGCGTTCTCCACACGCCATTTTGTATGCGAAAGCAATTATTCATCGGTAAATTAATTATCACCGTATGACCACGCTTCTTTTGATGGTAAGAAATGTGTACTCTGTGTCTAAAGACTATTTCACATTAAACTAATGTTGTTTTAGAAGCTAACATGTATTTTAAATGTAGTTTTAAAGGTACAAATTGTAACTCCATGCTTGCCAATGTTTGTTTTTACTAAGATAACGCCGACTCACACTCTGACACGAGATCACGTGAGATTACAGCCAGTTGCCATTCTGTGTATGTTATACTTCTTTGTATAAGTGCATAAAGTGGAAGAATGGTTAACCACTTACATTTTCTATTTGACAATAGATTTAGTTAATGAATTTACAAAACAATCTTGCTCTGTCAGACTTACTTTTACTTAAAGTTAAAACATGAATATTATCCTTTGAATCATAACCTTAAACAAATAATATTAGTGTTGTATGCTTAATTACTTAAAACAAGTTTTCGCTTTAAATAGGTAGTTACTATTATTTATATTATTTATACAATTTTTAATACTTTTATTAAATTTATAATATACTTTTAAATTATAGTAACATCAGCAATAAATATTTGTGTCAAAATTTTTTTTATAATTTCAAATTTGAGCAAAATTACTTTCAAATTTATTAGTGTCAATTGAAAAATAAAACAAACATACCTTCGCATGACTCTTGTATTTGATAAGTTAAAAGATCAATTAACTTATACAATATTAATCACTATATATTACTTCATTAACTACACGTGTCAACAATACAATGAGTTAGCCTCAGGGTTCAAAGTTTTGTTTCATATCATAATTTTATCAATAGACAATACGCAACGTCGGCTGCTAAATCCAGACGTTTCATGGGAAAGTCTTCGGTTTATTTTTCGAGAACTAGATAATGGTAATAGAAATATAAAATTTATATAAAGGTTATCATCTTCAATATACCTCAAGATTGCTAAAATTTCTAAAAAAGGCAACGAAAACAATAGGCTATTTCTGTGGGGAGTAATTTTACTAGTTCACCGGCGAAAATCACAGTTAAAGAAACGCTTGTAGGCTGTACAGTAGTAAATAAATTTGCTCATTGATCAGGTCGGATATCCGGGCACTTCAGCGTATCGCGTTGCGTAGCAACAAGCGGAGGTGACAGCAAACGCTAAATTGTAATTGAAAAGCGTTTAATGTTTCACTAGTGCTGGTTGTTTTTCTTTGCTTAAAGTAAAATTTTGGGCAATATTAATAAGTCAGTGAATTTATAATGTAGTTTGATGTTCCAGAAATCACTCCCGAGAAAGAAATCTTTCTTTTTTGGGTTTAAGACGTGATATTTATCATTGATCCGTGTAAGCTGCAAGGTCTCATATTTGTGACGGACTGGATGAAAATTATAATTTAAAAAATCGGAGGTCTTTTAAAAATAAATAAAACAGAAAATCTAGCTCATCTAATTAGGTTTCTCCATTCGTTTCACTTTTCTCGTTCTATTTTGTAGCCTACCATTAAAATAGTTCTGAAAGCCAGGTAGCTTATACCAAAGAGCTATAAAAATAAATAGATTGGCAACTTGAAAGGCATATAGAGCAAATCTCGCCAACCTCCCGTGACAAAAAAACGAGATCTCGTTACCGGAAGTGGCGCTTTCTAAAGCAATTATTCATCGGTAAAATAATTATCACCGTATGACCACGCTTCTTTCGATGGCAAAAAAAACCCCCTGTACTTCGTGTCTTAAGACCATTTCTCATTAAACTAATTTTGTTTTAGAAGCTAACATGTATTTTAAATGTAGTTTTAAAGGTACAAATTGTAACTCCATGCTCGCCGATGTTTGTTTTTAGTAAGATAACGCCGAATCACGCTCTGACACGAGCTCACGCGAGATTATAGCCAGTTGCCATTCTGTGTATTTTATACTTCTTTGCTTATACTGTGGTGTCAAAAGCGATTCAGTCACGCCAAATTTAATTAAATCAACACCTCTTACCTAAATTCTGATTCGTATGAGATTTAATGAGAGGTGTCATAATTTAAAGCTTATATAGTACATTATGCGTAAATGAAGAGAAGGGATTTTTCTCCCTCGAAACGTATCAGGATCACAATAGAAGATCTTTAACTGCAAAGGGGTTTTTCGTTTTTGTCGTGTTGAGCGATCTGTGAAGTTTCCACTTTTTTTCTATTTTATATGATACAATTGTTTTAAATGTAATATGACATTTAGAACTACTGTGTTACACGTGGAGATAAAATGATATATATAATAACTGCATGCTAGTTTCTTTTCTACGAAAAGCCAGGACGTATCAATAAAATGATGAGTTCCGTTTACGAAAATACTGATAAATACTGATCTCTGTTTTGTATTAAATTGTCAATTATTTAAAACTGTGAACGATAATTTGCACGCTTTGTCTAGAATAATTTTAGTCATATCTTGTAGCTTTCAATATCCATATTTTTTTTGTTAATTGTTAGACTATCACAATTGACTGCTTCCACATACCACAAAATTAAAGCATTCATTCCAGTCATAAGTCATAAATCACTATGGAAACCAATCAGTATGTGGTATATTAAAATAAATCAGTTTTGACCACCACTAATTAATAGATTGATTTCCTGTTTGTTTTATCCCTCTGATATACCCCTTCGGGGCCTTATGGCAATTTCCTGTCTTATCCGTTTGATATATGCCTTCAGGGTCTTATGATATTTGGAAGATGCACATTATTGTTATTTGGGTGTCAGTTGACAAAGGGATTAATAGAGCTACTACATAAAAATAACCCTTAATCAATACACATGCCCGAGCATATAGTTCATTGGAAATTTTAAAATCAATTCATCAAACCAATTTTTGGCTGGGGGACATTTCTTAAAAAAAAAAATAAAGAAAAAAATAAAGAAAAAAACAACAACAACAAAAAATGACTGCAATAAGATAATATATAGAATAAAGTATAAGTTTTGAACTTTATTTAAATGACTTTCATACTTAATTATAGCATTTTAAACTCAATAAAATATATCACACAAAGTACATTTCAGAAAATGGCAACTATATAATTATTTCAGAGCATTAAAACATTTCGAAAATCAGCTTATTTTAAAAAACATAAAAAAAAATCAGAAAATTAATTTACTTATTTATTTGATCTGTTCTTTCTTGAGAAAACAAAACAAAAAATCTTTTTCAAGACACTTGAAAGATTCTCTGAAAGATGAAAGAAAGAACTGCTTCGATTTTACGCAAAGAAGTTGAATAAAAAATGTTATGTTCTGAGATATTTAGTTTATTTTAATATGTATATACGCAAACTGGGAAAATGTTGAATAAGCTTGGGAACTTGTGTTAATTATAACTGATCCGTAGCGCCGAAGAGCTGACAATACATAATCTCTCACTTTTTCCCAGATCGTTTTAAAATGCCACAAAATCAATTATCACAAAAAACCCTACATTTTTTTAAAAATATATAGATTGTACCATAGCGTAAGGACTGCAGATAATAAAAAAATGAATCTTGATCTGTTTTATTTAAAAATAAAGACATTACAACCCACACCGCTAGTTAATTCGCTACGAATTGCGAGGTCCTGCTTTCACCTCCAAGGTAATTTGCATAATCGATTGCTCCGGATGTGACGTCATGCCGACCTGATTCTATATAAAATTAACTATCTTCTGGAGATGTTATCAATAAGATAATAAACAAATACTACAAATGTTCGACTATAATATACTTACGATTTTTGTACAGTTTATAGCAATTTATTTATTTATTTATTGACATTTAAGATCAGTAGCATAAAACACAACACATGGCAATAAATATAAATATCACAGCATATAAAAACAATTTCTTTACATAGTTATAAAAACAAATCTATATTTAAGACTAGGGTAAGATGCATACTTTTAATAAAACAGAAAATTCTAAGCCAAGGTGTTATACTTTAGAGAAAGCTAAAGATCTATGGATAACCCATTAAGATAAAAGCTTATTTCCAATGGGGTCCATGCTAATCTAATAAAAGATACAGTGTAAGAAAAGAAAAATAATATAAGAAATACCCAGATTTTGGTACAACACGGGACTACTAAAAGTATGCATAACATATTACAAAAAATTTATCACAATTAATACATTTTTTTGTTGTCAACTTATCACATTTGTGTTTAACTTATTTATCACAGATACACTTATCAATGCTTATCACATATAGAATCAGTAATATACAAAGTCACTTTTACTTTATGAACTTTGCTTATCCAAAAGAAATTTCTTAATTAACCACTTGAAAGTTTTAATATTTTTAACATTTTTTTATGTTTTCAGGAAGAAAATTCCATTCCTTACATCCAGTATAACAAAATGTCTGTTTACTAGTGTTATTATTAATACTAGGTAACATAAAATTCTTCTGGGTGGATCTGGAACTTTTAACAAAATTATCACTCAATTATGATGGACAAGTGCCATAAAACATGCTATGCGTATGATTGAGTCGTAGTTGCTTCACTCTATTTCCTACATTTAACATATTTAGATGCACATAATCTTGCCAAGTAACAGAATCCAGAGGAGAGTAACCCTTTATGAACCTAATAATTATGTTTTGCATTAGCTGTAATTTGTGTTTTAAACGTTTATTCAGACCTTCATACCAGGACGAACAAGAATAATCAAAATGACATTGTAAAAGTGCAGAACATAAAAGTTTCCTTGTGTTAAAATCCAGACATCTATTTTGTCTATATAAGAACTTAAGTTTTCCGTTGACTTTAGTTATGATATTGTTTACAATTGAGTCACCTGATAAAAAATTGTCTATTGATAAACCAAGGTATTTTACCTGACTAGAACTATTTATACTATGACCATTGTAATTTACGTATTTATGTTGATTTCTTTCCCAGCATGCCGCTATGCAGTCTAACGCTCTGACATAATAATTATGACTCAGAAAAATGAACCTTCTTCGTTTCATAGGAAAACAAACTGGGTCTTATTTCTGTATTTGTTTGTTTTGTCCTTGTGTGTTTATTTTGTGTGTGTATGTGTGTGTGTGAGGCTGCATTTTTGGAACGTGACTTTCCCTGTTGGATACTCTTCCTTGTTTTTTTTGGAGGCATTTTCTTTCTGGTCTGGTGCCAGTGGTAAGAACAATGTTGCCTTTCTCTTCAACTCGTATTACGTAGCTTTACTGGTAGCGACAGCGAGAAAACTTCTTTATTGCCACGGCGGCCCGGGTTTTATTCCCGACGTGGTCCCGATGCTGTAATTATACCTTAGATTGACCCTATTTTTATGTCTTGTTTCAGTTTGGAGAGGCTGCGTTTTTAGAAAGTGGCTTCCCCTGATGAATATTCATCCTTGTTTTTTTTTTTTACTTTATATGATCTGGTATTTTGTCACTAATTTTTTAATGTAAGAACCCTTCTCAGCGGGGAGTGATTTTATTTACACCGTCTTGTCTAACTTGTTGAAAATAGGGTAAGTGCGAGGTTGGCATGCCCTTAACACGTTTAAACTCCCAGTTTCCTTTTTATAGGTTACTGACTGTTCCAAGGCGGTGCACCGCTTCGTGAAACTTTTTTCAATCTGCATCATATGTAGCAGATATTGTTAACATGTATATTAAAATTCTCTAAATGCACTAAAAATGCCAAATTTCGAAAATAAAAATCACTTCTGAGGTTTGTTTACATTGCTGACCAATTAAAATGAATTAAACTTTACCTTATTCCCATGTATATGATTACCTTATCCCCAGTAAGTTCCCTGTAGGTTAGAAGGTACTAAATGCCTTCGCTACTATTTTCTATGTAAAAATAACGATATACAACATGTTTATCTGCATTTGCATTCTTTCACTTTTTGTGAGACTACCATTGTCTTGAAGATCTGTCTGTAGGCAATTAAAACACAAAGAATATTGGGTACGGGAATAAGATACATAATGAATACACTAATAGTGTGTAGGTAGACATCAGGAAGTATTTACTTTTACTTTCATTTTACTTAGCAGCTGCGGCATTAACTTGGATGGATATAACGTAGCTTAAAATCATCCGCAGACATTTCTCTTTACAATCAATCATCAATGAAGTTTATATCTTACATGAACATGGCCATTACTAGGCGGAAAAAATGGCACTATATACTGATATAGATTACTTTCGAGTGAACTAAGGAGACATATCCGGCAAGTTACTACCTTCATACCTATACGAAATATAAAAAAAATTCAAAATCATTCCATAGCAATCAAATATTGTTCATAAGTCAACTGTCAACAACTTCGACCACTGTCGAAGTTATACCCTGTAAAGTAGATCACTCATACATGCAACTTGGAAGCATATCACATATAAAATCATTTGCACATATTCCTTTGTGCAAGCAAGCATCAATAAAGCTTATATCCGGCTTATCTGGCGAATTACTACATTCTTACCTGTTCTTTGTAAATTGGTGGTCTCTTACCTATAAAAGTCTAGTTAACGTAGGCGAGGTACCCGGGATCGGAGTATTTGATTAGGCGTAAAGCTGCGTGTGATGACTTTTATCAATTTTAATTTTTTCAGTGCTGCTAAAGTTTCGACAAGAAATGCACGTTCAAGATGACATAATGATTACACAAAATGTATGGTGTTTTACCAGGCGATGATTAAACCTGTGCTCGGGACCCGGGATCATATGAGTGTATACATAAACATTTATTTCATAATGTACATTTATGCATGACAAATTGACAAATATACATATAATTAGAAATGGACTGGAACGGTAGAATCAGATATAATAGTTAATTTCCTTGCAGATAAATTACATACGGTGATGGCAAGCATTGAATAAGCGATTATAAATATGTTACATGAATGAAACGGTTTTAGGCATCCCAATCTACTCAGCCCACTAAAAAAAAAACATTGTAACGTGCAAAACCTAACACCCTAAGTAACCTTAATGTCCTGTAATATGTACATGACCTTGTTGTGCAACAGGAAATAGAATTAGTAAGGTTGAAAATAACAGAAAAACTTGGTAGTTTTTGGAACAATATACAGCCAATAATTACATGTGGTAACTAATATGAAGATCATCAAATAAATAGATAATGTTAATATGGCTAATATACAGCAACTTTAGAGACATCAATTCAGTTCATTGTTATAATGAACATACCAAAACATACTTATATAAATGACCTGAAGATATCAATGATTTTGAATCATCAAAATCCTTGAAGGCCCTTTTTCCTTTTTTGGATACAGTTCGTCTATTGCGTTATGACATTTTTATTATATGAAAGGACTCGTGAACTGATAAATATATTCTTTTTGTTCCGTTTTGTACTTCTTTTTTTACAACAACAACACACATATCGTCGTGTCATTATTACGATGCTCTAACTCCATTTTGGTAATTTGTGCGAAATTTGGGGTCTTATTTTCTGTGATAAAAATGGAAAAATATCTAGATTTTTGGCTAGACATTGCTTTGGTAACAACTTCAGGTGCCCCATTTTCATGATATCTACCGGTATCTCGATTTTTTGGAAAATTAAACTTTTCATTTGGAGATTTTTTCCAAATTCCAGCATTTCAAACGTTCAGTATTACATTGCTTTTGAATATAGGACATTTTAAGATGACAAATGATAGCTATGTTTGTTCAGTATTATGATGCAACAGGACTATGTAAGAGAGAAAACTAAGTGGATAATGTTACAGTAATTTTCAAGAATATTGCAAAAGATTGTGACGCGATCTTCACTGAAATGTAACATTTCTTATTATAACACTGCTCTATCTCCACTATAATTTAACATTTTTTAGAATTACATTGGTCTATGTCCATGTAACAATGGACATAAGACATTGTAATACTAAGTTCAACTTCAATTTTAGGAAACAAAGAAGGAATTCCATGCTATAATGTCAAGTAAAAATGTCAGATCAATGAATGGAATAGAGCTGGAGATAGGACTTGAAATCCCGAATCCAACGGTATTTCGTACTCAATTTTCATAAAAAAAGGAGTTAGAGCATCGTAATAATGACACGACGATATATAAACCACTTAAAGATATCCACACTTTTAATTTTTCTTTATTTTTGTCTATTTCATTGGTAATTTGAAACATTCAGGCTTAATTAATCCCCCGCCACGAGTGGTTGGGGTTATAGGAATGGTCTCCGTCCGTCCTTCCGTCTTCCGTCCTTCTGTCCTTCCCTAACATTTTGTATCTGCTCTGTATCTCCTAAACCCCTTGAAGGATTTTCATGAATTTTGGGTCAAATGATCACCTCATCAAGACGGTGTGCAGAACCCATGAGTCAGCCATGTCGGCTCAAGGTCAAGGTCACAACTCAAAGTCAAATGTTTGAGCCTTCCATTTCGTGTCCGCTCTGTATCTCCTAAACCCCTTGAAGGATAATCATGAAACTTGGGTCAAATGATCACCTCATCAAGACACCTCATCAAGACAATGTGCAGAACCCATGAGTCAGCCATGTTGGCTCAAGGTCAAGGTCACAACTCAAGGTAAAAGATTTGAGCCTTCCATTTCGTGTCCGCTCTGTATCTCCTAAACCCCTTGAAGGTTAATCATGAAACTTGGGTCAAATGATGACCTCATCAAGACGATGTGCAGAACCCATGAATCAGCCATATCGGCTCAAGGTCAAGGTCACAACTCAAGGTCAAAGATTTGAGTCTTCCATTTCATGTCCCGCTATCTCCTAAACCCCTTGAAGTATAATCATGAAACTTTGGTCAGATTATCACCTCATCAACATGATGTGCAGAACCCATGAGTCTGCCATGTTGGCTTGAGGTCAAGGTTACAACTTAAGGTCAAAGGTTTGAGCCACTAGCCATATTAGCGGCTGGGGATATAGCTGTCTTTCAGACTGCCTTGTTATATATACATTTTGTATTGTATTAAGGGTCTGTATATCGGAATTCTTTACTTAGTCATTCAAAAATTTGCAGAATCATCAAAATCATTTCGAACAGTGATTATCTTAAACAAAAGGACTTAATCAGATAAAAGTGATTTATTTAATAGCTTGGGCGCACTTCTGGTCCTCTTAAGGGACTTGTTGAATAACATTTGTTCGAACAACTTCTAGAATACAATATGTGTGATTTGACTGACACTTCACAGGAATGGGTAGCTGCATGCCAAATTTACATATGTTATGTATTTTACGGTTGAATTATTTTAACTAACTGGTCTTTTCATTTTTATAGATACAGATTATGAAGAGGTTTTTTGTCAAAATTTCGTTTCAAAATTCTAGTCAATAGTTCAGTGATAGTTTGGAGTGATTGGTGTAAAGCCTTGTTGAGCATACTGTTGGCACGTCCCGCTGAAAGTATTGATTGCGGATTTATTACCTTTGAATTCCGTTCATAACGTTTTAACTGATTTATGATCCTTTGATTTTTAATCACAAGTTCAAAATTTATTTTTATCAAATAAATTAATTTTAATAGTATTCAGAATATGTTTCCATGAAGTAAGTTAACATTAACTTCCCCGTTTTTTCCCGAAAAATACTTTCTTATCAAAGATTTCCTAAAACAAATATTCAGCCACGTTTATATTGTTTTTATTAAAACATCTCCCAAGAATTAATGAATCCCCTATAGTTTTGACAGGCACGTTAATGTATTAGATATTGTCGAGAAAAAATATAAATAAATGATATTTTGTTTAGTTTTGCCTACTTTAAACACATAATATTAGTCACTGAAAATGGAATATGAACGAGTTCTACCAGTCATATCCACCAGGCGTACAAGTTTTGATAGCATTAGCTATTAATTTCCGATCAGTCTATATTCGGTATGCACAATTTATAGGTGTAACTTATCACTGTTTTATTGCACTACTTAATTAAAATAGTTTATTCGTATCATTTCTGCATTTTCTATGAAAATACAACTACAGTCTTCTGAAAGTTGTCATAAATGCAGCATATGATCAAAATTAAATTGACTACTGACCATTTCAGTCAGATTAATCAGACCCTACAACCTGGTCCATGTTTTTGTTTGCAAAAAGAAAATGAAATATAGATAACTGTTTCTAAACCAAAGTCGGGCTTTCTTTTTAATTTCAAATGTTACAATATAAGCAAAAACAATCAATGAAATAGAATGTTCTGAGACACGCAATGTTTAGAACAGTAACAGTGACGATTTGATAGAAAACATAACATAAAAACATTCGTACTCCACCTCTTATTCATTTGGAGAGTTTGGAAAGTACTCGCTGAGAACAGGTAAGTCGTGTACTGGTACATAGTCTAGGAACACCGGTTACGTCAAATGCTCGCCGTTACAAAACTGAAATACTGTTAAAAACTGTTACAAACAAATAAATGAATAAATGTATTTTGTAAAGCTCCCTACATAGCCCGCATTCCATTTCACAGTCAGACTTCACTTAAACCGACGATGTCTAGTACTGGTTATTTTCAGGAAAGACAGCTTCGCGTGTTATACACCAGGCACGTTAAAGAACCAGTCTGTCTATTCGCAAAGAGCTAAACTAAGTTAGTCGGACATGCGTGTATCTAAAATGACTTCTCTCTCTCTCTTTTCTGGGGGCTTTCTCTCGCTTTGTCCCTCTGGCCAGACCGCTCTGTGTATGTACTAGTAAAGATAAATTTGGCGCCCTGAGTGGCTGCCTTTGCGCTATGTAAAACGACTTTGAACATGTTAATCATGAAAAGGGTGCTATACAACTCTGGTATAATATATGATATAATATATCAATTTCCAGGCACTAAAGAATCAGAAGACACTACTCCAGCTGCAGAGTGGTAACTGGCTTAATTAATACCAAAATAAAAAAGGAATTAAAACACATATTGAACCAGAACTTGCCACCTACTTCATAGAAGACTGACTCTGTATGAAATTTTCAGAGAAAAGATGAAGCAGGAGTTATTGCTTAATATTGGTATCAGTGAATTTAGTCGATCTCCTAGCGTAATTATCACTTTCACGTCATTTCAGTCTTTGGGCGGACCGTCAAGGGAGGTAACTAGAGTCACAGTTTGAGACTACAGAGACTTCAGCGCTGAACATTAGCTTGCCGATACAACAGATGATCCCCACAAAGAAAACCGGAAAAACTTGTAAATGGTCATAGCGAACTTCAATGAAACATCTAACAGATTTCCGTAAGTTTTTGTTTTTTTTTAAATACACACAACCAAACATTTCACATACAAGTGTACATAATAGAGGTCCGATGTTTTATTAAAATGTGGCATTGGATTGGTTGAAAAAAGTGTAGAGAAACCCATAATAGTAAATGGGGGCGTAAGCTGATTTGATAAAAAGGTAATGTTTACAATCATAAAATGTGTGTCAAAATCAAGCAATACAATGTTTTCGGTGAAATTTGGAATATTTTACAAGTGTCTGTTTGAATACATGACTTTTCAATTCTCACTAGAATAGTAGGTGTCAGGTTTTGCCATTATGCCATTCAACAGAGGGAGTAGTTGTGCTTGAAGAGAAATTGTAAAAAATTGGATCAGTGAAGCCAGTAAGAGATTACTAGTACTTTTTTGGTGTCTGACATTCTGACATTTTAGGTTGTTAAAAGAAACACATTTTAATTTTCATCTCTCAATTTTAGGGTATGTGACAGGGTCATTTCTTATAATGGAAAAAAAATAAGGATAAATAAATATCCAACATGGAAAGCCACATTCCAAAAACATAGCCATCCCAAACCACAACGCGCTACGTGGACGTGCACACGACCAACACACACATAAAGCAAACACACAAGGACAATGACGAATAAATAAAGGAACACATTGGTAGACAGATCTTTATTTTCCTCCAATATTGAAGATTTGAACATATGTACAAACAGAGAAAATATATACATTGCATACAACTTAATAGACATAAATCAGTGAAAATACAGAATAACATTAGATGAAAAAAATATAGACAAAAAAGAAAGAAAAATAAACAATGAAAGATGGCTGCCCATTCATATTCAGCTTAATTAATTAGCATGAATCCAAAATCGTCTAGTAGCGAAACCGAAAAAAAAAAAGCTAGAAAGTTTAGCCTTTGTCATCAATTAACACTAACTTTTAATGCATGAAGGAAAGTGCAGATGGGCAAAACTCTTTATAGATGGCGTCTATTAGCTATATTTGACTAATTCCAAAACGAAAGATAACTAGCAAAACTGTACCTACAAAAAAGTTAAAATGTATTCTTTTGACTGCAATTAAATTCTAAAAAAAGAAATATTTCTTAAAGTGTAAGCTAAGCTGAACAATATTTTAAACCGAAAATTCAAATATTAAACTTGACAAAATAGAATATTGCCAACAGTACAAATAAGAGCACGGGTTTCTCTTCTTCATCACCTTGGAATGGTCAGTAGCACAAATATTAAATATTTTGCTAAATTTTACTATCGCAATTCTGATTTAGTTTTAAAATTCAGTAGTAATTTAAAGACACTTCTGCGAGAAGGTATTTCTAAACACGTTTTTTTATGGGGATGTGGTTTACAAATTTCGTAAGATCTAGGGTCATGGTAATTTTCCAAATGTATTTGGTAAAATTATAAAACGTTTTATTAAAAGAGGTTACGACCCAACTGTTTTGAGACATACCGCATGTTTAATGTTCAACCCGTTTACAGTTGGACACTACGCTTCCCTCTTTGATTGTGTCTGACGGAAGAGGGGGAGGACTCTATGATAAGCAGTTTTTAAATCCTACCAGGACTGAACTGTTTTGATATCTGTCTTCTGGCCTGTTTCGTCGGGCCCTTAAGGGTGTTTCTCTTATTGCTCTGTCTTCTGAAAAGGCATTGAGTACATACGTTTTTGGTTCTTTAGGTTTGCTTTTTATATATTTATACACGAGCATTTTTGTGTTTTACATGCTATGCCTTTTTGTTTCCATTACGTGTGTTAGAGATTCACCTGGAGGGGATTACATTTATTTACACCGTCCCGTGTGTTTGGAACATGGTGGGGGTAAGAGTGAGGTTGGGTGCACACCATAAACCGGTTTAAGCTCCCCAGTGGTGTTTTTGCCACTGACCGTTCCAAGGCAGTGCCCCACTGTATTCCTTTGTTTGTTCGTTTTGTCCTCATGTGTAGGCTTTGTGTGTGTGTGTGTGTGCGCACGCGCGTGCGTCCGTGTGTGTTTGTGGTGTGCACGTTTGCATGCTGTGGGTTTCATTTTGGGGAGGCTGCGTTTTTGGTGCGTGGCATTCCCTGTTTGATACTTGTCTTTGTTTTTTATAGTGAACCAAACGTTAATCTTAACCTCACCATGTTCCAAAGTCACGGGACAGTGCAGATAAAAGTTACGCCCGCCAGGTGAATCTCTAACACATGGAATGGCAACAGAAGGCATGTTATGTAAAACACAAAAATGCTATTGTAAATTTATATAAAAAGCAATCCATAAGAAAAAAAAAGAAAAAGATGAAAAATAAACAACGCATGTGCTCAATGCCTTTGCAAGAAGACAGAGGAACAAGGGATACCCCCTTTAGGGACCAACGAAACAGGCCATAGTCGTCACAGTTCCACATATTATAACTCTTAACAATGCAACTAGTAAAAATGCTTTATCGAAATTGCAAGCGGGAAATGTAGCAAAAGTATTTTGAAGCTCATAGAAAAATCAATAGTAGTGCCTGACCTAGAGAAGAAAACGTACGGTATAGACCGGAGTGACAACACGGCCATTAGTTGGCATTCCCGAAACGAAACGAACATGTTTTTCGAAAACTTCAAAATATACCTTGAAAGCGTTATGTTTGACTGGCAGTTTTATTAATACTGTTTATAAACTTGCTATGTTTACTTTGATCTTCTTTTAACATTGACAGGTAGCTGTTCTCATGTTTTGACCAGTAGAGTAAACTTAGACATATTCGGACAAACATATTTGGATATCTGCTACAGCTGATTAACAGGTCGGAGGTGAAAGCAAACACCAAATTGTAATCAGAAAGCGCAGCATGTTACACTAGTGTTTGTCCTTTTTGTTCGGGTAAAGGATGATTTTTGGTAGGGTGAAGATTCCAATGATTTGTAATGTATGTTCCAGTGAATCTTGGACGTTTCGACCCCAAGACATTTCGACCCCAAGACATTTCAACCCCAAAATTTAATTTTCTTGGACAATTCGACCCCAAAGACATTTCGACCCCTCAGAAATAATTGTATGTTTTCATTTTATTTTTCTTCCGTTTTGCATATTTCACAAAATATGAATACATAGATCTATATAAATATTCTATTTTTAAATAAATCATACACAAAATACATGTCAGTGAATAAACCGCGCTGACCGGAAAGGACCGGCCGTATGTTTATTATTGGAACTAATTGAATTATTTCTTCATGTTTAATTTGATAATTTAAGAAGAAAATATATTATGAAAAATCAGTTTTTAAAAGAATTATATCATGTTTATATATGAATATAAAAACGTTTGCTGCATTTATTTTACTGCATTTATTGCCAAAGCACAATTAATGTCCTTTGAATATATGCGGCGTAACAAACACGTGCCTCTGATTAGTCCTGATAGATTTTGATTGGATTATCACACCTATTGATTACATCAATTAATCAGTATATTTGTAAGCACACACAAGTGACATGTGACAAATAATGTCTAACAAGGTAAGTGCAGTTGAATATGATAAGCTTTTATTTAATTTAAAAGCTAACAAAATTATGGCGATTGTGGTTCATCCACGAGTGTGCAAATTTCTCGTGCGCTCAACAAATTTTCAGCTTCGTATAAAAATGCTTTGCGCATTTTATTTTCCTTTTGTAAATTAATTATTTATTTGAGATATGATTGAATTCTATCATAAACCCTAAAAATACGATTTATTAAAGAAACACCTGTGTACATACAAAATTTTAGGACATGGAAATTCCGAATGCACAAATTTCCAGTGCGCACGCCGATTTTAATCAGGTACAAGACGTAACGCGCAAAAGTGTTTTAATTTCCTTTTGAAAAATAATAATTTATGATATATATGTTTGAATTCTGTCATAAATCACTTCAAAAATACAATTTGTTGAAGAAATACGGGTGTATAGTGTATTTCGGTTATGGCAATTTCCCGCGTGGTCGCCGAATTTCAATGTCTTATAAAATCGTTTAGCGTTAAGAAATTTTATTTATCCTTCTTAAACTTATTATTTATATTATACACGAATGATTTCTGCAATAAACCTTACAAAAAATACCATTTATTAATAAAATAAGGGTGTATTTTGGTAATGGAAATTTCCCGCGCTGTCGCCGAATTTCAGTCTCGTATAAAGTCATTTTGCGTGAACTTATTTTATTTTCCTTTCGTATTTTATTCATTTATGATATATACGAAATTCGTATTTTATTCATTTATGATATATATGATTGAATTATTTAAAAAAAACTTCAAAAATACCTTTAACTTACAAAAAAACAGGTGTATTCCGGTTATGGAAAATGTATTCCGGTGTATCCCGGTTTTTAGGTGGATTCCGGTTTGTTAAAATCATACTTTTAAAATCATACTTTAAATCACGTGTATTTGCTAAAATATTTAATATAGAAAAAAGTAATACGGCTGCTACATTTTCCTTACAGATATGAAATATGATAATAAATTTTTCCCCGTTTTTAACAGAACAGTACTCACATATTCTTATATTTTGCAGTAACGGGGATTTCGTGTTTGATATTTTACAACTGGAAGGAATGTCGTTCATAGAAAAGAAAAGAGCAGTTTGTAAATAACAAAAATCATATTCTGTATTCTGTAAAGCAAATACTGTGCAAAAAATGCGAAAATAAGCAATATGTTGTTTAATTTCCTATTGTTTTCTTTACATTTTCGCCCAAAATAAAGATAATGTTGACACATGTTTCTAAATATCCGATGTCACCACAATCGCTTAATTGATTGTTAATTGCAATGCGCACTGCAGATAAATATACACGTGCTGACTATATCAACAAACAATTAATCAAGGTGTGATAATCCAATCAAAAGATCACGTTTTTCTGATTATGATTTTAAATATCAATATAATGAAGATGGTGACATCTTAAACTTCTTTGAGTTAGATTATAATTATTTATATTTGGTTGAATCCCATAAAAATGAAATGCAATTATATCTTTCACCAAAAAAAAAAAAAAAAAAAAATCTTTCACCCCCACAAAAACGTAAATAAATAAAAAAAAATAAAATAAATAAATATATAAAGAGGTATTGAAGGTTTGACTTTATTAAAGTTATTTTCATAATTAAAATCAGCGAAATCGGTCCATGTATCAACAAATAAGTTGTTAGTTCAATATTTTTAATCCTTTTAGCACTCCAGTAAGTGATAAAGCTGTCATCAGTTGTAAAAGATGTTGACTGAATAAATAAACAATTACTGATTATTACAGAGAATAAATTGGTACATTATGAAAAGCATTTACAGTACAAACAACAAATTATGAAAATAATATTTCTGTAATAACACATAATGGTCATTAAACATCAATAATTGTTTTTCGGTGATCCTAGTATTCACTAAAGTATCTAGATTATTCAGTAATGAATAAATGAGAAATAGCAATTGTAATCAATTAGTAGACTAGATAAACCATTTATCTTGTATTTGTTTATTTGAACATTTAATAACAACAGAACCCCTTGATAGGAGACTTAAAAAATGTAATCAGGTGCAATTAATATTTCTATGATTTAATTCATACGGCTCTTAAGAGTTTTATATGTCCATGCTATGTACAGTTAATAAGCTCACACCTTGCCTAATATCTATACTTAATTCTGTCCAGACCATTATTAATATGCAGCTGCTGTGGATTCATGATTTGACCCAACAACTTTACTAATAAATATTATCAAATATTAATAATGCATAATATCAGATTAATCAAAAATAATATTTATAGTCATAATTTTGTGACAAATTTATTGATTTGTTGTATATCTATACATATATATCATTCAATGACAACAATATTACACATAGACATAAATTAGCCTTTTCCTATATTCGAAATAACTTCCTGTTCTAAACAGTTTGTTCGAAAATATACCATTTGAATTAATTCAGTACAATGTAATTCAAGATGGACATACAAAACTGTCTTCAGAGCCGTAGATATAGCCACCTGCGTGATATTTTACTATTCTTAAGGGAGAGCCGTAGGAATAGCCTGTGAGGCTATTCTTACGGGACTGTAGGAATAGCCACTTCCTAATTACAAACAGTTGTCCCATGACAACATCTATGCTTATCTCAAAACTGGTACAGCATGTCTCCCTGCCAGTGATGGTCAAGCCTGATCTTGAAACTATGGACATCCTTGGCATCAACTACTTCTTGAGGTAACAGATTCCACATGTCGATCACTCTGCATGAAAACTAATTTTGACAAAAAGTTGTTCTGCAACGGAGCTTTTCAAGTTTTAAGTTATGTCCTCTTGTAGATGATGAATAACAGAAAAATTTCTCAAGCGCGCAGTCATCTATACCTTTAACAATTTTGAAAGTCTGGATAGCATCACCACGAATTCTATGATGAGCAAGCGTTGGTAAATTCAATTCCCTAATTCGTTCTTTAGATTCCAGACCTGATAAATATAGCCAAAGATTGTCTGTACAAATAGATCTGTACATGCAGCACAGTATCTGCAAAGTATGTTCACATTTGTGACGGGCTCGAAGAAAATTAATCATTCAATAAATCAGAGCTCCTTTAAACATATTTTCTCAGTCCGCGTTCTGTTCTGTAGCCTGGCATTATAAAAATATTTCTAAATGCCAGGCAGGTTAATTTATGTTGTGGTGTCAAATTTAATCAGCACCAAATTTATTTAAATCATCACCTTTAATTTATATTCAGTTCAAACCGAAGGAGCATGTGTAAACTTGTTTTAATGTTACTGAGGATGATTAAAAAAAGATTGCAAAATGTAAAGACTGTGGCACTGTGGTTAGTGCCAAAATTGAGAGACTGAAAGCTCACAGACTGAAACGTTGCAGTGTGTTAGTTTTAGATCAGCCTTAGACCACTCCAAAGGGTAGCCAAAAAACTTCTAGATATGCTCACATCTTCTCGCGTCAATTGAAAGGGTGTTTTTGGTATTATTCAGACAAAACTCTGAAACAGACTTGGGATCGAAAAAACAGCAAAACTGGTTTTGTTTTGTAATAAATTATTTTAAGCAGTGAATGATAATTTTCATGCAATGTTGATGTAATCATTGATTCCTTTTTGACAGAAAAACCAAACAGTAAGCATTTTTTCGAGAATACCAAGGTCTGTGTGTGTGTGTGCATGTGTGTGTTCGGGTTTAACGTCTTTCTCAACAATTTTTCAGTCATATAAACGACGGTGTCTACTTGTAGCAGTGAGCACAATGCCCAACTTTATAGTGCTGCCTCACTGGAATATCACGCCATAGACACGTGGCATGATACCCCACCCAGTCACATTATACTGACACCGGGCTGACCAGTCCTAGCACTATCCTCTTAATGCTGAGCACCAAGCGAGGAAGCTACTAGTACCATTTTTTAGCTTGACTATTCATAGAATAGTAGAGCTATTGGACTCGCCCATGCGTCGGCGTCCGCGTCCGCGTCTTCGTCCGCGTCCCGATTTGGTTAAGTTTTTGTATGTCAGCAACCACTTGTGGGAATGGATTGAAACTTCACACACTTATTCACTGTGATAAACTGACCTACATTGCACAGGTTCCATAACTCTATTATGCTTTTTTACAAAATTATGCCCCGTTTTCGACTTAGAAATTTTTGGTTAAGGTTTTGTATGTAAGCTGGTATCTCAGTAACCACTTGTGGGAATGGATTGAAACTTCACAAACTTATTTACTGTGATAAACTGACTTACATTGCTCAGGTTCCATAACTCTGTTTTGCTTTTTTACAAAATTATGCCCCTTTTTCGACTTAGAATTTTTTGGTTAAGGTTTTGTATGTAAGCTGGTATCTCAGTACTCACTAATTGGAATGGATTGAAACTTCACACACTTGTTCACTGTCATGATCTGACATGCACAAAAAATAGGTCCCATAACTTTATTTTGCTTTTTTTCAAAATTATGCCCCTTTTTCAACATAGAAATTTTTGGTTAAGTTTTTGTATGTAAGCTGGTATCTCAGTATCCACTAATAGGAAAGGATTGAAATTGCACACACTTGTTCACTGTCATGATATGACATGCAGTGCAAAGGGTCAATAACTCAACTTCGCATTTTACAAAATTATGCCCCTTTTTTCAACTTAGGAGTTTTTGGTTAAATTCCTATTATGTAAGCTGGTATCTTAGTACCCACTAATGGGAATGGATTGAAACTTCACACACTTGTCCACTGTCCTGAGTTGATAAGCACTATGCCAGTTCAATAACCCTATTTTGCTTTTTTACTAAATTATGTCCCTTTTTCGACTCGTATTCATTCAGTGGACAAGGCTGTTGAATAGTCGAGCGTTGCTGTCCTCCGACAGCTCTTGTTTTGCTTTGGTATGACGCGGCCGGGGATTGAACCCACGACCTCCCGCACTCAAAGCAGACGCTCTACCACTAGGCTACCGAGGCGATGTACTTATAAGCAATATATAAGTCTTTTGCTTGAACATAGTAAGAGACTGGTTCTAAATGATAACAGCACAAATTCATATAAATGTTTTGTTGAAAGCATTTTTGAACGGTTTACTTATGACAGTGCCACTATACTTGAGTACAACTTTCTGTCTTACAAAACCTATTACATTCATAATTAGGTTCTTGATCTATGATCATTAAAGTAATTCTCATTATATTTCTCAATATTTCTACTTTCTATATGTCCAAAGGGACGAATTATGTTATGACGCCAGTGTCTGTCTGTCTGTCCGTTAGCAATTTTGTGTCCGCTTTTAACTCTTGAACACCTTGAAGGATTTTGAAGGAACTTGACACAATGTTCCTTACATCGAGACCACGTGCAGAGCGCATTTTTGGATGGCTCGCTTCAAGGTCAAGGTCACACTTAGGGGTCAAAGGTCATATGACTTTGTTTTGTGGTCGCTCTGTAACTCTTGAACTGATTGAAGGATTTTAAAGAAACTTGGCACAAATATTCACCACACCGAGACGACATGCAGAGCATGTTTTGGATGGCTTGCTTCAAGGTCTAGGTCACACTTAGGGGTCAAAGTCAATACCTTCGGACGTATATTGCTCTGCATTTCGGTGCTCTTGTTGTAAAATGTTAAGCTTTCACATTACACTGCTTTTGCAATTATATAAAATTCATTCATTAGAGTTACCTAAATCATAAGTCACTTGAATCACTGTGGAAAAAGACAATTAGTATGTGATATATTAATTAAAATCAGTTCTGACCACTGCGGACCAGTTCCTAATGCCCATCAGTAATTAAGAGATTAGTTGCTAGGAGCAACCTTCAGTAGGTGTTGCAAATAAATATTATGTGTATATTTTTGAATGTATGAAAGACATTGCCACATTATTCTAGTATATCCCGTTTGTGGAGGAGGCCAAGAATCAGATTTTGTTATTTTCTGAACTTGCTTAAATGTACCTGTATACATGTACTCATTTCACAGATGAATAGAACACCTGACATGCAGTAGGCAGTGATCAACATTCTTGTACAAGTTCACAGAGAAAGAAGTGATCTGGAATATAATTTCCAACAAAGAAATGAGTGAGAAAACTGCACAGAAAACACCAGGCCCTAAAGGGGTTGGGACACTAACAGTTGAACAAATACAGGAAGACAGAATAACACAGGTATATTTTGATTAATTAATGGCTTTTACAAAGTACTTTTGTATCAGAAAATAATCAGATAATTTATATATTATAATTCCAGAAATAATATTTTGTAACATGAGAACTGAGAGATAGAAAAATGAGAAAAAAATTGCAATATATATTTATGTGATCTACCATATGTGTTTCATGGGAGACACTGCTTTTTTGCCTTCACCCACTGTCTGTTCAGCCCATCCCTCCGTCCGTCTGTCTGCACTTCATAAAAAAAAATCTAGCTGGATTTCAGTGAAACTTCATCACTTTTGTTCAAATCATGCTCCTGGGATCAAAGTTAGCTCCACCCAAGGGACACTCCTTTTATATAGGCTTATAAAGGAAAAACTTAAAAATTCTTGTCAAAATCCACAAGTATTTAGATATTTGTTGTATGTAGCATTTACTAGTGGTCCTTCACCAAATTTGTTCAAAATCGTTTCCCAGTGATCAAAATTGCCCCTTCCCAAGGGTTCACTACTTTTACATAGACTTAGATAGTAAAAACTTTAGAAAATCTTCTTGTCTAAACCTCAAGGCTGAAAGCTTAGATATTTGGGATGTAGCTCTATGTAGTGGCCCTTTACCAAGTTTGTTCAAATCATGCCTCTGGGATCACTTGTTTGTAAAGGTCTTCTTGTCTAAAACCTCGAGCCCTGGAGCCTAGATGTTTTGCTTGTAGCATTGTGAAAAATCCTGTACCAGATTTGTTCAAATCTTGCCCCAGGGGTCAAAATTGGCCTTGCTTTACCTAGACTTGCATAGATCATATTATAATTGGTCGCATACATGTAATTGTGTTTTATATGTATATTTTATTGTATATGTATTGCGAATGAGACTAATAAAACATTGAATTGAATTGAATTGAATTGATAGGAAAAACTATAAAAATCTTCTTATCTAAAAACTCAAATATTTGTCATATATCGTTGTGTAGATGGCCTCTACCAGGAAATCATGTACCCATTCAAGTTGGGTGAGGGATATAGGGTCATGATTGCCCTCTTGCTTTCTTCAAGACCCCCCCAAAAATATTATTGAGTTTTAGTCTTAAATTTTTTTTTATGTGTATTAGTCAATAGCAAACATCCCAGATTAACTGCTGTGATTTACCAGTTTATATTTGCAGTTCTCTCTTAATTCGAATTCACACTAGTAGGTTATCATTGTTAGGTTATCACAGTTTTATACTGTACATATATATTTTCAGTTGGCTGCAGAACTCTGGTCCCCGGCTGCATTAAAGAGAAATGTGCAATTTAAACCAGAGGTAAGGAAAATTTGAATTTTGAATATCCAGAAACGCAGTGAATGAAATATGTTTTTCTTCACTGTATGGTTAATCATTAACCAATTATTTTTATTAAGAAAGTTAAGTATTATTGTTAGGACGAAATTGCGGAAATAGTCAGAATTGTTTAAATGAAAGTTGCATTTAAAGTGTTTAAACGGTAACTTATTTTATCTTAACAGGTAGTTGAAGAGATATATAACAAAGAGCTTGTGTCCACCAACTTTGCAACAAAACGTGTTATGATGCTAGAATTCAGGTAATACATTTATAAATACTTACTATACTTTTTAAATAAATTTAAATGAAGTTTGTTATTTTTTTTCATAGAAAATGATTTTCTTTCAGTCTGTCTTTATGTCACAAGAACCATGTTTCTAACTTGTTAGGCATAATTGATTTAAAAAGTTACCCATGTTTGTAGATATACATTGAAGATAGGAATGTCGAAAGTGGCCAAAATTCCAAGAAGTATTACATTTTGTTCATTTGAAAAAAGATCCCTTTTGTGGATATATTTTTAGGAGGCACCCATCCCAGTAGACATTTGTAGCTTTTCTTGGTTTGTACTGGTACATAGACATCTCACTAACTAACATTAACTCTTGCTTTATTGTCTTGTTTTCAGTCAGTATTTAGAGAATTACCTTTGGCCAAACTTTGATCCCGATAAGGTATGTATTAAATGTATCATATCAATTCAGTCAAAAGATTGAACACCTTGACACTTCAAAACATTCTGATGTTCTGGGAAAGATGAATTTGTTTGTTTGTAAGCTTATTTATAGTTGCCATCAGAAACCTATATAGACGACTCCTTCAGGAGACAGTAATTTTAGTTGGAGGATAGTGCATGATACCAAAAATGCTCCAATTCTAGCTCAAAAATTTCAGCTCTAGAGATGTTTATATGCTGTCACGGATCTCTGAGCTGAAACAAATCCCATATTGAAACCTAACCAGAAGTTGTGCCAGAAGTCTGTCATGCTATAGTTTCCTCAAATGAAAATGCCATTGACTCACATTTTATTTTAAAATATTTCTTATCCATTTTTCTTTTGATCTGACATAAAATAAATCATGTAACAAATTCTGAACACAAATCATACACACAAGTTTCAAGTGGGTATCATTGCCTGCAATATTTTGGCCGCCTCTGTAGTTGTGACCTTATCAGGGTACTCTTCATTTTGGAAACAATAGGCCCTATAAAGTCGTTATTTATTGATCTTTTCTGTGAATTAAAACCTATTAAGGTATCTTTTTCATGAACTTTGTTGAAAATGATTATATTTATAATTCAATAAAATTCAAAAATATACAAAATGTTGATATTGATTTTCAAAAATAACCATGTGCTATTAACTTTGCATGACGCCATCAGTCCCTCATGAGAGTCGTGCAAGATGTTGCGGTTCGACACTGGTTAGGTAACCTAATGGTGTTACGCCATAACTTAATGGACATGACCATCAGAAAATAAAAATAGTGTCAGTTAAGTTATGGTAGCCAGAACTACTCAAATTCTTGAAACTTCCCATTTTCTGTTGCATGCCAAGTGTAAAGTGCCATACACTGGACTGTTTTCCCAGTGTTAGTAGTTTCAATTGGAGGAATCTGGGCTTGAACTCATGACCTCTGGTTATGCAATCATCAAGTGTTACCACTGTACCACAGCATCATTCTGCGCTTGAAAGATAAAGTGCATGCCAGTAGTTTACATACCTAATTGAGTGTTTCCTTCATGTGCACACTTTGACAAGAGATGTGAAAAATTAGCTCAAACTATACATGAAGTAGTATTTTTAAGGTTTTCATGTTTATTTCCATAAGTTTGTTCTGTACAGTTTAATGTATATTTATTGTACAATGTAAAATTTTATTTTTCAGTCTAGCCAAAGTCATGTGTTGTCTATAATCTTAATTATCAATGAAAAGTTTAGAGAGAGAGTACCACCATGGAGTGTAAGTATATTCTGCTCATTGTCACAAAACATGTTTTTACATACTCCTTTGGTATATCTCATTTCAAGATGAAATTGTTTTTTCTTTCTTTTGTTGGGTTTAGAGTCACATTGTGACTTTTACTGCTTTTGATGATGAAGGAAGACTCAATCTTTTTGTGTTAAACTGCTTGCCCGATTTTAGAATAAAATACAAATGGTCCTTGTGTGACCCTCTAACAGAATTGTTAAAATTATTTTGATTCATAAACTGCTTGCCCGATTTTAGAATAATTTTATACAAATGGTCCTTGTGTGACCCTCTACCAAGATTGTTAAAATTATTTTGATTCGTCAAAAAAAAACATGGCTGCCAGAGGGCGTGGTCACTTTTCCCTATATGTATATAGTGGAAACTTTAAAAATCTTCTTGTTTGAAACTGCAAGCCTGATTTTAAAATAATTTTACACAAATGGTTCTTGTGTGACCCTCTACCAAGATTGTTCGAATTATTCCGATTCTTCAAATAACATGGCTGCCAGGAGGCGTGGTCACTTTTCTTCTCTGAATCAATAATAGCTAGAGCCTTGATATTTGGCGTGTGATATCAGATTTGTAATGTCTACAATAATTGTGCAAGTATTGCCCTAGGTTCAAAAGTGTGTGTGACATGTATATAATATAGGCTAACATAGAAGAAACCTAACTCTGTACTTATACAAACACACTTGAAGCCTTGTACTCAGGTGAGCGCTTTAGGGTCAGTGACCCTCTCGTATTTATTTTGGAATTTTGACTTACAGCAATAGAATTTCTACTATAGATATTCAGTAAACTTTTAACACTTTTCTTGTTTACACTATTTCAGTGTTTCAAGAAGAAATCAGAGCATTTTGCAGCATTTTTCCACCATATACTGGAAATGACACTGTCAGATGTTAGGTCACTAAAGGAACAGTCATACCTCATCATATTCCTCATACATTGCTTCAGAAGTCTTGTAAGTACATCTTCTAATATAGTTCACTGTCAGTTATAAGTTCATTAAATGAACAGTCTGTACAGCAAACAGAGCTGTGTTCTGTCTTTGTTTATATGTTGATAGCCTGCTTATGCATTACAACTAGCATATAAGGGCTATTTGCCCTCTTTGTATGTTGATAGCCCCTTTTGTTACAACCTTAGACTGTCATTTTGAGTGTTGTACATTGCTTGAGAAGCTGTTTAAATATTGGACAGTATTGTTTTACTAGCTGCCATATTGATGGTGTTTATTTCTTGTAGGAGATGGACCTGATACGAGAACAAGTACAGAGACTTGTGTCACTTCCTATCTGGACATGCCTTATACCTGTAAGTATCTCAGCACTATACCTTATAACAGTAAATATGCCAATACCATACCTTATAACTGTAAATATGCCAATACCATACCTTCTAACTGTAAATATGCCAGCACCATACCTTATAACTGTAAATATGCCGGTACCATACCTTATAACTGTAAATATGCCAGTACCATACCGTATAACTGTAAATATGCCAGTACCATACCTTATAACTGTAAATATGCCAGTACCATACCTTATAACTGTAAATATGCCTGTACCATACCTTATAACTGTAAATATGCCAGTACCATACCTTATAACTGTAAATATGCCTGTACCATACCTTATAACTGTAAATATGCCAGTACCATACCTTATAACTGTAAATATGCCAGTACCATACCTTATAACTGTAAATATGCCTGTACCAATAACCATACCTTATAACTGTAAATGTGCCTGTACCATACCTTATAACTGTAAATGTGCCTGTACCATACCTTATAACTGTAAATGTGCCAGTACCATACCTTATAACTGTAAATGTGCCACTACCATACCTTATAACTGTAAATATGCCAGTACCATACCTTATAACTGTAAATATGCCAGTACAATACCTTATAACTGTAAATATGCCACTACCATACCTTATACCTGTAAGCAGTTTGTTTATACAATTTGTGCAGCGACCTCAATGTTTTTGTTGCAACCAAGAAAGAGCGCTACTATATTTAGATTAAGGGTGTTTTAGAATCGAAATAATTTATAGCAAAACCGAGTTTTTTAACACTACTTGTATACTCGGGCGGTATTACATCGTACAAATAATTTCACTCAGGCTGCGCCCTCGTGAAATTATTACGCCTGATGTATAACCGCCCATCGTGCATAAATAGTGTTAAAACATTCATTTGCTATAAATTATTTCTTAAATGAATCCCATTACAGTTTTGTTGAGATAACCTTAAATGTAAGTATTCTGCTGCAGGAGCTTTCTTATATACACATGTATATACATTGTGTTTATTTTAACCATTCAGTTTCAGAAGTAAAAAAGGGTACGTTTGTATTTGTATATGGTTTTCGGTATGGAATTGTTTAGCCCGTATTCATAATGTATGATTGTTGCACTATCTATTTCTCTGTCTGTTTCTTTTTGTTTGGGCCATTGCTTGCTTAGAATGTGCATTTTATATTTCATGACTTTGATCCCTTTATGAAATATGATTACAGTTGTCTTTATGCAGGATATTTTTTTTCTTTTTGACATATATTTGTTTTGTAACAGGGTAGAAGAGAAGAACTGTTTAAGGCCAATCCAAAGTACAGGAAGTTTTACAACTTCATCAAGAGAAGTGACAGCAAGTTATCCACAGAACAGAAGAAGAAGGTGGAATTTGAGAGAACTTTCTTAAACAGTCTGATACACAAATATATCACTGTGCTGAACACTGTACCTGAGAAAGGTTGGTATAATACACAAATATATCACTGTGCTGAACACTGTACCTGAGAAAGGTTACACAAATAGATCACTGTGCTGAACACTGTACCTGAGAAAGGTTGGTATAATACACAAATATATCACTGTGCTGAACACTGTACCTGAGAAAGGTTGGTATAATACACAAATAGATCACTGTGCTGAACACTGTACCTGAGAAAGGTTGGTATAATACACAAATATATCACTGTGCTGAACACTGTACCTGAGAAAGGTTACACAAATATATATCACTGTGCTGAACACTGTACCTGAGAAAGGTTGGTATAATACACAAATATATCACTGTGCTGAACACTGTACCTGAGAAAGGTTGGTATAATACACAAATATATCACTGTGCTGAACACTGTACCTGAGAAAGGTTGGTATAATACACAAATATATCACTGTGCTGAACACTGTACCTGAGAAAGGTTACACAAATAGATCACTGTGCTGAACACTGTACCTGAGAAAGGTTGGTATAATACACAAATATATCACTGTGCTGAACACTGTACCTGAGAAAGGTTGGTATAATACACAAATATATCACTGTGCTGAACACTACCTGAGAAAGGTTGGTATAATACACAAATATATCACTGTGCTGAACACTGTATCTGAGAAAGGTTGGTATAATACACAAATATATCACTGTGCTGAACACTGTACCTGAGAAAGGTTGGTATAATACACAAATATATCACTGTGCTTTACATTATAAGCAGCAATTACTAAAGTGAAATACAGCTGGTTCATGTATAGAAGTTACCAGTTACTTTCAGACAGATTGGTACAGGTCAGAAACCTAACAAATCTGACAAGTTCCATAACAATCTAGTTAGTTCATTTCTTCATCCTTAATATATTGACATTGAATGGGTATGCCTATAAGATCTTGTGCAACTTTTATTATCGGCAAGATCAGACAAGTAGGTCTAGACCTTATTTATAACAATGAAGGGGTGACAGCGGTTAACCGAGTACTTGCTCGGTGTTCCGAGTATAGATTACGCAATTTAGTAACCGAGTACTCGAAAAAAAAGAAAAGAAACAAAGACTAGAAACACGTCAATTTTAACGCAGCCATTTAAATGACACCAAAGTGTCTCCCTGTCATCTTTCCGATCATTTACCCAGATTATACAAACACGAAGGTGTGAATTGATACACAATGGTCAGTAATGACCCCTGACAGGTTACACGTGTTTGCAAAATCATGATCGCTGTAAATTGTATTTATGCCGCTTATTGCAGTACCACTTATATTATAAACAATTAGAATATCACACCACACCTTTGTGCAGACGTTAAAATTAGCGGTACATCATGAAAAACATATCCTTTTTTAACTTAAAAAGTAAACCTGTCCATTTTATGCCGACTTTGCAGTTTGCTCCAGAAGTTCGGCTTAGCGTTTTATTAGTCGCCGATATATAAAATAATTATGATATTAAATGAACTGTTAAAATTTACTCAATTTTCGAATGTCTTTATAACCGAAAGAAACACTATGGTACATTCTCATTCTTACTGTTACTGTTCTGATAGAACACTAAGTTAGCCACTTTGTTCTGTAATCAATCTATCGGAAACCACTTTTAAGGAGTAACCGAGTACCTGATCGAAAAATCAGCAAGTACTCGAGTACCAAAATAGGTACTTGTTGCCATCCCTATAAAAAAGGTATCATATTTCACAAATGTTCACTCAAGCTACTTCATTAACACTCAAGCAACTTCATTCCTTCACCAGTTCGACCCATATTTAGACAGAATGTGCATTATCTGTAAGTCTTAAAACATTTGTCGGGTTAAATTATGGATCAGGTAAAATAGATTGGTTACATTATGGGCAAGACACATTATCATCCAGATAAAAGATAGGCTGAATATATTTTAGGCTAGATAAGATAGTTTCAGTATGGGATCAATAGGGCAGATTGGTTGCATTTTGGGCCCGACAAGACATCTCTGTTTATATTAAGGTCCAGATGACACAGACTGGTTATTCTATGGGCCAGATAAGACAGATTAATTATATTTTGGGCCATACAGTGCAGATTAATTACATTACAGGCAAGACAAGACAGATAGGTTAAATTATGGAGCAGATAAGACAGATTATTTACGGCATTGGCCAGATAAGACACGTTGATTACATTATGGTCTGGATAAGACAGACTGGTTACATTATGGTCTAGATAAGAGAGACTGGTTTTATTAAGAACCAGATAAGACAGACTGGTTACATTACAGGTCATATAGTATAGATGGGTTACTTTATTGACCAGACAAGACAGTTTTTAGCTTGTCTGATTTTTGAAAAAAAAATCTACGAGGTATTGTCGTCACTTGGTTAAAATTTTTGTTTAGGTCCACCTTTTCTCAAACACTGTAAGAGCTACAGCTTTAAAACTTTGCACACTTGTTTACCATCATAGAGGACTATGTAGGCCAAGAATCATAACTCTAACCTGCATTTTGTCAGAATTATGGCCCTTTTTGTACTTTGAAAATCTGAACTATAGCTCTTCCTACATATTGTCAAGCACTTGCAGACGAGCAATGGCACCCATAGGTGGTGCTCTTGTTTACATATTGGGTCAGATAAGACAGACTGGTTACATTGTGGTCCAGATAGCAAAGATTTAGTCAGGGTCACTTACCCTTGATTTTGCAAACAATCGCTCTGTTCCTGTCTTCCTCAGTATTATATATCGTAATGTTGTTATATTTTGAATGAGCAATATAAGACCACAATGGCCCTTTTGTTATTAACCACTAGAGTTCTTAACCAGTTCCTAACATTCTTAGCACATTTATTGAAAATGATTTTCCGGAAATATGTAGCTCCTAAAATATGATACATTATATCTTAATTAATATGTATTTTATTTTTACAGGCAAAGTTGGTGAGGAGAAGATAATGTATTGTGAAAGATTTGTTGAGTTCCTAATTGACATTGAGGCACAGTTACCAACTCGACGATTCTTCAATGCTCTCATGGATGACAGCCATGTTCTCAGTATCTCACTGCTGTCAAATCTTACAAATCGGGAGGATGGAAAACTGTTTTCTGAGGTACAGTATGAGCTTTAAACGGGCCTACAGTCTTCCAGTCTTACAAAGACTGTTTTGTTAGGTTTTTTTAGCTCGACTATTCGAAGAATAAGTAGAGCTATCCTACTCACCACGGCGTCGGCGTCGGCGTCACACCCTGGTTAAGTTTTTCGTACCAGTCCACATTTTGACAAAGTCTTTTGAGATAAAGCTTTGAAACTTTCAACACTTGTTTACCATCACCATGTCCAGTTATAGGCAAGAGTACATAACTCTGTCAAGCATTTTGACTGAATTATGGCCCCTTTTGACTTAGAAATCTTGGTTAAGTTTTTCGTACCAGTTCATATTTTGACAAAGTTTTTTGAGAAAAAGCTTTGAAACTTTCAACACTTGTTTACCATCACCATGTCCAGTTGTAGGCAAGAGTACATAACTCCATCAAGAATTTTGGTTGAATTATGGCCCCTTTTTGACTTAGAAATCTTGGTTAAGTTTTTCATACCAGTCCACATTTTGACAAAGTCTTTTGAGATAAAGCTTTGAAACTTTCAACACTTGTTTACCATCACAATGTCCAGTTGTAGGCAAGAGTACATAACTCCATCAAGCATTTTGACTGAATTATGGCCCCTTTTGTCTTAGAACTCTTGGTTAAGTTTTTTGTACCAGTTTATATTTTGTGTAAAGTGTTTGACATATGGCTTTGAAACTTTTATATCTTGTTCAGTATAATAGTCTCTATCAATAGGCAAGAGTACGTAACTCTCTCGTCTTTTTTGGCTGAATTATGGCCCTTTTTGAACTTGGAAATTGGTTTTGTTTTATATATGTCCATGTTTTGTCAAGACTATTTGACATTTTGGCTTTTAAACTTTAAACACTTGTTTATCATTATGATTTCCATCTGTAGGCAAGAGTACATAACTCTGACAACTATTTTGACTGAATTATGGCCCTTTTTGGACTTTGAAATTTGTTCAGTTTTTTTTAACAAGTCAGCGTTTTGTCAAAACTATTTGAACTGTGGCTTTGAAACTTTTAACACTAGTTTATCAACATGATTTCCATCTCTAGGCAAGAGTACATAACTCTGTCAACTATTTTGACTGAATTATGGCCCTTTTTGGACTTGGACTTAGTTAAATTTTTCATATAAGTCCATGTTTTGCCAGACATATAACTTAACATATTTGCCATCATGGTCACACATTGCCAGTTAATGCAAGACTAATCGAAATCCACAAATATAGGAACATTTTTTGTTTAATCCATTTTTTTGTTTAGTCTGAAAAACTATGGAAATATTTTGACCCCATTCTTCAATCAATTCTTCGAATAGTCGAGCGCGCTGTCATCCGACAGCTCTTGTTTTATATATGCCCGAAAGGACATATTATGTAATACCCCTGGTGTCCGTCCATCTGTCCGTCCATCCCAGGGCCCACGCTGTCGTTCGCCACTCGAGCCATTTGGCGAATCTGCGATGAAAGTGGCGAAGAAAAATCGCTAGTGGCGAAATTGAAAAAATGTTCGTAATTTGGACCGCCATTTTGTTTCAGACGTTCTAAATCGTAACCTCCGAGAAATTATGTTAAAAAACAGTTGACTGGTTCCGATAATTTTACCTTATAAAATTAACTTATTTCGGGATAGTACTACCCAGTCTGCGTTTGTACATATAACAATGTGTAATAAACATCTTGACACGCGAGAAGATGCAATTTGCAATCAATTAGCAACTGATTATCGGGTTAAAATAATCTTTTTGTTTTGTTGTCATTACGGCAGATTAAATGATTGATGCCTTTAATTTCCATGGATCAAATAATTAATAAATAAATCGGCAAAATAATGAATGGTTTGATGAATTTTTTAACATTTTCGCCACCGTCAGACAGTATCTTAGTCACAGGCACGGGTCCAGTGTATTTTTTGTTTAATATAAAAATCCTTTTTTTTTTCACACAAATATACTTTTTATATGTTAGTCAAATGAAAAAAAAAATGATGACAAAAAATCCGGTCACAATATCATACACGACACTGTGACCGGATTTTTGTCATCATTTTTTTTTTCATTTGACTAACATACAGAAAGCATATTTGTGTGAAAAAAGGTTGTTTTTTTATATTAATCAAAAAAAAAAAAAATACACTGGACCCGTGTCTGTGATCTTAGTAAGTAATTAGTAAAGGTGTTTGCCAAGTTTTTTGAATGTCTTTTAAAGTTAGGAATGGATTTTAAATGTAATCCTGTATCAGGGTAGATTTCTCGGAAGCACAGAGCACCAAAAACACAGCCCCCAGGCCATGCATTTACATAGTAGGCCCACAACAAAAAGAAGCTGTAATGGAAAAATATTTCAGACAGGTTGCTTCAAACATCCAAAAACATTTTAAAATACAAAACTTGCTTTAGAGGTATACCCACTTTCATTCAAAAGTCCCCCTATATAGCTAGAGTATCACCATTTGCTTATGGGAAGTAACAAAAATTTTCAATGCGCCGCGGGAAGGGAAACCTCTCCAGCACCCTCCCTACCGTTCCCGAGAAAAAGGTGGCTCCAACTTTTTTCAGCCCAGTGTGGGCCCTGCATCCATTAGTAATGTGTCCTCTCTGTAACTCTTGAACCTCTTGAAGGATTTCAAAGAAACATGACACAAATGTTCACCACATAGGGACAACGTGGAGAGCGCATGTTCTAGATGGCTCGCTTCAAGGTTAAGGTCACACTTAGGGGTCAAAGGTCATATGAGTGTGTTTCGTGTCTGCTCTGTTACTCTTGAACCCCTTAAAGGATTTCAAAGAAACTTGACACAAATGTTCACCACATCGAGACAACATGCAGAGCGCATGTTCTGGATGGCTCGCCGCAAGGTCAAGGTCACTATTTAGGGGTAAATAGTCATTTGAGTGTGTTTTGTGTCTGCTCTTAAACTCTTGAACTGCTTGAAGGATTGTAAAGAAACTTGGCACAAATGTTCACCACATCGAGACGACGTGTAGAGTGCATGTTCTGGATGTCTCGCTTCAAGGTCAAGGTCACACTTAGGGGTCAAAGGTCATCGCTCTGTAACTCTTGAACCCCTTGAAGGATTTCAAAGACACTTGACACAAATATTCACCACATCAAGATGATGTATAGAGCGCATGTTCTGGATGGCTAGCTACAAGGTCAAGGTCAGTGGTCAGAGGTCATACCTTCGGGCGTATATTGCTCTGCATTGCGGTGCTCTTGTTTCAGTTTAAGTCATCAGGTGATTTTGTAGCCTTACTAGTGGAAGAGGACTCCCGGTGCCCTTGATGGCATTATTTCTGGCATTGGCGGGTAACTGAATAGAACCGCTGACTTTTATTTCCATAGATAAGTAAGATTTGTCAAATACAGTGTTATAGTTTTTCTTGAAATATTTTATGAAAGAGGTTTATCAGAAAATAAATATTCTGATGCTTAAATGGGAGACTCTGTTTATAAATAGAAATTGATGTGTGCTCTTAAAAATGCCTTTTCACTGATTCTGTTATACACATTTTGTGAATTTCTAAAGTTGCATCAATTTCACTGGTTTCTTGTACTTTTCAGTTACTGGATATGCTAAAAGTATATGCAGAATTTGAGATAGATGAGGGCACAGGAGAGGCCCTTAACTTACACAACAGAATAGATTTGCATTACAATAGGGTCCTTGCTCTTCAGGTTTGTTCTTCTTAACATTTTCAATAGCCAAATAAACTTAACTTACAATGAAAAAAATGACCCGCAAACAGCTTGTATTAATAAAATTATATTGGAAAATGTTAGAAATTACATTATTGTTGAAAATATCTACTATTTATGTTTTTAACCAAGTTTTTCAATGTTGAAAACCTGTTTATAAGATTGGTGATGTCATTAGGTGAGTTACGGATGGACGGAAGGTGTCAAATTTTTCTTTTCTATTCAATGCCTTTGGCTTTTGGTTGAGGTATTGAAATGAAATGTAGCTTACAGTAAGACTAATGTGGGAATCGCATAGTGGGCCAGTGGAACCATGGTCAAGGTCATTGTAACTAATGTTTAAAAAATATTTCCGCTTAATAATTTAAGTTTGGGTTGATGAATTGAAATTTAACCTATTTAAGCCTATATGGAGCTTATAAAACAAACAAAGTTGGGATTGCATAATGGGTCATTGGGGTCAAGTTCAGGGTCAGCATTACTTAATTACCTTGTGTAATTTGAAAATTTCACTCTGGTGCAGTTTTCTAAGGCATTGGTCTATTGTACCTTTTCTAATGTAAGAATTTCATAGGGCTTGGGAAGGATGGGTTGTGGTTCAAATCCCAGACTGGGATTTAAGTTTTTTTCTTCAGTTGCAATTGAACTTGGTATGTAGGTAGTTTAATAGGACAGAATGGGTTGGGGGATTGTTTTTGTAGCTGCTAGGGTCAAGGTCAGTGTAGGTCAAGGCCAATGTTGCATGCAGTATTGTACTCTGTTTATCATTGTATTGGTCCTGCATAATATTTATATTTTAAACTGCTTTCATCAACTTTCATTTGAGTTATAGAATGGCTAAAATGTTAGAAAAAACTAGAATTTTCACATCTTTTGTTTTAATCATGTAATATAATATCTCTTATCATATATCTTGTGGAATTTTTAGAAGTAGTCGCGGGGTAGAGCTTCTGATTGCAGTTCAAGGGGTCACAGATTTGAATCATGGCAAGACCAGAGGTTGATTTCAATTTCCACTATCTCTAGCTTGTAGGACAAGACTTAGCACTAGTTAGAAGTCCAGAAAGGACATTCTCTGTAACAGTGTAAAGTAAATATACATATATTTGAACAATTATATTTCCAGAAAGTTGCCTTTAAACATTTCCCAGACTTACATCAGTTTGCTATAGCCAATGTGGCGAGTGTAGACAGCAGGAAGTCCTTGTTGAAGTACTTTAATCCTCTCAGGTAATCATAGCTTTATATGGTATTTTAATGCTGGTCTGATTTTAGAACAGGGCACAAGCATTGCTATTCTTTCCATTGAACACAAAAATGAACTGAAGGTCAAGACATAGTTGCAGGTTTTGAGAATTTAGTTTGCTGAAAACTATCCAAAAACTTCTAACCTGTACACAAGAATTCCAGATACAGCTTGGAATCAAAGTAACAAATCTGTATGATGAAAATTTATGGAGAGGTTTGAATTACACATTTGAAATAACTTCTTGGTGCACAGTAGTTCATAGAATGTTTCCTCAGCAAACAATACCATGGTTTATTTTACCCCAACTTTACCTCAAAATAGAAATGAACAACAGAATTATAATTGGCTGTTTTTGTGTGAAATTATTTATCACCATGATCAGTTTATGGAACACCAAGACTTCTTCTAAGTAAAGTGCAAGTAAAATGTCTTTATACACAAATGACAACTTACTTTGGTTATCATGATTGTCAGTGAGATTCCACTGTATTTTATTGTGAGAGTTTCAAATCTGTTTATTTTATAGGTTTTTACATCAATGAATAGTTTAGTTTCATTTGGGATAGATTTTCAAGTTGAAAAAATTCAGATTCCAGAAAATGATACCTAAATTCATTCATCTCATTCACAGTACGAGTGACATACACAGGATATTGGGTCATCTCAACATGTTGCCTATGTTAGAAGAAGGCCAGGACTCGACACAAGACAGAGAGTTCCTTCTAGAACTCTTGGTATGTATCTCAACATGTTATCTATGTGAGAGGAAGGTCAGGACTCACCACAAGACAGGTATTTCCTTCTAGAACTCTTGGTATGTATCTCAACATGCTATCTATGTGAGAGGAAGGTCAGGACTCAACACAAGACAGGTATTTTCTTCTAGAACTCTTGGTATGTATCTCAACATGTTATCTATGTGAGAGGAAGGTCTGGACTCCACACAAGACAGGTATTTTCTAGAACTCTCGGTATGTATCTCAACATGGTATCTATGTTAGAGGAAGGTCAGGGCTCAACACAAGACAGGTATTTCCTTCTTAAATTCTTGGTATGTATCTTAACATGTTACCTATGTGAGAGGAAGGTCAGGACTCAACACAAGACAGGTATTTCCTTCTAGAACTATTAGTATGTATCTCAACATGGTATCTGTGTTAGAGGAAGGTCTGGACTCCACACAAGACAGGTATTTTCTTCTAGAACTCTTGGTATGTATCTCAACATGTTATCTATGTGAGAGGAAGGTCAGGACTCACCACAAGACAGGTATTTCCTTCTAGAACTCTTGGTTTGTATCTCAACATGTTATCTATGTTAGAGGAAGGTCAGGACTCACCACAAGACAGGTGTTTCCTTCTAGAACTCCTTAGTATGTATCTCAATATGGTTTTCTATGTGAGAGGAAGGTCAGGGCTCAACACAAGACAGGTATTTCCTTCTAGAACTCCTTAGTATGTATCTCAACATGCTGTCTATGTGAGAGGAAGGTCAGGGCTCAACACAAGACAGGTATTTCCTTCTAGAACTCTTGGTATGTACCTCAACATGTTATCTATGTTAGAAGAAGGTCAGGACTCAACACAAGACAGGTATTTCCTTCTAGAACTCTTGGTATGTATCTCAACATGTTATCTATGTGAGAGGAAGGTCAGGACTCACCACAAGACAGGTATTTCCTTCTAGAACTCTTGGTATGTATCTCAACATGTTATCTATGTGAGAGGAAGGTCAGGACTTACCACAAGACAGGTATTTTCTTCTAGAACTCTTGGTATGTATCTCAACATGTTATCTATGTTAGAGGAAGGTCAGGACTCACCACAAGACAGGTGTTTCCTTCTTGAACTCCTTAGTATGTATCTCAACATGGTATCTATGTGAGAGGAAGGTCAGGGCTCAACACAAGACAGATATTTCCTTCTAGAACTCTTGGTATGTACCTCAACATGTTATCTATGTTAGAGGAAGGTCAGGACTCAACACAAGACAGGTATTTCCTTCTAGAACTCTTGGTATGTACCTCAACCTGTTATCTATGTGAGAGGAAGGCCAGGGCTCACCACAAGACAGGTATTTCCTTCTAGAACTCTGGTATGTATCTCAACATGGTATCTATGTGAGAGGAAGGCCAGGGCCCACCGCAAGACAGGTATTTCCTTCTAGAACTCTTGGTATGTACCTCAACATGTTATCTATGTTAGAGGAAGGTCAGGACTCAACACAAGACAGGTATTTCCTTCTAGAACTCTTGGTATGTATCTCAACATGTTATCTATGTGAGAGGAAGGTCAGGACTCACCACAAGACAGGTATTTCCTAGAACTCTTGGTATGTATCTCAACATGGTATCTATGTGAGAGGAAGGTCAGGGCTCAACACAAGACAGGTGTTTCCTTCTAGAACTCCTTAATATGTATTTCAGCATGGTATCAATGTGAGAGGAAGGTCCGGACTCCACACAAGACAGGTATTTTCTTCTAGAACTCTTGGTATGTATCTCATCTTGTTATCTATGTGAGAGGAAGGTCAGGACTCACCACAAGACAGGTATTTCCTAGAACTCTGGGTATGTATCTCAACATGTTATCTATGTGAGAGGAAGGTCTGGACTCCACACAAGACAGGTATTTTCTTCTAGAACTCTTGGTTTGTATCTCAACATGTTATCTATGTGAGAGGAAGGTCAGGACTCACCACTAGACAGGTATTTCCTTCTAGAACTCTTCGTATGTATCTCAACATGTTATCTATGTTAGAGGAAGGTCAGGACTCAACACAAGACAGGTATTTCCTTCTAGAACTCTTAAGTATGTATCTCAACATGTTACCTATGTGAGAGGAAGGTCAGGACTCACCACAAGACAGGTATTTCCTTCTAGAACTCTAGGTATGTATCTCAACATGTTATCTATGTGAGAGGAAGGTCAGGACTCACCACAAGACAGGTATTTTCTTCTAGAACTCTTGGTATGTATCTCAACATGTTATCTATGTGAGAGGAAGGTCAGGACTCACCACAAGACAGGTATTTTCTTCTAGAACTCTTGGTATGTATCTCAACATGTTATCTATGTGAGAGGAAGGTCAGGACTCACCACAAGACAGGTATTTTCTTCTAGAACTCTTGGTATGTATCTCAACATGTTATCTATGTGAGAGGAAGGTCTGGACTCACCACAAGACAGGTGTTTCCTTCTAGAACTCCTTAGTATGTATCTCAACATGGTATCTATGTGAGAGGAAGGTCTGGACTCACACAAGACAGGTTTTTTCTTCTAGAACTCTTGGTATGTATCTCAACATGTTATCTATGTTAGAGGAAGGTCAGGACTCACCAGAAGACAGGTGTTTCCTTCTAGAACTCCTTAGTATGTATCTCAACATGCTGTCTATGTGAGAGGAAGATCAGGACTCACCACAAGACAGGTATTTTCTTCTAGAACTCTTGGTATGTATCTCAACATGTTATCTATGTGAGAGGAAGGTCAGGACTCACCACAGGACAGGTGTTTCCTTCTAGAACTCTTGGTATGTATCTCAACATGCTATCTATGTGAGAGGAAGGTCTGGACTCACACAAGACAGGTATTTTCTTCTAGAACTCTTGGTATGTATCTCAACATGCTATCTATGTTAGAGGAAGGTCAGGACTCACCACAAGACAGGTGTTTCCTTCTAGAACTCCTTAGTATGTATCTCAACATGGTATCTATGTGAGAGGAAGGTCAGGGCTCAACAGAAGACAGGTATTTCCTTCTAGAACTCTTGGTATGTACCTCAACATGTTATCTATATTAGAGGAAGGCCAGGACTCAACACAAGACAGGTATTTCCTTCTAGAACTCTTGGTATATATCTGAACATGCTATCGATGTAGGGCTCAACACAAGACAGGTATTTCCTTCTAGAACTCTTGGTATGTACCTCAACATGGTATCTATGTGAGAGGAAGGTCAGGGCTCAACACAAGACAGGTATTTCCTTCTAGAACTCTTGGTATGTACCTCAACATGTTATCTATGTTAGAGGAAGGTCAGGAATCAACACAAGACAGGTATTTCCTTCTAGAACTCTTGGTATGTATCATAACATTCTATCTATGTAGGGCTCAACACAAGACAGGTATTTCCTTCTAGAACTCTTGGTATGTACCTCAACATGTTGGAAGGTCAGGACTCAACACAAGACAGGTATTTCCTTCTAGAACTCTTGGTATGTACCTCAACATGTTATCTATATTAGAGGAAGGCCAGGACTCGACACAAGACAGGTATTTCCTTCTAGAATTCTTGGTATGTTTCTCAACCTGTTATCTATGTGAGAGGAAGGCCAGGGCTCACCACAAGACAGGTATTTCCTTCTAGAACTCTGGTATGTATCTCAACATGGTATCTATGTGAGAGGAAGGCCAGGGCCCACCGCAAGACAGGTATTTCCTTTTAGAACTCTTGGTATGTACCTCAACATGTTATCTATGTAAGAGGAAGGTCAGGACTCAACACAAGACAGGTATTTCCTTCTAGAACTTTTGGTATGTATCTCAACATGGTATCTATGTGAGAGGAAGGCCAGGGCCCACCACAAGACAGGTATTTCCTTCTAGAACTCTTGGTATGTAGCTCAACATGTTATCTATGTGAGAGGAAGGCCAGGGCTCACCACAAGACAGGTATTTCCTTCTAGAACCCTTGGTATGTATCTCAACATGGTATCTATGTGAGAGGAAGGCCAGGGCCCACCACAAGACAGGTATTTCCTTCTAGAACTCTTGGTATGTAGCTCAACATGTAATCTATATGAGAGGAAGGTCAGGGCTCACCACTAGACAGGTATTTCCTTCTAGAACTCTTGGTATGTTTCTTAACATGTTATCTATGTTAAAGGAAGGTCAGGGCCCACCACATGACAGGGAGTTCCTTCTAGAACTCTTGGTATGTTTCTCAACATGTTATCTATGTGAGAGGAAGGCCAGGGCCCACCACAAGACAGGTATTTCCTTCTAGAACTCTTGGTATGTATCTCAACATGGTATCTATGTGAGAGGAAGGCCAGGGCCCACCACAAGACAGGTATTTCCTTCTAGAACTCTTGATATGTATCTCAACCTGTTACCTATGTTAGAGGAAGGTCAGGGCCCACAACATGACAGGGAGTTCCTTCTAGAACTCTTGGTTTATATCTCAGTATGTTATGTATGTTAATGTAAGATCATGATTCAACACTAGTCAAGTATTTCCTTCAAGAAAACATAATATGTACATTTCAGCTTCTTGTTACTATGACAATCTTTATGTCTGCATATATGATAAAAAATACAGTAAATTTCAGTAACATCCCTATTTTTGCTTAAAGATTCATTAAATTCAGTTGTTTCTTTTAGATTTCTTTTGTTATATTTTGGAGAACCAATTTCTAAGCTTTGATAAGCAGTATGATAAATGATTCTGCTCTTTCCCTTGTGAGTTTGAGCGATCCCTGTTTTACTATGTATAGCTTAACTTTACTTGTTGGCTTGTATATTTAGGTAAGCCACCATGAGAGAAAGAAATCACAGCTGGAACAGATTAATGAGATGCCCCTGTACCCTACAGAAGATATCATCTGGGATGAAAATATAGTGCCAACAGAGTACTATAATGGTGAAGGTAGGCTTTCAGATACTGTTGGTCAGGTTAGCTCAGAAGGTAGAGCAGAAGACTGAATCTGGAGGTGGAAGGATTGAGTTTAATGTTGTCTTTGACAGTTTGACAGAAGACAATGTGTTTGAAGTTATTAGTCCTCCATTTGCTGATACATGTGGTGAAGTTGAACGGTGCTTACAGAGAACTGACAACTGTTTAGATAATTGCAGTACTGTTGAAAAATAACATTCTAACATGACTTGATTTGATTTCCAGTTAAACAAAGAAGGAAATCAAGCTCTGTATATTCTGCTATAAACAACGACTAATGCGCGGACCGGTAAGAGAGCATTATGACGTCAATTATAATGTCAAATTGCGGCATGACATTACTCCTAGGGTAAATGAAGTCCAGCATAATATTTGTTAAAATATGTCAATGAGCATGTCAGAATGAAAACAGTCAAGGCCTTCTTGTGATTTATTGTCTAATTTACCATGGTTCTTCGTTCAGATACTTCAATATTTAACCACCCAGGCTAATGCCCTCGTGGTTCAATTCCTACGCATCTGAACTCTGAACCGCGGTAAATTAGATGATAAACCACTCAGAGGCCATGATTATTTGTTAAGTAAACACATACCTGTCTATTTGACAAAACAGTGTACTGATAAAAGGGAAGTTGTAGTGCTTTTGATAAGATATTTAACATTCAACACGAAGGTTGTGGCATGGAATGCTGCTAGTGGTTACAACTGTTAGTTATGAGGTGTCAGTGCAATATAGAAATTTTGGAGTACCTCATACTGCAAATACAGAAAACTGATACAAAGTAGAAAAACAGGTTACATCTGCAGGCAGTTAAGAGTGTTTCATTTAAGTTAATTTCATAATCTAAGAAATTCGTACAAAGGCTTGGATGGATTTGTCATTATAAATGTTAATGTATGCTTCTTATCTGACAGGGACACTTGCGTTGCCTAAGATCAACCTGCAGTTCCTGACATTACACGACTACTTGCTGAGAAACTTCAATCTATTCAGACTAGAATCTACATGTAAGTTAATCATCGAAAATATTTTGATTACATTAAAAGGAAATGCAGAATGAGATTTAAAACTTTACCGAGAAGTAAAGTTTTTGCTATGCAACACAGTGACTTTCTTTTGATGTACATTCCACTTCAATGAAAAAAAATCCATGCTTTCCAGAAAAGATGGTTAATTTATGTGAAAAACAAAAAAAACATGCAATGAATATAAACAGAGTTATATATATTTAAGATCAAACTATCTTTCATTGGTGTATACTGTAAAATCATTTAATTTTGTGGGCATGAAATTTCATGGTTTTGATCAAAATGGCAATTTCGTGGGACATGAATTCGTGGATTTCAACTTTTGAACATAAAATGAATGGGAATTTTACTTGTTTGTTGGGATTAAATTTCGTGCATTGACTCAACCATGAAATCCACGAAAATTAGTCCCCCACGAATAATAATTATTTCACAGTATCAGATATTACACTTTCTTCTGGTATTCTCTTGATGAAAGATATTTTGATCATAAACTGAATGGTGAAATGTATACATGGGTGAAGTTTTCCACAAAAAATGACATATCACTTTTGATTTGTTCACTATCATTTGTCTTCAGAATATTTTATTCTTTGATATTCCAGGGCCTATTTTTATTTCTTTATTATTTGGCTGGGAAATAGATTGTTCTGTATAACTTGTTTTATGAACTTAAGATATTCATAAAGATTAAAATTTTGCTGGTACACAATTATATAAAGTTTACTACTCTTTATATATTTTCTTTAAACTTCACTTTAGATATCTTTTGTAAATTTTATATACTTGAAGACAGATCTTCCAAAAAGCAAACTAAAGATTTTAGTTAGAAACTGAAAATTGTGTATTAATTCTTTTTCTTGAAGATGAGATTCGACAGGACATTGAAGATGCCATAACTCACATGAAACCATGGAAGGCAGAGGATGGGTCCACTTATTTTGGGGGATGGGCAAGAATGGCACAACCAATTGCAGGATTTAATGTGGTAGAGGCAAGTGAAAAATAAATTTTTTAGTTGGACAGATTTTCAAAAGCCTTTTATACATTTTAACATACCTATTTCTGAGTTGGTTTTATATTCTTTTCTTAAAAATTATGTATACATTTTATATGGTTCATTCTGTTTGTAACAAAAATAAAGCTAAAACAGAAATTGCAGAGAATAGAATATTTCCGGTCACTGTCTGTTATGATGTAGTTAACTTTAAGGTTTCAAAAATATTCTATTAAAAATATCTGTTTCCTGTTAAGTAATGCGGTTAAAATACTATCATTAGACAGTATGGAAGGTTCAAATTTTATTTGACATTTGGGTGATAGGACACTCATGGTAAATAAAAAAGATTGCAGACAAGCAGTACTTAAAAAAGTGATATGTGCACAGCTGAAATTGCATTGAAGTTTATGGCACTGTTTCCATGGAAACATACTGCACACTGTTTCCCCAGATAACTGAGATATAGCATAAATTTTTCATTGAAATGATTTGATGTGTTTCAGGTTGCAAAGCCCCGTGTAGGAGAGAGTCACCCTGCCCAGGTTAGGGCTGACATTACAGTGACCCTCAGTGTTGTACAGAGCATCAAAAATGAATGGGAAGGTAACACAAATGTTCACTTATTATTGTTACTGTAAAGTAGACTGCAGCAACAGACTAATTTGAATTTTTCAAGAATTTGTGTTGTGCACAGAGAGATAATTTGAAGCCTTTGTTCTCAAAATTGTGGGGTTGAGGGAGTTAGACTGGATAATGTGCATCTAAAAAACTCTTGTGTTTTACAACCCCAGGGTAGGCTAAACTGGTTCCATCTTTCAGAGTGTGTAGATGTATAGAAAATAATTTTGAATGAGCCATACTTCTCACTGTTTGTTAATAAAATCTTGTGTGGATACACTGGATAGACAGTTATTTGTAGAAGAGAACCCTGGTTATACTTTTTACTATTTGATAGTTGTACTGGCTTCATATATATTTGCTGTGAACATTACCTAATTTAAGTTTACCCAGAAGGACAGTGGGTTTCCAGTGGCGGGTTGAAGTTACTGCTTTTAATTCATGTTTAAATAAATTTACTGTCAGCATGGTTCAAAGAAAACACACTTATGAAATATAAGTAAACATTGGCAACACTTTGTACTTTAATGAAGTTGAACTGTTGTCTGTAGAGTGAATACACTGCATAATCACTGTTGTTGGCTTGTTTCTTGAAAAAACCTTTTTATCTTGTTTATATAACATACATTAGCATTGAGTATACTTAATATTTTCAGGGTTGCGGAAACATGATGTAGCATTTTTAATATCGATACGTCCTCCTCATGATATTGGTTTCAAATATGACATAAAGTCACCCTTCATACCCCAGGTGGGCCTGATGTATGTCCGAGGCTGTGAAATAGAGGGGATGCTTGATGCAGAGGGAAAGGTCATTGAAGAAGGTTAGTGTGTCAGTAGTGCTTTCTTACTTAAATTTCAGTTAATTCTAATAGTAAGTACAATGTAGTCCATTAATAGTTTATAACACAATGCCATGTGACTTCAGGACATGATCATATCTTAACAGGACTTTGCATAAAGAACTTCTAACAATCAGTGAAAGTCCCTATATAATATAGTGTTATTTCTATAACAGGTCCAGAACCAAAACCAGAATTAAGTGGTGATACAAGAACATTCCGTGTTTGGTTGGATCCTAACCAGTATCAGCATGACATGGTAGCAACAGAAGATGGTGCCGAGGTTGGTAATTTTCTGTTACCATAGTTACAACATATATACTGTTCTTACATTTCATATTTAGTTGAAGAAATTACAGCAGTTATTGTATTTGCAAGTAAGGTACGTTGAGTTGCAGTAACTTTTCCTTTGTTATCAAAACTTGAATAAGTTCCTTCAGTTTTATTAGCTCACCTGTCACATAGTGACAAGGTGAGCTTTTGTGATCACCCTTCATCCGTCGTCAGTCCGTCCGTGCGTCAACAATTCCTTGTCTGCACGATAGTGGTTTCATTTATGATTTTATTTTAACCAAACTTCCACACAACTTGTATCACCATAAGATCACGGTTCCTTTCTTGAACTGGCCAGATCCCATTATGGGTTCCAGAGTTATGGCCCATGAAAGGGCCAAAATTAGCTATTTTGACCTTGTCTGCACAATAGCAGCTTTATTTATGATTTGATTTTTACCAAACTGGCACACAACTTGTATCACCATGAGATCTTGGTTCCTTTCTTGAACTGGCGAGATTCCATTATGGGTTCCAGAGTTTTGGCCCCTGAAAGGGCCAAAATTAGCTATTTTGACCTTGTCTGCACAATAGCAGCTTCATTTGTGATTTTATTTTAACCAAACTTGCACACAACTTGTATCACCATAAGATCTTGGTTCCTTTCTTGAACTGGCAAGATTCCATTATGGGTTCCAGAGTGATGGCCCCTGAAAGGGCCAAAATTAGCTATTTTGACCTTGTCTGCACAATAGCAGCTTCATTTATGATTTGAATTTAATCAAACTTGCACAAAACTTGTGTCACATAAGATCTTGGTTTCTTTCTTGAACTGGCCAGATCCCCTAATGGGTTCCAGAGTTATGGCCCTCGAAAGGGCCAAAATTAGCTATTTTGACCTTGTCTGCACAATAGCAGCTTCATTTATGATTTGATTTTAACCAAACTTGCACACAACTTGTATCACCACGAGATCTTGCTTCGTTTCTTCAACTGGCTAGATTCCATCATGGGTTCCAGAGTTATGGCCCCTTAAAGGTCCAAAATTGGCTATTTTGGCTTTTGCAGCCATATAGAGACTTCATTTATGGTTTTATTTGATACAAACTTCCAAAATATCTTCAACAACAATACATCTTGGATTCCATGACAAATCAGATCCAGTTGTAGGTTCCAGAGTTATTTTATGTCTGATTACCTCCCCTGATTGTAATTAAAATGGATTTATATCAGTAAGTACTTACAGGACTTATTTGAAATTTCATTATTGTTATTAGTTGGACTGAGACAATCAGGGTAGATAACGGACTGATTTTATGGCAAATTACCTCCCTTTATTTCAAATTAGAATGGGTATATCTCCATAACTAATGAAGATACTGATCTGAAATTTCATTTATGTCAACAGATTTATTTGGCAGATCCTTCTTAACTTTTTAGCTCACCTGTCACATAGTGACAAGGTGAGCTTTTGTGATCACCCTTCGTCCGTCGTCAGTCCGTGCGTCCATCTGTCAACAACTTCTTGTCTGCACGATAGTGGTTTCATTTATGTTTTTATTTTAACCAGACTTGCACACAACTTGAATCACCATAAGATCTCGGTTCCTTTCTTGAACTGGCCAGATCCCATTATGGGTTCCAGAGTTATGGCCCATGAAAGGGCCAAAATTAGCTATTTTGACCTTGTCTGCACAATAGCAGCTTCATTTATGATTTGATTTTTACCAAACTGGCACACAACTTGTATCACCATAAGATCTTGGTTCCTTTCTTGAACTGGCCAGATTCCATTATGGGTTCTAGAGTTATGGCCCCTGAAAGGGCCAGAATTAGCTATTTTGACCTTGTCTGCACAATAGCAGCTTCATTTATGATTTGATTTTAACCAAACTTGCACACAACTTGTATCACTATAAGATCTTGGTTCCTTTCTTGAACTGGCGAGATTCCATCATGGGTTCCAGAGTTTTGGCCCCTGAAAGGGCCAAAATTAGCTATTTTGACCTTGTCTGCACAATAGCAGCTTCATTTATGATTTGAGTTTAATCAAACTTGCACAAAACTTGTGTCACCATAAGATCTCAGTTCCTTTGTTGAACCAGCCAGATCCCATAATGGGTTTCAGAGTTATGGCCCCTGAAAGGGCCAAACTTAGCTATTTTGACCTTGTCTGCACAATAGCAGCTTCATTTATGATTTGATTTTAATCAAACTTGCACACAACTTGTATCTCTACAAGATCTTGGTTCCTTTGTTGAAGTGGCCAGATTCCATCATGGGTTCCAGAGTTATGGCCCCCTAAAGGTCCAAAATTGGCTATTTTGGCTTTTGCAGCCATATAGAGACTTCATTTATGGTTTTATTTGATACAAACTTCCAAAATATCTTCAACAACAATAAATCTTGGATTCCATGACAAATCAGATCCAATCGTAGGTTCCAGAGTTATTTTATATCTGATTACCTCCCCTGATTGTTATCAAAATGGATTTATATCAGTAAGTACTTATTTGAAATTTCATTATTATCATTAGTTGGACTGAGCCAATCAGGGTAGATAACTATGGACTGATTTTATGTCAAATGACCTCCCTTTATTTCAAATTAAAATGGGTATATCTCCATAACTAACGAAAATACTGATCTGAAATTTCATTTATGTCAACAGATTTATTTGGCAGATCCTTCTTTTGTTCACTTACAATAATTTTCTTCTTAATTACTTCCCTTTTACGTTACTATAAATAGCTTATTTTTAGTAACTTTTTTATTATTGGCCGTAGGAAAAAACTGAGACCACTTTTCTGTGGTACAACATGGATGGTACCTCCAGTTTTTTGGTGTATTTTGACATATCTGTACCTTTTAAGATTTTCTTTTCTTTTTGGTTAAATTTCTTCCCTTTGTTGTTCCTGTCCTGTGGACTTAGATATTTTTTCTGAGGACCTTCTTGTCCTCAAGTGCAATGATAACAGGTGAGCGATATAAGGCCATCATGGCCCTCTTGTTTATTATTGGCTGTAGGGAAAAACCGAGACCACTTTTCTGTGGTACAACATGAATGGTACCTCCAGTCTTTAGTTGTATCTTGACATATCTATACCTTGTAAGAATTTTTTTTTCTTTTTGGTTAAATTTCTTCCCTTTGTTGTTCCTGTCCTTTGGGCTTTGGTATCTTTTCTGAGGACCTTCTTGTCCTCAAGTACAATGATAACAGGTGAGCGATATAGGACCATCATGGCCCTGTTGTTTTTGTCAATTTTATTTCTAGATATGATAGCAATATTTGTGCTTTTAAAATTTGCTGTGTGCTTGTTATACTTTTGGAGATAATTCTGTTTAATGTTTAATAGTCCTAACTTTTTTTTTAATAAACTAATTTATCTTTTAGCAGCAAAAAATAAAACGTTTTTGAAAATTGTCTTATCTACATTTATATTTCTTTTAAAAAAAAACCAACAGAGTTCATTCAGTAGCCTTTAGAAGCACATTTATTTTGAAAAGAGAGAGTATGTTGGTGTCTATGGAGAGTTATTAAGGATTATGTTTAGTACTATATCCAAATAAGATTGAACCATGCTTAGTCAGAGATGTTTACAATACCAACAACTATACAGAAAGTGGCATTGCTTGTTGTCTCAATATTTAAATTGTAACATTTTATACAGGATGTCTACGAATCTTTCAACATTATCATGAGAAGAAAACCTAAAGAGAACAATTTCAAGGCAGTGCTGGAGACAATCCGTGATCTGATGAATACAGACTGTGTTGTACCAGACTGGCTACATGATTTAATTCTAGGATATGGTTCTCCTGATGCAGCTCACTACAAACAGTAAGTCAGTCTGTGGTAGGTTAGACTGGTAACCTAATTAATTCTAGGATATGGTAGACCTGATGCAGCTCACTGCAAACAGTAAGTCAGTCTGTGGTAGGTTAGACTGGTAACCTAATTAATTCTAGGATATGGTCAGAGACCACCAATTCAAAAAAGTACAGGGAACTTACTGGGAATGAGGTAAGTGTATACCTGGGAATAAGGTAGCATCTGTGCGTTCTGATTGGTCAGTCATGTAAACAAACCCAAGAAGTGATTATTTTTTTCAAAATGGAATATTTTTACTGCATTTACAGTATTTCATTATACATTTTGACAAAATTTGCTACATTTTATGTGTATTGAAAAAAAGTTTCATCAAATGAATTTCTCCCGCCATGACAACGATGTAAACAGGGGGTCATCTCATTCACACGAAAATTACTTAAATAAAGTATCACTATTCATATGTTTTTCGTGCGATATTTTGGTGGAACCAAGATAGTTCTTGAAAAAAATGTGGTTGGATATACATGTTTCGATATATGGAAGGCCGTACACGCCATAATGTTATAATGGAAGTCTATGGGAAAACAATTGGTGTTCTCTACCCTATATTTAGAGCTAAAACGTGACTTTTGTCGAAAGCGATCACAGGTAATGTTAATGGTCACAGATCTGTTGCAGATGATGTAAAAAGACGTTTTCGTACAGAAGTAAGCGTGAATTTTGAATATTTTTTAAATTTTGGCCTCTTTGACAGGTGTGCCCATTTTTATCTGAGATTTTGGACCAGAAAGGCTCATTTTTATGTCTGTAATGTCGGAGAATGATCAAAATTGGTAGACTTTATTTCTATTTCTTACGGAATGAATCATATTTCAGCTTCCAAACAAAATCCTATGCCAGTAACTTAAATTTTCGCGAAAAAATGCAATAAAATAACGAAAGTGTCTGAATCTTGGCCTGTAAATCGACAGGGGGTGACCTTAGTAAACTGTCTATATCTTTCTTAAAACTGAACATTTCTTGATGAAACTTTGTGAAACAATTGGTATTGGATTGTACTTAACAATAAAACTGTAAAATGGGAAAAAGTGAAACGAAACATTCATCTATAGGTCAGAGACCACCAATTCAAAAAAGTACAGGGAACTTACTGGGAATGAGGTAAGTGTATACCTGGGAATAAGGTAGCATCTGTGCGTTCTGATTGGTCAGTCATGTAAACAAACCCAAGAAGTGATTATTTTTTTCAAAATGGAATATTTTTACTGCATTTACAGTATTTCATTATACATTTTGACAAAATTTGCTACATTTTATGTGTATTGAAAAAAAGTTTCATCAAATGAATTTCTCCCGCCATGACAACGATGTAAACAGGGGGTCATCTCATTCACATGAAAATTACTTAAATAAAGTATCACTATTCATATGTTTTTCGTGCGATATTTTGGTGGAACTAAGATAGTTCTTGAAAAAAATGTGGTTGGATATACATGTTTCAATATATGGAAGGCTGTACACGCCATAATGTTATAATGGAAGTCTATGGGAAAACAATTGGTGTTCTCTACCCATATGGTAGACCTGATGCAGCTCACTACAAACAATAAGTCAGTCTGTGGTAGGTTAGACTGGTAACCTAATTAATTCTAGGATATGGTATACCTGATGCAGGTGATGCTAAACCAGGATTACATTACATGCAAATGGTCATACATGCTTTTCCTATATCTTGTTGAACAAAACAGGTTACCTGTTCTATAAAAGTACCCTTGAGAATATAATACTATCATACCTTTTTATGACCTTTAACCCCAGTAACCACCTTGAACCTGGCAAAGGTCATCACTGGTTAAAAGAGTGCCAATATTTCTATATTATACTGACTGTTTTCAGTGTTCAGGGAATAGGTCCAAAATACCTTTATGATAATAGAAAACAAATTTTAAGTTTTAGTTCAAGTTGTAAATATTTTGTCTCTGACTGTTTCTGAAATAAATGGCTGTGCTCTTGGCATTGTATGTCCAATCAAATTTCAGTATTACCTTTACTCCTAACAACCCTATACTTTTTTGTACCCTTAACTTTTTTGTAAGTAAATCATTGGACAGCAGATCAGTACAACACTAAGTCAGTGTGATTTTTATACAGATTGCTTGTAGGATATGATAGTCTTGAGACAGCTCACTGACTTAAAAATTCTTTGTTGATGATGGGGGAACAGTGTAAACAAAATGTTGTGTACTGGTAAATATGAAAGGCATAGAAAGAGCAAGTGGTAAAGAGATTATCATCCCAGTTGTCAAAAATTTTATATGATCTGAAAATATCAGTCAAGATAAGCTGATTAATTGTTGATCAGCTGTACTGTATTTTGAATGTTTGCCATTGTCTTTTTCAGAATGGAGAATAGGATTCCCAGCTTAGACTGGAATGATACATTTTTGTCAATAGAACATCTGTTTGCTAGTTTCCCTGGTTATGAGATAGAACTAGCATCAGAAAATGTGCAGGCACAATCTCCATTTAGGTAAGTTGTTTCCTCTTTAACTTGACTTACAAGGTAATGAAGGGCTATTGTACTGGCCCTGTGTCTTACCTAAAGGGGTTTACATAAAAGACTGTAATTATTCAAAATATATATGAATTGATGATATGATAAGTATAATATAATCTCGCATTTAGCAACAAATTTGTAAACTTGCATACTTAAGTTTGTCAGCAGTGGCAGTGAATCTTGACATTACAGACTAAGATTGTTATAAACCAGTGAAATATCATGTTGGGAGATAGTAATATGTTCCTTATAACCGAGTTTTTGCTATGTTTGAGTTTGTTACACCCGTATGTTTTTCATATTAAATATATAGGGGAAAATCGGGCCAGAAAAATAATTTCCTTATAACCGAGTTTGCTATAAGTGAGTTTTACTGTATGTATGTTGTGGAAACTTTAAAAGTCTTCTTGTTGACACTTAGTATCCATTGTCATCATTCCCCCAATTTCTTACCCTACTTCACCTCCACCCCAACACACACGCATACCCAAACACAGACACACAATACACACCTTTATTTTATGTTTTTCGGTGGTTTATCGAAATATAACGGTGAATTATATCCTGATAAACTCACTGGCCACTCAGTGAAAATTATCAAATCTGATACCCGGATTAACGTCAAAAAGTTTACCGAGCGTACTGAAAGCCGGAAACAATATGACGATGACGTCGTTAAAATGACGTCATCTTTGCGATGCTTCCCGATAAAATTTCCCGCAAATTTCGACATTTTATTGAAATAAACACAACAAAAGTAGAGTTTTAGACATAAAATAAACAGAAAAATTGTTGGTATCGATGTAATATCACGGTAATTTCACTCGTGAACACCAAAAGTTGTTATTTTCACTCGTGGCTGCGCCACTCGTGAAAATATCACTTTTGATGCCCACTCGGTGAAATTATAACGTGATATTACACCGAAACCAACAATTATCCTCTATGTATTTATTTAGTAGAAACTTTTAAACTTTTGAACACATTTAACATACATCCAGTATATGGTTGGAGGTAGGTTTCACATTGGCATTGGTTTATTTCAAAATTAGAAGCAACAAATCAGAGCAAGAGTTTTAGTCTGGTTTTCAAACATGTGTTGAAGAAGTTGTTTATTAATTGATATTCCAGATTATCATTTGTTGAGGAGGAGACAGAGAGCAACAAGAGAAAGGAAGGAGAGGACGCCCCCACCCCAGTACAGAAAATCATTGTTCAACCTCATGTCATACAAAACAGGGGACCCTACTCCTACAGTCAGCCTAAAAAGTATGGACAATATCTTAACCTCTTCTTATACAGTTTTCTGAAAAGAAAATGAAGTTTGATAGTATGTCTGACAAAGAAAGCTTTGAAGCAGTAGTGTATGTCTGACAAGGAAAGTTGTGAAGAGATAGTATATGTGACAAAGAAAGTTGTGAAGAGATGCTATGTCTGACAAAGAAAGTCGTTAAGAGATAGTATGTCTGATATAGAAAGTTGTGAAGAGATAGTATGTCTGATATAGAAAGTTGTGAAGAGATAGTATGTCTGATATAGAAAGTTGTGAAGGGATAGTATGTCTGATATAGAAAGTTGTGAAGAGATAGTATGTCTGATATAGAAAGTTGTGAAGAGATAGTATGTCTGATATAGAAAGTTGTGAAGAGATAGTATGTCTGATATAGAAAGTTGTGAAGAGATAGTATGTCTGATATAGAAAGTTGTTAAGAGATAGTATGTCTGATATAGAAAGTTGTGAAGAGATAGTATGTCTGATATAGAAAGTTGTGAAGAGATAGTATGTCTGATATAGAAAGTTGTGAAGAGATAGTATGTCTGACAAAGAAAGTTGTGAAGAGATAGTATGTCTGATATAGAAAGTTGTGAAGAGATAGTATGTCTGATATAGAAAGTTGTGAAGAGATAGTATGTCTGATATAGAAAGTTGTGAAGAGATAGTATGTCTGATATAGAAAGTTGTGAAGAGATAGTATGTCTTACAAAGAAAGTTGTGGAAGATACTATGTCAGACATGGAAAGTTGTGAAGAGATAGTTTGTCTGTCATGGAAAGTTGTGAAGAGATATTGTGTCTGATACTTATCTAGAGTAGGTAGAGCAGAAATGGATGAGTCTGTGCCATTGGCATGATTGTCATAAAATGATAATTGCATGTAGTTAGGAAGATGTCTTGGAATTAAAGTGTTACTGAAGGCATAACATCAACTTATGATGTAATGTAATAGAAAAATATTCAGTAAACATGTACTAAGTAAAACTTTGCTTTAGAGAGAAGTATAACATGTTTAACCAACTGTTGTAGGAACAGTATAAGATTCACGCCTACCCAGATTGAAGCCATTAGGTCCGGTATGCAGCCTGGTTTGACCATGGTGGTAGGGCCACCTGGTACAGGTAAAACTGATGTTGCTGTACAGATCATATCTAACATCTACCATAACTTCCCGGACCAGAGAACACTCATTGTCACACACTCTAATCAGGTATGGTTATACAATGTTCTTTGACTGCACGGGCATGAAATTTTGTGATTCTTTGTCAACGTGGCCATTCCCTGGTGATAATAAATTGTGGAGTTCAGCTTATTTCTTTGTAAAGATTTATTTCAAGGAATGGCACAGCCACAAGTACATAAAAGAATTAGTCCCTCAGGAAAATTAGTTATTTTAGAGTGTGACTTGATAGAAATGTATGACATACACCACTGTAAGTTAAAGCCAAATGAAATGCTTTTTGATTGTTGTTATTCTATAGACATTGTATCGCAGTTAGTATGATGTAAGTGGAAACTACCTAAAAATCAATAGTTCTAGCTTTACTGTCACTGAGTCTTGTTGTTTGAATTATATTTTTATCTTGTGTGTTCTCTAGGCTCTCAATCAATTGTTTGAGAAGATTATGGCTCTTGATATTGCTGAGCGCCATTTGTTACGTCTGGGTCACGGTGAGGAGGCCCTGGAGACAGAAAAGGATTTCAGCCGTTACGGACGTGTTAACTACGTACTGGCTCAGAGACTTGAACTTCTTCAAGAGGTTGCTAGGTTACAGGAGAGTTTGAAGGTACCGGGTGATGTGTCATACACATGTGAGACTGCAGGCTACTTCTATATCTATCAGGTGCTGGCAAGATGGGAAGAATTTCAGAGTAAAATTAGGAAACTCAAGGTACACATGTATTAAGATATACATAAAATTTAGTAGCTAATGTTTAGATACATTGCACTGTATTTACTTTTCCTTGGTTTATATTGTGTTAAAGCGTGGTAAACTGAGATACCAAAATCTGCTTTTATTACCACTTAAGAAGAAGAAGAGGTATTTGTTTAGTTACTGTCAGTTGTATGGTCCATTGCCTGATCAACTGGTTTGTGATAATAACTTAAAAACAACTGGGCATTTGACCTTTGAACTTTATATGGTGATTGCCCGAGGTCATTTGATGACCCCGGTTATGTTTTTTTTTTTGGGTCAGTGCATCAAAGGTCTAATTGATGTTGAGAGTAAGTACAGTATGCAGTCAGTAAACAAAGAAGTTTTGGGTGCATGGCAATTTAGTTAGGACAGTTGGTTGTTGCCACTATTTGGCAATTATTTGACCCGTATTATTTTGGGGGTGATTTTGTCAAATGTCAAGGTCACAGTAACTTTGAGACTAGAGACAGTTCATGATCAATGATAGGAGAAAATTTGGCTGCCAAACTTTATGAAACGATTTTCTTGTAATCAGTAGATGACCCCTGTTGTTTTTTAGCTCACCTGTCACAAAGTGACTAGGTGAGCTTTTGTGATCGCGCGCGTCCGTCGTCCGTGCGTGCGTAAACTTTTGCTTGTGACCACTCTAGAGGTCACATTTTTCATGGGATCTTTATGAAAGTTGGTCAGAATGTTCATTTTGATGATATCTAGGTCAGGTTCGAAACTGGGTCACGTGCAGTCCAAAACTAGGTCAGTAGGTCTAAAAATAGAGAAACCTTGTGACCTCCCTAGAGGCCATATTTTTCAACGGATCTTTATGAAAATTGGTCAGAATGTTCAGCTTGATGGTATCTGGATCAAGTTCGAAAGTGGGTCACGTGCGGTCAAAAACTAGGTCAGTAGGTCTAAAAATAGAAAAACCTTGTGACCTCTCTAGAGGCCATACTTTTCAATGGATCTTCATGAAAATTGGTCAGAATGTTCACCTTGATGATATCTAATTCAAGTTTAAAACTGGGTCACGTCCCATCAAAAACTAGCTCATTAGGTCAAATAATAGAAAACATCAGATTTATTTCTTTATTTCATTCTAATATATCAGTATTAAATGTACTAAAAAAAACATGAAATAAAAAGCAATCAGTTAAATATGAGTAAACTAATGGTTCAACCCAAAACAGTGGATTTAATGTTTGCTGCGTATTTCATTACCAGGAAAAGACAACTGAAAAGATTAAAGAGTTGTTTCCCTTCACTGAATTCTTCAAGAATGCTCCTCAACCTCTGTTTAAAGGCAGAAATTACGCTGAAGATATGGATATAGCTGAAGGTTGCTTTCGACACATCAAGAAAATGTTCACACAATTAGAGGTAAAATAATAAAAGAAAAGATTTTGATTTTTATCATAATACAACATGGTTTCAAAAGAAGCTGCTTTTCCGTCTTTTATTTTCTGTCTATAATTTAGGAATATATTATGTAGAAGTTTCTTGCCAGCAAGATTTCAAAATGGTGTACAGACTAGCTGGATGTTGTACATTTAAGAAGTATTACTGTCACAAACAAGTCATGTACATCAGGCATCTGGTTTGCTTAAAACGAGCTCTTTATCTCAACCTTACTGAATGTAGGAAAGCAAGTACGAAGTGTTAACTAAAAAATTTTACTGTTTATTAGGAAAAAGTCTTGCATTGATATCTTAGTTAGAAAATGATGTTTTTGTTTACAAAAAAACAGGAATATAGAGCTTTTGAGTTACTGCGTAGTGGATCTGACAGAGCGGACTACTTGTTGATCAAGGAGGCAAAGATAATTGCTATGACATGTACACATGCTGCACTGAAAAGACGAGATCTGGTCACGGTCGGCTTTAAGGTATTGATATTTGTTAGATCCAAACTAATGTTTAGAGATTTTGCAGTACAGGTCTGCCTCCAGTGCTTAAATGTTTTGTTCAGTGAAATTGACCAAGAGAAGAAATTAAGTTTCAAAACTTCTTGATAAGTACAATGTATTCTGAAGCTATGCTTATTGAGCTAAGCTGTGTGAACAATATCTTATACTTTGCATTTATATTTTGTGGTAATCTCATAGTGTTTAAAGCTTGAATTGATTGGAAAGTTATGCAGGTATTATAATGCATGTGTAACAATGTATTTCAGTTTGACAACATAATGATGGAAGAAGCTGCTCAGATCTTGGAGATTGAGACTTTCATACCTTTACTTCTACAGGTAAGTCTTAGATTGAGACATTCATACCTCTACTTCTACAGGTAAATGCCCAGTTAGATTGAGACATTAATAACTCTACTTCCTTTTAGATTGAGACAGTCATGCCTCAACTTCTACAGGTAACTACTTGATTGAGACAGTCATACCTCAACTTCTACAGGTAACTACTAGATTGAGACAGTCATACCTCTACTTCTATAGGGAACTGTCTTGTTAGATTGAGACATTCGTACTGCTACTTCAACAGGTAACTGTCCAGTTAGATTGAGACAGTCATACCTCTACTTCTATAGGGAACTGTCTTGTTAGATTGAGACATTCATACTGCTACTTCAACAGGTAACTGTCCTGTTAGATTGAGACAGTCATACCTCTAGTTCTACAGGTAACTACTAGATTGAGACAGTCATACCTCTACTTCTATAGGGAACTGTCTTGTTAGATTGAGACATTCATACCTCTACTTCTACAGGTAACTGTTAAATTGAGACATGCATACCTCTAGAGGCCTCCCTGGCTGAGTTGTTAAGATCTCTGACTTCAAATCACTTGCCCCTCACCGATGTGGGTTCAAGCCTCACTTGGGGCATGGAATTCTTCATGAGAGGAAGCCATCCAGCTGGCTTACGGAAGGTCGGTGGTTCTACCAAGGTGCCCGCCTGTGATGAAATAATGCACGGAGGGGCACCTGGGGTCTTCCTCCACCATCAAAGCTGGAAAGTCACTATATGACCTCAATTGTGTAAGTGCGATGTTAAACCAAACCAAACAATCTTCTTCTACAGGTAACTGTTAGACTGAGATATAAATACCTCTACTTGTACAAGTAACTGACCTGTTAGATTGAGATATTAATACCTCAGCTACAGTACAAGGGCTATTCTAAAAACAAGAGGGCCATGGTGGCCCTATATTGCTCACCTGTTATCATTGCACTTGAGGACAAGAAGGTCCTTAGAAAAAAGTATCTTAAGTCCAAAGGACAGTAACAACAAAGGGAAGAAATTTAACTAAAAAGAAAAAAAAATTCTTACGAGGTACAGATATGTCAAAATACACCTAAAATTGGAGGTACCATCCATGTTGTACCACAGAAAAGTGGTCTCAGTTTTTCCCTACGGCCAATAATAAAAAAGTTACTAAAAATAAGCTATTTATAGTAATGTAAAAGGGAAGTAATTAAAAAAAAAATTATTGTAAGTGAACAAAAGAAGGATCTGCCAAATAAATCTGTTGACATAAATGAAATTTCAGATCAGTATCTTCATTAGTTACGTAGATATACCCATTTTAATTTGAAATAAAGGGAGGTAATTTGACATAAAATCAGTCCATAGTTATCTACCCTGATTGGCTCAGTCCAACTAATGACAATAATAAAATTTCAAATAAGTCTTATAAGTATTTACTGATATAAATCCATTTTGATTACAATTAGGGGAGGTAATCAGATATAAAAAAACTCTGAACCTACGCTTGGATCTGATTTGTCGTGGAATCCAAGAATTATTGTTGTTGAAGTTATTTTGGAAGTTTGTATCAAATAAAACCATAAATGAAGTCTCTATATGGCTGCAAAAGCCAAAATAGCCAATTTTGGACCTTTAAGGGGCCGTAACTCTGGAACCCATGAAGAAATCTGGGCAGTTCAAGAAAGGAGCCAAGATCTTGTGGTGATACAAGTTATGTGCAAGTTTGGTTAAAATCGAATCATAAATGAAGCTGTTATTTTGCAGACAAGGTCAAAATAGCTAATTCTGGCCCTTTCAGGGGCCATAACTCTGGATCCCATAATGGAATCTGGCCAGTTCAACAAAGGAACCAAGATCTTATGGTGATACAAGTTGTTTGCAAGTTTGGTTAAAATAAAATCATAAATGAAGCTGCTATTGTGCAGACAAGGTCAAAATAGCTAATTCTGGTCCTTTCAGGGGCCATAACTCTGGAACCCATAAGGGAATCTGGCCAGTTCAAGAAAGGAACCGAGATCTTATGGTGATACAAGTTGTGTGCAAGTAAATAAAATCATAAGTGAAACCACTATTGTGCAGACAAGAAATTGTTGACGCACGGACGGACTGACGATGGACGAAGGGTGATCACAAAAGCTCACCTTGTCACTATGTGACAGTTGAGCTAATAATGACAATCACGCACTTCCATAGAAGTTTGACACGCAGAAACTCATGTTTTACATTGATGATACATGAATGACTCCTTTATAAACCTGCAAAGTTTTATTGAAAACTATTATACCATTTTAGAGATATTTAGTTTTGTATTAGATGAAGTCTTATAACTAAGCAAAATATATGTATCGATGAAAAGCGAACAAAAATCTGAAATTAGAGCAAACATTAAAGTATGTTGTTCTTTAGAAATACCTACAAGGCAGATACTCGGTGAACTGCATACTTTATAGTCTGCAGTATCAGAAAATACTATTTACTGCTGGGTACGTAAATTTAAAAATGGTCAGGCAGTCCTTAAAGACAGAGCTCGTCCTGGCAGGCCCAAAACACCGAAGACGTCAAGGAACATTGCTGCTGTAAGATGTCTGATTGGTAAGACGCCAAGTACACGATAGCGTCTTTTCTTGACATGTCAACCCTCGGCGATATATGACCATTTTGTGTCGATTCGAACATGTGAGCATCTCAAGAAGCACTTGGGCTTAAGAAAGGTTTATGTCTGATTGGTGCCTCACATGTTCACTGAGGAGCAAAAGGCAAATACAGTCAAATGTGCTAAAGAAATGCTAAAATGGTTTTCAAATTTATATGATTTCACAATGTCACTGCTCCTAACTGGATATACTTTATGAATCATAGTGTGAAAACTATGGGAAACCTTGTTACGAAAAAGGCCGATCAATCATTGTAAGTCTTACATGACATTAACTTAACATATCATTTACTTACTCATTCATGAGGTTTATAAACGAGTAAATAGCTATTGGAAAATTAATTTTGCTTGCAGAATCCTGAGTTTAATAACAATCGTTTAAAGCGTTGGATAATGATAGGAGATCATCACCAACTTCCACCAGTCATCAAGAACATGGCATTCCAGAAATTCTCAAATATGGAACAATCTCTCTTCACCAGACTAGTCCGCCTAGGAGTGCCAACTGTAGATTTAGATGCTCAGGGCAGAGCAAGATCAAGGTATAGTTACTTATAATAGAAAAATGTAAGAGGGATAAATAAGATTAAAAACTTAAGATTATGAAAAAACTTTACAAACATACAAAGCATACACAGTACAGTCAATTAGCGGTTTTGGGTATAAATGGGAGAACCTGAGATATATGCTACAAGATGGAATGGAGGCAGGCTTTTCTATAAGTGAATACTTGCTTCACATCAAGATCACTTTTTAAGGATTATATAAAGACAGTAGAAAGAAATTGTCTGACCAATGGTACTTTTGTACGTTGTGACTTAACAACAGTTTAGTCAAGCTTCTGATTGTTACAGTCTGTAAAATACAGTCTTACAGTCTTAGTCAATTAAGATATACTATGCAGGTTTAACTGAAAATAAGCTAACAGTTATAATTAAGCAATAATAATACTCTAGAAAATGATCAAAAATAAAACAAGACAAACTTCTTCCTTCCAATGTCTGCTTGTGCTCAGAATATCCACATGAAATATATCAACAGCTCTAAACACACATTTGTTCCGACTTATTCGATAGACTTAGCCAACTCGTACAAACCCTCACTAGTATACATTGTACCAGTGAATGCTGCATATTTAAACTAATATATATATATATATATTAGTCTAGAAATACATTTACAGTACTTAAGGTAGTAAAAAGAGGACAAGAAGTCAGTCTGTCAGATATTTTTAAATGTAACACAGGTCATATGATGATCTACCTGTTTGTATTTTAGTATTGCTGGCCTTTACAACTGGAGATATAAGAAGCTAGGAAATCTTCCTCATGCTATTACTAACCCGGAGTATCGTCTGGCCAATGCTGCATTCGCCTATGACTATCAACTCATCAATGTGGAAAACTTCAATGGTGTTGGGGAATCAGAACCCAACCCATATTTCTATCAGGTAATGTATAGAGGTTGTAAATTAGGCCAGTATTCTCTGTGGTGGTTTGACCTATTCACCTAAAGTCATTCATCTTTCACCACTGCTACATGTAAGTAAGTTGTTTGTTACTTTTGGAGAACAGGTAGGTATTGGTACAAGATGTTACCAGACTGCAAATAAATAATTATGTCTTCCTATTTCACTGGAGACATATTGTTTTTGCCTTTACCGTCTGTCTATCAGCATTTCTCAAAAACACTTTGCGATTTCAATGAAAGTTCACTTTGAATATCCTCAGCATGTCCCACCAAATTATATTTTGCAGAGTTATTGCCCCTGCATAGGAATAAAGCCTAGTTGTATATATTGTTACCTGCCCGGATTACATTTTATGGAGTTATGACCCTGTAAAGGTCAATTTTAATCAGATTTGTCTAGGCTAGTTCTCCCATTCTGTTAGTCACTGGTGGGATTTCAGAGGAATGATCAACAAGCCTGTTTATGCATATATTACATTTGAATGATTTTTCAATGAATTAAGGGCTTTGGTTAAAGGTCGTTTTTTACTAAAATTTGTCTTGACTACGTTTATGTTCTATTCCGGTACTATAGTTGGGAATTGAATGAAACTTGATAGGAATGACCAAGAATAAGCCTAGTTACACATGTACTATTAGTTTTACGGTTAAATGTTTTTTTCACCAAGTTATGGCCGTTTGATTTTTAGCTCAGCTGATTTTTGAAAAAAAATCTACGAGGTATTGTCATCACTTGATCGTCGGTGTCGGCATTGGTATTGGTTAAGATTTGCATTTTGTAAGAATTATGGCCCTTTTGTACTTAGAAAATTTGAGGTTCTTGGTTTAAATTTTTGTTTAGGTCCACCTTTTCTCAAAAACTATAAGAGCTATACCTGCATTTTGTCAGAATTATGGACCTTTTGGTACTAAGAAAATTTAAATTTAAATTTAAATTTTTGTTTAGGTCCCACCTTTTCTCAAAAACTATGAGAGCTACAGCTTTGAAGCTTTGCACACTTGTTAATCGCCATTAGGGGCCAAGAACCATAACTCTAACCTGCATTTTGTCAGAATTATGACCCTTTTTATGCCCCCGAAGGTGGGCATATTAAAATAGCAGTTTGTCCATCCATGCATGCGTCCTTGTAAATTCTTGTCTGGGCTGTAACTCTGCCATCCATAAAAGGATTTTGAAATAACTTGGCATAAATGTTCACCATAATGAGATGATGTGTCATGCGCAAGACCCAGACCCCTAGCTCCAAGGTCAATGTCACACTGAGAGGTCAAAGGTTAACAGGGTCTGTTTTGTGTCCGGTCCATAACTGCCATTCATAAAGGGATTTTGAAATAACATGGCATAATTGTTTATCATAATGAGACAACGTGTCATGCAAGGTCAAGGTCACTCTTAGAAGTCAAAGGTTAACAGGGTTTGTTTTGTGTCCAGTCTATAACTTTGCTGTTGATGAAGGGATCTTGAAATTACTTGGCATAAATGTTCTCCATAATGAGACTACGTGTCATGCGCAAGATCCAGACCCCTAGCTCTAAGGTGAAGGTCACACTTAGAGGTTAAAGGTTAACATGGTCTGTTTCTTGTCCAGTCCATAACTCTGCCATTGATGAAGGGATTTTAAAATTACTTGGCAAAAATGTTCCCTATATTAAAATGACATGTCATGCGCAAGACCAAGACCCCTAGCTCCAAGGTCAAGGTCACACTTAGAAGTCAAAGGTGTTTCTTGTCTGGTCCGTAATTCTGCCATTTATCAAAGGACTTGAAAATAATTTGACACAAATGTTAACCATATTGAAAAGGTATGTCACGCTTATGACTGGGTCTCTTGGGGCAAGGTCAAGGTCACGAAACGATGCGTGATTTTTTTTTTTGTGCAGACAACTGTAGTATTCTTGGGCACGCTTCGGGGGCATTTGTCACCAATAGTGACAGCTCTTGTTGTATTTAGAAAATCTGAACTATAACTCTTTTTGTCGAGCCCGCTTGCGGATGCGAAGACATAATTGTCCAAATGGCTGTTCTGTGTATATGCATGCGTGTGTCCGTCTGGACTTGTTTTTCTGGACCATAACTTTGACATGCATGGAGCAGTCTTGTTTTTATTTGGCATGAATGTTAACTTCAGTGAGACGGAGTGTCATGCGCAAACCCCAGGTTCCTATCTCAAAGGTCAAGGTCACAGTTGGAGGTCAAAGGTTATGTCAGATCTTGTCCGGCCCAAACTTTGTTGACATGCATTGAGGAATCTTGTTTATATTTGGCATGAATGTTAACCTCAGTGAGACAGAGTGTCAGGCATAAACCCCAGGATCCTGTCTCAAAGGTCAAGGTCACAGTTGGAGGTCAAAGATCATATCAGATCTTATCCATCCCATAACTTTGACATGCATTGAGGAACTCAATGAGACTGACTCTATCTCAAAGGTCACAGTTATGGGTCAAAGTGCGGGCTCGACATGTTGCCCATGGGCATCTAGTCGTACATATTGTCCAGGACTTCTTGCAGACAAGTGATGGCACTGGCAGACGGTGCTCTTGTTATACATAAAGTGTACCTAGCCCCATTTATATTTTACCATACAAGTTTCTCTGTATATTAAGTTAATATTTACTTCCATGATATATTTCCTAAAAAATCCTGTATTATCAAGACTAAATGTATGGAGAGACAATAGTTTTTCTTTTCCAAACAACACCCATCCAGTTAAAATACTGTCCAAAAAAATGTATGATCTCGTGCATAGAGAACTTTATTACCTTCTTTGGTAATATGCCTGTTCCCTGATGTATAAATTTAATATATTCTAGTCTGTGTGTTTATATTTTTATATTTAATGTGAAGTATCAGTTTTTATGTAAGATTTAACATCATTTAGTAAATAAACCTTATACCCAAAAATCTAGTGAGTTTAACTCCTAATTCATTATACACATCAGTGTTAGTATATACTTTAAGCTTAGACCCATGAAGTTGACAAACTATTAATAGGGCAGGGGTGTCTTGTGCTCACATTTCTAGTTCTACTTTATATTTTTGTAGAATCTTGGAGAAGCAGAGTATGTGGTAGCAACATTTATGTACATGAGGTTGATGGGATATCCTGCTGAGAAAATCTCTATACTTACAACATACAATGGGCAGAAACATCTCATCAGGGACGTTATCAACCAGAGATGCTCGAAAAACCCGTTCATTGGCAGACCATACACTGTATATATCTTCCTTATCATCTAAGTTTCCTTTTTGGAACAAACAGTTTAAGTAATAATAATGTTCAGCATATATTTTCTGTTGATTGTTTCGTTACTTATAAGAATATATGACATTATCTTAGTTACATTCATTTTTTTGTGTATTACTTTTAAAAGTTATTAAGGATCTGATATTGTTAAGTAAAATAATGTGTGGATATTTTGTGTAGGTGACCACAGTAGACAGGTATCAGGGACAACAGAATGACTATATCTTGCTATCCCTGGTCAGGACAAGGACTGTAGGACATCTCAGGTAAATTGTCTTACACTGAATTTGAGGAAATATTAATAGTGATTGAATTATTATGAATTGTAATGTGATACAGTCAAACAACGAAAATAAATCAAATCTGTTTTGTGTGAATCAAAATAATAAGTGAAAACTAAAATTGTCAGTTACTGAGTAAGTGTAGTTATCTCAATATTACACAAAATAAATATAGTACAACACAAATTGAAGACGATGATAAGTAGTAAGATACACTCTAAACAGGCGTGCTGTTTGCCTAATGAATATTTAGGTATAGATCTGTACTAGATTCATTATGAGTAAAGGGTTCTTCACCCAGTGATCTTACAGATGTCATAACAAGTCCTTGATGCTGTGCACTGTTACCTTCCATTCATTCTTTGAAATGTTAATATTTCAGAGATGTGAGGAGATTGGTAGTGGCCATGTCGAGAGCCAGGCTTGGACTGTATGTGTTTGCAAGGGTTTCCCTATTCAGTAACTGTTTTGAACTCACTCCAGCTTTTAACAGGGTAAGTGGTGTGTCATACTATTCGAAGAATAGTCTGAGCTGTTAGCCTCAACCTAGCTCTCCTACTCACCCCGGTGTCGGCATCGGTGTCTTTCAGTGTCCCCACCTTGATTAAAGTTTTTATGCACTTTCTCCTTTTTCTCCTTTTCTCTGTAATTACTAGATGGATTTGCTTTAAACTTAAAATGGTTATTCCTCATCATCACCCACATCATCTGGCATAAGGGCCATAACTCTTAACACCAATATTTCATGAATTATCCCCCCTTTTTACTTAGAATTTCAGGTTAAAGTTTTGGTGCACTTTCACCCTATCTCGGTTATTACTATATGGATTTGATTCAAATTTAAAATAGTTGTTCCACATGCCGCCTTTTTATGCCCCCGAAGGGAGGTATATTAGTTTTCAACTGTCCGTCCGTTTGTTCGTCACAGTGTTAACTTTTTGCATGAAGGCATTTTACTCGCGAACCACTGCACCCAGGACCTTCAAACTTCACATGCTGATAGTACTTATTGAATACATGACCCCTACTGACTTTGGGGTCACCAGGTCAAAGGTCAAGGTCACACGGTCAAAGTTCAAGGCGCTGTGGGGGCATTCGTCGCCATTAGTGACAGCTCTTGTTACTTAGAATTTCAGGTTAAAGTTTTGGTGCACATTCACTTTATCTGTGTTATTACTTAATAAATTTGATTCAGACTTAAAATAGTTCTTCCACATTGTCGTCATCATATGACACAAGGTCCATAATTCTGGTACAAATATTTAGTGACTTGTGTCCCTTTTTATGCCCCCCTTCGAAGAAGGAGGGGTATATTGTTTTGCAGATGTCGGTCGGTCGGTCGGTCGGTCAGACTGGAGACCAATCCGTTTCCGGATGATAACTCAAGAACGCTTGGGCCTAGGATCATGAAAATTGATAGGGAGGTTGGTCATCATCAGCAGATGACCCCTATTGATTTTGAGGTCTGTATGTCAAAGGTCAAGGTCACAGTGACCCTGAATAGTAAAACGGTTTCCGGATGATAACTCAAGAACACTTTTGCCTAGGATCATGAAAGTTGATGGGGAGGTTGGTCATGACCAGCAGATGACCCGTATTGATTTTGAGGTCAGTATGTCAAAGGTCAAGGTCACAGTGACCAGGAACAGTAAAATGGTTTCCGGGCAATAAATTAAGAACGCTTGGGCCTAGTGTCAGGAAAATCGATAGTTAGGTTGGCCATGACCAGCAGATGACCCCTATTGATTTTGAGGTCATTAGGTCAAAGGTCAATGTCAGATTGGCCAGGAACAGAACGGTTTCTGATCTTTTTGTCCAAAACCATAGGGCCTAGGGCTTTGATATTTGGTAAGTAGCAAAATCTAGTGGTCCACTACCAACATTGTTCAGATTATTTCCCTGGGGTCAAATATGGCCCCACCCCGGGGGTCACATGGTTTATACATGTATAGACTTATATAGGAAAATTTTTTGAAAAACCTCCTGTCTATAACCACAGGGCCTAGGGCTTTGATATTTTGTATATGACATCATCTAGTAGTCCTCTACTAAGGTTGTTAAAATTATTCCCCTAGGGTTCCGCCCTGGGGGTCACATGGTTTACATAGACTTATATAGAGAAAAACTTTGAAAATCTTCTTGTCCAAACCACAAAGTCTATGGCTTATATATTTTGTAATGTAGCATCATCTAGTGGTTCTCAACCAAGTTTGTTCAAATTATCCTTCTATGGTCAAATATGGCCCCGTCCCAGGGGCCACATGGTTCATATAGACTTATATAGGGAAAACTTCGAATCTTCATGTCCATAACTTACATCATTCAAATTTGGATCACATGTATAGTTTTGAGTGGCAAGATGAACCTTGACATGAGTTGACCTTGATCTTAACCTAGTGACCCACTTTCACATTTCTGTAGCTATAGCCTTCAAATTTGGACCACATGCATAGGTTTGTGTGCTGAAACAAACTTTGACCTTGTTATTGACCTAGTGACCTACTTTCACATTTTTGAAGGTACAGGCTTCAAATTTGGACCACATGCATAGGTTTTTGTTCCAAAATAATATTTGACCTTGATTTTGACCTAGTGACTTACTTTTACATTTCTCAAGCTACAGCCTTCAAATTTGAACCACGAGCATAGTTTTTGTGTACTGAAATGAACTTTGATCTTGAGATTGACCTAGTGACCTACTTTCACATTTCTGAAGGTACAGGCTTCAAATTTGGACCACTTGCATAGTTTTGCGTTCTGAAATAAAATTTGACCTTGATTTTGACCTAGTGACCTACTATAACATTTCTCAAGCTGCAGCCTTCAAATTTGAACCACATGCATACTTTTGTGTACCGAAATGAACTTTGATCTTGAAATTGACCTAGTGACCGACTTTCACATTTCTGAAGCTATAGGCTTCAAATTTGGACCGCATGCATATTTTTGTGTTCTGAATTGAAATTTGACATTGATTTTTACCTATTACCTACTTTCACATTTCTCAAGCGACAGCCTCCAAATTTGAAGCACATGCATAGTTCTGTCTACTGAAATGAACTTTGACCTTGAAATTGATCTAGTGACCTACTTTCACATTTCTCAAGCTACAGCTTTCAAATTTGGACCACATACACATTGTTTTGTACCGAAATGGAATTTGACCTTGATTTTGACCTTGAGCTAGTTTTGAAATTTGGAACATTCAAAAATGGCTCAGTGGATGGCGCCAAGATCACTCTGTAATCTCTTGTTAGGTTAATAGGTTAAAGGTCAAGGTCAGATTAAACCAGAATGGTAGAACTTTTGTTTACAATGAGCATATAATTTATGTTCCTTGTGCAATTACTAAATGCATCAAAGGGGGCATTTCGTGTTCGACGAGCTCTTGTTTACTTAGAATTTCAGTTTAACTTTGATGCATTTTCACTATATTTCTGTTGTTACTAAATGGATTTATTCAAACTTAAAACGGTGGTTCCACATGGTCACCAACATCATATGACACAATGTTCTTGATGCTGGCACCAAAATGCTATGACTTATACCCCTTTTTACTAGAATTTCAGATTCAAGTTATGATGCACTCCTGTTCTGTCTCACTTATTTGATTAAAACTTCAAATAGTTGCTCCACATTATTAGCCAGATGATATTACACAATGTCCTGGTGCATTACTTTTGCAGAAATTTCCATGAATTATGTCCTTTTATACTTATTTAATGATTTGATACACTTCTCTCTCCCTGTTAGACACAGACTGTTACATTTGACACAGACTTAAGCTTTTGTCCAGTATCTTCATCCACATTGGAGTAATTAAACACTTCAGTGACAGCTCCAGCTTCCTCACATGTGCCCAGTTTCACTATCCAGCATCGAAATAGTCGAGCACGCTGTCTCCTGTGACAGCTCTTGTTTCTTTTTCTAGGTCTATTACCAACCTTACTGGGTCAAGTCCCATAACTCAGACATGTACTTTGGGCAAATTATGCCCCCATTTGGACTTACAAAGTCTTGGATAAGTTTTGCATGAAAATTACTATCTCCAATACTAATGAAGATACCGAATTGAAACTTCACATGCATGTTTAGGGTTATAACAGGGATCATCCTAGATCAAAATTTTAGGGAGAAGTGACTTCCGCAGAATTTAGGGAGAAGTTGAGGAATTTAAGGAGAAGAATTGGCATAGCATGCAGTTTCCTGCCTATATATATCCACTTTCTATGGGTCTAGCTGTAACTTATAAACAGTAATTATTTAAGGAAATTGATTTTTGCATTATCATTTTCATTAATTTCTAAAGAAAGTATAAACTTAGCTATGAAAAAGTCGCCTTTAAATTTTTATCCAAAATTTACATGTCCGAAACTCGTAATTTAACAGGTGCACAATCAAAACGCCTTGAAAATTTTCATTCATATTTCGATTCTCGTGCCTTTATAATGCCTGATTTTTGCATCAACTTGTCCAGATTTATACATTTAATTCATCTATTTTTTTTTTTTTTCGAAAATAACACCAAACTCGTAGGTAATGGCAATCTTTTTACAATATTTGTACGGCAGTTCTGACGTCCGCGAAATCATCTTTTATCCGCAGTACCCGAGCAATTCATTTACAGAAATTGACCATAATAATTTTAATTGAAATAAATTTTGAAGTAATCTTTAATAAAATGAAATAATAGTATACAATTGTTGCATAAGATCATGCTCTCGTTAAGTTTATCGGCTTTTTACATGCCGATTGAAAATTTTCAAAATGGCGGCGGCTTACAATATTATTGATTGACACTGTGGGATATTAACGCTACAATTGGCTGAAGTTTGACAGGCGAGTAGGCGGGGTTGACTATAGATTTATCGATAATTTAATGTAGAATATGCATAAAGTTTTACTTTAAGTAAACAGATAATCACTCGCTGAAAAACTCGGCGATTCGGACTTCGCCCGGAGGCGATAATTAGGCGAAGTGGCCGACTTTAAAATGACGATATCGCTCAAATCGCCTTATAGGATGATCCCTGTATAAAACTAGGTGATAGCATCAAGTCCCACAAGTCTGACATTTATTTTGGCCATATTATTTCCCTTTTGGACTTAGAAAATCCTGGTAAAAATTTTGCATGGAAGTTCTAAGATTTAAAAATAATTTGAATACTAGTAGTGGGACAGCTCTTGTTTTATATTTCTGATCCAGAGGTTTCAGAGATTTTCAAAAAGCTGTATTTATGCTCAGTTAGAGAACAATAATTACAGAGGCAGTCATGTAAAGACAGGTTTGAAGAAATTGCTCTGAAATGAAATAATTTGACAGAAGACAGTATGTCTGAAGGCATTCTTCCTCAGCTTGTGATCTCTGCAAGGAAGTTGACAGGTCACTTGTTGAGATAGGACAGTACTTATACAGAACACAGAAGTCCTGGTTATATTAATTACTGGCACGCGAGTAGTCCCCGGACAGAAATTGCATATATTTCGTCCTCCAAAGCTTAAACAATATCAAGAATAAAAACGATTAACATATATACATACCTGAGCACCGGTATTACCAGTTTAGGGTTTTTCCTGTGAAATGACATCACATTCGCGGGGAATTAGCGAGGCCCGAAAAGGGGTCTGTAGAATTTTAACATGCTCGATAGTAATGCCCGGACACCATTTTTAGCTCATCTGATTTTTTGAAAAAAAATGATGAGTTATTGTCATCACTTGAGCGGTTGTCGGCGTCGGCGTTGCCTGGTTAAGTTTTATGTTTAGGTCAGCTTTTCTCCTAAACTATTAAAGCTATAGCTTTGAAACTTGGAATACTTGTTCACCATCATAAGCTGACCCTGTATAGCAAGAAACATAACTCCATCTTGCTTTTTGCAAGATTTATGGCCCCTTTTGTGCTTAGAAAATATCAGATTTCTTGGTTAAGTTTTATGTTTAGGTCAACTTTTCTCCTAAACTATCAAAGCTATTGCTTTGAAACTTGGAATACTTGTTCACCATCATAAGCAGACCCTGTACATCAAGAAACATAACTTCATCTTGCTTTTTGCAAGATTTATTGCCTCTTTTGGACTTAGAAAATCAGTTTTCTTGGTTAAGTTTTATGTTTAGGTCAGCTTTTATCCTAAACTATCAAAGCTATTGCTTTAAAACTTGCAACACTTGTTTACCATCATAAGTTGACCCTGTACAGCAAGAAACATAACTCCATCCTGCTTTTTGCAAGATTTATGGCCCCTTTTGGACTTAGAAAATACCAGATTTCTTGGTTAAGTTTTATGTTTAGGTCAACTTTTTCTCTTAAACTATCAAAGCTATTGCTTTGAAACTTGCAACACTTGTTCACCATCATAAGCTGACCCTGTACAGCAAGCAACATAACTCCATCCTGCTTTTTGCAATAATTATTGCCCCTTTTGGACTTAGAAAATCATTTTCTTGGTTGAGTATTATGTTTAAGTCAACTTTTCTCATAAACTATCAAAGCTATTGCTTTAAAACTTGCAACAGTTTTTCACCATCATAAGTGGACACTAAACATCAAGAAACATAACTCTATCCTGCTTTTTGCAAGAATGATGGCCCTTTTTAGACTTAGAAAATCATGGGTAGGACAATATTTCTATTACACAAAAAAAATCAGATGAGCGTCAGCACCCGCAAGGTGGTGCTCTTGTTTCATGAATATATTTATCGGGAACTGCCCATATGAGCTGGAATTATGAAATAGACAAATGATATTTTATATATATAACTGTAAAAAGATCACAAGTTTGCGTCAAATTTATTTGTCCCAGCCACACGGAAAATTGCGATAACAGAAAATAGAATAATTATGTTTAAGTCACAGATATCTGGACAATGTAGTGCTATAAAACCTCTTTAAATTATGAAATATTTTGGCAAATTAGTATTGTTGTCACAAAGAAAATAAGTTTTCTTGTTGAAAGTGTATGTATCGTCTGCAAGTCGTGAAGTAAAGACATGTAGCCTTAATTTTAAAACCCTCCAGACGGGCCTCTCTTGTGCATGCGCAATAAAAATGGAAGCCCCGCCAGTGAAAATGTAAACAAGTAACCACGCGGTAGGATTTCAACGATTATTATACTCATATGATTACCTGTGAAAAAATGAACATGATAAACTTCTCAAACAAGCGTCTGTATGATTAGGTACAAAAATATGTAGACGAATCCCGAAAATAGAGCGTTGCGGGAGCGTGTCCGGGGACTACTGCTGTCCGGGGACTACTCGCATGCCAGTAATGGTCATTATAAATTTAATTCTGAAATGATGTTGAAATACTGGATTAAATCAAGATCAATACAAATGATCAGATCATAAATGAATACAATTTTATATACCAAATGTACTTGACAAATGAGGTAGATTTAAAGGTGTTACTGTTTAACAAGTAAACTCTGTGCTTGTTATATCACGGTACAATTAGACATTGTATGTTGTTTTTAATATTTATTCTTTTATTCTTTTATTTAATGAACTATTTTTGACTGGTTGACTTGAAGTAAAGTAAACATTGAGTGCTTTCACATGTAATACAAAATCTTAAATTGCAGGAATTTTAATGAGAAGTATTTTTCTATTTTACTTACAGTTATGCTCAAGACCAACAGAGTTACATATAGATCCTCAGGAAAATTTCCCAACACCTAGAAAGGTAACTTTCTTTGATATGGGTTATCTGAGCACTGTTGATTCATTTATACATTGATCTTGTCATTTTTAGCTCACCTGTCACATAGTGACAAGGTGAGCTTTTGTGATCACCCTTCGTCCGTCGTCCGTCGTCAGTCCGTGCGTCCGTCCATGTGTCCGTCAACAATTTCGTGTCTGCATGATAGTGGTTTCATTTATGATTTTATTTTAACCAAACTTGCACACAACTTGTATCACCATAAGATCTCGGTTCCTTTCTTGAACTGGCCAGATCCCATTATAGGTTCCAGAGTTATGCCCCCTGAAAGGGCCAAAATTAGCTATTTTGACCTTGTCTGCACAATAGCAGCTTTATTTATAACTTGATTTTTACCAAACTGGCACACAACTTGTGTCACCATAAGATCTTGGTTCCTTTCTTGAACTGGCCAGATTCCAATATGGGTTCCAGAGTTATGGCCCCTGAAAGGGCCAGAATTAGCTATTTTGGCCTTGTCTGCACAATAGCAGCTTCATTTATGATTTTATTTTAACCAGACTTGCACACAACTTGTATCACTATAAGATCTTGGTTCCTTTCTTGAACTGACGAAATTCCATTATGGGTTCCAGAGTTATGGTCCCTGAAAGGGCCAGAATTAGCTATTTTGACCTTGTCTGCACAATAGCAGCTTCATTTATGATTTTATTTTAACCAAACTTGCACACAACTTGTATCACTATGAGATCTTGGTTCCTTTCTTGAACTGGCGAGATTCCATTTTGGGTTCCAGAGTGATGGCCCCTGAAAGGCCCGGAATTAGCTATTTTGACCTTGTCTGCACAATAGCAGCTTCATTTATGATTTGAATTTAATCAAACTTGCACAAAACTTGTGTCACCGTTAGGTTTTGGTTCTTTTGTCGAACCGGCCAGATCCCATAATGGGTTCCAGAGTTATGGCCCCTGATAGGGCCAAAATTGGCTATTTTGACCTTGTCTGCACAATAGCAGCTTCATTTATGATTTGATTTTAACCAAACTTGCACACAACTTGTATCACCACAAGATCTTGCTTCCTTTCTTGAACTGGCCAGATTCAATCATGGGTTCCAGAGTTATGGCCCCTTAAAGGTCCAAAATTGGCTATTTTGGTTTTTGCAGCCATATAGAGACTTCATTTATGGTTTGATTTAATACAAACTTGCAAAATATCTTCAGCAACAATAAATCTTGAATTCCATGACAAATCAGATCCAATCGTAGGTTCCAGAGTTATTTTGTATCTGATTACCTCCCCTGATTGTAATCAAAATGGATTTATATCAGTTAGTACTTATAGGACTTATTTGAAATTACATTATTGTCATTAGTTGGACTGAGCCAATCAGGGTAGATAACTATGGACTGATTTTATGTCAAATTACCTCCCTTTATTTCAAATTAAAATGGGTATATCTCTGTAACTAATGAAGATACTGATCGGAAATTTCATTCATGTCAACAGATTTATTTGGCAGATCCTTCTTTTGTTCACTTACAATAATGTTTTTTTTTTATTACTTCCCTTTTACGTTACTATAAATAGCTTATTTTTAGTAACTTTTTTATTATTGGCCGTAGGGAAAAACCGAGATCACTTTTCTGTGGTACAATATGGATGGTACCTCCAATTTTTAGGTGTATTTTGACATATCTGTACCTTGTAAGAACTTTTTTTTCGGTTAAATTTCTTCCCTTTGTTGTTACTGTCCTTTGGACTTAGATATTTTTTCTGAAGACCTTCTTGTCCTCAAGTGCAATGATAACAGGTGAGCGATATAGGGTCATCATGGCCCTCTTGTTACTTTTTTTTTTTTAAATGTTTTAATTTTGGGGAACTTTATTTGCAAATTTGCTCTGATTTGCCCATTTGATTTATTTGCAAAATGTTGATTGTGAAAACAGAAACCAGAAATGCATTGAAAGAACTACCAATATGTATTTGCACTGATACAACCTTGTCAAGTCCAATATTTTGGGGAAACTTAACTGAAAAAAGATGGAACTTGCTAATTTTAGAGAGAAAAAAAGTTTTCATGAAAAGTTAGTGTTTTACAGTACATTACATTCAAATTCCAGATTGACGAGCCACCTCTACATCCACCAATGGTTATCAGTGATATGCCACACATGGCTCAGTTTGTATTTGATCTCTACAACCAGAAGATTGATTCACTAATGAGGATGAGAAATCTACCTTCAGTAAGACATTCTTTATCTCTTAAAGTGATTTGTCATATTTTTAGCTCACCATGAGCATGAAATGGTGAGCTATTGTGACCATGCTGTGTCTATATGGATGGGTCCGTCCATCTGTCATCAGCAACAGTTTCTTTAAACAACATCTACTCCAAAACTACTGAATGGATTTTGATGAAACTTTACACATGAGCATGAAATGGTGAGCTATTGTGACCATGCTGTGTCTGTTATGCGTGGGTCCGTCCATCTGTCATCAGCAACAATTTCTTTAAACAACATCTACTCCAAAACTACTGAATGGATTTTGATGAAACTTTACACAAATGATCTCTTGGTGGCCCTCTTTCACGTCGTTCAAATGATTCCGGTTCATAGAAATTTTAATATTGGTCACTGTGGTTAAAAATAGGTTTTCAGTTATCAGACTAAAAAAATCTTTTCTGAAGTGATAATATTTCTGAAGAGTTAATAGCTAGAGCCTTGATATCAGAGTTTGACTCTATTGTAATTGTTCAAATTTTTGCCTTAGGGTCATAAATGGTGATGCCCCTGTGTATAAGATGTATATACTATATGCTTATATATTAGAAACTGAAAATCTTCCTCTCTGAATCCATAATAGCTAAAGCCTTGATTTGTATCATTACGTTATACAAACACACTTGAAGTCTTTTACACAGGTGAGTGCTTTAGGGTCATTGACTGTCTTGTTTAAAATGATAGTTTCTGTTTTTCAGTTTATTGTAAAATTTTACTTCTTTGTGGATTTGAGTCTTGCTTGAGAGTTGTATACTCGGGTTCACATCCATATCTTAAATAGTGTCCAAAGGGTATCCTAGTGTCTGCCTCCATCATTAAAGTTGAAATATGGCCTAAATTGCATTGGGGTGACAGAAAACAAACAAACAGTTTATTTTATTTATAAGACGTTTGTTTATCCTTGAGAAATCCTTGTAAAAATATTACAATATGACCTGTTGTACCAGAAAATTCAGATACCAATGTCCATCAGTATATCCCAGGTATAAACAAGGCCTTTGATATATATTTGATATTGATTTGTTATATGAGATGAGTTCAGTTGATAAGTTTAACACTGTTTAGATAAAGAATTTATTGTATTGTAATAATTTAATCTTATCCATTAATGATATATATTGAATATTTTCAGGCAGAGAGGTTATCGGAACCACCAAGGGCAAGGAAAGAAAAAAGCTGAAATCTTCTCAGACATCAAAACTGGATGTGAAAACAACAGATTGACTCTTCTCAGTGCAGGAATAAACTGGATGTGCTTACAATACACACACGCACACAAACTATTATCTGATGAACTGGATTCCTTTACTATAGACAAGATTTTTTAAGTGATGACAGTAAATATTACAGTCACAGAAAGATAGTGCTAAATATGAACTGTGAGACAGTCGTATATAGGTTGCAGCATCTTCGAATAAATTCATTTCATTTTTACCTGTACTATTCAAAGAATAGGTAGAGCTATTGGACTCACCCATGCATCAGCGTCAGCGTCCCACTTTGGTTGAGTTTTTGTATGTAAGCTGGTATCTCAGTAATCACTTCTGGGAATGGATTGAAACTTCACACACTTATTCACTGTGATAAACTGACTTACATTGCACAGGTTCCATAACTCTATTTTGCTTTTTTACAACATTTTGGCCTTTTTTTGGACTTAGGAATTTTTGGTTAAGGATTTATATGTAAGCTGGTATCTCAGTACCCACCAATGGGAATGGGTTGAAACTTCACACACTTGTTCACTGTGATGATCTGACATGCATTGCACAGGTTTCATAACTCTACTTTGCATTTTTACAAAATTATGCCCCTTTTTCAACTTAGCAGTTTTTGGTTAAGTTTTTGTATGTAAGCTGGTATCTCAGTACCCACTGTTTTGTGTCCTTATTGACGAACAGAGAACCAAACACGTAAAGTACTACTGATCTCTTTTATTTCTGTAGACTTGTTAATCATGTAAGATGGTAAAAAGCTTAAAATATGAACAAACCTCCATTTCATGCAGATCTAATAACTTCTATATTTTATGCCATAAAATTAAACATACATCTCAAAATATGCCAAAGAAATACTAAAATTGCCATACAGTTGCTTTAAGTTTAGATAATGAAAGGTAATGAGTTACGAAAAACTGGGTACGAGCTGCCCTGAGAACGAATCGTAAAAGTTAAACTGAAACAACAGGCTTGTATGTAAGGATTAAACCAACCAAATATAATGTACATTATCTATATCATGAAAGACACAAAAAATTGACTAGAACTTACACCATGGGGCTTATAAAGACTAGACTTTCTTAATTTGTTTGAGTATTTGCAAATGGCGACCTTTTATCGCGGTATTGCGAACTTTCTCCTTAAAGAAGAGTACTCAAAGCTCATTTCTTTTAAATGAACCGAAAGCACGAACAGACACAAGAAGACTTTCATTAATGGCTGTACGCACTAACAGCACACCCACTATTGGGAATGGATGGAAACTTCACACACTTGTTCACTGTGATCTGATATGCATTGCACAGGTTCTATAACTCTGTTTTGCTTTTTTTACAAAATTATGCCCCTTTTTCGACTTAGAAATTTTTGGTTAAGTTTTTGCATGTAATGGAAATGGATTGAAACTTCACACAGTTGTCCATTGTCACGAGCTGATATGCATTGTGCAGGTTCCATAACCCTGTTTTGCAATTTTACAAAATTATGCCCCTTTTTGGACTTTAATATTCATTCAGTTGACAAGGCTGTTGAATAGTCGAGCGTTGCTGTCCTCCAACAGCTCTCGTTTTGTACATAAAGTTCTGAATAATAAAGAGAACTAAATTTAGTATAGACTTGTAGTATGTTGTGTGTGTGTGTTCGTAATTAACGTCTTTTTCAACAATTTTTCAGTCATATAAACGACGGTGTCTACTTGTAGCAGAGAGCACAATGCCCAACTTTATAGTGCTGCCTCACTGGAATATCACGCCATAAACACGTGATATGACACCCTACCCAGTCACATTATACTGACACAAGGCTGACCAGTCCTATTACTTTCCTCTTAATACTGAGCGTCAAGCAAGGAAGCCACTAGTACCATTTTTATACGCCCGAAGAGACATATTATGTTATACCCCAGGTGTCCGTCTGTCCATTAGCAATTTCGTGTCCGCTACGTAACTCTTGAACCCCTTTAAGGATTTCAAAGAAACTTGACACAAATGTTCACTACAGCGAGACGAAGTGCAGAGCGCATGTTTTAGATGTCTCGCTTCAAGGTCAAGGTCACACTTGGGTGTCAAAGGTCATATCAGTTTGTTTCATGTCTGCTCTGTAACTCTTGAACTGCTTGAAGGATTTCAAAGAAACTTGGCAATTTCACCACACCGAGACGACGTGCAGAGCGCATGTTTTGGATGACTCGCTTCAAGGTCAAGGTCACACTTAGGGGTCAAAAGTCATATATGACTTTGCTTTGTGTATATTGCAGTGCTCTTGTTTTTATTTGGCAGATCCCTTTTTTGTTCACTTACAATAAAAAATTTTTGAATTAATTCCCTTTTATTTTACTATAAATAGCTTATTTTGAAACTTTTTATTATTGGCCGTAGGGAAAAACTGAGACCACTTTTCTGTGGTACAACATGTATGGTACCTCCAATTTTTAGGTATATTTTGACACACCTGTACCTGGTAAGGATTTTTTTGTGGATTTAGATTTTTTTTTGGAATTTCTTCCCTTTGTTGTTCCTGTCCTTTGGACTTCAACAGTCAAGTTCTTTAAATTTTGCTCCCATCCTCTGATGTAACCCTTTGGGCATATATTGCCCTGCTTGGCAGAGCTCTAGTTTATGTCTGGTATGATGCAGCCAGGGATCAAACCCACGACCTCCCTCACTCGAAGCGGACGCTCTACTAGGCTGCCGAGATGGTTGTAGTATGTTGTACATAGAGTGAACAAAGTTTTGAATAAATTACTAGAATAGTTTAAAATTTACAGTGGATTAACTACTATAAGAGAATCTTGCCACCAGTCTATCAGTTTTAATCTTCAACAAGAGTGCCAGAATGTCACATTATACATCCGTCGCAGCAAATTACTTTACACTACCACCTGTATTTGCACATGGAATTTAAATTCTGTGGTTGTGTTGTAATTCTTGAAGAAATGACCGATTTGGAAATAAATTACTGTTATATGATTCAAACTTCGGCAATTTTCAATAATTCAAGAGTTGCAACTGTAAAGTAACTACTTACCGAACTTGACGTAGATGTTATAGTAAAATATGTTCTGTTTAAGTTTGGTAAACCGCAAGCCAGAACAATGACGTATCCAATTCTAACAACCAGGATAAAAAGTTAAAAGAATAAGCTATTTATAGTAGCAACAAAAGGAAGTAAGTCCACGAAAAATCTTTTTTTTTTTCCTAAGAGCACAAAAATATCCTTACCAGGTAGAGATACATCAAAATACATGTAAACCTAAAAATTGGAAGTAACATCAATGTTGTACCACAGTTAAGTGGTCTCAGAGTTTTTTCCTACAGCCAATAACAAAAAAAGTTACAATATAAGCTATTTATAGTAACAAGAAAAGGAAGTAATTCTAAAAAATGTAATTTCTGCATCGAAGAAAAATTACTCTAGTTATCCGACAGACACAGTTAATTTTGGCAGTTTTGATCAATTCAAAGGCCATAACTGTAGAGATACTGGTCATTCTAACTGCCTGGTTATTGAACTTGACCTAGATTTTATAGAGATACACATTCTATATAAGTTATGTTTAGTTTTGGTACAAAATACTCTAGTTATTGAGCGGACGTTTTGACCAATTCAAGGGCCATAACTCTCCAGATACTGGTCCGAACTGGCTGGCTACTGAACTTGGCCTAGATTTTAAAGAGATACACACTTTATATACATTTGGTCTGCATTTTATGTGAATACCATGAAATTAAAAGTAATCAATGTCGGTCATCAGCACAAATGAAATATAAAAGTTTAATTTCCTCTTCCCCACTGGATACCTTGACAAAATAAAACTTTTGGGCATGTGCAATGCTATCTCCATGCCCTACTGCAACTGAAGTCGTTTTGTAAACACAAGTACGGTATCATTTTAAAACTACTTACAAGTCTTGTGAAACAGTGCTCTTTTAAAGACAAGAACAAACATCTAAAACGCTTATGGATGTTATTACGTATGTCTGGAAACTAGTCCTGTCTAGATACTGGTACTCAACCAGTATACACATCCACTTTATAGATCTCCCATGACAAAAAGTTGCACAGAATATAACTGGTCATAATGAATTACATGAATCTTGTTCAGTAATTGTGCAACGCAAGGGCTGTGATGTAACATTACAAAGTTTGATGTTCCTACAGCCACTGTCTAAATGTTCTTGTTTAAGGACTTTTTTACATTAACAAGAGAGCCGGCCAAGATGGCCCTAGGTCGCTCACCTCAGTAACACACCATAAAGGTGTAAACAAGTTTGACCTAGCGATTTCATGGAGACAGTCTGACCAATTTTCATTCAGATTGGACCTGAAATGTGGCCTCGAGTGTAAACAAGGATTTTCTTTGATTTGACCTGGTGATCTAGTTTTTTACCCCACATAATCCAGATTCAAACTTGATGAAGAGGTCATCAAGACAAACATTCTGACCAACTCTCATGAGTATAAAACTTAAACTGTGGACTCTCAGAGTGTTAACAACATTTCTTTCGATCTGGCCTACTGACTTAGTTTTTGACCCCACGTGACCCAGTTTCGAACTTGACCTAGAAATCATCAAGACGAACATTCTGACCAAATTTCATAAAGAGTGGTCACAACTGTGGCCTCTAGAGTGTTAACAAGGCAAATGTTGATGGACAATGCAGAATGACCAGTCACAGTAGCTCACCTTGAGTACTTTGTGCTCAGGTGAGCTAAAAATGTGTCCTTTAAAGCTTAGATGACAAGTTATAAATAAAAGACAAGATGTGCTGTTAGGTAATTCTCATCGAGTTTAAAAATAATTGGATGTATTTAAAGAGCATGTGTTAGAGGCTTATGCTCTGTGGACTTCATACTAAAATAGAAACAACAAAATCTGGGTTAATACTGTCCCATAATGTGGTTCATCTTGACCAATCTTAGTTATATCATCAAGATACAGGTGGTCCAAATGAACCAGTATCTAAGATATGGGTTTAACATTATGGAGTTGGACACCTGTTATAAAACAAACATTGAAAAGATTTTGAAATTTAGTTTCCTAGTGTAACTGAATCATATCATTAAACAATACAATAACATAGAGGGTTAGGTTACACATAAAGATCTAGTACAGTATGCACCAAATATGAATAAAATCCCAAATGAACACAAAAAAGCTATAAAATATAAAACAACCAATAGAAAAGTTAAATTCTATGCATTTCTCAATCCAAGTGATTCAAATGAAATGTACGACTTAAATGCTAGACAGAAGGCAGAGCGAGGAAAAGTTATAACTTACTGCAAGTATGGCCTCCAACACCATTCAGTATCCCCATTTATCGCTCTAGCATTCTTCCCACAGTCCTTCATATGCAGATGGAATTTTGGAATAAGACTGCAGAACAGACTGATTGTCTGTATTTAACCTTTTTTATAGACACCACAGGTAACCAGTATGGGAGACAACTCCTCCAGGAGTATTAGTAATTTTAGTGGGAGGACAGTGCAAGATACAAAAGACGCTCAAATGCCAACAATTCCCTGGTTCTTTAGCAACTCAGGTGTTAAGCATCCATACATGGGACTCTTACGCCGATGTTAAGTTATATTAGTTGCAGGAGTGGGGGATCAAAGTCACAAGCCCTGGTATCATAGTCAGTCAGTGTGACTACTGCATCTATTCTTTGAAAATTGAAGTTCTCTGTCTTTAATATATAATACACATATATAATGCCTCATGTGAATAAGAAGCCCTTGTTTATATATACACCATATTAAAAGGTTTTTTTTTATGAATAAGGGTTTTATTTCAAATACCATGGGATAAAAATAAAAACCTTATTCATGGTAAAAAAAACGTTGTTTGCATCAAGAACAGCCGACAACAACATTACTGTTTCCATTCAGATGAAATTTAGTCTTATTTTCGAAATAAATAAAAAAAACTACCATTACAATAACAGCAAAGATATGGAAGTGTAGCTGTAAGAATTGCCTACAACTTGCAGTTCGTAATGAATGAGAAGACATTTTTTTTGTACATATTATCCCCTCTAGAATAAAAAAACATGAAAAATTGAAAGTCATTGCAATGCTTACAAAGAAAACATTCTGCATGTCCTTTTTTTTCAATATTTATACAATCATGTTTCCACTTCTGTTATATGTCTGTAGAGAAAATGATTTTTTAAACTAGAAATGTGTCACAGACACGGATGCCCCCGCAACATGAGAAAGGTCACAGGCATGTTCCTGCTCACAAACTAAAAGAAGGACCCTTGGCCCTATTTTCTGTGGTTGTGTAGTAATTATTGTAATTCTTTTGTTAAAATTCTAAGTCCACAAAAAAAACTCCTTACCAGGTAAAGATACCTTTAAATACACCTAAAATTTGAAAGTAACATCTATGTTGTATCACAGAAAAGTGGTCTTGGTTTTTCCCTACAGTCTACAATATAAATTATTTATAGTAACAACTAAGGGAAGTTAATCTTAAAAAAAAAAAAAAAAAAAAAAAAAAAAAAAAAAAAAAAAAAAAAAAAAAATTCTAAGTCCACACAAAAATCCTTACCAGGTAGAGATAGGTCAAAATACATCTCATAATTGGATGTAACATGCATGTTTTACTAAGAAAAGTGGTCTTGATTTTTCCCTATGACCAGTAATAAAAAAGTTACAATATAAGCTATTTATATTAACAACAAAGGGAAGTAATTCTAAACTAGGGACCTGGTTCTTGCGCATGACATTCTGTCTCATGATGGTGTACAAATGAGCCAAGTTGCATCAAATCCCTCCATGCATGAAGAGGAAATGCTCGGGACAATGTCATTTTGTATGTGACCTTTGGCCTCTAAGTGTGACCTTGACCTTAGACCTAGGGACCTGGTTTTCTGCATGACACATCATCTATCCATGCTTATCATGTGTGAAATTATTCTGAAATTGGATCATGCATGTCAAAGTTATGGCCCGGACATAAACACCACCTTTTCCCGAACACACAAACGGACAGGGGTAACACTATATGCACCCCCCCCACTTTTTAAGGTGGGGGCATTAAAAAAGTATAAAGTCAAGTATAATGTCTAACTTTAAGTGCTCAAGATGCTGAACATTTTCACAATATCTAGAAAAAGAAATGCTTTAATTCAGTAGATAATCACTTGGGTACATCATGTTATAGACATTATAATACTGTTCTAATGCCACAGACTTGTGTATCTGATCCATTCAAGGAAGTAATTTATTCTATGTGATCACAGTGGGTTCTTTTCTCCCAGTTATTTCACGCAACTGAGAAATCGTCAAGGCTATCTCAATCAATGGCTTCAAAACATCCTGAAATATAAGCAATTTAAATGATTTTTTTTCTCACCTCAACAGCTAAAATACTTGAGACTTAGGAATAACACAAATTCTGTTTTATTGAGAAAAAAACAACAACAACAATAGTATTGCTGGAGTGCTATGAGAAGGTGAGGTTGTGACCCCAGCAAGACTCGATCAACAACCTACGTGTCGACAGTACTGCTGGAGTGCTATGAGAAGGTGAGGTTGTGACCCAAGAAAGACTCGATCAACAACCTCCATGTCGACAGTATTGCTGGAGTGTTATGAGAAGGTGAGGTTGTGACCCCAGAAAGACTATCAACAACCGACATGTCGACAGTATTGCTGGAGTGCTATGAGAAGGTGAGGTTGTGACCCCAGAAAGACTCGATCAACAACCTCCGTGTAGACAGTATTGCTGGAGTGCTATGAGAAGGTGAGGTTGTGACCCCAGAAAGACTCTATCAACAACCTCCGTGTCGACAGTTTTGCTGGAGTGCTATGAGAAGGTGAGGTTGTGACCCAAGAAAGACTCGATCAACAACCTCCGTGTCGACAGTATTGCTGGAGTGCTATGAGAAGGTGAGGTTGTGACCCCAGAAAGACTATCAACAACCGACGTGTCGACAGTATTGCTGGAGTGCTATGAGAAGGTGAGGTTGTGACCCCAACAAGACTCAACCAACAACCTTGGTGTCGACAGTTTCCTTGTGATTCATTCAAACTGGAGAAAAATCTGTAAAATAATACATGGCTTACTAAAGTGAGACTTTCAGGGTACAGCAGCAGCAGGACTAAAAATTGGGTCAGAACATGAACCTCTCCATTATTCAATTTTGACTGTAGTATCTGTTTCACTGAATAACCTTGAATTGTGCTTTTAAGTAATTTCAGAAAATACACAGTATAAAGCAAACATTTTTGTTTTAAGCTACAAGCAAAAGCCAAACAATCAGATCATTGTGCAGTGTGTCTGAGCCATGATACCTTAAGAAAACAAAACTGGATATTAGTTTTTAGCATACCATTTTGTAAGGAAATTATTTAACTTCAAATCATATTGGAATTCTAAAGTAGTTCATTTGACACAGGTTGATTTTATGATAAATTTTAGTACTGAATATTACCAGCAGAAATCAATATTTAATCTTTTTTCTGATCCCACATGCATATGGTACAGACAAGTGGTTTCTAAACAATGTATACTTTTGCTTTTAAGTGTTAAATATTTACCTGAGGACTTAAACTAAATTTCTGTTCATCAGATTCATAACCCTCAATGTACATCCTGATTGTAGCTCCGCTACTTCCTGTTCCACTCAGACGGAAAATAATTCGAGAATCATCACTGAATATTATTCTAATGCCCTGAAATTAATGAAATTCAAATAATTAGATCTTTCTGGTACAACAGAAACATCTTTATGTCACATTAAAAGTGAGATCTTTTAGATAAACAGAGGCACTCTGCATCTGCGCCCCCCCCCCCCCCCCCCCCCCCCCCCACACACACACTTACCACAATGACAACATATTTCTGTGGAGTGTCTGTAATAAACCAAAGAAAGCTATTGTTGCTACACATTACAAGTTCCATATAACAATCAAATTATAGAAAGTTTTTCTCTAGAACTGAAACATTTTGCCGAGGACCCAATGATCAGTATCTCCTATCCAATTCAATCATATAGGACTTGTATCAGAGAATCCTGCACACTCACTGATTGCATTTAATTTTATGTACTACATAACAAAATATTTGAACAATGTAAGTTAGCTGAAGAAATATCAATCTGTAAATATGAAAAGAGAATCTGACTCACCTGCTTTGAGCTAACACTAGCATCAACTGGATCAGTGTACGAGAAATTGTCTATCTTGGCTATTTTGTATGTTTTTTCTCCAGACGAGAGCAACTGACCAATATTGGAGCTATCTGAGATATAATTGTTTAAATTAGCCATCATTTTATTGGCTGGATCTGTTTCACAATTTTCATAGTCATATCTGCAAAAGAAAATTATACTTAACATTCTATCACTGTAATTTTATATTTTTTATTATTATTTTATCTTGTGCAAGGACATACTAGACAGAGATTTGGCAATGGTCCAAGAAGATATTTATTTATAGTACCTGTTGTTACTATTTTTAGTAACACACATGATTTTCTAGTTCCAGCTTTTCTACACCTTTGTTGTAAATGTTCCTGCAATTTTATCCTTTGTGGAACAAACTACAGTCGACATTGTATTAAGAGACCACCCAAGGACCTGCTAAGAAGTGGAAGTGGTCTCTTAATGAATTTCAGTCAGATGAAAAAAGAAAGTTATTTTTAACTGTTAATGTAACTCTATTTATTATGAACATACATGTATGGTTTAAAAATCTGTTTTAACATTGTGAACAATTTTCCAAGTCCACAAACCATGAAAATTATGGATAGATTGTTTGTCCGTTTGACTGATTCAAAGGTTAATTGCATTCAGTCACGTGCAAAACGTACTCGCTCATTACACAGATGAAGAAATTCCAGGTAGAATTTTGGTACCCGGGCGCTTAATAGTTACTTTTGTCGAATATTTTACCTGTCGGGACTACATTAATGTGGTCGCTAGTCGTTTAATAAAGAAGTTGTTTAATGGAATGAATTTATATACTGAAAACGTTTGGGAGGGATTTTGACTGGTCGTTTAATACAAAAATCGCTTAATAGAGGTGGTCGCAAGTACGATGTCGACTGTAGTCAATATATTAAATTAAGTTTAGCATATACCAGATTTGACGTGTGGTTCCTCCCTTACTTCACTATGTAAGGACATATATTATCAGACCTTGTTTTCAACTCTATATTTTAATGATTGATACAAGTCTATGTACTAACCTTGTGTAAAAGTTTCTACCATACAGTTTCCAGTGTTCTCTAATAACCTCTTCTACACTTTGTTGTTTCCTGGCCAGTACTGACAACCAGGCTAAAACAGCCCACAAACCGTCCTTCTCCCTGAAATATGTACAAAATATATCAACTGTCTAAGGTTGATGACGCATTTTTGTACTTCAAAAAATTAACCACTCTTCCAAATTTGTTGTGTTCAAAGTTTTACCAAAAATACTCAATCTCCCAGTAGCATAACAATAGACAGCAACAATCCATTTTTGAAAACACCCATTTTAGCTATGTAATCTCTAGCTCAGATTCAAAATTTATCAGGAACCTAACAAGGAATGAAAAGTTCAAATCACTCTCCAATAATATCTCTGGGTTTAAAGCCCTGCTTGGAATAAAATATTTTTCATGTGAAAGCTGGCTTGCAGATGGCCAGAGCTTCTACCCAGGATTCTGCCCACTTATGAAATAACACACTCTTGGGCACTTATAGTATTATCTAACATTATGGCTTGAATGTCACCATATAACTTACTTGTGTTGGTGTGACTTTAAACCCAAATAAGGTAACATCTTTAGTTATTTGTCAAAATATGCACATACAATAAATCTGTTCATATGATGGTATTTCAAGGTTTCCTCAAAACTGTGAACAAGTTTCTTTAATGTATGCATAAAAAGGTAATTAGAAAACTAGAAACTAGAAAGATAAAAACATTCACTGTATATTACCTGATGTGATCAGAGCCTGTACCAAAACTCTCCTCTCCACAGAGGGACAGACGTCCTGAATCCATCAGATTACCAAAGAACTTCCATCCTGTAGGTACCTCAAAACATTCCTTCCCTTTCTTATTGGCTACTCTACAAAAAACAAATTATTAACTTGTTAGAACAATCAATTTCCTCTACATAAATAAGCCACTTTCAATAAAACATGAGCTGTCAGGACAGCAACACTTCACAAAATGTTAAATGGATTAATACAACAGCACAGACAAGTAAAAAACAAAAAGGGGGCAACAATTTTGATTAAACGTTTATGATGCTAAATGAGAAACCAGCTTACATTAAAGGAAAGTGTGGACGGACGGACGGATGCCGGACAGTGAGCAGTCACAATAGCTCACCCTGAAAGCTAAAAACTAAATAAAACAAGGGGGTCATTGACCCTAAAGCGCTCACCTGTGTACAAGGCTTCAAGTACAGAGTTAGGTTTCTTCTATGTTAGCCTATATTATATACATGTCACACACACTATTGAACCTAGGGCAATAATTTGGACAATTACAGTAGACATTACAAGTCTGATATCACACCCAAATATTAAGGCTCTAGCTATTATTGATTCAGAGAAGAAGATTTTCAAAGTTTCTCATATAAAAGCCTATAGTAAGTACATGTCAGACACAGGAGTGTGGCCATTTTCTTTTTTTACCTTAGGGCAATAATTTGGACAAGTATGGTATAAATAAAGGGAAAAGTGACCATGCCTCCTGGCAGCCATGTTTTTTAACGAATCAGAATAATTTGAACAAACTTGGTAGAGGGTCACACAAGAACCATTTGTGTAAAATTATTTTAAAATTAGGCCAGTAGTGATGCTGACATTGAAGAAAGACTGAATGAAACTAGAGCTGCTTTTGAGAAAAGCGCATATCTCCCACAATTGCCTAATCACCTGAATAGTAGTATACGAGTCAACCATGCACCAAGACCTCAACTGCCATATCAGACTTTCAGCGCTTTGATTATCAAAAACAAGTTTCAAGGGCCATAATTCCAAAGTGCCTGGGCTGATTTGACTAGTTATCGAAACTGGCTGAGGACTTATTGGCAAACACATTTTGTTCAAGTTTGGTGAAGATCGGATGAGAAATGTTTGATTTTAGAGTGCGGACAAGATTTGTGACAGACACATCGACAGGAGTAAATCAATATGTCTCCCACACCACTGTGTGGTTGGAGACATAATAACTCTGACTACGCTAATAAATCAAGTATGGAAAGCATACAGCCAATACAGAACAAGGACCCTATTAACTTTGAGACAGGGTATGTTCTATGATTATGAATGCTCACGACTCGGTAGTATAGAAAGTCAGCATAAAGAGTAACAACATTTGCTGATATATTATCAATGGAAAACTAATCAATCCTTACTCAAGCTGTCACAACAACAACTTAATGCTGGATTTAGTTGCATTGTACACAAAACATATGACTTAAGGTATATCATTATTTCTCTGTCTACTCCTAATGTTAGAACTTTTGCTGCATCTTTTTTTTCCCTCCGACAGACAAGCACTGGGCAGCAAACTGAAAGTCTCCTCAAGTGACACTTATATTAATTTTCATCACTATTCTTTTTCAATATCAAAACATGCACCATGCAACTTTAAACTGTTCACATTAATGATGGTGTACCTGTCTACAGCACCACTAGTGGGCATACTCCTTGCATAACCTTTCACCCCTGTCTTCTGGAAATATGGTATACACTCCAGGTTATCTGCCAGGACAGCTAGGGAATCTGATGGAGTGACAAAAAATGCGTTCTGCCCAAGGATCATGTTTCTGTCCTAAAAAAACAAGCAAAATACTGTCTGTGAAATACTATCAACAGAAATCATACAACTAGTTGTTATGCAATAAATGGTTAATTTTCTATTATGAGAAAGAAAGACACAGATAAAAGATAGGAATATCTACATCTATGAAAACAGATTACTGTGAAATCATTTAATTTTGTTGGCATTTAATTTTGTGGTTTTGACCAAAACAGCTCTTTCGTGGGGATGTAAATTCGTGGATTTTCAATTTAAAAAAAATAAAATTGTTTCATAATTTCCACAGGAATCGATCTAGTATATCATTTTGTTCTTACATGTGAAACCTACGTGTCAAACAGGGCTACCATGGTTACCGAATTTGCAATCTATGCCGCGGGAGATTAGTGAATGATCATGTGCCAATTAACGACTGCGTTATCTGTATTTATATGACCCCTAATTTGCAAAACCTAATGAAACTGTGAAATATTCAGTAAGTTGGCGCCAATTAAAAAGTTTCAAAACTGTAGCACCTAGGATATAGTCTTGCACAATTAGCATTCATAATCGAAACAAATATAAAGTTCATAACATTGATCATTTGATCATGTTTCAAACAAGAACTAGTTTAGAATCATAAAAAAAAAAGTTCCGTACATGGCTGTTGTTTTATTAAGAAGTACTAGTATAACCACAGTAAACAGATTCCTCGCATAAACTATTATAAACTGGTTGCTAGACTTTCATCCAAATGTTTTTTGTTCAAAATTAATGCACGTTTGCATCTAAAATTACAAGCTGTTGAACTTATACATGTGTTATTTCCTGCCGAGAAACGTGTAATGTCAATTGGGTAATAATGCATCGGATGCAAATCTAGCAATTTATTTATAATATTTAATAGTCCCAAAATAGCAGTAGTTTACTACATGTCAGTAAATATAAACATTGCAGAGCGGGGCCGAAAAAAAATCAAATAACAGCTGCAGCATAGTGCGGTTGGCACGTGACGCTAGGTCAGACTTCTATTTTTAGTATCTACTTTTATTTTGACGATCATGTTGTAAACAAACCACAGGTAAATGTCTGAATGAAATAGTCGGTTTTGTTCCGACGCAGAACTATGTTTATCGTTGATGGAGCCTCCATAAACTACACAAAAGCTTCAGGTCAGTACTGCCGCATGCACACAACTATGGACCAGATCGGACGTCTATGGTGTCTTTTTTGGCGACATCTAGTACAATTCACATTATCGTGGGCATAATTTGTTTGTTGGGACTTAATTTAGTTGTTGAGCTGAAGCACAAAATCCACTAAAATTAATCCCCCACGAAAAATAATTATTCATTCAGAGGATCAGTCAAGAAAACTTCGTGTATGTTTTGGACATCACTTGTAAAAAGACTACACTTCAGAAAATATCTGCATACATTTGTATAGTAAAAATTATCCCAAGCAATTTCTTCTTACAGACTATGTTGTAATAATGCAGGTAAAGAACAAAGTAGGCAAACTCAATAAAGTAAAGTGTGTAACTACAACAAAGCAAAGTCTTGGAATAATAAGCAACACCCTATTAGTTTCTGATGTTCTCTTGTGTGTATGTATATATACATACCCCATCTCCATCAAAAGCAGCTCCAAATCCATGTTGACCTTTCTTAAGTTCCTCCACAAGGTCAGCTGCATAGGTCAGGTTGGGGTCAGGGTGAAGGCCACCAAAATCTTCTAGAGGTTCACAGTTCACACAATTACTAGCTGGAGTCCCAAGTTCTTCTTGAAATATTTTCTTTACATACGGGCCCATTACTGCAAATTTCATCATAACAAACTCAGCTCTGTTATTCTCTTCAGCAGCAAAATTCTTTCAAGTTAAAGCTTGTATGTCTGAATGGTTTAACATTATTTTTCAACAGTATTTGAGGTATTTAATGGTGGTCAGTACCTAACCAGTATTCTTAACTGACCACCTCCCCACAAGAATCAGATGTTGATAACCAGTGACCAGACACACGTCTTCATTCAGTCAAATCATCCCAGAAAACCTATACAGTGACCTCTATATACATCTTGTGTTCTACTTACAAACTGGGCTGCTATGCAATTAAGATCATAAAAGATCTGTAAATCATTTACAGGTGTGTCTTACTTGCATGGGTAGCGCTTTCTAAGCAGCATTCTTAAATCATTGCAAAAAAATGCATGTATGAAAGTCACCCATTCTTCATATGCATAAATACTTTACCCTCAGCCTTTGAAGAAACTGACCCATAAAAATATCTACTGAATTTTTAATTTTACCTCCATGCATGGCATTGATGAGTACATTTAGAGGTTGTTTGCCACCAAGTCCCTGCAGTAAACCTTTGATTGCATCAAAGTCAAATATCTCCTTCATGTAGGCCACATAGTCAGACACTGAATCTATCACCTGCTCAAAGGAAATCATCAATCGTAAGCCCACATCAAATGATCTGTTAGTTTCCTTACAGAACATCACTTTTTCATACATATGTATGATTATTTAAAAACACCAGCCACACATAAACTATAATAAGAAAAAAAACAATGGTTTAAAATTAAAACATTTACGAAAATATGAAGAAAACATAAATCTTTTGTATTGAAGACCTTAAAGAAAACTTCTGCCCAATTCACAAACCTCAACAATAAACGTGTGTCCATCAACTTGGAATTCTTGTTTTCCTAGTTTTGAGATGTCTACGGTAAGATCTGGACAGATTTTATAGGACGAGATTTTCTTTGTCATATCATAAATGGCATTGGTGACAGCTTCTGGGGCTGGACCTGTAAATAAATGTAGTGTTTAGCGATAAATTGTCAACATGTTGACATGGTAATACAGTTGAACTGTACACATGTCTTTCAAGTAGTGGAAGATGCTGAACACTAGTTTTCATGAAACACATGCAGCTCTAATCAGTGCACCTTGGTTACCTGACTGACATCTTATTTCTCACAATGTAGCAACTTTGAGTGTTTTCCAAGGTGTCAATACTTAATTTACTCTTTATAAAACTTTATTTCAAAATAAATAAATATTGATTATATAGCAGTGGCTTGCAGAAAATTTCAACATCTGCATGAGGTGGCAAAAGCTGGTAAGTCAAAGCTTAAAACATGTCTTGAGGGCTGCTTTAACCCTTACCCTGCTAAATTTCTATAATGAACTTGTCCATCTTCCAAAAAGATACTGGCTGAATAGCGAACAGTACAGATCATGACCAGACTGCACAGATATGCATGCTGATCATGATCTACACTGGTCGCAAAGGCAGAATCAATCGTGTCCAGCATGGTAAGGGTAAAAATCATATTCTAGCATAAAACTGCTATTTTTGGGGTGTTTTAACAGGAAAATAAACCTGTATTAACAGAGACTCTTGCACTCATGCACTATTACATATGTGCATTTTGAGGGAAAGCTATATGTATTACGGTCAGATAATTAAAGAAGAAATGACGTTAAAGGTGGATAATCAGATTTTGGCCATGTAACGGATTTGTTCGAAACTTAAGCATCTGATCATTTGCACTCATTTATGTTTACTTAACACTTAATACAAATCAGATTTTCACTGGAGGTATTTTTAAAATTTCATTTTCCTATCCTGGTTGCCCAACCAAGATAGAGTTATTTTATCACAAGTATAAATTTGATAAACATACTTTGCCTAAGGAAATGTATAAATATTAGACATATTGTAATATATTTGTAAAATATTTGCATTAAAAATTATGTATTTAGATGGAATTCATTAGAAACGCAAGTTTGAAAAATTATTATTACCTCCCTTTGCCTATCTTGGTTTTGCAACCATGATAGATTGGAAATAAATGAATTCAGAAGCTACACACAGCTTTTAAACTTGCATTTTGGTTCAGATTGTTCAACAGTTGATATGTTTATCAAATGCAAATGTAAAACTAGACACTGTATCTGTCAGAATAATTTGTATATTTAATATATTGATAACGTAACACATAAGCACAGATAGTGCTTGACTCCATTTTCATGCTATCATTGCTATAATTATTGTTGAATTGCTGTTAATAATAGAATATGGGTCATTTATAGTTGATTTGGGTTCATTATGTGGATAGCTGGGTCCCAGCTTCGCACATTATATCATATACAAAGGTTAAAGGGAACCAGATATTTGATAGAGCAAGTACTCGTTGTAGAACGTTATGTTTAAATTTGGACCAATCAGAAACAAGTTCTAAAAATAGCACGTCTGCTGGGGTATAAATAGGTAGATGAATGATAGAGAGCTCATTCAGTATCCAGCGGTTGAAGAAGACACATCGAGGATTCAACTAATAATTTATCCCAGTACCTTGAGAAGGAGACTATTGCAGTTACCCTGTCAGGGCGGATAAATTATTAAAAACAATACTTTGGAAGTTCTTAGACTAAAGAAGAGTAGCAGAATTTCGATAAGGTTTCGAGCTATAGGGCCAGCGCATAGGAGTTTAACCTTAAAGGTAATTGAATGCTATAGACGATAGCATATATAGGCTGAGCATCGGGAAGCTGAGACAGAGACCCAGAGTTTGGTAATCTACTGAGATAGTAGGAGAGTTCCAGCTTATAGAAGGTTCAGCATTATTGGCGAAGTACAGCCAAGGCATCGGGGATAATACCTATATGGTAGTTGAATGCTACATATGATAGCATATAGACGCTGAGCATCCAGGAGTCAGGGCAATCTTATAGAGTTTGAGAGGACAGAGGCCGAGCATCTATGCGATAGGACTCGTATGTTGTTGATTCAAAGACATTGTCTGACAGGAACTTCAACAAAAAGACCAGTCAAGTATAGAGCCTCCAGCCTATAGGAGTTTGAGCTAATCATTTTTGATTGAAGATTGATAGTTTGAAACATTTAGTGATTTGCCTGATCCCTGAAATTGTCTAGCTCATAATAGAAATCATTTAAGAATCATTGGTACACGAATCATTTAGGCAAGGTAGCCAGAGGAAAATTCTATATATGAGATATTTGGTCTCACCAGCTCTACGTTTTAACAAAGGACATTCTACATCGTTTGTCAGCTAGTCTAAGACATAGTCACCTTAGCGATTGGACCCAAACCATTGTTCAAGATACTAAAGGCGTAGGCAATTCCCTGGGTCATATAACCAGTATCCTGACAGTATCGAAATAACAAGAGCTGTCGGAGGACAGCAACGCTCGACTATTCAACAGCCTTGTCAATTGAATGAATACAAAAGTTGAAAAAAGGGCATAATTTTGTAAAATGCAAAGTAGAGGTATTGAACCTCTGTACTGCATGTCATATCATGACAGTGAACAAGTGTGTGAAGTTTCAATCCATTCCAATTAGTGGATACTGAGATATCAGATCACATACAAAAATTTAACCAAAAACTGCTAAGTCGAAAAAGGGGCATAATTTTGAGAAAAAAAAAGAGCAGAGTTATGGGACTTGCTTAGGGCATGTCAGATCATGACAGTGAACAAGTATGTGAAGTTTCAATCCATTCCCATTAGTAAGTACTGAGATACCAGCTTACATACAAAAGCTTAACCAAAAATTTCTAAGTCGAAAAAGGGGCATAATTTTGTAAAAAAGCAAAATAGAGTTATGGAACCTGTGCAATGTAGGTCAGTTCATCACAGTGAATAAGTGTGTGAAGTTTCAATCCATTCCCACAAGTGGTTACTGAGATACCAGCTTACATACAAAACCTTAACCAAAAATTTCTAAGTCGAAAAAGGGGCATAATTTTGTAAAAAAGCAAAATAGAGTTATGGAACCTGTGCAGTAAAAGTCAGTTTGTCACAGTGAATAAGTGTGTGAAGTTTCAATCCATTCCCACAAGTGGTTACTGAGATACCAGCTTACATACAAAACTTAACCAAAATCGGGACGCGGACGCCGACGCCGACGCATGGGCGAGTGCAATAGCTCTACTATTCTATAAATAGTCGAGCTAAAAAGAAATACCCAGCTTTTTATATACTTTCATATTAAAGGGGAGTAATTACAAAATTTTATAAAAATAATAAAATATACATTTCAAATAGGAATCTAACTCTATGTAATCGGTCTTTTTGTTCCTTAAATAATTCTCTACCAGAATATACAAAAAGTAAAAAATGTCATTAAATGTTGTTTAAATGTGATTGACCACCTTTAAAGTGACGAAACAACACTTACATTCCTACTCATTTCAAAGAAATTTAATGAAGTTGAAGGACAATTTAGTCATTTTTTTTTCTACATATGTTGTTTATGCATGACTGTGTTATAACATCAGAATCCCATGGTAGGCTTAGGCACCATCCAATCCTGTTATGACACGATAAAACATACTTTAACATATTAAGCTGCTTTCCTGATGATATATATTGCAAATAATTAGTTAAATACCTCCATTTGCAATATTGTACTTGATACCAAAATCAGCATCCGGACCACCAGGGTTATGACTCGCAGTGAGAATAATGGCACCATCAGTCTTATATTTCCTTATTACACATGACACAGCAGGCGTGGACATTAATCCATTGTGTGCAACTAGTAACTTGGATACCTGCAAATGTAGTGATAGTACCTAAAATTTTATATTATGAAAAACAATTTAAAAACTAGAAAATGCTTTTGTAAAAAAGCGCATGTCTCCCCCAATGCAAAGTCCTATAGGCAAGAAGTCAATAGGGGTCAGGAGCGAAAGTCAAAGAGACACTGATGGTTGGCTGCAATAGGGATTATCTACTTGGCATGTCCAGTCATCCCACCAAAATTTCAACACTCTTGGCCTAGTGGTTCTCAAGTCACTGTTCAGGCTCCTGTGACCTTGACCTTTGATCAAGTGACCTCAAAATAAATAGGGGTCATCTACTCTGCATGTCCAATCGTCCTATTAAGTTTCAACATTGTAGGTCAAGTGGTTCTCAAGTTATTTCCAAAAAATGATTTTACATGAACCGGCCACTGTGACCTTGACCTTTAATAGACTGACCCCAAAATCAATAGGGGTCATCTACTCTGCATGTTCAATCATCCTATGAAGTTTCAACATTCTGGGTCAAGTGGTTCTCAAGTTATTGATCGGAACTGGTTATCAATGTTCAGGCCCCTGTGACCTTGACCTTTAACGGAGTGACCCCAAAAACAATAGGGGTCATTTACTCTGCATGAACAATCATCCTATGAAGTTTCAACATTCTGGGTCGAGAGGTTTTCAAGTTATTGATTGGAAATTGTTTTCCATGTTCAGGCCCCTGTGGCCTTGACCTTTAACAGAGTGACCCTAAAATCGTTAGGGGTCATCTACTCTGCATGACCAATCATCCTATGAAGTTTCATCATTCTGGGTCAAGTGGTTCTCAAGTTACTGACCTGAAATGGTTTTCAATGTTCAGGCCCCTGTGGCCTTGACCTTTCACAGAGTGACCCCAAAATCGTTAGGGGTCATCTACTCTGCATGACCAATCATCCTATTAAGTTTCAACATTCTGGGTCAAGTGGTTCTCAAGTTATTGACCGGAAATGGTTTTCAATGGTCAGGCCCCTGTGACCTTGACCTTTAATGGAGTGACCCCAAAATCGATAGCGGTCATCTACTTTGCATGTACAATCATCCTATGAAGTTTCAACATTCTAGGTCAAGTGGTTCTCTAGTTATTGATCGGAAATGGTTTTCCATGTTCAGGCCCCTGTGACCTTGACCTTTGATGGAGTGACCCCAAAATCAATAGGGGTCATCTACTCTTTATGATCAATCATCCTATGAAGTTTCAACATTCTGGGTAAAGTGGATTCTCTAGCTATTGATCGGAAATGGTTTTCAATGTTCAGGCCCCTGTGACCTTGACCTTTGACGTAGTGACCCCAAAATCAATAGGGGTCATCTACTCTTCATGACAAATCATCTTATGAAGTTTAAACATTCTGGGTCAAGTGGTTCTCTAGTTATTGATCGCAAATGGTTTTCAATGTTCAGGCCCCTGTGACCTTGACCTTTGACGGAGTGACCCCAAAAACAATAGGGGTCGTCTACTCCAGCAGCCCTACAGCCCTATGAAGTTTGAAGGTTCTAGGTCAAATAGTTCTCCAGTTATTGCTCGGAAATGAAGTGTGACGTACGGACGGACGGAAGGACGGACGGACGGATGGACAGGGCAAAAACAATATGTCTCCTGGGGGAGACATAATAATGCTGGTTGCTGATATGTAACATTTAAGACTGAATGTAATGTAATACTTAAGTCTTGATTTGAACATTTTGAGGCATATTATTTAAGATATTCTGAAACTTCTGATTTAATTTCCATGTAGCTGCTCTTGCAGATGGTCCTACCTATCAAGTCATTGATAAATATTCAATCCCTAATTATACCTGGACTATTGCGGGAAGAACTTATCTCAATGCAAAAAAGTTGTCAAATACACGATTATTGTGTGACGTTAGAAAATGTTTTAAGTATAATTAAGTAAATTCAGCTCCACTATTTTAGCTGAAATTTAGACATAATGTTATTTGTACCATATCACATATCATATATAAAAACAAGAAAAAATTCTTCAGTATTTACCATGAAAATTGACATTACAATGAAATGACTTATCACTAAGTTTTTAACAATACATTTACTGAACTGTGTCATGCAGGTGTACCGGTAAATGCAGGATAGGATTAATATTTCTGTCATTGATTGATCTCTAGTACTATGTCTAGCAAATGTATCAAATCATGCTACACTGACATGTGACACATCAGGTGTGGACATTGTCCAATTTGTGTCATTTAGAGATGGTACCTAAGGCCACATATTCAACGACAACAACAACAAATCAAGTGCAAAACTGAAGCGCACATTGCTTATCTCACTCTAGCAATATTTTAACATAGCACCGTTCAGTAAATACGGGAACTTTTGACAGTGAAACCGGCTTCGATATTTTGATGGATTAGCTAAAGAAAGGTGACTGTCATTTCTTTTAAACTATTAAACACAACCATTTTATTTATACTAATGACCGTCTACATTATATTAATAGAAGTTTCTGTAACGGCAAATTCAGCAAGGTAAATGCGAATCCGCACGCCTCGGTCAATATGCAAATTAGGTACATTTGTAAACACAAGGTGCGTGTCATAAAAAGTGAAATAACTCCTTTCAGCACAGGTTTTGGTGTGACCATCAGATAGAATATACATTTTTATATCGCTCTGTTTTTAACTCATACATGTTGAGGCCTTGATTATTCTTGGCAAACGAATTTTGTAAAATGTTGAGGGATTCGGTGTCATAAAATTTTTATAGTCTATTTATATTTTTTCTCACGAATAATGTTTTCTTTCCTATGATCATACCAGACCTGTAAATTATCGACAGTAATGAATAAAAATAATTGTCTTTGAATTATTTCGTTCGAAAATGAAAGATAATGCTCAACCTTTTTGGTTTGAAGGATTATTAATAGATCTTGAAGAAAACTATATTTTTGGGAAACACATCTGAATCTATGCTTTCTTTGTTCACAAAACTAAATAGTCCTAGGAGAGTAATCTGTCACTGGCTTCTCTTTTCCAAGAAGGACCATTTTTTCGGATTAAATATTGCCTTTCAGCATGAAAAATGAAGTATGAAAGTTAAACCATTATATAATTGAGGTATTCCGGTATTAAGTTTTCAACAGAAAATAATATCAGATGCAATTTGAATTTTTAGGTACCATCTTTAACTCATGTTCTGGAAATGTTAACTTTTTGCATGAAGGCACTTTACCTGCGAACCACTGCACGCAAGACCTTCAAAAACTTTAACTAAAAATTCTAAGTTAACAAGGGGCATAATTCTGTCAAAATTCAAACCAGAGTTATTGGAATTGTGTCTCCTGGTGTAGATTTTGATAGTAAATAACTATTTTGAGTTTCAAGTCAAAAGCTTTAACAGTAACAGAGATATTTGACTTTATCAAAAATTTTAACAAAATTTCTAAGTTAAAAAGGGGCATAATTCTGTCAAAATTCAATTCAGTGTTACGGGGATTGTTTCTCCTGGTGTAGACTTTGATAGTAAATAAGTATTTTAAGTTTCAAGTCAATAGCTTTGATAGTAACAGAGATATTTGACTTTATCAAAAACTTTAACCAAAAATTCTAAGTTAAAAAGGGGCATAATTCTGTCAAAATTCAAACCAGAGTTATGGGGATTGTTTCTTCTGGTGTAGACTTTGATAGTAAATAACTATTTTAAGCTTCAAGTCAATAGCTTTGATAGTAACAGAGATATTTGACTTTATCAAAAACTTTAACCAACGCCAACACCGGGGCGAGTGCAGTAGCTCTACATTTTCTTCGAAAAGTCGAGCTAACAAGAGGACCATGATGGTCCTGAATCCCTCACCTGTCCCCACATGACCCAGTTTTGAACTGAGTATGACACTGTTTTTTCTATTATTTGACATAGTGTCCTATTTTTTGAGCTCATGTGACCCTGTTTTGAACCTGACATAGATATCATCAAGATAAAAATTCTGACCAATTTTCATAAAGATCCATTGAAAAATATGGCTTCTAGAGGGGTCACAAGGTTTTTTATTATTTAACCTACTGACCTAGTAATTGATGGCATGTGACCCAGTTTCAAATTTGACATAGATATCATCAAGGTGAACATTCTGACCAATTTTCATGAAGATCCATTCAAAAGTATGGCCTCTAGAGAGGTCACAAGGTTTTTCTATTTTTAGATCTACTGACCTAGTTTTTGACCGCAGTTGACCCGACCTAGATATCATCAAGATGAACATTCAGACCAACTTTCATACAGATCCCATGAAAAATATGGCCTCTAGAGAGGTCACAAGGTTTTTTATTATTTGACCCACTGACCTAGTTATTGATGGCACATGACCCAGTTTCAATTTTGACCTAGATATAATCAAGGTGAACATTCTGACCAATTTTCATGAAGATCCATTCGAAAGTATGGCCTCTAGAGAGGTCACAAGGTTTTTCTATTTTTAGACATACTGACCTAGTTTTTGACCACAGTTGACCAAGTTTGAACTTGATCTAGATATCACCAAGATGAACATTCAGACCAACTTTCATACAGATCCCATGAGAAATACCGCCTCTAGAGAGGTTACAAGGTTTTTTTATTATTCGACTTACTGACCTAGTTATTGAAGGCATGTGACCCAGTTTCAAACTTGCCCTAGATATCATTAAGGTGAACATGCTGACCAATTTTCATGAAGATCCATTCAAAAGTATGGCCTCTAGAGAGGTCACAAGGTTTTTCTATTTTTAGACAGACTGACCTAGTTTTTGATCGCAGTTGACCCAGTCTCGAACTCGACCTAGATATCATCAAGATAAACATTCAGACCAACTTTCATACAGATCCCATGAAAAATATGGCCTCTAGAGAGGTCACAAGGTTTTTTTATTATTTGACCTACTGACCTAGTTATTGATGGAAAGTGACCCAATTTTGAACATGATCTAGATATCATCAAGGTGAACATTCTGACCAGTTTTTATGAAGATCCATTCACAAATATGGCCTCTAGAGAGGTCACAAGGTTTTTCTATTTTTAGACCTACTGACCTAGTTTTTGACCGCAAGTAACCCAGTTTCAAACTTGACCTAGATATCATCAAGATGAACATTCAGACCAACTTTCATACAGATCCCATGAAAAATATGGCCTCTAGAGAGGTCACAAGGTTTTTCTATTATTTGATCTACTGACGTAGTTTCAAACTTGACCTAGATATCATCAAGGTGAACATTCTGACCAATTTTCATGAAGATCCATTGAAAAATATGGCCTATAGAGAGGTCACAAGGTTTTTCTATTTTTAGACCAACTGACCTAGTTTTTGACCGCACGTGACCCAGTTTCGAACTTGACCTAGATACCATCAAGGTGAACATTCTGACCAATTTTCATAAAGACCCCATGAAATATGTGACCTCTAGAGTCGTCACAAGCAAAAGTTTACAGACGGACTAACGGACGGACGACGGACGCTGCGCGATCACAAAAGCTCACCTTGTCACTTTGTGACAGGTGAGCTAACAAGAGCTGTCACTGGAGCCAGCGCGCTCAACTATTTCGATGCTGGATAGTGAAACTGGGAACACCTGAGGAAGCTGGAGCTGTCACTGGAGTGTTTAATGACTCCAATATTGGACAGTAACTTAAGTCTGTGTCAAAAGTATTAAGTAATAACAGAGATAACAAGAGCTGTCACTAATGGTGACAAATGCCCCCGCAGCGCCTTGACCTTTGACCTGGTGACCTTGACCTTTGACCTGGTGAGCCCAAAGACAATAGTGATCGTGTACTCAATAAGTACTATCAGCATGTGAAGTTTGAAGGTCCTGCGTGCATTGGTTCGCAAGTAAAGTGCCTTCATGCAAAATGTTAACATTGGCCCCTGTGACCTTGACCTTTGACCTCGTGATCCCAAAGTCAGTAAGGGTCATGTACTCAATAAGTACTATCAGCATGTGAAGTTTGAAGGTCCTGGGTGCAGTGGTTCGCGAGTAAAGTGCCTTCTTGCAAAAAGTTAACATTGGCCTCTGTGACCTTGTCCTTTGACCTGGTGACCCCAAAGTCAGTAGGGGTCGTGTACTCAATAAGTACTATCAGCACGTGAAGTTTGAAGGTCTTGCGTGCAGTGGTTCGCAGGTAAAGTGCCTTCATGCAAAAAGTTAACATTGGCCCCTGTGACCTTGACCTTTGACCCCAAAGTCAGTAAGGGTCGTGTACTCAATAAGTACTATCAGCATGTTAAGTTTGAAGGTCCTGGGTGCAGTGGTTTGCGAGTAAAGTGCCTTCATGCAAAAAGTTAACATTGGCCACTGTGACCTTGACCTTTGACCTGGTGACCCCAATGTCAGTACGGGTTGTGAACACAATAAGTACTATCAGCATGTTAAGTTTGAAGGTCCTGGGTGCAGTCGTTCGCGAGTAAAGTGCCTTCATGCAAAAGTTAAGGTTGGCCTTCATGCAAAAAGTTAACGTTGTGACGAACGATCGGACGGACAGTTGAAAACTAATATGCCTCCCTTCGGGGACATAAAAATAAAGTGTATCAAAACATTAAATAAGTATAAAAGGGACATATTTCATGGAAACTTTCTGCAAGAGTAATGCACCATGTGTCATATCATGTGAGTAATAATGTGAAATAACTATTTTAAGTTTGAATCAAATCTATTTTGTAGTTTTGAAGTAACTGAGATAGAGCAAAAGTGCATCACAACTTGACACTGAAATTCTAAGTGAAAAGAAGGCATAACTCTTAACATACTGGTGCCAGCATTGTGGACCTTGTGTCATATGGTGTAAGTGATGATGTGGAACAACCATTTTAAGTTTGAATCAATTCCACTGAGTAACAACAGAGATCTGGTGAAAAAGCATCAAAATTAAACTTAAATTCTAAGCAAAAAGGGGACATAATTCAAGAAATATTGGCGCAAGAGCTATGGCCCTTGTGTCATATGATGTGTGTGTTGATGTGGAAGAACTATTTTAAGTTTGAATCGAGTTAGAGCGAAAGTACATCAAAACTTTAACCAGAAAATTAAATTAAAAAGGGGGATAATTCATAAAATATTGGTGCCAGAGTTATCGCCCTTGTGTCAAATGATGTGGGTGGTGATGTTGAACAACTATTTTAAGTTTGAATCAAATCCATTTAGTAATAACTGAGATAGAGTGGACATGCACAAAAACTTTAACCTGAAAATAAAGTAAAAGAGGGGATAATTCATGAAATATTGGTGCAAGGGTTATGGCCCTTGTGTCATATGATGTGAGTGATGATGTGGAACAACTTTTTTAAGTTTGAAGCAAATCCTTTCTGTTATAAGAAAGATATATTAGTGAAAATGCATCAAAATTAACCTTAAATTCTAAGTAATAAGGGGGCATAATTCATAAAATGTTGGTGCCAGAGTTACGAACCTTATGTTATATGATGTGGGTGATGATGTGGAACAATTTATTTTAAGTTTGAATCCATTTAATAGTATCTGAATTAGAGTGAAAGTGCATCAAAACTTTAAACTGAAATTCTTAGTAAAAAAGGGGGATAATTTATGAAATATTGGTTTGAGAGTTATGTCCCTTGTGCCATTTGATGTGGGTAATGAGGAATAATTATTTTAAGTTTGAATCAAATCCGTCAAGTAATTACAGAGATAAAGAGAAAGTGCATCAAAACTTTAACCAAAGTGCAGATGCAGAAAGCTGCTGATGCCAGTTTATGTAGGATTACTCTGTATAGTCAACCTAACATTCTAACATGACTCGGTTTGATTTCCAGTTAAACAAAGAAGGAAATCAAGCACTGTATATTCTGCGATAAACAACGGTTGACGCGCGGACTGGTAAGAGAGCATTATGACGTCAATTTGCCGCATGACGTCCGATACATTACTCCTCGCATAAATGAAGTCCAGTATAATATTTATTAAAATATATCAATGAGCATGTCAGAATGAAAACAATCAAGGCCTTTTTGTTATTTATCATCTAATTAACCACGGCTCATCGTTCAGATGCTTCAGTATTAAACCACTCGGGCTAACGCCCTCGTGGTTCAATCCCTATGCATCTGAACTCTGAACCGTGGTAAATCAGACGATAAACAACTTGAAGGCCTTGATTATTTGTTAAATAATTACACGTACAGTTGAGGTATAAATACTCATAATCAATGTTTATCATCACTGAGGAGTTACTGTTTACAAAATACCAATATGAAACAATGCTCCAGACAGTAATTTACATGATTCATATTAAATGATTTTATTAAGGCTTCCATCAGGGCTTTATAGTTGCTAACCCAACTAAAACAATAGATGTTTTGATTAAAAAGATTATAAAAGAAATATTTCACATTGAAAGCATCCCATAAAATAATGAAATACATCTGTACATAATTAAAAACTTCATTCAATGTTTATGTTTATGTCTGATGTAACAAATCAAGTCTGTCATATAATGCTTGCTTAGAGTCCTGAGGGAAAGATAGTATCAGCTGTTTATAGCCCTGAAGTAAATACAACTTAATTAATAAATGGACATTAACAAAATATTAATTAAAACCTGAAAGTTCTCAGTTCAATATCTAACAGAAGTAAGTTAATGACAATTCTTATCTAATAGATGATCTATTGTTACCAATTTAATTTACAGCAAAGGTGATTAAAAATTAGTATCTTTGCTGCCTATTTACAGTAAGGGTGAACACAAATTAGCATCTTTGCTGCCTATTTACAGTATGGGTGAACACAAATTAGCATCTTTGCTGCCTATTTACAGTAAGGGTGAACACAAATTAGCATCTTTGCTGCCTAAGTATTTATAGTAAGTGTAAACAAAAATTAATATCATCTTATCATTTATATAAACATAATTTAACTCACTGTACCCCCAAACGGAAGTCGCCAAAGACAAGGCGTTCAAAAATCAAAACATAATTTTTTGCTGTCGCGGATGGCTTGGATTTTCTTTGTTTATTTCGTTAATATCACAAAGTAAGTGTATTTTTAATTTATGTATTGTCTAAGAGCTACTGTTTACGTACATACCAAACACACCTGATAAAACTCATTATATACTTAATTTCAAGTCAAATCACGTGTTGGTACCCGTTTGAAAAAACAGGACGTATTATGGGAACGCCCCTGGCGGGCGGGATGGCGGGCGGGCGGCGTTCACAGACTTTGTCCGGAGCATATCTTCTACATGCATGAAGGGATTTTGATGAAACTTGGCACAGTTGTTCACCATCATGAGACGGAGTGTCATGCGCAAAAACCAGGTCCCTAGGTCTAAGGTCAAGGTCACACTTAGAGGTCAAAGGTCAAATTCAAGAATGACTTTGTCCGGAGCATATCTTCTTCATGCATGGAGGGATTTTGATGAAAGTTGGCACAATTGTTCATCATCATGAGACAGAGTGTCATGCGCAAGAACCAGGTCCCTAGGTCTAAGGTCAAGGTCACACTTAGAGGTCAAAGGATACAAGAAAGAAAACTTTGTCCGGAGCATATCTTCTTCATGCATGGAGGGATTTTGATATAACTTGGCATAAATGTTCACCACCACGAGGCGGAGTGTCATGCGCAAGAACTAGGTCCCTAGGTCTAAGGTCAAGGTCACACTTAGAGGTCAACGGATACAAGAATGAAAACCTTGTCCGGAGCATTTCTTCTTCATGCTTAGAGGGATTTTGATATAACTTTGCACAAATGTTCACCACCACGAGGCGGAGTGTCATGCGCAAGAACCAGGTCCCTAGGTCAAAGGTCAAGGTCACACTTAGAGGCCAAAGGTCAGATACAAGAATGACTTTGTCCGAAGCATTTCTTCTTCATGCATGGAGGGATTTTGATGTAACTTGGCACAATTATACACCATCATGAGAGGAAGTGTCATGCGCAGTTCCCTTCTTTAGAATTACTTCCCTTTGTTGTTACTATAAATAGCTTATATTGTAACTTTTTCATTACTAGTCGTAGGGAAAAATCGAGACCACTTTTCTGTAGTACAACATGCTTGCTACATCCAATTATGAGGTGTATTTTGACCAGTCTCTACCTGGTAAAGATTATTGTGTTTTTTTTTTTTTTTTTTTTTTAAGATTATCTTCCCTTAGTTGTTACTATAAATAACTTATATTGTAACTTTTTTATAATTGACCGTAGGGAAAAAACAAGACCACTTTTCTGTGGTACAACATAGATGTTACTTTCAAATTTTAGGTGTATTTTAATGTATCTCTACCTGGTAAGGAGTTTTTTTGTGGACTTAGAAAAACAAATGACTTACAATGATTACTAAACAACCACAAAATTAAAATTCCATTTGCAAATACAGGTGCTAGAGTAAAGAAATTTGCTGTGACGGGCGTATATTGTGACATTCTTGCACTCTTGTTCAAATATATTAACAGTCTTGTAAAAAATATTTCAAGATATATCACGGTTGGAACAAAATTTTATGCCCTTTTACAGGAAGATTTTTACCTTAACAGTAATTAACCCACCACAAGTCAACAGTGAGTTATTATTACTGATTTACGCATACATACACCAATAACGTATGTATTGATACATACATTACCGATCACTGTGCTATGGGTACCACGGGTATGCTGTTTCCATTCATTTTGTATTCAAAAAAATGTCAAACATCTATCTTTATGATAAAAATGCTATATGACATACGACCAATTCTGTAAACAAAACCTTTTTAACAAGAAATTGATATTAAAGCATATATTATCAGAATTTAAAAACAGAATTTGCATGATATGTTTTGAACAAAAATTGTGATAAAAACAAAAATTTTCAGCAAATTAAAACGCCCGAGCGTTTTATCTTGGAACCTTGACTTCAAAAAATAAAAGAAGCTCATGTTGTATAAAATGGACTGTCAGTAAGATATCAAGTATGAAAGGATACATACGTTACCATACCTAACATATGTATCAATAGTTTGTACAGTGTTTATGGCGTACTCAATATGTATAACAACATAAATATAATTGAAACAAAAAATATAATTGTCATATAATCACAAATAGGTTTTACTTTAAGGAATATCAAATTAGCTTCCTATATAAACCGAACATTACCAGCGGAGCCCGTTGAAAATTTTCAGAAAAAGAAAACACGTCTTCAAGGACAAATGTGCGACTTTACATGTGTGAAATCTGCATCTTATGACGTAGACGATACAAACTGATGACACTGTCAATTAAAACTGACACACAATTTTTTGTTTATGTTATTTTAAATAAGACTGGTAACGTTTGTATCGATCATGTATCATTTTGCCATTTCTTATGCCATTTAAATTAAGAAGGACCTATACTTCATAATAGATTTATTGAAAATGCATGCACTGTTTTGGCGTGAAAATAAAACTACTCTTAGCTCAACATGAATTGCTGTGATTTTCAATGTCTTAGAATAAAGGTAACGTTTGTATCATAGAAAGTGGAATCTTTACATAAAGAAAGTTTAAATGAAAAATATATCACTGTTAATTATATCTTGTATCAAATGTTATAACATGTAGTTGAAACAAAACTAGAAATAACCTTTAAAGACACAAAACCGCTATTCTTTTTATGTCAAGCTCACCTTTATGTTTTAGCAAATCACATGTCATTCATAAATATAATTTACGACGGCAGAGACGACATCGTTTGGGCCAGTGAAAAGTAATGTCTAAACAGTCACTGATGTGAAAAAAATCACGTTTCATTCCCAACTTATTTGTCCTTACGTTTCTAGGAAATTGATCACTTACCACAAATTTTAGCATGGATATGTAGATAAGATACATCTACACCCCGCTATATTCCCCGATTTTTGAAAAAATGCTTCATGCAGTAACAAAATGACAAAAATGACTCACCGATCTCACTTGTTTTGTAAACATTGACGGAGTACCTGCGGTACAGGAAGCGAAGTGCCTTCAATCCTCGTTGGCACAGGCGGTACCGCAGGCACTGTTTAGTACCCGTGCAATTGTGTTTTGTGTATTGTCATTGACTTCTCACCTTAATGTTAACACAAATGGATTGGTATAAAGGGATTATGAAAATATTATAGTGGGTATAGCTTATCTGAGGAATAAAATATATTGGTCTGAATCATATTTCCCAGTATTGCCCGGGAATTACCAGTATTTCCCGGGAAATCCCTGTATTTCCCGCCGTCCTGGTAAATATGAGTATTTCCCGCTTTAGTGCCAACCCTGACTAAACAAGACACTATTCCACTAACCTCGTTAGTAAATGTCTACTTGTGGATTTTGACAAGTAAATACACTGAAGCTGAAGTTGAAGTGTGGAACCAGATAAGCTATGCCCCATAGCGGATTAACTGAAAGTGTTGTTCCCAGCGGTTATCATATGACATGGGACAGAGGTCTGTAGGGCTATTCCTATTTTCACTGAATTAAAGTTCATCGGACGCGTGGAATGTTTGAAAACTGCAGGAAAGGTAGCAGATTAAGTATTTACAAAAGAATTTGTATATGTTGAAACAATTTTGTACAATTTTAATTTTCTGAAAACTGGTTCGGTTTAGAAATCTACCAAAGTAGTGTAACAGTCTCAGGAAAAATGTGCAGCCTTGACCGGGACTTGAACCTCGGACCTTCGTGCCGTCGCTCTACAAATTGAGCTACTGAGGCCACCCGATACGAGAACCGATACACACTTTCCCTCTTATTGTGAGACATAATTGGCACTCCTAGCAAATGTCTGCTGCAGACTGTCAACCAAATTCAGATGCACATCCTAGCCAAACTGCTTCGCCCCGCATGGGTTCCAAGGGTGAAACAATAGGGCTTTTTCAGCCTGTCTCACAGGACCCATATTCGGCCCCATACCCAATTCCAAATAGCATGGGCTCCAAGGGTGAAACATTAGGGCTTTTTCAGCCTGTCTGACGGGGCCGATATTCGGTACCAAATGCCAAATAGCGACCATTTTTCCCAATGTCAAGAAAAAAATTCCCAATTGGTTTGATTTGTAAATACATTTTTTACACAATTTTGACTATTTACCGCATAAAATATTTCCAATTTGGGCTGGGGCCTTTTTCCCAAAAATACCTGAAAAAGGCTTTAACGGCTTGAGTAGGTTTTTGCACTATTTTTTATCACATTGTCAATGTCCTCCTGGGTGGATTGAGTAGCTTGGGAGGCTTGATAATCTTTCACTTTACTAACCCCCACCCATGGCCATTATAGTCCAACAGGACTGCTTGCCATTATCAAAGATGATGATGATGATGATGATGAAAAGCCCTGAACCTCCAAATGTAACAGTCTCAGGAAAAATGTGCAGCCTCGACCGGGACTCAAACCTCTGACCTTCGGCTTACCGTACCAATTGAGCTACCAAGGCCACCTGATACAAGAACCGCTACAGTAAACTCTACTCTGTATCGTGTATAAATGAAAAAATCTTTCACAAAAACAAGTATCTCACCCCATTTGCAGCACAGATCTGTATAATTTTCAATGTTGCCTCTTTGCCAAAATACCTGCCATCTCCTCCAACAGCCAATGTGCTACCTGTCAATTTGTCTCCCAGTGCAGCTGTCAGAGTGCACTGCACAAAATTTTCGGTGTAATTTTCTTCTTTGTAAACTTTTACAGCTTTTCTCAAACCACTCGTACCAGGTTTCTGTCCATCAAATGTTTTTGTTTGGACAATTTTACTTGTCAAAGCCATTTTGACTCAACTTGACAATTAAATTTAGTGTTGTAAAAAGCGTCTGCAAATGGCCTTGACCTTCCCTAACGAAGGACGTGAAATTTGTCAAACCGTGAGATCCTTCAGACATCCGGTTCCAGCTGTTTTTAGGCTGAACACCACTAAATTTAAATGAAACCAAAGATTTTTAAGTAAACCAAAGATTCAAATTCGAAACAAAGATTTTAAATGAAACCAAAGATTTTTTGAAGGAGCCCAAAGATTCAAATTCAAAAGAAATATTTTTATGAAATGAAAGTTTTGAAGGAACCCAAAGATTCAAATTCAAAAGAAATATTTTTAATGAAATGAAAGAGTTTTGAAGGAACCCAAAGATTCAAATTCAAAAGAAATATTTTTAATGAAATGAAAGAGTTTTGAAGGAACCCAAAGATTCAAATTCAAAAGAAATATTTTAAATGAAATGTAAGAGGTTTGAAGTAACCAAAAGATTCAAATTCTCAAAAAAAAAAAAAAAAGATTGAAATGAAATTAAGGATTTTTGAAGGTACCCAAAGATACATAGACAAAAGAAAATTTTTAATGAAATTGAATAGTTTAAAGTAATTCAACGATTCAAATACAAAAGAAGGACATTTAATGAAACCAAAGATTTTCAAGTAACACAAAGATTCGAATTCAAAAGGATTTTTAATGAAATCAAAGGTCGCTTTTGTTTGCAAAAATCCGGTTTGGGTTTTAGGTTTTGTTTTGGATAAAAAATAATGATAAACTTAAACTGGTTTCTGTTAAAATGAGTTCTTGAACAAACAGGTGGTTTGTATGAACAAAATGGCGAATCTAGAAAAAACTGGTGATTAAATCTATTCTAAATGGAGATAAATCACAGATTTTGTATCTTAGAGCCAAACATATTAAATAACATGTACTACTATTACTACTCCTCATGTGCCGACACTATTTAACATGTGTATATAAAGCAAGGCTAATTATGGCATAGACAGTTGAGTCACTGCTGCACTAAACAACATAAGCCATTAGACCAGTTGAGTGAATACAAATGTTTGTTTTTGTTAAGTTTAATGTCAGACTGACAGAATTATAGGTCATATATCAACTTTTAATGCATTATTTAAGGCATGGGCGGGCAGCTAGGTTAAGCCACTGTCCTTTAAGCCAGCTGGATTACTTAAAAATCCACACATGAAAGAATTATACACCCTGAGCAAAGTTTCGAACATACAGCAGTGAAGGACAAATAATTTAAAATCAACTACGCTAACCATCCGGCCACAAAGACTAAGACTGAGATGTAATCATTTAACTGTATCCACTATCCAGCTGAAAATTAGAGATAAAGTGTTTTGTAACAGGGATAACTCCTAAATTGAAGTCATTGCTGTTTCCTTGTTTTAGATACACTCAGCAATGTTTGACAATTGTGATGTAGTTAATGTGCAAAAATAGATGATGTTATACTACTCAAGGTTCAAGCAAAGCACATTATACTCTGACTCTGGTGCTGGACTGATTTAAGTTACCAGTTGTATTTTATGCCAGCGAGTGTATCTTACCTCACAAAAACTTGTTTAAACAAATATTAATTAAGATTCTTCAAAAAATGGCTGACATATTTAATCTCTGACATTTTTTTCTGATGACACACTGTACATCCAAAATCTGGCAACAATGAGTTGGATGGCATCCAATGATACCCACCCCTGGCTTGATCAGATAATACTTAATACTTTGAACTTTTATGTCACTGTATTAAGGGGGACCAGAAACCATGGATATACATTATTAAACATAATTGAAACTTATATATATAATTATATGTATTTTGGTGAATTGAAATTTCTCTACTCTACACGCAGCCACAGGAAAACACTGCAGCAATTACAAGGCAGAGGCTGAAGCACTCATGAAGGCCGTCTCAATGATTGAAAACTTGGCAGAAGAAAGCTCCTCAGTCGTCTTTCTCACAGATGCACTGTCTGTCATGGCAGCTCTGATCGACAATAAAGCTCCGCAGCTAGCCAGGAGAATGCAGAGCCTGAGTATAACCTGCAAAGTAGCACTTCAGTGGATTCCATCCCATTGTGGACTTGCAGACAATGAAGAGGCAGACAAACTGGCTAAGCTAGGAGCTTAGTCAGAACAAGCAACAGTTATAAGGAGAAAGTCACCAACATCAAGGCACTAACGACACAATGCATTATCAATTGAAACAAACTTGTGCAAACTTGTTTCCGAAGTTAGCATTGTAATAAATTGTACATTTGACAAGGATCAGCTCTTTTTACAGACTTAATAGTCATTTTATTTTTGTTGTTGATAACTGCTTTTTCTATATTGAAATGGCTCACGAATTTATGGAATTCAATTTTTGAAGATAAAAACGATTGTATTTATCGGCTTGTTAGAAATTAATAACACAATTATGAAATCCATGAAAATTAGTCCCCCACAAGTATTTATGACTTTGCAGTGTTTTTCGGCCATTTTTCTGCATAAGTTAAGAGGTCCTATTTTCAATTAATATATTGTCATGGATAAAAAAACATGAAAATTTAGTTGGAAAATGAAATGTTCATTGACATGAATAATTGTATGCATGAAAATAAAAAAAAAAAAAACTCATTTTGCTCTTAAAATTTAAAACTGCATCTTTTAGTCAGGCTAGAGAACTGCTTTGCGTATGTATTTATATACTAATGATGTTTATGTGCGTATAAAGTTATGTCAATGTGCATAGGGCTTCTTGCTAGGACTTGAACCTAGAATTCTTACAAAAGTAAGTGTGTTTCTTTACACTACAAGAAGTGATCCCTTGCTTAGCAACAGAGACATTTATTTAAATACAAAATATTGCATATGTATGTTATCCTTCAGAAACAGATACATTTACTATAAATTGAAACTTTATTCTATAACAGTAATTGGAGGTCGAATAATCTTGGAACGAAATGAATGGAATATTTCGATGGTTACAGAAACTGATGAAAACGATGTATGCCAATCAAAGAGAATGTTTTTAGAAGTAATTATTGACAAATGAATTCGGCTGAGCATAAAGATTACCACGGGTTTTCACCAGAAATGAACCAATTCTTAATTTTTTTCTTTACCCGTTTCCATTTTGGTCCACACGGTCCGCCATTTTTTCGCGAACTGCAATAAATGTCGGATACAACAAACCGAACAAACCGCCTCCGGGGGCAGTTTGGTCGGTTTGACAAACCGGTTAGCGGTTTTTGAAAACAAATGACACAAACCTTTTCGAGATCAAAATTAGTTTTACAAAACAAATCGAAAGTTTGGCAAACCGGTTTAAAACCGAACTGAGTTTGTTACAAACAAAAGCGCCCAAAGACTTTTGAAGAAACCCAAAGTCTCATGGACAAAAGAAAGACTTTTAATGGATTTTAAATTTAAAAGGAACCCAGTGATTAGAAATTAAAAGAAATATTTCTAATTAAACTAAATATTTAACAGGCTCCCAAAGATTCATAACCAAAAATCTTAATGAAACCAGACTCTAAAGTTAGCCAAAGATTTAAATTTAGAAGAAAGATTTTTTTTGATAAAACCAAAGATTTTAATAGAACCCAAAGATTCGCACTTAGGGCGCTTTTGTTTGTAACAAACTCAGTTCGGTTTCAAACCGGTTTGCCAAACTTTCGATTTGTTTTGTAAAACTGGTTTTGATCTTGAAATGGTTTGTGTCATTTGTTTTCAAAAACCGCTAACCGGTTTGTCAAACCGACCAAACTGCCGCCGGAGGCGGTTTGTTCGGTTTGTTGTATCCGAAATTTATTGCAGTTCGGGAAAAAAGACGGACCGTGTGGACCAAAATGGAAACGGGTAAAGAAAAAAATTAAGAATTGGTTCATTTATGGTGAAAACCCGTGGTAATCTTTATGCTCAGCCGAATTCATTTGTCAATAATTACTTCTAAAAACATTCTCTTTGATTGGCATACATCGTTTTCATCAGTTTCTCTAACCATCGAAATATTCCATTCATTTCGTTCCAAGATTATCCGACCTCCAACAGTCCAAAATCCAATTGCTGTTATAGAATAAAGTTTTAATTTATAGTAAATGTGTCTGTTTCTGAAGGATAACATACATATGCAATATTTTGTATTTTTAAAAATAAATGTCTCTGTTGCTAAGCAAGGGATCACTTCTTGTAGTGTAAAGAAACACACTTACTTTTGTAAGAATTCTAGGTTCAAGTCCTAGCAAGAAGCTCTATGCACATTGACATAACTTTATATGCACATAAATATCATTAGTATATAAATACATATGCAAAGCAGTTCTCTAGCCTGACTAAAAGATGCAGTTTTAAATTTTAAGAGCAAAATGAGTTTTTTTTTATTTTCATGCATACAACTATTCATATCAATGAACATTTCATTTTCCAACTAAATTTTCATTTTTTTTTATCCCTGACAAGATATTAATTGAAAATAAATTGACTGACAGCTCTAGGACCTGTTAACTTATGCAGAAAAATGGCCGAAAAACACTGCAAAGTATAAATACTTGTGGGGGACTAATTTTCATGGATTTCATAGTTGTGTAATTAATTTCTAACAAGCCCATAAATACCATCGTTTTTATCTTCAAAAGTTGAATTCCATAAATTCGTGTCCCCATGAAATAGCCATTTCAATATAGACAAAGCAGTTATGAACAACAAAAATAAAATGACTTATAAATTAAGTCTGTAAAAAGAGCTGATCCTTGTTGTCAAATGTACAATTTATTACAATCCTAAATTCGGAAACAAGTTTGCACAAGTTTGTTTCAATTGATAATGCATTGTCTCATTAGTGCCTTGATGATGGCGACTTTCCCCTTGTAACTCACAGGTTCTGTTGGTTGTTCTGACTGAGCTCCTAGCTTAGCCAGTTTGTCTGCCTCTTCATGGCCTGCAAGTCCGCAATGGGATGGAATCCACTGAAGTGCTACTTTGCAGGTTATACTCATGCTCTGCATTCTCCTGGCTAGCTGCGGAGCTTTCTTGTTGATCTGAGCTTCCATGACAGACAGTGCATCTGTAAGAAAGACGACTGAGGAGCTTTCTTCTGCCGAGTCTTCAATCATTGAGACGGCCTTCATGAGTGCTTCAGTCTCTGCCTTGTAATTGCTGCAGTTTTTCCTGTGGCTGCGTGTAGTGTAGAGAAATTTCAATTCACCGAAATACATATGATTATATACATAAGTATCAATTATGTTTAATAATGTATATCCATGGTTTCTGGTTCCCCTTAAAACAGAGTATTAAGTATTATCTGATCAAGTCAGGGGTGTCATTGGATGCCATCCAACTCATTGTTGCCAGATTTTGGATGTACAGTGTGTCATCAGAAAAAAATGTCAGAGATTAAATATGTCAACCATTTTTTGAAGAGTCTTAATTAATATTTATTTAAACAAGTTTTTGTGAGGTAAGATGCACTCGCTGGCCTAAAATACAACTGGTTACTTAAATCAGTCCAGCACCACAGTCAGAGTATATGTGATTTGCTTGAACCTTGAGTAGTATAACATCATCTATTTTTGCACATTAACTACATCACAACTGTCAAACTTTGCTGAGTGTGTCTAAAACAAGGAAGCAGCAATGATTTCGATTTAGGAGTTATCCCTGTTACAAAACACTTAATCTCTAATTTTCATCAAATTGAAATAAAAAAAGTCTGCTGGATAGTGGATACAGTTAAATGTTTACATCTCAGTCTTAGTCTTTGTGACCGGATGGTTAGGGTAGTTGATTTTAAATTATTTGTCCTTCACTGCTGTGTGTTCGAAACCTTGCTCAGGGTGTAGAATTCTTTCATGTGTGGATTTTTAAGTAATCCAGCTGGCTTAAAGGACAGTGGCTTAACTTAGCTGCCCGCCCATGCCTTAAATAATGCATTGAAAGTTGATATATGACCTATTATTCTGTCAGTCTGACATTAAACTTAACAAAAACAAACATTTGTATTCACTCAATTGGTCTAATGGCTTATGTTGTTGAGTGCAAAAGGCAGTGACTCAACTGTCTATGCCATAATTAGCCTTGCTATATACACATGTTAAATAGTGTCGGCACATGAGGAGTAGTAATAGTAGTACATGTTATTTAATATGTTTGGCTCTTAGATACAAAATCTGTCATTTATCTCCATTTAGAATAAATTTAATCACCAGTTTTTCTAGATTCGTCATTTTGTTCATACAAACCGCCTGTTTGTTCAAGAACTCATTTTAACAGAAACCAGTTTAAGTTTATCATTATGTTTTATCCAAACCAAAACCTAAAACCCAAACCGGATTTTTGCAAACAAAAGCGCCCTTAGAAGACCTTAAAGTGAGACAAAGATTTAAATCTCGAGGAATGACTGTTCATGAAAAGAAAAAATTAATGGACCTTAAAGATTTTAATGGGAGTCAAAGATTTATAATAAATAGAAAGATTTTGTAATTAAACTAAAGCTTTTAATGGAACCCAAATATTCACATTAAGAAGAAAGACTCAATAAAATCACACTTTAAAATGACCCAAAGATTCATACTTAGAAGACAGACCTTTAATGAAAACAAAGACTGATGGTAGTTTTATGGAAAGAATGAAAAGAAAAATTGATCTTCAATATTTTATTCATACTATGACATAACACAACATATGGTACTTTACTTCTCTCACAAAAATGAGTACAAGTACATATAAGCAAAGTCGTTGAATAGATATACCCAATAGGAATACCCAGCCAAAGTATGCACTGTATCAAAGTAACTAAATCGCAATTACTGATCAAATCATAAAAAAGCTGCTGCACATGTTGTACCTAACAATATGTTGTTGTAAATTTGTTCTAAGTATGATGAAGTTCTGGCATTAGCTTCTTCATAATGTACTAAATGTAGGCATCTGTTTGTTTGTTTTGTTGGGTTTAACGTCGCACCGACACAATTATAGGTCATATGGCATTGTTGGTATCTGTTGATTATGAAACAATTAAAGGGCAATAACTCAAAGGTTACTGACGAGATCCTGTGTGCACAACTGCGTTATTCTGTCGTATATTTACTTCAAGTATAATGAAATTCTGTATTCTGGCTTCCTGGTTATATAGCAATTTTGGGATTCTAAAAAGATTCAAGGGTAATAACTCTGAGATTACTGATTATTTTATAAGTAGGAATCTGTTGATTTTAAAGCAATTAAAGGGCAATAACTTAGCAGTTACTAAAGAGATCCCAACAGATGATGATTGTGCACCACTGCATTTTTCTATTGTATATTTGAGTACAATGAAATTCATTTAACTAGCAACTTTGTTATGTTGAAATTTAAGGACTTTAAAACAATTCATTGGGAATGACTCTCAGGCTACTGAAGAGATCCTGATGAAAATTGCACATGCACCATCAAACTATGTTTATTTAACTTTTTCTATCTGTTGCCTTCTTCGCTATGTAGGTATTCATATACAAGTAATGGTTCCTTGCTCAAGGTGTGAGAGTGATGCTGACGTCTGGGCAAGTACAATAGTGCTCTTTTCTTTGAATAGTTGAGCTAACAAAAGCTGCCACAGGAGACAGCGGGCTCGACTATTCTGGTGCTTGATAGTGAAATTGGGCATTACTGAGGAAGCTGGAGCTATCACTGGAGTGTTTAATATCTCAAATGTGTATGACTATATAGGACAACAGTGAAGTCAAATGTATTTAGTAATATTAGAAATAGGCTGAAAGTGTATGAAGCATTAACTATAACAAGAGCTGTCCGTAAGACAGCTTGCTCGACTTTTCTCAGTGCTTGACTCTGAATTAGAGCTTTGTCAGAAAAAAAATAGTCAAAATTCAAATCAGTTATGTGGATTGTTTCCCCTGGTGTAGACTTTGACAGAAAATAACTTTTATAAGTTTCAAGTCAAAAGCTTTGATAGCAACAGAGATATTTGACTTTATCAAAAACTTTAACCAAATAATTCTAAGTTAAAAAGGGGCATAACTCTTTCAAAATTCAAACCAGTGTTATGGGGAATGTTTCCCCTCGTGTAGACTTTGATAGTTAATAACTATTATAAGTTTCAAGTCAAAAGCTTTGATAGTAACAGAGATATTTCACTTTATCAAAGACTTTAACCAAAACATTTCCAGTTAAAAAGAGGCATAACTCTGTCAAAATTCAAACAGAGTTATGGTGATTGTTTCTCCTGGTGTAGACTTTGACAGTAAATAACTATTTTAAGTTTCAAGTCAAAAGCTTTGATAGTAACAGAGATATTTGACTCTATCAAAAACTTTAACCAACGGCGACTAAAACATTTCCAGTTAAAAAGGGGCATAACTTTGTCAAAATTCAAACAGAGTTATGGTGATTGTTTCTCCTGGTGTAGACTTTGATAGTAAATAACTATTTTAAGTTTCAAGTCAAAAGCTTTGATAGTAACAGAGATATTTGACTCTATCAAAAACTTTAACCAACGGCGACTAAAACATTTCCAGTTAAAAAGGGGCATAACTTTGTCAAAATTCAAACAGAGTTATGGTGATTGTTTCTCCTGGTGTAGACTTTGATAGTAAATAACTATTTTAAGTTTCAAGTCAAAAGCTTTGATAGAAACAGAGATAGTTCACTTTATCAAAGACTTTAACCAAATAATTCTAAGTTAAAAAGGGGCATAACTCTGACAAAATTCAAATCAGAGTTATGGGGAATTGTTTCCCCTGGTATAGACTTTGATAGTTAATAACTATTATAAGTTTCAAGTCAAAAGTTTTGTTAGTAACAGAGATATTTGACTTTATCAAAAACTTTAACCAAAACATTTCCAGTTAAAAAGAGGCATAACTCTGTCAACATTCAAACAGAGTTATGGGGATTACTTCTTCTGGTGTAGACTTTGATAGTAAATAACTATTTTAAGTTTCAAGTCAAAAGCTTTGATAGTAACAGAGATATTTGACTTTATCTATTTGACTAAAAAGAATAAAAGGGACCTAATTAATTGTATTGGAGCCTCCGTGGCTGAGTGGTTAAGGTCACTGACTTCAGATCACTTGCCCCTCATCAATGTAGGTTCGAGCGTCACTGAGGGTGTTGAATTCTTCATATGAGGAAGCCACCTAGCTGGCTTACAGAAGGTCAGTTGTTCTACCTAGGTGCCTGCCTGTGATGAAACAAGAAATATCGGTAAAACCGATGGATGCTCCCAGAAATGTGCATATTAAAAGAACAAAAGTGGAATTTACTGACTGGGCACATACAGTTTACTGATGTTGAATGATCAAAGGAGAGTGAATTTTTGTTTCAGATTTTAAAGCTTCATATCGGCCTTGGTATGTCATTAAGAAGACAAGAGCTGTCACAGGAGACAGCGCGCTCAACTATTTTGATGTTGGATAGTGAAATTGGGCATATCGGAGGATGATCGAGCTGTCACTGGAGTGTATAATGACTCCATGTAGAGAAGATATTGGACTTAATATTGTTAATATTGTTGATATTGGCTTAAGTCTGTTTCAACAGCATTAGGTTACAACAGAGATAAATATAAAGTGTACCAAAACATATAAATAAGTAGAAAATGGACATAATTCATGGAAAATTTCTGCAAGAGTAATGCATCATGTGTCATATCATGTTACTAATAATATGGAATAACTATTTTAAGTTTGAATCAAATCTATTTAGTAATAACTGAGATACACCAAAAGTGCATCACAACTTGAACCTGAAATTCTAAGTGAAAAGAGGGCATAACCGATAACATACTGGTACCAGCACTAAGGACCTTGTGTCATATGGTATAATGTGGAACAACTATTTTAAGTTTGAACCAAATCCATTTAGTAACAACAGAGATATAGTGAAAAAGCATCAAAATTAAACTGAAATTCTAACCAAAAAGAGGGCATAATTCATAAAATTTTGGTGTCAGAGTTATGGCCCTTGTGTTATATGATGTGAGTGATGATGTGGAACAATTAATTTAAGTTTGAAACAAATCCATTTACTAATGATACAGCTAGAGTGAAAGACTTGAATTATACTTCTTATTAAACATTTTACTGCTTGTTCTCTCTTCCATAGATATTTTTTGTTTTCTGAAAATGTTCCTGAAATGTTTTTTAATAGAATAAGGTTATAAAATTCCTTGACTAACGCCTTCATTTTCACGCTACGGTATTCTGAAAATTGGGAAGTTTAAGCATAATTAAAACGTTACGTCTTTTTCCCGCGTTTTTCAACCAAGTTCACATTGTCTGTTTCAAAGATTTATTTGCAGTCTTTATTTTATGGCTTGTTGCATTATTAAATAATTTTAAGTCAATTTCAACTGTTTCACAATTTCCCCCGGTATCCAGAAATGTTAGTTTGAGCCCGACTAGCTATAGCGCTCCATGAAGTGGGAAAATCATAAATTTCTTACGGACAGTGCCTTCAGGTTAGAAATTATAAAGACAGGTTGCAGACCGCTGTGATATAATCGGAATGTTGGTGAGAAACGGCGTAAACCCAAAACAATGGTTATCAAATGCGTAAAAGTTTGGAAATGGCACCGATCTTTTATATTTTATACTACAGTTCATTCATATCACCCAGTTTTGTTTAAAGCTAATGTTGAAAATGACAGCGATTTAGCGGCTATATCGGATCCAGCTATAATATTCACGTTATTCAAATTTGAAAAAAAAACAACAAAAAAAAAAAAAAAAAACACATACTGATAAAAACGGTGGAAGTTTTTATCTGAGTGTTAAATATGAATACGGCCAAATGCTGACAAAATCCTAGCCATGTTTTTCAGTGTGGGGGAACACGTGACCTGAAATGATACGCAACACAGATAAAATGCGGCCACAGAGCCAAATTTCACGGAAAATGCGAGGTTAGTGACATTTATTCTTATCCAATTTCTATCAGACATAGCGCAGGCTAACAGCACAAAAATCTCTTTCGGACGGTATATCTCCCAACTTCATAGCTTTGCTAGTTTCTTAGATTACCCCGAGGTTTTGAACAAGTCGAGAACTTTTCCGAAATAAAATGTTACGTTGTTTTACACGTATAGTTAATAATTTATCAAAAATAAAGATTTAAAGAAGGAATTGTTCAAGCCTTTGCCGATGTATGTTTACTTTATGCCAAAACACATGTCATGTATCAATATTTTGACGTTATGTCTTCAAATAGAAAGATATTCATGAAAATGATGAAATGGTGCCTCACACGTAAATATTTTCGGACTAAAGAAGATGATGCTTAACACGACTGCTTTTTCAAGAATTCAATTTATATGAATTTATATTCAATGCTGCTTGTGTATTTTACAGAAACGTTGCCCAAAGCGTACAAACTGTCTGAAACACAGGACGCCACGTGCCATTTGTGTAGGAGTAGTTCTAGTTCAAAATCAAACGGTACATATCAAAACAAAGTAAGCTGAAAGTTATACCTGTTCAACTGGATGCTTATATTGAGTCATGTCAAGTGTATGCAGTATATACCGACAAATCTGTTTTAGGACAAGTTTCAATACTTATTATAACACTAATGTATACAACTAAAGCAATTATGATAATTATTATTATCTATACCGCTATAATCATCATCTTCCACTTGTTCTTTTACAAAATCATCATCATAATAAAGATAATAATCATTATCTCAATACAAAAGAAATGTTATTTCTGGCTTACATTTCTATGACTCTTGTTTTCATTTAGGACACTCGCATCTAATTCTGAAGGATATTAGATACTTCACGGCCAAAGCAGTAAAGAAGATCCAAGATTCAACAGGAAATCTGTCCAAAAAGAGACTAAGTGTAAGGCTGAAAAAAAGGCATGAAAAAGGAAAACAAAATGCTACTAACATGAAGCAAGGGACTGTAATAATTTGTAGTCTTGTGTTTTGGAAACGACAATTTGATTCATTACTAACTTGCAATATCTTACTTTTAGTGTGTATCGGTCTCACTTTACCTAACAGTAAAGACATCATTTATCTCCTTCTCAACCGAATTAGATTTATGTTTATATGACGAAATAGAACATAAGTCATGTCACTTTCAATGCTTAATTAAGTACATGAGGATGTGACTTATGGATTCAGTGTTGCTCTTTTTTCTAGTCCTTTCAATATCTCCGTAATAGAATTCCGCTTAAACTGGTGCTGGGAGAGGGAGGGGGCGCGAGGAGTGTTGCACACCTCTCATGAACAAATTCAGTCCAACCGAGTCTGCTACTATTTTACTTGGTTACATTCAATGCTTCCAGAGATCTTCTTACAGATTTTATCAACTATCTTAACAGCAATCTTGAAGTGCCATGCGGCGGGCGTAAAAGTCTCCTCGTATTTGAAGTGTGTTGTTCATGGAGTCCATTCAATATCTTTGTAATAGAATTTCACTTAGGTCGGTGCTAGGGGCGTAAGGGGTTTTGCGCAGTAGCCACTTCCCATTACTTCTCATGAACAGATTCAAACAAACCGAGTCAGCTATTATTTTGCTTCCAGAGAAAGATCTCCATACAGATTTTATTTTTTTTTAATTTGGCTGGACATATGATATGGTTTTCAAGCCTGAAAAGGGGCCCGGGGATTATGATCCAGAAGCATGGATTTTTTTTACCGTTTTACTCCGTTAATTGACGTCATTTACTAAAGTTTATACGTTTTTCTCTGTATTGTCCCAAGTCCTAAAAAGTAACAGTAGTCGCACACATTTTCAGTTAAATATGCTTGTTTTTGTGCTCTGAATGATCAGTATGCCAATTCTGGAATCACAACTACGTCGAAGTTCACGTCGGCGTAAATCCGTATGCAGTGTAAAGTTCTTTTTTGTATTTACCGACTAAAATTTTTCTTTCATCGTTATTGGCGCTGTACCTAAAATATTCAAACAATTTGTTTGCATCATAATTTTTGTTAAAAACTTATACGTCTGATTTCAAGGCATGGAGAAACATCGGCAAATGAATAAACCGCTTACCGATATGCTAAAAATGCTACAAAATTATTTGATCAATAAATTGACACAATGTTATTTTTTATGCTTTATCATACAGATCACTACAATGTGACTACTCTATTACAATTCTTTGCCAGATGCAAGAAAACTTACCTGTGTCGTGTTGTGATAGCTTTACAACAAAAGGTGTATCCACATCCATTGTATGGTGCCTTTCTACTGTGTCTTCTTTCCTGACTTGGTGTAAATTTAGTTTCCCACATTCCAGTCAAAGGTCGTCTATGCTAAAATATAAATTGCAAAACAACTATCGTTGGGATTAAGGATCTCAAACAAACATTTATATAACAGAAAAGTGCAAATCACCACCTAAATTTCAGTGAATGTCGTGCACTGCCACCGCTGAATAGCTCGTGCATATGTTTTTTGCACGTTAAAATCTTTTTTTAAAAAAAGACAAATATCAAACAGGGAATGCCAAGCACCAAAAACGCAGCCTCCCCAAAACGAAACCCACAACACGCAAAAGTGCACACCACAAACACACACACACACACGCGCGCGCGCACACACACAAAGCCAACACATGAGGACAAAACGGACAAACAAAGGAACACAGCGGGGCACCGCCTTGGAACGGTCAGTGGCAAAAACACCACTGGGGAGCTTAAACCGGTTTATGGTGCGCACCCAACCTCACTCTTACCCCCACCATGTTCCAAAGACATGGGACAGTGTAAATAAAAGTAATCCCCTCCCGGTGAATCTCTAACACACGTAATGGAAACAAAAAGGCATGGCATGTAAAACACAAAAATGCTCGTGTATAAATATATAAAAAGCAAACCTTAAGAACCAACTAGAATGTGTCTGTAGGACACAGGGTGTGCCCCCCACTGGTACATTTGTCACAAATAAGGGGCAATAATTCAAATGTTTGCAGTCTTAATGGGGTAAAGCCTCAACAAACATTTTATGCAAAGGATTCATTACTTTTGAGCTATGAGCATCACAAACAAAAAATCCACTATTTTGGCTATTTCAAGGGCCTTAACTCTGTAATAAGAGCTAAGATTCTCAAGAAGAATGCCAAGTGTGCAAGGTCACATCACGATAAAGACTCCAGCAAGGTTTCCTGAATTTACATCTAATACTTTTTGAGCTGGGCACATAATTAGGTGAAAAAGTGCATTTTTTTACTATTTCAGGGGCCATAACTATAAAAAAGGGGGTGGAGCCAGCCAAAAAATTAGAGGTGTGGAAGTTTATATCATGATAAAGACTTATGCAAGTTTTCAACCATTTATATTAAATTCTTTTTGAGCTAGGTGTGTCACAAGGTGAAAATGTACATTTTTGACTATTTCAGGGGCCATAACTCTAAAAATGGGGGGTGGACCCAAATAAAAAATAGGAGGTGCGCAAGTTCATATCATGATTAAGCCTCATGCAAGGTTTCATGAATCTATATCAAATACTTTTTGAGCTAGGCATGTCACAAGGTGAAAATGTGCATTTTTGACTATTTCAGGGGTCATAACTCTGAAAGTAGGGGGCGGAGCCAGATGAAAAATAGGAGGTGCGCAAGTTCATATCATGATTAAGACTCATGCAAGGTTTCATGAAACTATATCAAATATTTTTTGAGCTAGGCATGTCACAAGGTGAAAATGTGCATTTTTGACTATTTCAGGGGCCATAACTCTGAAAATAGTTGGTGGAGCCAGATGAAAAATAGGAGGTGCACAAGTTCATATCATGATTAAGACTCATGCAAGGTTTCATGAATCTATATCATATACTTTTTGAGCTAGGCGTGTCACAATGTAAAAATGTGAATTTTTGACTATTTCAGGGGCCATAACTCTGAAAATAGGGGGTGGAGCCAGATGAAAAATAGGAGGTGCGCAAGTTCATATCATGATTAAGACTCATGCAAGGTTTCATGAATCTATATCAAATATTTTTTGAGCTAGGCATGTCACAAGGTGAAAATGTGCATTTTTGACTATTTCAGGGGCCATAACTCTTAAAATAGGGGGCGGAGCCAGATGAAAAATAGGAGGTGCGCAAGTTCATATCATGATTAAGACTCATGCAAGGTTTCATGAATCCATATCAAATATTTTTTGAGCTAGGCATGTCACAAGGTGAAAATGTGAATTTTTGACTATTTCTGGGGCCATAACTCTGAAAATAGGGGGTGGAGCCAGATGAAAAATAGGAGGTGCGCAAGTTCATATCATGATTAAGACTCATGCAAGGTTTCATGAATCTATATCAAATACTTTTTGAGCTAGGCGTGTCACAAGGTAAAATGTGCATTTTTGACTATTTCAGGGGCCATAACTCTGAAAAATAGGGGGAGGAGCCAGACGAAAAATAGAAGGTGCGCAAGTTCATATCATGATAAAGACTCATGCAAGGTTTCATCAATTTATATCATATATTTTTCGAGCTAGGCGCGTCACGAACTTCGGACGGACGGATGGACGGACGGACGGACGCACGGACAGACGGACGGACGCACGGATGCACGGACAAGACCAAATCTATATGCCCCCACCACTCATGGGGGGCACAAAAACGTAAGTACTCAATGCCTTCTTTTCAGAAGACAGAGCAACAAGAGAAACACCCTTAAGGGCCCGACGAAACAGGCCAGAAGACAGATATCAAAACAGTTCAGTCCTGGTAGGATTTAAAAACTGCTTATCATAGAGTCCTCCCCCTCTTCCGTCAGACACAGTCAAAGAGGGAAACATAGTGTCCAACTGTAAACGGGTTGAACACTAAACATGCGGTATGTCTCAAAACAGTTGGGTCGTAACCTCTTTTAATAAAACGTTTTATAATTTTACCAAATACATTTGGAAAATTACCATGACCCAAGATCTTACGAAGTCTGTTAACCACATCCCAATAAAAAACGGGTTTAGAAATACCTTCTCGCAGAAGTGTCTTTAAATTACTATTGAATTTTAAAACTAAATCAGAATTGCGATAATAAAATTTAGCAAAATATTTACGCCATTTGTAATAACGGTAGCCTTGCTGAAGAAGTTTACTTGTAATATATTGGTTACGTTCATTGAAATGCTTGACATGACTACACGCTCTGGCAAACCGAATTAATTGAGAAATATATACCCCATAAGATGTAGCCTGAGGTACATCTCCATCCAAATGGGAAAAATTTACAATACTAAAATTAAAATCATCCCTCTTGTCATAAATTTTGGTATGTATAATATTGTCATAAATAGAGAGATGTAAATCTAAAAATGAAGCATCAGTATCCGAATTGTTAGTTTTAATTAACTGAAGCTCCCTAGGATAAATAGTACCCACCAACTGACCAAAAAGCGGATTATCCATATTAAGAATATCATCCAGATAGCGTGATGTATTATTAAGGTAGTTCTGCACGTTTGATAAACCGGAAGTGGTGGCGTAAGGTCATTTATCCGGAAAACGTAGAATAAAGCCTTGATTCGGCGTACGGAAATGAAAATCATTTTATGAATTTATGACAACCTGTGATAAATTTATTAAATGGCACTGTTATTATATTTTTAAAGTCAAGATATGATATGAAAACATATGACACGTTAAATAATTCAAAATAATGTCTAAAAATAGCGAGAAGTATCTAGTTCACTTTAATCATGATCAAATATCTCAAAAATAAGCACATGGACCTATATATTTTATTTCACCACATTATAGGCCATATGTTTATTTACAATTGTGAGAAGTTTCATCAAAATCTACATTGTAGAAAAAAAATTATTCGCGAGAATGTTTTGAAAGTTATGATTTTCCCATAGACTCCCATTATGAAAAAATGCGTGATGTCCAAATTTTTAAAATCAGTCTAGCAAAAAAATCAAGCACACGACCCTATCGTTTTTATTTGCTGATTTTTCGAGGTATATTCTGAAGTTTTGAATAATCATAGTTTAATCAAATTCTACATTGTAGAAAACAATTCGATCCAAACGTGCAGAACTACCTTAAATGCAGTTATAATATCTGTCTGCGTATCTGGAGAAAGGCTCAACATAAAGTCTCTTTCATAACAATATAAAAACAAATCTGCGACAAGAGTGCACAATTTGTTCCCATGGGAATACCAATTACTTGTCTAAAAACTGCATTCCCAAACCTGATGTAAATGTTGTTCAATAAAAAGGAAAGGGCTTTACAAACTTCGTCACAGGTCCACATTGTATAATGTTTAATAATATTGCTAGTAAAAAAAAGCTTTATCAAAATTGCAAGCGAGAAATGTAGCATTCTCTCTGGCAAAAGTCTTTTGAATTAGGGCAGTTAGTTTGTCATTTATTAAGTTATGTGGTAAAGTGGTATACAAAGTAGAAAAATCGTATGTACTGACTGTAGATACCTTGTAATTATTAATTTTAAACTTATCCAGGATTTCGCCAGAATTTTTAATCGACCAAAGTAAGTGTTTACCAGAGTTTTCGTATACTTTATCGCAGTATCTTTCCACGTGGGCTTTCACAGCAGTTAGACATGATGTTAATAGTTTTGAAATATTTGTAGTGGGACAAGAGCTTGAATAAGCGATGAAGCGAGCTTTATATGGTTGTTTATGCAATTTAGGAATCCAGTACATGGTTGATAGTTTAATTTGTTGATCGTCTATACGAACTTTTAAATTAGAAACTTCAGTTATGTGATCAGTGACCAAATTATTTTCAACTGAAGGACTCAATGTATAAGTTTTAGTGCTATTTAGTTCGTTTTGTAAAACATTAATATAATGTAGGCGTCAAATGATGATAATAATGTTGGCCGCCTTGTCTGCTGGAACTAAGACATACTTAGAATGAAATTCTTGGATCTCCTTTTTCAAATGTCTTAAAGTAAACTTGGGTTTTGGTGGAAGTAGGTGTTCATTTGTTTGATAAAATTTTATTCGAGAATCAACAATGTTAAAAATATTTCGTTTCCAAGACGTTAATGCATTGGGATCAGCATTCTCACGACGACACTATTTAACACAAAAAGTTTCGATGGATTCCGCAATCTGACCACGACAAGCATCAAAATCAATAACTGAAGAAATTCTATATTTAGGTCCTTTAAAGAATAAATTACGAATGCGTTTGTCTTTAATAATATCAAAATTACCAGTGATGACATGACCGGCATCTGAATAGCAAAATTTTGAGTTTTTACATTCGCAGCAAGAAGGGGTATTTGTTTGAACATCTAAGTCGGAAACAATTTTATTGTAATTGAATATAAAATTTCTTACAGGTGTTTTATATTTATAACAGATAATAGGAACTTCGGAGTTTCTGAAATATTTAGGCACAGAATCAATGACACGTTTATCACGAAATATACTCACGGGGAAGGAACTGTTACACGAGACTCGGTTGTGGAGGATATCATGTTACAGATTAAGGATGCTTCTGTTACAGTATTCCTGGATAACGTTACAGCATTCGGAGGATAATAATAGCTGTCGGTATTTTGTTTGCCAAAGATGTGGTAAAGATTTATCTCTTTTTTCCAAAAATAAAAATTGTGTTTCTAGATCAGTGATATGCACGTCTGTTGAGACATGGCTTAACCTGCGAAACGCAGTATATTGATGTCAATCAAGCGTTTTATGAAAAAAAAATGAAATTTTGATAGAAAAATATCTAAAAGAAATTGATTAAAAGATATTCCGACCGTATTTCATGTTAATTTGCATTGATTAAAACCGTCTTCAGGCATGGACTTATAAAACGAGGTAGAAAAATTACTGTTGATCTTATATTTCGTGGTTTTATAGAATGTTGCAGTTTAGCCGGATATGTTACAGTTGTGGGGTGCTGCTTTTGAATGTGTTACAGATTTAGGATGATACTTTTTCCTTCTTCAGGATTCTGTTGTTAGATGTAAATACTGCTAAACAACATTTATTTTGTCATTTGAGGCAGTCAGATATGTATTAGAGTGGCGTTGCTGTAACGACGTTTAAAAACACAGGAAAGTCCACCTAACGGGAGAAGATGTCGGTTGTGATATGTCAAGAATCACATATGATGAACAGTTGATGATTCAAGTTATGCAGAGCAAATCTCCCATCCCTTTTCCATGCAAATTGACCGATCATTTGAACAATCTCTAAATACATCGGTTGTTAAATGTTTTTCCATAACCTCTAAATAAATCACCAAAGATATCGCGGAGCGAAATCGAAAAATGTTTTAAGTGTGTATTTATTTATATTCACATAGATTAATTACTTTCGTTCAAATCTAAAAAGAGAGTGAGTTACCATGTTTATAAGGTAACTCCTAATTTTTGAACAACCCGAATTTAATGTGCTCGTGCTCGCGTTTACACAATGCCTACAGTCCTGAGACCTGCCTTCTAATGGCGCACAGTCCTGAAAAGCCCTTGCCACCGTCATACACACAAAGACAAAGACGCATATACCTTTAGATGAAAATCCTGAAACAATATCCATTTTAGCTATGAATTGCTTATAAAATCCTCTGTTAAATGATTTAAGCTCCTAACTGTGACCAAACAGATTCAATGCTTCAGATTAGCCTATTTGATTGTGCATGCTTGCCAAATCTTCATTGCGCAGATGCATATCTGCTTGTAGGCAGCTACGCGCCTGCAAGCAGACTATGATTCGATGGTTGTTCCAACAGTAAACACGTATACATGTTTAACAACAAAGAATCTTTTGTTATTTGAAATGAAGTTTTATTGCACATGTGCGAGTTGTCGTGAGAAAAGCCAATTAATTTCTTAAGTTCACTATTACCGATTCCGAGAGGATATTTTCTTTCAAGCTTATTAGTAATGAAATCGTTGATAAAGACACGCATTGCAAAACTCTTCTGAAGCTAGGACACATCGTTTGCTAGCTTAATACATGTAGCATAAACAGGTACTATTTATGAAAGCTTATTAAAGTGCAAACGACGATTCAATGCGAATTGGTGATTATGGTATCATATACATTAGATATAGAACACTAGCTTTCCATTGAAAATGTTTATATATCATTTTATTATATATAGCTGTTGAATCAGATTTAGAATTTCGAAATTAGAAAAAATGCACTTGGTATAATATATTTGTTACATCTTACAAAAAATCCCGCATAATTCATGATATCTAAATTTTATTTGCTATCCTGGTATTGTATATTGTCAAAATGTATTCCAAAAAGTATCATCATAAATCTGTAACACATCCAGAAGAAGCACCCCACAACTGTAACATTCTATAAAACCACGGGAAATTAGACCCACGTTGATTTTTCTACCTCGTATTATAACTGCATGCTTAAAGAGGGTCTTTACCGATGCAAATGAGCATAAAATATGGTTGAAACATATTTTAATCAACTTCTTTTAGATAATTTTCTATCAACTTTCCGGATTTTGTCATTAAACGCTTGATAGACATCAATATACTGTGTTTCACGTGTTAAACCATGTCTCAGCAGACGTACATACCATTGATCTAGAGAAACAATTTTTACTTTTGCAAAAAAGAGATAAATATTTACTATTTTTTTGGCAAACAAAACACCGACAGTGATTTTTATCCTCCGAATGCTGTAACGTTATCCAGGAATACTGTAACAGTAGCATCCTAAATCTGTAACATGATATCCTCCACAACCGAGTCTCGTGTAACAGTTCCTCCCCCGTGCACTGGGTACATCGATGAAGTCAATACCTTTATTCATGAAATAAATTTTAAGAAAATGTCTCTCATGGTCAGATTGGGTGTCAATATGTGGACGGAGAACGTGTTGTGTGTAACTTTGAATAAGATATGATACAGTGTAAAACGGATCTGTCTGAATAACATACTGGTCCGCTTCCTCGTCTAGCTTTTTAAGAGACTGAACAGATAAAGATGTGAGACGTGAAAGCATTGAATGTCTACCAGAGTTTGAAAGAATTAAATCGAGGCCTGCAACAGATATATTGACTTTATCTAGATGATATTCTTAATATGGATAATCCGTTTTTTGGTCAATTAGTGGGTACTATTTATCCTAGGGAGCTTCAGTTAATTAAAACTAACAATTCGGATACTGATGCTTCATTTTTAGATTTACATCTCTCTATTTATGACAATTTTATACATACCAAAATTTATGACAAGAGGGATGATTTTAATTTTAGTATTGTAAATTTTCCCCATTTGGATGGGGATGTACCTCAGGCTACATCTTATGGGGTATATATTTCTCAATTAATTCGGTTTGCCAGAGCGTGTAGTCATGTCAAGCATTTCAATGAACGTAACCAATATATTACAGGTAAACTTCTTCAGCAAGGCTACCGTTATTACAAATTGCGTAAATATTTTGCTAAATTTTATTATCGTAATTCTGATTTAGTTTTAAAATTCAATAGTAATTTAAAGACACTTCTGCGAGAAGGTATTTCTAAACCCGTTTTTTCTGGGGATGTGGTTTACAAACTTCGTAAGATCTTGGGTCACGGTAATTTTCCAAATGTATTTGGAAAGATTATCAAACGTTTTATTAAAAGAGGTTATGACCCAACTGTTTTGAGACATACCGCATGTTTAGTGTTCAACCCGTTTACAGTTGGACACTACGCTTCCCTCTTTTATTGCGTCTGACGGAAGAGGGGGAGGACTCTATGATAAGCAGTTTTTAAATCCTACCAGGACTGAACTGTTTTGATATTTGTCTTCTGGCCTGTTTCGTCGGGCCCTTAAGGGTGTTTCTCTTGTTGCTCTGTCTTCTGAAAAGGCATTGAGTACATACGTTTTTGGTTCTTAAGGTTTGTTTTTTATATATTTATACACGAACATTTTTGTGTTTTACATGCCATGCCTTTTTGTTTCCATTACGTGTGTAAGAGATTCACCTGGAGGGGATTACTTTTATTTACACTGTCCCATGTCTTTGGAACATGGTGGGGGTAAGAGTGAGGTTAGGTGCACCATAAACCGGTTTAAGCTCCCCAGTGGTGTTTTTGCCACTGGCCGTTCCAAGGCGGTACCCCACCGTGTTCCTTTGTTTGTTCGTTTCGTCTTATGTGTTGCCTTTGTGTGCGTGTGTGTTGTTCGTTTTGTCCTTATGTGTTGGCTTTGTGTGTGTGTGTGTGTGTGTGTGTGTGTGGTGCACGCGTCTGCGTGCTGGGGGTTTCGTTTTGAGGAGGTTACGTTTTCGGTGCGTGGCATTCCCTGTTAGATATTTTTCTTTGGTTTTTTTTAGATTTGCGCTTAACATTACCATTGCGTCTAATTCCATGAGACCTAGATTTACGTTTCCTAATATTTAAAATAGAAAAGATATCGATATCAGGGTTTTTAGAGATATTACCTTCCTGATAAATATTATCATTTAAGCCCAACGGAAACGGTGACTGTAAATTTTTAATCCATTTGAATTCTGCTACATGTCTGGCTTCAATTTTAAAACTAGATGTGTTAAGTCGTAGCGGTCGAAATTTAAATTTATAAAATGAATGCAATTATAGCTTAAACACATTCAGTACTTTATAACAAAGGAATAAAATTTATAGACACTGGTCAGACTTGAGAACTGTTTCATTCACATGTCACCAAACTCTCCTTGACCGAATTGTCATTTCTAACAAAGAAATGATGTTCCTAAATACTGCGCACTAGTTTCGCGTTTGTGTAGACATTGAAGACTGGGAATTACCAATCGAACTTTTCGAAATAATAATTGTAGTTAAAAGCAACAAAATATATCAAACCAATAAAAAAACGTTCGTGTTAAGCATCACCATCTTCAATTAGTCAAAATAATTCGACGTTCAGATTGTTTTATATTTGTGACGGGCATATTGTCCATATGAAAAAAATATCTCAATATTTCCTAGGATCGCGTCAAATTAGTTGGACTACATCTTCAATCAGAAAATATTTACGTGCAACGCATCATTTTCTCATTTTCATTAATTATTTCTCTTATTTTGTGACGTAGTATCAAATTATTGACAAACAATGTGCATTTTGGCAAACAATAAACAAACAATAGCAACAACTTGATCAATATCACCTAGAATTTTTTCTTTTTGATAAATGATTAATTATACGTGAAAGGCATTTTACAAAATTTACGATTTTATTTGGGAAAAGTTCTCGACTCACTCAAAACCTCGAGGTAATCTTAGAAACTAGCAAACCTGCAATTTAGGGTAATATACCGTTGGAAAGAGATTGTTTGTGCTGCTTAGCCTGTGCTATGTCTTATAAAAAACGATTGCGTATAAATGTCACTTACCTCGCAGTTTCCATCAGATTTGGCCCCGATTTTATCAGTGTTGCGCATCGTTTTAGGTCACGTGTTCCCCCACACTGATTACCAAACATTTTAAAATATTTGCCTGTGTACAAGCTAGAGCAAAACCGTCAGGCTTAGTATACTGGGTATACCAATTACCGTGAGTCTTATACATGTATTCAGTGGACTCTATTTATAACAAAATGATTTAATGAAAGGATAAATTTTATTCTGTTTGAACATAATTTATATTTTAGCTTATGACTTTTGGCAAAAAAAAATCGTCTAAACACCAGGTAAAAGATCCACTATTGTCATTCAAAGAACAGAGGTGGGGAATTTTAGCATTTTCTGGCATATACCGTGAATTTCAACATTCAATCTAAAGAAGTTGTTAAATTGATCTAAGACAAAGAAAGCATTTCTATATTACAATGGGCCAAACTAAATATGAAACAGATATGGCAGAAATAAGTAACTTCAATGAAAATTTGCAGAGAAAATTTGCAAAGATTATATATAACGACCAGTCAGACTTACTTAGCTAAATTCCATAAGACACTCCAATTTTCAAAAATAGTTTTGCTAAAAATCTAAGCACATTGAGCATGAATAATGAGAGAAAAAATGTAAAGCAAGTTTCATGTTAAGTGTCAAAACAGTACATTCGCGGTAATATGTATATTCCGGTAATTGGTATATAGTATACTGTCAAAACTGAAAATATCAAAATGAAAATTTATGCAGAAAGAAGAAAGAATTCGTATGAACAGGTTTTTCCGTTAGATAGGCAGAGCCTTATTTCATATTATGTATAAACGCGTGGAAGAGCCTAACTCGACGTCATTGTGTATTTTCATACTGACGCACGGACGGAAATTAGTGACGTCACGCTCTATGTATAGAACCCGACGTAAGATACCAAATACCCAAATGATTCCCGCTATATTACTACTCAGATGTAGTTAACTTCAGCATTATTTTTATGCGCATGTTAGTCAAAGAATTAAAATTACAAGTTAAAGCGCCAGAAAAAATGTCTGCCGAGTCCGTTATTTGCGACCCGGAAATGTTCACCCCGGAAGTAGTGTTCTGCCTACTCGACCTTTCACCGAAATTGTCAGGGAAAAACGCACAATGAAAATTTGACAAAAACGGCAAATATGAGCCTAAGTGTGAACAGTGTGGAGGATGACCAGAGCCCTCTTTTGTCGTCTTTCAATCCAGATGAAAGTTCAAGGTATGACTTTAATTTTAGACGAATTAATGCACTGTTTGCAGAGAAGCGTTATAGTAGTCGGCTGTTGAATATTCGGATGAAACGAATGTATTTTGGTATTTGTAATTATGATGCGTTGTCATTTAGAGCAGTTACTTTGCCATGAAATGTTTAATTTTTCTTAGCACATGATTACATTTTGAATTTCAAGATCAACATTTTTACAGTTTTGTGGGATAATGATGGCAGGGCTGTTAGGATGGGAAATCGTAACCAGGATCGAGTTTGGAATCCTATGTCTGACTTGTCCGACTCAGGACTTTTTGCCGGCAGACAAAAGTATTTTTTATTCCGTTTGTGGGCGGAAAAGCATAAATTTTTAGGTATGATTTGAGCAAAGGGAAGAATAATTTAGTAACGCTATTGCTTCAAGTTTATGGAGGTTATAACTTAATTATAAAATAATTTGAATTGTACCAAATCCATGTTTTACCTACCGAGAGCCTCTAGATTGCTGCAGTGCATGTGCACCTAAATTTAGTATTTTTTCCTGTGTTCTGATTGGCCCTTGGTCTCGGTCTCCATTGATTTTGCACATGGTAACTTGACAAATAGAAACCAGAAATGTAAACACTGTAATATTATGGTTGCTTTTTACTACCTGTAGATCATTGCGGGAAATAAATGATTACTGAAGTTTCATGCAGGTTTTAATGTTGAAAGTCTGGACCAGTGAATTTTGACTGTACACCAGGATTTTTAATTGGGATTTCCACACATCTGATAAAAACTAAAAATCATACCAAAATTCATAATTTTGACATGTTTGAAATATTGCTGAATGATACCAATTTCACCTGGGTGAAGGTTACATTTTTACATGGACTTTAACTCAGGCGTCCTTATAATATAGTCCTAAATATTAGACCTGACATATAATTCATATCACCTTATACATTCATTTCCATTGATATTTTACATTTTTAAATTATTTTATTTTCCATGTTATGTCAGGTCATCGAAAAAAGCTATGATAGTAAAAATGTAAAATGTCAGATAATTGAATGTTAGACATGTATAAATTGACAAAACAGCAGTTTGCTAGACCCCAACAAAAATAGCTGTATAAAGAACAGTTGAAATTCGGAAATAAACAAGGTAGATATTTTACCTGAAATTTTCCAAATTTTTTAACTGTTAGATCCTTTTCATTTAATATTTTAAAGATTCATGAATGGGAAAAGTTAGTTCAAGCATTTATTACTAGAGAAGGATATTTCTGTATCTCAAAATCGGTTTTCAGACTGACTGCTGTATTTATTAAAAAGAAAATTCAGTTGCCATTTTGAGAATACATAAAGTATTGCAATGTGTGGACAAGATTGTTTCTAATTATGGTGTACGAAACTGCCTAAAAGTTGTAAGACAAATCTCAGATGCAGAGTGGACAAGATTTACCAGTGATTCAAAATTCCTTTGAAAGATTGTGCAAATCTAATAAAAGTTTGATGTCTTATATAATTACTTCAATCGATGAAATTTGCTCTGCTTATCTGATGGAAAATGCTCTTTTCATTTCTTTTGGTGGACATTGGCATTTTTCTTGATAACTACTGAAAATGCTAATGTAAGAATTCCTATGTGTATATTTTTAAACCATGTGTACAAACTTTAAATCTTCTTCAGAATAATTGTTTCATCCCAGTATATGCAAATATCTTTCGAGACAATCTTGAAACATGAAGCCCTTGTATTTTCACATCTTCCGCAATTATACTCTGTCGAGGCAATCACTGCTCATGCTCCTAAATACAGCACAGTCTTGACAAACTTGTTACTTTTTTATTGTAAATGAAAATACTTTGACATCTTTTTCCTGGTTCGCGGACAACTTGGGCTATATGATTGTCAGGTTAAAACTTCCAAGCTGGACATAGAAATTCATAATTAAATGTTTCACCTGTCATACACTGACCATTTTTGATAATTTTACATTGTCGTAAATAACTGACAAAGTCACAGGTCGCAAAAGATCTTATATTATTTGTTTCCAGTTTAATACTGTATATTAAACCTTCCTTTGAGCAGTATTTTAACTTGTAAAGAGAGACAAATGTAATCCCAATGAAGACTATTCAGAATGTTAATACACAGTAAGAATAATTCATACAAAAAATATATGACCAAATATTCGGAATTATTGGTGAGTTATATCATAATAATATTGTGTTGTGCATTCATGAGTTCCTCTGCCTGTATATTTTCTACCTCTGGCAGCTGTAATCTTTAAACAATTCCACGGATTCCATTGAAATGTATGAGCAAAAATAGCATTTTACATCTAGAAAAGTATTTTAACAGTCTGAAGTAAGTAAATTTTGTAAGCTTGTCAATGCAGCAATCATCAGTCATCTAATATATTTTTCACACCTTGTGATGCAAACACACTGGCGGATGTAATTATCGGCCAGTGATAGAAATTCGGGGGTTAACTGAAAGTGATAGACGTTCGGGGGTTAATTGAAAGTGCTGCTTTGTCACTTGAATGCAGTTTGGGTAATGTTCTGCAGCTGATCGGAACTTATAAAAAAAATATATTCTGATCAGTGGGCCAATAAAAAAATTCGGATCGCGGTGTTTTTTGCGGGTCGGTCAGAAGACAGGAAACAAACTTAATTTTAATTTTGGCCTGAACTCCAGTGTATCACAGGTTTTGGTTGAGTGTCTGAGTTATTTGCTCAGAACCATGTTATATTCATATTTTGATGGAATACGGAAATATATTATTATGAAAATGGAAAGGAGGAATTAATACATTTAATTTATTAGAACTATCGGAATTAATTAAAACTAATCAACTAAGAACACTGAGACAGGAGCAGTCTGCAACAACACATAATGTTTTCATGAGCTTATCCATATTGATTCATTGAGTATTACAAGTTGTTATAATTGATAGTGATTGCTATTGCCTTGTAAATTCTTTGTTTCGATATTGCATAAAGTTATCAGCTGTCTTTCGCAGAACTCAACTGAATTCAGGAAAAGTGTATAGTCAAGAAAAAAAAAAAGAAAAATGGGAGAGTAAGTAAAGTTATTGATGAGCTGTGAAAAGGGATGTATAGAGCAATGGGTACAAATACAAACCTGGTGAAGCTGTACATCCTTTTAACATAATGTTATATCATGTGCTTATCATTGTTGTGTTCATAATTAGTAGACCATGTTATGGTGCAAGCTCATACTTTATTCACACTATTAATATGTACTGAGTTAATGACAACTCTCTAGTACACTTGAACAATTTTGGAAGGAAACTTGTTAATATCAAGTTGAAGAGAAAATTCTAGATGGAATGAAAATTTCAAATTTGAAGTCATTCTTAGCTATTTCAGTATTTGTACTGCTTTGATGCAAAAGGGATGAAGGAAAAGAGAGTCATATAAACAGTATTGTGCAACTGTTAACATAATAGTATAATTTAATTTATCACTGCTTGATCTTTCTATTAAAAACTATGAAAACATGTTGTTTTTAACTCGACTTCTCAAAGAAAAAGTAGAGGTATTGCACTTGCCCCGGCATTGCTGTCGCCGATGGTTAAAGTTTTTGATAAAGTCAAATATCTCTGTTACTGTCTAACTATCTCCCATTATGTCAAACTCCTCACGGGAACGTAGACATTTGGCGCTAACCACACAGAATATTAAAAGACTGAACTGTTAAAAGATAGTTAAAAGCACGGAAAAATAGCTTGGTTAAAAGTAAAAGTTTAAAAGCAACTATCAGGCAGTTTAAGGTGAGACCATGATCCTTACAGCAAATGGCTGCATTGAACTGCTCAGGGGTTGGGAGGTGGACATCAGCAGGAGGGAGATAATTCCAGTGATACACTGTTCTGGGGAAGAAAGAATACTTTAAGTAATCTGTAGTTGCCGTGAATATCTTGTAACTGAGGGAATGGAAGTGATGTGTTGGGCGGGTGAAGGGAACTAAGAAGCCTTCATTGGGGATGGCATATAATTCATGGTGGACTTTGTACATAAGGGAAAGTCTACTACCAGTATGTCTGAGATCAAGGTGACGAAGTTTGAGGGATTGTAACATGTCTGTGACACTGGAGGTTTGACGGTAGTCAGCCTTAATCCAGCGAACTGCCTGTTTCTGGACAGCCTCTATCTGGTCAATGAGGGTTTGGGTATAGGGTGACCACACTTCAAAGCCATATTCCAGCTCAAAGCTATTGATTTGAAACTTAAAATAGCTATTTAATATCAAAGTCTACACCAGGAGAAACAATCCCCATAACTCTGATTTAAATTTTGACAAAGTTATGTCCCTTTTTAACTTAGAATTTTTTGGTTAAAGTTTTATAAAGTTTTTACTGGCAAAGCTCTAATTCAGAGTTATGCACTGAGAAAAGTTGAACGTGCTGTCTTACGGACAGCTCTGTTTCAGATACATTTCTGAAACTCTGAAGAAAATTGTTACAAATGTATTATTTCTCTATATCTTCTCTTGTCCATTTTAGTTCTAATAGTTGTGTGACTTTGAATTTTAAGGCACTTCAACAAACAAAATATAATAAGGCTTATTAGCACTTTCTAAAACATGATTATATTTCAACTTATTCAAATTTAATGCTACATGATAGTTCTGTCAATAAAAACAGACAATATGAAAATTATGACAGATTATTATAAATATTACATTATGTGTGTCTTTGGTCAGGCACCTATCATCGGACTTAGACATCACTGAATAGCAGAATCATTATAATTTGGTATTCAGGACTTCTCCTTTCCTTCAGCTAAGTATGTTTTTTGCAATATGTCAAATTTATCTGAAACATAGTCAAGTTGCATACAGTTAGAATGAAATTTATTTGTCCTTGGCAGAATTTTGAAATAATGAGTTTCGACTTTAACATTGCATTACAGAACACAGTCTTATCACTGTAATGTACCTGAACCAAAATTTACCTACCCAGTGCCTCAAATAAAAACTTAAGAAATCAGATTGATATATTTGACTGTTTGCAGAGGACCATCACCAAGACCATTATTAGAGAGACGTGTGTCGGATGGACGACTGAGACAGCCTGTGAATTACCAGTCACTTAGTGGAAGCAGCAGTTATGGTAGCCATGACAACGAAACATCAGCAGTCATCAGTAGATACAAGTATTATACTAAACTGGCACCTCATAGTGAAAGTAATTTTGTAAGTTTGGCTCTACATTACATTTGTTATGAATATGAAGTTTAAGATATACCCAGTGTATAATAAGATCTTTTCATACTTTACCATGTTGTTTTTTGACTTAAAAATGTAACATTGTCTATCGGAACTTTCTGACTGTTTTAAAAATTTATACAGACTGAAAGTGTATAAAAATAGTCAGGTAAATGAAGCAAATTGCAAGTATTTGACAGTTCTTGACATCTAATGTTAATGCTATGCCAAATCATGTTGTACCTTGAATTTTCACATGTCATTAATTTAATATTGCATACATCAGTTAAATGAAGACAAATGCAACAGTTTCTGTTTGACTGTCTTGTTTTCATTTCAGACTATGCCAGATCATGTTGTTCCAGGTGTTTTCATCATAACAGAGATAACACAGATACAGGGGTCACAGTCAAGCCTCGTTACTATGTATGTAAATTTTACTTGTTGTTTTATACCACAAAATGTAGATCTGTGAACACAGGTAGTGCTCATCTCAAATGTACAAACTGAACAGTACACGCATTCTACCAAGGTGGCATAATGCTGTTTAATCTTATTCTCTAAAACACTCAAGAGATTATATTTAGAAAGTATGTACATTTTATAAACCTAGGTCTTTTAAATCTCTAAAATGTATGGCAGACTGCTTTTCAAAAACCCCTCCCTCTAATTCTGTAGTTTAATAGCCAAATTCAAAGCAGAGGAATACCTGTTACTTGTTTCTTTATATGTATCTGTATTTTGACAAATTATATTGTCCCAGAAGTTCAGTACTTCTTTAGAAATTAAGCTGCCAGTAGAAATAGCTTCTGTGGATTAGATGTTTTGATCACCTATGTTTAAATTATGTTGGCGAGACACAGATAAACTGACTTTATGTATGGAAATACTGTTGAAAGACCTATCATGCAAAGACATTTTACATTCCTAGTCTTCACATAGAATTTTAGGTTTGAATTCACAGAAAGTAAATATTTTGTTTCAGATTTTCACTGTGGAACACCATGATGGGAACTTCTTTACTTAGCATGCCATGGGCCATAAATCAGGTATGGAACTTAAACACTTCACCAATGGTTCTGCAAAGAAATCAGAAGTATAATTATAACTTTGGTTATAGATACATGAAGTTCTTACTTCAAGACATTTCAAGAAGTGTCATGCGGTTTAAGCTACCTGAGCAGGGAGTTCTCATGATGAGCTTTTAGAAATAATGGATGTCCATCATCTTTCTATCCATTATCCACAATTAAACATGTAAGAACACCAAACCAGTTTTATTCAAACTTCATAGGAATGTTCCTTGAGTGGTTCTCTTGAAGATATCTTCAGATCTAGGTCATTTGTGGTACTTCTTGTGTTCATGGCAACTGAAAGGAAATTTTGGCGTGCCACTGATTTACTGTGCACAGTTGCAAGTGTGTGTTTGTGGAGCATTGCTGCACTGATATAAATAGTTGTTGGTCACCTTCTTAAGTTCTTAATCGATCGAAGATAAACTGGATTTTTAAGGCAAATCTTTCAGTTTTCTTTGTTTTTTTTATGAATAAGTACTCAAATTGAATCATCTCGACGTTTTCAAAGTGGGAAAGTGGGGGCAGCAGCCCCATTTTATGAAAATATAATGCATGTCAAGGGCGTAGGAAGGAGTTGGACGTCAAGAACACAACAAAGGGGATGGGTACAGACAGCCCCCACTCATTGTACCCCCCCCCACCCCCCAACAAAAAAGTTGTAAGTGGGGGTATACTGGTTTCAGGTTGTCTGTCTGTCTGTCTGTCCGTCTGTCTGTCCATAGACACAGTCTTCTGCTTACCATTTCTCCTCATCCCCTTGACACAATTTAATGAAACTTCACACAAGTGATCAGTAACAACAGTAGTTGTGCATGGGGCGTGTTAGGTTCTTTCAGAAAAAAAAAATTGCAGAGTTACGGGACTTTGTTTTTTTGTTACTCTACTACATGTATATACATAGACACAATCTTGTGCGCACCATCTCTCCTCATCCCCTTGACAAAATTTAATGAAACAAGTGATCAATAACAACAGTAGTTGTGCATGGGGCATGTTAGGTTCTTTCAACAACAAAAATTGCAGAGTTATGGGACTTTGTTTCTTGTTAACATACTATGTACATACAGTCTGCATATGCAATCTTGTGCGCGCCTAATCTTCCGAACCCTTGCACACAACTTAATGAGACTTCACACAAGTGATCAGTACCAACTCTAGTTGTGCATGGTGCATGTTATGTCCTTTTAGATAAATATTCTGCATAGTTATGGGACTTTGTTTTTTGTTACTATACTGTATACATACAGTCTATATACATACAGTCTACATAATTATGCAATCTTGTGTGTGTCAAATTGCAATGTACTGTGTCAGTGCATGCGAGGGGTACATTCATCACCTTTAGTGATAGCTCTAGTTATTTAATGTTTAGCTTGACTATTCAAAGAACAGATAAAGCTATTGGACTCACCCATGCGTTGGTTAAGTTTTTGTATGTAAGCTGGTAACTCAATACCCACCTATGGGAATGGATGTAGTAAGCTGGTATCTCAATACCCACCTATGGAAATGGATGGTAACTTCACACACTTGTTTACTGTGATGATCTGACATGCATTGTACAGGTTCCAGAACTATTTTTTCTACAAAATTATGCCCTCTTTTTGACTCTTGACGGTTTTTGTTTTAATATGTAAGGAAAATGGAGCTCTCTGGTGTACTTTGTGCAAATATTTTACCTTAAATATAAGTCTATGAGCAACAGTTATCAAAAACAAAAAACTGATTTAGACTACAGATGCAATCTGACTAAAGTACATCTCCTATTACGCTACGCATAGGATCTGACAACGAGCTATTGATGGCCTCGTTCTGACAACCCTTCCGCTAGCCAATCAAAAGCTACCTTACAGCATTCTGTAAGCTTTATAAAGCCTTGAGTTTCGATATCAACAAGTTTTATGTCGAAAGATTTCAGATAGCCGGTTAGCTCAGTCGGTAGGGCACTTGCGCTGTAAACGAGAGGTCCCAGGTTCGAGCCCTGGATTAATTAAAACTTTTTCTTACTCTTTGACATTCGAACAAGTTGTCTGATTGGTTCAAACAAAAATAGATTTGCGAAAATAAAAATAGCAATATTGGAAATCCAAAATATACAGAAGACGAATGTGAATGTGTCGTTTTCAGATCTTCGTTTAGAAGATCAAGTACTTCAGTCAGATTGACTACAGATGTTGCAATTTTTCATTGTTCCATACTTGATGTGGTGATTTTTCTTTGTTTTTGTATTTGATATGTATAATTTCCGTGCTCCATGAGTTCCAAGATTTCTGTGCTTTGTCAATCCCCAAATGTACATGTTTTTAAAATATGTTTTGCTTTGCATTTTCTGTTTAGTTGCTTTTAATAATTTATGCATTACTCTTAACAGTGAATTTTCAAGAAATATATATAGTTATGCAATACCCATATGAATTTGATGGTTGGACTTTACATTTATCTTGTCATAGTGGATCTGAGGGTGAATTTTGATACATCAGTTGTATAACTTGCAAAGTTAATATAGTAAATAAAGTATGATCATTTTATTATTAATCCCCCGCCACAAGTGGTGGGGGGTTATAGGAATGGTCTCTGTCCATCCTTCCGTCCGTCCTTCTGTCATTCCGTCCTTCCGTCCGTCCGTCTGTAACACTATCGTGTCTGCTCCATATCTCCTAAACCCCTTGAAGGATTTTTATGAAACTTGGGTCAAATGATCACCTCATCAAGACGATGTGCAGAACCCATGAGTCAGCCTTGTCAGCTCAAGGTCAAGGTCACAACTCAAGGTCAAAGGTTTGAGCATTCCATTTTATGTCCGCTCTATATCTCCTAAACCCTGTGAAGGAATTTTATAAAACTTGGGTCAAATGATCACCTCATCAAGACGATGTGCAGAACCCATGAATCAGCCATGCCGGCTCAAGGTCAAGGTCAAAACTCAAGGTCAAAGGTTTTAGCCTTTCATTTCGTGTCCGCTCTATATCTCCTAAACACCTTGAAGGAATTTTATAAAACTTTGGTCAAATGATCACCTCATCAAAATGATTTGCAGAACTTATGAGTCAGCCATGCCGGCTCAAGGTCAAGGTCACAACTTCGGGTGAAAGGTTTGAGCCTTCCATTTTGTGTCCACTCTGTATCTTCTAAACCCCTGGAAGGATTTTCATCAAACTTGGGTCAAATGATCACCGCATCAAGAACTCATGAGTCAGCCATGTCAACTCAAGGTCAAGGTCACAACTCAAGGTCAAAGGTTTGAGCTCTGTATCTTCTCAATCCCTTGAAGGATTTTCATGAATCTTGGGTCAAATGATCACCTCATCAAGACATTGTGCAGAATTCATGAGTCAGCCATGTCAGTTCAAGGTCAAGTCACAGCTAAAGGTCAAAGGTTTACACTTTCACTATCCATAGCATTGGCGGGGGATTTAGCTGTCTTTCAGACTGCCTTGTTTGTTAAGCATTTTAAATTTTTCATTATTTTTTTCTTTATAAACTTAATAGTACAGAATAAAACAAAAACTGCAAGGCATACATCTGTTTGTTTTCTCGTCTGTTAATAGTGATGTGTTCTGTTTGTGTCTTACACACCCTGGCGTCGGCATCACACCTTGGTTAAAGTTTTGCTAGCAAGTATCTATAGCTATTATTTAAAGGCATATAGCTTTGAATAGGGTTTTTATTGAGCCCGCTTGCGGAAGTGAAGACATAGTCGTCCAAATGGCTGTTCGGTGTATGTGTGTGCTTGTGTCCGTCCGTCCGGACCATAACTTTGACATGCATCGAGCAATCTTGTTTATATTTGGCATGAATGTTAACCTCAGTGAGAGGGAGTGTCATGCACAAACCCCAAGTTCCTATATAAAAGGTCAAGGTCACAACAGAGGTCAAATGTCAAATTCAATAATGACTTTGTCCAGAGCATTTCTTCTTCATGCATGGAAGGATTTTGATGTAACTTGGCACAATTGTTCACCATCATGAGACGGAGTGTCCTGCGCTAGAACCAGGTCCCTAGGTCTAAGGTCAAGGTCACAGAGGTCAAAGGTCAGATACAAGAATGACTTTGTCCGGAGCTTTCTTTTTCATGCATAGAGGGATATTGATGTAACTTGGCACAATTGTTCACCATCATGAGACGGAGTGTCATGCACAAGAACCTAGAATTACTTCCCTTTGTTGTAACTATAAATAGCTTATATTGTAACTTTTTTATTACTGGTCATAGGGAAAAATCAAAACCACTTTTCTGTAGTACAACATGCATGTTACATCCAATTTTGAGGAGTATTTTGACCTATCTCTACTGGTAAGGATTTTTGTGTGGACTTAGAATTTCTTTTTTAATATTTACTTCCCTCTGTTACTATAAATTACCTATATTGTAACTTTTTGCAATCCTTCTTTTTATTTGGCATAAATGTTTGCCTCATTGAGACAGAGTGTTGTTTGCAACGCCAAGTTCATTTGACAGCTGGTGGGCTTGACATGTAGCTCGTGGGCATCTAGTTTTCTATGTCAATAACGAACCTCACATGATCAAGTCCTATAACTTACCTGCATTTTGGCTAAATTATGCCCCCTTTTAGACTTAAAAAATCCTGGTTAAAGTTTTGCATGCAAGTTGCTATCTCCAAAACTAACACAGATATTGATTTGAAACTTCACATGTGTCTTAGGGGTTATAAAGCTAGATGATAGCATTAAGTCCCATAAATTTGACATTTATTTTGGCCAAATTATGTCCTCTTTTGGACTGGTTAAGGTTTTGCTTTCAAGTTACTATCACAAAAACTAATGCAAATATTGAATTGAAACTTCATATGTTTCTTTTAGTTGATGAAACTAGGACATTGTATCAAGTCCGATAACTCTGACATGTATTTTGCAAAATTATGTCCCCTTTGAAGTTACTATCTCCAAAGCTAATGCAGATACTGGATTGAAACTCTATAGATATTCTAACATTGAGGGTAATATTTCTGCTTCTGTGACAACAACTCGATTAGTCAAGCTTTAGCTGCCTTTTAGCATACCTGTAATATGTACATTGCCACACTTTCACATAGTCAAAAGAGAGAGTGAAAGATGTTAAATAATAACTGATTATATTGAACAAAGTCAGGTTTTAATTAACATAATCTTCAAGTTTACCTGTTCACCACCTTTGTGATTTAGAACTGAGACATTGTTTCTTTGATATTGTAAGCTGAAATGTTGCATTTGTCTTTCAAAGTCTGAGCCACAAATCCATGACCCAACTTACTGCAACTGGCCCAAATATCAGGGCTGCAAGTGTGACCCCCATCTCCTACACTACTGTGCTCAGAACAAATTTTACTTACATTACCTTGACATATTTATTAAATTGGTTATTTTTATTTGATATATGTTTGTTTGTCGAAAAAGTTGTCAACAAAAGCGCTTGAAGTGTGACATTTTGTTTGTGCTTCTTTAACCCTTACCATGCTAAATTTCTATAATGGACTGGTCCATCTTCCAATATGGACAGTATCATTTATCATTTGAAGGGGTGTTTACTAAAAATTTACTGACTGAATAGCGAACAGTGCAGACCATGATCAGACTGCACGGATGTGCAGGCTGATCTTGGTCTACACTGGTCGCAAAGGCAGAATCACTTGCCGCCAGCAGGCTAAGGGTTAAAACTGAAGGCACGGGATGCACTAACATTTATATAAAAAAGCTTTTGGAAAGCTTTCTATCATCCCTTGACATTCTCACTTGACTTTACTCAAATGAATTGGAAAGTAGAAAGCCTTTTTGCATGAACAGAAAATATTAAAGACATAAATAAGACATAGCAAAAAACTTTCTGTCTTTACGTTGCCTTATTTTATATCATTATAGCTCACATGAGCACTGATTTAGTTGATAAAATTTCTCGATTATTGAGATACTAAGCTTTTTCCAAATTTTATATTACATGCACTATGTCATATATTATTCAACATTAATGATATGATCAGTTTAAGAATGTTAATTTATTGAAGAGTTAATATGCAACTGTAGTTATTTCAGTGTATTGCCATAAAGTTGCAGTTTTGCAGGGAAATAAGTACAAAATATGACTGATTGTGTCATTGAAATCTATGGTTGGGTGATTTAAGGATGTAGTATATTTTGTCAGCAGGGTAGATTCAAATTAAAACTGTAGCAATTTATTGTATTTCATATAATTTAATGTTTTATCTGCTACTATCTCAGGTTCATTTATCTCTTATGATTCAAGTACAGGTTTTATCCAGGTTTGAAGTACATGGCCCCTCCAAAGGTATTTTATATTGAAAGAAGAAGGAAAATATATGGGTATTTAACACTTTAAGTGTATTTTGGTTTCACTGTTATCTGGGGGTCACACATTAAACCGGAATCCACCTAAAAACCGGAATACACCGGAATACACTTTCTATAACCGGAATACACCTGTATTTTTTTAATTAAATGTATTTTTGAAGGTTTTTTGATATAATTCAATCATATATATCATAAATAATCAACATACCAAAGGAAAATACATTATGTTCACACAAAACGATTTTATAAGAGATTGAAATTCGGCGACCGCGTGGGAAATTACCATAACCGAAATACACCCGTATTTCTTCAACAAATGCTATTTTTGAAGTGGTTTATGACTGAATTCAAAAATATATATCATAAATAATTAATTTTCAAAATGAAATTAAAATACTTTTGCGCATTACGTTTTGTACATGATTGAAAATCGGCGAAGGCACTGGAAATTTGCGTATTCGTAAATGAATTTCCATGCCCTAAAATTCTCTAATGTACACCCGTATTTCTTAAATAAATCGTATTTTAGGGTTTATGATAGAAATCAATCACAAATTATCTAAAATAAATAATTAATTTACAAAAATATACATGTACAAAGATGCATTTAAATCCGCAACGACATCGTATTGCTTTATTTAAAACCACATTTCTATTTACGTTCACGAGGTCACGTACACTAACAGAAATCTGTTTGCCAAAAATCGTTTTAATCCATTTATTTAGATTGCTGTCGCTTTTTCATTATTTAAGATTTTATTATTCTGTTCTTTGTATTTTCTGGTCAAAAGTCTGAATTTTATGGCCATAGTATGTATCATTTATTTACTTTTAGAAAGAAATAAGTAATTAAGATCGCGCTGTTTGAGGTTTTACAAATAATTATGTGAAAATTCGATGGTTTTTATAGAATTTTCCCTACATTACTGTCGATATCTTATTAAAATCGTTATAGAATTCAAACTGTATTACTTCTTAAGCGGTGTTGAAAACTTGAAGCGATAATATTAAAAAATGAATACACTACACACGTTTTTTTTTTTTTTTTTTTTTTTTTTTTTTGTACGTGTTGATTAACAAAAGTAACGTTGAGCGATGTCAATTAGATAATTATTACGATAGGTCGCACGTGCTCGTGGAATGGAAAATTACCGGCATGATGTTTTGTATCTTTACGATTCCCGGGTAAATTCCAGTCAATCCAAATAATAAGTTTGTTGACGTTTTTCACGATGTAATTTCTGAATTTTGGTAAAGTTACGACGTAAAAACACTTTTCCTAAATTTCCAGAGTGGACTGGAATTAATAAAACTGATTTTAACAAAATAAGGAATTCTGTAAATGAAACACTGAAAAAGTATTTAAAGGAAGACTATGTTGATACAGGAAAACGACTACGATACTCGAGACATTATGATCGAGACTTAGTGCATCCTGGAGAGAAGGAAGGAGGAATCAAAATGTTTAAATCTACAATATATCGCTGTTTTAGCAAAACATTAAATTAGTATTGATATGTTAAAGTACATGAAAAATAAAAAAATATACTGAATGTACCTGTTTTTCTTCAATTTTTCAATTTGCAATTATAACGACAAGTATGAAATTAAACAAAAGCTTATCATATTTAACTGCACTTACCTTGTCAGACATTATTTGTCACATGTCGCATATGTGTGCTTACAAATATACTGATTAATTGATATAATCAATAGGTGTGATAATCCAATCAAACTCTATCAGGACTAATCAGAGGCACGTGTTTGTTACGCTGCATATATTCAAAGGATCTTAATTGTGCTTTGGAAATAAGCGCAGTAAACGTTTTTATATTTATATATTAAATATAATATAATTCTTTTGAAAACTGATTTTTCGTAATTTATTTTCTTCTTAAATTATCAAATTAAACATGAAGAAATAATTCAATTAGTTCTAATAATAAACACACGGCTGGTTCTTTCCGATCAGCGCGGTTTATGCACTGACATGTGTTTTGTGTATAATTCATTTAAAAATTGAATATTGATATTTTTTTCTCAATTAATTTTCTTTTTTATTTGTTAAACGAAATGCGAAATATGAAGAAATAATTAAATAATTTCCAATTATAAACATGTGACATGCCCTTTCCAATCATGTTAAAAATAAAATATTAAAACATTGTTATGTCCTTTCCGATCAGCGCGGTTTATGCCACTCGTATTTTGTCTATAATTCATTTAAAAATCAAAAATTGCTATTTTATCATTCATAGTTTATTTTCTTTTTTATTTGTTAAATGAAATATGAAGAAACAATTAAATAAGTTTCAATAATAAGCATGTGACATGCCCTTTCCGATCATGTTAAGCCCTTTCCGATCCGCGCGGTTTATGTTGGGACCCGTATTTTGTTTATGATTCATTTAAAATCGAATATTGATATTTTTTGTCTTAAATTATTTTCTTATTATTTGAAGAAACAATTAAATAAATTTTGATAATCAACATTCCGGTATCTGGTCATAGCGACGTAAGCGTAAAACATTTCCGTAAGATCGTAAAGTTATAATCTCGTATACAGAATTAACTTTTAATAAACTTCTGTCAAATATTTATTCATATTTAATCTGATTGAACATGGTTCTACAACTTACAAAAAATGATAAAAAGTGTTTATTTAAGCGAATACTATTTAGTTTTTAAAAAAGGACGAGTGCATTTATGTTATGGAAACTTCCCGTGCACTCGCCAAATCCAAATCTTGTATAAAATCGTTTTGCGTTAAAGTATTTTATTTTCCTTTTGTAAACTTATTATTTATATTATACACGAATGATTTCTGCAATAAACCCTACAAAAATACCATTTATTAATAAAATACGGGTGTATTTCGGTTATGGAAATTTCCCGCGCGGTCGCCGAACTTCATTCTCGTATAAAATCATTTTGCGTAAACGTATTTTATTTTCCTTTCGTATGTTAATTATTTATGATATATATGATTGAATTATATCAAAACCCTTCAAAAATACCTTTAACTTAAAAAATACAGGTGTATTCCGGTTATGGAAAGTGTATTCCGGTGTATTCCGGTTTTTAGGTGGATTCCGCTTTAATGTGTGACCGTTATCTAGAGAAGTCTGTGTAAATTATAATTTTATTTGTATGCGCATTAGTTTTCTAATACAAGCTTAAAATGTATATGTCTCCTGACACATGTTTCTATTATATAATGCATTTTCTCTCATTTTTGAACAACTGTTTATGATAACAGGTTTTTCGACAGCTTCAGTGCCATTCTCTTTATGACCAAAATCGAAAATGATTGTACTGTAATTTTATTAACATTATATCAAACTCTTTACATATTATCCTATTTATCTTAACATTTAAAGTAGCCATGGCAACTAAGTTATTTAAAATATCTTATATCTTGCATTTTATTAATCCCCCATCACGAGTGGTGGACGGTTATAGGAATGGTCTCCATCCGTCCTTCTGTCTTCTGTCCTTCCGTCCGTGTCCGCTCTGTATCTCCTAAACCCCTTGAAGGATAATCATGAAACTTGGGTCAAATGATCACCTAATCAAGACGATGTGCAGAACGCATGAGTCAGCCATGTCCGCTCAAGGTCAAGGTCACAGCCACAACTCAAGGTCAAAGGTTTGAGCCTTCCATTTCGTGTCCGCTCTGTTTCACCTAAACACCTTGAAGGATAATCATGAAACATGGGTCAGATGATCACCTCATCAAGACGATGTGCAGAACTCATGTGTCAGCTCATGGTCGAGGTCACAACTCGAGGTTAGAAGTTTGAGCCTTCCAATTTTGTGTCTGCTATATATCTCCTAAACCCATTGAAGGATTTTCATTAAACTTGGGTCAAATGATCACCTCATCAAGACAATGTGCAGAACATATGAGTCAGCCATGTTGGTTAAAGGTCAAGATCACAATCAAGGTCAAATGTTTGAGCCTTCCATTTTGTGTCCGCTCTGTATCTCCTTAACCCCTTGAAGGATTTTCTTGAAACTTGAGTCAAATGATCACCTCATCAAGACAATGTGCAGAACTCATGAGTCAGCCATGTCAGCTCAAGGTCAAGGTCACAACTCAGGGTCAAATGTTTGAGCCTTCCATTTTATGTCTGCTCTGTATCTCCTAAACCTCTTGAAGGAATTTCAAGAAACTGGTCAAATGATCACCTTATCAAGATGATATTCAGAATTCATGAGTCAGCCTTGTCAGCTCAAGGTCAAGGTCACAACTCTGGGTCAAATGTTTGAGCCTTCCATTTTGTGTCCGCACTGTATCTCCTAAACCCCTTGAAGGAATTTCATGAAATTTTGGTCAAATGTGCAGAACTCACGGGTCAGCCATTTCTGTCTAAGGTCAAGGTCACAACTCAGGGTCAAATGTTTGAGCCTTCAATTTTGTGTCCGTTCTGTATCTCCTAAACCCCTTGAAGGATTTTCATGAAACTTGAGTTAATTGATCACCTCATCAAAACGATGTGCAGAACTCATGAGTCAGCCATGTTGGCTCAAGGTCAAGGTCACAACTCAAGGTCAAAGGTTTGAGCCTTCCATTTATGTCTGCTCTGTATCTCCTAAACCCCTTGAAGGATTTACGTATGACTTGGCTCTAATACTCCCCTTATCAAGACAATGTGCAAAATTCACCCCTGCCAGCTTAAGGTCAAGGTCACAACTCGATTGTTTAATGGTTCCACCCAATACCATGTCTTTCAGACTGCCTTGTAGTAATTTCTTCGAAATGTATTAAATAAATTTATCTTTCTTGTTAAATTTATCTTTCTTGTTCAATGTAGCTTCAGAACATCTTATTTCTAAAGTAAGTAATATGTTTGTTTTATTTGCATTTATTTAACCAAAATCAAAGCTTAAAATACTTCCAGCTGTTGTCCTCATCTGACTTTTTATGCTCTCATGGATAGTGTTGATATACAGATAATAAGCTGTGTTCTTTTGAACTTTACATTTACATATATAGGTCACAAGGGTCGTTTCAATGATAACATTAATTTTAAATTGTCTACTGAAATCTGAACAATTTTAGAGCATAGTTTTAATATATAATTACCAAATTATCAATGGAAATGAAAAAATAGATATTAGAAACCTGACTAAGTTTTATTATCCCCCCCACCTTTGAAAAAGGAGGGGTATGGTGTTTTGCAGATGTTGGTTGGTCGGTCTGTCTGTCGGTTGGTATGTCAGTCGGTATTTAGGCCAATCGGTTTCTGGATGATAGCTCAAGAACGCTTGGGCCTAGGATCATGAAAATTGAAAGGGAGGTTGGTCATGACCAGCAGATGGCCCCTGTTGATTTGAGGCCAGAAGGTTAAGGGTCAAGGTCACAGTGACCCGGAACAGTTAAACAGTTTCCAGATGATAACTCAAGAACGCTTGGGCCTAGGATCATGAAATTTGTAAGGGACGTTGGTCATGACCAGCAAATAAGCCCTATTGATTTTGAGGTCAGTAGGTCAAAGGTCAAGGTCACAATGACACGGAACAGTTTAACTGTTTCCGGAAAATAACTTCAGAATGCTTTGGCCTAGGACCATGAAACTTAATAGGGAGGTTGATCATGACCAGCAGATGACTCCTATTGATTTTGAGGTCAGAAGGTCAAGGTCACAGTGACCCAGAACAATTAAACCATTTCCGGACAATTACTTGAGAATGCTTGGGCCTAGGGAAACGAACTTAATAGGGAGGTTGATCATGACCAGCAGATGACCCCTATTGGTTTTGAGGTAAGTAGGTCAAAGGTCAAGGTCACAGTGGCCTGGAACAGTTATACCGTTTCCAGATGATTACTTGTGAACGCTTGGGCCTAGGATCATGAAACTTGATAGGGTGGTTGATCATGACCAGCAGATGACCCCTGTTGATTTTGAGGTCAGTAGGTCAAAGGTCAAGGTAACAATGACCTGAAAATTTCTGCTCCTTTTGCTGTTACTGAATGCATCAAGTTGTGGGGGAGAGGAGGGGAGCATTTCGTGTTCTATGAGCTTTTGTTTGAAAATTGCCTTAGTAAGTAACCTATCACCCAATAACATCAGTTTCCAGCATCCATTTTCTTATATTCCACATGACATTTTAATATATGTACATAAAAACAGCAAAATATTGATAATTATTTAAAGGGAAATACTAACAAAAGATATTTTTTGACAAATAATGCCTATTTAAAAATAGCTCAAATGAAGAATACTGCTCAGAATTATGTACTTAGCAGTTCTGCGTGGTAACTGACATGTAACATCATGATGTCAAGGGCGTCATTTTAATGCAACAAGGTTTTTTAGCATTTCTGAAAATGATATAAAGTTTTGTAAAAGATTTCAGTTTTATTAGATTGAAATCTGAACAGATCAGCAGATAGTGGTATCTGCTTTTTGCAGATAATTACTTCATAGAATGCGAAGAATTTGATTAAGTTTTAGCATAAATGCACCAACAGAAACTTAATTTACGCTAGGAAAGTCCAAGTAGAAATGGTGCAAGGTCTGTATTTAGTTTTGTCTGACTAAAAGCCCTGAAGAGTTTGAATTATTTATATGTGTTTTATTGTTGCTGGAATTTTGCCAATTTTGAGCTTTTGTTATCCTTGTATACATCTCCTGTGACCTGTATTTTGAATTAAGGATGACATTTCCATAAGAAAGTTCTCACCATTATTCTAGGACTTTCATATTCAGTGAACTTCTGCCAGAATGAACCACAACACACACAGTTTGTCTTGTTATTTTTGCCATTGCAGCGGCTTTGTGTTTGTTGTGTGGGACTGTGGTTATATTTGATGTGCATAATGATTTACAGGATTGTAGATTTACGTTTTATTTATGCCCCTATTGCTGAATAGCCAGGGGACATAATAAGAAAGTTATACATCTATTAATTGGTATGCCTGTCATTCCATCCAGCCATCACACTTTCTTGCTTACTTAACTGCTCCTACAGTTTCCAGTCATTCAAATAAAACTTGGTATGCATCATCAAAAAGAAGTGGACATACACATATTAACAGGATGTTCATGTTTGAATATTTTTTCCTGAGTTACGCTTCTTTTTTAGACTAACAGTATAGTATTTATTCTTGTGTTCTCAACTCCTACAGTTTCCTTTTAATTCAAAGGAAACTTTGTATATTTCATGACCATCAAGTGAATATGTGCATGTTTTCAGAACTTTCCTGCCAGATTGTTAATATTTGGGTTATGCCTCTTTTTTTCAACTTAGCAATATTACTACTTTATCTATACCATCTGCAGTTTTCATCAGTATCAAATTAAGAATCGGTTATTTATTCATTATTTAGGCATTATTAATCCATTAAACATCAGATCAGAGACAGATTAATGAATTTTTTTCAGAAAAATAAATATTATACAATTACGTTTAGTTTGTCATAAACATTGTTGTAAATCCTTATGTTAGCTTCCAGATGGGCAGTGTAAAGGTATACTACCTCCTTAATTGGAGATTCTAGTGTAGACCTTGATGAAACCACTCTAGAGATAGAAATATTGCTGGACTTCTAGCTCACCTGAGAACCGAGCTTTTATATTTATTGAATATCGGTCATCTGTCTGTCATTTTTAGCTCATCTGATTTTTTGAAAAAAAATGATGAGTTATTGTCATCACTTGAGCGGTTGTCGGCGTCGGCGTCGGCGTCGGCGTCGGCGTCTGCGTCGGCGTTGCCTGGTTAAGTTTTATGTTTAGGTCAGCTTTTCTCCTAAACTATCAAAGCTATTGCTTTGAAACTTGGAATACTTGTTCACCATCATAAGCTGACCCTGTATAGCAAGAAACATAACTCCATCTTGCTTTTTGCAAGATTTATGGCCCCTTTTGTACTTAGAAAATATCAGATTTCTTGGTTAAGTTTTATGTTTAGGTCAATTTTTCTCCTAAACTATCAAAGCTATTGCTTTGAAACTTGGAATACTTGTTCACCATCATAAGCAGACCCTGTACATCAAGAAACATAACTCCATCTTGCTTTTTGCAAGAATTATTGCCCCTTTTGGACTTAGAAAATCAGTTTTCTTGGTTAAGTTTTATGTTTAGGTCAGCTTTTATCCTAAACTATCAAAGCTATTGCTTTAAAACTTGCAACACTTTTTCACCATCATAGGCTGACCCTGTACAGCAAGAAACATAACTCCATCCTGCTTTTTGCAAGATTTATGGCCCCTTTTGGACTTAGAAAATATCAGATTTCTTGGTTAAGTTTTATGTTTAGGTAAACTTTTTCTCTTAAACTATCAAAGCTATTGCTTTGAAACTTGCAACACTTGTTCACCATCATAAGCTGACCCTGTACAGCAAGCAACATAACTCCATCCTGCTTTTTGCAATAATTATTGCCCCTTTTGGACTTAGAAAAATCATTTTCTTGGTTGAATATTATGTTTAAGTCAACTTTTCTCATAAACTATCAAAGCTATTGCTTTAAAACTTGCAACAGTTTTTCACCATCATAAGTGGACACTGTACATCAAGAAACATAACTCTATCCTGCTTTTTGCAAGAATGATGGCCCTTTTTAGACTTAGAAAATCATGGGTAGGACAATATTTCTATTATACAAAAAAAATCAGATGAGCGTCAGCACCCGCAAGGCGGTGCTCTTGTTAGCTCATCTGATTTTTTGAAAAAAAATGATGAGTTATTGTCATCACTTGAGCGGTTGTCGGCGTCGGCGTCGGCGTCGGCGTTGCCTGGTTAAGTTTTATGTTTAGGTCAGCTTTTCTCCTAAACTATCAAAGCTATTGCTTTGAAACTTGGAATACTTGTTCACCATCATAAGCTGACCCTGTATAGCAAGAAACATAACTCCATCTTGCTTTTTGCAAGATTTATGGCCCCTTTTGTACTTAGAAAATATCAGATTTCTTGGTTAAGTTTTATGTTTAGGTCAACTTTTCTCCCAAACTGTCAAAGCTATTGCTTTGAAACTTGGAATACTTGTTCACCATCATAAGCTGACCCTGTACAGCAAGAAACATAACTCCATCTTGCTTTTTGCAAGATTTATTGCCCCTTTTGGACTTAGAAAATCAGTTTTCTTTATGTTTAGGTCAGCTTTTATCCTAAACTATCAAAGCTATTGCTTTAAAACTTGCAACACTTGTTCACCATCATAAGTTGACCCTGTACAGCAAGAAACATAACTCCATCCTGCTTTTTGCAAGATTTATGACCCCTTTTGGACTTAGAAAATATCAGATTTCTTGGTTAAGTTTTATGTTTAGGTCAACTTTTTCTCTTAAACTATCAAAGCTATTGCTTTGAAACTTGCAACACTTGTTCACCATCATAAGCTGACCCTGTACAGCAAGCAGCGTAACTCCATCCTGATTTTTGCAATAATTATTGCCCCTTTTGGACTTAGAAAATCATTTTCTTGGTTGAGTATTATGTTTAAGTCAACTTTTCTCATAAACTATCAAAGCTATTGCTTTAAAACTTGCAACAGTTTTTCACCATCATAAGTGGACACTGTACATCAAGAAACATAACTCTATCCTGCTTTTTGCAAGAATGATGGCCCTTTTTAGACTTAGAAAATCATGGGTAGGACAATATTTCTATTACACAAAAAAAATCAGATGAGCGTCAGCACCCGCAAGGCGGTGCTCTTGTTCCGTCTGTCATCCACATCTCCTAAAATCACACAGGCAATTTTGACCAAACTTTCCAGGAATACTCCCTCAAAGATTTTCTCAGCAGAAACTGTTGGCCAAATTTCAAAACAATTTCACAATAATGTTCCTTTGACATACTTGTATCAAAGTCTTTTCAAGCTGTGTTGACTTATTTAAAGAACATTTCAGTCTGTGAAAAATAATTAGTATGATTTGTTATAAAGATATGTCTTTCATGAGGGGCCTCCGTGGCAGAGTGGTTAGAGTCATTGACTTCAAACCATTTGCCACTCATCGATGTGGGTTCGAAACCTCATTTGGGGCGTAGAATTCTTCATGTGAGGAAGCCATCCAGCTGGCTTACGGAAGGTCGGTGGTTCTACCTAGGTGCCCGCTCGTGATGAAATTGTGCAAGGAGGGGCACCTGGGGTCTTCCTCCACCATTAAAGCTGGAAAGTTGCCATATGACGTAAAATTGTGTTGGTACGACAATAAACCCAACAAAATAAAAAATAAAACGTCTTTCATGGGTCTGGGCTAGTTTTCTCTATATGGCTTTATTGAAAACTTGAAAAATATCCTAGTCTGGAACCACTGGCAAATTTGTGAATAATGTCAGGCGCATGCTTCTTTGGTGAATCTCTGCTAAGGTTTTTCAGATTATTTTAATTCTTCAAAAAATATGGCTTGCAAAATTAACAACAGAATATCTTAAGATATCCTCATGTTGTAAGCTACTGGTCCAGTCTGAAATAATTTGGCAATAGTGTTCTTTGATGACCTTGTACCCAGGTGAAATTTTGTTCAAATTATTCTGGTATGTCAAAACTATGGCCACTTGAAAGTAAAGTCACATTTTGCACAGTTTATTTATTGTGAGGAATAGCTTGCTCAATTTCAAAATAATTTCACATATTTTCTTGCATATCCCTCCACCAAAATTGATAAAGACAACTATGTAACTTAGTTGAGTACTCTACAACCAAAATGCGTTTTTTTTTCAGGCTGGTTTTACATGTGGTATAATACTCCTGTTGGCTTCGGCTGCGTTGATGCTCTATACAAGCTACAGAATACTACATGCTGTTAAATGCACAAGTAAGTTAACAAAGCAATGAATATTCTGAAATAAGTCATTTAAAGTCTTCATAATTTTTTTTTTTTTTTAGCTTAACAAGAAGTGCTCATTTCAATTGATGTCCATGAACTGTCCATCATTTCACTCAAATTTTCTCAAGCATTGAAGTCAGTTTTTACCAAACTTCACAGGAATGTTCCTTTGGTAGTCCCTTTTCATATTCTTATAAATCAATGTCAGCGCATAATGCAGAATTTTGGTTGACATGGCAGCTGAAAGGAAAACCTTTAAAGACCCCCTTAGAAACCACTGGCCAGATTTAAAATAATTTCACAAATGTTTCTTGGGTAACTGCTAACAGATTCCTTGAGATCATTTTGCTATGTGTAAAGCATAGCAATCAGGGGCAGAGTTGTTCTTCCTTATATAGCTGTAGTGGAAACTTTCAGAAACTTCATATCTGATTTCAAAATGAGCCTCTAACAAATTCCTTCAGGTCATTTTGCCTCAAAAATAAATGGCCAACAGGGTTTCTTTTATAATATGGTTATAGATGAAATATTTTCTTTTGTGACATTCTACCAAAGTCCTTCACATCCTTATGCTTTGTTAGCTCACCTGAGCACAAAGTGCTCAGGGTGAGGTATTGTGATTGCTCACTGTCTGGCCTCCGTCTGTTGTATGTCCGTCCGTCCATCATCCGTCTGTCGTCCGTCCGTCGTCTGTCCACACTTTCCTTTAAACAACATCTCCTCCTAAACCAACAGGCCAATTTTGATGAAACTTCACAGGGATGTTCCTTGGATGGTGTTCTTTCAAAATTGTTCAAAGAATTGAATTCCATACAGAATTCTGGTTGCCATGGCAACCAAAAGGAAAAACTTTGAAAATTTTCTTGTCCAAAACCGCAAGGCGTAGAGCCTCTGTATTTGGCCTGTAACATCATCTAATGGTTCTCTATGAAGATTGTTCAAATTATGCCCCTGAGGTGAAAAGAGGCCCCGCCCCGGGGGTCCCAAAATTTATATAGACATATAGGAAAAAAACTTTAAAAATTTTCTTGTCTGAAACCACAAGACCTACTCCCAAGTTTTACATAGTCTTATATAGGAAATTTTTTTTAAAATCTTCTTGTCTGAAACTGCACGGCCTAGGCTTTTGATATTTGGTATGTTGCATTGCCTAGTGGTCCTCTACCAAGATTATTCAAATTATGCCCCTAAGTTGAAAAGAGGTCCCACCCGGGGTGTCCCAAGTTTTACATAGACTTATATAGGAAAATTTTTTATAAATCTTCTTGTCTGAAATCACAAGACCTAGGCCTTTGATATTTGGTATGTAGCATTGCCTTGTGGTCCTCTACCAAGATTGTTCAAATTATGCCCCTGGGGTGAAAAGAGGCCCTGCCCTAGGGGTCCCAAGTTTTACATAGACGTATATAGGAATTTTTTGATAAGTTTAAAATGTTAAATTGTCTATAAATAAAAAAATATAAATTGATAAATGAAGTTTGTCATATTTGAGTCAAAAAGGTCTGCAATGTTTAAAATTTTGCTTGCCATAGAAATGATATCCTGTTGGTTATGAACAGTCACCCTCTGGATTATCACTGAGCACAGTTATTATTAGCAATAACACAGATCTGATTAAATATTGCATATGTTCTCTTTCACTCAGGTGAGCGATATAGGGCCATCATGGCCCTCTTGTTAAAACTCGTGGCCACCAGCCAGATTGAGAGGTTTTCATTATTTAGCTAAAGTTTGAACTTTGAGAAACTTGTTGTCAGAAACTGCTGGTGTGATTTCAACATAATTTTACAGAAATGTTCCTTAGGTGACCCTCTACCAAATCTGATCGGATCATCCCACTTTCTAAATGCATGGGTCACTGTTCCCTGTATGCATATAGTGAGAACTGTAAAGATATTTTTGTCAGAAACAATTCCTGGAATCATGATTTTAGAATTATTTCACACAAGTTAATCTTGGGTGACCCTATACCAAGAATGTTCAGATCATTCCATTTCAATTACAAGATCTAAGAATAGACAACTCTTCAAACAGCATTTCCTTGTAGACCACTGGTGGGATTTTGAAGGAATTTCTTTGAAATATTCCTAAGGTGACTTTCTGCCAAGAATATTCAGATTATTTGAAATTGTCTGACATAACTGTGAAAAAGTGACTACCAGAGTTACAAACAGAAAAATCTGCCAATGCTGCTTTCTTTATGTAGCAGTTTTGCAAAAAGTTGTAACATTTTCAGGGCCATTCCCAGAAAAAAATGCAGACTACAGTCATGTTATTTAAAAGTACTATGGTTTTGTGATAAATTGGAATTACAACTGATACAAGAAAAAAAAAAGAAATGTAAAAGACACATTTGTCGATGGCTTTCCTCTGAATCTGCAAGCCAGTTTTCAAATTAAGTAAGATTAAATTTTATGTGGATAAATCTCTTCCAAAGTTATAACCTTTAAGAGCTGTGGAATTCTGGACCATTATAGACCTCTTGTTTCAAAGTTGTGTGTAGTTTCAAATTGCACAGTCATAAGGTTTTCTTATTGCTGATAATAGTAAACTTGATCTGTGATGTACAAAAGGAATTTGTACTTGTTATAAAATGTATATATAAAATTTCTCTGACTTTACAGGCTGACTGCAGCAAGAAGCAACCAACTGCCAATAAAATAATAAAATATTTTATAAAATATTTCAGAGAGTACCAATGAAGTGATTGAATTTTCTGATGTATGCAAAGAGTATTTGGGTCGCTGGGCAGAGGTTATAGCATTTGTTTCATCGCTTCTGACACTGCTTGGAGGGATGATAGTGTACTGGATACTTCTGTCAAACTTTTTATATAATGTTGTAACCTTCATATATCGTAAGTGGGATGATTATTTACAGCAGTTTTAATTACAAAGGTAGTACAACAGACCTTTACTTATATTTAAATTCTATGTTTTATTTTGTGCAACCCAACACTGTAAGTAATTACTCCCTCACCACGCTCCCTTGCCAACTTCTTTCAAAAGTTTGGGAGAAAGAATGTTTTTTTTATTACACATTCAGTGTAATGGCCCCATTAATCCAATGGATTTAGTTTAATCCAGTAACGGTATGTAGTTATTATGACACCTCCCGCCACCCCACTGGGGGAGACACATTGTTTTTGCCCTGTCCTTTGGTCCGGCCGGCACAATTTCAGATCAATAACCGGAGAACCATTTGACTTCGAACCTTCAAACTTTATAGGGTGACAGAGCTTATGGAGTAGACGACTCCTATTGCTTTTGGGGTCACTCCATCAAAGGTCAAGGTCACAGGGGCCTGAACATGGAAAACCATTTCCGATCAATAACTTGAGAACCACTTGACCCAGAATGTTGAAACTTCATAGGATGATTGGACATGCAGAGTAGATGACCTAATGAGTTTTGGGTTACTCTGTTAAAGGTCAAGGTCACAGGGGCCTGAACATGAAAAACCATTTCCGGTCATTAACTTGAGAACCATTTGACCTAGAACTTCAGACTTCATAGAGTGATAGGACTTACGAGGTAGATGACCCCTATTGTTTTTGGGGTCACTCCATCAAAGGTCAGGGTCACAGGGGCCTACCGTCCATCACACTTCATTTTTGATCAATAACTGGAGAACCATTTGACCTAGACACTTCAAACTTCATACTTAGCTAGGGCTTACAGAGTAGATGATCCCTATTATTTTGGGGGTTACTAGATCAAAGGTCAAGGTCACAGGGGCTCTGAACATGGAAAACCATATTTGATCAGTGACTTGAGAACCACTTGACCTAGAATGTTGAAACTTAATAGGATGAATTTGGTCATATAGAGTAAATGACCCCTATTGATTTTTGGGTCATTTGATCAAAGGTCAAGGTCACAGAGACCAGAACATGGAAAACAGTTTCCGGTCAATAACTTGAGAATCATATGAACTAGAACCTTCAAACTTCATACGATGATAGGACTTACAGAGTAGATGACCTTTAACATTTTTGGGGTCACTTGAGCTAAGGTCAAGGTCACAGGTGCCTGAACATGGAAAAACCTTTCCAATCAAATACTTGAGAACCACTTAACCCAGAATGTTGAAACTTCATAGGATGATTGGACATGTGGAGTAGATGACCCCTATTGATTTTTGGGTCATTCGATCATAGGTCAAGGTCACAGTGACCTGAACATGGAAAACGGTTTTCGATCAATAATTTGAGAAGCACCTGACCCAGAATGTTGAAACTTCATAGGATGATTGGACATGCAAGGTAGATGATCCCTATTGCAGCCAACTATCAGGGTCTCTTTGACTTTCACTCCTGTACTCTATTGACTTCTTGCCTATTAAGACTGTGCACTTGGGGAGACATGCGCTTTTCTACAAAAGCATCTTCTAGTTATAGGTATAAATTTAAACATAATGTAACTTTTATCTTGGGCATCTGCTACAATTTTCAATGTTTTGATTTTAATAAAAAAAAAAAAACTCAGTCCCTATCCTACCTAAGTTTTTCGGAAGCATTGCCCTAAATTCAGATTTTTTTTTGGTTTTGGCATAAGTAGAGAAAAAGGAATAAATTAGTTTTTAGCTCACCTGTCACAAAGTGACAAGGTGAGCTATTGTGACTGCTTGATGTCCGTCGTCAGTCCTCCGTCGTGCGTCAACAATTTCTAAAAAAATCTTCTTCTTGAAAACCACTGGGCAGGATTACACCAAACTTCACAGGAATGATCCTTGGGTGGCTCCTTTCAAAATTGTTCAAAGAATTGAATTCCATGCAGAACTCTGGTTGCCATGGCAACCGAAAGGAAAAACTTTAAAAATCTTCTTGTCCAAAACCACAGGGCATGGGGCTTTGATATCTGGTGTGTAACATCATCTAGTGGTCCTCTACCAAAATTGTTCAAATTATCCCCCGAGGGTCAAATATGGCCCCGCTCCGGGGGTTACATGGTTTATATAGACTTATATAGGGAAAACTTTGAAATCTTCTTGTACAAAACCACATGGCCTAGGGCTTTAATATTTGGTATGTAGCATCATCTAGTGGTCCTCTACCAAGATTGTTCAAATTATCCCCCTTAGATCAAATATGGCCCCCACCCCAAGAGTCCCAAGTTTTACATAGACTTATATAGGAAAATTTCTAAAAAAATCTTCTTCTTGAAAACCACTGGGCAAAATTACACCAAACTTCACAGGAATGATCCTTGGGTGGCCCCATTTCAAAATTGTTCAAAGAATTGAATTCCATGCAGAACTCTGATTGCCATGGCAGCCGAAAGGAAAAACTTTAAAAATCTTCTTGTCCAAAACAACAGGGCCTAGGACTTTGATAGCTAATGTGGCATCATCTAGTGGTCCTCTACCAAAATTGTTCAAATTATCCCCCTAGGGTCAAATATGGCCCCGCCTCGGGGGTCCCAAGTTTTACATAGACTTATATAGGAAAAAAAGTTTAAAAACCTTCTTGTCTGAAACCACAACACTTAGACCTTTGATATTTAATTTGTTGCATTGTCTTATGGTCCTCAACCAAAATTGTTCAAATTGAACCCCTTGGGTGAAAAGAGGCCCTGCTCTGGGGGTCCCAAATTTTATATAGACTTATATAGGAAAAAGCTTTAAAAATCATCTTGTCTGAAACCATATGACCTAGGCTTTTGATATTTGGTATGGTGCATTGTCTAGTAGTCCTCTACCAAAATTGTTCAAATTATGCCTCTGGGGTTAAAAGAGGCCCCGCCCTGGGGTCACTTAGTTATTATGTGAGTTATATAGGAAAAATACTTAAAAAATCATCTGATCCTATTTCCAAGACTGTTTAATTATAATTACCTGATGACCCCAAGTAATATGATGTCACTTGACTGTGACCTTGACCTACTGACCTACTTTCTTGTTTTTTAATATACAGCCTTGAAATTTTGATGACATACACAGTTTTGCACACAAATCATAAAATTGAATTTCATTGACCACGAATGTGACCTACTGACATTCTTAATATTTTATCATCAGTTTGACATTTGAAACATGTAGCTCATATTACTCAGGTGAGCGATCCAGGGTCATCATGACCCTCTTGTTCATTCTTTTGGTAGAAGTCACCATTTGACTTAGATTGTGCCTGAGTGACTGTAACAAAATATGTTTTCTTTGAAACCTCAATATTTAGTAGAGATTGGGAAGAAGTTAGCAATTACATAAGTTCTCATGGAACCAAGGTTATAAAAGTAATTTTTGAAACCAGTCTCTGAACTCAGAAGATCTTTGATTGCTGGTAAGATGGCAAGCCTGTATCATGAGACTGTTCTTCAAATCAGTGTGTGCTGTATAACCCTTGTCTGCCTATTTGTATACACTTCTTTCTAGGTGGTCTGACTTGTTACACAGATTTGTTGAAGTATTGTTCTTAATATTGCATGGTTTATAGTCTCCAGGGTGATTAGAGTAGAAGTATATAGTTTAAATCTACTACAGGTATATCAGCATTTAATCCTCTGCTAAGAAAATCATTGAATGTATTTCAGATCATGCACAGGGTGACGAGGTCTCCACAAAAGGAAGCTCAGGTGAGTTAGATATCAACTCAGTTCCTCCAGAAGTTCTACAAAGCATTTGTTTCTCCCAGCTAAATCAGTGGTTTTATCACCAAAAACTAATATTAACCCTTTACCACACAGAACAGAAGCTAAAGTAACCTCTTTTACATAACACTGATAAGTGATAATCAATAATCAATAATTGGTATATGGCTGATAAGCGTGACTGTCTTATCTGAACAGAGGTGTTGGCATTATTTTGCAATTACACATACTCATGTTAAAAATGCCATTATTTTCTGAAAGTTTGACATTATTTTTGTTGATATAAAGTTTATAGCAATTTAAATTCTCTTTCCGATGATACAAAATTTATTGTAGTTTCTCTTTGAGTTTTGAAGATATAAAGTGTTAAAGTAAGGGAATTATATTTTTAGGCATAAAATTCTGTTTTGGATTACTTTCACATTGAAATTCATATACAATTTCATTTTGATGTTTGAAAGTTTGATTTATAGTTAATAGACTTATCTTCCGAATCGGAATCGGTAAGTATTTATATAAAAAAAAACAACCATCAAACTGAATAACACGACACAAATAACGGATCGTAAAATTTCTGAAAGTGCAAAAAGAACGCTGAGATCAAGATTCGTAACCGACTACAGTATTCTTGTGCTAAAACTTAAAATATTTTTTAGATAATATTACGTAATATTTTGATGATCAAACGTCGGTACATCACGGGTGACTTCCGCTGCAATTAACTCTTGGGGTGTCATAAAATATTTGGAAGCCGCGATCCTTCTGTTTTGATTAACACTTCCCGTTATGTAAGGCCATAAATTCTAAGCCATCGTAAACACACACTGTTGTTTAGGGGAAATTTGCATGTATCACGTGTGACCTTCACGACCTAACACATTTAAAAATACTTAGATGTTAAATGGTTGTTATTTTTAGAACGTGGAAAGTCCCGCGAACCGGCCAGTTGCAAGCAGTTTTCTCAGTAATTTTTCATGACGTAGCGTCGTGCACATGTAGGAAAAAACCCCGGTGTCTTTCTTTGCAAAGTACTCAATATATTTAAATAGTAACCACATGATCTTGTACGTAAATTATGGTGACGAAATCCCATATTTTGAGTTAGTAAACATCCGGAATTTGTTTCTTTAGGAAAAGAACGAAAATAAAGCGATTGATTATGAGACACGGGATAAAACGATTCTGTTCAAATGGTCGTTAATCGGTATTATACGTTTCTATCGGGTAACCGATAGACACGGGTCAATACGTTTCTGTTTGGTAATCGATAGATACGGTGATAAACGTATCGATGTGGGAAAGGGTTAAGGAAAATTGCAGCTTTGATAGAGCTGTCTTATTTAGTGACAGAATAATTATTACTATACCACATTTATATAGCACTTTTTTTATGTTCAGATGTGCTTTACAGAATACTAGTATATTGCAAAAAATCAATTACAAATTCAATGCAATGAAAAAAAATGCCTATCTACATTAACAAAGCATGAATATAAAACATAAATAAAACCAAACAAGACAAACATATATACAATTAAAAATAATAAGTGACAGAAACAAAATCTAAACTTTTGAAAGGTTGAATGAATTGAATTCACTGTTGGTACACAGGTATATAATGATAATAATAAGGCCTAACTAAACTAAAGGAACCAGCGTGGGAGCCATCTGGTCTAGTCGTGTAATGGCTGCCAGGTATTTGAACACTAATTTTTCACTTGGCATGGCAACAGAGATCTAAATTGAGGCTAGTTTTTGTTTAAATTTCATTGTGGATGTATTGTTGACATTTTGGTAGGAAAAATGGGAGAGCAGGTTGTATTTGGTGAAGTCAAGCTCCATTTTAGTATGAGTAGTACTTGCAGGTCACAGCAGTGTGATTTTGATGTCAGTTTACAGTAAGTAAATGTGACCAGAGAAATCTTTCTTAGCAGATACATGACCCCTACTTTTCTCTTCATTTTATATCAGTTTTATCATAACTCTTTAAAATGAGGTAAGGATTTGTTCTCTGAAATGGGTCTAGCTATGTTTGGTAGCTCTTTGAAACAGGTCAGTTTTATATAGAATATATAGGGGAAACTATTTAGGCTATTGTGACCTATAAGAAAATGTGGGCAAAAAATGAGATTTGTCCAGATATTGATATAAATGAACTAGTTTGGTCAGATTTTGGTAAAAAATGAGCATTTCATTGAAATTTTGCTGCAAAAATTGGTAAAAACCCAAAAAATCACATTTTCACTGTCTTGGGGGTATTTTTTTTAAAAAATGCAAATTTGCTCTCTAAATTATGCCCATCTATACCTTTCAGAGGGGACATTTGGTATATTTCAAAGTGTTAATGTGTAATTTGCTTGCAAATTATGGTGAAAATTTATGAAATAGGGCAAAAACCAGCTCTGGCTACAAGAACTGGTTAAAAATTATGTCGCGACATCAGTTTTGAAGGAAAACTGGCGCAGGGACACGCGTTACTGAAAATGCCATAAAACCTGGAAAACTGATTTAATCAAGCAGAAACTTGGTATTTTTCATGCAGATGTGTTACTGGTACGATACAAATGAAATTGAGACTATTACAGAAAAACAGTTTTTCTTATAGGCCTAACTAAACTAAAGGAACCAGCGTGGGAGCCATCTGGTCTAGTCGTGTAATGGCTGCCAGGTATTTGAACACTAATTTTTCACTTGGCATGGCAACAGAGATCTAAATTGAGGCTAGTTTTTGTTTAAATTTCATTGTGCATGTATTGTTGACATTTTGGTAGGAAAAATGGGAGAGCAGGTTGTATTTGGTGAAGTCAAGCTCCATTTTAGTATGAGTAGTACTTGCAGGTCACAGCAGTGTGATTTTGATGTCAGTTTACAGTAAGTAAATGTGACCAGAGAAATCTTTCTTAGAAGATACATGACCCCTACTTTTCTCTTCATTTTATATCAGTTTTATCATAACTCTTTAAAATGAGGTAAGGATTTGTTCTCTGAAATGGGTCTAGCTATGTTTGGTAGCTCTTTGAAACAGGTCAGTTTTATATAGAATATATAGGGGAAACTATTTAGGCTATTGTGACCATAACAGTCCACCAATATTTTGTGGTGTTACTTTCCTTTTATGACTAAATTTTGCCATTCCTGAAATCTTGAATTTATTATGCCCATTACAGATTAATTCTGCTAAAGGGTTGATAAGTACATTGCAGACTGCTGTTACTACAAAACCATGGATATTTGTAATACAAATGGAGTGGAAGTACTTGTATAATATATTCCATGGTTATAATAAATTTTATACCAGTAGGAGATCTAAAACTTTTTAAAAAAAAATTCTAATTTTTACATCATATGTTGGACAGTGGGATATACAGTCAAACTCGCTTTATACGAACTCTTCGGGTCCTGGGCAATACGCTCGTATCAAACGAAATTCGTATTAACGAATGTATGACTCCCGGATAATTTGCCCGAGCAAGTTGGGCAGTATCACCGGTATCGCCGGTGAATAGCTTCCGATAAATAAAAATACAGTAGTGAACAGTGTTCATTAGTAGTTTTAATTGATCAAGTGAGTGTATTCAGTTAACAGTGAAACAAGTCAACAAAATTCATACTTAAAGACGTAAAAATGTATGAAAAATAAATTTTAATGTACAAATGTATTTAATCATCAACTGTTTATAGCACTTATATAGATACACAGGAAACGTACAATGAAATTATATTTTTATGGACAGGTGTACAAATGACAGTGATTATCGCTCAATTGCTAAAGACATTATTACTTGAACTCGATTGTGATGAATAAAATAACTGCATGCATAGTGTTAATCTCTTTATTATGTATTTATCGATTACAGGTGATAATCACTTTGATTAAATATCAGCACTGTACGGATTCAAACTGTTAAAAGATCAAGCGAAGCAAAAATATGGCCGCCGACATCTAAAAATAGTTTGTATCAAAAAATGGAAACTTGTAACATTTTAGCTCATTGGGACTTCCAAAATGTGTTCGTATCTCCCGAAAATTCGTATGAAGCGAGTTCGCTATTACCGAAATAATTTTACAAAGAAATAGAAGGACTCAGCCGGGGAATCCGGGTTTTGTTCGTTATTGCCGAAAATTCGTATCAAGCGAGTTCGTATTAAGTGGACTCGACTGTACATCAATTGGTTCTCATGCTGATAGAGTGAAATATTTTCAGATCCTATTTGTCCCTCAAAATCTCCACATGCCAATCATAGCCACACTTCACCGAACATTTCCATGACAACCAGTGACCATTCCCATGATGCAACATTCTCAAGATGGTGGGATGAGCAGAAGACTGTACCCATAATGCTTGTAGTGGTTGTACTTCCTCTCATTAACTTCAAATCACCAACATTCTTTACAAAGTTCAATGCCCTAGGTAAGAAAATTCATTTATTATTTAAAACCACATTTAGGTGAAATTTTGAATGCAGTCATAGAATAACATGTAAATTGTTTAAAGCATATTTGAATGAATCTACTGAAATATTTTGTTTACATGTATATACAAAATGTACATATACATACATATAGTCACTAAATGGAATTTATTTTGAATAACTGCAGAAAACCCATTAACATTGCATTTTTATCCCTAATCATGGTCAATTGTGAAGAATGGTAGATAATTTTTAAACATTAAAGCCAGTGTGGTCTGTTTAATTTAATAACCTGTTTTGTAAAACATTGCTCTATGTACTGAAAGAATGCTCTACTTCTGTGTTACACATAACATTCACATTTCATAGAATGAAAATGAAATGAGTTAAACATTTGAAATCGTACATATTTATGATATACTTAAAAAAACTGCATAAATTGATGTTTTGTATGCCATTTCAGGTACTATATCAGTAACATATTTAGTTTGTTTTGCCATGAAAAATGCGATTAGTTGGGGAATTCATCTTGATTTCCATGACAGTACTAGTCCAGTATATGTACATGGTAAGTTTAATACATAAATAATGTTTTCATATCAATGAAATATGTAGATTGGTTTGAATCAGACCTGAGAAAATACTGGTAACAGGGGGTCACATACAGTAGAAATACAACTAAGTCTTGAAGATATTATTTGATATTTCTATTAACTTTCTAGCTTATCTGAGCACAAAGTGCACATTGTGAGTTTTTAGGACTGTTGTATGTCTGTCATCTATCTGGCCTCAATTTATCGAAAGTTGATGACTGTAATTGAGAGACGATCAACAGTAGCAGGGTAGGTAATGCACTCGGTACAGTTACAGATCTGTACTTTCTGAAATTTCAAGTTCAAAATTGTTTATACCTTTGCAATTTGCATAAATAAAAGTTGATTATCGATTTATTGTCAGTATTCATCATCAGCGATTTGTTCATTTTTCACTCGCTATAACAAGTTCTTTAACATCTTCATTAATGATTGTTTAAGGTCAAAGGGTCAAGGTCGGGTGAGCGTCTTAAGGCCATTATGACCCTGCTGTATTTATTCTGTTAATTATAGAATATGGATTGCAAGAAAAAAAAATGTCATTGGATATTGTTTCAGATAGGAATTTTGGGCCCTTTAGTAACTGTTATGGGGATAATTCGACAGGGCCTTGTTGCCATCTAAACAGTTACCCAAAGGTCAGATATTCCATTCTGCAACGATAACCAGGAAAAGATTCTTTTAAATTTGCTATATTGGTGCTAAGTCTGCAGCATTATTTGTATTTCTACTCATAGAATACAAGAATACATTCCCTGCCTTTACTGGGGTTGCCGTCTTTGGTTATTTTTGTCAAAATAGTGTTGTAGCCATTACACGAACCCAAAAATACCCACAACGTCGTGTAAGTACAAACAAACACACATAGCTCCACTCTCTCAGAGTTGTAATTTCTGAACTCACATTTGTCTCTGTTAGTATCATTGAAGTAGTTTGTGTTATGTAATAGTTGTCAGACATTTCACAGTTTAATGCAAAGGATTGTAAAAGCTGATACTTATTCAGCCACATTTTAAGCTCACATGAAAATTGTTCATGGTGAGCTGGTAGTGTGGGTGGATGGTCTGGTATCTGTAATCCATTGTCCACAATTTACACAAACATCGTTTCTGAAACTCTTTAACAGAATTCTACCATTCTGGCAAGATCTCTTATTTTATCCAAATGGTTCAGCTTGACCCCTTATAGAGGCTGCTGGAGTTAAAAAATAGAAATTACTTTAACAACGTTTTTTCAGCCGCTTGATGGATCTTTATCAAACTTGGTCTGTAGCATTTTTATAAAGTCCTCTATAACATTTCTTCATATGGGGGCACTAGAGCTAAAAAAGAAATTCTTTATTAGGAGAACTGCTAGGCAGATCTTTGTTTAGCATGGTAGTAGCAACCTTGTAAGGCCAACTCTCAGGTTCATTGAAATTTGACTTGATTTTCTAAACACAACACATTTGCTACCATTTATGATGTAACATGATATACATACATGTATATTCAAGGCCAGATAATAAATATATCGTGTGAGCAACTTACAGCCATTGTGGCCTTTTCTTTAAAATGTTAATTTTTTGTCAAAATTCTTTATCAAAATTGGGTTTGGATATTGACAGTGGTGAATGTTTCTGAGAAAGTCAACTCTGTATGGGAGATTGATAAAGTCCTTGCATTAGACCTCATATATCACAAGTGCTTAGGTAAGGCAGTGCAAATTGCAGATCTTACGCATTAAAGTTTCCCTTTGTTAGCTAGGATTAAAAACTCCTCAAACAAAATATTGTTTGCTCATTTTAACATGGGATGAAATTCATTCTCTAGTTAGCTCAACTATTCGAAGAATAGTGTAGCTATTCTACTCACCCAAGCATCGGCGTCGGCGTTGGCGTCACACCTTGGTTAAGTTTTTGCATGCAAGAACATACAGCCATCAATTAAAGGCATATAGCTTTGAAACTTATTTTTTCTTTTTCTAGGTCAATTACCAACCTCTCTGGGTCAAGTCCCATAACTCTGACATGTATTTTGAGCAAATTATGCCCCCTTTTGGACTTAGAAAATTTTGGTTAAAGTTTTACATGCAAGTTACTATCTCCAAAACTAGTGCAGATATTGAATTGAAACTTCACATGTGTCTTCGGGGTTATAAAACTAGTTGATAGCAGTAAGTCCCATAACTCTGACTTTCATTTTGACCAAATTATGCTCCCCTTTTGGACTTAGAAAATTCTGGTTAAAGTTTTGCATGCAAGTACATACAGCTATTTCTAAAAGGCATATAGATTTGAAACTTATTATACCCCCACCAAACATGTTTGAGGGGGGTATATAGGAGTCAGTTTTGTCGCGTCCCGTCGCGTCCCGTCCCGTGGCATCCCGAAATCTATTATCTCAGTAATTACCAAATGGATTTGATTCAAACTTAAAATACATGTTCCACCTTATCACCCACATCATGTGACACAAGGTGCATAACTCTTGACACCAAGTTTTCATGAATTATGTCCCCTTTTACTTAGAATTTAAGATTAATTTTGTTGTATTTTCACTATATCTCAGTTATTACTAAATGGATTTGATTCAAACTTAAAATAGATGTTCCACCTCATCACCCACATCATGTGACGTAAGGTGCATAACTCTGACACCATTTTTTTATGAATTATGCCCCTTTTTACTTAGAATTTAAGGTTGATTTTGATGTATTTTCACTTTATCTCAGTTACTACTGAATGGATTTGATTCAAACTTAAAATAGATGTTCCACCTCATCACCCACATCATGTGCCCACATGTGACACAAGGTGCATAACTCTGACACCAAGTTTTCATGAATTATGTCCCCTTTTACTTAGAATTTAAGGTTAATTTTGTTGTATTTTCACTATATCTCAGTTATTACTAAATGGATTTGATTCAAACTTAAAACAGTTGTTCCACCTCATCACCCAGATGATGTGCATAAGGTGCTTAACTCTGACATAAATTTTTTATGAATTATGTCCCCTTTTACTTTAAATTTAAGGTTGATTTTGATGTATTTTCACTATATCTCAATTATTACAAACTGGATTTGATTCAACTTAAAATAGATGTTCCACCTCATCACCCACATCATTGACACAAGGTGCATAACTCTGACACCAATTTTTCATGAATTATGCCCCTTTTTACTTAGAATTTAAGGTTAATTTTGATGTATTTTCACTATATCTCAATTACTACTGAATAGGATTTGATTCAGACTTAAAATAGATGTTCCACTCATCACCCACATCATGTGACACAAGGTGCATAACTCTGACACTATATTTTCTTGAATTGTGTCCCCTTTTACCTAGAATTTAAGGTTAATTTTGATGTATTTTCACTATATCTCATTCTGATTGGCTTAGAGCCAAAGGGAAGTAACCTTTTTTTAACCTTTGTACTGAGTTTCTTCCCCTTAAATTCCAGGAATTAGTCTATTTTTAGAAATCCTATTTTTAGATTTTCAATATTTTAGGTATTTTTCTAACTTTTTTATTATAAGTCCTATGTAAAAAGTAAAAACATTTTTACGTGATAACATGGGTCGGTAAGACGCTTTTTTGTATTCATTTTTAGTGTATCTCTAATATTAGAGATTTAAAATATTTACTAGTATTACTATACTAGTAAAATACTAGTATTACTTATATGTGGAAGCCCAGGATGAAGTACTCCAAAGTATTTTTAAGATTCCTTATGGTTGCCATTCTTCTGTGACAAGACCGTATGGTGGGGGTATGAGTCACTCCTGTGACAGTTCTAGTTTTTTCTTTTTCTAGATCAATTACCAACCTCACTGGGTCAAGACCAATAACTCTGACATGTATTTTGAGCAAATTATGCCCCCTTTTAGACTTAGAAAATTTTGGTTAAAGTTTTACATGCAAGTTACTATCTCCAAAACTAATGCAGATATTGATTTGAAACTTCACATGTGTCTTCGGGGCTATAAATCTAGTTGATAGCAGCAAGTCCCATAACACTGACCTTCATTTTGGCCAAATTATGCCCCCTTTTGGACTTAGAAAATTCTGGTTAAAGTTTTGCGTGCAAGTACATACAGCCATCAATTAAAGGCATATAGCTTTGAAACTTATTTATTCTTTTTCTAGATCAATTACCAACCTCACTGGGTCAAGTCCCATAACTCTGACATGTTTTTTGAGCAAATTATGCCCCCTTTTAGACTTCGAAAATTTTGGTTAAAGTTTTACATGCAAGTTACTATCTCCAAAACTAATGCAAATATTGATTTGAAACTTCACATGTGTCTTCGGGGTTATAAAACTAGTTGATAGCAGCAAGTCCCATATCTCTGACCTTCATTTTGGCCAAATTATGTCCCATTTTTGACTAAGCAAATTCTTGTTAAAGTTTTGCGTGCAAGTACATACAGCTATTACTAAAAGGCATATAGATTTGAAACTTATTTTTTCTTTTTCTAGATCAATTACTAACCTCACTGGATCAAGTCCCATAACTCTGGCATGTATTTTGGGCAAATTATGCCCCCTTTTGGACTTTGAAAATTCTGGTTAAAGTTTTACATGCAAGTTTCTATCTCCAAAACTAATGCAGATATTGAATTGAAACTTCACATGTGCCTTCGGGGTTATAAAACTAGTTGATAGCAGCAAGTCCCATAACTGATATGCATTTTGGTCAAATTATTCCCCCTTTTGAACTTAAAGCTCTTTTGATATTTAACCTTTTTGGGTAATATTTTCCTGCTTCTGGGACAATATTTCGAATAGTCGAGCTTGGCTGTCTTATGGACAGCTCTTGTTTTTCAGTAGCAGGCACATCAGCTTATCAATTTTAAACTGAAATATTATTAAAAGTTTTTATTACTCAGTAAAATACAAATTACTTACTTTGAAATATGATATTATGTTTAAATGAATTGAGGGGGTATTTTCTCTGCCTATGCAAAAGTAAAAACATTTGTTTTGTTCCACTTGTTGTGGGTGTTAAATATTTTGTGAAATTATTTCTCTAAAGCACTGCATGTTAAAAGAGATCTAGTAAAAATTTCATTGTACAAATTCCAAAATGATTTAATTTTATGAGATAGAAAAGGTTGAGTACTTCCTATCATGAAAGATGTTTCATATTTCAGTGTAAATTTGATGGTTGTATTTTTAGCTCACCTGTCACAAAGTGACTAGGTGAGCTTTTGTGATCGCACGGCGTCTGTGCGTCCGTAAACTTTTGCTTGTGACCACTCTAGAGGTCACATTTTTCATGGGATCTTTATTGAAGTTGTCAGAATGTTCATCTTGATGATATCTAGGTCAAGTTCGAAATTGGGTCAAGTGCTGTCCAAAACTAGGTCAGTAGGTCTAAAAATAGAAAAACCTTGTGACCTCTCTAGAGGCCATACTTTTCAATGGATCTTCATGAAAGATGGTCGGAATGTTCATATTGATGATATCTAGATCAAGTTCGAAAGTGGGTCACGTGCCATTAAAAACTAGGTCAGTAGGTCAGATAATAAATAAAACCATGTGACCTCTCTAGAGGCCATATTTTTCATGGGATCTGTATGAAAGTTGGTCTGAATGTTCATCTTGATGATATCTAGGTCAAGTTCGAAACTGGGTCATGTGTGGTCAAAAACTAGGTCAGTAGGTCAAATAAAAAAAAAACCTTGTGACCTCTCTAGAGGCCATATTTTTCATGGGATCTGTATGAAAGTTGGTCTGAATGTTCATCTTGATGATATCTAAATCAGGTTCAAAACTGGGTCACATGCGGTCCAAAACTAGGTCAGTAGGTCTAAAAATAGAAAAACATTGTGACCTCTCTAGAGGCCATACTATTCAATGGATCTTCATGAAAGTTAGTCAGAATGTTCACCTTGATGATGTCTAGGTCAAGTTCGAAACTGGGTCACGTGCCTTTAAAAACTAGGTCAGTAGGTCAAATAATAAAAAAACCTTATGACCTCTCTAGAGGCCATATTTTTCATGGGATCTGTATGAAAGTTGGTCTGAATGTTCATCCTGATGATATCTAGGTCAAGTTCGAAACTGGGTCAACTGCATTCCAAAACTAGGCCAGTAGGTCTAAAAATAGAAAAACCTTTTGACCTCTCTAGAGACCATATTTTTCAATGGATCTTCATGAAAATTGGTCAGAATTTTTATCTTGATGATATCTAGGTCAAGTTCAAAACTGGGTCACATGAGCTCAAAAACTAGGTCACTATGTCAAATAATAGAAAAAAATGATGTCATACTCAGTTCAAATCTGGGTCATGTGGAGACAGGGGAACGATTCGGGGCCATCATGGTCCTCTTGTTCATTTCAAGTCACAGGCTTTTGGCTGCATGCTGATTTATAAATTTTGTAGTGCATATTTTTTCAACAAATATAAAAAGCTGCTTCTAAGATCTGCCCTAGGTATTACTGAATGTATTTTAGCTCACCTGAACCAAAGGGTCATGATAAGCTATTAGTATAGATTGATGGTCCGGAATCCATTTTTGGGCATCTGGTGTCCACAATTTACATAATGTTTATAATTACACTAAACTTGGTCTGTAGTATCCTAGCAAGGTCCTCTCTCAAATTTGTGCAAGTAGGTCTGCTTCAATTGTTTAAGGGGGCCACCAGTTCTAAAAATAAAAAACCTTAATGACTTCTCACAAACTGCTTGATAGATCTGCATCGAACTTGGTCTGTAGCATCCTTGTAAGATTTTTTGCAAGTGTGTTCAGAAAAGTAAGGCTTGACTAATTTTAGAGACTGCCAGATATAAATGGAGAAACTTTTAAATGAATTCTTCTCATGAACTGCTCAATAGATCTTAATCAAACTTGGTCTATAGCATCCTTGTAAGATCCTCTCTCTAATTTGTTCAAATGGTTCCACATAAATGATTTTAGGGGCTGCCATACCATTCATAATTCAATGTGTCATACATAATAGTCAAGGCTAAAATAGTTTCGAGTGAGTGACTTAGGCCCACTTGTAAATTGAAGAGTGTGTTTACGTATTTTATCTGAGAAAAATAATTAAAATGTACATTTAGTTAATTTGTGCATGAAATTGGATTCGTTAGCAAATACCTTGATTTATTTGTGAATTGAATTGCCCAAAGCATCAAATCATAATATAGATATCACTTTAACTTATATTCTTAAGTTTCAAATTGTCTTGGCTCAAATTAAAATGGTCTTAAATTCTGATGAGGTTTCATATCAGTTTGATTTAGACAAAATTTGTTTGTGATAAATTGTATGTGAATATTTAAAATTTTATCCATCAGAATATCCTCTTTCCTGGCAAAATCTTTAGCTGAGACAATTTCTCAATTTGAGAATTTTAGTAAAAGTGGGGCCAGTATAAGAATTTCATGTTTCATGTGTTACCAATATAAAAATACAGTTTTAATCGCCAGTCTTGTTTACAATGTATATTCTACAGAATACAAGAATTCATTTCCGGCCTTAACTGGAGTTGCGGCATTAGCATTTTTTGTTCAAAATTGTGTTTTGTCAATCACAAGAGCTCAAAAATACCGCCAGTATATTGTAAGTACTCAGAAACATAGATTATTGTCTGTGTTTCAGTCAACAATTACCCACTTGCAACACTTGTTGTTCACCCAGTTTCCTGTGTCGTAAAATGAAAAACTGTAGCATTAATAAATGATTAAATGGCGAGTTTGTCTGTTAATAGTTCCCTCCACAGCTGTACTGTTTGATTCATATTTCGGTACTTCCATTCAATGTCTACACTATTCACAATTTTCAGAATGAAAACAAAGTGGTATGTCAGCTCATCAGAATTGATTTTCGTAGATTATTGTATTTGTTTCATACTTTTATCTGCCATGTAATGTAGAAAACTGCATTATCTCCATCTTATTTATACAGTAAGTTCAGTAGGAATGCTTTTCTAATAAAGATTATGTTTTGTTTTAGGACAGTGTCCTTTATTGGTTGCCATTCCACTTGCATCATCAACAATTTTAGTTATTTTTTTGCATATTATGATGAAACTGTATCAGAATTTTTGTTTTTGTAAAAGTCACTGGCAGGTCTGAAACAGGATCAAGTCAAAAGTCACATGATGGGAAAACCTTGCACATGCAGTAGTAACCATATTTTCTACCTGATAGATATGAAACTTGGTTAGAACGTTTGCCTTTATGAAAGCTAGGTCTATGCTGAAAATGGAATGTCAGTGTCAAAAGCTAGGTCATTAGGTCAAATTGTATACAAATCTTATCAGCACTCAAAGAGGCAACTCTTTTTTTCTGATCAAATGTAACTTGGTTAGAATGATCAAATCTTAGTCAGATTTTAAGTGAAAAGCTAGATCACTCATTAACACACTAGAGAAACGTGTTCTACTTAATCCACATGAAACCTTATCAAAATTAGTATACTGAATGTATATTATAATATATAATTACAATATATTGAGAATGAGACTGGTTAAATTAGGGTAAAAAACTATTGTCACTTTGTATTTAAGAAATAATTTATAACAAACCAGTGTTTTAACACTATTAATACATGATGGGCAGTTATGCGTCGGACGTAATAATTTCACGAGGGTGCAGGTATTGTTTCACTATCTAGACTAATTTTCAAACGGGAGCATTTAAAATCAGCTAGGTCAGTCGGTCAATTTATAGAATAACCTTGTTAACACTCTAAGGACATATTTTCTATCTGCTCTTGTAGATTTCTATACAAAGCAATGTGACAATGATTATCTTTTTGATATCAATGTCGTCTGAGGTCAAAACGAGATCAGTGAATCAATTTATAGGAAAACATTGTCAATACTGCAAGGTCAAGTTTGAAACAAGGTCATCTTGGGTCAAAACTAGGTCACTAAGTCACTTTATAGGAAAACATTGTTAACACTGTGAAGCCTACATTCCTAAGCAGTATACTGTATACTATGCATGACGTTTTGTCAGAATCAGTTTGAAAGTGGGTCATCTGGAGAAAAAAGTTAGTCATATGAGACATACATGGCTTTCTTTTGTTTACATTTGTGCATTGGACAATTTTTCTTTGTCTTTCATGAAATTTAAAGCGTAACTTGAAAAAATGTCTATCAATAAAGTGTTTCTTTTCCCCAAAAAATTATATGAAATCATAAGAATATAGATAATATGAATCTGGTACCTGTTACAGCTTTATCCCTTTTACCACTTACTGCACCTTATCCCTGTCTTCAATATTTCATACATGCTGTATCAATTAAACAATTGTAAACAGGTATAATATAACTAATGTAATTTGATTACATGTATTAAGAAAACATAGAAAATTAATAAAATGCAATTATAAGCTTACATTACTTTTTAATCCCTGCCACGAGTGGTAGGGTTATAGGAATGGTCTCCGTCTGTCCTTCCATCTTGCATCCTTCTGTAACATTTTGTGTCCGCTCTTTATCTCCTAAACCCCTTGAAGGATTTTCATGAAACTTGGGTCAAATGATCACCTCATCAAGACGATATGCAAAACACATGAGTCAGCCATGTCAGCTCAAGGTCAAGGTCGCAACTCAAGGTCAAAGGTTTGAGCCTTCTATTTTGTGTTTGTTCTGTATCTCCTAAACCCCTTGAAGGATTTTCGTGAAACTTGGGTCAAATGATCACCTCATCAAGACGATGTGCAGAACTCGTGTATCAGCTGTGTCGACTCAAGGTCAAGGTCACAACTCAAGGTCAAACCCTTGAAGGATTTTCATGAAACTTGGGTCAAATGATCACCTCATCAAGACGATGTGCAGAACTCATGAGTCAGCCATGTTGGTTCAAGGTCAAGGTCACAACTCAAAGTCAAAGGTTTGAGCCTTCCAGTTTGTGTCTGCTCTGTATCTCCTAAACCCCTTGAAGTATTTTCAAATTCATTGATTTCCTCAAACATGGACTACAAAATCAATGCTTCCACCCAATACCATCAACCCTTTCACTATCAATAACAGCGGCGGGGGATATAGCTGTCTTTCAGACAGCCTTGTTGTCCTTTGTTCGGTAATATTGCAATTAAAATTTATCCATTTTATCCTTCCTACCTTCCTGCTATTATACTATGCACAGTACAGTATTTTACTTTCAGAATTCAAAAGCACATTCCCAATAATCACTGGTATATCAGCACTTGCATACTTTGTACACAACTGTGTGTCAGCTATAACACGTTTACAGAGACACCCAGAAAATACAGTAAGTATTATAAGTGTTTATCTTGTTAATATTGATGAAACCCATTTTAAGGTTTGTCTTTTCATGTGTGTATTGATAAAACTTGACAAGATGTGCTTACATGTGAGGTTTGATTTTGACATGTGGTGAATCTCTTTGTTGATTACCAATTCCTATGCCATAAATGTATTTCAAAGTAAATTATCTTGACCAGAGAACCATATTAGGAAATTCTGATATGTAAAGTAGTGGTTTTAAATAATCTTATTATTTAATGTGGGAGTGAAATCAAGTGGATTAATTTCTTATAAGTTGAATAACTTGTTTAAAAGTTAACGTTACCAACTTATTAGCTCACCTGTCACAAAGTGACAAGGTGAGCTTTTGAGATCGCGCAGCGTCCGTCGTCCGTGCTTGCATCCGTGCGTAAACTTTTGCTTGTGACCACTCTGAGGACACATTTTTCATGGGATCTTTATGAAGATTGGTCAGAATGTTTACCTTGATGATATCTAGGTCAAGTTCGAAACTGGGTCAGTAAAACCTTGTGACCTTTCTAGAGGCCATACTTGTGAATGGATCTTCATAAAAATTAGTCAGAATGTTAACCTTGATGATATCTAGGTCAAGTAAGAAACTGGGTCACGTGCGGTCAAAATCTAGGTCAGTAGGTCTAAAAATAGAAAAACCTTGTGACCTTTCTAGAGGCCATACTTTTGAATGGATCTTCATAAAAATTGGTCAGAATGTTAACCTTGATGATATCTAGGTCAAGTTCAAAATTGGGTCACGTGTCATCAATAACTAAGTCAGTAGGTCTAATAATAAAAAAACCTTGTGACCTCTCTAGAGGCCATACTTTTCATGGGATCTGTATGAAAGTTAGTGTGAATGTTCATCTTGATGATATCTAGGTCAAGTTCGAAACTGGGTCAACTGCGGTCAAAAACTAGGTCAGTAGGTCTAAAAATAGAAAAACCATGTGACCTCTCTAGAGGCCATACTTTTGAATGGATCTTCATGAAAATTGGTCAGAATGTTCACCTTGATGATATCTAGGTCAAATTCGAAACTGGGTCACGTGCCATCAATAACTAGGTCAGTAGGTGAAATAATAGAAAAACCTTGTGACCGCTCTAGGGGCCATATTTTTTAATGGATCTTCATGAAAATTGGTCAGAATTTTTATCTTGATGATATCTAGATCAGGTTCAAAGCTGGGTCACATGAGCTCAAAAACTAGGTCACTATGTCAAATAATAGAAAAAACGACGTCATACTCAGTTCAAAACTGGGTCATGTGGGGACAGGTGAGCGATTCAGGACCATCATGGTTCTCTTGTTTTTTATACTAACTGATCTTTGGAAAAAAGCATGTTTGTAATGCATGTCAAATTTTTTATTTATTCAGTTTCATCAACCAACTGGAAAAGACTTCAAAGTATAGATTTAAAATTTTTATTTTCATTTGTCATGAAATAAGGTAGCTTTTCAAGTGTAAAAGTTATTTTGAAAATCTAGTTTGAACGAATGGAAAAGTGAGACACATTTGAAAGCTGGCCCATCACCTTTATATGGTATTAGATGTAAGTATTAAGAAAATGACACACTTAATGGCTCTCTCCTCTATTGAACCCGCCCGCTTAGCTCAGTAGGTAGAGCATCGGTCTACGGATCGCGGGGTCACGAGTTCGATCCTCGGGCGGGGCGTGTGTTCTCCGTGACTATTTGATAAATGACATTGTGTCTGAAATCATTAGTCCTCCACCTCTGATTCATGTGGGGAAGTTGGCAGTTACTTGCAGAGAATAGGTTTGTACTGGTACAGAATCCAGGAATACTGGTTAGGTTAACTGCCCGCCGTTACATAACTGAAATACTGTTGAAAAACGGCGTTAAACCCAAAACAAACAAACTTTCCTCTATTGACAAATTCCATCAAATTATGTGAACTATGGAAGTCATATTGCTACTAGATCTAGTCCATTAAACATTATGAAAATCATGTTAAATTTGGTTTATATGGATGCTACCCAACAGACAGCTTCCGGTTGTTTAGATCAGTACCAGATCACTGAAGCTTATTAATTGTGTAAGAAAAAACAAAACAATCTGTATCAATAAGGAGTAAATGGTTTCACACTTGCAAACATAGCAGATGCGTTTTAAAAACAAAATTAATAAAATGTTATGCCTCCAGAAAAACTATTTGACTGCAATGTCCGTTAAAATACCAAGAAAAGAATTTTCTACATCTATAATTTGTGGAATCTCAACTCCTGTGAAATCATTAAATTTCGTGGATATAAAATTTTGTGGTTTCGTCCAAAAGAGATAGTGGCAAGATCTTGTTGATTTCAAATTATAAAAGACAGTATTTTAAATATTTGTTGGCATTTAATGTTATGAAATGACACAGCCATGAAATCTTCAAAAATTAGTCCCCTACAAATAATGATTTCACAGAATTTTACAGTTGGCTCGTCATTACAGAGACCAGTATATAGATTCATTGTCGTAATCAGAGGCTAATGCTACACTCATGATTATGATAATGGAAGGAATGTAGGTCACAATGAACAGTGTGTAAAATGAAATTTTGTCAATTGTCTCGCTTACATCTTGCCATGTTAACCTGTCGCTGTCATCTTCTTCAGTGTCAGTAAAAGCTTGCTTTATTTCACCATTTGGATTCTGGTTATTTTGAAGTGAATGTGGCGGTTGTTCATTTACACTGTCCGAGTCTTTGCTGTCATATTGATTTTCATCTATATTGTTTCTACAGCAATGTGAAAACTTTACAAGGAATTTGAACAGTGAAGATTTAGGAACATCCTTCTCTCTGCTGTAAATTTTCAAGTTAAAGATGACCATTACTGCAGCCAGCATACTGACCACTACTGCAAAGTGTACATAGACACACATTATTGGAATTGGATCTGATCTCTTCGGTAGTTCATCTGTGACTACAGTTAGATACACAGCTAATGATAACATGATTGTTACGGAGTAACCAATGCGACTACCATGTGGTAATAGAAAAACAAAACAGTTTAAAGCTCCGATTCCATTGAGGGAAGAATGATTGTCAGAAGATAAAATGTAGGCTGTCTTTCAAAAATTATACGTGATTGAGGGAACAAGTGTAGTCCCAATTCTGTATTCAGTAGATTCTGTATTCAGATACCATTCACCATTTTGGACATAGTATTGAGTGCCAATTTGGATATTACTGGCGACAATCCGTAATCTTATCTACTGCATAATCAAAAGAATAGAAAGTTATGTAACAAGCATGTTTGTCAAAAGGTCAGTATTTCATGTTGAATGTACAAGAAGTCTCATATACATCACCAGGGGTAAACAGTGCCGATCCATTGGAGTTGTATTTTATACGAATCCATGAGCCCTGTAGTGGTTGAAATGTCATTGACTGAGCAATACAGATTGTTGGTGTCCAAACATCACTGCTTTAATTGAGTATATTTTCAATTCCGGAATGCTGAGATGGTGTCCATGTAATAAGTTCATCAGTCCATTCAGCATTAAGAACCAGTGCAGTGGAGATGGAGCCTCGTACAGGATCCACATCTGGTTGACTGTATAAAGTGAATTATACAGTAACATTGAGTATATCACTCTGATTGTTGAGGGGTATTACATCAGTATTGTAAGAGGAGAGCAAGGAAGATACAAGACCTGTAGCATTCTGATATGACTGGCTGTCCACACCCCTTCCTCCAATAGTAATACACATCATGAAAGGTATTACTACCTGGTCGATATTCCCCATTTTTGCAATATTTATTCCTTTTTTTTTATAAAGATCCTTTTGATATTGATTGACAGAATTTTCCTGATTGCAGTTCAGATACCTGACATACACATGCAGCTAATTAATGAAAATTGTCCATGTCCTGTTGTTCTCCTTAAGTTTCTTTGACTTCTTGTTGGCCTCTTCCTAAACATATCACTTAGACATTCTGGCCAGTTCACACAGTGTCAAGTAGATATTTTCAGTATGTCTAATTTAGTAGAAAATTAAATATTTTAGAACTCAAGAAATGTATTCTCAAATGGGTCATCAGCTAAACTGGTAAAACAATATTTTGTTAAAAGCTTCTAGACTGAACTCAATTCTTTCTCTTTTAGAACGTTTACCTGTAGGATTACATGTACTTTAATTTTAGTTGTAATAATCTTTTTAGGAAATGTACCAGTTTGGTCAAATGGGTTATCTTTCTTATTGTTAAAACTGTATTCTGTTGAAAGCTCAACTCTCTTATGATTATCATAAGTTCCTAGTAGATTACAAAGGCTTATATCTTAGTTGTATTCTTTTAAACTCAAATTGACCAAAGATACAAGATTAGTCGTTAATGTAGGTGTATGCGGTCAGGCAGCCAGTTCGTCCACTCAGGGCTTTTTAGTAAAACTAAACCAAAGGTTCAGGGTAAGCTATTAGTATAGGTTGATGTGATGAGTTGAATTCAGAATTTATCAACTCTACTCCCAACCTGACCCCCCCCCCCCCCCCCCCCCCCCCTCCCCTCACCTCACCCACCACCACCAAAAAAATGAATTAATATATTTTGCTCCACTTTGCACAGCTCTTGTTTGCCTGGACTTCAGGAAACTTTCTTGTCCATCTTTAATCTAAACACAATTTTTATTATACAGTGAGTTATAATATTCAAGCATCAAATAGTCATGGTCAGGTGAATGACAATCATAGCCATCTTGTTAAGATTTTGCAGTCTCCATAACATATGCTGTAAAGGGTCGAGGAATGTCCCAAAGCTGCACTTACAGCAAACAAATAACATTGTTCAGAGCTTATTTTTCACAAGTAATTAAAAAGTGAAATTGCTTAGTCATTTAATCTCTTATGAAATGTACAAAATAATATTATAATATATCTTTAAGAACTAGACCATCTGTATTATAGCTTATTGTTGTATCTTAATTTACTTAGAGGATGACTAATGAAGACCTATCTTAGAATTATATTTAAGGTTGCTAGGGTACAGGTCAAATATTTAAATGTTGAAAATCTGTTTTTGTGGCATTGCTGCATTTCTTGTTCTCGTACTTTCGTTACATTCATTTGCAAAAATCACTATAAGACTTGTAGCAGTTATGTATGTTTAATATGTGTTGTTGAATCAGCAAAATTTCAATACTTAATTATGATCCTATTCAGAAGTATGTTTTCCATATAATTTAAGGTTGACCAGCTAATATACACTGCGACAGTATTCTATAACTTTAATTATAATGTGGACTGTACTCCTCAATCACACCATTTGCCAATCATATTAGTTTTCATTGAATATGCCTGTAGCCTTTCTCTGACAGTTCACTGTGAAAATCTTTTAGATGAATATCTGATTAGTAGATATATAGGAATAATGAGGAAAACCTTCCATGTGAAACTGTAGAAAATATATAAGACAACAAAATGTTGATGTCATGATAAAACTGACTCATTTGTCAGAATTTGAGAAGCAAGGTTACTGGACATATTAAGCCTCTTTTACAATTCACTGGCAAATTGTCAATACATAAAATGAATGCTGTCTGTTTAACATTGTATTGTGTTGTTTGAGAATGACTGTCTTTACTGAAGAGGATTTTTATCAACAATCCATTGTATAAAGATCTGTGTTAGTAGCTCGATTTTACCAAATTTATAACATCAAAAGACAAACTAGGTTCACTTTTTTCCAAAAATGGCCTAAAATTTTAAAGTCTCTTAATGGATTGAATTCCAAGTTTTGTTGCATTAAGAATTATTGTTTTATCAAACTGCATGCAACATATTGTATTTCATACCTTATTCAAGAAAATATCTGACATAAATGAAAACACTTTAAATGATACAGGTATGGGGAAACTTCTAGTTTTTAATTTGACTTTTTAAACATATCTGAGATTTTTGATATGGGCACAGCTAATGGCAGCAACCAAAAGAAATGAACATAAATTCTGTGAAGAAAGCAGGACCTGTGGTCAGAATATTTGTGTTACATGTTCTTTCAAAAAGAGAAAAAATCCTTTAAACAACTTCTTCTTGTGAACCATGTTGTGAATTGTCAACTCTTCATGAACCAGCTGGTGAATTTTCAACTTCTCATGATCTGGCTGATGAATTTTCAACTTCTTACGAACCAGCTGATAAATTGTCAGCTTCTTGATGCAGCTGATGAATTGTCAACTCATGAACCAGCTGATGAATTGTCAGCTTCTTCATGATCCAGCTGATGAAATGTCAACTTCTCATGAACCAGCTGATGAATTTTCAACTTCTTATGAACTAGCTGATGAATTTTCAACTTCTCATGAACCAGCTGATGAATTGTCAACTTCTCATGAACTAGCTGATGAATTTTCAACTTATTTTGAACCAGCTGGTGAATTGTCAACTTCTCATGAACCAGCTGATGAATTGTCAACTTCTCATGATACAGCTGATGAATTGTCAACTCATAAACCAGCTGATGAATTTTCAACTTCTTATGAACCAGCTGATGAATTTTCTACTTCTTATGAACCAGCTGATGAATTCTCAACTTCTCATAAGCAGTTGATAGAACTTCTGAAGAAATTTGAACAAATTTGTTGCATTTAACCCTTACCATGCTAAATTTCTATAATGAACTTGTCCATTTTTCAATTTGCACAGTAGCAATTGTGTTAAAGGTTTACGAAGCTACGACTGATCGGCGACCATGTGTCTGTCGTCCTGCTCGTGTGTCCGTGCTGTCAAATTTACTGTGTATGCAAGAGGCTCAATCATTCCAGCATTAAGTTATCATAAATTGGTCATGAATATATTGATAAAAGTCAGGCCGAAGATTCGAGCAATGGTGTCTATCTATCAAGTTGCTCAAAGAATATAAAGGGCACTATCACTCAACCGAACACCGTCTTTATGCGTAACGGTTAGTTTTTTCATTTTAACTTATCGAATGTTACGATCAGAATGATAACTTGAAAATTAGGCCGAGTCTCATAAGGTATCTCGCAAAAATAACTCTGGCACCAAATTTTAATGAATACCTCTCACTTAGATTATCAGGTTAGAGGTTTTATTTTCAATTAATCTCTGTTATTTCTGAATGATTTGATTGCAAATTATAGTTTAAACATCATCATCTCTTCAAAACTACAAGGTCAATAATAGAACACCATTGTGTTCATGAATTATTCTTTTACAATTTCTTTAGTAAGTTTGTGCACTTCAATCGTACCTTGATTATTACTGAATCGATTGGGTCAACTGTAAAACTAGGTATAGGTCAAATCATACCACAAATGACACATTGCTACTTGGCACAGATTTCTGTAATTATTCATTTTCTTAGAATTATTGGTGATGTTGCCTTTGCACTCTACCCGAGTTCGAAATGGAGTCATATAGGTCAGTCAAACCACATCATATCAACAAATGAAAACCTGGTGTATGCATGATTAACGCGCTATTTTTCACTTGAATTTCATGAAATTTTTGCATTTCATGTCTTGTTATTACCCTTGATCTGAAATCTAAGCCGAGTTCAAACATAGCTCTCTGGTCAAAAACTAGGTCATGGTTCAATATCCGTTAATTAAACCTTTGTGTTATGAGCATAGACCGTTTTTATTCAATTGATTTCAATGAAAATATTGGTCAGAATGATTAACATCTTAATGAAACTTGACCAAATTCGAAAATGCCCCTTTGCTGGTCAAACAATATGGATACATATCATAATTCATACTAAGTATACTTTTTGCATAGATAGGCTTGGAATTTTCAACTGGTCTTCAACATTTGACAGACTTGTTACCTTGTATAAATCTATGCCGATCGAAAACAGTGGTTCAACTGGTTAAAAATAGGTAATAGTGTAAAAGAAAAGAAAAAACATTGGTTGATGCACAGAGACTATTTTTCAATTGATCTATGAATTTGGTCAATAGCAATTCACTTGCATGTTATATTAGATATTAATGAATTCAAGGTTATACTTAGTTCCAAAAAACTTAGGCACAACTATGAATTAAGACAATCTTTGTATGCCGGCATAGAGGGCAATGTTTTTTTCCATTTTGTTTTTGTAAGAAATATTTTGGTCAGCGTTGAATTGCCTTAATGAATACATCTAGGTGTAATTTGAATATGTCATTATTCAAAACTAGTCAGTTTGGTCAACAAGAAAAACTTGACTGTATTGTGATAGGCTGTTTTTTCAGTGATCTCACATAATTTTTTGAACTAATTCGTTGTTAAAATCAATCATTTGAAAAATCAGGGTCATTTATGAAGACAGCAAACTGGATAACTTATGAAAATTGCTTTTTTTTATTCAAGAGACCAATTTTTGGTCCAATCTTAATGAAAATTGGTCAGAATATTTGTTCCATGAAATCACTAGGTCAAACATGTTTTACACTGTTATGGGGTGTTTCTTAGGTGAGCGACCTAGGGCCATCTTGGCCCTCTTGTTCAATTTGGACAGTACCATTAAGTGTTAAAAGGGGTGCTTACCAGAAAGATACAGACTGAATGGCGACCATTGTAGATCTTGATCAGCCTGCACGGATGTGCAGGCTGATCAAGATCTACACTGGTTGCAAAGGGAGAATCAATCATGTCCAGCATGATAAGGGTTAATAATACAAGTGAGTCATGACATATATTTAAGGTCAAAAGGTCATGGTCAGATGAGTGTCTTTGAGGCTGTGGTGACCCTCTGAATTCTGACTCATATTTTTAGCTCGACTATATGAAGTATAAGGAGAGCTATCCTACTCGACCCGGCGTCGGCGTCTTTTCGCGTCTCCACCTTGGTTAAAGTTTTTTTACACTTTCTCTTTTTTCAACTTATCTCTGTAATTACATGATGGATTTGATTCAAACTTGAAATACTTATTCCTCATCATCATCCACTTTATCTGACATAAGGGCCATAACTCTGGCACCAATATTTCATGAATTATCCCTCCTTTTCACTTAGATTTTCAGGTTAAAGTTTTGATGCACTTTCACTTTATCTCTGTTATTACTGAATGGATTTGATTCAAACTTAAAATAGTTGTTAAACATCATCACTCACTTCATATGACACAAGGTGCATAACTCTGGCACCATTTATTTCATGAATTATTCCCCCTTTTTACTTAGAATTTCAGGTTAAAGTTTTGGTGCACTTTCACTCTACCTCTGTTATTACTGAATGGATTTGGTTCAAACTTAAAATAGTTGTTCAGCATCATCACCCACATCATATGACACAAGATGCATAACTCTGGCACAATTTTTCTTGAATTATTCCCCTTTTTACTTAGAATTTCAGGTTAAAGTTTTGGTGCACTTTCACTCTACCTCTGTTATTACTGAATGGATTTGATTCAAACTTAAAATAGTTGTTCAGCATCAACACCCACATCATATCACACAAGATGCGTAACTCTGGCACAATTTTTCATGAATTATACCCCTTTCACTCTGTCTCTGTTATTACTGAATGGATCTGATTCAAACTTAAACAACTGTTCAACATCAATACCCTTATCATATTGCATAACTTTGCGACCAATTTTTCGTTAATTATTCCCCCTTTTTACTTAGAATTTTAGGTTAAAGTTTTGATGCACTTTCACTCTGTCTCTGTTATTACTGAATGGATTTGATTCAAACTTAAAATAGTTGTTCAACATCATCACCCACACCATATGACTCAAGGTGCATAACTCTGGCACCAATATTTAATGAATTATGCCCCTTTTTGCTTAGGATATACTTATATAGTGTTTTGATACATTTTATCTTTACCTCTCTTATTACTTTAAGTTGATATTTTTGACATAGACTCAGGCTATTGTGCAATATCTTCATCCACAATTGGAGTCATTAAACACTCCAGTGACAGCTCTAGTTTCCTCAGATGTGCTCAGTTTCACTATCCAGCATCGAAATAGTCGAGCGTGCTGTCTCCTGTGACAGCTGTTGTTAAAAAAGATGTTAACTGTAAAAAAGAAATAATGTGAAAAGCAACATTTAAACAGGCATTGAATGGCTTACCAGACTATTTGCTTTTGATCTGAAGGATTTTGACTCAACTAGCAATCCATTCAATACATTGTCATGTTTTATTACATGATATTAGAAATGAAATTCAAAGTTCTTACTTTATTCCAACAAATACACTTAAGGGCACAAACTATGGACCAGCTGTAGTCAGATTTTTATGCCCCCAGCATCTACTGATGTGGGAGGCATATTGTGATTGTCCTGTCCGTCCCTTCTTTCGTTCGTCTGTCCGTACGAGGTTAACCAAATGGGACTGTTTTGTCTAGCATAAATACCCCTTACTAGAATGACTTGATACTAATGCAGATGTAACCTGTGACCATTCCTCATTTTCAGACATCACCTGACCTCAGTTTGACCTTGACCTTGAACTTGACCTTGTTTTGGACTTAGGTTGCTTTGTATCGACAAGGCTGCCACCGGGGGCATCAAGTGTTTTTTGAACGCAGCTTCTTGTTTAAAACAATCATTCTGAAAAAATACTAGGGACGTTCATTTATGAAGAACAGCAAACGGGGCATAACATTTTTTATTCTTTTTTTTTTTTTTTTTTTTAAATAAATATATTTTTGTGTAATTTACTCAATGAATATAGTGAAAATTGTGTGTGGGTGGGGAATAAATTTACTATACAGTAATATATTTTGACAATTTTCAGGTTCGGGATTTGATTATAGCCTATGCGCTGGTAGCTTTGACCTATATCTATATGGGTGTGATTGTGTATATCTCATTTGGTCTGGATAAAAACTGCTTAGAAGATGTAAGTTAAGATTTTTTGTATTTCTTCACTGAATGAGTTGCATCCTGGTCATCTAAGAATGTTAGGTTAGCTTAAAATACTCCAGCTTGAATTGAAAAAAGGAATCAACTAACAACAGCAGTTCTCCTCAGAAATGCCAATTTAACACCTGTTGATTTATATCATCATGGACTTCTATTCTTGCAGATGACCTCACATGTGAAAATAATGGGTCTTTAGTTTCAGTTTCGGGTTTAAGTGGGTGCCTCAGAAAGGCCTAATGCTTTTAGCTAGGCCAGAATAATGCTTCACACATATCTGTGATATCATGAGATGAGGTCACAGGAGAAGATACTGGAACTTTTGTTTTGTCAAAATTATGTCACTTTTCAACTTAAAATGTTTCACTCAAGTTTTGTCTGTAACCAGGTTTCTCAAAAACTACCATACCAGATACTTTCAGAACGTAACACATGTCTTTGGTAGCACAAGGTGACCACAGAAGATAAGCTACATAATTCTAGCTTGTATTTTTGTCAAAATTATGCCCATTTCGAACACAGAAATTTTGTGGAAGCATTGTTTGTAAGCAGGTTTCTCAGTTTCTCAGAAAGTACTCAACTGACTGCTTTAAACTTGTCAAAAGTCTTCTGCATCATGAGATGATCTCACAGAGCAGGTTTCATAACTCTGGCTTACATACTTCTTTTGCATAACGAGATGACCTTATATGGCAAATTTCATAACCCTGACTTTTATTTGACAAAATTATGCCCTTTTTCAATTATTAATTATATTGAAAGTTTGGTATGTAAGCAGGTCTCTAGGGAACAATTATTATAATGAATGCTTTCAAACTCGTCATAAGTGTTCAGCACAGGTTTCCTATCAACAACTTAAGTTTTCAAATCTTGCACCTTTTTTAAATAAGAATTTTTTTTATAAAGCTTTTGCCTGTAATTTAGTTTCATGTGGAAGGGTCTCAAATAATTGAGCCCTCTGTCATTAGACAGCACTTACCAGATCATATAATAGGGTTGGTCTACAGATGTTGTCATTATGATGTTAATTTTCAATAAAATTTATTAAAATATAGTAATAGTATCGTGTTCTGTGTGAAATTTGAAATATTTTGGTTTACATATAAAGTTTATAAAGGCAATTTCATCCATAGTCTGCATAGAATTTTTGTTCAGTGTAATTATGTATTGGTAGTCAAACTTAACAAAGTTGCTGTATTTTAGTAAGTCATGAAAGTAGCTTTGAGTTTCTTGCCTGCACACGTAGACTTTGATTATTCTTAACACCTTCTTATTTATTTTAAACAACATATTGGTGAATGATGGATCATTCTTACCAATGGTAACTTTCATTTTTAATAGCGTTAATTATAATAGTTGATAATTTTGTATCATTTTATTCGCTCACCTGTCACATAGTGACAAGGTGAGCTTTTGTGATCACGCAGCGTCCGTCGTCCATCCGTGCGTGCATCCGTCCGTAAACTTTTGCTTGTGACCACTCTAGAGGTCATATTTTTTGTGGGATCTTTATGAAAGTTGGTCAGAATGTTCATCTTGATGATATCTAGGTCAAGTTCGAAACTGGGTCACGTGTCATCAAAAACTAGGTCAGTAGGTCTAAAAATAGAAAAACCTTGTGACCTCTCTAGAGGCCATATATTTCACAAGATCTTCATGAAAACTGGTCAGAATGTTCACCTTGATGATATTTAGGTCAAGTTTGAAACTTGGTCACGTGCCATCAAAAACTAGGTCAGTAGGTCTAAAAATAGAAAAACCTTGTGACCTCTCTAGAGGCCATATATTTCACAAGATCTTCATGAAAGTTGGTCAGAACATTCACCTTGATGATATCTAGGTCAAGTTCGAAACTGGGTCACGTGCCGTCAAAATCTAGGTCAGTAGGTCAAATAATAGAAAAATCTTGTGACCTCGCTAGAGGCCATATTTTTCATGGGATCTTTATGAAAGTTGGTCTGAATGTTCATCTTGATAATATCTAGGTCAAGTTTGAAACTGGGTCACGTGCAATCAAAAACTAGGTCAGTAGTTCTAAAAATAGAAAAACCTTGTGACCTCTCTAGAGGCCATATTTCATGAGATCTTCATGAAAATTGGTCAGAATGTTCATCTTGATGATATCTAGGTCAAGTTAGAAAGTGGGTCATGTGCCTTCAAAAACTAGGTCAGTAGTTCAAATAATAGAAAAACCTTGTGACCTCTCTAGAGGCCATATTTTTCATGGGATCTGTATGAAAGTTGGTCTGAATGTTCATCTTGATGATATCTAGGTCAAGTTCGAAACAGGGTCATGTACGGTCAAAAAACTAGGTCAGTAGGTCTAAAAATAGAAAAACCTTGTGACCTCTCTAGAGGCCATACTTATGAATGGATCTCCATAAAATTTGGTCAGAATGTTCATCTTGATGATATCTAGGTCAAGTTCAAAAGTGGGTCACGTGCCTTCAAAAAGTAGGTCAGTAGGTCAAATAATGAAAAAACGTTGTGACCTCCCTAGAGGCCATATTTTTCATGGGATCTGTATGAAAATTGGTCTGAATGTTTATCTTGATGATATATAGGTCAGATTTGAAACTGGGTAAACTGGGATCAAAAACTAGGCCAGTAGGTCTTGAAATGGAAAAACCTTGTGACCTCTCTAGAGGCCATACCCTTGAATGGATCTTCATGAAAATTGTTCAGAATGTTCACCTTGATGATATCTAGGTCAAGTTTGAAACTGGGTCACATGCCTTAAAAAACTAGGTCAGTAGGTCAAATAATAAAAAAACCTTGTTACCTCTCTAGAGGCCATATTTTTCATGGGATCTGTATGAAAGTTGGTCTGAATGTTCATCTTGATAATATCTAGGTCAAGTTTGAAACTGGGTCACGTGCAGTCAAAAACTAGGTCAGTAGTTCTAAAAATAGAAAAACCTTGTGACCTCTCTAGAGGCCATATATTTCATGAGATCTTCATGAAAATTGGTCAGAATGTTCATCTTGATGATATCTAGGTCAAGTTAGAAAGTGGGTCACGTGCCTTCAAAAACTAGGTCAGTAGTTCAGATAATAGAAAAACCTTGTGACCTCTCTAGAGGCCATATTTTTCATGGGATCTGTATGAAAGTTGGTCTGAATGTTCATCTTGATGATATCTAGGTCAAGTTCGAAACAGGGTCATGTACGGTCAAAAACTAGGTCAGTAGGTCTAAAAATAGAAAAACCTTGTGACCTCTCTAGAGGCCTTACTTGTGAATGGATCTCCATAAAATTTGGTCAGAATGTTCATCTTGATGATATCTAGGTCAAGTTCGAAAGTGGGTCACGTGCCTTCAAAAAGAAGGTCAGTAGGTCAAATAATGAAAAAACGTTGTGACCTCCCTAGAGGCCATATCGTTCATAGGATCTGTATGAAAATTGGTCTGAATGTTTATCTTGATGATATATAGGTCAGATTTGAAACTGGGTAAACTGCGATCAAAAACTAGGCCAGTAGGTCTTGAAATGGAAAAACCTTGTGACCTCTCTAGAGGCCATACCCTTGAATGGATCTTCATGAAAATTGTTCAGAATGTTCACCTTGATGATATCTAGGTCAAGTTTGAAACTGGGTCACATGCCTTAAAAAACTAGGTCAGTAGGTCAAATAATAAAAAAACCTTGTTACCTCTCTAGAGGCCATACTTTTTATTGGATCTGTATGAAAGTTGGTCTGAATGTTCATCTTGATGATATCTAGGTCAAGTTTGAAATTGGGTCAACTGCGGTCAAAAGCTAGGTCAGTAGGTCTAAAATTATTAAAATCTTTTGACCTCTCTAGAGGCCATATTTTTCAATGGATCTTCATGAAAATTGATCTGAATGTTCACCTTGATGATATCTAATTCAGTTTTGAAACTGGGTCATGTGCGGTCAAAAACTAGGCCAGTAGGTATAAAGATAGAAAAACCTTGTGACCTCTCTAGAGGCCATATTTTTCATGAGATCTTCATGAAAATTAGTGAGAATGTTCACCTTGATGATAGGTAAAGTTCAAAACAGGGTCACGTACCTTCGAAAACTAGGTCAATAGATCAAATAATATAAAAACCTTGTGACCTCTCTAGAGACCATATTTTTCAACGGATCTTCATGAAAATTGGTCAGAATTTTTATCTTGATAATATCTAGGTCAAGTTCAAAACTGGGTCACATGAGCTCAAAAACTAGGTCACTATGTCAAATAATAGAAAAAATGACGTCATTCTCAAAACTGGGTCATGTGGGAAGAGGTGAGCGATTCAGGACCATCATGGTCCTCTTGTCTTAGTTTTGACAACATAAAAGACTGTTATTATTTCACTTGATTTCAGAATTTTCTCAATAATTTGAAGGACACAAATGTGATGGCGTTTGTTGCAAGAATTGGTCTGTTTTTCCAGATGTTATGTGTGTTTCCATTACTTGTCTTCATATTCCGTTTGCAGTTCATGAATTCTTTATTTGGCTCAATTTGGCCTAGGTAAGATTTTTGTTCAAACTATATTGTCAGTTCGTGAAAAAAAGTAGTCAAATGTGATATTCTATGGTATTTCTCCAATTAAGGGCAAAATGTTGACCTGGAAATATTCTAGTTGAACTATTTCATTACAAATTGGTATGATATAATGGAAAACCTAATATCATTGTCTCTTGAAATAATGCAGCCTTGTCATTGGTCAATTTCACATGGTGCTCAGAAACAACCAGTCAAATGCTGGAGTCTCCAAGCTCTGTGTTCTTACCTGGGACACTGTAGTTATATTTAAAGCGGATGCAGTAGCCCTGTGGTAACACTGACTATGAAACCAGGTGTAATGAGATCGGTACCCTGCTCCTCAATCCAAAGTAACTAACATTGGGATAAGAGCTCATGTAGGGGTGCTTTACACCTGACATGCTGAAGAACCAGGGAAGCTGCTGGAATTGGAGCCTCTTCTGTATCTTGTACTATCTTCCCACTATAATTACTAACAATCTTCTGGAGGACTTATCAAATATTGGTTACTGGTGGCGACTAAAAGTAAGCTTGAATACAAACAATTTTTATGCTCCCTGAAGGGGAAGCATATAGTCGCCGCTTTGTCTGTCTGTCTGTCCCGCATTTCTTGTCTGGAGAGTTTCTCAGCAACCACTGGTTAGAATTTAGTGAAACTTCATAGGAAGCTTCACCATCAAGAGGAGATGCGCATATGGTCCTTGTGTTCGGGTTGCTTAATTTTTCACAGAGTTATTGCCATTTAATTATTCAACAGTAGTATACTATAGTACAATTATTGTCCGGAGTATTTCTCAGCAACCACTGGTTGGAATTTAGCCATGCTTCATAGGAAGCTGTAATATTCAGAGGAGATTCACATAATATCTTCGAGTTTCAGTTAGATGATTTTTCACTGATTTGCTTTTTGATTATTCAGTATTAGTAAACTATAGCCCCATCATATTCGGGAGTATTTCTCAGCAGCCACTGCCTGAAATTCAGCAAAAGTTCTTAGGTCTCTTCACTCTCAAGAGGAGATGCGCATATTTTCTTCATTATCTGTTGGAACAAATTTTCAATGAGATATTGCCCTTTGGTCATTCAACATCAGTGAACTGTATGTGCCCAGACAGTAAATGCAACTTTTGTTCTTTTAATATGCAAATTTTGGGGAGCATCCATCAGTTTTACCAATATTTCATGTTCACGTAGTGCCAATGTTCTCCTACTAAGTATTAAATGGACATTCAGCACTATGAACTTGAGGCGATGTCTTGTGTAAAGTGCTGTGTAGAAAAAGAGTTATTAAGTTTTGATACTAGTTATACTGTTTCTCTCAGTCTAGTCAAGAGAGAATGAGACCACTTTCAGAATATTTCCCTTTCAAATTTCAGTTTAACCCATGTGTTAGTGCTGAACCTTGTACTTATTGGTGTGTGTATCATATTTGCTGTATTTCTTCCTCACATTGGAAAAATAATAGGGTAAGATATACCTTTTCTTACTATGTGACATGTGAAGTAAGATTCAGTTTCTTACTGACATATGGAAAATAACTGGATAAGTTAGATATCCCATCTCAGGCCTCGTAACAAGTAATATTGTTTTGCAGATGTCGGTCGGTCGGTTTTTAGACCAATCCTTTCCGGATGATAATTCAAGAATGCTTGGGCCTAGGATCATGAATGACGATAGGAAGGTTGGTCATAACCAGCAGATGACCCTGATTGATTTGAGATTAGTAGGTCAAAGGTCAAGGTCACAGTGACCCAGAACAGTTAAACGGTTTCCAGATGATAACTCAAGAATGCTTGGGCCTAAGATCATGAAAGTTGAAAGGGAGGTTGGTCATGAGCAGCAGATGACCCCTATTGATTTTGAGGTCAGTAGGTCAAAGGTCAAGGTCACAGTGACCAGGAACAGTTGAACCATTTCCAGATGATAACTTAAGAACGCTTGGACCTAGGATCACGAAACCTGATAGGGAAGTTAATCATGATCAGCAAAGGACCCCTATTGATTTTGAGGTCAGTAGGTCAAAGGTCAGGGTCACAGTGACCCGGACCCGGAACAGTTAAACAGTTTCCTGATGATATCTCAAGAAGGCTTGGGCCTAGGATCATGAAAATTGATAGGGAAGTTGGTCATGGCCAGCAGATAACCCTATTGATTTTGAGGTCAGTAGGTCAAAGGTGAAGGTCAGAGTGACCCGGAACAGTTCAAGGACGTAGGGACGATTTGAGCATTGGGGCGGCGGAGGGGGTGGGTTTGGGAGGGGGTCTGGGTGGCCCTGGGAAAATTTTGCATATAGCTAGAGTAAATGGTGCAATCTGGCGACTTCTTGGACTGCTCAGTATCTGTTGAACATACTCGTTTTTTTTTTTCGAGTTTTCATCCCTATTTACAGTTTACATGTTTAAACACTGTAATGGCGGTACGATGTTAGATAGGACAATGTCTTGCCAGGGTAAAACCAGTAATGTCTAAGTAGGGGATCGAGCACAAGACCCTGACTTAAAGGGGTAATCCAATCCTTATGGCATTTTAGTCATTAAATCGCATTATAAAGGTAAAACGCAGTTCACTGTTTTCTTTGAACCATTAAGGGTTGAATGAACGGAGTTCAGGGTTCTTTTTACCAAATGATCGATTTGGAAATGCAAAATTGCGAGGCTGATTGGCCTTTTATATTTTTATGTAGAAGCTTGAATATTTGTTAATTTAACTAGATCTGTAAAATCTGAGGAGTTTTCTACATTTTATGCGTTGAATTTAATCATTATGATTGGTGCCTTTGATTTTCAAACAATATGTTTAAGTGTCAAAAATATTTAATTTAATATATTTTATGTAAAGACATCTAAAGATCCCGATTTGCGTTTGTGTTTTACTCAAGATACTTTCCTTTGTCGGCAGAATTTGAGACACAACATTAAGTGCAATTTTGGCAGTAAGCAATTAAATATGATTAACTTTCATTAATTAAATTAATGTATTGCCTATAATCCGAGTCTGCGGGGCGTGAAAATACAGCGACCTAGGTCGTTGCAGATGTACAATACCTTGTCACCAAAGTGATCTAGCAATCGATATGACAAGATTCTGTGTACATATCAGTCGCCGATGCACTTCATGATAAATGGAAGACCGCTGTATTTCTTTTCAATTATATTTTCTAGCCTTTTCAAAAATTTACGAGTTCGGCATATCGCCGCTCCTCGAAAAATTGGGGCGGCAGGTGCCGCCCCTGCCGCCCCAGCTCCTACGCCCTTGCAGTTAAACGGCTTCCTGATGATATCTCAAGAAGGCTTGGGCCTAGGATCATGAAAATTAATAGGAAGGTTGGTCATGGCCAGCAGATAACCCCAGTTGATTTTGAGGTCAGTAGGCCAAAGGTCACAGTTTCCCGGAACAGTTAAACCATTTCCGGACAATAACTTGAGATGGCCTAGGATCACAAAACTAAATAGGGAGGTTTATCATGACCAGTAGACGACCCCTATTGATTTTCAGGTCAAAGGTCAAGGTCATATTGACCCAGAACAGTAGAACTTTTGTGTACAGTGACCAAATAATTTCTGTTCCTTGTACAATTACTGAATGCATCAAGGGGAGCATTTCATGTTCTACAAGCTCTTGTTACTACATAAGATATATCCATCATTGATGTTGCAACAAGTGTATCTGTGGAGTTACAAGGGCAGTATCAGACTGCCAAGTAAATCATAAGTAACATTTGTGTTCTGCAGAAAGACATTGTCAGACTTATTTTCTAGTATTTAAGTTTCTGTGCTAGTTTTAACCTCAGGATAAAGTACATGAACACTAACTGCATGAAATTGAAGTATCTTACGTAATATAAACCTAGTGCAATTTTAAACATTGTAATTGTTTGTTTAGGTTTGTTGGTGCCTTCTGTGGATTCTCCTATGCTATTGCTCTCCCTTGCCTGGTGTACATGAAGATACGATATGAAAAGGGAACTTTGACTCTACCAATCATCATCTTCCACTCAATTCTCATAGTGATTGGACTTGCTAACTTTATAGGTCAATTCTTGTTGCTGGGATGAGAATTGGCCATGGGTCTGGGTTGAGGATATTAAACAGTGTTAACAATATTTCCACATTTGTGTATCAACAGAATATGTACACACCAAATGACTGAATGGTGCTTACTGATAAATAATTCTGCATGTAAGGATTTCAGATACACACCAAATAAAATGGTTAATTATTTGGATAATGTGTTCATGTATTTGAGTGCATTATACTTTCAGGTATTACACAGTTATATGGCAGTTGAATTTTTTGTGTAATATATTATCTTACAGTTCATTGTACCCCCGCACAACGAAGTTGCAAGGGGGGTATATGGTTTCAGGTTGTCTGTCTGTCCGTCTGTCTGTCTGTAGACACAATTTTGTGCGTACCAACTCTCCTCATCCCCTTGACACAATTTAATGAAACTTCACATAAGTGATCAGTACCAACCCTAGTTGTGCATGGGGCATGTTAGGTTCTTTCAGAAAAAAAATTGCAGAGTTATGGGACTTTGTTTTTATACCCCCACAAAACGAAGTTTGGGGGGGTATATAGGAGTGAGCTTGGCGGTCGGTTGGTTTTTGTGGTTTCCGGATGATAACTCATGAAAGGCTTGACTGATTTGAATAATATTTGGTACACAGGTGTAACATCAGAAAATACAGATCAGGTTCGAATTTGGGGTCAATAGGTCAAAGGTCAAGGCCACAGTGACCCTGAACAGTTAAACGGTTTCCAGATGATAACTTGAGAATGCTTGGGCCTGTGATCATATATTATGCTACACAGGGCTCCGGAAATTTTGAGAACTCAATCGGTCCGAAACGAACATCCTGACATCGGCGCCACCCCACCCACCCCATTCCCAATATTACATATTTTGTAAAACGTGATAGAGTAAAGAAATAAGCATGTCATGCATTAAAACTGAGTTACCGGTCAATGCGAGTTACCATACAATGAAGACAGTTATTCAGTGTTATGTGTGATCGTTACATTGTTTAAATTTCGATGTTTTTCCAAGAAAATACTTGCAAGGATAAAATTACCGAGGCATACACTGTGTACCTAACTAGTCTAAAAGCCAACGCACGTGGCTTCGGTACCGTATACACGGCAGATAATTTGTGATGTTCCCTCATTCTTTGACGGAATTTTATAAAATACAATGCGTCAAAGCGAATAACACGACACAGTTTTTTTTAAGAATACTCTACCACGGACCGTACATGTACGTGATGTGAACGCTGAGATCGAATTTCCCGCATGTTTAGTACCAAAAGGTCACACGGGTTGGCCACGGATATTTCATTTCACTGGCGTTGTACTTCAGTAAGCAACTAAATTTTATTAAGTTATATGTTCTCTTCCGTTATGTAAACAACATTTCATTTTGAAAAGTTTTTTTTAAAAGACCGATTTGATAAACAGCAGCACTCCGGTTTTCTTTATCTTTCGTGTTTATTTTTATTTATTTATATTTTTTTTATTTTGTACAGTCGGGTTGCAAAGACGATTTTCTGCACTTGTTTCAACTGGAGCCCCAACAAATGTATCATGTAATTTTTACAAATCAAGTAATTATAAAAATTATTTATATCGGTTTCCCATGTGATGTCTCATTAAATGCAGTGACCATTTGTTTTTTACCCGAGATCAAACATAGCCTTTTGAACTAAACCATCCCTCGGATTCTAAATAAAAGAAGTGGATCTCCGTCGAAAAGATTTGGATCCAGTCAGAAACATTTGGAAACCAGTCAAAAATGTTAAATACATTGCAGTTGAGGCTGTCTGCAAACATTAAAGGATGTGCCGCGCGAGCACTGATTGCTTCACATGCTAATTACGGACCTATTATCAAGGTGACAATCAGACTGTTTGACACGTTTATTGATTATCTGTGGGTGCGACTAACAATTTCCTGTTTGGCAGGTGATCGTGTATTGAGATTTCAGACCGAAATTTATACTTTTCTCCATTTTTATGGGACCGATTTTTTTCATTTTTTCACCACAAATCGGTCTGAAAAGTCAAAAATCGGTCCAAAACCGAGAAACCGGCAAATTTCCGAAGCCATGATGCTACACAGTTGTAACATCATGAAATACAAGTCAAGTTCGACTTTGGGGTCTGTAGGTCAAAGGTCAAGGTCACAGTGACTCAGAACAGTTAAATGGTTTCCGGATGATGACTTCAGAACACTTGGGCCCAGGATCATATTTTTTGGTACACAGATGTAACATTATGAAATACAGGTCAAGTTCGACTTTGAGGTCTGTAGGTCAAAGGTCAAGGTCACAGTGACTCGGAACAGTTAAACAGTTTCCAGATGATAACTTGAGAACGCTTTGGTCTAGGATCTTATATTTTTGTACACAGGTGTAACATGATTAAATATAGGTCATGTTCGACTTTGAGGTTAGTAGGTCAAAGGTCAAGGTCAAATAACATGAAACAATTAAACGGTTTCCGGATGATAACTTGAGAACGTTTGGGCCTAGGATCATGAAGATTGATAGCGAGGTTGGTTATGACCAGCAGATGACCCCTAATGATTTTGAGGTCAGCAGGGCACAGGTCAAGGTCACAGTGACCCAGAACACTTTAACGGTTTTTGGACAACAACTTCACAACGCTTGGAATTAGGATCACGAAATTTAATAAGGAGGTTGGTCATGACCAGCAGATGACCCATAATTATTTTGGGTTCCAAATATCAAAGGTCATTTAAACCTTTTCCGTATAATAACTTGAGAACGCTTGGGCCGAGGATCATGAAACTTTATAGGGAGGTTGATCATGACCAGCAGATGACCTCTATTGATTTTGAGGTCAGTAGGTCAAAGGTCAAGCAAGTTCAGCTTTGACATTGGCTGAGTTTTGTGACAAGGCCATATTGTGGGGGTATAATTCTTCACTCCTGTGACAACTCTAGTTGTTACTATACTATATACATAGAGTCTGCATATGCAATCTTTTGCGCACCTAATCTCCCAAACTCTTGCACACAATTTAATGAAACTTCACACGTGATCAGTACCAACCCTAGTTGTGCATGGTGCATGTTACGTTGTTTTAGATAAATATTCTGCAGAGTTATGGGACTTTGTGTTTTGTTACTATGCTATATACATAGAGTCTGTATATGCAATCTTGTGCGCACCCAATCTCCGGAACAATTGCACACAATTTAATAAAACTTCACACAAGTGATCAGTACCAACCTTACTTGTGCATGGTGCATATTAGGTTCTTTCAGAAAAATATTCTGCAGAATTATGGGACTTTGTTCTTGTTACTATACTATATACATAAAGTCTATATATCTACATAAAGTCTATATACATACAGTCCACATAATTATCCAATCTTGCATGCGTCAAATTGCAATGTACTGTATCAGTGCATGTGGAGGGTACATTCATCACCTTCAGTGATAGCTCTAGTTTAAACATGGTTGAGCATATGTATAACAGTGTTGTATACTAGACCTAGTCTCCACAATCTGCTACAAGCACAAGTAGTGTTATCCCGGAAACAGTTATCACTGTAGCCTCATTCGAACACAACCTAATTAATCCCCCATAGGAATGGTCTCCGTCCGTTCGTCCGTAACATTTTGTGTCTGCTGTGTATCTTCTAAACCCCCTTGAAGGATTTTCATGAAACTTGAGTCAAATGATCATCTCATCAAGATGATGTGCAGAACTCATGAGTCAGCCATGTCGACTCAAGGTCAAGGTCACAACTCAAGGTAAAAGTTTGAGCCTTCCATTTTGTGTCCGCTCTGTATCTCCTAAACCCCTTGAAGGATTTTCATGAAACTTGGGTCAAATGATCACCTCATCAAGACAATGTGCAGAACTCATGAGTCAGTCATGTTGGCTCAAGGTCAAGGTCACAACTCGAGGTCAAAGGTTTGAGTCTTCCATTTTGTGTCCGCTCTGTATCTCCTAAACCGCTTGAAGGATTTTCATGAAACTGGTCAAATGATCTCCTCATCAAGATGATGTGCAGAACTCATGTGTCAGCCATGTTAGCTCAAGGTCAAGGTCACAACTCAAGGTCAAAGGTTTGAGCCCGCTCGGTATCTCCTAAACCCCTTGAAGGATTTTCAAATTCATTGATGTTGTCATACATGGACTAAAAAATATACTTAACAATGTCAATGCTTCAACCCAATACCATCAACCCTTTCACTATCCATAACAGCGGCGGGGGATATAGCTGTCTTTCAGTCTGCCTTGTTTGTTTTAGTATTAATACTAACATGACCAGATTTCATTTTCTGTTAAACAAAGAATATTGAGACTTTGATGTCCTCTTGAAATGAATACCACACAAAACTGGCAAATATTTCATGCATGTCGGTCATCAAGGATGTGGATAGAAATCCTTTTATACTATGTTAGTAAAATAATGTATCTCAAACTGATTTTCTCCTGAATAAAATCATTGTCGTTCAGATGCATATAATTATATCACTTTGGCTGCACTTTCATAATACAATTTCATTGCATCTGTATGAAAAAAACCTGTATTTGAGATATATTATTTCTTAAAGAAGACTAAAATTGAGATGTTTTTATGTGATAAAAATATTGTTTGCATTTCACAGCGTCTACCATTGTTGTACGTAGAAAATGAATATGACACAAAATGGGCAAATATTTTATGCATGTTATTAAGTATAAAAAATACTTATACTTGATCTTGTGTTAGAATTACAAAAGTATATTTCAAAACATTAATTTTTTTCTTAAAAAAAGGTCTTTGTTTGTCCTTCATATGTCTCCTCATGTTATAATTCCTTTGTATCTTAACTCCAAACAATGAGTTTATTCAACGGTAAAATCATTGTTCGGAATATTTTGTTTTTTAAATTAAAGAAGTTCTTTGGCATAAGTGACATGGCTAGTTTATTTGCTATTTAACCTATATTTAATGATTTACAATTATAGCTGTGTTTTCGTAAAGTTAAATTGGTATTATTGTCCTGCAATAAGCCTTGTTCTTGAATTGCAGTATCTCCAGTGCAGTTACCAACCTATTAACATAGCACAAACTCTTTTAACAACACAAATACAGCTACTTCTATAAAATCTTAAAAGGGAGGGGGATATTTTCTGTCAATCAGATGTCTGATAGATTCATATGAACAAAAGAAAATATTTCAATGTTTAAACTGTTGTGAAAACATAACATTTTTCAATACTCACGCTTTTTACTTGCATTATTCTAATGATTTATATGCTTATACCTATAATGTGCAAATTTTACATTTTTACTAAGTCACACAATATATCTTTGTTTTTTACTTTATTTGTTGCTTATTCTTATATGATTTTGTGTTTTGTCTCAGAATCACCCAAGGTGAGTTAATATTACTAATATTTTGATTGACTGTTCACTTTGCGTTCGCCTGAGCCAAAGTCTTTTACAACAAAATTAACCAACTTATACTACTTTAATATAACCATATTAATAAGTTACTGTCAAGATAAGATCCGTTTTGAAATTGATATTGGGACTACTACAACCATAGTAGCGTTTAATGGCATAGTTTCATGTAATTTTATAAATATTAGCAAAATGAGCTTTGCTGCATGAGAAGATTTTGTATTGTAGGGTCAGCTTACAGGACGAGAATGTAACAGTCAGAATTGAGAATGACTGCTAGGTAATTGTGTACTAAAAAGGATTGAGGAACAATACTGCAAATTTTCTCTATTTATATGATGGTGATAATCGAGCCATTATGGCCATCTTGTTTACTTTTATGACTATTGTTGAAAATATTGTCACTGCTTTTATAGCCTTTTATTATTTGTGATATATCTGTTATTTATGTTAGTGGTATTGTAACTAAGGTTGAAATTACTGATTCTAATGAGCTGATTAACTCGGTACTGGTCCATGTTTACATCAGATATACACAATTAAAATATATTATGCAACTAAGTTAATCCTTTCAAAAGGACAATTATACAGTCAAACTTTGCTCACTCTTACTAGACCGGACTGGCAAAATTTATCTGAGTTATAAAGAGTTCGAGCCATAGAACAATATGTGTTATATAGGGATTTTGCCAAGACCGGACAATGAGTTCAAGTGGAGGAAGGTGTTCTAATTATCTGAGTTTAAGCAAACAAAGTTTGTTTCAAATTTTGATAATATCAATAGTTCCTTTAGCATACACTGGCATCACCAGGCATACAGTGAAACACTGCTCACTTGAGCATGAATGAGATATGATGCAAGGACTTTCATTCTATTGTCAATGTTTAGATGTCTCAAAGCCTTGGATTCCCTTGCAACCTTGACCAGTCAGTGTTTTACTGTAGTTTACTGATCTGCCGTGTTAAATCCTAAAGTTGGAACATATTTGAGCCGTGCCATGAGAAAACCAACATAGTGGGTATGCGACCAGCATGGATCCAGACCAGCCTGCGCATCCGCGCAGTCTGGTCAGGATCCATGCTGTTCGCTTTTAAAGCCTATTGGAATTGGAGAAACTGTTAGCGAACAGCATGGAGCCTGACCAGACTGCGCGGATGCGCAGGCTGGTCTGGATCCATGCTGGTCGCAAAGCCACTAAGTTGGTTTTCTCATGGCACGGCTCATTTTATGTTAATTCCACTTAATGTAAGTCATCTGCTATCTTTGTTTTGCTACATGTCACTTGTTGGGAAATTAATATCTACAATACTAGACTGTCAAACAGACCACCATTGTGCACACGACCACCATTCCACCTGTGAAACATGGTTGAAATATGATTGTGTATTCAGCAGAATCATTTTTTACAGGCATTATATGTATCATGTGGTTATAATTTTTTCAGTTATTATTGAAAACTAATTGTCATTAAATGTCAGATGCAGGGAATGTGTTCAGTTGTTCCATTTTTAGCTCGACTATTCCAAGAATAGGGGAGCTATCCTACTCGCCCCGGCGTCAGTGTGAGCGTCACACAAATGTTAAAGTTTGCGTACAACCCCAAATATTTTCAAAGTCCATTGAGGTATTGCTTTCCTATTTTGCATACTTGTTTACAATCATGACCCCAGTCTGTAAAAAGGAGGAGGCAACTCTATCAAGCATTTTGACTGAATTATGGCCCCTTTTCGACTTAGAATAAATGTTAAGTTTGCGTACCACCCCAAATATTTTCAAAGTCCATTGAGGTATTGCTTTCATATTTTGCATACTTGTTTACAATCATGACCCCAGTCTGTAAAAAGGAGAAGGCAACTCTATCAAGCATTTTGACTGAATTATGGCCCCTTTTCGACTTAGAATAAATGTACATTTAAGTTTGCGTACCACCCCAAATATTTTCAAAGTCCATTGAGATATTGCTTTGATATTTTGCATACTTGTTTACAATCATGACCCCAGTCTGTAAAAAGGAGGAGGTAACTCTATCAAGCATTTTGACTGAATTATGGCCCCTTTTCGACTTGGAATAAATGTTAAAGTTTGCGTACCACCCCAAATATTTTCGAAGTCAATTGAAATATTGCTTTCATATTTTGCATACTTGTTTATCATCATGACCCCAGTCTGTAAAAAGGAGGAGGCAACTCTGTCAAGCATTTTGACTGAATTATGGCTCCTTTTCGACTTAGAATATGCTTACTGTAATGTTAAAGTTTTACTCATTGCTTATATTATACTATCAAGCAACAAGAATAGTCAAGCGCACTGTCCACTGACAGCTCTTGTTTGCTCACTTTAGCACCAAGTGCTCAAGGTGAGCTATTGTGACTGGTCATTGTCCGGCGTCTGGCGTCATCCATCATCCGTCAACATTTGCCTTTTGATTATTTACCAGATTTTTATAGCGCTCTTTTCATCTATAAAATAAACCTTCAAAAGCACAAATCCAGATTGATCCAATCTTTATGAAACTTGGTGAAAATGTTTGTCTTGATTACCTCTAAGTCAAGTTTGAATCTGGGTTATGTAGGGTCAAAAACTAGGTCACTAGGCCAGATCAGAGGAAAATCTTGTTAACACTCTCCAGACCACATTTTAAGTTTGAAACCATGAGAATTTGTTAGAACGTTTGTTTTCTTGACCTCTAGGTCAGGTTTGAATCTTGGTCCGGTGGGGTCAAAAACAAGGTAATTCGATCAAATCAAAGGAAAAGCTTGTTAACACTCTAGAGGCCACATTTATGACCCTATCTTCATGAAACTTGGTCAGAATGTTTATCTTGATGATCCCTAGGGCAAGTTCGAATGTGGGTCAAAAACTAGTTCACCTGCTCAAATCAAAGGAAAAGCTTGTTTATGACCCTGTCTTCATGAAACATGGTCAGAATGTTTATCTTGATGATCCTAGGTCAAGTTTAACATGTGAGCGATATAGGGTCATCATGATCCTCTTGTTTCATAAAATTTTATATAAGACAGGAGAGTGCAAACTTCATCAATACAGGGGCTTCTGTGTTATTTGGCTTTTTTTTATAAACATTTTACAAAGTTGAAAACCTGGTTATTAGACTGGCAATGTTGTTTGGAGGATGGATTGATAGACGTCATCAAGTTTGGTTTCCATTCAATAACTACAGATTGGCTTGAGGTATTAAACTTGGCCTGTAAGTAGCTTATTGTAACTGGGAGTGAATTTGGGGTCAGCGGAATCAAGGTCAAGGTTATTGTTACTATAAACAGAAAAAAAACTGTTTTACTCAATAACCTGGCATATAAGAGGCTTATAGAGAAACCAAAGTATGTATTGCATATGGGTTCAGGTTTTGGGTCAGGTTCAAGGTCAGTATAACTTCTTTAATGTACATACTTTAAACATTCCACTGTATCAGTAATATTGGAGTGTGATGGACGAATAGTGTTTCTAATCCCAGTCCTTGCTTAACATGTTTTTTTATTTTTTACGTAATAAAAAAGAACCATTTAGATACCATTAGGTCAGGGTCAAGGTCACAGTTACTAAAAATAGATTTTCAGTTTTTATACGCCTGTCTCTGAAAGAGCGGGGTGTATTATGTGAACACCCATGTCGGGCGGGCGGTCGGGTCCAAAAGCATGTCCGCAAACAGTTTTCATCCGATCTTAGCCAAACTTGCTGACAATGTTTGTGGGCATATCTAGGCCAAGTTCGATAACCACCCAAAATCGCCTCAGGCACTCTTGGATTATGGCCCTTGAATTACTCGAAAAACTGCGAATTTAGCCTTGTCTGCTCTCTTGTCGAACAGTTTTCATCCAATCTTCACCAAACTTGCTGACTATGTTTGTGGGCATAGTATCTCGGCCAAGTTCGATACCCACCCAAATCGCCCCAGGCATTCTTGGATTGTGGCCCTTTAATTACTTGAAAACTGCAAATTTAGCCTTGTCCGCCCTCGAAGTCGAAACAGTTTTCATCTGATCTTCACCAAACTTGGTGGCGATGTTAGTGGCCAGGTTTGATTACCACCCAAATTGCCCCAGGCACTCTTGGATTATGGCCCTTAAATTACACAAAATCTGTGAAATTAGCCTTGTCCATTCAAACAGTTTTGATCCGATTGTCAATTTCATCCCACATGGAACCTCACAAATACCTTGATTTCTTCTTACTCTTTTTTTGGGGTTAACAAGGTATACAACATCAACATTATTACCTTTATGATACGTAACTGAATATTTAGACAGTCTGGCACTCTTGTTTTTTGCTTGAATTATCAAAAAGGTGGTTTCCGGTTTATAACTTTAGTTCCAAATGACATACTCTCACTTATTTTAGTGTACAGCAAGCTTACTATAAAGAACTAGCTTTTGATTGTATTTGACTTTCCACCCAGTACAGTCCATGTATGATAACTTCGGAGTGACGTCACATTTGTTTATGTTTTCTGGACTTATAGAACTAACAAAATAGGTAAAGCAGCTTACATAAACGATAATATTAGGTATATTTTATTGCAACATGTCTGTCAGTCCCGGTAGCTCAATGGTTAAGCATTAGTCTTTGAAATATTGAATATTGCGGGCCATAGGTTCGAATCAAGGAGAATGTTGTTTGGATTTTTTTTTTTTTTTTTGCTTTCTCTTTCAGGGTAACCATCATAATCATTCATTTCTCCTGGAATATATTTTTATTTATTTACATAGAAATATTACTGAATTAATTTCTGTTCAAAGGGGACTAAGCATCAGCTTTGTGTAAACACATTGTATTATGAATGCATAGTCACGAAAACACTCGGAAATTTCATGCAGGTTAAATTCCTCTCTGGTATATTGCCAGTATTAGTGTAGTCAAGATGTCCGAGGAGTCCACGTATATTTTGCAAAGAGAAACACTGTTCAGTATAAGGATGATGCTTAATGCCTACTATAAAATATTCTGAAGGTTATTTCAAGCATCATCATTTTTTTCATATTTTAGTTCGTTATTGTATACCGTAGTGCTGTATTACTGCATTTTGAATATTTTCAATTGTCTTTGAAAAAAAAATGTAATTAAAACATAGATAAAAAGCAAGAATTTAAAAAGTATAAATCACAGTGGGATTCGAACCAACGCGACAGTGGAAATATGAAAGGATCGCACATGTAAGGCTAACGCTCTACGACGATACTAATCTTCTACTTCAAAGTAAGCGTTTCAGTTAGTAGTATAATATAAAAGTGTTTACTTAGACAAGAGCTGTCCGTAAGACAGCCAAGCTCGACTATTCAAAATATTGTCTCAGAAGCAGGAAAATATTACCCACAAAGGTTAAATATCAAAAGAGTTTTAAGTTCAAAAGGGGGAATAATTTGACCAAAATGCATATCAGTTATGATTTTAGACTTGCTGCTATCAACTAGTTTTATAACCCGGAAGGCACATGTGAAGTTTCAATTCAATATCTGCATTAGTTTTGGAGATAGAAACTTGCATGCAAAACTTTAACCAGAATTTTCAAAGTCCAAAAGGGGGCATAATTTGCCCAAAATACATGCCAGAGTTATGGGACTTGACCCAGTGAGGTTGGTAATTGATCTAGAAAAAGAAGAAATAAGTTTCAAATCTATATGCCTTTTAGTAATAGCTGTATGTACTTGCACGCAAAACTTCAACCAGAATTTGCAAAGTCCAAAAAGGGACATAATTTGGCCAAAATGAAGGTCAGAGTTATGGGACTTGCTGCTATCAACTAGTTTTATAACCCCGAAGACACGTGAAGTTTCAAATCAATATCTGCATTAGTTTTGGAGATAATAACTTGCATGTAAAACTTTAACCAAAATTTTCTAAGTCTAAAAGGGGGCATAATTTGCTCAAAAAACATGTCAGAGTTATGGGACTTGACCCAGTGAGGTTGATAATTGATCTAGAAAAAGAAAAAATAAGTTTCAAATCTATATGCCTTTTAGAAATAGCTGTATGTACTTGCACGCAAAACTTTAACCAGAATTTTCTAAGTCCAAAAGGGGGCATAATTTGGCCAAAATGAAGGTCAGAGTTAGGGGACTTGCTGCTATCAACTAGATTTATAACCCTGAACCCACATGTGAAGTTTCACATCAATACCTGCATTAGTTTTTGAGATAGTAACTTGCATGTAAAACTTTAACCAAAATTTTCTAAGTCCAAAAGGGGGCATAATTTGCTCAAAATACATGTCAGAGTTATTGGACTTGACCCAGAGAGGTTGGTAATTGACCTAGAAAAAGAAAAAATAAGTTTCAAAGCTATATGCCTTTAATTGATGGCTGTATGTACTTGCATGCAAAAACTTAACCAAGGTGTGACGCCGACGCCAGGGTGAGTAGAATAGCTAGACTATTCTTGGAATAGTCGAGCTAATAAATGATACTTATCGATTACCCTCCTGACTTAAACTCGACCAAATAGTCACTCCGAAATTATCAGACACGGACTGTCGCTCTATTACAATGGAACTTTGTATGTAGGTAGCTTAATAAGGAGAGAAAGGTTAGGAAATTTTTGGGTTTTTTTGGCTACTAGGGTCAAGGTCACTGTTCCTAAAAATAGAAAAGGTTTAAAAAAACAACATGATTTTCAGGAGATTTCCACGTCTCTTTTTTTAAAAAATAAATCTTGTTACAAATAATTATTGATTTTTTTGTCAATTTTATTTTTTCTGTCGTCAAAGATTATGAAATTAATTTTAAACAACAAAAATCATGGCCACCTTTTGTGAAAGACATTGTGATAAGAGTCACCTGTGAGCATTGTCTTTTCATTTCAGTTTTAAAAAGTAACCCTGTAATAGTACATTTTTTTTTCTTTTCAAAAGGAGACCCTCCTGGAATTATGAACAAGTCGACATTGATTAAGTTTTTAAGAGATTATCACTTCATTTGTTATATTGCAATATCAGGTATACATTAAACATCATGTGTGTAAATGAAAGTATTTAAGCTGTTCACACCAAACATGAAAGAGTAGGTTTAAATATCGAGGTAATTGGTTTATGTGTAGGTCTAAGTTTAAGAGATATCAAATTTCTGTGATAAAGGATAGATAAAGAAAGGTTGAATGTTATTTCAGATGTTTATTCATATAATAAAAGCTGTTTTTGACATGTTGTATTTTTCTCTTTTTTTTGCTTCCATCTCTCAGCACACTGTCATGCCCAGAGAAATGAAAAATTTTAAGTTATATGAAAATACAATTTTATACATATGCATAACAATCAACAACAGTTTATCTTCATAAATAACACAGATATTTCAACCAGATCTACTATTTACATAAGCACAAATGTACAGAATTTACTATATCACAGAATTACATGTAATGGACGGAAACAGATCTTATGCAGTGACATTTTGCCATAAAAAAAAATCAGATACATATTCATTGCTGTTTTCTATTTTTAATATTCCATTTAATGTCTGCTAAGGTAAAAGTACTCTGCATCTAGATGAAACATCACATATAAATTATTTGCAGTTCTTAGTCACGGTCATTCTTGTCCATCAAAATGAAGTAAGTTCCTCCAAAATACACGAGTAATGGCTGTATAAATGCAGACTACGTTTCTGGTAGTGGATCGTCTTCTTTAAGTATTCCTAGTTCGCGCAGGAAGTTAGTCTCCACTTCAACATATGCCTGATATTCCATTTTCTGACGATACTCAATCTCTTCATCTGTCAGGATAACATTCGGTGCAATCTAAAATGGGATAAAGTTAACACAATATTCAAATTTCTTCGTAGATTTTCAAAACTGACGTATTAATACCTGCTTTAGAGTATCAAAATCAGAATGAATTAAGACAAGTGCTATACTGAAGATACCTGACAGTTGCTTTAAAGCGACTGGCCTCCAGATCGTTCGACAACAACATTTTTTTTTTAGGTATCTTTAAATAAATGCTGTATTTCTTAAGAAGGCTATAAAACTTAATTACTGACAAACTTTATGTTCTGGAAACATATGAGAATTTGCTGTTTTTAGCCCACCATCTGATGATGGTGGGCTATTCAAATCACTCTGCCTCCGTGGTCCGTCCGTCCGTCAACAATTTCTCGTTATCGCATCTCCTCAGAAACTACTGGGGGGATTTTGACCAAACTTTGTCAGAATGATGTATTGGTGCCCTAGTTGTGTCACCCTGAAAATCAGACTGGTTCAACAATTTTTGAGTGAGTTATGGCCCTTTGTTTATTTTTATAATTTACATAGATTTATATAGGGAAAATTTTTGAAAATATTCTTGTCCAAAACCACAGAGCCTAGGGCTTTAATATTTGGAATGAAGCATCATCTAGTGGTCCTCTACCAAGATGATTCAAATTATGTCACATGGTTTATATAGACGTATAGGGAAAAACTTGAAAAACCTCTTGTTCAAAACCACAGGACCTAGGGCTTTGATATTTTGTATGTGATATCATCTAGTGGTCTTCTACTAAGGTTGTTAAAATTATCCCCCTAGGGTCAAATATGGCCCCACCCTGGGGGTCACATGGTTTACATAGACTTATATAGGGAAAAACTTTGAAAATCTTCTTGTCCAAACCACAAAGCCTAGGGCTTCGATATTTGTAATGTAGCATCATCTAGTGGTTCTCTACCAAGTTTGTTCAAATTATCCCCCTAGGGTCAAATATGGCCCCGCCCCAGGGGTCACATGGTTTATATAGACTTGTATTGGGAAAAGCTTTTAAAATCTTCTTGTCAATAACCTACAACATTCAAATTTGGACCACATGTATAGTTTTGAGTGGCAAGATGAACATTGACATGAGTTGACCTTGATTTTGACCTAGTGACCTACTTTCACATTTCCGTAGCTACAGCCTTAAAATTTGGACCACATGCATAGTTTTGTGCACCGGAAAAAACTTTGACCTTGACATTGACCTAGTGACCTATTTCACATTTTTAAAAGTACAGGCTTCAAATTTGGACCACATGCATAGTTTTGTGTTTCGAAATGAAATTTGACCTTGATTTTGACCTAGTGACCTACTTTCACATTTCTCAGGCTACAGCCTTCAAACTTGACCACATGCATAGTTTTGTTTACCATAAAAAACTTCGACCTTGACATTGACCTAGTGACCTACTTTCACGTTTCTCAAGCTATAGCCTTCCAATTTGGACCACATGCATAGTTTTGTGTACCGAAAAGAACTTTGACCTTGACATTGACCTAGTGACCTACTTTCACATTTTTGAAGGTTCTGGCCTCAAATTTGGACCACATGCATAGTTTTATGTTTTGAAATGAAATTTGACCTTGATTGTGACCTAGTGACCTACTTTCACATTTCTCAAGCTACAGCCTTCAAATCTGGACCACATGCATAGTTTTGTGTTCCGGAATGAAATTTGACCTTGGTTTTGACCTAGTGACCTACTTTCACATTTCTAAAGCTACAACCTTCAAATTTGGACCACATGCATAGTTTTGTTTACTGAAAAAAAACTTTGACCTTGACATTGACCTGCTTTCACATTTCTCAAGCTGCAGCCTTCAAATTTGGACCACATGCATAGTTTTGTGTACCGAAAGAAACTTTGACCTTGACACTGACCTAGTGATCTACTTTCACATTTTTGAAGGTACAGGCTTCAAATTTGGGCCACATGCATAGTTTTGTGTTCCGAAATGAAATTTGACCTTGTTTTTGACCTAGTGACCTACTTTCACATTTCTCAGGCTACAGCCTTCAAATTTGGACCACATGCATAATTTTGTGTACCGAAATGAACTTTGATCTTGAGATTGACCTAGTGACCTACTTTCACATTTCTCAAGCTACAGCCTTCAAATTTGGACCACATGCATATTTTTGTGTTCTGAATTGAAATTTGACATTGATTTTTATCTAGTACCTACTTTCACATTTCTCAAGCTGCAACGTCCAAATTTGAAGCACATGCATAGTTTTGTATACTGAAATGAACTTTGACCTTGAAATTGATCTTGTGACCTACTTTCACATTTCTCAAGCTACAGCTTTCAAATTTAGACCACATGCATGGACCACATGCACAGTGATGTGTACTGAAATGAAATTTGACCTTGATTTTGACCTTGAGCTAGTCTTGAAATTTGGAACAATCAAAAATGGCTCAATGGTGGGCACCAAGATCACTCTGTGATCTCTTGTTACTATTTTTTACGATGAAAATCGAAAAGCGTTTGTCACGCTTTTACTCCAGGTAAAGTGTCTCGATTATAAATATCTATATTTTGAAGTCATTATTCACTACTTCAGCTATAGCGCTATTGGTTATGACGACGGGAAAATGTCTTTATTGCCATGGCGGTCTGGGGTTTGACTCTCGACGCGGTCATCTTTTTTTCTTGATTTGGAATTTTTAAAATATTTTAGAAACAAAAATTAATATTCTAATGTTCATAATATGACCAAACTTCCATTTTAAAAAAATTCAAATTGAAGTTTGGTCATATTATGAACATTAGAATATTAATTTTTGTTTCTAAAATATTTTAAAAATTCCAAATCAAGAAATAAAGATTATTTTTTAGCCAAATCTGGAGGGGAGTGCCTTTAATAGATAAACAATATTGCTGAATATCTATGAAAAGCATTACCAATCTCACTATCTTGTTGAAATATCTATAAGCCAACATCAGCTAGAATCTCAGCTTGCAGAAACCTTTCAAACAAGTTTTTTCTTTATTCTTCAATTTCATTTTGAGTTTTTATCTTGTGGTATAATACTTACACCAGCTTTTCTTTTAGCCTCGGCCTCCAGTTCACGCTTTTCTGTTTCTCTGAAGTCCCATCTTTGTACAACAAATGATCGCCTCTTTACCTCCCGTTCTATATAGTTTGCTACTCCAGTAAGCTGAAAGACGAACAGTAGAAGGTTAAAAAGACAATGTATTAATTTCAAACTTTCTATTATTGTGTGGAGCTTGCTTAACAAGGAGCTGACAATATGTTTATAGTTGAACCCATTTCTATGGAATACGGGTAGGGACATGCCAGTTGCCATTTGCTAGTTGCCAGTTCACAGGACCTTTGTAATGCGATTCCGCGATTGAAGCAGAACTTGTAAGAGGATGCAATAAGAGTCCTGCAATTTTTAGACTGTGATTTAAAGTAACCACGCGTCGTGACAATTGCAAACAGACGGTGTACATATAAACTTTACCCCAGTTCACAACAAGCAAGTTGCTACTTGCCAGTTGCCACTTGCTAATTGCTAGTTGCTACTTGCTATATGCTAGTACACAGGTCCTTTGTATTAATAATTGTGATTCCGCAATTGAAGCAGAACTTGTCCCGCATTTTTTACATGGTCACCTAGACAGTGATTTAAAATAACCAAGCATTGTGACAAAATTTAATGCAAACAGATGGTGTACATATACCAGGGTTCCCACACGTTTTCCTCTATGAAATTTAAGGACTTTTCCAGGACCTTGTTGCGATTTTCAAGGATCTCTGTACGACATATCGGGTTGTACGTTCCCGTCAATTTTTCTAGATTCAGTGTAAAAATATAAGAACAAGAGGGCCATAATGGCCCGATATTGCTTAAAAATTTCTACTTAATAAATACAGGCTCTGCAAATTTTCTTTTTTTCTTTTTTTTACATTTTGTTTCCTTACTGTCCTCAAGTTTTGTTTCTCAAGGAAACTATGAATCATTTACTTGTCTAGCATGTTGTGAAGAATTAATCAACTCCTTCATAATAACTACACCTCTGGTGCCACCTACATTATCTATATAATTTTTGATACACTGCAATTAAATTATTTTCAGTCAAGTTGATGTTTGATCACTGAATTCAAGCGTGTCACTAATCACGATTTTCACAATTGTTCTCGAAAAATAATCGGAATTTCACAAGGCTTCTTAAAAATCGACACAAAAATGACCGAAAGCCTAAAATTACTGTTTAAAAATTCAAGCATAGCTACCTATATAGGCCCATCAACCACAAAAACATCGGTATTTTCGAAAAAGGAAATTGAATTGACATCCATGTCCACCATTTTGAATCAGGAATTACTTCTCTTAGCAAAATTGGATAATTCCCGGTATTTTCCCGTACTTTTAACGTTTTCTCGCCAAATTCCCAGTATTTTCACGGCCAGGAGTCAATTTTTGAAATTCACGGACTTTTCCCGTTTTCCCAGCAGCGTGGGAACCCTGATATACACTTTACCCAATTCGCAAGTAGCAACTGGCGTGTCTCTACCCGCATTCCATACATTTCTGATGATATTAGAAACTGTGTTTCAACACAGATTTTTTTTTTTTTGGTTGGATTTAACGTCGCACCGACACATGATAGGTCATATGGCGACTTTCCAGCTTTGATGGTGGAGGAAGACCCCAGGTGCCCCTATGTGCATTATTTCATCACGAGCAGGCACCTGGGTAGAACCACCGACCTTCCGTAAGCCAGCTGGATGGCTTCCCCACATGAAAAATTCAATGCCCCGAGTGAGGCTCGAACCCCCATCGATGAGGGGCAAGTGATTTGAAGTCAGCGACCTTAACCACTCGGCCACGGAGGCCCCTAACAACACAGATTTAGAATGAACAGATAATGTACACATATAAAGTTAGAGACACTAACCTCATTAGGTGTAGACAGTCTCAGACTCCATGGTATCTCAAGGATATGTAGTGTTCCTGCATTATCACCTACAGCTAGTAAATGCTGCTTATCTGAAACATACATCACATTCACATCTCACTGTCAAACTAGTGAACGAAAACACATACATAAAAATTATTTGATTTCATTTTAAGTAAAATTGTAGAAACACTCATGTAAGATCATCCTTCATTTGATGACATACAAAAGTGTGCACAACACACTTCTAGTGTACAATGAAAGGATCAACATGCCTGAACATTTCCAGTGAACTTAAACTATGCTATATGTGCTGCAGGCTTCATGCATTCGTTGAAATCATTATAAAGTTATTACTAATATTATTTTAGAAAATCCATACTGTAAAATCATTTAATTTCGTGGGCATAAAATTTCGTGGTTTTGGTCAAAACGGCAGTTTCGTGGGGATATAAATTCGTGGATTTCAACTTTTGAACATAAAATGAATGGGTATTTTACTTGTTCATTGGGATTAAATTTCGTGGATTGACTCAACCACGAAATCCACGAAAATTAGTCCCCAACGAATATTGATGATTTCACAGTATATGTTTCAAATTCTTCACTATAAAATACAATTTCAATATGTTTGAAAGTCAACTTACGGGAAACAGCAAATGGATAAATGGATGTGATTGCAACAGGTGACACACTCTGGGTGATTGAAGGTTCATGTGTCTTGTCTAACAAGTCCCATACATCCACACTACCATCCACCTTAGAGATGTAGAACACACCAGGACGGGACGGAGACCAGTGACCAGCTGTCAGTCGTACAGGATTAGGTGCTGATTGCAATATAGGTCCAGACTGAAAATTATATATTCAATAACTTAAACAGCTAGCATATGACTTATGATTATTTCAAACAAGTGAAAAGGGGGAAGGATTTTAGGGAACTGTTAAAATATCACAAAATGTTAATTGTGGATTAAGGCTGGGTTTAGAAATAATGCAAGTAATTTTTGTGCTAGCAGGTGAATGATATCACATGGTGTATGTAATACTAGCTTAATTTTGTGCCCCTTTAAATAAATATATATGCAAAGAGACTAGTTTTACACTGAGCCCTTGTTATTAACTACACTGAAGAGTAAATTAGAACCTGAATACTTATATCATTGACAAGCTTTTAATCAATTGGTAAAAGCATTATAAAAGGTTTATAGAGGATGTTATAATTCACCATTATGTCCTGTTTGAATACTATTTATGCCTATCATAACCTGTAATAGCGGCACCATGATACAAAACATCAATAAAGACTTATTTTAGCACTGCATACAAATACTTGAACTGCTGAAAATGGATAAATCCAGACTTAATATAGTGAAATTTGTAGTGAAAAATATCAATGAAATATTGTATTATATTAAAACAGGGTTAAGGGAAATAAACCACATTGACATTTCAATAATTTTGGTCAAAAATGCACAACCATTCTCACTGAATACTGCTTAACAATTTTTTGCTTTATCATTATACAATACAACCACTGTCTCAACTACTAAGGTGAGTAAAATTTTCCACATACCAACTGGCATCAAACATTTAATTTCTGAAATTTGGTGGTTTAAGCATTTTGCCTATTATAAAAATGGATTCTGCTAGAATTACGAGACATGCCCACAGCTGAACGATTTAATATTTATGTAAAAATTTGCATTCTTAAATCTGGATGTAAATTTCCAATGCAGGATACTGGCAAATATTCTTTGTATACAAATGTATATATTCAGTGCTTAATATTATACAATAAATAAATCAAAACAAAAATTCTATATTTAAATATATCACAAAAACATGCATTGTGCTGTCAAATATCTCAAACAGCATATTTAAAGTTTGTACCAATTTTACACTTTCAAATCAACGAACAAATTCTTTGTTATAAGTCAAAGCACAAAAAAATCAATGTTTCACCTTGAAAAACAGGCGTAAATACAAAAAGATCTTCAAAACATGGATATACTAAAGATCTGTAGAACGGATTTTAACACTGAAGAGGCTTTGCTTGATTCTTTGATTAAGGAAAAAATGATAAAACTGTTCTTATTATAGTGTTCATTCTATAAACACTGAAACAATGTCAACTGTACTAGCTAATGAAAAATAAAATCTTCTATTACATTAATTAATAACTCAGTAAATAAAAATCTGAAAACATGAAAAGCATGGTGTTATCTGCAATATTTTTCTACTTGATTAAAACAAACATTTTTCAATCCACAAATACACGGGTACATGAATACCTTCATTGCCTCATTTTCCATAGGATCTATCAATTTGGCCTATGAAAATGAAGTAAGGTTTATAACTATATCTTTCACAATTTATAGCGTGTTATAATAATATAAAGAAATGGTGTTCCTTCAGTAGTCTGATTGACAACTTTTCTGTCATAGTTTTATAAAATGCATAGATTATCTCTGTACCGTAATACTAAAGCAAATACTACACAAACCACTGCCTTAGAAGTTCTACGAATATGAATCTATTAAAGTACATGTAGTTCTAGCTTAGAGTATCTGAATAATTTCCATGGACTCCGCTCTGTATAGGCAAACAAAGAATTACAGCAACATGAGTAAAATAATAGTTATACAAGGTTTCTTAACTGTTGCTCTTGTCCACCTACACATAAAAGCAGCTTTTTTCTAGCCTATAAACTGTTTACATCAGCATACAAATCCACATCAAACAAACCGACCATAAAATAAATCAAACACATTACACTGGTATACTTTAGTTTCAGTGCCAATAAATGAAGTAAAATATTCACATTCATTCTGTAAAACACACAGCTGTTAAGACAACCCTACACAATCTAAACCTGTTTTTACAACAATAGCCCAATGCTTCATTCTCAAAATAACTGGTTAAAGATTCTCTCTTTCTAAAATCTATGGCATATCTAAAAGAAGTTCTTAAGTTTACACTAAAGTTAGAGCTGTCATGACCGAAAATTTTATACCAAATGTCAAATGATAGATATCCACACTGATATATCAATCTATCAGATGAAAAATATCTGCACTGATATATCAAGACCACTGTACTGATCAGACATAATATAAAGAAGTAAAGTTATATACCAATGATCTCTTTGTTTTAAAATTTCAACAGAAATATTTTTCACTTATCAACGCTAGTTTGGTTTCATTAATATTGTTATTTTGCTTACTGTATCAATATTCAAGACTTGTGTATTGATACATCACTGACTGGATCATCTCATCAATACTTCGACACCTAAATTGACAATAACAGCCCTAACTTATCAATAGAAAATTGAAACAAGCCACAGTGGCCCTTAAAGTCGCTCACCTGACCTTGAAGTCATTTCAAGGTATTTCTATTTTCAGCTCTAGTGGCCGCTAGAAGGGACCAAGTATGTTTAAGTAAAAATGCTGATGACAGATAATGAACAAATGATGCTGGACTATCCACCTATACTTATAGCTAACCCTGAACCCTAGGTTCAGGTGAGCTAAGAAACTTTATAGAAGATCATAAAGAACTAAATTTTACATTTATCAGAAGGGAACACTGCTTTACCAAATTATACTTCTTTCATTTTCAAGACACAATATTGTTGTTTTCTAGAATTTTTCAGTCTTTAGTATTAAAGAATAAAGTATTCGTAAAATCTTGAGTTGAAATAATTGAATGAATTATTATATTTGTAATGATTTGAGAATCTTTAACTGACTGTGCAGTTGACACTTACCATCTCTGCTGCATTAGGATTATTCTTGTCTATCTGTATATATGACACCAAACAATCGTAAAATATAATATGCTGTACAGTAACATCTAAAATAACATAATTCTATCTCCTTAAAGTAGAGCTCTGCCAGAATTTTATGACCATACCGGCATATTCTTGCTGAGACAATCTCCTTTCTTGAGAAAATCTAGGAATAATAATTCTATGAGTCTACAGAGACTGTAAAATGGGTAAGATCTAAAACCCACTATATATATACTGTATAATAGTAAAAACTACATAAAAACTGAAAGCGTCGTGATAAATTCAAGCCTGAGAAGCCAGTGTCTTTAATGCTTCAAAAGCTTGTGTTAGCATTATTCAGGCAGTATTAGTGCACTATTATTTACATTATTAAAGTAGTTCTCAAGTCAATAGCTAGTTATAGAACTTAGACCATAATTTTTCTACACAGGCATATACACATCCTAATTATTACATATGAATTTACGTCTTTAACATCAGTAGGAATATATAAGGCTAAATTAAAGATGCTTTCCCGATTAACGTTGTAATTATCATTTAGAATTGTGTATAATATGAGTACTGCAAGTAACAAGAGCTGTCCATAAGACAGCCAATGCTCGACTATTCGAAATATTGTCCCAGAAGCAGGAAAATATTACCCAAAATGTTAGAATATCAAAAGAGTTTTAAGTTCAAAAGGGGACATAATTTGACCAAAATGCATATCAGGGTTATGGGACTTGATGCTATCAACTAGTTGTATAACCCCGAAGGCACATATGAAGTTTCAACTTAATATCTGCATTTGTTCTGCAGATAGTAACTTGCACGCAAAACTTCAACGAGAATTTTCAAAGTCCAAAAGGGGGGCATAATTTGCTCAAAATACATGTCAGAGTTATGGGAATTGATCCAGTGAGGTTGGTAATCGATCTAGAAAACGAAACAAGAGGGCCAAGATGGCCCTAGGTCGCTCACCTGAGAAACATACCATAACAGTGTAAACATGTTTGACCTAGTGATTTCATGGAAACAAATATTCTGACCAATTTTCATTAAGATTGGACCAAAAATGTGGTCTCTTAAGTGTAAACAAGCATTCTTAGTGGCCTAGTTTTTGAGCCAAGATGACCTACATTCGGATTTGACCTAGATTTGATCAAGACACTCATTCTGACTAAATTTCATCAACATCAACTGAAAAATACAGCCTCTATCGCATACATAATATTTTTCTTTGATTTGTCCTAGCGACCTAGTTTTTGACCCCGAATGACCCATATTCAAACTTGACCTTAATTTCATCAAGGCTATCATTCTGACCAAATTTCATGAAGATCAATTTAGAAATACAGTTTTTATTGCATACACAAGGTTTTTCTTTGATTTGACCTAGTGACCTAGTTTTTGACCACAGATGACCCATATTCTAGCTTAACCTAGATTTCGTCAAGGCAATCATTCTGACTAAATTTTATGAATATCCAGTGTAAAATGCAGCCCCTATTGCGTACCCAAGGTTTTTCTTTAATTTGACCGGGTGACCTAGTTTTTGATCCTAAATGCCCATATTCAAACTCCACCTATATTTCATACAGACAAACATTCTGATTGAATTTCATGAAGATCAGATGTAAAATGCAGCCCCTATCGCATACACAAGGTTTTTCTTTGATTAAACATAGTGACCTAGTTTTTGACCCCGGATGACCCATATTCAACTTGACCTATATTTCATCAAGGTAATCAGTCTGACCAAAATTCATGAAGATCAATTGAAAAATACAGCCTCTATCGTATACACAAGGTTTCTCTTTGATTTGACCTAGTGACCTAGTTTTTGATCCCAGATGACCTATTTTCAAACTTGGCCTAGATTTTATCAAGGTTATCATTCTGACCAAATTTCATTAAGATCAGTTGAAAAATACAGCCTCTATCCCATACACAAAGTTTTTCTTTGATTTGACCTAGTGACCTAGTTTTTGACCCAGGATGACCCATTTTCGAACTTGATTTCATCAGGGTAATCATTTTGACCAAAATTCATGAAGATCAATTGAAAAATACAGCCTCTATCACATACACAAGGTTTTTCCTTGATTTGACCTAGTGACCTAGTTTTTGACCTCAGATGACCCATTTTCAAGCTCGGCCTAGATTTCATCAAGGTATTCATTCTGACCAAAGTTCATGAAGATCAGTTGAAAAATACAGCCTCTATCGCATACACAAGCTAAATGTTGACGGACAGACGACAAACGGACGCCGGACATTGAGCGATCAGAAAAACTCACCTGCTCAGGTGTGCTAAAAATAAGTTTCAAATCTATATGTCTTTAAGTAATAGCTGTATGTACTTGCACGCAAAACTTTAACCAGAATTTTCTAAATCCAAAGGGGGCATAATTTGGCCAAAATGCAGGTCAGAGTTATGGGACTTGATGCTATCAACTAGTTTTATAACCCCGTAGACACAAGTAAAGTTTCAATTCAATATCTGCATTAGTTTTGGAGATAATAACTTGCATGTAAAACTTAAACCTGAACTTATTAAGTCCAAACGGGGGCATAATTTGCCCAAAATACATGTCAGAGTTATGGGACTTGACCCAGTGAGGTTGGTAATTGATCTAGAAAAAGAAAAAATAAGTTTCAAATCTATATGCCTTTTAGTAATAGCTGTATGTACTTGCTTACAAAACTTTAACCAGGATTTTCTAAGTCCAAAAGGGGGCATAAATTTGGCCAAAATGCAGGTCAGAGTTATGGGACTTGATGCTATCAACTAGTTTTATAACCCCATAGACATATGTGAAGTTTCAATTCAATATCTACATTAGTTTTGGAGATAGTAATTTGCATGTAAAACTTTAACCAGGATTTTCTAAGTCCAAAAGTGGGCATAATTTGCTCAAAATACATGTCAGAGTTATGGAACTTGACCCAGTGAGGTTGGTAATTGACCTAGAAAAGGAAAAAAATAAGTTTCAAAGCTATATGTCTTTAAATGATAGCTGTATGTAGTTGCATGCAAAACTTTAACCAAGGTGTGATGCCGGTGGCGACGCCAGGGTGAGTAGAATAGCTAGACTATTCTTTGAATAGTCGAGCTAAAAATGCTAAAGATGTTCTGGTTGATCTTTTTTATCATGCAGTTATAATTAAGTGAGTAAATTTCTTAATTTTTATCAAACAGGATCAGCTTTTACATAATCATTTTTAAATTTGTAAACCTGAAGCAAAACTCAAGAGTAAGTGACACGGGGTATAAATATGCTGTATTCTGCACACACAGACATGCTGTCTTCTGCACACACAGACATGGGGTATAAGCATGCTGTATTCTGCACACACAGACATGGGGTATACGTATGCTGTATTCTGCACACACAGACATGGGGTATAAGTATGCTGTCTTCTGCACACACAGACATGGGGTATAAGCATGCTGTATTCTGCACACACAGACATGGGGTATAAGTATGCTGTATTCTGCACACACAGACATGGGGTATACGTATGCTGTATTCTGCACACACAGACATGGGGTATAAGCATGCTGTATTCTGCACACACAGACATGGGGTATAAGCATGCTGTATTCTGCACACACAGACATGGGGTATACGTATGCTGTATTCTGCACACACAGACAATGGGGTATACGTATGCTGTATTCTGCACACACAGACATGGGGTATAAGCATGCTGTATTCTGCACACACAGACATGGGTATAGTATGCTGTATTCTGCACACACAGACATGGGGTATAAGCATGCTGTATTCTGCACACACAGACATGGGGTATAAGCATGCTGTATTCTGCACACACAGACATGGGGTATAAGCATGCTGTATTCTGCACACACAGACATGGGGTATACGTATGCTGTATTCTGCACACACAGACATGGGGTATACGTATGCTGTATTCTGCACACACAGACATGGGGTATACGTATGCTGTATTCTGCACACACAGACATGGGGTATAAGCATGCTGTATTCTGCACACACAGACATGGGGTATACGTATGCTGTATTCTGCACACACAGACAATGGGGTATACGTATGCTGTATTCTGCACACACAGACATGGGGTATAAGCATGCTGTATTCTGCACACACAGACATGGGGTATACGTATGCTGTATTCTGCACACACAGACATGGGGTATAAGCATGCTGTATTCTGCACACACAGACATGGGGTATACGTATGCTGTATTCTGCACACACAGACATGGGGTATAAGCATGCTGTATTCTGCACACACAGACATGGGGTATACGTATGCTGTATTCTGCACACACAGACATGGGGTATACGTATGCTGTATTCTGCACACACAGACATGGGGTATAAGCATGCTGTATTCTGCACACACAGACATGGGGTATATGTATGCTGTATTCTGCACACACAGACATGGGGTATACATATGCTGTATTCTGCACACACAGACATGGGGTATACGTATGCTGTATTCTGCACACACAGACATGGGGTATACGTATGCTGTATTCTGCACACACAGACATGGGGTATAAGTATGCTGTATTCTGCACACACAGACAGGTAGACATACCTAGAGACAGAATACAACCAAAACATACTTTCAGAATTTCACTGACATTGTACTGCATGGTTATAGCAAACGCTACAACTTGAGACAATTTTAAGAACTGTTTATAATGCTGACTCATTAAAAAGAAGGAGTCCCTTAAATCACTTTCTCTTATGAAAATGTTACTCTACAAAAAGACATCAATATTTAACCAAAAAATCTGATATATTTAATGTCAGTATACAAAGATTCAAAATAAGAAAAAATAAGTACAAAACTTTCTTGGTTGAAATTCATGAACATTTTGGTACACATATAATTATGTTGCTAAAAACAGAATCCTCATTTTCAAGATGTGATGTTGATTAAATCATAAACTGGAGAAGTAGATGTCCTTACAATGAATGTTAGTTAACACCAGTGATATACTGAAGCAACCAATGCTATATCATGCAAGGCATACAGAATGGATAAGGGATCACACAGGGTTCAGCTACTGTGGTCAAATTCAAAACATATACATGTGATTTATCTAAAGATTATATACAGAAAGTTTTGAAATGAAACTGAATCAAGAAATGGATAGTAAAAAAGATTTCAAACTCTTAAGTGAAGGCCAATTTTTAAATCACAGACAGAATCATTTGTCAATGATTTTCAAAGAAAAAAAAACAGGGACAGAGTTTTTGAAATAGTCGTACATATCTGAGAATACATTTGAAAGCGAGAGAACTATATGGCAATCACATTCCCGCTAATAAATATAGTACCGGTGCGTTCTGTTGCTAAAAATAAGACACAAACATAATACTGATTAATTCATCTATACCTACACAATATTTCAATAACTGAATTGTGTAATGAGTTTTAAGAGTTGATGCATGTACCACAGACCAAGATGAACATCATAACCTTAATGATTAAATGTTTTTTCCTTTCTTTTCAAGTTCTGATTTGAATTTTAAAAAAAGTATTGTAGAAGTATCTGACCAAGTAAGGTAAAAACCTGTCAAGCCTCTCACGAGAAGAATTGTTAGATAAAACTGATTTAGTTGAAGAAACTTTACAGTTGATAACCTATAATTTAGCTGTTTCTTCCTTTCTGTAAGCAGACATGTACCTTTTTCAATTATTGGTGCGACGTAATATGTACACATCTATTTGAAATCTGCACAAACAGATGAACAATTTGAAGAATATATGAAAACTAGATTCAAGCAGGTTTTAATTACTTGGATCTAGAGATAAGCTCCTAAATCCTACATGGAAATCAAATGAAAAACACCTTGTAATGAGAATAAAAAGAATGACCAGAAACCCTCTTGAGTAAAAAAATATCATCTAAAAATAGTCCTACTGTTTCACATTATAGTTCTTCCCTGAATAAGAGCAGGTTAATAACTATATATCAAAATTTATTCATTTGATTAAAATGTTAAGTATGTACACTATGAAAAGGTTTATCTGTTTTAACAATTAATTACAAGAAATGAAACTGCAGATCTAGTATTAATAACTTACAATTAATCCTTCCTTCCAGATTGTAAAATTCCAACCACCCACACACAGAACAACATCCTTGAAAAACGGTGACCTCTGAACTGTTGATACTGGACCATCATGCACCGTGTGGTAAAAGTCAGGCTTCGGAGCTAAAAGAAAGAACAGACAATGCTTTCAAGTGGGTTTATATAATATCACAAAAAGGAAGCTTGTACTTCACCAAATGTGAATTAAAGAAATAGAAACAATTTTTCTAGATTCATTGAGATTGAGGGAGTATTTAGTATGAAATCAGCACTTATGTAGTCAGTATGATATTAAGAAAAACTTTTTACTAGAATGAGCATCAAAGAAACAGGACATGAATGATTCTATTATGACAAGAAAAGACATATCATTTTAGTATGCAGGAATATATAAATGACTACAGTGACCTTTGAAAACTTTAACCAAACTTATTAATTTCAATAACGAGAAAATGAGTATCAAATTAATGCAAAATATTGTCTGCATATTCTCTAAAACAAACATTATTCACTTGTGCCTGACATTAATTCAGTAAGATATTTGAGTGTTGTATATTTTGAAATCGAGAAAGGAATTGCTATGTCACAATGAAACTGTCATTTACAACTGTTCGTTATTTCTGATAGTCACAAAACAGCTAATATTGTACTACAGACTTCAAATTTTGTATATGAATGAGCTTAATATTGTATAATTAAATTTGAAATTTTCATGAGGCATCAAACTTTATTATTTTTAAAAGTATTTTTTCTCGTTTTTTTAATTCATTATTAAAGTCTCATCAATTTTCCATCACTCCACATGTAAGATGTAGATTTCAACATAGATGTATGTCTCAAAGCATAAACATACTTTGTATTTTTCCAGTGTCCTGATCTTTCTGAGGCATCCAGTCTACATAAACAATCTCTCCATCCTAAAATAGACATATCAAAACATCATTAATAATGACAGCATAAATTCTAGTGTGACAGTTTATTTATGGTCAAACAGAATATTAGCATAAATAGGTATTGGAGGATACTGTAAGATACAAAGATGTTCAAATTCTAGAAGCTTTCTCTGGGTTTTAAATGGGATTTATATGGAACTTGGATTCCAAGTCACATCTTCCACAGTTTTGGGAGCAGGTGATTTAACTTATGATATCTGGTGTCATAGTTTGGTAGTTTACCACTACTCCCTTCTATACTTCTGTCAAGTATCAACCAATATGTATAACTTTTTTACCTATGACAAGATTTTTCATTGCTGCAATTAACAGTTTGATCATGATTTCATTGCAAGGTAAAAAACACTGATTGTCAACATATAATTCTGTATATACACAGGCATTACATTAAAATGTCATGACGTGACTTTCAATATCCTGTTACATTCCAATTAGAAGCCTTCTATGCCAACACAAGTCCTAAATATACTGCTACAGCCTTGGCATTCACTTATTTTTCTTACAAAAGGATGTTTAGTACAGTTTACCTCTGAGCCAACATAGAAGTGGGTTTTGACACTTTGTAAGGTCCTCTTTTCCTTGCCAGATCCTGGTTTCCCAGTCTGGTAATAGCCACCAGTAACACTTGCTTCCTTATCTGGTACCCCACCTTCTGTTGCTTTTGATACTACAACAAGAAGATAAGTACTGTATATCTAAGTTACATAACATAAATCTCTGATGAGACACTCAACATTTACTTGTAACCAGTCCACCAAAATGTAAAACACAAAAAAATCTGACTAGAATTTTCAAGGATTTTTTTTAGTTAGCATATATCTACAATAAAGCAAGTAATGTACGGTGATAGAAAATCTCTAAAAAAGACATCGTTTGAATAAAATAAATTCAAGATTTACTAAAAATTACAGCATGATAGTTTTTATGTACTTACAAGCTCCCCTTTCACCCTGTGACTCTGCTATCGAGAATTTGGTTGGAGCATGATCACCTCCCGGCTCAGACTTGTGCAAATGTACCTAAAATCATAAATATATAAACACATACATGCATAAACCACAAATCCAGCCTGTATAGTGTCAGACACCAAGCATTAGAGAAACACATTTAGACTTCTTATCATGCCCAGCATGTTTAATTTCACACACTTTTATTCGTAAATTTTGTTTAAGAAATAATATATCTCATTTTGTGATTTGTCGATGAATGAAATCATTGCTTGGAGTTCAGATGTGAAGGAATTTTATCACGAGGGCACAGCCCGAGTGATATAATAATACGCATCTGAAGGACAAACAATGATTTTATTGAAGAGCAAATCACTAACTGAGGTATACTATTTTGATTCTAACACATTACCAAGAATTATCAAGTACTTCCTTGACAACATCCATCAGATATTTGCCTGTTTTCTGTTGATTTCTTTTCCTGCGCATCACTATGCCATTTGACGCTATGACATAATAATTGTGACGTCAGAAAAATGTATTGTTGCATAACACACAATTTTCAGCCTTCTTTATTTAATAGGAAAACAAATTGGGTGGTGTTAGAAAGTCATTTAATCTCTAATTTCTGTAAGAAACATACTTTTACTACAAGCATCAGCATCTTTTCATTCTAGCTATTAAGGGACTGAAGAAACAGATAGATTCTTTTGTTATTTTGTTATTACTGTTGTAATTAATGTTTCATCACGTTTTTCATATGGTTAAAATCATCAAGGTAAAAGACGAGAACATTTCTGGTGTTTTTTTCAACAGTTACTTTAGTAAGTCATTTACAGCTTTCAGCTATTTTCAAGTCAAGTTAAAATCTGATCATTTTGATTGAGATTAATATATTAACCTTTAGCATGCTAGATAAATTGTCGTCTGCTGGAAATGTCGTCTGCTAAAATTGTAAAGTTCATTCAATTTGCTCCAAAATTGGAAGAAATATTGTCAGAGTAGCAAACAGCTTGGAACCTGATCAGACGCCGATTTAATCGGCGTCTGATCTGGTTCCAAGCTGTTTGCAAAGGCTGTTAAATTCGCCTGCAGCAGGCTAAGGGTTAAAATAACTAAATATTGTCACATTTGTAATTACCCTTAGCATAGGTTTCCAAGTGAGATCTAAATGTTTAAATGTATCTGGAACTCCCATAGGGTTCTTTGGTCCTTGTTTTTCCTTTGTTCCCTGTTGTTGTTGTTGAGGCCCCTTTGGTGGTCTTGTATCCCAAACAAGGACACAACTGTAACAAGATGAAATACATGGTCAGCCTATTGTAAAATATATCTCATGCACAAACATTATAATAAATCCATGCATTATCAAACAATATTTTATGGTACTGTATGATGTAAGAATATATCAATATAAAATTACAGAATTATGATTTTCATTTTATAATTACTTCAAACATATGCACACACATTTATCCCTATCAATATTAAAGTTTATTTATATATTCTCTATACTTAAAACACGTGAGACAGTGAAGTCTATACATACTTATCAGTAGCACATGTGAATATCTGACAACACTGAAAGCTCTTGTTTTCTTGTGGAACTCCCATCCTGTTTATCTGAAAATGTATCACATCATTGTAACATTATACTTGTGCTAATTACTCAGTTTTCTTTTGTCATTTCAAATATTTTAAAGTTATATCTGTTTCAGAAAAAAGCAACAGCCTCAAGTTTGAATTACACATAAGACTTTTCAAGTAAGTGTATGTCATGTATTATACACACATCCATTATTTTGTATACTCATATTAAGACTGTATGTTATTATTTGTTGAAAAACAATTACCTTCATGTCAGTTATACCTTTAAATTCATAACAAAGTTTGTAGTAAAATACTACCAGTAAGCAATGGATTAATAGAACATAAAATTTACTACACATACCAGAACAGAGTCAATCTTGAACAAAGTTAACTTGAAACAACTGAATGATAATTGTCAATGATAATATACCTCCATATGATCAGGGAGCCATTGTAGATCTGTGATTGGTTGGTGATGGCTGTTCTCTATACTAGATACAGCACAGTAACGTACAATAGGTGTCTTCAGTGCATTAGGATCCTCAAATCCAGGCTGAAATATCCAGACAAACATATATACAAACAATATAACATGTAATAAATAAGTAAAATTATTTAAAATAGCGTTTTCAATGCTGCAATTCAAAAATTTGACTCAAGCATGTAAATAGATATCAGACATAAGAAAATAAAGTTAAATCTTTGGGACTGAATATATATATCAAATGATTGTTTTCTTAAAATATTTATAAAATGTAAGTTACTAGGCTACTAGCAAAACTTTTTGATTGACATAACAGCCTACCAAAGCTTAAGTAGAAATGATTTATGAGGAATAAAGCTGTACACAAGTTCCAAGCACCAGTTCCAATTACTGAGTTCTTCATTTTAATCAAAAGACTTACATATTCCACATCCATTTCCCCTACTTCATGGGACCACCTCAACAATCAAATACTCTACTCAAGGGCAAAAACATCTCCTGCATTATTCTTACCAGTACTGTTGCTTTTTTATTCCTGTTGCCACCTCTAGGTTGTTTAAGCCTGTCAGCGTGTGCAGATATATCCCACAATACAAGCTGTCCATTCTGACAGCCTCCAGCTATAATATTTGGATCAGATGGTGAAAACTGGAAACTATAGATGTCATCTGGTGCTTCCAGTAACAACTGTAAAATAAATATCAACATACTATAATGGGCAGAAAAAAATAAATGTAAGCTTATTCAAATTTTACTGAAGACAATTTATGATTTAATTGTAAAGTTTAAATGAAGGCACACTAACAGTAGCAAACAGATTGTTACTAAAGCCGAGATTTCAACATGCATACATGTAAAAATGAGAAATCCCTGTACTCAGTAATAGTTGTGAAGTAAAACTAACAGAAACATTGGCTCCATGCAAATGCACTCCAAGTTTCTGACTGCATAAGATTTTGCAAATGTTTTTATAAATGTGCAAGTCTAATGGCACATGGAATTTCAACATTCTGAGTTCTGACATCTCAAATGATTACTAAAATAATATACAAGAAATGCAGCAACACCATAAAACAAGGACTCAACATTTGACCTTGACCCAAGAGCCCCATGGTGCATTCTCAACAAGGTTCCCATATAAGTTTTTTACGCACAAAGTTCCATCAGAATATGTCACTAAAAACTTAAGTTATTGGCCTGACTCTTTAATGACAATGACCTTGACCCCAGCATTTGCCTACATAATATCAGTGTGTTACCTGTGGGTGTATAGGATCTGTAAAACTCCATATTAATATCAAAGATGGAGTCATGATCACTTTAGCAGCATTATCTATTCTCTCATCAAAGCTCAGTTTCTCCGCAATGGCGACAGCTACAACACCCTTTATTGTTGGATGCCATTGAATACATGTTATCTTTTTCTCTTTACTAAACTGCAAGTCTGTGAAAGACTGGTACTCCTAGAAAGTAATTAAAAAAATAGTAATTTAAAAACTGATCACAAGCAGATAAAAAGAGTTGAATACAGGTTTTACAACATGCAAGACCATTACAGGGTGTGGGGAAATAATTTTAACTAAAGTTCTGGCCAATTTCCAAGTTTTGGGTAACAACTAACTGCAATGCCTGGAACAACTTCTTGTACAGATTTAAAAATACAGCATTTCTATGGGACTGAAAGTTCAGTGCAGTTATAAAACAATCTACTAATACCAAATTACTGATTACCTTTCTAAACAGAGCAATACCTCTTTTAAGCACTTACATACTATTACCATGGTAACACTTACTTTCAAATGATTGTCAGCTTTGCTACCAAAAGTGTCGTCTGCATTGCCAAGATGTAACCAGTCTATGAAAAACACGTCCATAATCTCATTCTGCTGTAGTGCCAACTCAAACCTATAACATGGGCAGTAATTGTGAATGGCAAAACAATATGCAATTCAACCTGGATTTAAAGAACAACCATGAAATCAGTAATCTGAATTGTTACACAATATAAGAAACAAGGTATTGCAATCATACATAAAGCTGATAATTTCAAATTTCAAATCCATCAAAATTATTGCTTAGAACATTGGGTGATACAGTATAGTAGAGTGAGTTTATACAAACAAATTCCAACCATAATGCACCAGACCAATCACAGCAAAGCGTCTAACAGTGCAGACAGCATGCATTTTCACAACAAATCTGTTAACACAAAAAAGTTAGTTTCAATGCTGCTTTATAAACACCCCTGAACTGCACTACACATTGATCTTGGTTCAACATTTGTATAAATACTCAAACCTGAGTGATCATGTCTCATAAATCAGCAGTGAAAATTTTGTCTTTTTGATGGATTGGGACCAGAGATGCTATATATTCTCTCTCTTAAAGTTAACTGGATCTCAAGGATTCAATGAATTTATAGAGATAGTGGACATACAGACAAGTAATTAAATTCATAACAGTTAGCTTTCCCATATGCAAGACCCAAAGGATACAAGTTCACATTTTGAAGTATTATAAGTAAAGATCACAACCACATATATATCCAATAAAATTTTTGTATGCAAAGGTAGATTTTTTATACAGTTCTATTTCTTTGAGAACAAAATCACAAAGATATAACAGGACACTAAAAAGTTATAACTGAGAGTAGTATGAACAGAATAAGTACTAACTTAACTAGAGCTGTCACAGGAGTGACGAATTATACCCAAACAATACGGCCATGTCACAGAAGTAAGCCAATGTCAAAGCCGAACCTCAAAATCGTTAGGGGTCACCTGCTGGTCATGATCAACCTCCCTATTAAGTTTCGTGATCCTAGGCCCAAGCATTCTCAAGTTATCGTCTGGAAATGGTTTAATTGTTCCAGGTCACTGTGACCTTGACCTTTGACCTACTGAACTCAAAATGAATAGGGGTCATCTGCTGGTCATGACCAACCTCCCTATCAACTTTCATGATCCTAGGCCCAAGCATTCTCAAGTTATCATCCAGAAATCATTTAACTGTTCCAGGTCATTGTGACCTTGAGCCTTGACCTACTGACCTCAAAGTCGAACTCGACCTGTATTTTATGATGTTACACCTGTATACCAAAATTTATGATCCTAGGCCCAAGCATTCTCAAGTTTTCATTCAAAACTGTTTAACTCTTCCGGGTCATTGTGACCCTGACCTTTGACCTACTAATTTTTTTATCTAAATCTGTGAAGCCTTTCAAGAGTTATTGTTCGGAAACAATGAAAACCAACTGACCGACCGACTGACAAGCTCACTCCTAAATAACCCCCCAAACTTAGTTTTGTGGGGGTATAACAAATGCTTAGCACATAAAGATAAAAAAGTATGTATCATAAAATATTTCCACTGACTGTTGAAAAATATTGAACAGTATTCAATACTTTTTTAAGTTTTGTTTTTGGTATCTTCAGCATTTCTCATTCCTTATGGTCCATTATGGAAACTTGAGTTTCTCTCATGAAAAACTATACTAGGAGAAAAGATTTCAATATTATTTACCTTGGACCAACACTTTCAACAAAGTTGACAGTTTCTTTCTTGTTGAGTATATCTTCCTGTTCTTTCTGAGAGAATTCCCGTGGATAGTACTGTGTGTTTGCATTCCTCGGATACTTCCATTCTGTTTGAGTACCAGAGTCTTGGAACCATGGGATTGCCTAAAACATTCATGCTCAGAATCAAATTTTATATAATTTAATGGTAATGGTGTAAGAAAGATACATCTTGACTTCACTAGAAGCTCCCTTCACAAATACTCATAACATTAAAGGCAATATACACTGACTTCACTAAAGCTCCCTCAATTGATTTCCACAAAACTAAGGGCAATATATCTTGAGTTCACTAGAACCTCTCTTAACCTATTCTCACAACTACATTGATGGCAGTGTATACCGTCTCCATTCAAGCTCTCTCAACCAATACCCACAGCAATAAGGGCAATACATCCTGACTTCACTAGAAGCTCCCTTACTTTTTTTGATGGGTTTAACATCACATCAACACAATTACAGTTCACGAGGCACTTATCCAGCTATTTAAGGTGAAGGAAGACTCCAAGTGTCCCTCCAAGCATTATTTCAGTCCAAAGCAAGGTTTGAACCCACATCTGTTACTGGCAAGTGATTTGAAGTCAGTGACATAAACCATTCAGCAACAGAGGCCTCTAGAGGCTCCCTCAACCAACACACCCAGAAGTGAGGGCAATATATTTTCACTTTACAAGAAGCTCCCTCAAACAATACCCCCAGGTGTGAGGGCAATATATTTTGACTTCACCAAAAGCTCCCCTAACCAGGACTCAAAGCATTGATTGCAAAATATCTTAACTTCACAAGGAGCTTCCCTAACCAATACTCAAAGCATTCTGGGTAAATACATCCTGATTTCACAAGAAGCTCCCTTAACCAATACTCTATGATGAAATGTACCTGTGTTCCTTTGTCAAGTTCAATCTTCTTTAGATCATATGTTTTATCCTTGTATGATGTACACTCAATGTAACCATCTTTAGCATCACCAACATTTCTGTCTTTGAATTCACATGGTGCACCAAAAAGCCGACGCTTCCTTCTCACAGAAACTTTCAACTGTAAAGCACAACATCTATTACTAGTAATAGATATAGTTTAAGAAAAAACATACATGTAGTTCAGGTTTGCAGTTTTGCTAGACTTGTAGACTAAATTCTAGGAAATTCTATACGTAGCATACTGCTCTAGCTTTGAAACACACGAGCATGAATCCTGGTGACCTGACTACCATAAACAACATATACCATACATGTGATGTCTTAAGCAAACATATGATGATTTCCTTTACACATGTACCATTAATACCTCAAAATACCAAGGTGTTTTAATGGCTAAATAATATCTGTCATATCTGTGTTACCGGTACTACAAATTATCACTTGGAACTGTAACTTTTGTTAGCTTTAAAGACATCTTATAAATAAATGCAGGCACCGGAATACTGTTTACAATTATCTAAATGCAAACATTGCATACTACTGGTGTATCAAAAGCTCTTATATATATAATGGAAAAGTGAAATGCCTTCAAACAGAAACTTTATTCAGTGTTTTCAATGAAACATGCCTTTTAAAATCTTGAAAAACTGAATGGAAATTCAAAATATTGAAATGAAAGTAAAAACTTGAAAATGACAGTATAAGTGAACAACTGTATAAACAATGAGAAAGCTTTAGAAATGTACTATAAATAAAAGAAATGATTTTTTTTGACAAACAATTTAATCGGCATTTATGTCGGTGCAAAGGTGATGCAAAGTTTTCTGTCAATCACATCAAAGAAATTCAACTCAATTAACTGAAATGAGTGAAATAACAACATGTATATAAAAATATATTTCATGCATAGGAGTGAAAAGATAAAAACACAGTATCTTTCATGCTTTACTCAAAAGGAAGTTCAATACAAGTGTAAAATTCCCTAATACTATAAACTTTCTGTGAAATGATTTCTATTCTCTTAAGTTAGCAAAATTCTTGAGGACAATATATTTGCAAACTTAAAACCAATCAACGGACAAATGCAAAATACTGCTATAAAAATATTTCTAGGTTTACAATAACTGGCACATAATAAGGTATATGTACATATTAAATGTTTACAATTCTATGTTTTGCAGTTTATTTCTACAAATCTCCACCAATTTTGATCAAAATTTTCATAAATGAGATGTTATAATGAGCACCTACAGACAGGTAGATGAACAAATATATGAACAACTGTCTCTATTGTTCAGCCTGATCTCAAGGCGGCCATATAAATGGAGAAACAGTGGTGTTCTGTGTCTACAAGTGTCAAACTATCTGTCAAGGTAGCATGCAAAATGTTCCTGTGATAGGATAACTGGGGCTATTGAAGAAACAACATCAATTTACAACATATATATTGAGGTTTTTTGTTGTTCAAGCACAGCTTTTACCTGACACTCTCCAATAGCCAACTGAAACAAGGTATCAATCAGTATCCTGTACTTTTCTCACATGTTTACAATTCCCTATATCTACACATTACATATCTTTTAAAGTTAAAGGAAGAGTTTAGACACTATTTTATATTTTTTTAATGCTGATGATAAAAATGTTATGTCTTATAAAACATTCAGTATAAGTTTAAACAAATCTCACTTTTTCTCATAATATACACCAAACATTTACAAGTAATTTTCCAAAATCTTATCATTGTATTTCAATTTCAATCATGCTTTAACAATGTTTACAACTTTTGACAATTTGTTCCTAATTAACTAATAATAATATGAATACTCTTGGTAGATGGTCGTCCAAAGAACATTTCTGTGAAATGATTTCAAAATTTGAAAAACATTTGAGGAGGGAGATGTTGTGAAGATTATTTCATTTAAGCCCTGGTGACCATAATTTTAGATGAATAAGAATCTGACACACAGTCTCTGACAACAAGTTTTTTAAGTTCCAACTTAATACATACATATGTCCGGAAACTGGCATATATGTTTTTTGTCTAATCAGAATCATATGAAAATCTTGGTGGTGGTTAACCAAAAAAAAAAAAAAAAACCCTTTAAATCATTTCAAAATTAAGCCAGCAGTTTCTGACAAGAAGATATCTAAATTTCCTACTATCTGCATACAGGCAAAATTTCCATGTCCCCTAGCAGCCATCTTTTGACAAATCAGAAAAGTCTGAATAATCTTGTTAGCGGATTTTCAAAGGAACACTTCTGCGAAATTATTTTAAATCAAAAAGGCAGCTTCTGACAGATCTTTTCAGTTACCATTATATATGTATAATGAAATGTGACCATGCCTCTGGCAGCCATATTTTTTGCTGAACTAGATGTATCTGAATTATCATGGCAGATAGTTGCCCAAGGATCATTTGATTGAAATAATTTTAAAATCAGACAGGCAGTTTCTGGCCAAAAATAAAATTAACACATCCACTATACAAATATTGGGAAAAGTTACCACAACAATCCCTAATGGCCATCGTCTAACAACTTTGGAAGAAGACCCTAAAAGGAACATTCCTGTGGAGATTGGTTGACATTGACAGATAGGTAAGGAGATGTCATTTGATGATAACTGTGGATAGACAGCGAGTGTTCACAACAGCTCCCCATAAGAACTTTGTGCTCTTGTAGGCTAAAAACCCTTCAAAATCAGAATGTGTACTGGGTGTAAATATTTCCTAGCCTGTCATGCTGAATGCAATAACTTTGAATAAGGATATTATAGTGTAACCTCTGTGGTTTACAATTCTGAAGGGAAATGCCTTTTTACTGAGGTAGGTGTTTTCTTTCAAATAAAACCAGATTCTAAGTACATTAACCTCCCAGATCCACAACCTCTGTATCACAAACAGGTTTCTGTTTTCCTACAGCATTTACTCAACATATGTACTCTGCATGTACTTACCCGTCTCCTCATTTCAGCCACTGACTCTTCTTTGATATCCTTCTCACTGCCCAGAGAGATCCACTCCTTTGACTCTGGGGGTACATACTTGTACACAGTGGTATCTTCTTCCTCCTGGGCCCCTTCTTCACCACCTTCTCCTTCCTGACCTGGGGGCTAACAGAATACAGCAGAAAATATTCATACTCAAAACTCAATATTCTTATTTTACAAAGTTATTTTAATGTTTTCAGAAAACCAGAATTAAACTCTATTGTACTCACTGCAGACAATCAAATACAGAACAAAATATTTATTTCTTATCTTTAACCAAATAAACTGAAATACTGACAGATTCAATCAGTTGCAATAACACAAATCCTGCTTAAAAAAGGAATAAATCAACATACAGGAGAATCATGACAAACCCATCCAAGCAGTGATATGGCATAGAAAACGTTATGATTTTTACAATCAAAGAATGGCACATTTAAAGTTAGGATAAACTGAAAGTTGTGTGAGTATGCTTTAATACTATTCAGTCACATTTCATAATAAGCCTCCACTTTGTTCTTTTATTCTGTGATAATTTGTTTACAATACACAAACGTTCCCCCAGCATGAAAAAGTCTGCTTTGTTTAAAATCCTAACATCTGTGATAGACAACAAATGTAAATTGGTGCATCATAACAATCAATCACAATATACAAACATACCATTGCCTCCATAAAATCCTGTTTAAACAAAGAACTTCTTAAAGTCTATTTTCTGTAGAGGCAGCACGCATTATTGCAGTCCTATTCAATATTATATTACCTAATTCAACCACTCTTGGGAGCTGGGAAACTGGGAAAGTCTTTCCATTTGAATACCCAGCACAATGCTAAATCATGTTTTTTACCAACAATTCATCTGAATTTAAATTAAATAAAAACAACTGAAAGTGGCACAGTTACGTGTATGTTAATGCTATTCATTAACAGTAATTCGAGTCTCACAAAACACTAGTACTAGTAGTAAACTATTTCATCTTCCTATAAGATATGTTGTATAGTCCGAAATAGACTGATCAGTTATATATATATATATATATAACAATATATATTGGTAGAACATACATTGAGCAGTAATTCCTTTGCTTCCTCTGTTAGGGCGATGCAGAAATTCTGACCATACTTGAAATCATAGTCATACACTAGCAGCAGCTCTGTACCTGGGTAATTCTGAAAACACAACATTTCATTTTTTAACAATTAAATCAAACTGATTAATTATTTAACTTTTGGGGAAAAACATTGCCTAAACTTAACTTTTTATTAAAACTGTGTGCATGAAATCTTAAAAAAGTTTATGTAATTTATATAATCATCTGTAATTATTTCCCTCGTTCATAACGCATTACATACTTAATCAACCAAATTTATATTACAGGTATCAGCCTGAATGCTTATTAAATCTAAATATTATCAAATGTAGTAATGTATCTTGTAGACTGAGTATTTTGCTTTGGCATTATTTCTTAATTTTATGGCAAGCGGCCGTATCTGCATTGCTAATACTTTGTGCAGTGTCTTGTTATGTCTACTGATTAATATTCACTAGTGTTTTAAATTCTTGAGTTGCATGGTTTGCAAATGAAATATGTAAAAATAGAACCTTCATAAATATATCGTATCTATTGTACCTTAGTTATTATTATGAGAGAATTGATCATTTTAAGCTTTGTTTTAGAAGAAGTCACTTACAATGATTTTATCTTTAAAAGGATGGAAGTCACAGATGGCAGCTCTGTTATGTAAGTCCTCCAGAATCTCTTCCTTTGTTACTATTTTGAAGGGGTTGTCTTTTGTAACATCCTCATCACACACACAGTGATATATGGCCTGGGTCTTAGATGCTAAAAATATTGGCACCACATTTTCTGGGGGACCTGTAGGAGAAATGTAAAGCACAGTGCAAAAACACATTTAGCAGACTAAACATAAAACTAAAATTTCAAGCTCCTTTACTGGAGCTGACAACATTTTATCTGTTAAATATAAAAGCAAAAGTAAAAACCATTAAAAATGGCAACTTAGAAATTTTATGAAAACTGTCACCATTGTAAGATTCTTCCACATTATATTTCCAACTTTATCTGTAAGTACAGAAAGGTGAACACTATCACAACGTGGATTCCTTGATAAAAAGGCAATAGTTGTTTACTACTGACCTGTATTTTCCTCCTCAGGTGGGGCAGGTGTTTCAGCTTTGGAATCCTCCTTTTTCTTTCCTGTAAATAATTGTTTTTAATAAATTGACATTTTTCTGCCAAAGAATGAGGATTTTCTGATGAGGATCAACAAAAAGGCAAATAAATAGATGACTAACATGTACAATTCCTGAAAAGTAACTGTTTTTAATAACATATGAAACAATGATAAAGACGAATAACATTTTACGACTAAAAATAGATTACTTCTAGGACTTGAATAAGTACTGTGTAATTAATGAATCTTGTGAGAGCAACAAAGAGCAGTTTTCTGCCCAGTTCTCAATTTGCTGATAAAAAATGACTAAATGCAACTGCCTCAGGAAATACTGTACATTATACCTTTCTGTGGAGTGCCTCTTCCTAATTTAGGTGCAGGACTCTTTGGTGTAATAGTTCCAGATTTAGGACTGGATGGCTTCCTTGCACTGCCTTTAGCACTGCCTTTAGAGCTACCCTTTGCTGAACCAGGCGGTGTTTTCTTCGGAGACTTTGTGCTGTCCTAATGTATTTTAGAAAACAATATTACTCCAGTCTAGATTAAGAATAAACAATATCATTTCCTTTACTTAAAGAATGTTATAAGAAGCAGCTGATAAGAATTAAACTGTAATGTCACAAAATAGTCTATTACATAATAAATCTGTTTAGCATATTGGATGACCTTGGGGTCAATATTTAAAACTATTTGCCAGAGGTCTTTTCTCAAGTTTACTTAAGCCCTGCAATCATGTGTAGAACCATAGACTTGTTAATAGCAGGGCTAGCGCTGGGTTGAAAAAAGTTTGAGCCAAATATTTACGCCGTAGATCGAAGAGGCTCGCACGCCCATTTGCGTGTCCAAGACAGGGCTTTGGTGGGGTTCACAGGGGGCTGTGCCCCCAGAAGCTTTTGGGCTTTAAGTTATTTCAAATGCTTAGATTGCAACAGAAAACATCATTATCCACAAATGTTGAAACATACTAAATGCTTCATAACTGAATGGTCTGTCCTTGTGTTACGAATAATAAGCAAAACAGTGCATCAAGAATAAATTTATTTTTAACCAGGGGCCTCCGTGGCCGAGTGGTTAAGGTCGCTGACTTCAAATCACTTGCCCCTCATCGATGTGGGTTCGAGCCTCACTCGGGGCGTTGAATTCTTCTTGTGAGGAAGCCATCCAGCTGGCTTACGGAAGGTCGGTGGTTCTACCCAGGTGCCCGCTCGTGATGAAATAGTGCACGGAGGGGCACCTGGGGTCTTCCTCCACCATTAAAGCTGGAAAGGCGCCATACGACCTATCATGTGTCGGTGCGACGTTAAATCCAAAAAAAAAATTTTGACCATAGTTTATATCATTTCTCAATAAAGTAACTGTATATAGGCTTGCATGCCCATTTGCGTATCCGCTATCCACAACAGGGCTTTGGTAGGGTTCACAGGGGGCTTTGCCCCCTAATACTTTCATAAATGGGCTATTTTGGGGTATTTCAAATGCTTAGATTGCAGCAGAAAACACCATTATCCACAAAATTAATGTTGAAACATATTAAATGCTTCATAACTGAATGGTCTGTCCTTGTGTAATAATAAGCAAAACAGTGCATCAAGGATGGATTTATTTTAAACCATAATTTATATCATTTTTCAATGAATTAACAGTATATTATATACATGGAGCTACTGGGACAACTCTTAAGCAATGTTTTAATTTATCAGTTCTGTTCTGAAATAAATCACAATAACTTTCAAGTAATCCACAAGCCACCAAGGAAAGTCTATTTTCCGGGATCGGGACATTTGCGCGCCCCCCGTGCTTATTTCTTTATTTCTGAAACGGACATTTGTCCCCCAATAGTTCTGTCCCCAAGTAATCTTTTGGGATCTTGATACATGACATTCGTCATATTTTAGGGGACAGTGGCTTTCTATTTTCCATTTTTTAGCTGGATTTAGAGTCATAGTTTCACTTTTCACAGTTTTGCTTTCTTTGGAGGTAAACTACCTGATTCAGAACTAAGTTTCTCTGCCATAATGACAAGCAAGAAATTAATTTAAAAACATTTTAATATATACTTATTGCCATCAATAATGAATTACTCATTCAAATAATTTTATTTAATCAATCTTTTTTGAACAATAAAGATCAAATTTTAATCTTGTCTTTTGATGAGATAATAACAGAAGGACCAATATTTTATTCAATCAAGGAACTTCAATCATGGCATGATTGTACCACAAACAAACACCTTTGATCCATGTGTATTCATTAATCAGTGCCAATGTAGCTAAACAAACTGTGAGAGATGCTTTTAATTACCCCTGAGGGCACAGGTTTATTGTCACTTGATGGTGTTAATAATGGACCATGGACTCTGCCTCTTGTTTATTGCACGTTTGTCACAGTCTGTCTTGGCACTCTTTGGTCCAAAAATAACATTTTATAAAATTGACTGATTTTAATTCTTAAAGTAGGTTATTTTAGAGTTTGAGCCATTTCTGAATTGTCTTGAGCCAAAATTAGCATTTTAAGCATTTTGCTCAAAATGCCCATTCCAGCGCTAGCCCTGAATAGCACTAATTAAGGACCAGTGATTTAAACAAGGAGTCATGTAATAATATAGAATACTTAAATAAATGACAGCTCATAAAAATGGTAGCCTCTTGTTTAATACACAATGTTGTGATGATACGAAAGTAACGAAACTTCACAAAATTTTATGCGCAATGTATAAACATGATTGGTTGAGGAAACAACTGGCAATAATATTAAATTTATTGATCAGTCTAAATGCTTTTGCAAGCATCAGTCACTGAGTCCTTCAAAATTTGCAACTCATCAGTATTACAATGTATCATTGTGAAAACAATGTATATAAAGTATGATTATATTCTAAATATGACCATACCCTCTCCTTCTCTTCCTTTTGGTCCTTTTCTTTCCCAGAAATTTCTTTTGCCTCAGAGTCTGACATTTTTGTCTGAAAAAGAGTAAAATATATTATATGCCATTGCTGGATCCTGAACATAATCAGCTGTGCAATACCTAGCAGTATGCACAAATAATGGTAATTACTTATTCTTAGACTGGTCCATAGACTGCTGAAAACTGCTAACATATGGTACATCAAAAGTATGAAAAAGCAAAACTGTAGTACAACTTAAATTTTCATACTTATTAAAGAAGTGGACACATTGGTCAATAGGAATAAGATGCTTTCCTATGAAGAAAAAGGACCTATGTTCAATTTCTGACTACTCCTATTGCAATGTGCCCTTGGGCAAGGCACTTTATCATGATTGCCTTAAAGTCGACCCAACTGTAAATGGGCACTGATGAATTGCATGGGGAAAAGTATAATAGGTTTTCACTGTTCTTAAAATTTGGTCCCTAAAAAGCTCTACAGAGTTTATGATCATTATTTCATGAATTGATGGTAAATAAAATTAACCTTTATCTTAAAGGCAAAGAAAATCTCCTATATAAGTGACCCCCCCCCCCCCCCCCAAATACCAGACTTTTTAATCCCCAATATACAAGATCCTGTCTGGTCCAGTCTGATAAGGGTCCATAAAACCCCTGTAGACTTGACATGTAGCCTAATTATTGTCAGAGAATCATAAATTTTATTGCCTACAGGTAAATTGGTTATTTCCTGTGTTTTGCATTTTATTAATTGAAATGCTGTTGTTTTTTTAGTCTTTTTTCAGCATGTACACAAAATTATTTTAATTGACAAGATACTAATTTTGATTACTCATTCATGTTGAGTAATGCCCTGGCCAATTAAATTATAACTCTTATAGCAAAGCATTTCTCACTATAAAATAATTATTCAAAACTTAATAAGAGAAATTACAAGTTTGTTTATTCACTGATTATGATCTTTTTATCAAAAGTAACAAAATAAAAATGAAAAAAAAAAAGATAATTGCTGGATTTTATTAGAAATTAAAGAAGCGTTCAGTTGCATTTTTAATAGATAAAGAAGGTATATAGACAGAAGGATGTTATATATTAAAAATGCTTAATTCCTCTTGTGTTGTCTAAATAATGTTAACTTTCTTTTATGTATAATAAAATCCGGCAATAAAGATATATCATTGCTCAAAATACACAATAATTTATTACTTCTAAAAGCTATGTGCCTGAATGCATTTTTTATATTTTTGATAATAAAAAACAGCAATAATGAGATGTAATTGTTAAAAAACTTACTTTGTTAAAAATATGATAAAACACTGTTGTATCTTATCACTTTGTTTATTTAGCCCTGATTCAATCAAGCTTTCTAAACTTGTTATAAAGGTGAGAACTGATTTGCTATAAAGGTGAGAAATATCGCAATTTATTTACTGCACAGTAGCTATACAGTAGCTTATTATGATAAACAGAAGCAAGTCTACCAATGGTCCCGACTTGTGTATTGGCCCTTATCGCCAATACGCAGACCTTATCATCTCCATAGGCCACATACCAGGCATACCAGAATCAGTGTCTTTAACAACATTTATAATTGTATTTACTGTAAGTTTCAATCCTTTCCCATTAATGGATACTGAAATACCAGCCTACATACAAAAACTTAACAAAAAACTGCTAAGTCGAAAAAGGGGCATAATTTTGTAAAAATGCAAAGTAGAGTTATGGGACCTTCACAGTGCATGTTAGATCATGACAGTGAACAAGTGTTTGAAGTTTCAATCCATTCCAATTAGTGGATACTGAGTTATCAGATTACATACAAAAATTTAACCAAAAACTGCTAAGTCGAAAAAAGGGGCATAATTTTGAAAAAAAGTAGAGTTATGGGATGTGCTTAGTGCATGTCAGATCATGACAGTGAATAAGTATGTGAAGTTTCAATCCATTCCCATTAGTAAGTACTGAGATACCAGCTTACATACAAAACCTTAACCAAAAATTTCTAAGTCGAAAAAGGGGCTTTATTTTGTAAAAAAGCAAAATAGAGTCATGGAACCGGTGCAATGTAAGTCAGTTTATCACAGTGAATAAGTGTGTGAAGTTTCAATCCATTCCCACAAGTGGTTACTGAGATACCAGCTTACATACAAAACCTTAACAAATCGGGATGCGGACGCAGATGCCAACGCATGGGCAAGTCCAATAGCTCTATTATTCTATGAATAGTCGAGCTAATGATATTAGTAGATCACATAATAAACAGAAAAATGTTTATGTTTATTTTTATCAGAAAAATCGGATCTATGCATTGAACCTACTATCAATTTCTAGCCTGAGGCATTAACTGAACCTACTTTGTACCTATTAGTTTCTAGGTCGAGGCATCAACTGAACCTACTGTCACTCAGTTTGTAGCCTCATCCATATGTATGACTATTGACCATATCGACATTATTGATAAATCCCGTTTTCCGGTATTTCTGTACATCGGGTCAGGGGGGTCGGTGAGATTAACCGATATAAAGATCGTGTACAATATTAGCGAATATTTTTGCCAGAAGATAAGAATTTATGAAAGATCTTACTTTCTCACAATGGAAATACTATTCTACGACTTCGGCAACATTTTTTTTGGCAAAAATAATCTGTTTATCTTGAAAAATGCAAATAATTTCACACCTTCGGTATCGAGCCACGGAAGCGGCAGTGTAGAATAAAGATAAAATTTCAAAAATAAAGTAAACTTTGAGGATATTTTTGCTATATCTTAATTACAATAATGTTTAATGATAATCTGCAATACTTTTTTTATTCATTTTCTTTGTTTAAAACTTTAAAAAAAGGATAATATAAACACTACCGCCATGTAGCGTAATGGCCGATACCCCCCTCACCGTGAAAACGGGAATGGGCGTTTATTAGCGGTTAATACCGAAAAACGGGATTTTATCCATAATGTCGATATCGAGAATATATGAGTCTGTCAAATATCATGTTGCCATTGTAGAATTTCACAAAGAGAAAATACCTCAATCCCTTCCAAGGATTGAACTCCTGAACAAATGATCTGTAGGCGGACATTCTAAATACACCACTAAATGGTTAACCCAACAGCAAGTGTGTTGAAAGCAGCCTGCAAACCTACGAATTTGACAACCCCTTCTTCTTCTTCCAGTTAGGTACATAAATGCTCTCTGGCGTATCGTTGTACCGTGTTATTTACATAGGTGAAACAAGAACGTCCTGTGCTAGTTAAAAACACTATTTTACAGTGCTGTTAAAAATGGTACGGTCATCTATCGGAGCTGGACTGCCTGCAACCTGGACCTGAAGATGTCTAGGGAAATACCTGCAGTAAATGATCAACTTCATGTGGCTTAAGGAAAATTTTCTGGCATAATTCTTGCATTGTCATTTCACTGCCACCATAGGCAAATTGACATGTCCAGAAGATTACTGAACTTTGAGATGCAAATATGCTGGTTGCCCTCAAACAGGTGCCCGTGTAATATAAAACAGTGGGTGGGGTATAGATTTTATACATTTTTGCGTGCAAACACCGATATGAAAAGCGTATGTTACAAAATATCATCGAATTCATTTATTAAAATAATTGTTTAAAACTTTATACATATGACCATACCTCTCTTTTCGAGCTTAAGACTAAATATTTTCATAAACTAAGTTTGCGTCGTTAGTGCGCCGCCATATTTGAAATACCCGGATGTTGTTGAATTGGGTTGTCAGTAGAAACAGGAATTAAGATTTTGACTTTTAAGTAGAGATATTTGAAATTAACTATGTTCCGAACTTTGATGTTAATTGCATTACATAACAATTAAAAATGTGTGATTTTTCACGAAGAACAAAAATTGTTAATAACAAAGTGGTGACAATTATTAACCTGAAGAATGCAACAAGGGGGTATAGCTCAGTGGTAGAGCATTCGACTGCAGATCGAGAGGTCCCCGGTTCGAACCCGGGTGCCCCCTTCTAAGCTTTTTTTTTTCTCCGCTCTTTTTTTTTTTTTTGGGGGAATTAAAGCATGAATTAAAGATGCGCCACAAAATAATTGTATGCTTTTGTATTTCCATGATAGTAATTATACATGATTTGCATGAAAAATATGAGATAATTATATGGTACAAGAATTTAGCTTAAAAAAATCAGTGTATTAGTTAAATTTCAATCACATTTTGCTTCTACAGTGTAAGATAATTATTCATCTATATTCTTAAAACTATGAAAAGAAATGGACTGAATTATGTTTGCAGATGAAGTTGTGAAATCACATTTATTCAGGAAGGGCCTAAATTGTCCACCTGAAAACTTGCAGTATAGCTGCATGTATATTACCTGTATTATAAGAATGATTTTCAAGAAGTTTTTTATTTATATTTAGACCCGGTCGGTAATTTACATATGGGTCATTTTACAACGTTGAAAATTTACCTCCTGGGCCATTTCAACGTTACACCACCTATCGGAAATCATTGTGTTAGATTTTTGATAACAGTTCCCCGTCCAACATAAAGATGATCTTGCCTACCTACCTCGGCGAAGTTGTCAGTTTGAGCCCGGGCTCGGCCTTGTGAAATTATTTTTAAGAAGCTATCCAGCAAGCCTGTGATAGTTTCTGGTTCTTTTCAGTGTGTTTCTCTACTACAAACAGACGATCGACGTTTCATTTAAATTTAGCTAACCGTTAAAAAATGACCCCATTACTGATCAAAATTTAACGACTGATCAGGTCTCAACGACATTTTGATCACAATTTAATGTTGAAATGTTGGCGGGGTCAATGCTCAACGTTGAAAAATGACCTAGGGTCAATTCTCAATGTTGAAAAATTACCCATGGGGTCAATTTTCAACAGGGTCAAAATTTAATGTTACACCGGCATCTTAATGTACTATACATGTTGCATCTTCTCCAAAGTAAATACTCGCCGATAGCTTTATGCCAGTCCAGCTGTACATAGAGACACTTTTACTCCGGGCCAAGTCAGTCCTGCCTGCCCTGCATGTGTACAAACTTTTAACCAAATTGCGAGTATGCTCTTGTAAAGTGAGGCAATTACTTGAGTTTATGATGATGATGATGATGTTTTCTCTCAAAATGGCAGTAATTAATGTATTGAAAACCCAATATACAATCATGGCTGCTAATTGTGCAAATCCTTTTTTCTTTAAATTATCCTGTTTTTTAAAAAGAAAATCACAAATCGGGCTTCGCAGTCCGACCTGTATATAAACAAAGACTTATCCTAAAAAATATGTCTTTGATTAGCGTAAGGACAAGTGAGATACGATGATAATTCTGCAGACTAAAATAGGCCTACTGATCAAAATATTTTTCAAGGATATCTGGATGTTGTGTATAAATGTTTTATTCTTGCTTTCCTTCCCATTCCGAAGGAAATATAGCAAACTAGAGTTGTCACAGGAATGACGAATTATACCCCCACAACATGGCCTTGTCACAGAACTAAGCCAATGTCAAAGCTGAACTTGCTTGACCTTTGACCTACTGACCACAAAATCAATAGAGGTCATCTGCTAGTCATGATCAACCTCCCTATGAAGTTTCATGATCCTCCGCCCAAGCGTTCTCAAGTTATTGTCCGTAAAAGGTTTAAATGACCTTTGGAACTCAAAATCAATATGGGTCATCTGCTTGACATGACCAACCTCCAGATTAAGTTTCCTGATCCTAGTCCCAAGCATTCTCAAGTTATTGTCTGAAAACTGTTTAAATGTTCCGGGTCACTGTGACCTTGACCTGTGACCTACCGACCTCAAAATCATTAAGGGTCATCTGCTAGTCATAACCAACCTCCCTATCAATTTTCATGATCCTAGGCCCAAGCAGACTCAAGTTATCATCCGGAAACCGTTTAACTGTTCCAAGTCACTGTGACCTTGACCTTAGACCTACTGACCTCAAAGTAGAACTTGACCTGTATTACATGATGTTACACCTGTGTACCAAAATTTATGATCCTAGGCCCAAGCGTTCTTTAGTTATCATCCGAAAACCATTTTAACTGTTCAGAGTCACTGTGACCTTGACCTTTGACCTACAGACCTCAAAGTCGAACTTGACCTGTATTTCATGATGTTACACCTGTGTACCAAAATTTATTATCCTAGGCCCAAGCGTTCTCAAGTTATCATCCGGAAACCATTTAACTGTTCCAAGTCCCAGTGACCTTGACCTTTGACCTACAGACCTCAAAGTTGAACTTGACCTGCATTTCATGATGTTACACCTGTGTACCAAAATTTATGACCCTAGGCCCAAGCGTTCTCAAGTTATCATCCGGAAACCGCTTAACTGTTCAGGGTCACTGTGACCTTGACCTTTGACCTACTGACCCCAAATTCGAACTTGACCTGTATTTTCTGATGTTACACCTGTGTACCAAAACTTATTTAAATTGGTCAAGCCTTTCTTGAGTTATCATCCGGAAACCATGCAAAACCAATGGACCGACCGACCAACCGACCGCCAAGCTCACTCCTATATACCCCTCCAAACTTCGTTTTGTGGGGGTATAATAAATCACCATTTTATACAGAAACCTACTTAAAATCATGTTTTCCTTGCGTAAAGGGAAACTACATTACTGGAATGATCGAGTTTTGTAGTGATCACAGCATTTGACTGTCGAATCATGATAGCAGCATGCTTTTCGTTCAAACTAAACTGGCAGATGCTATGGAGTTTGCCCATATAAATTTTGGTAAACAGGGGTTTTGTCATATTCAAAAGTATGTACATTGTACACTGCAGAGAATAATTACAGAAAACGAATAAAGTGAGTATTTTTTTAGACTAAATCAGTGTGTACTGGAGGTGAACAACTCTTACGTGTATCTTGATCTTCGTCTGGATAAATTGATTGTAGATCTTTACCATTATATTATTGATTCATGCAGACAGCAGAAACAATTTAATGTCGGTAAATGTAAATAAGTCTGACTTCTACTGCTTATTATATCTACTATATTATATTTGATTGTTTACTAAATATCAGAACAACAAGAGCTGTCGGTAAGACAGTGCACTCCACTATTTGGCGATTTGACAGTAAAATGAATATATGTCTCAGTAAGAGACCTCTACTTTAAAAGGAAGATATACCAAGGGGCATAATCCGGTCAAGAACACAAATAAGAGTTATTGGGATTGTTACCACACATCCAGATGATGATGGTAAAAATATATTTTGAGTTTCAAGTCATAACCTTATATAGTATCAAAGTTATGTCCAGAAAACGAAGATTGTCAAAAAATTTAAGTATGAAAGGGGCATAATTTGGTCAAAAATACAAATCAGAGTTATGGGGATTGTTACCACTCGTGCAAATGATGATGATAAAGATACATTTCAAGTTTCAAGTCTTTATCTTATATTGTACTAAAGTTATAACCAGAAAGCGAATGAATGAATGAGTTGGGTTTTACGGCGATAGATCTAATCACAAGGGTTTGGCTCATGCCTAGGTCCAGGCCAGGTAGGGCCTGGATCTAGGCATGAGCGGAACCCCTATGGCTCTAATTACAGACAAACCAGTGTTAAAGACAACCTCTGAACAGTGACCACCTGGCTCTAGAGACCACATGTTTTGTTTCCCATTTTTAACATTTACAGTGTATTTTAACCCGTGAATAAAGACCACCTCTCAATAAAGACCACATTTTGGCTTTCCCAAGGGTGGTCTTTATAGACAGGTTAGGCTGTACTTAAATTCTTTACTTCACAGCTGTGCACACACAATTTCCTTTGGATTTATTTTGTAACAGTTATTGCCATTTAATTGTATAATCCACATATTTGTACATAACAAACTTACCATTTGGTAGAATTTCATTAAATTTCTTCATTCTTTTCCATGAACATTTATTATAAACATGTGAAGTTGTGTACCCGCACCTGGTCGTCCCCTTATCTTGGTCACACCCCCCCCCCCTCCCTACCCCCCACCACCCCCCACAAAAAAAAAGAAAAGAAAAAGAAAAAAAAGTCATTCCTTTTTTAGATTGTTTTCAAACAATCTTCATATACATGTCCACCACTATGGGGTTATGGGGCCCATCAAGTTTAAGTCAGATTGCCCAAGTAACACCAGAGTTATGGCCCTTAGATGTTTCTATGGTTAACTATATATCTGATTTTGGCCATGATAAAGTGAGCACCTCTGTTGCATGAAGGTCAATTTTTTTATACTCCTTGTTATCACAAAATGCTATTTATATTTAGTTGCATCAGCACCTCTTCAAGTTTTAGTGAAAGGGTTTGAATTTCTTATGCCTAGTGTAAAAGTTATGACTTGTTAAATATATATACACACATGTAGGGGCCTACGGACTATACAAGGGTAAGCATAACATGTATTGAAGAAGTACTTAAAAGGTTAATATATCTCTGATTTCTATTAAAATGTATAAAAGTACTTATCAGCAACTTATACAAGTTGGTTTTATAAAAAAATTCATTTCTAGCTTACAAATATTTTTCAAAAACTGGAGGAGGTATCAAAACAGAAATGAACTTGATGACTGACATTAGCATTGCAGTGAAAATGTGTGTTGAAATTGGTTTAATTCAATACTCAGACTTTTGAGAAATTTACAGCTTGTTAAATCTGAAGTTTCAGTTTATATCTGGTTCTGATGTTGCAAGACAAGTCTCTGATAGTGCATTATATAGGGCCTACGGACTATACAAGTACATGTCATTGTACCCTGAAGAGAGCACAAACTAATTTTATTTCAGAAGTAAAAGCACTTTATGGTTTGCTAATAATTGAGCAATCTGACTAAAGTACTTGATCTTCTAAACGAAGATCTGAGAACGACCCATTCACATTCGTCTTCTGTATATTTTGGATTTCCAGTATTGCTATTTTTATTTTATCCAATCAGACGACTTGTTCGAATGTCAAAGAGTAAGAAAAATGTGCAGTCATTCCAGGGCTCGAACCCGGGACCCCTCACTTACAAAGCAAGTGGCCTACCAACTGAGCTAACCAGCTATCTGATACATTATGACATAAAAATTGTAAATATCAAAAGTCAAGGCTACAGGTAGATTTGCAGGATGTTGTAAGTTAGGCTCTGATTGGCTAGCGAAAGGGTCGTCAGAACGAGGCAATGAATAGGTCGTTCTCAGATCCTATGCGTAGCGTAATAGGATATGTACTTTAGTCAGATTGATAATTGAGTAACTTTTAATTTGCACTTATTTAGTAAAACACACTGAGATCACTTGGAAACCTTTAAACCAACTTTATTACCTTTTAACACAAACTTTTCAGTTTAGAAACAGTAACATTCACTGAAATTGCATAATGACAGTGCTAAAATGGTACAATCTTTTGTAAATAACAAGTTTTATTAATAAACAACTCCAAACTTTATAATAGAACTTATATGTGCCATCAAGGAAATTTTTTTTTTTCCAAAATGTAAACAGGCTGTATAGCTGTATATTACCTGTATTATAAGAATGATTTTCATGAAGTATTTGTGGGTGAAAAAGGTAGGTCACTAGGTTGTGGTGGGTCTTTAAAAAATCTCTAATGATTATTCCACCATGAGGGGTTTGACATTAAGAGAAGATTCGGAATGTTGATTTGTCTTTGCCTTTGGTCAGTTTTGTTTTCAATTGAAACTACAGTAAGATTGGTTAGATCAAAATCTAATGTGTTTTATACACTTGTAAAATCTGATCATGCCCCTTTTTACACACTCATTTTGAAAAGAATGGACATATCATAGGATAACCAGCCAGTTCGGAACATTATCTTCAGAGTCTGGCCATTAGATTGGTCAAGACTGACAACATAGAGTGTGCTCGATAACTAGAATATTTATATCAGAACTAAACTTGACTTATGCAGAAGATGTATAACTACAAAATTTTGGTCAGGTTCAAAAGCCAGCTAATTCGTACGAGTATCTTTAGAGTTATGGCCCTTGAATCGGTCAAAATTGCAAAGTCATTTTCTGCTCAATAACTAAACTTAACTTTTTGTGGAGCCCATTTATGGAATGTTAAATTACATAAGACAGAGTGAAGAGCATAAACCCCAGGTCCCAGTCTCAAAGGTCAAGGTCACTCTTAGGGGTCAGATGTCATTTTAGAGCTTGTCCATGCCATAACTTAGACATGCATATTTTGGCAATCCTTTTTAGCTCGACTATTCGAAGAATAGTCTAGCTATTCTACTCACCCTGGCATCGGTGTCGGCGTCGGCGTCACACCTTGGTTAAGTTTTTGCATGCAAGTACATACAGCTATCATTTAAAGGCATATAGCTTTGAAACTTATTTATTCTTTTTCTAGGTCAATTACCAACCTCACTGGGTCAAGTTCCATAACTCTAACATGTATTTTGAGCAAATTATGCCCCCTTTTGGACTTAGAAAATTCTTGTTAAAGTTTTACATGCAAGTTACTATCTCCAAAACTAATGCAGATGTTGAATTGAAACTTCACATGTGTCTTCGGAGTTATAAAACTAGTTGATAGCACCAAGTCCCATAACTCTGACCTTCATTTTGGCCAAATTATGCCCCCTTTTGGACTTAGAAAATTCTGGTTCAAGTTTTGCGTGCAAGTACATACAGCTATTACTAAAAGGCATATAGATTTGAAACTTATTTTTTCTTTTTCTAGATCAATTACCTACCTCACTGGGTCAAGTTCCATAACTCTGACATGTATTTTGTCCAAATTATGCCCCCTTTTGGACTTAGAAAATTCTGGTTAAAGTTTTGCGTGCAAGTACATATAGCTTTTACTAAAAGGCATATAGATTTGAAACTTATTTTTTCTTTTTCTAGATCAATTATCTACCTCACTGGGTCAAGTCCCATAACTCTGACATGTATTTTGGGCAAATTATGCCCCCTTTTGGACTTGCAAAATCCTGGTTAAAGTTTTACATGCATATAGCTATCTCCAAAACTACTACAGATATTAAATTGAAACTTCACATGTGTCTTCAGGGTTATAAAACTAGTTGATAGCACCAAGTCCCATAACTCTGACATGTATTTTGGGCAAATTATGCCCCCTTTTGGACTTAGAAAATCCTGGTTAAAGTTTTGCGTGCAAGTACATACAGCTATTACCAAAAGGCATATAGCTTTGAAACTCATTTATTCTTTTTCTAGGTCAATTACCAACCTCACTGGGTCAAGTTCCATAACTCTTAACATCTATTTTGAGCAAATTATGCCCCCTTTTGGACTTAGAAAATTCTGGTTAAAGTTTTACATGTAAGTTACTATCCCCAAAACTAATGCAGATATTGAATTGAAACTTAACATGTTTCTTTGGGGTTATAAAACTAGTTGATAACATCAAGTCCCATAACTCTGATATGTATTTTGGTCAAATTATGTCCCCTTTCGAAAAAACAGACAAAACACGAGCGCAACAGCTTAAATACATGTTGGGCTAGCAATTTCGTGCCATACCTTTGCAAAGAAAACGAGGGTAAAAACTGCCGTCAGTAAGTAAACTGTTTAATAGAGGACTATCAGGGATCATTATGATACGATGTTTCCTAGCGACTTATATATTTTCTTTAAAAAAACGTTTTGGAATGGGCTAGTGCCCTCACAAATATATGAAAGAAATTCCTGTGTCTATGGATGACGATGGTATGTTACTGATACAAAGGCACTACGTCGGCGCCGGATAATGAAATGGGTACATGTGATTTATAAACATGCGAATCACAAGGATTCTGTACAGTTGTTTTACTACATTGTATTTGTATGGGCAAAGAAAAATTCGACTCGTTTTAGGGAAAGGTAATCTCCATACAGAGAATTTGTTCTCAGTTCAAGCACGTTTTCGTTTCAGCTTCGTTTTCATTCTGGAACTCTCGTTAGCATTCTATTTCTTTTCCCTGTTCACTTTTGGTGCGTATGCAAAACTGCAATTACAAGTATATGAAATTATTGTTCGAAAATGTCTATATAAATTTGTCTACCAGTGGCACTCTGGCGTAGTGGTAAGCTCTCCAGCTTTTACGCACGTCAGCATGGGTTCGAATTCTGCTCAGACCATCAATATTAATTCTATGTAATGTAATTGTATCCATATTACCTGTATCTTTTTTTCGTGTACAGGTGGCAGTTTCTTGAAATGTCCGTTTATTGAATAAAACACTTGTCCTATATATTCGCGAAAATTTTACTTTTGAAATTTCGTAGAATGGGTTTGCGGAACTATTATGCACGAGCAAAGAAGTATAAAATATTTTTATAGCATTTTGGCATGAAGAAGAATATTAATGTTGAGTAGTAGAGTAGTTTTTCATGAAATTGAACGAAAATCATGATATTAATGCGTGACAATATTCCCATCGTGAAATACGAAATGTTATAGTAACACAGAGGACTTCTTCTTACAACAACGAGATGGATCTGCGCATGCGATATCAATTAATAAATTAAATGATTATCGTTATTTAATTCATTCACTGAAAATTAATTACGGAAACACACGGAATATTCATGAGTTCTAGGCCAGTGCATTAAAACGCCACGTGCCACTTGGATACATGGCGGGAAAAATGGAAGAATTAATCGGTCTCTGCGGATTTTATCGACATCTACGCGTTTGCGAGATACAGTAAATAATCGGTGGCACGATTACATAACGTCGGGACATCTTGATTGACATCATTCTTTCGGTGATCAACGACGGTCTCATTGCTATTTAAAGCATGATCCAGACTGCAAATTCAACGAGAAGATACATGACAAAAAGAATAGATCATTACTTATATTTCAGTTGTAGTTTCTGGTATTTTTTTAATCAATGAAGCATATCTTTTTCGCGATACAATAGGGTTATTATAACAGTAGCTTTTTCTGAGTCATGGCATTGTTTACCAGCTATTTTGGTATGTTTTTCCGACGTAACTGAGAAAAGTGCTTAGATTTGCTGGAAAACAAATAGCAACGAGTATTCCATAATGTTCAGAGTACATCTCGCACTGTACGCGTCTCTGACAATAATTTCTAAATTACTGAAAAGGACAATTTTCTTACCAAAACCGCTCCATTTGATCCGAGATCCGGTTTTTTCAAGGTAACGATTGGACTTGGTGAATACTGCATAGTGTAGTCTTAGTCTGTGTTCAGACCGTAGTCTATGCATAGTATTACGTGCTTAGAAAAAAGACTGACCTCAACTCAAGTAGTGTCACACCCTTTAAGGTGTACTTGGCCAATTTCCACCTACATCACATAATATTACATCTGCTAGGGCAAAATTTTGTTCTGCTTCTATATAGCAAAATAAACACTCTGTGGAGCAGGAGGCGAGTACGTGGAAAAATACGACTTTGGAGACGTAAGTTGATTTTACTGATGTTATCACGGAGCAAAAGTATCTTCTAAGCTTCCACCTGCATGAAAACAAAATGAAAAGGTTCCGCAGTTTTCACAATATAATCGCTACAGTTTGAGTACTGCTGTACAGATGCAGCAAATATAAATCGTTTATTGCGATTTTTTTTTAAAAAGATTTGTTATGTTTCGAGCATAGTTTTTACAAATATATTCAATTTTTATCCGTAAAAACAGTAGAAGAAAAAAAAAACAATTTTTCAAAATCGATTTCTACTCTTAAAAATAAGATTTCATCAAAATATAAAGCACCTATATTTTACGTATAACACTGAACTGAGGCACCTCCGTTATTTTCAAAAACTTTAATGTAATATTTAGCAACTATATTTTTTTTTCAGTGCCAATGCTCGGAAGTGACTTTCATCGCTACTTGAGCTCCATAAGCCAAAACGAAGAAGATCATCGACAAAAATATAGTCCGTACATTTGAATATTAGTAAATGATTTCTTTTATGGGTACTTTGTGTTGAACTGATTGTGCCGAAGGAACCGGTATTGTTAAACCTTGTGAAAAATGACGTTTTAAAGTTACGTAAAAACTCTTGACGAGGAGAATGTGATTGCAAGGAAGGACAACTCTGCGTGGACATTGCGCGATATACGTTGTGGAAGGCAAAGGACGACAATATAATTTAAATGTCACGCAACAGGATTACGTAAACAATTTCTGTAAATGGGATGTTTCAGACGAGGCAGCCATTGCTTTACTGTAATATGTACCAAATACGCTTGTGTTCAAGCGAGAGATTTGGCCGGGAAATGTATCTTGTAAATTATGTTAAGCATTCATACACTATATGAACCCAGTATACATATAACAAACAGGCTGCGTCACCAATGGTTGAGTTTGAAAAATAGCCTATTTTGCTATATGAGAAGTTTACATTTATTTTAAGGCAGTGGCCAGGATTAGGCCTACGGTAACAATTCTAGGCTTACCGAAGTTCCGTATCTCTAGATAACCATATTAGGACAGGCTAGGATTACGAAAGTATTTATGAGACATGGAATGTATACGTAAATATATACATTTATGTTGTTGTAAACTTACTTATTTTACCTAAAATTGCGAGTTACAGGTCTGCCGTTGATTTCGTAATTATCTGCCCGCCATTTTAGATTAAACTAATTGCAGTGTCATACTCGAATCAATAAAGTTCAAAAGATGGTTAATAAATTTTCCTTAAAGACATTTGAATTCATTTTAAGCATGTCTTAACGTAAATTTCATGCTCAGAAACACTTCCGTACTCTTAGCCTATCCTCATAGGTTTATCTAGCGGTATGGAACTTCCGTTCTCCTGGAATCGGAAACTAAGATTACGGTACCGTAATCCTAGCCACTGCCTTATGCAAAACAACTGTTTAATAACTTGTATGTACTTAGATCGGGGAGAACATTTTAGCCCGAAAAAGGATTATTAAGTTAATCAATTCGATCATGAAAGTTTGTATAATAGGGCCTATAGGCCACCTGGCCTGCAAGGATAGGATTTGGGAGGTATTGCTCACATAGAAAAAGGTGTCCCATAGTCCAAAATAGACTGGCCCTTTCAATAGGTCGACACTATAAATAAACAAAGCTTTATACAAAGATTAAAAACTGGCACGCGCATGTTCTGACAATTAGACCTTTATGCCGAATAGTAAAAGAAAGATTTTTTCAGCCAGAAACAGACACCCCTCACAAATAGTTTAATGCTTCCTAAGCTCTAGGACGAAACATTTGTGACATAATATATGCCTTTATACAAAACATATAGTTGATTTAATAAAAACTAAATATTGCAAGAAGTTTGCATTTGCGAAAAGTTATTTTCGCTATTTTTAAGTGTAAACAGAAATCTAATATTAAACTTCATATAATTAAACATCCAAACAATACCGAAATACCAGGATTCGTATGTTAAATGCATTTTCAACCCGCATGTCACCTTCCTCTGCTATGACATGAAACTGAAAAAACACATTTTACTTAATACATCGGATACAAAATTTGGCAAAATACTGTGTCGATTACATTTTTACATCTTTGATTTGTTCCGTAAAATCATCCAAGTTATGACATTAAGAAGCATCTAAGAATAAAGGGATGATAAATAAGGTCACTACACTTCCAACTTACCTTGTTTATCAAAGACTTATAGGAAAAGTTAGGTGCTTGTACGCACCAGTGAGTTGAAGACGCGAATTGTGTACCAACAATATAGGATTGATCATACACCGTGAGGTTAGATCTCCTGAAGAAATCGTAGATCTCTGAAAGAGATCCAGGTGTGCAACTTCACGTCTGGGTTCCATTTTATGAACGGCGATTTGAAGGCAAATGATGACGGATTGCTGTCAGCTAAACACCATTTGAAAGTCGGAAATTTAATTTTTAAGGGTACTTACATAACGGGTCATAATTTTATCTAAAATTTACATATAATTTTGTCTAAAATATACATGAACAGTTTTGGTATTCGGCCATTCCGTGTTCAGCTTCCGGTCTGAGGAGTGAATGATCCGTAGGCATTGCTTAGCAACAATTTAAGAACCTTTGCATCACATAAGTAATGGTAGTTCTGGCTACCATAACTTAGCTGACGCTGTTTTTATTTTCTGATGGTCGCGTAACAGCATATAAACATCTCTGAGCTTCTCTGAGATTTTTTCAGCTAAAGTTATGGGCAAACATGCCATGGACATGGTAATTGTTCAGTCGATCCAAAATAACGAAGTGGGAAGTGTCATTCATGGTGCAATAAAACAAGCAAACAAAAAACAACAACAACAACAACAACAACAAAAAACGAAAAAGAAATAAAATTCTACAGTACCTTATATTCTAAATCTTATACTGGTACCCAAGTGGCGAATTGTTTATTGACTATATTTTACACACGCTTACAGAATGAATATTTCTACATACGATGCAACCACTGACTTTTCCAAGTATTATGTGACGTCATTGTCCCAGTATAACTTAGTCAGAAGTTAGGCCTAGATCTAAATAAAAAAGAAAACAGCCCTTACAGAAGAAAAAGGCCTGCTGCGTACTCTTGCTGTGTACATACAGCGTATATGATGCGTACATGATGTGTACTGAAATCAAGGGCTTTAAATAGTACGCAGGATATACACCGCACATACACCGATAGTACGTTTGTAGTACACTTTTGACATGCAAATGAGCTCTGCCGCGTACTACTTGCTGCATACATGCTGTGGACTACGTAGTAAACAGGATGTACGCTGGAGGAATTTAGTATGCGGGAAAATAGTACGCAGCATGTACGCGGCACATACACTTTTCAGATGCAAATGAGCCTGCGGTGTACTACCCCTGCGGCGTACATGCTGTGTACTCCTGCGGCGTACATGCTGTGTACTCCTGCGGCGTACATGTTGTGTACTCATGGCCCGAGTCCTGCGGCGTACATGCTGTGTACTCCTGCTGCATACATGCTGTGTACTCTTGTGGCGAAACTGCTGTGATAATGTAAGTTCCTTACCCCACCAACTTTCGTATGCAAATGCTGATCATTTGGACAGAAAAAAACAGAAAAAAGATAAGTGACATGCATCAATAAGTATTTACCCTTACCAAAATAATGTAGATTGATGTTATCAAATAAATTAATATGCTTTTCTTCATCCACTTTTCAATGAAATACATCAATTTTTGTAGCATGTAATTTGGTAAACATTTGAAGAAAATGGCGTAACTGCATCAAGGGGAAACAACTTTAATGCAACTAAATATAAGTGTTACGATTTATTATAGACAATGTGTGCGTAGTATGTATTTATTTTGATTAAAATCCATCTGAGAACAATCTAGGACTGGAATTATATAAGTATTTATACACTTTTACATTTGTAAAAAGTAGCGCACCAAAAAATTTTGGATTCATTTTTTCCAATGGGGTGAGCGCAATTAGCCAAAAACGTTCTGAAAATATACGAGCGGCAAATCCGATGAACAACTTTCTAATTTGGTGAGGCCTTAATGAGTTAACATAATGAGCATTAAAGCCTTTATAAAACAAGATCGAATGGTGTTTTGCTTAAGAGTATTCAAATAACAGTGAGAGCTATTAATTCTTCTAATTCGGGTGCTGTTGAGGCATTATCTTGGTAATTATTTCATGTATTACAAAATGTAATGCAACCAAGTTCAAATAAGGCTTTTCAATTATCCAAGTTAGAAAGCTCCAGGATTAATTCAAAATGAAAAAGAATATATTTTTACACTGCATGCAAGGTGCAGCTCAGAAATCACTAAGATGTAAGCTTCACAAATGAACATTGCGAATAGTTTGGCAAATTTTCATTGTTCAGAATACCGGTAATCTGAACTATTCTATGCTATTAAGATAAAAGTTACTCGGAAATCAAGTTCTTGCTTCCAAATAAAACAAGAGGACCATGATGGTCCTGAATCGCTCAACTCTTCCCACATGATCCAGTTTTGAGTATGACGTCGTTTTTTCTATTATTTGACATAGTGACCTAGTTTTTGAGCTCATGTGACCCAGTTTTGAACTTGATCTAGATATTATAAAGATAAAAATTCTCACCAATTTTCTTGAAAATCCATTGAAAAATATGGTCTCTAGAGAGGTCACAACGTTTTTCTATTATTTAACCTATTGACTTAGTTTTTTAAGGCACGTGACCCAGTTTCAAACTTGACCTAGATATCATCAAGGTGAACATTCTGACCAATTTTCATGAAGATCCATTCAAGGGTATGGCCTCTAGAGAGGTCACAAGGTTTTTCTATTTCAAGACCTACTGACCTAGTTTTTGATCGCAGTTGACCCAGTTTCAAACTTGACCTAGATATCATCAAGATAAACATTCAGACCAACTTTCATACAGATCCCATGAAAAATATGGCCTCTAGAGAGGTCACGTTTTTTCATTATTTGACCTACTGACCTACTTTTTGACGGCACGTGACCCACTTTCAAACTTGACTTAGATATCATCAAGGTGAACATTCTGACAAATTTTTTTGGAGATCCATTCACAAGTATGGCCTTTAGAGAGGTCACAAGGTTTTTCTATTACTAGACCTACTGACCTAGTTTTTGACCGCACATGACCCTGTTTCGATTTTGATGTAGATATCATCAAGATGAACATTCAGACCAACTTTCATGAAGATCCATTGAAAAATATGGCCTTTAGAGAGGTCACAAGGTTTTTCTATTACTTGACCTACTGACCTAGTTTTTGACGGCACGTGACCCACTTTCAAACTTCACCTAGATATCATCAAGATGAACATTCAGACCAACTTTCATACAGATCCCATGGAAAATATGGCCTCTAGTTAGGTCACAAGGTTTTTCTATTATTTGACCTACTGACCTAGTTTTTGATGGCACGTGACCCACTTTCGAACCTGACTTAGATATCATCAAGATGAACATTCTGACAAATTTTCATGAAGATTTCATGAAATATATGGCCTCTAGAGAGGTCACAAGGTTTTTCTATTTTTAGACCTACTGACCTAGTTTTTGACCGCACGTGACCCAGTTTCGAACTGGACCTAGAAATCATCAAGATGAACATTCAGACCAACTTTCATACAGATCCCATGAAAAATATGGCCTTTAGAGAGGTCACAAGGTTTTTCTATTATTTGACCTACTGACCTAGTTTTTGAAGGCACCTGACCCAGTTTCCAACTTGACCTAGATATCATCAAGGTGAACGTTCTGACCAATTTTCATGAACATTTTGTGAAATATATGGCCTCTAAAAAGGTCACAAGGTTTTTCTATTTTTAGACCTACTGACCTAGTTTTTGATGGCACATGACCCAGTTTCGAACTTGTCCTAGATATCATCAAGATGAACATTCAGACCAACTTTCATACAGATCCCATGAAAAATATGGCCTTTAGAGAGGTCACAAGGTTTTTCTATTATTTGACCTATTGACCTAGTTTTTGACGGCACGTGACCCAGTTTCGAACTTGACCTAGATATCATCAAGGTGAACGTTCTGACCAATTTTCATGAAGATCTTGTGAAATATATGGCCTCTAGAGAGGTCACAAGGTTTTTCTATTTTTAGACCTACTGACCTAGTTTTTGACGGCACGTAACCCAGTTTCAAAGTTGACCTAGATATCATCAAGATGAACATTCAGACCAATTTTCTTGAAGATCCATTGAAAATTATGGACTCTAGAGAGGTCACAAGGTTTTTCTATTTTTAGACCTACTGACCTAATTTTTGACGGCACGTGACCCAGTTTCGAACTTGATCTAGATATCATCAAGGTGAACATTCTGACCAACTTTCATAAAGATCCCATGAAAAATGTGACCTCTAGAGTGGTCACAAGCAAAAGTTTACGGAGGCACGCACGGACGGACGACGGACACCGTGCGATCACAAAAGCTCACCTTGTCACTTTGTGACAGGTGAGCTAAAAAAATGTACAAATCCTTCCTGCATGAAGTGTACTTCAGACTTTTACCTAAAAAAATTCAAAGTATAAACACCAAAAGAAAATGAACAAGTCCCTCCTGCGTATATGAAGTTTACTTCAGACTTTAACTTATAAAAAAAAACTAAGAATAAATGCCAAAAGAAATTGTACAAGTCTTTCCCGCGTATATGAAGTGTTCTGCACAAATTTCAAAGTATCTGCGGTGTACATGCAGTGTACTATTTTCTTGTACAAGTCCCTCCTGCGTATATGCAGTGTACTCCTTAAATTTTCAGAGTCTGTGCTGTGTACTTGAAGTGTACTAGTGATCTCCTGTGTATATGCTGTGTACTCGTCGAAATAGTACGCGGCATGTACGCGGCATGCGGTGTATGTAAAATGTACTCTTCTGGCGTACTACTGTTTTCGTGGCATATACACAGCAAATACGCAGCATGTACGCCACAGAGGCTTGCTTCTGTAAGGGAGAGGCCCGTCCAAGTTTTTTTTTACATAACTGCAATGTCCAATGAATGGGGTTACGAGTACTTAAAATATGTGTGTCTCTTATCCAAATCCGTAATTTTTAAGTTTTTATACACACCAGTTTTCAGGACGCTAATAGTCTACCACTACTGTCAGACTGTAGTGCATTTTCCAAAACTTTAGATCTAGATCTACATGAAATAATCAACATAAGCCTTTAACTCGGAGGTGATTACAACTCAGATTTTTCTCCAGTTAGTAGATCTAAGTCCAAATGCGTTTATTAATAATCAAAATAAGCCTTGCCACTTTGATTTCTGCATATAAAAGAGGAGAAATATGAGCCGTGCCATGAGAAAACCAACATAGTGCCTTTGCGACCAGCATGGATCCAGACCAGCTTGCGCAACCGCGCAGTCTGGTCAGGATCCATTCTGTTCGCTAAAGGTTTCTCTGAAAGCGAACAGCATGGACCCTGCCCAGACTGCGCGGATGCGCAGTCTGGTCTGGATCCATGCTGGTCGCAAACGCACTATGTTGGTTTTCTCATGGCACAGCTCGTATGTATCTCTCTCTTTTGTATTTATTAATAATAAAACACCGTAACTCTAATATGGCATGAAACGCACGTGCACTTTTCCCGCTAAAATAAACGCTTATGTTTGTTTGCGACAACCAACAGCATTTGGGTAAACCGTGGGTACGCTACAAGTTTCAAAGCGTGGGATTCGGAGCTATGATTCCGGCGGCACAAATAGCAATCTTACGGGTCATACCGCGTCATACGTATTACCATTCTCATCCATCAGATGTTCGTCAAAATCTCGAGACAAAGTTCATCCGGGGAATCACGGTAGACCTCTGGTATGCGAGAATGACGTATTACTTACGTATAAGCGTATTTTTCCAGCTGTGTGTTCTAGTAACACTATCGTAGGAAAATAATATCTGAAACGAACAACCTGTAGTATAATTTCATTTATTATATACCTATATAAATTCTGTAAAAAATCGGCTTGTATTTCACAATTAAATATGAACAGAGAGACAAAAATTCCGTATCGTACCTTTTAAATTCCGTATTGTACCTTCCGTATTGTATGCTGCCGGACTATTTTCATTAATATGCATGATCCGACACATTACTATAATTAGTGCACATAAAAACTTCACTAAATTCTATTTAATATCGATAAACATTGAAGATTTCGTTCAAGAACAAAACAAGAATCAAAATGGTAAAGGTATATAATAAAAGGGTCATTATAACAGTAGCTAGATCTTGGACTTTGTATTCAGCTCTCGTGGATTTTGCAAGGTCGGATCACACTCGGCACTTGCGCGCCTCGTGAGATCCGATCTGGCAAAATCCACTCGAGCCGAATACTGCATCCCAGATCAAGCTACTGTTATAATAACCCTATTGTATCGCGAAAAAGATATGCTTCATTGATTAAAAAAATACCAGAAACTACAACTGAAATATAAGTAATGATCTATTCTTTCTGTCATGTATCTTCTCATTGAATTTGCAGTCTGGATCATGCTTTAAATAGCAATGAGACCGTCGTTGATCGCCGAAAGAATGATGTCAATCAAGATGTCCCGACGTTATGTAATCGTGCCACCGATTATTTACTGTATCTCGCAAACGTGTAGATGTCGATAAAATCCGCGGAGACCGATTAATTCTTCCATTTTTCCCGCCATGTATCCAAGTGGCACGTGGCGTTTTAATGCACTGGCCTAGAACTCATGAATATTCCGTGTGTTTCCGTAATTAATTATCAGCGAATGAATTAAATAACGATAATCATTTAATTTATTAATTGATATCGCATGCGCAGATCCATCTCGTTGTTGTAAGAAGAAGTCCTCTGTGTTACTATAACATTTCGTATTTCACGATGGGAATATTGTCACGCATTAATATCATGATTTTCGTTCAATTTCATGAAAAACTACTCTACTACTCAACATTAATATTCTTCTTCATGCCAAAATGCTATAAAAATATTTTATACTTCTTTGCTCGTGCATAATAGTTCCGCAAACCCGTTCTACGAAATTTCAAAAGTAAAATTTTCGCGAATATATAGGACAAGTGTTTTATTCAATAAACGGACATTTCAAGAAACTGCCACCTGTACACGAAAAAAGATACAGGTAATATGGATACAATTACATTACATAGAATTAATATTGATGGTCTGAGCAGAATTCGAACCCATGCTGACGTGCGTAAAAGCTGGAGAGCTTACCACTACGCCAGAGTGCCATTGGTAGACAAATTTATATAGACATTTTCGAATAATAATTTCATATACTTGTAATTGCAGTTTTGCATACGCACCAAAAGTGAACAGGGAAAAGAAATAGAATGCTAACGAGAGTTCCAGAATGAAAACGAAGCTGAAACGAAAACGTGCTTGAACTGAGAAGAAATTCTCTGTATGGAGATTACCTTTCCCTAAAACGAGTCGAATTTTTCTTTGCCCATACAAATACAATGTAGTAAAACAACTGTACAGAATCCTTGTGATTCGCATGTTTATAAATCAATTACTTACTGACGGCAGTTTTTACCCTCGTTTTCTTTGCAAAGGTATGGCACGAAATTGCTAGCCCAACATGTATTTAAGCTGTTGCGCTCGTGTTTTGTCTGTTTTTCTGCGGAATTGTTTGGTTAGATTGCCACAATCAAGAATCAATAAGGATATAAATCAGTGCAATGCTAATTCTAAAGATCGCGAACATCCTTTTTATTTGAATATTTACACAAAGAAAACTTCCCTTACAGAAGAAAAAGGCCTGCTGCGTACTCTTGCTGTGTACATACTGCGTATACGATACGTACATGATGTGTACTAAAATCAAGGGCTTTAAATAGTACGCAGGATATACACCGCACATACACCGATAGTACGTTTGTAGTACACTTTTGACATGCAAATGAGCTCTGCCGCGTACTACTTGCTGCGTACATGCTGTGGACTACATAGTACACAGGATGTACGCTGGAGGAAATTAGTATACGGGAAATAGTACGCAGCATGTACGCGGCATATACACTTTTCAGATGCAAATGAGCCTGCGGTGTACTACCCCTGTGGCGTACATGCAGTGTACTCCTGCGGCGTACATGCTGTGTACTCCTGCGGCGTACATGCTGTGTACTCTTGTGGTGAAACTGCTGTGATAATGTAAATTCCTTACCCCACCAACTTTCGTATGCAAATGCTGATCATTTGGACAGAAAAAAAACAGAAAAAAGATAAGTGACATGCATCAATAAGTATTTACCCTTACCAAAATAATGTAGATTGATGTTATCAAATAAATTAGTATGCTTTTCTTCATCCACTTTTCAATGAAATAAATCAATTTTTGTAGCATGTAATTTGGTAAACATTTGAAGAAAATGGCGTAACTGCATCAAGGGGAAACAACTTTAATGCAACTAAATACAAGAGCGCCGCCAAGCGGGGCAATATACGCCCGAAGGATTACATCATAGGATGGGAGCAAAATTTTAAGAACTTGACTGTTGTAGCCCAAAGGACTGGAACAACAAAAGGAAAACTTCAAAAAACAAATCCACAAAAAATATTCAAGGCCTACAAAAAAATCCTTATCAGGTACAGGTATGTAAAAGTAGACCTAAAAATTGGAAGTACCATCCATGTTGTACCACAGAAAAGTGGTCTCGGTTTTTCCCTACGGCCAATAATAAAAAAGTTTCAAAATAAGCTATTTATAGTAACATAAAAGGGAAGTAATTCAAAAAAAAAAATTGTAAGTACAAAAAACAGATCTGCCAAATAAAAACAAGAGCACTGCAATGCAGAGCAATATACACAAAGTAAAGTCATATATGACCTTTGACCCTTAAGTGTGACCTTGACCTTGAAGCGAGTCATCCGGAACATGCACTCCGCACATCGTCTCAGTGTGGTGAACATTTCTGCCAAGTTTCTTTGAAATCCTTCCAGCAGTTCAAGAGTTACAGATTGGACACAAAACAAACTGATATGACTTTTGACCCATAAGTGTGACCTTGATCTTGAAGCGAGTCATCTGGAACATGCACTCTGCAAGTAGTCTTGGTGTGGTGAACATTTGTGTCAAGTTTCTTTGAAATCCTTCAAGGGGATCAAGAGTGACAGAGCAGACACGAAACAAACTGATATGACCTTTGACTCCTAAGTGTGACCTTGACCTTGAAGCGAGTCATCCGGAACATGCGCTCTGCACGCCGTCTTGGTGTGGTGAACATTTGTGTCAAGTTTCTTTGAAATCCTTCAAGGGGTTCAAGAGTTACGAGCAGACACGAAACAAACTGATATGACCTTTGACTCCTAAGTTTGACCTTGACCTTGAAGCGAGACATCCAAAACATGCGCTCTGCACGTCGTCTCAGTGTGGTGAACATTTGTGTCAAGTTTCCTTGAAATCCTTCAAGGGGTTCAAGAGTTACAGAGTGGACACGAAATTGCTAACAGACAGACACTAAATTGCTAACGGACAGACGGACACCAGCGTCATAACATAATACGTCCCTTCGGGCGTATAATAAGTGTTATGATTTATTATAGACGATGTGTGCGTACTGCGTAGTATGTATTTATTTTGATTAAAATCCATCTGAGAACAATCTAGGACTGGAATTATATAAGCATTTATACACTTTTACGTCCGTAAAAAGTAGCGCACCAAAAAATTTTGGATTGATTTTTTCCAATGGGGCGAGCGCAATTAGCCAAAAACGTTCTGAAAATATACGAGCGGCAAATCTTATGAAAAACTTCTTAATTTGGTGAGGCCTTAATGAGTTAACATAATGAGCATTAAAGCCTTTATAAAACATGATAGAATGGTGTTTTGCTTAAGAGTATTCAAATAACAGTGAGAGCTATTAATTCTTCTCATTCGGGTGCTGTTGAGGCATTATCTTGGTAATTATTTCATGTATTACAAAATGTAATGCAACGAAGTTCAAATAAGGCTTTTCAGTTATCCAAGTTAGAAAGCTCCAGGATTAATTCAAAATGAAAAGAATATATTTTTACACTGCATGCAAGGTGCAGCTCAGAAATCACTAAGATGTAAGCTTCACAAATGAACATTGCGAATAGTTTGGCAAATTTTCATTGTTCAGAATACCGGTAATCTGAACTATTCTATGCTATTAAGATAAAAGTTACTCGGAAATCAAGTTCTTGCTTCCAAAAAAAAAAAAAAAATGTACAAATCCTTCCTGCATGAAGTGTACTTCAGACTTTTACCTAAAAAAATTCAAAGTATAAACACCAAAAGAAAATGAACAAGTCCCTCACGCGTATATAAATTTTACTTCAGACTTTAACTTATAAAAAAAAAACTAAGTATAAATGCCAAAAGAAATTGTACAAGTCTTTCCCGCGTATATGAAGTGTACTGCACAAATTTCAAAGTATCTGCGGTGTACATGCAGTGTACTATTTTCTTGTACAAGTCCCTCCTGCGTACATGCAGTGTACTCCTTAAATTTTCAGAGTCTGTGCTGCGTACTTGAAGTGTACTAGTGACCTCCTGCGTACATGCTGTGTACTCGTCGAAATAGTACGCGGCATGTACGCGGCATGCAGTGTATGTAAAATGTACTCCTCTGGTGTACTACTGTGTTCGCGGCATATACACAGCAAATACGCAGCATGTACGCTACAGAGGCTTGCTTCTGTAAGGGTTTATATTTCCATGATCATTAAAAAAAACATAAATTGAATTGCAGGATGAACTCTTCTGTTAGTTTGTCGTCAGATTCAAGAAAATGATAGGTAACCCTGCAACTTTTTTTAACTTTAAATCACCACTGACAAATTCAGCTGTTTTACGATCTTGTAAAAAAAAGATGAGACTTGCGAAATACTTGTTATCGTTTCCGAAGCATATTTGTCTTATTAACTGTTATTCTTTAAGTACAAATGTAGTATGTGACCAAAATGGTCACAGTGTGTTATTTTCGCATCTTAGCATTTTTAAAAGTGTTTGAAAACATGTTTACTAAAACATGTACTGCGTGATATCATTATTCTAAAAACTCGTGACAAATTTTCGATAAATCGTGTTCAAAGAAATGACAAGCCTTGTTGGGCTCGGGCATGCCGATGATACATGTACGTTTTAAAATAAAAATGCCCTTGACTAAACAGGATTTTTCCAAAACCATATTGCTAGATCCATATATATATCGTCTGCTAGATCCATATATATATCGTCTAAGTATACATTTTTGTAGGTAGACTTTCCGTAGGTAGACTTTCCGAATATTTGGTTGAACTTGGGCGCAAGTTGTAAAAAGCCAGTCTTAACGAATGAAAACACGTAAATATCGGCCCATTTTATACGTCATAATGGATTTCCAAATGGAACGGGAAGCAGACGTTTCTTCAATTATTTTAGTGGGAAATCTGCACGTGCCTTCCATGATGTTCTTTGGTATTGTCCACCAGTTTACAGAAAATTTAGTATTTGCGTTATAAATTTGTATTAAATATCGGACCATCTTATACGCCATAATGAATTTCCAAATGCAACGGGAAGCTTCTTTCAATCTCTGGAGATGTTCAACCCAATCCTTGCCCTGACACTACAGTGTCAGATACATCATCTATTTCTGGATACAGTGAGGTATTGAGCAGTGGTCTTAGTGTTTTGCATCTAAATATACAGAGCTTGAAACCCAAGATCGAGATCCATGAAGTCGAGTCTCAATCATATGACATTTTAGTTTTCACGGAGACTTGGCTGAATATGTCTGTTGTATCTGATGACCTACTCTTGCCAAACTTTCTACCACCCTTTCGATGTGATAGAATGAACCGTATTGGTGGTGGTGTCGCCATTTATGTCCGAGAGGGTATCATTGCTTCAGAAAGAGTAGATCTTGCTATTACTGGTCTTGAGGCGCTTTGGTTAGAACATTGTTAACAAACGTAAAATTATCTTGGGAGGTATCTTTCGACCACCTGACTCAAACAATAACCATTGGCTTCTCTTAGAACAAAGCATAGATCAAGCTTTCAATCAGTCGTGTGATAACATACTTGTTACAGGAGACTTTAACATCAATGTTCTTAACACCACCTCAAATAAAATAACAAACCTAATGGCATCGTACAATGCAGAACAACTCATAACACTCCCTACCTACTTCACTGAACACTCTAATTCTCTAATTGACCTTATGTTTGTGAAGAACACGAACCAAGTCATTTCTAGCTTTGTTGCTGACCCTTTCATTCCAAACCTCACTCGTTTTCACTGTCCAGTCGTTGCTGTTCTAAAATTAGACAAACCTAAACATACTTCATTTAAGCGCAAGATTTGGCTGTACGACAGAGGTAACTATGGTGACTACAGAGCAAAACTCCAAGCAACTTATTGGGAGACTCTGATGGACAGTAATGACCTCGAAAAGGTTGCTCAAGACATTACAGAGAGTATCTTATCAGCTGCATCAGAATCTATACCAAATAAAGTAGTAACCATCCGTCCAAATAACATCCTATGGCTAAACACTAAATTACGTAAACTCATTAGAAAACGCAATAAAATACATAAAAGGGCAAAAAAAATCTAACACAGTTGAATCATGGGCTACATTTAGGCAAGTACGTAATGAAGTCACTAATCAGATACACAAAGCAAAACTAGATTATCAAAATAAATTAATTGAAAAAGTTAACTCATCCAATATTTCAGCCTAATTATGGTTCAAAACAACAAACAACTTACACACAAACAAACATCCAAATCTATCCCAACCTTATACGAAGGCAACATGGAGGCGTCTACAGACCAGAGAAAAGTAGAACTTCTTATGGTATTAGAGCACTAATAGTAATATTTACAAAATGGCCTTTGCTTGGTATATTCTGAAAGGTAATCATGTTTTGCACTGTTTTGCAATTTTTAAACAACTTTTACCGTGCCGTTTTTTATAAATTTTGTATAACTTATGGTATCTCCTCAAGCTCAAGTAGAGACAAATTTCAAAGTGATAGCCGCTATCCAAAACGTTTGCAGAGAACTCATTTTACCATTAATTTTAATAAAAGAAACATCAAACTATTGGTAAACAATTATAAAACACAAAATAAAAATGTCAATATCATTTTTTTCTATGGTGCCTCAAGTAAACGGATTTAATGAGACAGAATTCATACTTCAACATTGAAAAAATAAGGTTGAATGGTGTGTTTCTGTTTTGAATTTTGCTTACTCCATTTAAAAATAGCCTTAGGGCAGACGTAAAACCTACCTAAATTTCTTTCACAATATATTATCTAGGAGTGAAAGCAAAATAGAGAACATTCACCGCGTGTAACTCAATATTTTTAAAGATGTGTAACTCTACCCCTTCTGTTTAGGTAGTAAATTCACTTTGAACACCAAGAAATCGCTTATAAGATTCATCTTTTTCCATTTTTATACAAGAAACCAATAATAAGTCTTGAAAGAAGTCAAAACTTACTCGAAAAAAAAAGAAAATAAGGGGAAAAAAGTTGGTCCCTGTAGGGCTTGAACCTACGCCCCGCTAAGAATTGCAGTAAAAGCAGGTTTATGGTAGAAATTGAATACTCTTCAAAAAGGAGGTTCTCTATTAGTGATCTAATCCCTTACAGAAGCAAGCCTCTGTGGCGTACATGCTGTGTATTTGCTGTGTATATGCCGTGAACACAGTAGTACGACAGAGGAGTACATTTTACATACACCGCATGCCGCGTACATGCCGTGTACTATTTCGACGAGTACACAGCATGTACGCAGGAGGTCACTAGTACACTTCAAGTACGCAGCACAGACTCTGAAAATTTAAGGAGTACACTGCATGTACGCAGGAGGGACTTGTACAAGAAAATAGTACACTGCATGTACACCGCAGATACTTTGAAATTTGTGCAGTACACTTCATATACGCGGGAAAGACTTGTACAATTTCTTTTGGCATTTATACTTAGTTTTTTTTTTTATAAGTTAAAGTCTGAAGTAAACTTCATATATGCGGGAGGGACTTGTTCATTTTTTTTTGGTGTTTATACTTTGAATTTTTTTAGGTAAAGTCTGAAGTACACTTCATGCAGGAAGGATTTGTACATTTTTTTTTTTTGGAAGCAAGAACTTGATTTCCGAGTAACTTTTATCTTAATAGCATAGAATAGTTCAGATTACCGGTATTCTGAACAATGAAAATTTGATAAACTATTTGCAATGTTCATTTGTGAAGCTTACATCTTAGTGATTTCTGAGCTGCACCTTGCATGCAGTGTAAAAATATGTTCTTTTTCATTTTGAATTAATCCTGGAGCTTTCTAACTTGGATAATTGAAAAGCCTTATTTGAACTTCATTGCATTACATTTTGTAATACATGAAATAATTACCAAGATAATGCCTCAACAGCGCCCGAATGAGAAGAATTAATAGCTCTCACTGTTATTTGAATACTCTTAAGCAAAACACCATTCCATCATGTTTTATAAAGGCTTTAATGCTCATTATGTTAACTCATTAAGGCCCCACCAAATTAAAAAGTTGTTCATCGGATTTGCCGCTCGTATATTTTCAGAACGTTTTTGGCTAATTGCGCTTGCAATCCAAAATTTTTTGGTTCGCTACTTTTTACAGACGTAAAAGTGTATAAATGCTTATATAATTCCAGTCCTAGATTGTTCTCAGATGGATTTTAATCAAAATAAATACATACTACGCACACATCATCTATAATAAATCATAACACTTATATTTAGTTGCATTAAAGTTGTTTCCCCTTGATGCAGTTATGCCATTTTCTTCAAATGTTTACCAAATTACATGCTACAAAAATTGATTTATTTCATTGAAAAGTGGATGAAGAAAAGCATACTAATTTATTTGATAACATCAATCTACATTATTTTGGTAAGGGTAAATACTTATTGATGCATGTCACTTATCTTTTTCTGTTTTTTTCTGTCCAAATCATCAGCATTTGCATACGAAAGTTGGTGGGGTAAGGAATTTACATTATCACAGCAGTTTCGCCACAAGAGTACACAGCATGTATGCAGCAGGAGTACACAGCATGTACGCCGCAGGACTCGGGCCAGGAGTACACAGCATGTACGCCGCAGGAGTACACAGCATGTACGCCGAAGGAGTACACAGCATGTACGCCGCAGGGGTAGTACACCGCAGGCTCATTTGCATGTGAAAAGTGTATGTGCCGCGTACATGCTGCGTACTATTTCCCGCATACTAAATTCCTCCGGCGTACATCCTGTGTACTATGTAGTCCACAGCATGTACGCAACAAGTAGTACGCGACAGAGCTCATTTGCATGTCAAAAGTGTACTACAAACGTACTATCGGTGTATGTGCGGTGTATATCCTGCGTACTATTTAAAGCCCTTGATTTCAGTACACATCATGTACGCATCATATACGCTGTATGTACACAGCAAGAGTACGCTGCAGGCCTTTTTCTTCTGTAAGGGATACCTTAACCAGTATTTCTGCTCACAATCTACCATTGACGACCAAAATCGTCCCTTACCACATAGCCAAAAGTTAACCAACTCATCTTTATCTAATATTACTGTCACTCCCCAGGATGTAAAAGATGCTCTTACTCTTATAGACCCATCAAAAGCCAGTGGTCCAGACCTTGTCAGTACAAAACTTCTCCGCGAAGGCGCATCAGCACTATCCGAACCACTTTCTAAATTTTTTAACAAACTATTGATGGAATCTTACTTTCCAAATTCTTGGAAACTTGCAAATGTCACACCGTTATTGAAAAAGTCAGATCCGTCAAAACCATCTAACTACCGTCCAATATCCCTACTCAGCTGTCTTGGCAAGCTCATGGAGCGCTGTGTCCATAAATACCTTTACAACTACCTAGTCAACAACAACCTCCTCACAACTTTTCAATCTGGTTTTATTAAGGGCGACTCCACCGTCAACCAACTTACATTTATCTACAATGATATTTGCCGAGCCCTTGATGAAGGAAAGGAAGTGCGTGCAGTATTCTGCGATATTTCTAAAGCCTTTGACCGGGTGTGGCATCGTGGACTTTTACAGAAACTGTTTTCAATGGGTGTAAAGGGTACACTTATTAAGTGGATTTCTTCCTATCTGTCATCCTGTAAACAACGTGTCGTCTATGCAAACGCCTCTTCTAGTTGGTCTCAGATTAATGCTGGCGTTCCTCAAGGGTCCACACTCGGACCTTTTCTGTTTTTGACCTATATCAACGACATTGTCTCTATTACCAACTCTAACATTCGTCTTTTTGCTGACGACACCAGTCTGTACATAAAGTAACATCAAGAAAGATGATTAGAGTTATGGGGATTGAAACAAGTCATTATCTTTTACAGAACCAAAGATATGTCTATAAACAAAGCTTTCAAAAAAATTTAACATGAAAAAAATTCCAAGTATAACAACTCTGTGACCTTGACCTTGGGTATAATGGGCCCAGCCCTTGCACATACTTTGTTTGTATGCTGGACAATGTTTATGTGAACTTACAGTAAGATATAAGCAACAGTAATAAAGATATGATAGAAAAACAAAGGTTGCCAAAAAACTTTAACCTTAAAAATAACCCAAGTATAACACCTTGATGACCTTGGGTATAATGGGCCCAGCCCCTGCACATACTTTGTTTGTATGCTGGACAATGTTTATGTGAAGTTCAAGTAACAGTAAAATATAAGCAAAAACAAAACAAAGATATGACAAAAAAACAAAGGTTGCCGAAAAACTTTAACCAAGAAAGCTCACGCCGACGCCGATGCCAGGGCGAGTAGAATAGCCCCCCTATTCTCCGAATAGCGGAGCTAAAATATCTTACATTTACAAGGCAAGTTATCTATACTAAAGATTTGGAAAGTAATAATGATATCATTTTGCTTTGCTGATAAAAACCAACTTACGCCGCTGTTTCCCAGTCCGTATAAAGTATAATATTCTTCCTGCTTTTTTATTTCATGCGAAGTACAGAAACCACTTCATAATGATAGATTTAACTGGAATGCCGAACCAACCAGAGAAAACGTTACATTGTATGTGTAATATGCTTCAATAGGAACTTTTGATGTCGAGAAAGCGGCCGTCTTGATATATTCATTATGTTTTATAATAATAATATATTCCCTTTACGACGACCATGAATTCAAATGAATATCTGTAAGAAGGAAAAAGTATAATACTCCATTTTAACAGGCTATTTTTATTTGTTAAATTTATCGGGATAAAAAACTAGAGCCTATATTGAACAAACACCTAGCATAAAATGCGAATTAAAGTTTTAACTAAATAACTTATCTATCTTCTCTACATTTTCAAGAACTCCAATAATTATTGTTATAAACTGCCAGGTAGGTATCACAATTTTAGTAATTTTGCTTAAAATTGTCTTAATTAAAAAAGAAATTCTAAAACATACCAAAGATGTAAAAAATGGTACTAGCAGCTTCCTCACTTGGCGCTTAGCACTAAGGGGATAGTGCTAGGACTGGTCAGCCCGGTGTCAGTATGATGTGACTGGGTGGGGTATCATGCCACATGTCTACGACGGGATATTCCAGTGAGGCAGCACTATAAAAATGGGCATTGTGCTCATGCCCTTACAGAAGAAAAAGGCCTGCTGCGTACTCTTGCTGTGTACATACAGCGTATATGATGCGTACATGATGTGTACTGAAATCAAGGGCTTTAAATAGTACGCAGGATATACACCGCACATACACCGATAGTACGTTTGTAGTACACTTTTGACATGCAAATGAGCTCTGTCGCGTACTACCTGCTGCGTACATGCTGTGGACTACATAGTACACAGGATGTACGCCGGAGGAATTTAGTATGCAGGAAATAGTACGCAGCATGTACGCGGCACATACACTTTTCACATGCAAATGAGCCTGCGGTGTACTACCCTTGCGGCGTACATGCTGTGTACTCCTTCGGCGTACATGCTGTGTACTCCTGCGGCGTACATGCTGTGTACTCCTGGCCCGAGTCCTGCGGCGTACATGCTGTGTACTCCTGCTGCATACATGCTGTGTACTCTTGTGGCGAAACTGCTGTGATAATGTAAATTCCTTACCCCACCAACTTTCGTATGCAAATGCTGATGATTTGGACAGAAAAAAACAGAAAAAGATAAGTGACATGCATCAATAAGTATTTACCCTTACCAAAATAATGTAGATTGATGTTATCAAATAAATTAGTATGCTTTTCTTCATCCACTTTTCAATGAAATAAATCAATTTTTGTAGCATGTAATTTGGTAAACATTTGAAGAAAATGGCATAACTGCATCAAGGGGAAACAACTTTAATGCAACTAAATATAAGTGTTATGATTTATTATAGACGATGTGTGTGTAGTATGTATTTATTTTGATTAAAATCCATCTGAGAACAATCTAGGACTGGAATTATATAAGCATTTATACACTTTTACGTCTGTAAAAAGTAGCGAACCAAAAAATTTTGGATTGCAAGCGCAATTAGCCAAAAACGTTCTGAAAATATACGAGCGGCAAATCCGATGAACAACTTTTTAATTTGGTGGGGCCTTAATGAGTTAACATAATGAGCATTAAAGCCTTTATAAAACATGATGGAATGGTGTTTTGCTTAAGAGTATTCAAATAACAGTGAGAGCTATTAATTCTTCTCATTCGGGCGCTGTTGAGGCATTATCTTGGTAATTATTTCATGTATTACAAAATGTAATGCAATGAAGTTCAAATAAGGCTTTTCAATTATCCAAGTTAGAAAGCTCCAGGATTAATTCAAAATGAAAAAGAACATATTTTTACACTGCATGCAAGGTGCAGCTCAGAAATCACTAAGATGTAAGCTTCACAAATGAACATTGCAAATAGTTTAGCAAATTTTCATTGTTCAGAATACCGGTAATCTGAACTATTCTATGCTATTAAGATAAAAGTTACTCGGAAATCAAGTTCTTGCTTCCAAAAAAAAAAAATGTACAAATCCTTCCTGCATGAAGTGTACTTCAGACTTTACCTAAAAAAATTCAAAGTATAAACACCAAAAAAAAATGAACAAGTCCCTCCCGCATATATGAAGTTTACTTCAGACTTTAACTTATAAAAAAAAAAACTAAGTATAAATGCCAAAAGAAATTGTACAAGTCTTTCCCGCGTATATGAAGTGTACTGCACAAATTTCAAAGTATCTGCGGTGTACATGCAGTGTACTATTTTCTTGTACAAGTCCCTCCTGCGTACATGCAGTGTACTCCTTAAATTTTCAGAGTCTGTGCTGCGTACTTGAAGTGTACTAGTGACCTCCTGCGTACATGCTGTGTACTCGTCGAAATAGTACACGGCATGTACGCGGCATGCGGTGTATGTAAAATGTACTCCTCTGTCGTACTACTGTGTTCACGGCATATACACAGCAAATACACAGCATGTACGCCACAGAGGCTTGCTTCTGTAAGGGCACTGGTATAAGTAGACACTGTCGTTTATATGACTGAAAAATTGTTGAAAAGATGTTAAACCCGAACACACACACACACCTAAAAGGGATCAAGCAGAACTAGTTCAACAAACCTGAAAGCTCTAGAGGACCATACAAAGATGCTGCAATCAGAGTTTGGTGAAGATCCATCAATTGGTTCATGACAAGTAATTATTTAAATCGTTATTTTCCTCAATTTTTAGCTCTCACAGCCCCTGAAAGTGGCCAAGCAAAACAGTTTGAAGAAACATGAGACAGAACATACAAGGATGCTACAGACCAAGTTTGGTTAAGATCTATCAGGCAGTTAATGAAAAGTAGTTTAAAGTTTTTTCTTTCTATTTTTAGCTCTCATGACTCTTAACAAGCTGAACCATTTGAATAAATTTGAGACAGGACTGTACAAGGTTATTACAGACCAAGTGTGCTGAAGATCCATAATTAAGTTTATGACAAGGTATTGCTTACAGCTTTTTTTCTATTTTCAGCTCAGGTAGAGAAAGAACATCTTATTTTTTCTTTTTCTAAGTCAATTACCAACCTCACTAGGTCAGGTCCCATAACTCATGTATTTGAGCCAAATTATGCCCTCTTTTGGACTTAGAAAATCCTGGTTACAGTTTTGTGTGCAAGTTACTATCTCCAAAACTAATGCAGATATTGAATTGAAACTTTACATGTGTCTTCGGGGTTATATAATTTGGTGATAGCATCAAGTCCCATAAATCTGACATGCATTTTGGCCAAATTATGCCCCTTTTTGACTTAGAAAATCCTGGTTAAAGTTTTACATGCAAGTTACTATCTCCAAAACTATTGCAGATATTGAATTGAAACTTCCGAGGTGTCTTCGGGGTTATAAATCTAAGTGACAGCATCAAGTCCCATAACTCTGACATGCATTTTGGCCAAATTATGCCCCCTTTTGGACTTAGTTACTTGCATGTAAAACTTTAACCAGGATGTTTTATCTCCAAAATAATGCAGATACTGGATTGAAATTCTATACTTATTTGAACATTTAGGGTAATATTCCTGCTTCTTAGACAATAATTCGAATAGTCGAGCATTGGCTGTCTTACGGACAGCTCTTGTTCATCATAAAATTCTATCCTCTTCAATTTCTGTTATGCTCCAAAGTTGTAAGAGAGTAATTCAGATTTGTATCATTATTCAATATTGATGTACACATTACAGAAATCAAAACTGCATGTCAAACATTTTATTAAAGAATTTACAGACAAAAAATACAAATTATCACAGATTATAATTGGACACATGTCATCAAATAACATAAACCGTATCACCATATGTGTTTAGATAAATACTTTTTTATAAGACAGTATTCCAACAACTGACGGTGACAGAAAAACATTTATAGGGAAAAAAAAAATCCCTCAGCTCATCATTCTTTCTTGTAATCCATTAAAGATCCAACTTGACAATGAGGCCAGTGTAACTGACATAAAATCAGCTAACTAATGTGTGGTATAGTTTACTTTACTGGTACTGAGATCACTGAGGTAAATCTTCAGGCATTACTTCAGGCAAGGGCAGACAACTGAATCAGCCACTGATATTCTGCCAGAGGGATGGCTTCCTAAAGAAAGAATTCCAACATGGTAGAATCCAAATCCACATTGATTCAAAATCAACAAAATAAGACACCCACAGAGAAACTCTAATTTCACTATCATATATGATGCAAACTTCTCTTATAAATAGTCACTATTTAACAAATTTATTCTCCGATTCCTAACCAGAGCAAACCATGCTTCAAAAATTTGCCACATTGTTTACTGGGTCAAAATTTGTTACTTTAATGTTTACTAGCCAGTCTGAAGTATTGAGTTATCAAATATTTATGTTCTGGAAATTTTAAAAACACTGCTCAGATTTTAAAACATATTTGACAGTATTTATTAAAACTGATTAACCATTTTAAGCAGCAAAAGCTGACACTACTTTTTGCATTATCTTGGCAAAGCAACACTAATGGTATATAAATAATAATAATAGACATGAACTGAAACATCTTGTTTATAATAATACAAACATGGAAAACAAGAGCTCTGCCAAGTGGGGCAATATACGACTGAAAGGTTACATCAGAGGATGGGAGCAAAATTTAAAAAACTTGACTGTTGAAGCCCAAAGGACAGGAACAACAAAGGGAAGAAATTCTGAAAAAAATTCAAAGTCCACAAAAAAATCTTTACCAGGTACAGGTATGTCAAAAAACACCTAAAAATCGGAGGTACCATCCATGTTGTACCACTGAAAAATGGTCTCGGTTTTTCCCTACGGCAAATAATAAAAAAGTTTCAAAATAAGCTATTTATAGTAACATAAAAGGGAAGTGATTCAAAAAAAAATTATTGCAAGTGAACAAAACAGGAATCTGCCAAATAAAAACATGAGCACTGCAATGCAGAGCAATATGCACAAAGCAAAGTCATATATGACATTTGACTCCTAAGTGTGACCTTGACCTTGAAGCCAGTCATCCGAAACATGCGCTCTGCATGTTGCCTTGGTGTGGTGAACATTTGTACCAAGTGTCTTTGAAATCCTTCAAGCAGTTCAAGAGTTACAGAGCAGACACAAAACAAACTGATATGACCTTTGACCCCTAAGTGTGTCCTTGACTTTGAAGCGAGACATCCAAAACATGTGCTCTGCACGTTGTCTCGGTGTGGTGAGCATTTATGTCAAGTTTCTTTGAAATCCTGCAAGGGGTTCAAGAGTTACAGAGCGGACACGAAATTGCTAACAGACGGATGGAAAGACAGACACCAGGGGTATAACATAATACGTCCCTTTGGGCGTATAAAAAGTCAATGTCTCCGTGTCTTGTCTTTCCTAGAACAAACAAATGAATGAAATGCAATGACAGCCTAAAATTCAGTGTTTTACATGAAAAGAATGTTAAGCTATATGGTACAGACTATAGACAGATAAGGGTATTTCTGGACTTGTAACATGTTTCAATAATGTCAACATAATTACCATCTACAACATTCATGTGGTGATTTTCCTTTTACTAAAATGTAAGTAAAAAATCTCCTTTTTGGACAAAATCATTGATCTTCAAAGTCAAAGAAAGTAATGTACAGCACAGTATCTGTACTATCATAGTGTTTTACAATCTGACAGTTTCTGTCGGTTTTGTTTATTTCTGTCACTGGATTTTAGTAGCATATTTTCTGTTGCTTGCTTCTGATATGTTGCTATTCTGATGGCAGACTGGTGACTCCTGTCCTGTTCATTCTACTTTTTCTACCACTGAAAAAAATAACCTGACAGTTTAGGGCATTGAAAAACTAGAGATGCTTTTGAGAAAAGCGCATATCTCCCACAATTGCCTAGTCATCTGAATAGAAAGTCTGTGTTTATATACTGTTTGCAGCCTATTGGTATCTGTTGGAGTTGGAGTTGGAGTAACTGGTCTACATCTCTGTACTGGTGTATCAGTAATTATGTTCAAGGGCCATAATTCGAAAGTGCCTGGGCCGATTTGACTAGTTTTTAAACTTGGCCGAGGACTTATTGGCAAACATATTTTGTTCAAGTTTGGTGAAGATCGTATGAGAAATGTTCGACTTACAGTGCGGCCAAGCTTTGTGACAGACAGACATACAGACAGGAGTAAATCAATATGTCTCCCACACCACTGTGTGTAGGGAGACATAATAAAACGCCTCACTGACTAGAGTGCAAGTTATTAAATCTTGTTATTCCATATGAACCAGGTACTAGTACGTACCATTCCTGAATGTTAAGGCATAAAGTAAGCATTAGTTTGTAATCAGTTATATCTTTAAAACTTTATGTACTTGATACTTACATATAGGCCAATCAAAAACTTACTTTCAAATAAAATCAAAGAGTTAATTGAAGTGGTACACAATACCTATATTGATATTTCACACTCAACATATTTATCTTTTGCTAAAGTGGAAGGATCATACTTACATTTAGGAATATTGAGTTTGTTAGAGACAAGGACATCCGCCTGTACATGATTCATGTTTAAGTACAGTGTTTCTGGATTCGACTGAAAAATAGACAACAAAAGACTTTTACTTATGCATAATTCATCTACTGATCATTTATGTTCGTAAGGAGGAAATGTCACTGTTTAAACAATAAAGGCTTGATTGTAATATTCTTTAATTTTTAAAGGATAGGCCAAAAGAAGTTAAACTACAATATACACAAGAAAATGAATATCAACATAGTGCAGTATTGTTTACATTAAGTCTGACATGCAAATTCCCAAAGCCAACTTAAAATTGTAGTTGAATGCCCAGTATTAGTATTGTCTAGAATGAAAGTCTCTCTCTTGTATGCTATGAATAAAAAAACAACCCATTAAGCAAACTACCTTAAGTAATAAACAATATCTCCTGACTATTCAACTAAAGGATAAAATTACCATAAACAGATCATAGAGGTTATCTCCCATGGCATCTCTTACATGATCATCAACAATAGGGAATGTTCTACACAAATACTGAAACCAAAATTTAAGACATTTAGCATGTAAACATACCTTCTAAGATTATGTTTTAGTAATTCTGAAGAGAACATGAAGCTTATATATTGTGCTCCTTGGAAAAACTAGAAAAGTTACTTTTAAGTAGGAGAGATTATAAACACAACTGGGTTTGAATCTGTGAATATTTAATACCAATTTAATGCTCACTAAAATTTAATATTTTACATGTACATGATATACTAACAAGCCAATAAACGAGTCACTAAATTATAATATCATAAAATTGACACCAGACATAATCATTACACGTACTTCTTACTGACATTGTCACAGTTACCTAAAGAGACTTCTTTCTTAATGTACCATTATGCTTTCAATTCATACTTCATTATGATAAACCTGCTAATCATGGGTGCATTAAAATTCCTTCAAAGTCCAGTGTTTAAGAGGTGAAAAGAATAAAAAAAAAAAATAAGACAACAGTCTAAACTGCATGTTTAATATTAAAATCAATAAGAAATTTATTTGCAAAGTTTTAATTACCACAATGAGCTTATTATTTAAAAGAACACCATCTCTATTCCAAACTAAACAAATGACTGAGTATTGCAGTGGCAATATAGAAGTCCCCTACTTGTGGAAAACTTTGTTGAAGTTCTTCCCCTGTGGTTGTTGGCAAAAGTGTTAGGACTGAAAATGCTTCAAGGCATTTAGGAGCTAAGAAACAAAATTTATTTTTACTTAAATTTCAATACTGACCTTGACCTACATGCATAGATCATGAACACACCAAACTGTCTCATCATAGAGAACATTTGTGTGCAGTACCAAGACATTCCATCAATGCACATAAAAGTTATGGAGCAGAAACAATTTTACTTGACCTTCAATAGTTACCTTGACCTTTAACTGACAACCATGGGTCATGTGTGCGACACATAGTCTAATCATGGGGAACATTTCTGTGTAGTAATAGAAAAATCTTTCAATGCATATAAAAGTTATGGAGTGGAAATAATTTTTACTTGACCTTCAATATTAACCTTGACCTTAACTGACAACCATGGGTCATGTATCAGCACATTGTCTAATCATGAGGGTCATTTCTGTGTAGTAATAGAAAAATCCTTCAATGCATATAAAAGTTATGGAGTGGAAACAAAGGACTTCGGACACTATCATATGCTTCTAGCCTACATTTTGAAGGCAAAATTCTCATTAATTATTTAAACAATACCCAAATCGATTTGAGTCAATGATAAACCAATGTGTTAGTTAAGTTATTACAGCAGAAACTGGTTTGTATCCGTTCCTATCAAGATGTTTTTCTTATTTTATCTAGGCCAGGGTATATTTTCTTGGAAAAATAAAATGTTTAATTTCCGTAAAAAAATAATGTCATCACTTTACGCAAGTTTTAAATGTATGAATTACAGTCGAATAAAATGACAAAATCATTTTATTTAAGGGAAAAATAACATTTTAAGATTAAAATCCTATAGATAAATAAAAAATGGAACGATATTTTTGCAAACAACCTGTATTTGATTTATCTATACACTGTTCGTAATGTAAAGTATTTGATGCATTACATGTGTGAATAGGTATACATGTATAAGTGACCGGTCAGTTTTGTTGCAGTGGTTCAGGTAGTTATTTAAGTACATGTACATGTCTGTATAGTTCTTTTATAAGTGATGGCAGATAGTTGTGTATAGCATAACATTAATACTAAGAAAAGGCAGTCATCTTATCAAGGCCGTAGGGTTGGTTCTTGTTTGGGATAAGTACCAGTGGCACAGATTACATTTGAGCCACGCCATGAGAAAACCAACAGATGACTTAAAATATAAATACGGCTAGACACGAAAACACTAAAACGTCCAGCCGAGTTTCAGGTGGATTTTTATGCAGCGATCTGGATACATTTTAATTACATGTTTAAGCCAAATGAGCCGTGCCGTGAGAAAACCAACATCTGCGCAGACTAGTCAGGATTCATGCTGTTCGCTAACGGTTGGTCTAATTCCGATAGGCTTTGAACGCGAATAGCATGGGTCCTGACCAGACTGCGCAGATGCGCAGGCTAGTCTGGAACCATGCTGGTCGCGAAGCAACTATGTTGGTTTTCTCATGACACGGCTCATTTGGCTTAAACATGTTACAAAAATGTATCCAGCTCGGCTGGATCTTTTAGTTCTTTTTTGCATCTAGCCGTATTTACATATGCAATCTGCATGGAAAGCGACTTGACACATCACTTTCGTGACATCACACTGAATGTGAAACCGTCAATGATATGACCTGCCATGAAGCCACTGTTCTTGGCCTATGCATCACAGGCATATCAATCAGAAATGAGAAATATATAAGAAATACAAAACATAATAAAAACAAAATGGAAAACAAATTACATCCTCATCACTAGTGACGTCCGCGTCGTCAGTAGGGGTGGGGGTGGGGGTCATGCAGAAGATTACCTGGTGTGTTGCAAGTATGTTAAAGCACATATTTGTCAATCTACTATAACAAACAACCAGGATAAGCCAATAAAAAAATTTACCGAACGAATAATGATGAATTCTTTCACTACTTTACATGTATAAAATGCCTATGTGTACCCTTTCAAACATTTGTATAGTATTTGAGTTACAAACAGATGTAAAAATATGTGACTATCAATTTATTAAAATTGAATATAAAAAGTATTGGTTACTTTACATTTGGGAACACCCTGTAGTTATATATTTGTTTAAAAGTACTGTTCCACCCCTTGCATCAAAACAATAGTCACAGAAAATGTGTATAATTAATATCTACATATGCTGGCCAAATATGGTTTTGATGCGCGGGTGGGAACAATGTTTTATAAAGAAAAACACTTTTTATATCTATAAAACAGGGTGCGTAATTCTATTTAGAACAAAAATCACTGTTCTATGAAACAAATATTGAAAACTTGTTAAAGCACATATTTGTCAATCTACAATAAAAAAATTTACCGAACGAATAATGATGAATTCTTTCACTACTTTACATGTATAAAATGCCTATGTGTACCCTTTCAAACATTGGTATAGTATTTGAGTTACAAACAGATGTAAAAATATGTGACTATCAATTTATTAAAATTGAATATAAAAAGTATTGGTTACTTTACATTTGGGAACACCCTGTAGTTATATATTTGTTTAAAAGTACTGTTCCACCCCTTGCATCAAAACAATAGTCACAGAAAATGTGTATAATTAATATCTACATATGCTGGCCAAATATGGTTTTGATGCGCGGGTGGGAACAATGTTTTATAAAGAAAAACACTTTTTATATCTATAAAACAGGGTGCGTAATTCTATTTAGAACAAAAATCACTGTTCTATGAAACAAATATTGAAAACTTGACTTTAAGAAATAATTGCAAATATGCATTTTGATGGTATATGTAACTAAATACTTATTTCTTAGTAGTTTATTTCTCACTCTCGGAGTAGGCAAATTCGTATAGAAAGTGTCCGAAGTCCTTTTTACTTGATCTTGAACAGTGACCTTGACCTTTAACCAAAAAGCATAGATCATGACTTTTTTGTGTTGACAAATTGTCTCATCATGGGGAACGTTTGTTTGACCTACAAGCATAAGTCATGTACGTGCATAATCTACATATTGTTCTCTATTCGCTAGTTTTAGGTAACTAGCTTGAATACTTTTTGAGTAATTGCAGTATCCAGATTTGCAGACAGACAGACAGACGAACGGACATTCTTATGAACGGACCTTCACTGGTTATTTCTTTTGTTATATTGTTAAAAAGTACCTAATAAGCAGTATGGAATGAATAGAATTTACCGTTACCTATTGTACCCAACAAATGTTCTCGCATTTGCTTGAACAGACAGATGGAGGGCAATCGTATAGTCCCCTCCAGTGTTCCACCAGTAGGAGACTAATAAATGCATCTCATTTGTGCAGAATATTTCAAACAAGAACATCATGAACATGTAACAGAAATTTAGGGTATGAATACAAATATATACAGACTATCATGTTACCTCTAGAGATATACTGGCCTGTCTCTGACTATCTGCATAATCCATGTTACCCATGGCATAACACAAATTGTGAACAACTCTTAACTGTAAAATTCAATAAGAAAACTCAATTATTAGATGAAATAAGCTTTAAAAATAATTTCACTGACTTTTATAGATATGATGTTTAACAATGTTTAAACTGTTTGAAGAATACAATAAACTAATTATACATAATTTGGCATGATCATACATGCAAAAAAAAAAAAAATTGCCTGAAATAAATAATGATTGTATTTTACGTTTTTATTCAAAATTGAAAAAGAGATTTTTTGCATATGTATGTATTACAGTGGGGATATGTTTTACTCTCAGTTTTATATAGTCACTAACTTGAAGACTATAAAATTAACAGCATGTAGCCTGCATGCAATGGCATTTTAGTAGCTTTAGTAAAGTATGTTGAAGTTCCATGACATTTATTTCAGGAATACTGCCATTTGGTGTGGAGTGTAACTTCTTGTATCAAATGCATGCATAGGCAATGTTTTCGTCACTACTTTTAAGTAAGTCCTAATTAAACATGTTGCAATGCTATAATACCTGTATCAGCTTCTCTGCCAACTCATTTGATTCTCTAGCCAAGATTCTGAAACCAAACATCACAAATTAGAATTTCCTCACATTCACATTTTATCAAGCATTCACATATTTTACTTTTTAGAGATGAGTGAATGAAAAGTTATTACATCTGAAAATTTACAAAAAAAATATCATTTTTGAAAGAAAACCTTTGAAATGAATGTTACACGACTAATGAGAGTGAACAAGAAAATTTGTTATAACTGCAAGAATATATTATATTATCTGAAAATATAGGAAGTATAGCGCTGCATCTTGAACGAAAATAATAAGAGCTACCATAAGGACAACGCTTTTGACAATTCGAAAATGATTGCCAATGGAGAAAAGAAAATGGCAGAGAATAATAAATGCAATAGAAAACTTCAGTTTTTTCACCTTTGTGTGAGAGTGTGGGAGGGGTTTTGTTTAATGGTGTGACTATAATCTGGGGATGAGTAGGAGTGTCTTGGGGGTTATTAAAAATCAGATTATCTAGACAGAAGATGGTACATAAATTAAGCAACAAAAGTAGATATAAGTTAATGAAGAAGATGCAATTAAATTTATAAGCATGCCATTAAACTTTAACCATGATTATTTCAAAATCTGCTCCATTGACCTTTGGAGTACCTGGACCTAAACAAACTGATATGTGTCCTCTGCCATGACCAATCTTCTGTGAGGTTGGATATTTATAGGCCTGGGGCAGTAGTTAAGAAGATAATAAGACCGAGATGCTTCCATAAACATTAACCAACACTGTTAAAAAAATCTGACCACAGTGACCATGACCTTTGGATACCTGACATTTAGCAATAAAGTGTCTTCCCCTTACCTAGACCATCCTTATGAGAGGTTTGATGATAACTGGGGCAGCAGCTAAGAAGACATAACCAAATTGAGAAGCATTCCATAAAACTTCAAGTGTAATGCAATACAGAGGCTGAGGCAAGTACAGTAGTTATTCTTACTGACCCTATTGTTTTTGCTGCCGCAGCTTGCTGCACAAATACAGGCAGCGGTGCATTCATTTTGGGAACATCTGCATCTGAATAAGATATAGCACAACACATTATTACAAGGTAATTAAATTTATAGGAAAAATACCACACTGATCACATAACATATCGCACTACTTACAGCTTAAAAGAAACTTTACTTCAAAACTAAAGGTCAGTGCATAACTTAATTAGTTACAAAATTTTATAATCTATTTCATTTGTTTCCAGCAGAAACAAGAGTGCCAGAATGTCACAATATACACCTGTCACAGCAAATTTCTTTACACTAGCACCTGTATCTGCAAATGAAATTTTAATTTTGTGGTTGTTTACAATGATTTTTTTTGAGTAATTTTTGTAATTCTTTCGTTTTTCTAAGTCCACAAAAAAACTCATTACCAGGTAGAGATACCTTAAAATACATCTAAAATTTGAAAGTAACATCTATGTTGTACCACAGAAAAATGGTCTTGGTTTTGCCCTATGGTCAATTATAAAAAAGTTACAATGTAAGTTATTTTTAGTAACAACTAAGGGAAGTTAATCTTAAAAAAAAAAAAAAAATTGGTAAGTCCAAACAAAAATCCTTACCAGGTAGAGATAGGTCAAAATACACCTCAAAATTGGATGTAACATGCATGTTGTACTAGTGGTCTCGATTTTTCCCTATGACTAGTAATGAAAAAGTTACAATATAAGCTATTTATAGTAACAAGAAAGGGAAGTAATTCTAAAGGGACCTGCGCATGACACTCCATTTCATGATGGTGTACAATTGTGCCAATGTACATCAAAATCCCTCCATGCATAAAGAAGATTGCTCCGGACAAAGACATTCTTGTATCTGGCCTCTAAGTGTGACCTTGACCTTAGACCTAGGGATCTGGTTCTTGCGCATGACATTCCGTCTCATGATGGTGAACAATTGTGCCAAGTTCCATCAAAATCTCTCCATGCATGAAGAAGATATGCTCCAGACAAAGTCTGTGGACGCTACCCGCCTGCCCACCCGGGGCGTTTCCATAATACGTCCCGTTTTTCAAACGGGCGTATAAAAAGAGGTATATGACAATATACACAGATGTTCAGTTGGAGAGGATATCAAATGATATAAAAAAAAGTTTCTTGTTTAATGTGGTATAGTGGACGAAAGTCCCCACCTGGAATGGATGGAACAACTTAATTTCCAGCCAAGCCCACAGCAGGCGTCATTTTTACCTCCCCAGCATCCAGTCTAGGCCGACACTGCTGGAACAGTACCAATTTAAGTAAATCACCCAGCACTGAATACTAGTCGGGATATATGCCGCGACCAGGAATCGAACCCGTATCGCTGGCATTTTGGTCCAACCTGCTAACCACTGTGCCACTGACTCCCTTTTCACAGATTTCATACATTATATACATTTTTTTCTCTCTCAAAAAAACCAAAAAAAAAACGAAATGTGGGTGCTGTGAATATGATAGGTGGTACAAATTTATTGACAAACGAATTTTGCACGAAAATTACCAAAAATATTGCGCAGATGGCAGTAAACTGTTGTACCAGTTCTAAAATAATGGCGAAAATCAACATTGTTTATGCTTTTTTCCCAGTATCAAAGACGTCTTCCACTTTATCATTTTTTGGTGTCATATATCTACATTCTATGCAAAACTTGGTGGAAGTGAACATGTTGAAAAGTTTCACCCTAACTGTGGGCCAAACATTGCGGTGCAAGTTTTAATGGTCTTTCCAATTACCATTACAGCATATGTGGCAAAATGCAACAGTTTCTGTAATTTATGAAAATCTCCTTTTTATGACATTCATAAAAGTCATATAATGACATCAAAGACAAATGATTTTACCTTCTAGAAGATCTGGTTTCTGTATAATATCTTCTTTAGCAGGCCTTAATGCACCAACAAGGCCACTCAGTAAAATCTGACCAACTTCATAATCCATTAATTCTTTAATCAACTCAATCGCTGGAAATATATACATATGGTAATTCAATGGCAATGATTCTAGATGCCTGTTACATAAGTATTGCACTAACAGTGATAAAATTAATAGAAAAAAAGAAATAAAACTAGAAAATGCTTTTGTAAAAAAGCGCATGTCTCCCCCAATGCAAAGTCCTATAGGCAAGAAGTCAATAGGGGTCAGGAGCGAAAGTCAAAGAGACACTGATGGTTGGCTGCAATAGGGATCATCTACTTGGCATGTCCAGTCATCCCACTAAATTTCAACACTCTTGGTGGATCTCAAGTCACTGTTCAGGCTCCTGTGACCTTGATCTTTGATCAAGTGACCTCAAAATAAATAGGGGTCATCTACTCTGCATGTCCAATCATCCTATTAAGTTTCAAGATTGTAGGTCAAGTGGTTCTCAAGTTATTTCCAAAAAATGATTTTACAAGAACAGGCCACTGTGACCTTGACCTTTAATAGACTGACCCCAAAATCAATAGGGGTCATCTACTCTGCATGTTCAATCATCCTATGAAGTTTCAACATTCTGGGTCAAGTGGTTCTCAAGTTATTGATCGGAACTGGTTATCAATGTTCAGGCCCCTGTGACCTTGACCTTTAACGGAGTGACCCCAAAAACAATAGGGGTCATTTACTCTGCATGAACAATCATCCTATGAAGATTCAACATTCTGGATCGAGAGGTTCTCAAGTTATTGATTGGAAATGGTTTTCCATGTTCAGGCCCCTGTGGCCTTGACCTTTAACAGAGTGACCCTAAAATCGTTAGGGGTCATCTACTCTGCATGACCAATCATCCTATGAAGTTTCATCATTCTAGGTCAAGTGGTTCTCAAGTTACTCACCAGAAATGGTTTTCAATGTTCGGGCCCCTGTGACCTTGACCTTTCACAGAGTGACCCCAAAATCATTAGGGGTCATCTACTCTGCATGACCAATCATCCTATTAAGTTTCAACATTCTGGGTCAAGTGGTTCTCAAGTTATTGACCCGAAATGGTTTTCAATGTTCAGGCCCCTGTGACCTTGACCTTTAATGGAGTGACCCCAAAATCGATAGGTGTCATCTACTTTGCATGTACAATCATCCTATGAAGTTTCAACATTCTGGGTCTAGTGGTTCTCTAGTTATTGATCGGAAATGGTTTTCCATGTTGAGGCCCCTGTGACCTTGACCTTTGATGGAGTGACCCCAAAATCAATAGGGGTCAATTACTCCTTATGACCAATCATCCTATGAAGTTTCAACATTCTGGGTCAAGTGGTTCTCTAGTTATTGATCGGAAATGGTTTTCAATGTTCAGGCCCCTGTGACCTTGACCTTTGACGGAGTGACCCCAAAATCAATAAGGGTCATCTACTCTTAATGATCAATCATCCTATGAAGTTTCATCATTCTGGGTCAAGTGGTTCTCTAGTAATTGATCGGAAATGGTTTTCAATGTTCAGGCCCCTGTGACCTTGACCGTTGACAGAGTGACCCCAAAATCAATAGGGGTCATCTACTCTTCATGACCAATCATCCTATGAAGTTTCAACATTCTGGGTCAAGTGGTTCTCTAGTTATTGATCGGAAATGGTTTTCAATGTTCAGGCCCCTGTGACATTGACCTTTGATGGAGTGACCCCAAAGTCAATAAGGGTCATCCACTCTTCATGATCAATCATCCTATGAAGTTTCAACATTCTGGGTCAAGTGGTTCTCTAGTTATTGATCGGAAATGGTTTTCAATGTTCAGGCCCCTGTGACCTTGACCTTTGACGGAGTGACCCCAAAATCAATAGGGGTCATCTACTCTTCATGACCAATCATCCTATGAAGTTTCAACATTCTGGGTCAAGTGGTTCTCTAGTTATTGATCGGAAATGGTTTTCAATGTTCAGGCCCCTGTGACCTTGAACTTTGACGGAGTGACCCCAAATACAATAGGGGCCGTCTACTCTAGCAGCCCTACAACCCTATGAAGTTTGAAGGTTCTAGGTTAAATGGTTCTTCAGTTATTGCTCGGAAATGAAGTGTGACGTACGGACGGACGGACGGACGGACGGACAGACAGGGCAAAAACAATATATCTCCTGGGGGAGACATAATTATGATGTAAGACATTAATTTTATATTCTAACATGACACGATTTGTTTTCCTACTTAACAAAGAAGGCTGAAAACTGTGTGTTATTATTTAACAATTCGTTTTTCTGACGTCACAATTATTACGTCATAGCGTTAGACGGCAATGCAGTGCGCTGGAAAAGAAATCAACAGAAATCAGGCAAATATTTGATGTATATCCTCAAGGACATACATAATAATTCTTGATAATGTGTTAGAATCGAGATAATATATCTCAAACAGTGATTTGTGCGAGAATAAAATCATTGTTTGGAGTTCTAATGCATATTATTATATCATTCGGGCTGTGCCCTCATGATATAATTCCTTCGCATCTAAACTCCAATGATTTTATTCAATGACAAATCATTGTTTGGGATATGTTATTTCTTAAATAATTTTTAATCAGAAATTGACTGTTTGATAAATACCTTCAAACTGAACTTCGAGATGTAGTGTTTTCAGCAGATTTAGGAGTGGTTCTATAATGGATGGATTAGCATTCTTCACAATAGGCTGAAATACAGAATCAATAACAATACCGTTACTTGTTGTTGTTGTTGCTGCTACAGTGTACTATTATAGCGGTAGTCTATAGAGTAATACTACATTGACTCTTTCTAGACATTTTAAATGTCATTTACAAACATACACAATTCAAATTTCATTCACTTGCAAAAGTGTAACACTACCCTGCCAATGCACTTCTCGATAGCTAGATAAAATGTTCAAGCCTGTACAGCCAGGTTTAGCAATAACAAGAGCTGTCCGTAAGACAGCACGCTTGGCTTTTCTCAGTGCTTGACTCTGAATTAGAGCTTTGGCAGTAAAAACTTTATAAAATTTTAACCAAAAAATTCTAAGTTAAAAAAGGGCATCACTCAAAATTCAAATCAGAGTTATTGGGATTGTTTCTCTTGGGGTAGACTTTGGTAGTAAATAACAATTTTAAGTTTCAAGTCAAAAGCTTTGATATTAACAGAGATGTTTGACTTTATCAAAAACTTAAACAAAAAATTTCTAAGTTAAAAAGGGGCATAACTCTGTCAAAATTCAAATCAAAGTTATGGGGATTGTTTCTCCTGATGTATACTTTGATAGTAAATAACTATACTTCAAGTTTCAAGTCAAAAGCTTTGCTAATTACACAGATATTTGACATTATCAAAAACGTTAACCAAAAATTTCTAAGTTAAAAAGGGGCTTAACTCTGTCAAAATTCAATCAAAGTTAATGAGATTGTTTCTCCTGGTGTAAACTTTGATAGTAAATAACTATTTTAAGTTTCAAGTCAATAGCTTTGATAGTAACAGAGATAGTTGACTTTATCAAAAACTTAACAGTGACGCTGGGGCGAGTGCAATAGCTTTACTTTTTCTTCGAAAACATTAAACAAACAAACGAGCTAAAAATGGTATTAGCTATAATAAAAGATAGCTTCATGTGTATTGTGTATCTGTACTCTACTCAATGCTTGTTAAAGAGCCTGACCATCTTTACTAAGTTAGTGGGACATGCTGTATCTAAAAATTCAAACTCTCTGTTCTGGGTACTTTTCTCTAACTCTGCCCCCTGGTCAGGTCAGTCCTGATCTGCGCTAATAGAGGATGGTTTTGGCACCTTTGAATGGCTGTGATATGTATGTAAAGCACCTTTCAACATGTTTATCATGAAAAGGAAGATAAATACATTTGGTTTAATGAAGAATACAATAACTTACTTGTACAACTCTAAGTGACTGTGCTGCCATCTGTTGTGCTTTAGGTGAACTGCAAGGGAGAAGAGCAATAAGCCCTTTATACACTTGAACCTCAAACTTGGGATTACCCTGTGCAAGCATCAGCAACAAGTTCCGGCATGCATCCTGCGTCTCCTCAGATTTGGACTTCGCTAAACACTCTGCGATAGCTCTTATACCTAAATGGTATAAATGTAGATTTAAATGTGAAAATGTATTAAGCATGTGTGTTAACACAGCCTTGTCCAAATACTTAATATATTTATGGAAAAACACACCTTTCAAGTTCATTTTAGTTTGCCAAGGCAATAATACAAAATCCATATAACAGCTTTATCTACCTTCTAAATGTTCAACCAATCCAAATCATACAAGAAAAAAAAAACATACATAAAAATATCTGTGACATTTATGTGCAATAACCCCGTTTCAGTAAGTTATTTATGCAGCAAATTTAATTTAAGGTGCTGCATCATAGTGCATGCATTGAATAATTGTAGATCACTTACCGTAGCTTTCACAAATTAGTTCCTTGTATTTCCTGCCAGCATTAGCGATGAAGTGGATGTTTTTCAGAGCTTCACTTTTATCCTCTTCTTTGGCTTGTTTCAGTCCTATAATTTCCAACAGAGTTAGAACACCACCCACTTCTAGAAATTCTGCCATAAACTTGTGGCTGAAATAAAATAGTCTGGATTTTGAAACTGAAAAATATTTCAACATTCATTCTTGTACATTTTTATAAACATCATAGGACATTAGAAAAGGCAAATTACCTGGCTGTAAATTCAGGTGTACACATATTCTATTCCACCTAATTCATTTTGTAAGCATAGTTATTTTCAAACTTCTATAAAATATCAGCATCCTGGCACTTTAAAAAGCATTACTCCAATATTAAAAGTTTAACAAATGTGAATAAAAATGATGTGCATAACAGGGACTAGAACATACAATTTAAGCAAGGTAATGTAGTCTTCAATACTGGTTACTACCTGCAGCTTTAACATTATTCTTTTATGTAATGGATGTTTGTAAATCTGTCTACAGCAGATTTTGTGGTTAAATGACATCATCCCCATATAAGTCAAAGATACTTTCAGACATACTGTCTTCAGTCAAATGGTCATGAGAATGTTTTGATTACCTGCAGATCAAACTCAAGATATCTGCATCGGTAGCCTATCTACCTTACCTTTATGAGCAGCTTTGGCTTGCTACATAGATTCACTAGCTACAGCACTGGAGTCAAAAAATGATACATACCCACTTGAAGCCGACAAGAATATAGAAATTGCTCTCAGTTGCTCATTCAAACTGGTGCCAATCATGTATCTAAATTAAGTTAAGGTTTAGTTCTCTTTTAGGTTTATACTTAATGGCCAAGCTTACATCCAACAGTTAAATCTGTCCTTAAAGCTGATCTTACTTATTTAAATACATTTAGTTTTTCTTTTACTTTAATAAAAGAAACAAACAAGTGAAATTAACAGTAAAACAAGCTTTTTTTGAGAATTCTGTCTATTTAAACACTGTTGAAAGGGGCAAGGAAAGTGTTTTCTTAATAATTCATTTTTTACCTAGTTAAATGAGATGTATTAAACAGTAAAATTGGCATCTCCTTAAACACAAATAAGTCATAAAAATGATATCACAATACAGCAGTTTTTTTCCTTATATAAGTGGTACCAAATATTGGACCCATTCACAATTGCAAACGGTCTTTCACAATTTTCAAATTGGGTCCTCTGGACCCATTCACAATTGGTGTGAAAACTTTTAAAGATAGTGGAAAAAACATCAAAAAACGTAAAAGTTTGCAATGCCTACTGGTAGTTCGTACCGCGCATGTGCATTGGGAAACACCGTTACTAAGATTAGAGTATGATGTAATGGGGTATCCAAGAGGGCGAAATTTTCTGACGCTTGTGAGATAGGGCTAAATCTGGAAGGCAGATAGCACGGTATGAGCTGAAGAAGTTTGCTATGAACTTGTGAGAAAATCAAGATTTGTTACTTACGTCACCCTATATTATCGACCCTTCAACATTAATTCATAATGCATTTAGGTACGAATCGGGTACAAATCATTTAAACGGTGACCGCATTCGTTTTGGAATAAATATATGAATGTAAAATTTAGATACCTATCTTTTTACACCCATATGTTCATATTCAATCATTAAAAATTTCAATTCACAAAGTATTTAAAAAAATCACAATGAAGGGGAAAAAATTCACAATTTTGAGAAAAACGACGCTAATTTTCACAATTTTCCTGGTTCCTGACCCATTCACAATTTGGAGAAAAAAATCACTGCAATAAAGTTCACGTAAAACTGATCAGATGTTTGATGGTTAATATTAGATTACCTCTCTTCTGAAAATGCTTATATAGTTCTATTGTCTGACCAACCTTAGACCAACCTTAGAATATAATATAGTCCCCTTATGATATAGACATGAATAAGATTGAAAAGTACAAAGGGCTGCAAGATTTGTCACAGATAACTGCAGTTCCAAGATAAAGTCAAAAATATACTGTTCAAAGCATATAAACTAGGACTACAGAAGCATATAAAGTAGGAGATTTAAGAAATTAGATGACAAAGAAGTTGCCTCATCCTTTTTTACAAAATGGTTAATAATCAAGATGATTTAAACATAAACAACTATTTAATACCACACATAAGACAGTAGTTTATACTAATCTATTTTAGGCTGATTGTGAAGCAAGTTCTATCATCTTATATTAACCACTTTCGACACCTCATTCCTGATGGAATCCATCACCTCAAGGGTATGAGAGAAGAGAAGCCAGTTTTCCTTTTAATGCTGAGCTTTTGTATGAAAGCACCTGGGGATCAAACCCATGACCTCCTGCACTCAAAGCGGACCTCTACCACTAGCTAGGCTATCAAGGTAGTACATACAACAGTCAAGACACTATCACCACCAGGCTTGGGGCTGATTACATGTGACAGTAATTAATTCCATTACAATTACTTTGATATTTTCTAATTACAATTACATTTGATTATACTAAGTTTGCATCAGTAATTGATTACATCACATTACTGTCTTGCACTCTAGTAAACATGATTACATTTGATTACTTTCAATATAACCATTTGTTTGGACGACAGAAATACAGGCATATAATTTATAACTGAATATATGGTTTTTAATTTTTACAGATTTGAGAATGCAATTTGACAATGCAATTAATGATTCATTAATGTGGAAATCGAGAAACTTCATTTTTGGCATTGTCTCTCACTGTAGGCTATCATTGCACTTAATCATTATTAACTTGTGAAATTTATTGCATTTATTTAACCTTTATTGAAAGCTGTGGCAAACAAACTAAAAACATAATTTCCATTTTCTAATATTCGGTATTTATGCTTCCAGGTATTTTTATATAAAATCAATTACCTTTAGTAAAAGCTTTATAAAAACTTATCTTCAAATGGGTTGAAAAGTTAGATATCAACAATGCACCCACAGAAATTATGGATGGGCACATTTTACATTTTGGCCTTTATGGGCCCAGAACAACCCTCGGGTAAAATAAATAATTCAGCACCCACTATGACATCTTTCCTTAAAGTGTTGAAAGGAATGGTTGGTTGCAGAGAAGGGACTGCTCACAAAAATCTCTGACAATGCATTTTGAAGTATAAATTTAAGCTATAATCTAATAATTACATTTTGATTTCAATTCAGGCATGTCATGTTTGCATTACCCAGGGGCATTGTGTAAATTGTTGGTATATCAACTGCTAAATGTCATATTTTCTAACCTGTGCATAATACCTGAACCCACTGAACATGATGTAGGTGACACAGTGGGTTATTGGTCCTTAATATGTTAAGACTGTAATAAGATGACAAACTGCATTATACCTCTTAATTGTTTAGGGATAATAATGAACTGACATTTTTGAATACATTGAACTTATTAAGAATATTCTCCAGATGAAGTGAAGCAAGCATATTAGATAATCACTTACATTGTAAATTTATATATTTATACCCTGGTGTCATACTATTCCTCCAGTAATCAGAAAGTAATCATAATTACAGGCAGAAAATTCACTGTAATTGATTAAATTACCTTACATGTAATCAGATTGAGGTGAGTAATCAAATACATTTGAATACTTGTATTTGAGTAATCAATTACAGGTGATTACAATTACTGTATTCAATTACCCCAAGCCTGATCACCACTCAGCATATTAAATACTACAACCATAGTAGATTTTTATAAATACTCATTTTTCCCCTGGACAGTAGTTAGTGCAACTCTCTTACACCATTTGAACTGGTGATTTACCTCAATGTTTATATATAGCTGTCATTGAGATAAAAATGAAAGGAAGAAAAAAGACGACAGATTTAATTCAGCAATTGCTGCACTTTCAGCACTGTTAAAACATTCCTAACTGACTTTATCTCTTAACATTGTGACTTCTAACCCTCTTTTCATGCACAAAGATGAAATGTTTAGTAAACTGTATATAAGTACAGGTGAGCTTCATTTAAAGCCAGCAAGAGATCAGACTCCAAACAACATGAGCTCATATAAGCTTTTTAACCTAATATAAATAATATTATAGTAGTATATTTTGTAGGATTATATTAAGCTATTACAGTTGCACTTTTTTATTACAGTGCTGGGTAACTCCTTGGTGGATTGATTAGCCAAAGAAGTATGGCAGCAAAAGTTCATACTGTTGTAGAGGCCACATATGAATTAGATCCATATAAACATAACGTTTCTGACCATAAAATAAGCTTTGCTTAAATTGGGAGTAGAACGAGTAAGGTTGGGACAGTTAAAAGATGTGCAAAACACAAGAAAAATTAACTGAGCTTGAACACAATTGTTTCTTGAATCTAATTACTTTATCTACATTTTATACATTTTGAAACGTTAATTCATTTTCTGCCATAAACCTTAATTTTTCATATAGGAATGATCGATCTCTTCCTGCGTTTTTCAATGGAAAGAAATGCAAGAAGCTATGCAGGTGGGAATAACTACAAAAGTACAGGGTTTCCTGCAAGCTACGCAACATCTATGATATTATACTAAAAAAGGATACGTTAACCTAAGCCAAGCTGTTAAACGAGTAAGAAAAAGACTGGCTGCTTGAGCAAATTCCTGTTCCAATTCTGGACCAGTCTTATTTTGATTTTGGGCTATAAAATCTTGTAAAATCTTTTTACGAGTTGTCTTGCTCCCTTTGTCCCATTCCTGCATTACTGCCATCACTTTCGAAATGGCAGTTTGTTGTTTAGCTGACATTTCTCAGTCTTCTGCACTACCTCAAGATGAAAATTTTAAGGGCACCTGTCCTGCTTCTTTCTTATATAAATCGTCCTCCTGTGAAAAAATATTTCTATCAAATAAATTTCATATTTTCATTAGTAACTAGACGTCAAAAGATTGGACTTTTTGTATCATGTAATAAAAGCAGTTTCAGAAACAAAATTATAAAATTTTGCCTTGAGAAAGCGTCTTGTTGCTACACCGCCATATTTGTTTACAATTGTAAAACGTCCATTCATTGGAGAACTATGTTTCGATTAGCCAATCGCAAATGCAGACATATTGCGGAAGTGATACTGAGGACGAAAGATGGAGGACGACGATCTCGAGTACGATATAACATTTCCTACTCCGCTTCCGGCAGACACACTTGCTGACGAAGAAGATGCATTATCTGGAAAGAAAGAACCCGTTGTTATTTTGTTAGGGTGGTTGGGCTGTACAGAAAAGTATCTTTCGAAGTATGGTCAAATATATGACGAAAGAGGGTAGGTTGATATTCGTCCTCGAAAATATTCGTTTTCTTTGTTATCTTAGGATGGAGTTCCCTCGTATCGCGGTACTTGCGGTTGGAACAAAAATAACATATCGATAAATTCTTACCTTAAGTTTCTTTTCTGTATCATAACTTCAAGTCATCTGTCTGCCATAAGTTGCAAAAAGTTTTTCTTTCTTAGCCAGCAGAGAATTGTGGAAAAACACAAAAAAATGTCGGCCATATTTGACCTACTTAAAATTTCCCATAATCCTGTAATATCGCGGTATTTGATTGAGGCCTTCCTAGGGGTTCATTAAATGTTTGTGCACACTATAAAACAGTTGATATTGTTCATGAAAGTCACAGTTCATAACAGGTAGGTTTAAACAATTTATATAAACTTTCAACTGGAAAAAATAACAGTTAACTTAAACAGGAACAGTTTCAATGTATTTTTTTTGTTTTATTCTTCCTGCTGAGGACAGTGTGGACACCTGAACACACTGCCTCTTCTCAATACAGACACATTGCTGCAGTATTTTAAATGTGTCCAATGTGTGCAAAAGTCACATTTGCCCCATTTGACAAAAACTATTGTCTGACAACCGCGTAATTCCTCTGGCTGCCAATCATGACACACACAGCACAAGTCATTATCATTTACTGAGATATCACTGTCACTGTCTACACTGTCTGGTGACAAATTAATTGGCTGGCCACCCTTATTTAGACCTGAAGTACTAGGCACTGGTGTAGATTGACCATTTGTTGCATTTTTGGCATTCAAACTTGAACTTTTGCCTACATTTTTCAATGTTTTTTTCTTAGCAATCTTTTCTGCACTAGAATCAACTTTCTGTTTTTTGTTTGCAGAAGTGTGAAGAATGTCTTGGTTTGATTTTTTCATGAGGCTTCCAGCTAAAAATGGTGGAATAAATTTAGGTTTTGGTTTCTTCACTACATTGACTATTTTTCTTTCTTGAAAAAAACTTTGAGCTTTATTTTCACTAACTGAACCTACTTCCTTTACACCCTTTTCACTAACGACTTGAACGTTTTTTGTTACAGGTGAGCTAGACTGATTTGATACATCTGTAGAATCAGCGCCATACAGAATTGTGTCTTGTGAACAAGTATCAATGTCACTAGGTGCTACCTCTGGCTCATAAATGACAGCTGGTGCTACCTGTGTAGGATTTATAACATCTTTATCAAATGGATACACACCAGCCTTACGAAAGGCAGCAATCAAATTTTCTGGCCTCAGAGCCTTTATATAAGGATGTGCCGTCAGTTCAGCAACATGGTATCTGGTAATAGAACTTCCAGGATTTTGTTTCATGAAAACATGACACTCATGGTTATACATGGACTTAAATGGTCCGAAGACACCAACATCTAAGGGTTGCGTCAAGTGACTAGAATGGGGCGGCAACACAAACAGTATCACATTCTTCTTTGTTGCCCATTCAGTGAGAGTAAGACCAATATGAGATTTATGGCCATCATACAGAATTAATGTTTTTTGGCTATTCTTGTCTTCAGACAATGGCACATATTTAACAAAATGTTTTGTCAAATAGTTCAGGAACACATTGGAGTTGGACCATCCAGTTTTTGACATTTCCCCATCTGAACCAGGTGAAGCTCCTTTTAATAGTTCATCAGTCCAACGTTTCCCTGGGAAAATGTAGTAAGGTGGTACATAGTTACCTAAAGCATTACCACATGCAATAATGGTTACATTGCTAGACCTTGGTGAAGTAACACATTGGGCTACGGAATCCTTACCACAAACTATTTTTGCTGGAGAATGTTCTGTGCTAACACCAGTTTCATCAATATTGTAAATGTAATCAGGGCGACTATGTAAATTACTAGTGGAAAGTACATTTCCTAGTTCCTTGAAATATGCATCTAAATGCTCCTTGGAAGCAGATTTTGCCCTTGCAAGTGACAACTTTTGAGGCATAACTATTTTAAGGTTAGGCCATCTAGCAAGGAAGTCATAAAACCAAGAGTTGCTTAAAGCAGTCTGTGATTTTACAGTCTTACCAAGGGACAGAGCAAAATCTCTACCCATATACTGGATTTCAGACTTATTGTAGCCATAACCAATACTGGCCATATAACTTATGTGATCAGCCAGTTGCTGTTCTTCACAGGGACTGAAGAGAGTTTCAAGTCCAGGTTTGGCATCGACACTGACGTTACCCCTTGTTCGATCACGTAAAGTGGACTCCGGCACATTGTATTGTCTTGCAGCCCTATAAACAGACATGCCCCTTTGTGTGGCTTCAAAAGCATGCTGTAGATTAGCCCTATCATACTGAAGGCGCTGAACTTTTGGCACTGGCTCCTATGAATAAAAGGACTATACTTTGTGTATTTAAATACAGATCAAAATATTTAGAAAATTAATGTATGATTTAACACATTTTGCCATGGGCTATACAGTTGTATATTCAAATCAAGACATTTTTAAAAAATCATATATTTATTCTTTTAACCCTATTAGGGCCTCAGTGTAAGTGTTATTTATAATAAAGTCTCATTTTCAAAATTGTTTCATGTGTGATAATGAAAATTTCACATTTCTAAAATAGGAAAATTAATCAACTTCAGAAACCCTTTTTGGGGCCTCTTAAATTTTGCCTTCAATTTGACATCTACTGGACACGCCTACTTGCGTCATCACGTGATCACAACAATTTCATTCATAAAAACAATGCATCAGACGAACTTTCTAAGGCTTGCCGGTCTGTGGATTTAGTTTTACTTAAATAAAATCGTTTTTTTGTTGGGAAGGGGTGATGAGCAGATGTATATTTTTGAAATATTGGATGCTTGCGATAAAAGTATGTAATACTTACCATCTACGGTGGCATTTTGCAAAAAATGTTTGTAAACAAAAACGCGTGGATCCGGTTTACGAATGTAGGTCACTGCTGTCAACACTAGGTGGCGCTTGGCGAAAATTTCCGGCAAAGGGAGATTACCGCGATACGGGGGAACCCGCGATATTACCGGAAACCACTATAAAGAGTAAAGGGTGTTATCCTTAAAGGTAAAGGATATCCTGCTTTAAGCCTGCAGTGACTATTTACATGACAGCCATGCAAATAATTTCTCGGTGACACAGCAGCCGTGTAAATGAATTTGAAGGGATATGTCAATATTTGTTGGTTGTTCCTTGTTGCTGTACTGTACACTCATGCTCATGAATCATCGGTTGTATACAGAGAATGGTGGAAAAGTATGGATTTCGCAGTCTATTTGTAGATAAGTTGAGAATACTGTTATGGTTGTTTAATTCGTTATTTCCAGTAATGAAGTTTTTCTTTTACACCTTCAAATTTTAGGTAGTCTGGATCAGTTTTAGTGAATTGGATTGTGGTCGGATATAGTATAGATATGTGTAAATACATACATGTGATACGTCGTGGATTATCTGGGATTGTCCCAGAAAAAACATGCTCGTCCCGGTGTCCCGGAAAAATGAAAATACAGGAAACAAATGTCACAGGTTTAAATATATCAGCAATCCCGGCATAGCTAGGTTCTCAATCTCAATAAAAATCCTAAAACATAATAACATGAAATTAGCAATCATGATAAAATAAAGATAAAATAATACAAAATTGCACAAACAATAATTCACGCGTTGGGTAAAGAAATACAAAATACAATAATAATGAACAATAGATCTAAATATTTCTTACTACAGTGTCTGGTGAATAATTGAATTAACTATATATAAGTTGATTAAATAAATAAATTCAAAATAGTTTGAATTTGTATTTAAGATTTTCCCATCTTACTTGTAAGAGAAGAAAGTCTGTACTGAGGGCCGAAGGATTTTGGCGGTGAAAAAAATGCAAAGAGAATAAAAAGAACAGACCAATGTATTTCTTTCGCTCATTCTATCTCTCATTCAAACATGTAAGACAAACAAGACGATTGGATAGACATGACAAGTGTTAAAACTGCATGTACAAACACACGGATGAATTGCCTCGGGAACTTCCGTTAGTATCTGTGATATTACCGAAAAGCCCCGATTCAATTAAACAGCAGACGATGCAACACAATAAAACCTGACAAACACTATCGGAAATTTGGCGCATGCGCGAGGGTTAAGTATTATTTTCCAGCTCTGGAAAAGACTTAATGCACGGCGCACGTTACTATTAAGGATAAAACAGTCAATAAATGTTACGACCCGTGACACAAATAAAAATAACCCCCCAAAAAACTTTGTCTATAAATTTTTTAATTTTACGCTAATAAAACACAATAAACAGTTCCCCTGTGTCACATTGTTTATTCCTAATTATCCAGTATCAGTTTCATGCACTCGAGCAGGACACGTGTTGAATAAGCCATTGATCTGTCTCCCACTTTGCAAAACTTTGATTATAATTGTGAACAGTTAATTGATTAACGACTGTTAAAGTTACCATCATTAAATATGTGTGAAAGCACATGCGTGTGGCGATCTAATTGATTATCCTGGGAAACAATATCTTATCACTTCAGCATGTAACTCTATTCTTGCAGAAACAAACAGTTCAAATCCAATATTAATTAAAGCATTTTTTCCAATCAGTAATAAAGCTACTTACTTTTGATTTTTGTATATCCTACTTTTACAATAAGTAAAAAAAATATTGTCCTCCTATTAGGTTACATAACTGGTACACACATTTTGATGAATTGCCTGAAATAAACACAGGCACATGGCGGCTAAACTTCAAAGGGCAAGTGTCAGCAACATTTCCCTTATTGATTTTCGGCATTACTGTTGGATGTAAATGTGTTTGACATTGCGAGATGACTGATGTAATTTGACCTAATTCCTCTTACAGGCTGTCTAGCGTCCCTAAAATTCCTACTTTTTCCTATTTTTTTTCAATTTGGCTAAAATTTCTATTTTTTTAAAAAAATCCAAGGAAATTCCTAAAAAGGCCCTATTTTTTCACAAAAATTCCTAATTTTTTAACTTTTTTGCAATGATCAAAAAGAGAAAATGTTTTAAATGTTGTTTAAAAGTTCTTCTAATTCAGAAGAAAACAGTTTAGCACAGTTCAAAGCAGTTTACCAGTGGTAGACGTCTTTTCTGTGAATAAAGCTCTATTTGTGAGTTACTTTTATGTCAATCACATAAAGGTAAGCACATTACATGGTCTTTAAAGTCCATATTTTAATTTGAAAATTCCTAAATTAAGCCCTAAAATTTCCTTAAAATTGTACCAAATTCCTAATTTTAGCCCTATTTTTTTGTACAAATTGTCCTAAAATTAGCCCTAATTTTTTGTCAGGGTATGCTAGACAGCCTGCTCTTAAGATATTTCCGAGTGTATAAAAATCTACTTTAAATGAATACTTTTTGTAGATTTTCATTATGTAGCTGAAGAACTGTATTAGTTTGTTCCTTCTTTTCTTTTCTTTTTTTTATAAATGGAAATGAAAGACTTATAACAGAGACACCTAGCTAGATTCTAAATCACAAAGACCAATTCTTCGTATATAGTAAGTCTCCTAATTCTGTTCACCTCGGGAACACAATCAATTCACGTGCCGAACTATAGATGTGTATTTCCTGTATTCACCTCCCTTAGAAAGCTAGACAACATTTGCAGCAAATTTGTTATAAGCGAGTGAACAATGTTTATCTTGGGAAACTACATGTAATTTTATGATATTTATGCATGAAAAAGACTAATACCAATGTCACAGTGTATGTCCCGGACAAAGGGTAAAAAATCCCAGAAATTTAAACTCAGAATCCCGGAAATGTTCTGAAAAATTATGGCATGTATGGTAAATTAAAAGTCGTGGACTTTGAATAAAGTGTATATTATTTTGTAAATGTGTATTTTTTAAACACATTCCTGAAAATAGTTCTGCAGACAAAGAAAGAAGAATAGTTATGGTGATAAAAATAAATAAATAAATGTAACAGACTGAAAATACTTCAGCCCTGACTGGGAAACTAACCCGGGACCTCTTACACCTATGGTGGCCACCCTACCACATCACTGTATAAGCTAGCTCAATAGCAAAGAAGTATAAGTGCATCCTTACAGACTTCCGGAAAGTCGTCAGTCTGCCGGACATGACCGCAAAATTTTGACGTGGTCCGCCTTTTTTTAACCCGGATGTGGTCCGACTGACCGGCATTTATCGTATCCCGAGAACCGCAACATCTTGACAAAACGGCCTCATTAAAAAAATACTGGTGCAGAATCCAATAATTAATGAAAATACATGCCTGCCGAACGTACAGAAAGCAAAAATGACTACGGAATGAAGAGGTTCTATCTTAATAAATGATAAATGGTGAAGATTCTTACGTAAACTGTTAAACTGGTAGTTTACAGAGCCTTTTTTTTGGTTCTGCACTACAAGTTCATTTTCGGTCCGGTGAATTGTTTTTTGGTCTGACAGATTTTTAGACATTGCCGGACCGAGTGTCCGGTCATTTTTCCCAACTTTCCGGAAGATACTCTACCCTACTACATACACCCCCTCCATTTTAGAATTCATCCTTGAATTTCAGGAGTTTGAACCTCTGTGGGACATTCCAAGGTGTTTATTCATATCTACTCATGAGTTATTTACGTTGGGTGCCAAATGTAACAGACTGAAAATACTTCAGCCCTGATTGAACACGGGACCTCTTACACCTAAGGCGGACACTCTACCACGTCTCTATAAAATCTAGCTCAACAGCAAGGAAGTATAAGTGCACCATCATACTCAACCCTACTACATAAATAAATAGATAAACAAATAAATAAAATAGGTAAATGAATAAATAACGCATCTCAAATCTTATATTGTACAGGAGGTATTATACGATAGTTTCTTGTCCACATTTATTAGCCCACCATCATCAGATGGTGGGCTATTCAAATCACTCTGCGTCCGTGGTCCGGCGTCCTTCCGTCCGTCCGTCCGTCCGTCCGTCCTTCCGTTAACAATTTCTCGTTATCGCATCTCCTCAGAAACTACCAGGGGGATTTTGACCAAACTTTGTCAGAATAATGTATTGGTACCCTAGTTGTGTCCCCCTGAAAATCAGACTGGTTCAACAATTTTTTAGTAAGTTATGGCCCTTTGTTTATTTCTATAATTTACATAGATTTATATAGGGAAAAACTTTGAAAATCTTCTTGTCCAAAACCACAGAGCCCAGGGCTTTGATATTTGGTATGAAGCATCATCTAGTGGTCCTCTACCAAGAAGATTCAAATTATTTCCCATGGGTCTAATATGGCCCCGCCCCGGGGGTCACATGGTTTATATAGACTTATATAGGGAAAAACTTTGAAAAACCTCTTGTCCAAAACCACAGGGCCTAGGGCTTTGATATTTGTAATGTAGCACCATCTAGTGGTTCTCTACCAAGTTTGTTAAAATTATCCCCCTAGGGTCAAATATGGCCCCGCCCTGGGGGTCACATGGTTCATATAGACATATATAGGGAAAAGCTTTTAAAAACTTCTTGTCAATAACCTACAACATTCAAATTTGGACCACATGTATGGTTTTGAGTGGCAAGATGAACCTTGACATGAGTTGACCTTGATTTTGACCTAGTGACCTACTTTCACATTTCTGTAGCTACAACCTTCAAATTTGGACCACATGCATAGTTTTGTGCACTGAAAAAAACTTTGACCTTGACATTGACCTAGTGACCTACTTTCACATTTTTGAAGGTACAGGCTTCAAATTTGGACCACATGCATAGTTTCGTGTTCCGAAATGAAATTTGACCTTGATTTTGACCCAGTGACCTACTTTCACATTTCTCAAGCTACAGCCTTCAAATTTGGACCACATGCATGGTTTTATGTACCGAAACAAACTTTGACCTTTACATTGACCTAGTGACCTACTTTCACATTTTTGAAGGTACAGGCTTCAAATTTGGACCACATGCATAGTTCTGTATTCTGAAATACAATTTGACCTTGATTTTGACCTAGTGACCTACTTTCACATTTCTCAAGCTACAGCCTTCAAATTTGGACCACATGCATGGTTTTGTGTACCGAAACAAACTTTGACCTTTACATTGACCTAGTGACCTACTTTCACATTTTTGAAGGTACAGGCTTCAAATTTGGACCACATGCATAGTTCTGTATTTCGAAATAAGATTTGACCTTGATTTTGATCTAGTGACCTACTTTCACATTTCTCAAGCTACAGCCTTCAAATTTGGACCACTTGCATAGTTTTGTGTACCGAAATGAACTTTGACCTTAAGATTGACCTAGTGACCTACTTTCACATTTCTGTAGCTACAGGCTTCAAGTTTAGACCACATGCATAGGATTGTGTTCCAAAACAAACTTTGACCTTGACATTGACCTAGGGACCTACTTTCACATTTTTGAAGATACAGGCTTCAAATTTGGACCACATGCATAGATTTGTGTTGTGAAGTGAAATTTGACCTTGATTTTGACCTAGTGACCTACTTTCACATTTCTCAAGCTACAGCCTTCAAATTTGGACCACTTGCATAGTTTTGTGTACCGAAATAAACTTTGACCTTAAGATTGACCTAGTGACCTACTTTCAAAATTCTCAAACTACATCCTTCAAACTTGATGCACATGCATAGTTTTGTGTACAAAGAACTTTGTCCTTGAAATTGATCTAGTGACCTACTTTCACATTTCTCAAGCTACATCTTTCGAATTTGGACCACATGCACAGTGTTGTGTACGGAAATGAAATTTGACTTTGAGCTAGTCATTAAGTCTTGAAATTTGGAACACTCAAAAATGGCACATTGGTGGGCGCCAAGATCACTCTGTGATCTCTTGTTTTAATACATATGTTTAATGAATATATCTCTCCTCTGATACTCGAACTCTTAATTCAAGTACGCTAGTAAGCACTTCTAGGCTTAGATTCTAGTAAGCTTGTAGAGTGACCAGCTTCTGTGCGCTAATCATTCAAAATTGATCATTTTTTGCCACATGTATGTATATACTGCATTGTTCAGGAGGTGTTAAATATTGCGGCCTTTGGAAAATGCACAACACATTTACAAAATTCCAGGCCGTAGAATACATCAAAGAATGAAAATGTAACTAAACGTAGATTGCAAAATCCGTACTTTCAGCAGAAAAATCCTTTCCGTATGTCGCTCCAGTGGTCCCTTACAATTATTGCCGTGCAAATATTTTCTAAGTGACATGGCTGCCATGTGAATAACTGAGTAGGGACATGGCTGCAATGTCCGTAATATATTATTCTTATGGCAGCCATGTATATAGCCTCGGTCTTCTACACGACCCATTTTAAGGACCTAGACATATTTTTGAGGGTTAACCCAGTCGCTCATGATAAAGATTGTAGATTCTTTTTAGCTCACCTGTCATGTAGTGACAAGGTTAGCTGTTGTGATCGCCCTTGGTCCATCGTCTGTCATCCGTAATCATTCACAATTTCTTGTGAACACAGTAGAGACCACATTTTGTAATGGATTTTAATCAAATTTGCACACAACTTGCATTGACATAATATCTAGGTTCCTTTCGAAAACTGGTCAGATCCCTTCATGGGTTCCAGAGTTATGGCCTCTTAAAGGGCCAGACTTTGCTATTTTGGCTTTTGCAGCCATATAGAGACTTCATTTATAGTTTGATTTGACACTTTAACAACCATAGAACATGGATTCCCTGATGAAACCGTCAGATCCAATCATAGGTTCGGGAGTTATGGACCCAGCTTGACTCCTGAAAGAGCCAAAATATGTTAATTTTTACCTTCTGGACATGATAGAAGTGACAATTTACATTCGATTTTAACCACACTTATACACAACTTAAATCACAATAAGATCTGGGACCGGCTAGATTACGTAATTGGTTCTAGAGTTACTGCCCCTGAAAGAGGCAAAATTCTATTTTGGCCCTTTCAGCCATATAAAAGTTTCATTTATTCTTTGATTTGATACAAACTTGCACCGACTGTTTATCTTCATGATTCAAAACTGGGTCATGAGGGGTCAAAAACTAGGTCACCAGGTCAAATCAAAGAAAATTCTTGTAAAGACCCTAAAGGCCACATTCATGATCCTATCTTCTTGAAACTTGGTCAGAATGTTTATCCTGATGATTTCTAGGCCAAGTTTAAAACTGGGTCATGTGGGGTCAAAAACTAGGTCACCCGCTCAAATCAAAGGAAAAGTGTGTTATCACTCTAGTGGCCATAATTATGACCCTATCTTCATGACACTTGGTAAGAATGTTTATCTTGATGATTCCAATGTCAAATTCGAAACTGGGTCGGGTCAAAAACTAGGTCACCACTCAAACCAAAGGAAAAGTTTGTGAACACTAGAGGCTACATTTATGACCCTATCTACATGAAACTTGGTCAGAATGTGTATCTTGATGATTCCAAGGCAAAGTTTAACAGGTGAGCGATATAGGGTCATCATGACCCTCTTGTACTTATTTTCCCCCTTTTTGTTATCGCACTTTTGCAAATTTATGGAATGTTTTTATATGTGATGAGCATTTAGGATTATTGGATGCCTGTCTGCCCTCATTAATGCCTCACTTCGAAGAAGGACGGGTATATTGTTTTGCAGATGTTAGTCGGTCGGTCGATCTGTTGGTTGGTGTAGACCAATCCATTTCCAGATGATAACTCGAGAGCTTGTCCCTAGGATCATTAAAGTTGATAGGGAGGTTGGTCATGACCAGCAGATGACACCAATTGATTATTTTGAGATTAGTAGGTCAAAGGTCAATGTCACAGTGGCCTGGAACAGTTGAAGGGTTTCTGGACTATAACTCAAGAACGCTTGAGCCTAGGATCATGAAAGTTGATAAGGAGAATATTCATGACCAGCAGATGACTCCTATAGATTTTAAGGTCAGTAGCTCGAAGTTCAAGGTCACAGTGATCCGAAACAGTTAAACCTTTTCCAGACGTTAACTTGAGAACTCTTGGCCCTAGGATCACGAAACTTGATAGGGAAGTTATTCATGATCAGCAGATCACCCCTAATGATTTTGAGATCAGTAGGCCAAAGGTCAAGGTCACAGTGACCTGGAACAGTTAAATGGTTTCTGGATGATAACTCAAGTATGCTTGGGCCTAGGGTGATGAAAGTTGATAGGGAGGTTGGTCAAGACTAGCAGATGACCCCTATTGATTTTGAGGTCCATAGGACCAAGGTCAGAGTGACCCGGAACAGTTAACTGCTTCCGGATGATAACTTGAGAACGCTTGGGCCTAGGATTATGAAACATTATAAGGAGGTTGATCCTGACCAGCAGATGACCCCTATTGATTTTGAGGTCAGTAGGTCAAAGGTCAAGGTCACATTGACCCAGAACAGTAGAATTTTTGTGTACAGTGACCAAATAATTTCTGTTCCTTGTGCAATTACTGAATGCATCAAGGGGGACGTTTCGTGTTCTACGAGCTCTTGTTTCCTTAGAATCTGTTCTTGTTGCAATATATGTCAACCAAAATAAAAAACTTCAAAAATCTTCTCCTTAGAGCCACTGGCCTAATTTCAAAACAATTTCTCAGCAGTGTTCCAGATAATTTCACACAAATCTTCCTTTGGTGACCAGGTACCAAATGTCTTCAGTTTGTTCAGTTTGTTACAAAACGCCCCATGTGGTTCTGGGACGATCTGTGTATGAAAAGAATTGGAACCACTGCCTTACCCTTGCATGATCGTAAGAGGCGACTAATAGGGTCTTAACACTTGGTTTTGCTGTAACTCTGTGATTCCAGCAGGTATGCAAATTTTGATTCCATACCTCATGTTTTTAGCTCACCTGTCACATAGTGACAAGGTGAGCTTTTGTGATCGCCCTTCATTCGTCGTCCGTCCATTTCTTGTTTGCACGATAGTGGTTTCATTTATGATTTTATTTTAACCAAACTTGCACACAACTTGTATCACCATAAGATCTCGGTTCCTTTCTTGAACTGGCCAGATTCTATCATGGGTTCCAGAGTTATGGCCCCTGAAAGGGCCAGAATTAGCTATTTTGACCTTGTCTGCACAATAGCAGCTTCATTAATGATTTGAATTTAATCAAACTTGCAGAAAACTTGTGTCACCATAAGATCTCAATTCCTTTCTTAAACCGGCCAGATCCCTTTATGGGTTCCAGAGTTATTGCCCCTGAAAGGGCCAGAATTAGCTATTTTGACCTTTTCTGCACAATAGCAGCTTCATTTATGATTTGAATTTAATCAACCTTGCACAAAACTTGTGTCACCATAAGATCTTGGTTCATTTCTTGAACCGGCCAGATCCCATAATTGGTTCCAGAGTTATGGCCCCTGAAAGGGCCAAATATAGTTATTTTGACCTTGTCTGCACAATAGCAGCTTCATTTATGATTTCATTTTAAGCAAAATTGCACACAACTTGTATCACCACAAGATCTTGGTTCCTTTCTTGAACTGGCCAGATTCCATCATGGGTTCCAGAGTTATGGCCCCTTTAAGGTCCAAAATTTGCTATTTTGGCTTTTGCAGCCATATAGAGACTTCATTTATGGTTGATTTGATACAAACTTCCAAAATATCTTCAACGATTCCATGACAAATCTGTCAGATTCAAGCGTAGGTTCCAGAGTTATTTTATATCTGATTACCTCTCCTGATCGTAATCAAAATAGATTTATATCAGTAAGTACATATAGGACTTATTTGAAATTTCATTATTGTCATTAGTTTGACTGAGACAATCAGGGTAGATAACTATGACCTGATTTTATTTCAAATTACCTCCCTTTATTTCAAATTAAAATGGGTATATCTCTGTAACTAATGAAGATACTGATCTGAAATTTCATTTATGTCAACAGATGGACTTGGACGATCAGTAAAGATACATATTGACTGAATTTATGACAAGTTACCTCCCTTTATTTAATGTAAACGAATACATCACAGCAGCATCTAATGAGATTGGTTTTAAATGTTATTTAAGTCTTCCAGGGTAAGGAATAGTCAGTACAAAAATGCAGCATTTGAGTCTAGGCCCCTCAAACGTGGTATGGAAATTGGCCCTGACTAGGTCAGAAGGGACTGTTACAAGAAAATGATTATCCTGATGATATTTAATGTGTATGCCTATGTGCTCTATGTCAAAACTTGATCATATCATTTTGAGCAATGGTACTCAGGTGAGCGATACAGGGCCATCATGGCCCATTTGTTATTTCGATGTAAATGAGATGTGAAACCAAAATTTGTAGTCCTGTTTGGCGCCATATAACCTATACTGTGTTGGTGCGCCGTAAAACCCAAATAAATAAATAAAATTGTTACAAAACATGGGTACCAGGAGGCAGGACTAGTTTTTTCTGTATGGCTGTATGGAAAGCTTTTAAAGTCTTCTCCTTTTGAATGGCTGGCAAAATTTCAAAATAATTTCAGACCAATTTTTCTTGTGACCTTTCACAAGGTTCCTCCAAGCCATGTTGATTTGTTAAAAAACATGGCCATTAGGGATGGGACTAGTTTTACTCTATTGCTGTATGAAAAACAAAGTCTTATCTGAAATGGTGTTCCTTAATGGAAGCATTCTACACAATTCTTCAAGCAATGTTGATATTTAGCTTGTTTGATTTTTGAAAAAGTCTATTTGGTATTGTCGTCATTTAATCATTGGCATTTGGGTTGGATAAAATTTTTGTTTAGGTCAACTTTTTCTAAAAGACTGTAGGATCTACAGCTTTGAAACTTTGCACACTTGTTTACAATTGTTAGATGACTATCTAGGCCAAGAACCATAACTCTGTTTGCATTTTGTCAGAATTATGGCCCCTTTTAGCTCCGCTATTCGGAGAATAGGGGGGCTATTCTATTCGCCCCAGTGTCAGCATTGGCGTGACCTTTCTTGGTTAAAGTTTTTCGGCAACCTTTGTTTTTCTATCATATCTTTGTTACTATTGCTTATATCTTACTGTAGCTTCACATAAACATTGTCTAGTATACAAACAAAGTATGTGTAGGGGCTGAGCCCATTATACCCAAGGTCAAGGTCACCAAGGTGTTATACTTAGGTTATTTTTAAGGTTAAAGTTATTCGGCAACCTTTGTTTTTCTGTCATATCTTGTTACTATTGCTTATATCTTACTATAACTTCACACAAACATTGTCCATTATACAAACAAAGTATGTATAGGGGCTGAGCTCATTATACCCAAGGTCAAGGTCACCAAGGTGTTATACTTCGGTTATTTTTAAGGTTAAAGTTTTCCGGCAACCTTTGTTTTTCTGTCATAGCTTTGTTACTATTGCTTTTATCTTACTGTAACTTTACATAGACATTGCCCAGCATACAAACAAAGTATGTACAGGGGATGGGCCCATTATACCCAAGGTCAAGGTCACCAAGGTGTAATACTTAGGTTATTTTTAAGGTTAAAGTTTTTCGGCAACCTTTGTTTTTCTGTCATATCTTTGTTACTATTGCTTATATCTTACTGTAAGTTCACATAAATATTGTTCAGGGGCTGGGCCCTTTATACCCAAGGTCAAGGTCACAAAGTTGTTATACTTGGAATTATTTTCATGTTAAAATTTTTTCGAAACCTTCGTTTATAGACATATCTTTGGTACTTTAAAAGATAATGACTTGAAATTAAAAATATTTCTTTATGATCATCATCTGCATGCGTGGTTACAAACCCCATAACTTTAATTGTATTTTTGGTAGAATTATGTCCCTTTTGTACTTGAATTTTTTTTGCAATCTTCGCTTTCTGGATATATCTTTAATGCAATATAAGATAAAGACTTGAAACTTAAAATGTATCTTTATCATCATCATCTGCATGTGTGGTAACAATCACCATAACTCTGATTGTATTTTTGGCCAAATTATGCCCCTTTCATACTTAAATTTTTTAACAAACTTCCTTTTCTGGGCATAACTTTGGTACTGTATAAGATAATGACTTGAAACTCAAAGTATATCTTTACCATCATCATCTGCATGTGTGGTAACAATCCCAATAACTCTAATTTGTATTCTTGACAGAATTAATGCCCCTTGGTGTATCTTCCTTTTAAAGTAGAGGTCTCTTATTGAGATATATATTCATTTTAGTGTCAAATCGCCAAATAGTGGAGCGCGCTGTCTTACGGACAGCTCCTGTTGTACTTAGAAAATTTGAGTTCCTTGGTTAAAATTTTTGTTTAGATCCACTTTATCCCAAAACTGTAAGAGCTACAGTTTTGATACTTTGCACCCTTGTTTATCATCATTGAATGAGTAAGTAGACCAAGAACCATAACTCTAACCTGCATTTTGTCAGAATTATGGCCCTTTTTGTACTAAGAAAATCTGAACTATATCTTTTCATACATATTGTCCTGCACTTGCAGATTAGCGATGGCACACGGGGTACATGGCTACCAGGGGTTACTGGCAGTTTTCTCTTTGTGCTGGAAATCTTCTCTTATTAGGACTTGAGACTGTTGGTTCAGTTTCAAAATAATGTTTCAGCAAAGTTTGTTGGGTGACAACCTACCCAGTTCCTTGCCTAGCCAAAGACATGTTATGTCAGTATTACTAATAAAGTTTATTATTCTAAAATGCAGCTGTCATGATATGGGGCAAGTTTTCTTTGTGTGGCTGTATGGAAAACTTTAAAAATATTATTATCAAAACTGCTAGTTTGATTTTAAAACAATTACCGTATCCAAATACAATGTATGGGTTTGATGACCTACCAAACTCCTTTATATCATTCATTTATGTCAGAAAAGAAGACTGGAAGGTGCCGGGCACCTTTTATCTTATATATATAATGGAAACTTTAAGAATATTCTTGTTAGAAACTGCACACAAATGTTCCTTGGTTGACCAGTTACCAAAAATGTCCAAGCAATCATGGCCCTTTTGTTAATGCTTAGTTATTGCATCTTTGTTATAGAATATCAGGGTAGGTAACTAAAGTTACAAATTTGATCTTACTTTTCTCCTGTCAGTATAACACACTTTTCCACTAAAGTCGGTAAAAATCCAATGCTTTGAGAGTCACTTTAAAATGACAGGAGTAAATTGAAGTAGAACCATAATACATGTATCCGTTTTATTTTAAGCAAGTGTGGGATGGAAAAGAAAAACTGGTTAATGTCAGAATGCTGGGAAGTTTTGGTCGTACCATAATCAAACAGTTATACTACAATAATATAATAAAAGGATTGATGTTGAAATATTATTCTCTACTTTCTTTTTTTTTCAGGTGTATAACTATCAGATATACATCACCAAGAGATACTGCATTTTTCAAAGTGGAACAATTAAAGGACACTGCTTGCAAGTTACTAGATTTATTGGAGGACTACTCAATCACAGAAAATCCAATTTTGTTCCATATCTTCAGCAACAATGGCAGCTTTGTGTATGCAAACATTGTTGAGGTCCTCACCAGTGGAGATAAAAGGTATAATACCCATAGAGAGGGTGATATTTTACCATATAAGTACAGTGGTAAGAGAAGGATTAAGATGACTTGAAATATTTAAAATGTTTTGATATTAATTTTCTGAAATAAGTGGATCTGAAAGGTTTTAGCATTTTTTGGAATCTTGAGGTTCTGACCTTGCCATTAAGGTGTATGTATATTTTCATGTAGAAATATCTTGTTCTGAAAAAATAAACGAAAAGTTATCCTGAAAAGTTTATTTATAATTTGTTTTAAGTTTTCCTTAAATGTGAGTAGTGGTAATAAATTTGATGTTTTGGATTCCATTTGAACATGTAAATGATTAAACATTGTTAAAACCTATCTCTTTCAGGTACCAGAATCTCAATGTATGTGGTGTTGTTATCGACAGTGCCCCAGGAAAACCTCGTTTTAAAAATGCTGCTGTAGCTTATGGGACAAGTCTTAACGTTAATCCAGTTTTACGATATATCATGATGTTTTGTTTATGGCTATATTTAGCATTTACAGGTGTGATATCTAGTCTAGCTGTCAAGTTCTATCCCAAAATAAAAGAGAAAAGTAATCATTTTCTTTGGGACAAAATGGCATCTGATCCAACACGCTGGCCAATGCTTTTTTTATACTCCGTTGTGGACAAAATTATCCTTGCAGAGGACATTGAAGATATGATTAGCCGCAGACGTGCACTTGGTGTGCATGTAAGTGCCATGTGCTGGGATGACACGGATCATGTTTCACACCTGAGGAAACATCCTGAGCAATATGCCGAAGCTTGTGGTGACTTCCTAATCTCATGTTTAGGTTATGACCAAGATATTGAGCGACATTCTGACCAAGAAACTCTCGAGACCAATCAGGATTACCTGTTAGCAAAGAAGCAGTAGTAACTAAGGAAGCAAAGAAAAGTTCATGTCTGGTCCATCTTTATCTTTCACCTATGTTTTCGCCTTGTCTCTGCCCAAGTTTTTATGCCCCCGAAGGGAGGCTTATTAGTTTTCAACTGTCCGTCCGTTCGTTCGTCACAACGTTAACTTTTTGCATGAAGGCAAACTTTAACTTTTTGCATGAAGGCACTTTACTCGCGAACCACTGTACCCAGGACCTTCAAACTTTACTTGCTGATAGTACTTATTGAGTACACGACCCCTACTGACTGGGGTCACCAGGTCAAAGGTCAAGGTCACAGGGGCCAATGTTAACTTTTTGCATGAAGGCACTTTACTCGCGAACCACTGCGCCCAGGACCTTCAAACTTCACATGCTAATAGTACTTATTGAGTACACGACCCCTACTGACTTTAGGGTCACCAGGTCAAAGGTCAAGGTCACAGGGGCCAATGTTAAACTTTTTGCATGAAGGCACTTTACTCACGAACCACTGCACCCAGGACCTTCAAACTTCACATGCTGTTAGTACTTATTGAGTACACGACCCTTACTGACTTTGGGGTCACCAGGTCAAAGGTCAAGGTCACAGGGGCCAATGTTGACTTTTTGCATGAAGGCACTTTACTCGTGAACCACTGCACCCAGGACCTTCAGACTTCACATGCTAATAGTACTTATTGAGTACACAACCCCTATTGACTTTGGGGTCAAAGGTCAAGGTCAAAGGTCAAGGCGCTTCGGGGGCATTTGTCACCATTAGTGACAGCTCTTGTTAAATATGTTTCAGGCAGATAGTTTTTAAAAGATTTAATTTTTTTCTCACTAAAGCCTGCTGCATGTAAATGTAATATAATAGTCTTAGCAAAGATTTTGAAAATTTGTATTTTTTAATAGTGACAGGAAAGTTTAGTCAGAAATTTAGAGTTAGAAAACATTTGTCATTGAACTTGAGGAGTGAAAGTTTGGCCTGGTCTTAATCATTTGTCTGCTAAAAGAAATGACTGAAATTAAATTTTGAGAAAGTTTTTTTTTCCTTTTAGGTGCTTACATTTTTGTAGACTAGTGCAAAAGATTATTGTTAGTGGATTTATGTAAGCTTTTATTATACATTTAATAAACAAGCGTTTAAGATTTTAGCTTGACTACTTGAAATTTTTCAAATTGTAGAGACTTTTGTTATCATCCTTTCATTGTCATCCAAAACGTTTTGCTTTGCATATAAGCAGGTTTCTCAAACTCTACTTGGCTAAAATCTATTACACTAAGTCTTGTCTTTGGTATCACTAATTTAGCTCATAGGACAAGTAATATAACTCTTGCTTTTATTTAGTCAGAGTATTGCCACTTTTTAACTTAAAAGTTTTGGTGAAGGTTTCACATGTAAGGATGTTTCTCAGAAATTTTCGAACTCCAAACATATTTAGCATCAAGACTTTACCTTACAGGTTATGTAGCTCTGGCCTACATGTTGTTAAAATTATGCCCTTTTTAGTATTAAAAGTTTGAGAAAGTTTTGTATGTACACATGTTTATCAGAAACTAGTAGACGGGTTTTGTAATTCTGGTTTACACAGTTATGCCCCATTTTATCTTAGAAATTTGTTGACAGTTTTGCATATAAGCAGTTTTCTCAGAAACTGTTGTACTGAATGCTGTCAAAGTTTTAAAAATATTTTAACATCAGAAAATGACCATTCTGAGACAGGCTCCATAATTTTAAAGCAAGTTTATGAAATTATGCCCCTTATTGCAGCATAGGAAATGTTTGTATGGTTTCAAATACTCCTGTGTCATCATTAGATAGCTATTGTTGTTCATTAATTGTATCATTGTTGAATTTGTTGTAGACATGCTTGCCATGAAAGCTACCTTCCATGGAATTGCAAGCATTTAATATTTTATTTTCAACTTCAGACTATGCAAATAGCAATTGTTGTATTTTAACTCCATTTTGTTATTTTGTAATTGCTTATTTTTCATGGTGTACCAAAACCTATTTTTAGAAGGTGAAATTGGAAGTACAGAAATTTTATTGGTTCTCCCAAATGTCAAAAAAAAAATTCACAGATATAAACAGTCAACAAGGTGACTGTAAGCAGTAGTTACAAGATTAAGGTAAGATAAATGGACTGTAACTTGTATGTTTTGTTTACGAAGTGTTAATTATTTTTCCTCATAATCGTTAGCCTCCCACTTAGCTCTATAGTGCGAGCACAGATCTACAGATCACAGGGTCTTGAGTTCAGCCCGTGGGCGAGGCATATGTTCTCCATGACAGTTTGATAAAAGACAATATGTCTGAAGCCACCTCTGATTCTTGTGGGGAAGTTGGCAGTTACTTGCCGAGAACAGGTTTGTACTAGTACAGAATCAATGTCTCAATTTCTTACTGCCGAACATTGACATGGCTTACATCATGAAATAGATGTCTGGACAAGTGCCAACATTATCTGTGCTATTATTAGCTCACCAGAGCACAAAGTGCTAAAGGTGAGCTATTGTGACCGGTCATTGTTCGGCGTGTGTCGTCCGTCAATATTTGCCTTGTGAACACTAGGGGCCACATTTGTGACCCAATCTTTATGAAACTTGGTCAGAATGTTAGTCTTGATGATCTCTAGGTCAGGTTCGAAACTGGGTCATGTGGGGTCAAAAACTAGGTCAGTAGGTCAGATCAAAGGAAAAGCTTGTGAACACTCTAGAGACCACATTTGTGACCCAATCTTTATGAAACTTGGTCAGAAAGTTAGTCTTGATAATCTCTGGGTCAATTTCGAAACTGGATCATGTGGGGTCAAAAACTAGGTCAGTAGGCCAGACCAAAGGAAAAGCTTGTGAACACTCTAGAGACCACATTTGTGACCCAATCTTTATGAAACTTGGTCAGAAAGTTAGTCTTGATGATCTCTGGGTCAAGTTCGAAACTGGATCATGTGGGGTCAAAAACTAGGTCAGTAGGTCAGACCAAAGGAAAAGCTTGTGAACACTCTAGAGACCACATTTTTGAACCAATCTTTATGAAACTTGGTTAGAATGTTAATCTTAATGATCTCTAGGTCAAGTTCGAAACTGGGTCATGTTGGGTCAAAAACTTGGTCAGTAGGTCAGATCAAAGGAAAAGCTTGTGAACACTCTAGAGACCACATTTGTGACCCAATCTTTATGAAACTTGGTCAGAAAGTTAGACTTGGTGATCTCTGGATCAAGTTCGAAACTGGGTCATGTGGGGTCAAAAACTAGGTCTGTTGGTCAGACCAAAGGAAAAGCTTGTGAACACTCTAGAGACCACATTTTTGACCCGATGTTTATGAAACTTTGTCAGAATGTTAGTCTTGATGATCACTAGGTCAAGTTCGAAACTGGGTCATGTGGGATCAAAAACTAGGTCATTAGGTCAGACCAAAGGAAAAGCTTGTGAACACTCTAGGGACCACATTTTTGACCCAATCTTTACGAAACTTGATCAGAATGTAAGTCTTCATGATCTCTGGGTCAAGTTCGAAACTGGGTCATGTTGGGTTAAAAAACTAGGTCAGTAGTTCAGATCAAAGGAAAAGCTTGTGAACAGTCTAGAGACCACATTTTTGACCCAATTTTTATGAAACTTGGTAAGAATGTTAGTCTTAATGATCCCCAAGTCAAGTTCGAAACTGGTTCATGTTGGGTCAAAAACTAGGTCAGTAGGTCAGATCAAAGGAAAAGCTTGTGAACACTCTAGAGACCACATTTTGACCCAATCTTTATGAAACTTAGTCAGAATGGAAGTCTTGATGATCTCTAGGTCAAGTTCAAAACTGAGTCATGTGGGGTCAAAAACTAGGTCAGTAGGTCAGATCAAAGGAAAAGCTTGTGAACACTCTAGAGACCACATTTGTGCCCCAATCTTTATGAAACTTGATCAGAATGTTAGTCTTGATGATCTCTAGGTCAAGTTTGAATCTGGGTCATGTTGGGTCAAAAACTAGGTCAGTAGGTCAGATCAATGGAAAACCTTGTGAACACTCTAGAGACCACATTTGTGACCCAATCTTTATGAAACTTGGTCAGAATGTTTGTCTTGATGATCTCTAAGTCAGTTTCGAAACTGGGTCATGTTGGATTTAAAACTAGGTCACCTGATCAAATCAAAGGAAAAGCTTGTGAACACTCTAGAGGCCACAGTTGTGACCCAATATTTATGAAACTTAGAAAGTTTGGCTTGATGATTTATAGGTTAACTTTGAATCCTGGTCATGTGGGATCAAAAACTAGGTCACCTGGTCAGATTAAAGGAAAAGCTTGGGAACACTTTAGAGGCCACATTTGTGAATCAATCTTTATGAAACTGGGTCAGAATGATTGTCTTAATCATTTCTAGGTCAGGTTTGAATCTTGGTCATGTGGGGTAAAAAACTAGGTCACTAGAACAGATCAAAGGAAATTCTTTTCAACACTCTCGAGACCACAATTTAAGTTTGAAACTCATGAGAATTAGCCAGAATGTTTGTTTTGCTAATCTATAGGTCAAGTTCGAATCTGGGTCATATGGGGTCAGAAACTAGGTCACCCGGTCAAATCAAAGGAAAAGCTTGTGAACACCCTAGAGGCCACAGTTGTAACCAAATCTTTATGAAATTTAGTCAGAATGTTTGTCTTGATGATCTTTAGGTCAAGTTCAACCCTTGGTCATGTGGGGTCAGATCAACTCTGGTGAGAGATATATAGGGCCATCATGGCCCTCTTGTTATAATTGCATAAGTGTCGTGGATGACAGTTAGTAGTTATGTGGTAATTCCCATCGAAATCTTTGAAAGTATGCCAATTTTAACAATTTTCACTGCTTCAGTATTGAAAACAAAATTATTTGACCATGTAGAAAACAAAATTATTTGACCATGTACAAGTAGAACAGTTTTTCCCATAACAAAATTTAATTGTTCTGTGGAAAGTAGCTCTAAACAATACATAAGAATAAGTAAAATGTAGATTAATTATTTCATTGTTTATTTTTTGTAGACAAGACTTGACATTAAACAATACATAAGATTGAGTAAAATGTGGTTGTATTTAATGAAGGTGTATAAAAAGTGAACCAAAAGTCAAACAAAGAAGTTATACAATTCTTCCCGAAGATTACATAAATGTTGATTTAATGTTTGACTGAGGGAATGAGGTGTTTTAATAACATCTTTGCTAATGAAATGAATCAACAGTAAATTACTTGTTGATAAAATGTCCACATGGTGCTGCTAACATCGAAGGCTTGAGAGAGAACTCCTGGAAATTCTACAGCAGTTTTCTGTCCAGTCCCAAACATAACATTTGTATATATTGCACACATATTGTGCCATATGATAAATCATATATTGGTTATACCAAATTTACTATTCTTTGGTGGTAATCCTTTTTACATGCCAATGATATATTCTAATAAGTATATTTATATATTTCACTTTAACTCAGCAGGCATTTATACTTGCATTTAAAAATACTGTTATGGCTTATGCGCTTGTATAGATTTTTTTTCGTATACTGATGCTGCCAAGGCTAGAGGAATGTGGGAATGTTGGGAAATATAGCCATGCAAGTTTCAGAAACAAAGAATTATGACATTTAGTACTAATAGTGTTTTACTAAATATATATAGGGTATTACTTTACTAACTAAATAGGTCAATTTCAAAGATTTTGCTATCATACTTCGTACATAGGTAGCCGTTTGATTGCACTTAAAGTTGCTTCTATCTAGGTCATTATTACGAAAAGTAGTTTTCACGAATCATTTTAAATTAGAAATGCAGGTAGCATGTTGACCATACTTGGTACTTAGGTAGTTCTTGTATTTTGTTTTGCATGGGTCAATGACAAGGTTATTGCTACAAAAAAAAAAGAGGAGAAAAATAACTCTCACCCAAAATTTTACTAAGAAATGTTTCAGTTGAATAACTTTAGTAACGTACTCACCAGTCACCTGCTTGGCAAAGGTTACTAAATCCTTAGCTTGTTTCAAATGTGAACTTGTCCATCAAATTATTTAGAGTACAAGATTATGAAGCAAAAGGTCATAAATGGATTTTTTTTTGGCAAAATTAATTTTCTACTGGACAGTTTGACAGAAGAGGTCATGGAGTTATCTCTCCTCATTATCCGATTCCTACAATGAAGGTGTCACTTACCTTGGGGAAACAAGTCAATATCAACGCCTCAAACATTGGTTAGATTAACCAACATCTGTAATATTGCCAAAGTCCTTGCCAAGAAATGGTGTTTAACCAAAAATCAGGCATTAACAAATGTGTGAACTGTTGTGTTATTGAAATTTTCAAATAAAGATGTGTTATATGGATGAATTTTGCCTTTAATGAAATCAGTATGGTATTTCACTTTAGTCCATATGCTGTTTTTTCTTTCGTTTTATTTGTTTCCTGTTGATTATGCATTTATAAGACTTGTTATTAATGTGCTTGTTAGATATATCAATACATGTATTTGCATTTGTATGTCTCTAATATATTACTAAAACAGCTGGTTTTGTCTAGTCAAAATGCATTTAAGTGTTCTGTACAGTAAGCATTAAAGTTAATAGCTGACTTGACAGAAATAATTTACATTAAATATGTAATTGTTTTAGTAAAAATCAACATTTAAAAGTCACATTATTGTAACTCCAATATTTGGTTTTTCTTTTTATTATAAGTTTTAGATTGCTACAATGATTTACTTACAGATATATAACTGCTGCTAGAACTTTCAGTAGTGTGATTTTGACATATTAATTACTTGAAGTTTGTAGGAATTATGATTGTTTGTTTCATCACTGAATACAAAAATAAAATAATTATTATTACCTGTAACAGCAACATTTTAATGTCAGATATAGGATAATTGTTTTAATTAAAAAGTTTATTTACTTGAACATTTGTTTTAGTTAAAAAAGCTTATTTACTTTAACATGGGTACCAGTAAGTCTCCCATCAAAAAATCATAAATTATAACAGCTTTGGTTTCCTAACTTAAGACACCAAGTACCTCTCAAAGAAGAACCCTATTGACTTTGGGTCAGTGGCTCAAAGGTCAAGGTCACAGGGACTTTACTCAATGTGGGGTAACATTTTCGTTCCTGGGCTCGTAGCCACAAAGTAGCTACAGCTTTCAGACTTCACAGGATGCCCATTTTTTGCAATGGGGGTCAATAGGTCAAAGTTCAAGGTCTTTTTTTTTTTGTTTCCTGGTTTTAAGTGTTATAACTACAGTTTTCAAACTTCACATACAAGATGATTAAGTACACATGAGAAGGATCCTAGGCCAAATGTCAAGGTCACAGTTACCTGGAAACTGAAAATTGATTCCTTAAATCATAAAGTGTAACAGCTACAGCTTTTGATCTTCTAACATGGAGTAAATGTCATTAGAGGCAGGTCCCAATCAATCACAGGCTCAAACGTCACAGAGTTCTAGTAATTTTGTCTTTTCCAGTCTTTTAGTCAGAAAATATAGTAGCTGTGGATTTCAAACTTAAGCAAAGACTAACTAGTGCTTGAGAAAGATCCCTATTGATTTAGAGTTTGCTCACAAGTCATAAAAAGGATACCCCCCCCCCCCCCTCACTCTTACATCCCTCACTATCCCCATTATTGTTTTTGAATTTTCAGTCAAGTTCAGTTTCTTGATATTAAGTCTGATTAAATGTCTCTTATCCTCGCCTCACATACCTGCAAACATTTACATGGGTCAGTTAGTCTAAGGTCAAGGTCACAGTATCTGGGAGACTGAAAGTGGTTTCAGAAGTATAATAACTACAAGTTTAAAACTTAACAAATCAAGTTTGGTTTCCAGATATTACATCTTAGTATCCCCCATATACCCTGACCAGCATACCTGCCTCTCCACTTCTGTACTTTCTTTTTTCCCCTTTTTTTATCCCCCGCCGATGAAATCGGGAGGGGGGTATTGAAATGATGTTTTCCGTCCGTGCATCACATGTGTCCATCCGCAGCCATTTCTCAGTAACTAGCAGGTAGAATTTTATGAAACTTAAAATAAACATGAACCAACATACTGCGATGATGCCCGTCAAGTTTTTTTTTTTGATTGGTCAATTTCTGTTAGAGTTATTGCCCTTGATTTAATGAAAAATGTCCGTCCGCAGCCATTTCTCAGTAACTATCAGGTAGAATTTCATAAAACTTGAAATAAATATGAACCAACATACTCGATGATGCCCGTCATTTTTTTTTAATTGGTCAGTTTTCCTTAGAGTTATTGCCCCTTAAATGTTTAAAAATCTGCAGATTTGTACATAACAAACCAACCAATTGGTAGAATTTCATTAAACTTCTTTCCTTCTTTTCTATGAACATTTATTAGAAACATGTGAAGTTATGTACCCACACCTGGTCACCACCTTGCCTTGGTCCCTCTTCCCCCAACCCCACCACCCATTTTTTTTTTTTCTAAATTTTCCGTCAATATCATAATCAACATGTGATACTTTGTACCCCCCCCCCCCCAACCAAAAAATAGCATTCATTTTCTGTTAAATTGATTTTGACTTATGAAATTATTTGCTTCTTAGTAACATCCTTAACTTCTTGCTGGATATATTTTTTGCCATTCCTCACCACAAACCCTTTCGGCGGGGGATACCAATTCATCGCATTTGCTCGTTCCATTTGTTTTGGTAATTGCTGATGTCCAGTTTTACTGCCTAATGCCTGTGACTGGGCATATTATGCCCCATTAAGCGTTATTAGGGGAAGATCTTGTTACATTTTGTCTCCAGTATATATTATTTCTGTGATTTGCATTGTGTTGAGCGACTGTCACTTTGTAAAGGCATGGTATGAAGAAATTGTTGCCAAAGATGTTAAAGAAGCTGTATCATAAAGTCTGCTAGTTTTCTTAGTTTTGCACTGTTTATCAAATGATGAATAATTTTATTCCATGCAAAAGTACTATTTTTTACCGTCCATCTGCGCTTATAAGACAACTTTTGAGGCTTAATTTTTTACCTTTAATTTCCAACTTGTCTTATATGCAAGTGCAAAAGCAAGACGGATGTTAAAACCATCACGCCAGATCGGCGTAGTGTACAACCGCTAGTATTATATTTACCTGTTTACAGTTGCGTTGAGTCAATATAGCACAAAATGAACATTTAGAAATAAATAGGCTGCCTTAAAAAAAAAAAGAGAAGAAAAGAAATTCTACTGGGGAAACGTTTATATGTTGTTATTTATTTTGTAAACTTTTTTTACGATTGTCGTCTGCTACAGAACAGTAACAGTTTTCGTGATTTGAAAGATAATTGTTGGCTGGGAGATACTAGTAAGTGCGTTACAATTGGACCGACACTAATTGATAAGAGTGACACCTGTCATAATTTATTACCTGTTCGGTGTTTGAGATTCAATCAATACCCCCGAGGCGTGGATAATGCTGTGGTTAGAATGTGCAAACATGGATAACCATACGTCAGTTCAATACCCTTTTAAATTTTTTACGTATTTTTAGTACCATCGATACTGGCTTCAATGTTTTACTTCAAATTTATATCCTTCGTCTGTCTTTCAGCCCAGCATCGTAACTCATGTAATGTCCGTAATAGAAATAGTATAGTTCTTAGATACAAAAAAAGTATATCTTCTATAACCATGTTACTCCAATTTTTTGCCTATAATAAGTCTACTGTAATCTTTTCTGTCAAGACATGAAATACATGGCATTTGGTAAATATAATAATCGTGCTTATAGAAAGTCGTCCATGACTTCAGAACTGTATTCATAATTAATGAAATATTTAAAGCAGTAGATTATTAAGTTATTATGTTACAAACAACGTAATCAAAAAGCATTTATAGTGTCATGAAACTCACGATGATCAACCCGTGTCATTTTTAAAAAATATTTGTAGCAGAAACAAACTGCTGACCATCGATCTCTGTCAGTTTTACACCTCGTCTTATATGCGAGTGTCAGCAAAAATCATGATTTTTTCGGATCAAAGTTAGGGTCTCGTCTTATAGGCGAATAGTCTTATAAGCCCAGACGGACGGTACTTTGTATTACTTCAGTCCATTCACTTACTGCTTTCTTTTATTTTATTTTATACTGATGTAAATTTTGTAAAAAGTACGGCTTATACTTCACAAGTAAATAGCAGAAAACAGATTCTGCATTGTACTATGTTGATAAACAATCCCCTATCAATCTGACAATTATACACGTGCTCGGACTTCTTTCATTAATATTCTTGAATCAATCCTATAAATAGTTCAACAAAAAGAAACCCTTACAAAATGTAAATAGAGTCTCCAAGATTCTCCATATCAACCCTTCGAACATGAAATTGCAAACTAATATTAATGACAGTACTTTATGTTAAACATTTTATTACACTTTTCTACATGGAGTTACCATATATACAACAGTAGCATGATCAGGGAAGTTGTATTCTGCTCTTGTATATTTTATGAGACAAGAAATAAAATTAAATGCTAACATATATAGTTATTTTGACAAAAACATAAGGCTATTTATTTCTTCACTTGAAAAGGTCAACAAATGACTCACAATTTATCGCTTTTCAATACATTACTATAATTATTGAATTTGATTTGTACATGATTGAATAATGAAAGGGACAACTCTGTCTAGTGTAGTTGATTGTACTGAAAACTGATAGACTGTAAAGATCTAGTTTAGGGATCTTAGAAATAGACTTTCCAGTCTGAATTTTTTCCTCAGATGCAGCCATTGAAATTTTACTGATATGAAAGGTTCTCATAACATTGAAAGTTTAGAGATAAACTCTAGTTGGAAAGTTACCCTGCATTTTGCTCTAGTATCCTTGCATGATGTAGTCAGTTTGGTATAAAGGGGACCATAAGTTTGAACATTAAAAAATCAGATTTGGTCTTTTGAATGAGGACCATTTTATACAAACCCTGCATCCTTATATTTGCTTTCTACAGTTGCTTTACTATATACACAAAACATACAGCTTTATATACTATAACCTCACACTAGTCAATACAAGCATGATCTGCTGCACATTTGCTTGACAAGTTTTAGACTAATTCTTCAACTTTTAGGCACAAAAGTATTAGCCTTCTTCAAAAACAAAGGGAACAAACTCTTATGAATTGTTAAATAGATTTGGATTTTTTTATGGCATCCCATATTATAGTTTCAAACTATGATCAGAAATAAATATTAGCAAATTGGAGTAAAAGCCAGACATTCTTATGTAGGGAATGTGACGTTTTTAAATACTTCTAGATGTGAAATCTTAGGTTAGCTTCCAGGTGTTTTTCCTGAATGAACTGCAGTAAAACGCAGATTAGTCAAGGTTGCTAAACAATGAGCTAAATGAACAAGTTATATGCATTTTCGAGTGATCCAAACAGAAAATATAAGCAAAACTGCAAGGAATTACATAAATTGCTGGAGTGAGCTCAGATATCAAACCCACAGAGTTTCACTGTATTTGAATACTCTTATTTGTTTGCAACAAGAAGCATTTAATTTAATGTTGAAGTAAATGTTTGAACAAATACAACATTGTTAATTTTGTAGTATTTTATTTTTGTCTTTCATATATTAATACTGCTTGTTTTAGCTGTAAATCTGTATTTATTTTTCCATGAAATAAAATTTTGCCATTAAGATGCAGTGTTTGTTGTAGATTTTTTTAGCCATGAGCACTGGGGAATTGTCACAAGATCAGTAGAAATGAGTCGTCCGATTGGTTCAAATAAAAATAGACTGATGGAAATAAAAATAGCAATATTGGAAATCCGATTATACAGAAAGATGAATTTCATTCACCCAACTGTCCTCACAAATCCATATAACCCCACAGGCCAGTTTCCCAGAATGCCAGTCTTGGAACTCCTCCTCGGGTGTTGCTGGAAATTTAGGAGTCTGGACGATTTTCAGTTGACTCCAACCAGTAATAAGGTGGCTTTCGCCAATAAAAGAAGGTAAAAAACTTATAAAATTCCAGTTGTTGTCAATCTGAGTACCATTCTACGAGCCCCAGAAGCTTGATGCATAGTCAACAGCTGTAACTTGGCGAGATGAACGTCCTTGGCTGATGGTACCCTTTTTATGACACTTCACCAATGTTAGTCATATATCGCTAGGTCATGCTTGACCTAGTTAGTGAGATATGTGTCCTCTCCATGATGTGCACGTCTTTGTGGAAATCAAGAAAGCCCCTAGTACAGAGTAATTGAATCAAACAATTATAGTCTTAGAAAATTAAAACAAATTACAGGTAAATACCGGTAATACCAATTTGTTTGTTATGGGTTAAACACTGTTTCAGCAGTATTTCAGTTCTATAGTGACAGGCAGTTAACCTAAATGGTGTTCCTGGTATATGTATTAGTACTTATCTGTTCTCTACAAGTAACTGCCAACTTCTCCACATGAATCAGAGGTGAAATGACATCAGACACAACTTTTTTTTTTCTCATCATACTGACACAGAGAATATGTGCCTTGCCCTAGACTCACAACCACACCATCCATAGACCTGCACTCCCACTCAGCTAAATGGGTGGGCTAAATAATGTAAAGACCTGGCTAAAAGCAAAGCAATAAACAAACAAAACTAAGGTGCAATATATATTATCACAAACTCTTGTTACAAGAAAATAATTAAAATATTTAATAAAATATATAATGTACAATCTTTGTGCTACTTCAAATAAACAGTCATATAACAACAATTAACCTTTAACACTGAATTCTTCCAAACAAATAGCATTAAAACTGTAATGTAACTCAAGGAACTTTAATTAAGATAACCAACAACTGTTTATAACAAACAACTGGAAAGATTAGAATTATAGTAGACAATGTGTCAAGGTAAATTGTCTTAAACAGTGGTCTTATGTGCCAATTGCTAAAAGTATATCACCAGTAGATTACATCAGTAAGTCTGTTACCATATACATGTAGTAATATTGCACAATGTTAAGTATAGTACAGTTGGGTGATATTGCACAATGTTAAGTATAGTACAGTAGGGTGATATTGCACAATGTTAAGTATAGTACAGTTGGGTGATATTGTACAATGTTAAGTATAGTACAGTTGGGTGATATTGTACAATGTTAAGTATAGTACAGTTGGGTGATATTGCACAACGTTTGTCAGTAAATCTATTGCAGAACATGAATATTGCACAATGTTGGCCAGTAAATCTATTGCAGAACAAGACTAGAAGGTGTTTTTGTCACAAAAACATATGTCTTCCCCCTATGTATACCTTTAGCTCTGGTGGCCATTTTGTGCAGCAAAGTGGAACATTCTGGCGATATGCACAACTAGGCTTGTTACTGATCACTCCTGTGATTTTGTTGAAATCCAGCCAGCAGTTTGACCTGTGAAAGCCTGACAAGATTTTTCTATTTTTAGCTCTGGTGGACATTTTGTGAAGGGAAGCAGAACATGCCGGCGATATGCACAACTAGGCTTGGTACTGATCACTCCTGTGATGTTTCCTCGAAATCCCGCCAGCAGTTTGACCTGTGAAAGCCGGACAAGATTCTTCTATTTTTAGCTCTGGCAGCCGTTTTGTGAAGCAAAGCAGAATATGCCGGCGATATTCACAACTAGGCTTGGTACTGATCCCTCCTGGGAAGTTTCGTCGAAATCCCCCCAGCAGTTTGACCTGTGAAAGCCGGATAAGATTTTCTTATTTTTAGCTCTGGTGGCCATTTTGTGAAGCGAAGCGGAACATGTCGGCGATATGCACAACTAGACTTGGTACTGATCCCTCCTGGGAAGTTTTGTCAAAATCCAGCCAGCAGTTTGACCTGTGAAAGCCGGATAAGATTTTCTTATTTTTAGCTCTGGTGGCCATTTTGTGAAGCGAAGCGGAACATGCCGGCGATATGCACAACTAGGCTTGGCACTGATCCCTCCTGGGAAGTTTCGTCGAAATCCAGCCAGCAGTTTGACCTGTGAAAGCCGGACAAGCTTAATGTGGACAGACAGACGGATGGACAGATGGCAAAGGCAAGAGCAATATGTCTCCCCCGTGGGGAGACATAAATATTACACCATGTGAATCAGTAAGTCTGTGACAGAATAGTGATATTGCATGAGGTGAATCAGTAACTTAATAGTCTATTACTGTTTAGCAGGGTCACTCAAAACAGTTCATTTTGAAAGACCCTGTGTCTAGTGATATTGTACAACATAATGATTAAATGTTTTATTGCACTATTTGTAATTAATTATTGCACTGTTGGTAGGTCTAAGCTTCAGACGAAAACAGCTGGTCACTTTGTTGTGTCTGTTTCACAAACTCTTCTGACATTCGCCTCATCTTTGCAGCATTTCCTTCAGATATGATATTCAGATCCCACAATGCACCATTAGTGGCTGTTATCAGTTCAGTGTAGTCATTCTGGTAAAATAGAACAATAAAAATTTGTAAGTAAAACCATTTTCTAAAACTAAAATTAAGGAAAATAAAAAAGTCACTACCACTAAGAAATACTAAAAACTACACTTAAAGACAGGCTCATGAAAAATAAAATCTGTGAAGAAATACAAACTGTTTAATTTTAATTTTCCTCACTCAAGTGACACAAGTGACAAAAGCTCAAAGTATAAGCTCTTAAATTTCATCATATTCTAAGGCTCATATCAGATATAACTTTTTTTCAGCTGTCTTTCCAAAATTCAATACACTGAGTTTCAGTACATTATTTATCCATGGAAACAAGTTTTAGTAAACAATTATTCTTGCAACAAATATACCTTAGGGAGAGATTTGTTTCCCTTGTAGCCTGATTTTTTTGTAATGACCCGACCGTCCGAGTTAATGCCGATGATTCTAGCACTGACTGTCTTGCTGTATGTTGAGATAACATTCAGTGTGATCTCCTGCTCCTCTAGGACTGTCTTGAGAGCAGATATATCTGCCGCTTTGCCAGAACTCTGAAAACAGTTAACAGTATTACCTCTTGAACTGTTATCAGCCCACTGAACTGGCCACAAAAGTTTTGCCACAATTCATTTATGTTTGCTGAACTTGAATTCTTTGTAATTTTTTTTTTTTTTTTTTTTTGGTAGTAACTTCCCCCCTTTTTTTTTTAAACTTTACCAATTTTATAATATTGCAAGTGCTAGATTTATTAGAATATGAACTGTTATAATATTTTTAATTTCACACTCAAGAATGTAGATGTATAGGGGATCTAGTGTGTTTTGAAGTTTGGAGCATCTACCTGTTCCTTCGTCATTAGCATGATAATCATCTTGTGAGCAATAGGGTTAAATGGGAATGCTGCTGCCTCTTTTATAGCAAGGAATGCGTCAGTGTCATCTGTACCACCTGCTGTCTGCTTCGACACCTCAAACAATCCATCCCAATCATAATCATCTCTATTGGTAAATATACTGTAGAAAAAAGAGAGTGCTTACTGGTTAATAGTCACCTAAGTCAAATACCAAATGAACATAAGAAAGGGAATCCTGCCCTTAAGAACAGTTTTTCATGCCGAAGATACAAAATGTTCTTTGGTTTATCTACCCGTAACTGAACTGTATTCTTATTTTCATTGAGAAGGAACCACTAATGTTCCCCTCAGTCCTTTCAGATTCTTTCACTTACTTTCAATGGAATCATCTAAAGAGGAACCTATGAAACTTTTCCAAAGCAAACATCAAATTCCTTTCCAACAAAGTTCAACTTGGTAAATTGTCAATATCCTTCTTATCCAAATCCATACTAATATATGATACTATTACTGGTCCAACTTGCAGAGAAAATTTTATATTTTATATTGAGTACATTATGATTACCTTTTCCTGGACCTCTGACCAGTACTTGAAACATAAGGACAACGACTGCATTTTAGTTCAAAGTTAAGGTTTAGCTAAAATTGGTTCCAAGATACGCTGGGTTTCAATACACATTTTACTGTCTAGTTCAATGTTAAGTTTTAGCTAAGTTGAGTTCCAACATACATTTCTAAGTCTGGTTTAAAGTTAAAATTTAGCTAAGATTGGTTCCAATATACATTTTACAGTCTAGTCCAATGTTAAGTTTTAGCTTAGTTAGGTTCCAATAAACATTTCAGTCTAGTCCAATGTTAATGTTAAGCGAAGATGGGTTCCAACATACATTTTACTGTCCAATCCAATGTTAAGTTTTAGCTAAGCTGGGTTTCAATATACATTTTACTGTCTAGTCCAATGTTAAGTTTCAGCTAAGTTGAGTTCCAACATACATTTCTAAGTCTGGTTTAAAGTTAAAATTTAGCTAAGATTGGTTCCAATATACATTTTACAGTCTAGTCCAATGTTAAGTTTTAGCTTAGTTAGGTTCCAATGAACATTTCAGTCTAGTCCAATGTTAATGTTAAGCGAAGATGGGTTCCAACATAATTTTACAGTCTAGTCCAATGTTAAGTTTTAGCTAAGTTGGGTTCCAATATACATTTCAAAGGATGGTCCAAAGTTAAGGTTTGGCTAGATTCCAATATACATTTGAAAATCTAGTCTAAAGTTAAGGTTTAGCTAAGATTGGTTCCAATATACATTTTACAGTCTAATCCAACGTTAAGTTTTAGCTACATTTGGTTCAAATATACCTTTGAAAGTCTAGTCCAAAGTTAAGGTTTAGCTAAGATTGGGGATCACCTAAAACGCGTGACAATCTTGAATTCCATGATGTCCGTGATGACATAAATACGTGACATACACCTTATATCCATGACACACTGAATATTCCGTGATGGTCTACTTAAGGTACTAAACCCTGTGATGCTATCTATTTTTAGAAATACGATCGTATTTGGCAAACTATGGAACGCTCCGTATAACAATGGAAGGACAGGACTCGGTGATTTACGGAACGTTTCATAGGTTTCCGATGATTGGTTTCTTTATATTTGTTTAAATATTGACCATAAAATCGTGATTATTGACATTTTTATTAACAATAACAAATCTTAAAATATACAATCATTTTCTTTTCATGCATTTTCTATTTTGCTTTTTGGGGTTTGTGCATTTTTTTAAAGTAGTAGGGAACGTCATCTGCTGGTATGTCGTCTTTTTGTAGTCCCTCGCATTCAGGGTCGTACCATATTTTACATTTATCACAAACAACATACATACCATCTTCCACTACTCTACATGAACAAAGTTTCAGCCCTTTTTTCTAAACTACTTGGTTTAGCTCTCAAGAAAGGACAATCCTGATTTTTTGAATTTCCATGTGACATTGGCTGTAAAACTTGTTCATTTCCGATATACTGAATTACAAATGGACTGTTGGTACAAACCGGCTCGTGATAAACAAATTTCACAAATTCTTTTGAAGCTCCATTCTCTGTATGGATATAGAAATATTTTTTCTTCAATCTTGGATTTCGGCGAGGTAGGCCCACAGTTCCTTGGTTCACCCAACGATGTCGGCTCACCAATCCTGATTTTTCTAAGCCTTCTCCTTTGAAAATCCATGTTTCCCCACCTTTTGGCCTGAACGGTAGCGCCGATATCGGCTGTTTGGACCGTATTAAATGGAGAATTTGTTCCATAGATAACGACATCTATTTTTCATCCATTTTAGCTGACGACGTTACTAAGACAATCACGTGACGTCATTGTCATTAAATTTGATGTCGTCACGTAATGACATTGTTAGAACTGGCATAATGTCGTGATATGAACTGCCCATGAGTTTAAGAGGCAAAAACAATACAAACATCAAAACCCGTGACAGACCCCGTGACAAAAAATATATTTTCCGTGATGACATCGTCACGGGTTTTAGTAGATCTGTAAGATTGGTTCCAATATACATTTCACAATCTAATCCAATGTTAAGTTTTAGCTAAGTTGGGTTTAAATATACATTTGAAAGTCTAGTCCAAAGTTAAGGTTTAGTACAATGTTAAGTTTTAGCTAAGCTGGGTTTCAATATACATTTTACAGTCAAGTCTAATAGTAAGTTTTAGCTACGTTGGGTTCCAATATATATTTCAAAGTCTAGTCCATAGTTAAGTTTTGCTAAGATGAGTCCCAATATATATTTTACAGTCTAGTCCAATGTTAAGTTTTAGCTAAGTTGGGTTCCAATACACATTTCAGTCTAGTCCATAGTTAAGATTTAGCTAAGATGGGTACCAATATACATTTTACAGTCTATGCCAATGTAAAGTTTTAGCTAAGTTGAGGTCCAATATACATTTCAAAGGCTGGTCCAAAGTTAAGGTTTGGCTGAGATAGGTTCCAATATACATTCCAAAGTCTAGTTCAATGTTAAGGTTTAGCTAACTTTGGTTTCAATATACATTTTACTGTCTACTCCAATGTGAAGTTTTAGCTAAGACAGGTTCCAATATACATTTTACAGTCTAGTCCAATGTTAAGATTTAGCTAAGATGGGTTTCAATATACATTTACAGTCTAGTCCAATGTTAAGTTTTAGCTTAGTCAGGTTGCGGTATACATTACCTACCAGTTGTTATTGTCTTCCAGCCTAACTACATGTGGTGCTGGATCACTTCCTCCAAATAAAACCACACCAAACCTGACTTCTTTAAACTGATCAAAGGCACTGAGGATTGCTAGTTCATACATATAGTCTTCAGCACGGTCCTTCTTTTTAGTCATGCTGACATGTTGTGAGACAACAAATACAATATCCAAGGAACCAGCTACAGAACTCTCTATAACAGGTGATTCAAACTCACAGCCTGCAAAATAAACAAGAGAATATTTGTTTGTTTAAGTGTAAGATAAAAAAAAAATTCAGAGTGAAAACCAGATGCAATATTATCACAGCTGTAGGTGTAAACATTAAATGGGGTGTATACAGGTAAAAGGTAGTTTCATTATGTTAACTGATATGAAAATCTTGTTTATTTGAGAACTGTGAGAACTGAAAAATGTTCTTTTATACTGTTACATTTATATTATTTCTACTTAAAACAGTATCCTGATACCATGAAACAGCTTCTGAAGAGTTTGTAGGAAGGCATTTTCAGTGAAATCTTTTTTGTTTGCGCAGGACAAATTTTTGCTGCGCAAATTTAAGACCGCGCTATTATCTAACCATTTAGTATATAGCTATCCGAAATGATTTCCTGTACAAAATATTGGTGTTATATAAGACCCGTGTATTTCAAATTTTCTCAAAACGTCACAGTTTATTGGCTATTAATTAAAGCTTGTCTTCATAGGAATTTATTTGTTTTTACCAAAATAGATTATGAAAACTGATTAAATTATTTATATAAATTGGTTAATTGGTTATTCTTTACAAACACTTCAATTCACAGTAATTCAAAAACTAATTTTATACCTTCAATACTAATGCATTATACTAGCTGCATCACTAAATCAGCTGGTGAGGGTAAAAACTTCTTGTTTCTTTAAACTTGATACTGATGCTCTTTAGGTGTATATGTGAAACTGAATAGGCACCTACATATATTCCAACATACATTATAACAAGAGTTGTCAGAAGGACAGCAACTCTTTGAAAATGTTTACCCAGACATTATTACTACAAGATATTAAACACTATTTTTTTAGGATGGGGGAGTTTGGGGAGTAGGTGCAGAGGTATGAAGAGAATGAGATTGAGAAGGTTTAACCCTTACCCTGCTAACTTTCAACAAGAGCACCGCCTTGCGGGTGCAGACGCTCATCTGATTTTTTTTTTTGTGTAATAGAAATATTGTCCTACCCATGATTTTCTAAGTCTAAAAAGGGGCATCATTCTTACAAAAAGCAGGATAGAGTTATGTTTCTCGATGTTCAGTGTCCACTTATGATGGTGAAAAACTGTTGCAAGTTTTAAAGCAATAGCTTTGATAGTTTATGAGAAAAGTTGACTTAAACATAATACTCAACCAAGAAAATGATTTTCTAAGTCCAAAAGGGGCAATAATTATTGCAAAAAGCAGGATGGAGTTATGTTGCTTGTTGTACAGGGTCAGCTTATGATGGTGAACAAGTGTTGCAAGTTTCAAAGCAATAGCTTTGATAGTTTAAGAGAAAAAGTTGACCTAAACATAAAACTTAACCAAGAAATCTGATATTTTCTAAGTCCAAAAGGGGCCATCAATCTTGCAAAAAGCAGGATGGAGTTATGTTTCTTGCTGTACAGGGTCAACTTATGATGGTGAACAAGTGTTGCAAGTTTTAAAGCAATAGCTTTGACAGTTTAGGAGAAAAGCTGACCTAAACATAAAACTTAACCAAGAAAACTGATGTTCTAAGTCCAAAAGGGGCAATAATTCTAGCAAAAAGCAAGATGGAGTTAGGTTTCTTGATGTACAGGGTCTGCTTATGACGGTGAACAAGTATTCCAAGTTTCAAAGCAATAGCTTTGATATTTTAGGAGAAAAGTTGACCTAAACATAAAACTTAACCAAGAAATCTGATATTTTCTAAGTACAAAAGGGGCCATAAATCTTGCAAAAATCAAGATGGAGTTATGTTTCTTGCTATACAGAGTCAGCTTATGATGGTGAACAAGTATTCCAAGTTTCAAAGCAATAGCTTTGATAGTTTAGGAGAAAAGCTGACCTAAACATAAAACTTAACCAGGCAACGCCGACGCAGACGCCGACGCCGACACCGACGCCGACGCCAACGCCGACAACCGCTCAAGTGATGACAATAACTCATCATTTTTTTTCAAAAAATCAGATGAGCTAAAAATGAACTTGTCCACCTTCCAATTTGGACAGTACCATTAACTATTAAAAGAAGTGCTTACCAAACAAAAAGATACAGGTCAGATTGCAGGGATGTGCAGGCTGATAATGATCTACACTTGCCGCAAAGGCAGAACCAATTATTGTGTACAGCATGGTAAGGGTTAAAAAAGAGGTGTAGTGACAGTGTATGTGCAGGAGGTACAGGCAGGTTATGTAGGATACTCAGAACTCTATATGAGATATAAATGTGAAAGATGTAAACAGAAAATAAAGATAAAAGAAACTGGAATGGGACATACAGGGAAAACAAATTTTTTCTAAATGCACATACACGTACATTTTCAAAATGTTACCTGAATACTTTTGCATCAATGTCTATTTCATTTTTCATAACAAAATTTTAGCAACAGTAAATTTTACATTCACATTTCTTTATAAACCCTTGTTAAAATTAGTAAAAGATGACACAACTCATCTGACAATGCATCTAATGTTACAACTACATTTAATACTTACTAGCTTAATTCATGTTTTCTAAGAGGCCTCTAAGGCTGAGTGGTTAAGTTTGCTTACTTAAAATTACTTGCCCCTCACCAACGTGAGTTTGAGCCTCACTCAAGCATTGAATTCTTCATGTGAGGAAGCCATACAGCTCGCTTAGAGAAGATCGGCGGTTTTACCCAGGTGCCTGCCCGTTATGAAATAATGCATGGAGGGGTAACTGGGGTTTTTCTCCAATATCAAAGCTGGAAAGTCACCATGTGACCTTTAGCTGTGTCGGTGCAACATTAAACCCAACAAAAACACAATCGTGTTTTGTATTGCATCAACAATGTTAAGGTCAGTGTCCAATATGTACCAGCTGAACTCATACGGCACTATGGGGATGACCAATCAGAATGTTCCATTTACGTACTGAACCAGAAACAGTAACATTAACTGTAGTTTGAACATGTTGTCAAGGCAATACACTTTTGCATCAGAAATATAATATACATTGCAGTTTATCAATGACAAATGATTCAGTGTTGATCCTACCTTGCATTTGTACTGGCTCCTTTATCAGGCCTTTCTGTTCACACACATCTATGTAAGCTTTCAGTGCATGACAAGAGTTCACACCATCCTCACATCTGTGGCCCTCAGCCTCACAATATTGCTGCAATATCACTAACATTACAGATACTCTTACATCATTCTCACTTATAAAAGCAAAATTCTCTAAGTCAATAAAAAATTCCTCAACTTTTGCACAAATTCATTTTTAGAGCTATCAAGTGAATATGGATTGGAAATTTCATCACAAAGCAATGTTACATGAATCATAAAGCGTTTATACTGAAAGTAAAAGACAGCATTTCATCAAAAGTTCTGTGATAATTAATAACACTGTAACTATGACTTTAAATCCAAACCACACTAGTAAAATCATATGTGTGATCATATGGTATAAACACAAATAAGTCTAGTTAAAATGTATGTGTACTCATTTTGTTTGTTGTAACTTCAAACAAAGCCAGTCAAAATGTACATGTATTAATTGTATTCATATGTATAAACTCAAACCCGAGCTAGTCCTAATGTACTTAATAATATAACTTCAAACAAAGCCAGTCAAAATGTACATGTATTTGTTTGAAATTGAATCAAACCAGTTAATCGGCCGCCATATTAAAAATTCTGTTTTCTTTCCTGACGACCATATCAAGGTACTTCCAGCAGCTGACTTCATTAGAAACTTACGGACTTTATCGTTTGCAAGCAGTGTGATAATTAATAAGTCATATCCTGGTGTATTTTATTTCAAATGTATCATGACATGCAAATCCAAGACTATTGATTATGTTCAAGCTGATGTGTTTTAGCAGAAATATACGTTGGATCTATGTGCTGGTCAAAGAAATGTATAAAGATAAAGTACGACTCATGATGTTTATTGTTTGAGAGTGATTATCGGTTTTGCAAATTTGAAATTGGTTTTACCTAGTAATCGAATCGGATCCGATTAACCGGGTAATCATCCCAGTATTCATATGTATAAACTCAAAACAAGCTATTCCTAATGCACGTGTAATCATATGGTAAAACTTCGAACCAATCAAGTCAGACTGTACATGTACTCATACGTATAAACACAAACCCAGCTAGTCCTAATGTACGCGTATTTATATGGTTTAACTTCAAACAATGTCAGTCAAAATGTCTGCTTTTACTGGGTCCAAGGAGTTAACACTAAAAGTTTCAATTTCAGACAGATGGACACAGGCATGGACAGACAAACATCCGGACAGACAACAACAAAGCAATATCCCTCCCCTTTCAACGGGGGATAAAAAACTTGTTTCCTTCTGTATTCATATACTGATAATCTTGAAAAAAACATGACATATGCATAATTGTACTTGTACTCATAAACATCCACATGTACCATCATAAATGTTTGTAAGACCCCGCCCTAAAAAAAGTGTTAAAATGAAACAAACTTACATAGTACCCGAAGGTTATAGAACTACATTTGTATATAGATGAATAGTGTTTCGAGAACAATTTATTACAAGCTTGCTTCACTGTCTCACAGCTATCATCTCCTGGTTCCTGTTTTTCTCTAGAGTCTGAAGTTTGTGCCCTGCAGGTCTGGGAACCAGCTACCACATACTCTGCCATAAACTGGTTACTGTCTGTAGTGAGATGACCACTTTTCAGCCGGAAATCAGTTGATTTCTCTCTATCATTTGTACCAAGCAAACCTAGAAGATAAATAAAGCTGTAATGTAATTCACTCACTGTTTTATACCTTATATGGTAAATCAGAGACAAATAAATCAATCATTATCAAATACTGTGTATAAATCAGGCAAAAATTAAATGAAAAATCATCTTCCAATTTAATTCACTTTGAGAGCACTTTAAATACCATACCTTCACCATATTCTCATCCATTTCTTATATATTTTAAGTATATATACTAACTCATACAAACAAAACAATTTCATTAAGATAATCCATGTAAACAACTGCTCTCAGAACAGGAAATGCCCCCCTTGATGCATTCAGTAACTGCACTAGGAACAGAATTTTTCAGATCACTGTGACCTTGACGTTTGACCTACTGACCTTAAAATAAATAGGGGTCATCTGATGGTCAAGATCTACCTCCCTTTTAAGTTTCCTGATCCTAGGTCCAAGTGTTCTCAAAATATCATCCGAAAACAGTATAACAGTTCCGGGCCACTGTGACCTTGACCTTTGACCGATTGACCTGAAAATCATTAGGGATCATCTGCTTATTATGACCAACCTCCCTTTCAACTTTCATGATAGCAGACCCAAGTGTTCTTGAGTTATCATCCAAAAACCACTGTGGCCCTGATCCTTGACCTTCTGACCTCAAAGTCAATAGGGGTTATCTGCTGGTAATTAACAACCATCTTATCAACTTTCATGATCCTAGGCCCAAGCATTCTTGAGTTATCATCCAGAAACCATTTAACTGTTCTGGGTCACTGTCACCTTGACCTTTGACTTACTGATCTCAAAATCAATAGAGGTCATCTGCTGGTCACGAGCAACCTCCATATCAATTTTCATGATCCTAGCCCCAAGCACTTTTGAGTTCTCATCTGGAAACCGTTTATCTGTTTAACTGTTCTGGGTCACTGTCACCTTGACCTTTGACTTACTGATCTCAAAATCAATAGAGGTCATCTGCAGGTCACGACCAACCTCCATATCAATTTTCATGATCCTAGCCCCAAGCACTTTTGAGTTGTCATCCGAAACCGTTTATCTGTTCCAGGTCACTGTGACCTGGACCTACTGATCTCAAACTCAATAGGGGTCATCTGCTGGTTATGATCAACCCCCAAATGAACTTTCATGATCCTAGGCCCAAGAGTTCTTGAGCCATCATCTGGAAATGGATTGGTCTACATTCCGACTGACAGACCAACCAACATCTGCAAAACAATATACCCCTCCATTATAACATTATATCTGGCTAACCATTTTTACACAAAAGCTGTAAGTGTCTATATTTTGTTGCATATATCCTATTATGCTCTAAACTACAGTAACAGGCTTTTGAAAGCAGAAAACTACTTTTTAATATATTAATGCAAAATTCATATTAATTATATAAAGACTCTTCATGTGTAGTTTTATTTTAGAAAGGTGTAATTTTTAAACAACTTTTTAATGCACATGATGGTTTGTTTTAGGGGTGTTTTTGTGTTGTTTGGGTTGACTGCATGTCTCTTGCTGATGCTTTACAAAGACTGAATTAAATACAACAGGGTTGTTATGACAGTAAACTGAAATGGACAGTTATAATCAACAAAAGTTGATTTTGCCAGACCTGAATCTCAAAGAGAGCAATAGGTGAGTGTGATAGGTCTGGTAAAATACATGAGAGCCGAATGCAACGTCCTAGATAAACTACTGTTACAATAACCCTTTTATTATATACCTCTACATAGTAAAAAGTATTTTGCAAAATAGAACATACAGTAAAAACTCTGAAAACAGGAATCTGTCTGGACAAAGTCAAAAGTCCGGTTTTCAGAGGATTTTGCAAAGATTGTCATGTCTGTTCTTATCTATTTATCAGCCTATGTTTTGTTTAATGTCTTTTAGTTACAGGTATTTGCACTGTATCTGTTCTATTTCAAAACTGAATCATTTTTTACACAAAAACATCACTAGAGCTGCTTCTGAGAAAAGTGCATGTGTCCCACAACTGCCTAATCATCTAAATAGTAGGTAAGTCTTTATATACTGTTTACTCAATACTGAATACAAATACAGTCGAATATCGTTACCTCGATATCGGTTAGCTCGATACTCCGGTTAGCACGATGTGTTTGCGTCAGTCCCGATTTTTCCCTATTTATCTTAATATAATTATTTATCATTACCTCGATATGATTAGCTCGATATTTTGTTTAGCTCGATGAGATTTTTCAGTCCCGTCAACTTACCTGTACTGTTTTTACACCTGGTTTCGTCGATATCACAGCTTGTCAAAAATATCCATATTATTTGTAAGGTGTGAAAATCAACCTATTGTTGTCCGGCGATGTATTAATCATATTCAAGTTAGTTTCGGTGTGTTTGTTTTGCTTGTTATTTAATCTTTAATCCAATTTAAATGTCAGGAAGTTTGCATTTACATGTAATTCCCAACAATTAGTCTTATAAAACACCGTGCAAGCAAGAAAGCTGTTTTCCAATGTAACAACTAATTTGGTCAAAATATTTTCTGTTTGACGAAGTAAAAATCTACAATTTAGGATTGAGTAACAATATGCGTATTTCACTGGTAAATTTTCGTTATTGAAGCACAGTCAAAATGACTACTCAACTAGGAATATTACCGCTGCATTCAGACTTCTTTAGGGAAGGAATAAAATGCTGATGTTTAAATGTATATTTTGAAAAATTAAAAAGTTGTATGTATGTATTTGATTAAGATGTTTTATTTATCAATAACATTCAAATCGTATTTACGTTTTATATGATTTCTGTCCCATTTCAAGCCCAGCCCCCCCCCCCCCCCACCCCTGAAAAAAGCATTGGATATAATGACAATATAGACGTCCGAAACAAGTACAAAGTAGTCCCAGATAGTCAATAACGTTACATCGAACTTCAGATACGTCGATGCAATTTTTACAGTCCCTTGAATATCGAGGTAACGGTATTCAACTGTATACCTTTGAAGAGTAAAAAGGCTGATTTTGGGAAATTCAACGGCCATAATTCTGAAGTTCCTTGGGCAATTTGGCTAGTTAATGAATTTGGCCAAGGAGTTATGATCAAAAACCTTTGGTTCAAGTTTGGTGAAGATCGGATGAGAAATATTCGACTTAGAGCGCAGACATGCAAGAGTAAATAGCCAATTTTTGGTAATTCAAGGGCCATAATTCCGAAGCGCCTGGGCCGATTTGACTAGCTATTAAAACTGGCAGAGGACTTATGGTCAAACACATTTTGTTAAAGTTTGGTGAAGATCAGATGAGAAATGTTTGACTTATTTTGCGGACAAGAGTAAAAAGGCCAATTTTCGGTAATTCAAGGGCCATAATTCCGAAGTGCCTATGCTGATTTGGCTAGTTATCAAACTTGGTTGGGGACTTATGGTCAAACACATTTTGTTCAAGACTGGTGAAGATCGGATGAGAAATGTTTGACTTAAGAGTGAAGACAAGATTTTTGACAGACAGACACACACACACACAAAGGAGTAAATCTATATGTCTCCAACAACACTGTATGGTGGAAGACATAATGATACTTTACAATGAAAAGAATATTTCACTTATTGTGAAGATCTGAACAGACAAGCTCCTTTGTATCATGGTTTACTTGCAGTGTCATTATAACTGTTAACTTCTATCTGTAATATACTTCAACTGACGAATGGTCATGGCTATAAGCCTTACTCCAACTTAATCAGCTACAACAGGGATTATCTACTCAGGATGTCCAATCATCCCCTGATGTTTCAACATTCTCAAGTTATGGATTGGAAATGGTTTTCAATGTTCTGGACCCTGTGACCTTGAACTTTGCTCCAGTGACCCCAAAATCGGAAGTGGTCATCTACTCTGCATATCCAATTATCCTTTGAAGTTTCAACATTCTGGGTCAAGTGGTTCTCAAGTTATAGATCGAAAATAAGTTTCCATGTTCAGACCCCTGTGACTTTAACCTCTGCTTCAGTGATCACAAAACAATAGGGGTCATCTGCTCTCTAGGTATTATCATCCTATGAAGTTTGAAGGTTCTTGGTCAAATGGTTCTCAAATTATTGATTGTGAACAGTTTTTCATGTTCTGGCCCTGTGACATTGACCTTTGATCATGTGATCCAAAATCACCAGAGTTCATCAACTCAGCATGTCCAATCATCCTATGAAGTTTCATTATTCTGGGTCAAATAGTTCTCAAGTTATTGATAGGAAATTGTTTTCCATGTTCAAGCTCTTGTGACCTTGACCTTTGTTCGAGTAATCCCAATAACAATAGGGGTCATCTACTCAATTAACCCTATCATCCTATGAAGTTTGAAGGTTCTAGGTCAAATGGTTTTCCAGCTACTGATCGAAAATGAAATGTGACTGATGGATGGCCTGTATGGCCTTGACATTTGATCTAGTGACCCCAAAAACTATAGGGGTCATCTCCTCTGTAAGTCCTTTCAGCCTAGTAAGAAGTTTTCATTTTCTTAATCCAATGGTTTCCAAGTTATTGTGCGGAAATGGTTTTCCATGTTCTGACCTCTGTGACTTTGACCGTCAATAGGGTGACCAAAAAATCTACAGGGGTCATCTACTCTGAATGTCCAATCATCCTAAGAAGTTTCAACATTCTGAGTCAAGTTTAAGTGGTTTTCAAGTTATTGATCAGAAACAGTTTTCCATGTTCAGGCCCCTGTGACCTTGACCTTCAATAGAGTGACCCAAAAATCAACAGGGTCATCTACTCTGCATGTGCAATAACCCTTTGAAGTTTCAAGATTCAACTGGATCTCAAGATACTGATCAGAAATGGTTTTCCATGTTCAGGTCCATGTGACCTTGACCTTTGATGGAGTGACCCCAAAAACAATAGCGGTTGTTTACTCCATAAGCCCTACCACCATATGAAGTTTGAAGGTTCTAGGTCAAATTGGGGTGAGAGAAATTTTTACAGAATGATAAGGGTGTATAAATAAAAGACAGCATGCTCAATATGAGCTAAATGCTCTCTAAAATGATCTAATTAGAGCTGGGTATCGCTCCTGAAAAACATATTGTGATATATTGGGATATTTAGGGCAGTATCACTATACTTATTATGATATTTTATTATCAGTTTTGTTCATTTTCGTTTTTGATATTTTTTGTACAGAACTCAATGTCTTCTCTGTAAATATTGTAAACAGGAAAGTTTTTGTCTGTGATTTTTCTTTCTATTTTCTAAAAGAACCAAATGGTAAGAAAAAAGCAATAATATAAACTGGATGTACTCAATTTATATGCTCTCATTAAACAAGAGGGCAAAGATGGCCCTAAGTTGCTCACCTGAATAACACACAACAGTGTAAACATGTTTTACCTAGTGATTTCATGGAGACAAATAACCTGACCAACTTTCATTAAGATTGGACCAAAAAATGTGGCCTCTTGAATGTATACAAGCTAATTCTTTGATTTGACCTGGTGACCTAGTTTTTTGACCTTACATGACCCAGATAAAAATTCATACGATATTTCATGCACACAAACATTCTGACCAAGTTTCATGCACTTCAAATGAACATGAGTGTTAACAAGCTTTTCCTCTGATTTGAACGGGTGACCTAGTTTTTGACCCCATATGTCCCAGTTTCAAAATTAGCCTAGGAATCATCAAATCATTCTGACAAAGATTGATGAAGATAGGGTCATAAATGTGGCCTCAAGAGTGTTAACAAGCTTTTCCTTAGATTTGACTGGGTGACCTAGTTTTTCGACCCATATGACCCAGTTTCGAATTTGGCCTATAAATCTTCAAAATAAACATTCTAACCAAGTCTCATGAAGATAGGGTCATAAATGTGGTCTTTTTGGTTGTTAACAAGCTTTTCCTTGATTTGACCTGATGACCTAGTTTTTGACCCGACATGACCCAGTTTCAATCCAGGCTTAGAAATCATCAAAATATCATTCTATGCAAGTTTGTATCAAATTAAAGCATAAAAGAGACCTCTATATGGCTTATAAGGCCAAACTATAAAATTTTGCCCCTTTCTGGGGCAGTAACTCCAGAACCCATGATAGAATCTAGCTGGTCTCAAAAGGAACTGAGATCTTATTGTGACTTAAGTTGTGTGTAAGTGTGGTTAAAATCAAATATAAAATGTCACTTCTATCATGTTCACAAGGTAAAAATTCACAAATTTTCGCTCTTTCAGGGGTCAATCAGGGGCCGTAACTCCGGAACCTATGATTGGATCTGACAGATTCTTCATGGAATCCAAGATTTATTGTTGCTGAAGATATTTTGCAAGTTTGTATCAAATCAAACCATAAATGAAGTCTCTATATGGCTGCAAAAGCTAAACATACCAAATTTTGGCCCTTTAAGGGCCAATAACTTTGGAACCGATGATGGGATCTAGCTAGTTTTCAAAAGGAACTGAGATATTATGCCAATACAAGTTGTGTGCAAGTTTGATTAAAGTTGATTGTAAAATGTGGTCTCTATCATGTTCACAAGCCAAAAATAGCAAATTTTGGCCTTTTAAGGGGCCATAACTCTGGAACCCATGATGGGATCTGGCCAGTTTTCAAAAGGAACCAAGATATTATGCCAATACAAGTTGTGTGCAAGTTTGAAATTGATTGCAAAATGTGGTCTTTATTGTGTTCACAAGAAATTGTGAAAGGACGACAGACAGACGATGGACAGACTGATGGACAAAATGTGATCACAAAAGCTTATGTGACAGGTAAGCTAAAAAAGAACAAACTTGCACACTTTACACAAATACATGTTGTACTTGAAGAAGTATGTCTCACATCTCATAAATGTGTATCTATTTTTAGCAACATATTTCAAAGAATTTTATCTTGGACTATGGATGTAGTACACCTTGGATGTGTAGTCAGCTGTATATGTTGGTATTTTATTTGTCAGACTGAAAATTTTCTTAAGAAATACTATTTTACTAGAAAAATCAATATTTATGGAATCTTGAAACAATATCATTGTAATAATTTTTTGTATCACAATACACTTGTAAACTGATATAACCTTACAGCTCTAGATCTAATTCAAGGTAATAATTTTGAAGACTCTATCCTTTCATGTGAGGGTATTTGTCACTTACATGATCAGGATATTTAATTACAAGAAATCCAGGACCACTGATAGGTTAACTTACTGTCAAACAATATAGACTCACCTATGGTTTCATTTATGTATGAACCTTCCATAGTCACAAGGCAATTATCATAAGCCGTATCAAACTCTAGATTCAAGCCATATGGAGTGCATACGTGTATTGTATCAGCCTTCTTTTCGACTGTCACTGTATCGTCAGAGACCTCCGCACTAAAATATAAAGCCCATTTCAAGATCTAAGATTTATGAATTAACCAGAAAATATTTTGAGAAAGTTTTTGTTTACACATATCTAATACAATTAATTATGCTGCAATTAGTGGTTTATATTTTCAATCTGCAGTAAAACGAAAGTTACTGTTTCATTCAAATTTCAAGGAAAATTAAAATTTAAAACTTTAAATGTAGAAATCTAATATTTTGAAATACAATGTAAGTCTAGCAAAACATTGAACAGATGACTCTATCCTTTTTTATTGGCTGAATTTTTTTAAGATACAATAATGTTTTCAAAAAATATGGTGAAATAAAATTGTACATTGCAAAACAATATTTGTTTAAAACATGCAGAAATACTTGAAACTTCAACCTGCAGGCAGCAAGTGATTCTTCCTTTGTGACCAGTGCAGACAAAGATCAACCTGCACATACAATCTTGATCTTGTTCTGAACTGTTCACTATTCAGTCAATAATTTTCCAGTGAATACTCCTTTATAAGTGGAACAGCCCAGATTGAACAACAGACCAGTCTGTTTTAGAAATTTAGCAGAGTAGAGGTTGATACCATAAAAAGAGAATGGTTTGTCTGAGAAGTAAGGAAGCTAAATTAAATTTATCTAGGGCATACCTTGGTAGTCTACAGTTGTCTAGATACACATTCTTGTCCCACCCAACTGTTACTGACTTATTAGAGGTCAGCAAGGTCACACCAGCAGGGGAGAGAACTAGGGACCATCTTCGTTGTCTGAGATCAGAGGCAAGTAGATAGCTGCATTCTTCTGTCTTAATAGCTGTTCATTTCAATAAAATAAGATTTATAAGTTACCTAACAGAGTTTTTTTTATCAAATAAAGTAAAATAAAATCCAATTAAATGGCATGTGCTGACAACAATAATATATTACACTATTAAAACACAAGCTGAATATAACATTAACTAGATGACATCCCCACTTCCTGTCACTGTACATGGTTTCACAACACTAGGTGAAATATTTTTTAAGATATATGCAGCACACTTTATGTGACTGTTTCACTAGGACAAGAACCATAACTCTGGTCTGGCTGGTTCAAACACCAGGTGCACAATTTCACATGCTATATGACAATCATCTAATATCTAATGACTCTTAAGTCAAATACTTTTTGAGATACATTTCACATACTATATAACAACAAGAGTGCCAGAATGTCACAATATACGCCCGTCACAGCAAATTTCTTTACTCTAGCACCTGTATTTGCAAATGGAATTTTAATTTTGTGGTTGTTTAGTATATATAATCATTGTAAGTCATTTGTTTTTCTAAGTCCACAAAAAAACTCCTTACCAGGTAGAGATACCTTAAAATACACCTAAAATTTGAAAGTAACATCTATGCTTACCACAGAAAAGTGGTCTTGTTTTTTTCCCTACAGTCAATTATAAAAAAGTTACAATATAAGTTATATATAGTAACAACTAAGGGAAGTTAATCTTTAAAAAAAAAAAAAAAAAAAAGAAAAAAAAATCTTTACCAGATAGAGATTGGTCAAAATACACCTCATAATTGGATGTAGCATGCATGTTTTACTACAGAAAAGTGGTCTCGATTTTTCCCTACGACTAGTAATGAAAAAGTTACAATATAAGCTATTTATAGTAACAACTAAGGGAAGTCATTCTAAAGAAGGGAACTGCGCATGACACTTCGTCTCATGATGGTATATAACTGTGCCAAGTTACATCAAAATCCCTCCATGCATGAAGAAGAAATGCTTTGGACAAAGTCATTCTTGTATCTGACCTTTGGCCTCTAAGTGTGACCTTGACCTTAGACCTAGGGACCTGTTCTTGCGCATGACACTCCACCTCGTGGTGGTGAACATTTGTGCCAAGTTATATCAAAATCCCTCCATGCATGAAGAAGATATGCTCCGGACAAAGTTTTCTTTCTTGTATCCTTTGACCTCTAAGTGTGACCTTGACCTTAGACCTAGGGACCTGGGTCTTGCGCACAACACTCCATCTCATGATGATGAACAATTGTGTCAACTTTCATCAAAATCCCTCCATGCATGAAGAAAATATGCTCAGGACAAAGTCATTCTTGAATTTGACCCTTGACCTCTAAGTGTGACCTTGACCTTAGACCTAGGGACCTGGCTTTTGCGCATGACACTTCGTCTCATGATGGTGAACAACTGTGCCAAGTTTCATCAAAATCCCTCCATGCATGTAGAAGATATGCTCCGGACAAAGTCTGTGGATGCGCCCGCCCGCCCGCCAGGGGCGTTCCCATAATACGTCCCGTTTTTCAAACGGGCATATAAAAATCTAAATTAAATAAATGTTTTAAGATTTTAAGTCAATTATTTTAAAGATACATGTACATGCGATACAAACTTGTATAATTTTTGACACATTATTATAAGATTCACATATACTGAAATAAACAAGATTTCAAAAGTTTTATCTATTTGTGAATGGGAATTCTATACTAGAATAACGGCAGAATGATACAGTCACACTGGATGCACCCTAATTTACCTGTCAAGTCAAAGAAACTGTTATCAAATGTTTGAACACTGAGCACTCTGTCAGAATCATGACGTCCAAATATAACAGCTACACTTTTCGTAGATTCCTCTGCCAACTTTCTGTATCTGTAGTAATGTCGAGCAAAACCAAACATCTCTTTTATTTGATGGAAAAGAATTCCATAAAACTGTGTAGGCTTTGGAAAATCCTGTAAGAAATACTAAGTTGATAGTGAAGTGGAATCATTTACAATTGGGCAAATATAAAGCAAATGCACTTTGCTACCTCAGTAATATATACATTTATTACAACAGACCAATTAAGTTATCTGATTCCAAACTACAGGTGCTGGGCTGAAACCATTTTTCTATTTTTAGTTACAGTGACCTTGACTCTGACCAAAGTGACCCCTAAATACATTCCCAACCTTTGTGTTTGATAGAAGCTATCTTCACACCACAATTACTGACAATAGGTGTACCATAACTAAAGATATTGAGTGGAAGCTTTTTTACAAGTTTTAGTAACGGTGACTCCAAATAACATACATAGCTACTTCTTCAGATATGCTTACTGTACATCAAGTTTGATGACAGTAAGTCCAAACTTAAACTAGAGTTCTCACAGGAGTGACCAGTTATACCCCCACAATACAGCTTTGTCACAGAACCAATCCAGTGTCAAAGCCAAATATGCTTGAACTTTGACCTACTGACCTCAAAAAAACCTGGTCATGACCAACCTCCCTATGAATTAAGTGTTCCAAAGTTATTGTCCGGAAACGGTTTAAATGTTATGGGTCACTCTGACCTTTTGAAATCAAAGTTAACTGTGATCCTAGGTCCAAGCATTCTGAAGTTATTGTCCAAAAACCACTAACTGTTCCGGGTCACTGAGACCTTGACCTGTGACCTACCAACCTCAAAATCAATAGGGGTTATCTAATGGTCATGGCCAACCTCTATCATCTTAGGCCCAAGCATTTTCAAGTTATCATCCAGAAAGCGGATAAAGTTTTTATTTTATATTATGGTATGAAAAGGCATATTTCACTTCTTCTATGGACTTGGGCTGGACCACTGGCAACTTCTTTTTATTTTCATACCACTTTATTGAAAATACATGTATCATATATTGAGCCCCGCCATGAGAAAACCAACATAGTGGGTTTGCGACCAGCATGGATCCAGACCAGCCTGCACATCCGCGCAGTCTGGTCTGGATCCATGCTGTTTGCTTACAGTTTCTCCAATTCCAATAGGCTTAAAAAGCAACCAGACTGCATGGATGCGCAGGCTGGTCTGGCTCCATGCTGGTCGCAAACCCACTATGTTGGTTTTCTTATGGCATGGCTCATATAATTGATGAAGAAACTTGAATATCTTATACTCATCATGCTTTAGAATATCAACTAAGATATATATTTGTAGCGAATATTATGTCAGCTGGCTGTCCTACATTTTTGAATCTTTGACTGAACATACACCATACTCACAAACAATCTTCTAAAGGTGAAAGGTGTTGTACTGATCACATAGGTATACTGTCCTTGCTGTAGTATTTCCTCAATTTTCTTAGTTCTGAATTCACTTGTGCTGACACTGAACAAGAGTTTACTGGCCATTTTAATGGCAAGATAGTCTAGAAATTGTAACCTTCTTATCATTGGGTTTGGTTCTGCAAATAAAGGTTTCAAGATTTAATCAGGTTGCTAAGTCTTCTATTAGATTTACATTATATGATTTGAAATTTAGAAAGCACTTCCAATTTTGTTAACATAACATTTATTCAGCTGTCCGTAAGACAGCCAATGCTCGACTATTTGAAATATTGTCCCAGAAGCAGGAAAATATTACCTAAAATGTTAAAATATCAAAAGAGTTTTAAGTTCAAAAGGGGATATAATTTGACCAAAATGCAAGTCAGAGTTACGGGACCTGATGTTATCAACTAGTTTTATTACCCCGAAGGCCCATGTGAAGTTTCAACTTAATACCTGCATTTGTTCTGCAGATAGTAACTTGCATGCAAAACTTTAACCAGAATTTTCTAAGTCCAAAAGGGGGCATAATTTGCCCAAAATACATGTCAGAGTTATGGGACTTGATCCAGTGAGGTTGGTAATTGATCTAGAAAACGAAAAAATAACTGTCAAATCTGTATGCCTTTTAGTAATAGCTGTATGTACTTGCACGCAAAACTTTAACCAGGATCTTCTAAGTCCAAAAGGGGGCATAATTTGGCCAAAATGCAGGTCACAGTTATGGGATTTGCTGCTATTAACTAGTTTTATAACCCTGAAGACACAAGTGAAGTTTCAATTCAATATCTGCATTAGTTTTGGAGATAGTAACTTGCATGTAAAACTTTAACCAGGATTTTCTAAGTCCAAAAGGGGGCATAATTTGCCCAAAATACATGTCAGAGTTATGGGACTTGACCCAGTGAGGCTGGTAATTGATCTAGAAAAAGAAAAAATAAGTTTCAAATCTATATGCCTTTTAGTAATAGCTGTATGTACTTGCACACAAAACTTTAACCAGGATTTTCTAAGTCCAAAAGGGGGCATAATTTGGCCAAAATGCAGGTCACAGTTATGGGATTTGCTGCTATCAACTAGTTTTATAACCCTGAAGACACATGTGAAGTTTCAATTCAATATCTGCATTAGTTTTGGAGATAGTAACTTGCATGTAAAACTTTAACCTGGATTTTCTAAGTCCAAAAGGGGGCATAATTTGCTCAAAGTACATGTCAGAGTTATGGGACCTGACCCAGTGAGGTTGGTAATTGACCTAGAAAAAGAAAGAAAATAAGTTTCAAAGCTATATGCCTTTAAATGATAGCTGTATGTACTTGCATGCAAAACTTTAACCAAGGTGTGACGGCGACGACGACGACGCCAGGGTGAGCAGAATAGCTAGACTATTCTTTGAATAGTCAAGCTAAAAAGTAAAGGTCTGAGAGATACATTCCATATAAAGAAATATTAGCCACTGTAAATCTTAAAATATGTATATAAAATATCTAATTAATTAGAATTCCAGCACAAATGCATTATTCATGCAGTACAGATGCATTAATTATGCAGTATAGATGCTTTAGTCACTTGGTATGGATGCATTAGTCACTCAGTACAGATGCATAAGTCATGAAGGATAAATGCACAAGTCATGCAATACAGCTGCATTAGGGGGCCTCCGTGGCCGAGTGGTTAAGGTCGCTGACTTCAAATCACTTGCCCCTCACCGATGTGGGTTCGAGCCTCACTTGGGGCGTTGAATTCTTCATGTGAGGAAGCCATCCAGCTGGCTTACAGAAGGTCGATGGTTCTACCCAGGTGTCTGCTCGTGATGAAATAATGCACAGAGGGGCACCTGGAGTCTTCCTCCACCATTTTAGCTGGAAAGTCGCCATATGACATGTGTCGGTGCGACGTTAAATAAAAAAAAAACAGCTGCATTAGTCACATAGCAGAGATGCATAATAATCATGTCACATAGATGCATAACTAATGCCATACAAAAGCATCAGTTACATAGTACAAATGCATAAGTCAAGCAGTACAGATGCCTAAATCATGCAGTAAAGCTAATCATGCAGTAAAGCTGCATAAGTCAATCAGTACATCTGCATAAGTGACACAGTACAGCTGTATTAGTAACACTGTACAGATGCATTAATCATACAGTAAAGGTGCTTAATCCATGCAATACAGATGCATTTGTCAAGCAGAACAAATGAATGTCGAACTGTACATATGCTTAACCCATGCAGTATATCTGCATTATTCATGCAGTACAGCTGTATTAGTACCATATCACAAATGCATTAATCATACAGTACAGATGTTTGCTATCTTGCTGACATTAAATAAATCTTATCTTATGTATAACCAATGCAATACAGGTGCATTTGTCACGTATGACGCTTAGTACTTCTGTAATGCAGTACTTCTATAAGGCTTTCTATAAAGGGCATTTTTTTGCAAGTTTAATGTCATTTTAAGGTCCAGTTTTGTCATTGGATATAGTGACTAAGCTTAGTACATATTTAGCTTTACTGGAAACTGATGTACAATATATGTTTTGGTCACTGGGGTCAAAGTCAAGGTTGCTGTTACTGAAAACAGGAAATTGTTTCTGCTCAATAACTTCAGTAAGGAAAAGGGTGTTGTGTCCTAACTTGGAATTTAGAAAGCTTGCATGAAGCCATAGTTTTAGAAGTAATTTGAGTTGCTTACCAGCAGGTTAAGGACATTAGACAAGATCATTGTTACTAAAAATAGAAAAGTGGTTTTCTAAGATAACTTAGTTAAGAATGAGGTAAGCAGTGAGATAGTACCTGGTAAATAGGTAGCTTTCATAGAAACCATTCTTTTTTGGCGACGCCGTCTAAATTCGTTTTCGTTACCTATGCCACATGACTTCAGTTTGCAAATCAAACTACTTGATAACGCATTATAGATAATTTATCAAAATGGAAGACTTATGCAACACTCTGCCTGATTGGACGAGAGTGTCAATTTCTTTCACTCTGTTGATTGTGCCACGCTGAGTGAAATGTAGACAAAGTGTTTATCCTAAACGACGCTGTTCACAGTTTTAAAGCTAACTTTGGCTCAGTATATTTAGCAAGAATATTGATATATCTCAAAATGAGAAGTAAGTTTAATAAATATGATAAAAACCTGTTCAAATACCAACATATATCAAATTAAAGAAAGAGCTGAATACGGTCTGCGTATCACATGAATAAGGGTGTGATAAGAGTCTTTAATGTAGAGAAGTGCTTTTTAAAGGATTTTCCTTGTTACAATTGTTGTCTGAATATGAAAAGGTTTCTTGCTTTTGTGACTTATTCAGGTTGCATATTAAAATGAGTACTTGTTTGCTTTGATATATTTGTTATAAATCATTTAACTGATTTATTAACAAAATCATTTAACTGATTTATTATATATGAATATTTTTCTTTAGTATGGTATGCAAATATTGAACTCAGTTGAAATCTGTTTTATTATATATATGCTATATAATGACTGAATCTCATTACACTGAAATGAAGGTACGCTGCATACAGTTTATCTATGTGATATGACTACGGTCAAACTTTGCTTATGAAACAGAAATATTGAAATAATTACAATTGTATGTTTTGCTTGACCTTCTCTTTTTTATAGGTGTGACGTCATTGTCCAAAGATTCATGAATAGCGAATATGCATTTGTTAAAGCGGGATCAGTTGGCCTATTTTAGAAATAAATAAAAATAATAAATAAAAAATCCTTTAATTGATTTTTTCTCATGTATTCTGATCAAACTTGATTTGTAGCATCTTTATTAGGCCCGCAGCCAACTTTGTTCAGCTGGGACATTTAACCCCTTTTAGGGGCTGCTAGAGCTAAAACTAGAAATGCCTTTATACAGCGTCTCATGAACAGCTTGGTGGATCTTTGTCATACTTGGTCTGGAGCATCATTATAAGGTCCTCTTCCAAATTTATTTATATAGGAACTTGGGCCCTATTAGGGACCACTATAGCTAAAAGTAGATATGCCTTTCTTCGCACTAACCACTAAAATGTAATGGAGTTTTATCAAACTCGATGTGTAACAATATCGTAAGGTCTCCTGCTATTTTGTTACAAATGGGGATAGGGACTAATTTAGCTAAAAATATAAACACGTTTAATGACCTCTTCTCATGAACCGCTTCATGAATCTTCATCAAACTACTGCTGTAATTATTCGTCCAAGGATAAACGAAACAAAATTGCAACCCTACGAAACCTTTGCGAAAAATTAAAAGAGAACCATTTAAATTGTTAAAGTGCGGTGTTTAGTTTTGCAATTTGAAAAATGTTAGATGAAAGGTGAATGTTAGATGAAAAATTCATAAACTTCTTTCCTTATTACAATTCGCCGACCATCATTTTTAAAGACATTTCTTGTTTGTTTTAGGTAGCTTGGGGTCAAAGTCATTGTTACTAAATATAGAAAGATGGTTTTTGATCAATAATCAATAATGAGTAGCTTTCAAAAAGACTTAAATCTAATTGCATCAGACAGACAATGCTACTTCAAGGGTGAAACCTTTATCCCATTTGGCTGAATTTGCTTGAAGACTTTGCTCTCTCTTTAAAATGACACCTCAGTATACATATATAAATGCATGTCCATATAAAGGGTCCCACGGAAATGTTTTCCGTTCACCATTCATGAAAAAAATATTGGTTCTGGGTTTTGCCAGCAGGCTAACATAGGAATAATCTACAGTAAACCTCGCTTATAAGGAACAGTTTGGGACCTCTAAAATTTGTTCCTTGTAACCGAGGTTCCTTATATCCATATAGCAAACTAGTTCCTTGTAACCAAGGTTTGTATAACGAACACAATTTGTATAGTGAACACTATTTGACTGACGTTTGAAAAGGGCTATGTGTTCACACTCCGGGCCGACCATAAATCTATATGTGAGAAAGTTGCGAGTCTAGTACTGGTCCTTTTCTGGAGAGATGGTCAGGTAAACTGCCTGCATGTATGTGGCTGAAAAAGTGTAGAAACACGGCCTATAAACCTAAACTAAGCCAAAATGTACATCAGTAAGAATGACCGTAATTTTTGTTTATTTTTTGTCGGCTATTTCTATCTTTTTTAGAGAGCGCTACATTATGACTATACGATATGTTGCAGTGATGCCCTTTACCTTGCTCTACTGCATGTTATGTGAATAGGCATTAATATTATTATAAAATAAATGTTCAATTTTCTATTTTGTAGACACTAGACAACGGCATCTTACATACGGATTAAAGTGTAAATTATACTTATAATTTTACTATTGTCTATTTCAGCACCTGCTATAATTTTTACAATTGGAAATTAGGTAAACTGGACTGTTTGCCATTGTTAATCACGCGTAATTAGCACATTTATTAGGATATTTCCATCGTTACGAAACTATCTAGACTAATAATGACCAATATTATAATCCCAAGTCTATTATCGTGCAGTATTTGATAAATGTTAATGATGATATTATATAATTATTTTCTTTTTATGGTATCCTTGAATTAACAAACTAAAGATCATAGAAATGAAATCATTTGTTTTATTCAAGCACATGAAAGCGCGTGAAAATGCCGAGATTACTCCAATCCCTTACAGAAGCAAGCCTCTGGGGGCGTACATGCTGCGTATTTGCTGCGTATATGCCGTGAACACAGTAGTACGCCAGAGGAGTACATTTTACATACACCACATGCCGCGTACATGCCGCATACTATTTCGAAGAGTACACAGCATGTACGCAGGAGGTCACTAGTACACTTCAAGTATGCAGCACAGACTCTGAAAATTTAAGGAGTACACTGCATGTACGCAGGAGGGACTTGTACAAGAAAATAGTACACTGCATGTACACCGCAGATACTTTGAAATTTGTGCAGTACACTTCATATACGCGGGAAGGACTTGTACAGTTTCTTTTGGCATTTGTACTTAGTTTTTTTTTTATAAGTTAAAGTCTGAAGTACATGCACTTCATATATGCGGGAGGGACTTGTTCATTTTCTTTTGGTGTTTATACTTAGAATTTTTTTAGGTAAAAGTCTGAAGTACACTTCATGCAGGAAGGATTTGTACATTTTTTTTTTTGGAAGCAAGAACTTTATTTCCGAGTAACTTTTATCTTAATAGCATAGAATAGTTCAGATTATTCTGAACAATGAAAATTTGGCAAACTATTTGCAATGTTCATTTGTGAACCTTACATCTAAGTGATTTCTGAGCTGCACCTTGCATGCAATGTAAAGTAACACCTGTATTATGCAATTATAATGAAAAATTGAGCAGTGAGCTGTGTCTTTACCCATGCTCCTCAGCATTCATCGCAGATTTGCCATATGCTTTAAGTGCACTTGTTACTCTTAATGTCCAAAGTCGAATTATGGTGCATTTTAGGTCACTATTTAAAACTGTTAATTTTAAACTAAATATGGTATTTTTGAGCATTATGAATTTTGTTTGATTTAGAAAAGGCTGCAGATGCACAGTAAAACCTGTTCACAGCAGTTTCGCCACGAGAGTACATAGCATGTACGCCACAGGAGTATACAGCATGTATGCAGCAGGAGTACACAGCATGTACACCACAGGAGTACACACCATGTACGCCGCAGGGGTAGTACACCGCAGGCTCATTTGCATGTGAAAAGTGTATGTGCCGCGTACATGCTACGTACTATTTTTCCGGTGTACTTCCCGCGTACTAGATTCCTCCAGCGTACATCCTGTGTACTATGTAGTCCACAGCATGTACGCAGCAAGTAGTACATGGCAGAGCTCATTTGCATGTCAAAAGGGTACTACAAACGTACTATCGGTGTATGTGCGGTGTATATCCTGCATACTATTTAAAGTCCTTGATTTCAGTACACATCATGTATGCGTCAAATACGCTGTATGTACACAGCAAGAGTACGCGGCAGGCCTTTTTCTTCTGTAAGGGATGTCATCAGCGATTCTCCTATTTATTTCGGATTTTCAATAATTTTTATTCATTATGTCTATTCGCTATAACCGAGGGGTTTTCCACTGAATTTCATACTTTGTGACTGGAAAAAGTGTTCCTTATAACTGAGTTCCCTATAACAGAGGATTTTTACATTGAACAAAGAAGGAATTAGAACGGGGAATTGAAAGCTGTTCCTTATAACCGAGTGTTCTTTATATCCGAGTTCCTTATAAGTGAGGTTTACTGTAGTTCATAGTCATGCAGAAATGTTTCAGCTCTCAGTTCATGCTGGAAAAACTTTAGTTCACCGGCATGCAAAAATGTCTCAGATCAAAATCCATGTATGAATATCTTTATTCACAAGCATGCACTGGAACTAGAACTGTCACAGGAGTGACAAATTATACCCCCACAATATGGTCTTGTCAAAAAAGTATGACAAATTTTAACTTAGAAAGAGGCCAAAACTATGTCAAGAAATTGGTGGTCTGTAGCCAAAGTGAACTTGACCTGTATTTTACACTTTTACACTTGTGTACCAAAAATAATTTAAATCTGTCAAGCCTTTCATGAGTTATTGTCCGGAAACCATGAGTTTGGCAAATCTTAAGCTGGAAAGGGGTCATAACTACATAAAACAAGAGCTGTCACAGGAGACAGCACGCTCGACTATCGTGTGATGCTGAATAGTGAAATTGGGCACACCTGAGGAAGCTGAAGCTGTCACTGGAGTGTTTAATGACTCCAATGGTGGATGAAGATATTGGACAATTCATGGAAAACTTCTGCAAAAGTAATGCACCATGTGTCATATCACGCGGTTATTTGGGAACAACTATTTGAAGTTTGAATCAAATCTATTTAGTAATACTGGAGATACAGTAAAAGTGAATCGTAACTTGAACCACAAATTCTATATAAAAAAAAAGAGGGCTTAACTCAGAACAGACTGGTGCCAACATTATCAAACTTGTGTTATATGATGTGAGTGATGATGTGGAACAACCATTTTAAGTTTGATTAATACAGAGATATAAAAAGCATAAAAATTAAACTGAAATTCTAAGTAAAAAGGGGCTATAACTCATAAGATATTTGCATCAGAGTTACTGACCTTGTGTCATATGATAAGGTTGATGATCTGGAAAAAAATAATTTATGTTTTAATCAAATCAATCAAGTAATGCCAAAGCTAAAGTGAAAGTGCACAACAATTAACCTGAAATTCTAAGTAAAAAGTGGACATAATTCATGAAATATTGATGCAAAAGTTATGGCCCTTTATCATTATGATGTGGGTGATGATGTGGTACAACTATTCTAAGTTTGAATCAAATCCATTTGGTAAGAACATAGATAAAGAGAAAGTGCATCAAAACATTAACCTGAAATTTTAAGCAAAAAGGGGGATAATTAAAAAATATATTGTGCAAGAGTAATTGTCCTTGTGTCATATGATGTGGTACATTTGTTTAAAGTTTGAATCAAATCTGTTTGGTATTAACAGAGATAGAGTGAAAGCACATAAAAACTATAACTTTTTATTGGGGTTTTAAGGCACACCAACACAGTATAGGTTATATGGCTCCAAACAGGACTACAAATTTTAGTTCCACATCTCATTTACATCGAAATAAAAACATGAGGTATGGAATCAAAATTTGCATACCTGCTGGAATCACAGAGTTACTGCAAAACCAAGTGTTAAGACCCTATTAGTCGCCTCTTACGATAGGGCAAGGCAGTGGTTCCAATTCTTTTCATACACAGATTGTCCCAGAACCACAACTATAACCTGAAATTTTAAGTAACAAGAGGACCATGATGGTCCTGAATCGCTCACCTCTTCCCACATGACCCAGTTTTGAGTATGACGTCGTTTTTTCTATTATTTGACATAGTGACCTAGTTTTTGAGCTCATGTGACCCAGTTTTGAACTTGACCTAGATATTATCACTATATAAATTCTGACCAATTTTCAAGTAGATCCATTGAAAAATATGGTCTCTTGAGAGGTCACAAGGTTTTTCTATTATTTGACCTATTGACCTAGTTTTCGAAGGTACGTGACATATGTTTTGAATTTTACCTAGATATCATCAAGGTGAACATTCTCACTAATTTTCATGAAGATCTCATGAAAAATATGGCCTCTAGAGAGGTCACAAGGTTTTTCTATTTTTATACCTACTGGCCTTGTTTTTGACCGCATGTGACCCAGTTTCGAAACTGACCTAGATATCATCAAGGTGAACATTCAGATCAATTTTCATGAAGATCCATTGAAAAATATGGCCTTTAGAGAGGTCAAAAGATTTTAATAATTTTAGACCTACTGACCTAGTTTTTGACCACAGTTGACCCAGTTTCAAACTTGATCTAGATATCATCAAGATGAACATTCAGACCAACTTTCATACAGATCCCATGAAAAGTATGGCCTCTAGAGAGGTCACAAGGTTTTTCTATTATCTGACCTACTGACCTAGTTTTTTAAGGCACGTGACCCAGTTTCAAACTTGACCTTGATATCATCAAGGTGAACATTCTGACCAATTTTTATGGATATCCATTCACAAGTACGGCCTCTAGAGAGGTGACAAAGTTTTTCTATTTTAGGACCTACTGACCTAGTTTTTGACCGTACATGACCCTGTTTCGAACTTGACCTAGATATCATCAAGATGAATATTCAGACCAACTTTCATACAGATCCCGTGAAAAATATGGCCTTTAGAGAGGTCACAAGGTTTTTCTATTATTTGACCTACTGACCTAGTTTTTGAAGGCACTTGAACCACTTTCGAAATTGAGCTAGATGTCATCAAGATGAACATTCAGACCAACTTTCATACAGATCCCTTGAAAAATATGGCCTCTAGAGAGGTCACAAGGTTTTTCTATTATTTGACCTACTGACCTAGTTTTTGAAGGCATGTGACCCACTTTCGAACTTGACCTAGATATCATCAAGGTGAACATTCTGACAAATTTTCATGAAGATCTCATGAAATATATGGCCTCTAGAGAGGTGACAAAGTTTTTCTATTTTTAGACCTACTGACCTAGTTTTTGACTGCACATGACCCAGTTTCGAACTTGACCTAGATATCATCAAGATGAACATTCAGACCAACTTTCATACAGATCCCATGAAAAATGTGGCCTTTAGAGAGGTCACAAGGTTTTTCTATTATTTGACCTACTGACCTAATTTTTGATGTCACATGACCCAGTTTCAAACTTGACCTATATATCATCAAGGTTAACGTTCTGCCAATTTTCATGAAGATCTTATGAAATATATGGCCTCTAGAGAGGTCACAAGGTTTTTTTATTTTTAGACCTACTGACCTAGTTTTTGATGGCACGTGACCCAGTTTCAAACTTGACCTAGATATCATCAAGGTGAACATTTTGACCAATTTTCATGAAGATCTTGTGAAATATATGGCCTCTAGAGAGGTCACAAGGTTTTTCTATTTTCAGACCTACTGACCTAGTTTTTGAAGGCAAGTGACCCAGTTTCGAACTTGACCTAGATATCATCAAGATGAACATTCAGACCAACTTTCATATAGATCCCATGAAAAATGTGACCTCTAGAGTGGTCACAAGCAAAAGTTTACGGACGGACGGACGCACAGACGACGGACACCGCGCGATCACAAAAGCTCACCTTGTCACTTTGTGACAGGTGAGCTAAAAAGGGGGATAACTCATAAAATACAGGTGTCACAGCTCAAGGTCCTTGTGTCAAAAATGATGTAGGCAATGATAATGAACAATTATTTTAAGTCTGAATCAAATCCTTTCTGAAACAACAGAGATATAGTGAAAATGCATCAAACTGAACATAAAATTCTAAGTAAAAAGGGGGCATAATTCATGAAAAATTGGCGCCAGACTTATGGACCTTGTGTCATATGATGTGGGTGATGATGTTGGACAACCATTTTAAGTTTGAATCAAATCCATTTAGTAATAACTGAGATAAAGTGAAAGTGCACCAAAACTTTAACCTGAAATTCTAAGTAAACAGTGGGAATAATTCATGAAATATTGGTGCCAAGGTTGTTCCATATGATGTGGGTGATGATGAGGAATCACTATTTTAAGTCTGAAGTAAATCCATCAAGTAATAACAAAGATAAAGAGAAAGTGCATAAAAACTTTAACTAAGGTGGGGATGTGGAAAGACGCTGACACCGGTGCCGGGTCGAGTAGGATAGCTCTCCATACTTCGTAATTGTGCTAAAAATTGGCCTGTATTTTATGATGTTACACCTGTGTACCAAAAATCATTTAAATCTGTCAAGCCTTTCATCAGTGTCTGTGAACCATGAAAACCAACGGACCGACCAACCGACAGACAAGCTCACTTCACAGTTCATTAGGAATAATTTAGTTCACATACATGCAGAAATGTTTCACTTCACAGTTCAAACAGTTAAAAAAGTCAAAGTAAGAAAAACACAATCTTCAATGTTTATATCCCTGTGACCTTGACCTTTGATTCCGAAATCAATAGGTGTCATGTATACATGAAGACCAACATACGTATGTAGTTTCAAGGTCCTAGGTAAAATACTTGTCCAGATATTGAGCGGGAACAATTTTCAATATTTAGATCCCTATGACCTTGATCTTTGACACAGTGATCCTGAAATCAATAGGGGTCATGTACACATCAAGACCAACATACCTAAAAAGTTTCAAGGTCTTAGGTGAAAGAAATACTTGTCTAGATATTGAGCGGAAACCATTTTCAATGTTCAGGTCCCTGTGACCTTGAACTTTGACCTAGTGACCCCATTCTCACTTTGGACCAACTTGGATAATAGGTGATCATGTTTGCAGTCTTAAGGGGGTATAGCCTCAACAAACATTTTTTGTAAAGGATTCATTACTCTAGGCCATATACTTTTTGAGCTATGAACATCACAGACAAAAAATCAACTATTCTGGCTGTTTCAAGGGCCATAACTCTGTAATTAGTGCTAAAATCTCAAGAATATGCCAAGTAAGCAAGGTAACATCATGATAAAGACTCATGCAAGGTTTCATCAATTTATATGAAATACATTTTGAGCTAGAAGGGCCTCCATGGCCAGGTGGTTAAGGTCGTTGACTTCAAATCACTTGCCCCTCATCGATGTGGGTTCAAGCCTCACTCAGGGGTTGAATTCTTCATGTTAGGAAGCCATCCAACTGGCTTATGGAAGGTCAGTGGTTCTACCCAGGTTCCTGCTCATGATGAAATAATGCACGGAGGGGTACCTGGGGTCTTCCTCCATCATCAAAGCTGGAAAGTCGCCATATGACCTATAATTGTGTTGGTGCGACGTTAAACCCAACAAAATAAAATAAATAAATTTTGAGGTAGGCGTGTCACAAGGTAAAAATGTCCATTTTATACTATTTCAGGGGCCATGACTCTGGAAATAGGGGGTGGATCCAGACAAAAAATAGGAGGTGCCCAAGTTCATATCATGATAAAGACTCATGCAAGGTTTTATCAATTTATATCAAATACTTTTTGAGCTAGGTGCGTCACAAACATTTTTTGGACAGATGGATGGACAAGACCAAATCTGTATGCCCTCTCACTGAATGGTGGGGGCAAAAAATTCTTATGGTGCAATTGTTAATGACAGTATATCAGAAAATCAGAATCACCAGTACTCAGTCATTTTTAGTTCTGGGAGAATAGTGGCAGGGCCCATCAGGAGGGAACTAGATGTGTGTCCATAGGACACAGGTGCCCCCCACTCCTGCCACTGTAACATGGTTTAATGACTCAGGTTAAATAATTTTTAAGATGTTTGCAACACAAACTTTTAAGAACCTTATGTGTATTTTTCACTTAGCTGGCCCTATCTCTGGCCTAGCCGAGTAAAATCCTAAAGAGAACACTTCATAGGCTATAAAACAATCCTCTAATTTTTATGATTTTAGGTCAAGTACATTTTAACATACAAGTTTCACAAACTTTTTTTTTTGAGTAAGACTGGACAAGAAGTCTGGTCTTGTGTAGTGAAATAATGACTGTAGGTAAAATATTTTCGGAGCTACGCGCGGCAAAACATTAAAATGACAATTTTGTCCTATGTCTGGGGCCATAACTCCTACCATACTGAATGAATCCGGACGCGAAACCCCAGGTGCACAACTGCACATGCTGACCAACATTCCTGTAAACTTTTGTGACTTTAGGTCAAATACTTTTGGAGCTACGCGCAACACAACATTAAAATGATCAATTTTTAACTAAGTCAGGGGCCATAACTCCTACATGACTGAATGAATCCGGACGCAAAAACGCACAACTGCACATGCTGACCAACATTCCTGTAAACTTTGGTGACTCTAGGTCAAATACTTCTGGAGCTACGCGTGACAAAACATTAAAATGACCAATTTTTTACTAAGTCAGAGGCCATAACTCCTACAATACTGAGTGAATCCAGATGCGAAACCCCTGGTGCACAACTACACATGCTGACCAACATTCCTGTAAAGTTGTATGACTCTACGTCAAATACTTTTGGAGCTAGGCGTGACACAACATTCTCGGAAGGAGGAACTGACGGACAAGAGTAAATCTATCTGCACTCATGGGGTGGGGGTTTAGATTTAGGCAGTGCCTTATTTCATATTAACAAAAATGAAGTAAAATGCATCTATTCAAAATTAACTGTTAATCCTACATAAAATTGGGGATGAAATCCTAAATAAAATGGTGTGAGAGTTATAGCCCTTGTGTTATATCACGGAGCAACTAAGTCCGAATCAAGTCTATCAAGTAATAAGAGACATAGAGTGAAAATGTACCAAAACTGTAACCATAAAGAGTTCTAGCCCTTGAGCCATATGACGTTGGTGCTGATGTGGAATGATTGTTTTAAATCTGAATCAACTCCATCTTTAATAACAGATATATCAAAATTAACAAAAAGTTCTATGTAAGAAAGGGGCATAATTCATGAAAAATGGGACCAGAGTTACGAACATATGATGTGTGTGATGATCTGGAACAACTATTTCAAGTTTGAATCAAATCCATTTAGTAATAACAGAGATTGAGTGAAAGTGCATCAAAATGTTAACAAGAAATTCTAAGTCAAAAGGGGGATGAAATATTTGTGCAAGAGTTACGACCCTTGTGTCACATGATTAGATGTTGATAAGGAAGAAAGGTTTTAAAATTTAAGCAAATCCATCCAGTAATAACAGAGATAAAGTGAAAGTGCATCAAAGCTTTTACCCAGGTGTGGACATGGATACAGATGCAGATGCTGAGGCGAGTAGGTCAGCTCTCTGTATACTTGGTATAGCAAAGCTAAAAACTGGCATTCAAAAAACATGTCAGATATTAAACAATGATGAATACACTCAGTCAGACCCATGTTAGACAAAAGCTTATCACCTCTGAACTAATATGACATATATAAAAGCTTATCACCCCTGAACTAATATGACATATAAATACAGGATAGGATTGTAAGAAAGAATATAGTTTTACATGTTTAAAGTACTTTTTCAAAATTGTTTACCACTGCTTGGAGCATTTTTCATTGCCTGCATTAGATACGAAAACCTTGGTGCTATCACAGGTCCTGGAACATCAGGGTTTGCTGGTCTGTACTGCAAAGGCACGATGTTGCCAAGAAATCGGCCCCAAAACTTCATTCCTCTAATAAAGTTTGGCATCACAGCTTGTTTGATGACATCACCTGGGCTCTGAAAAAGTGAAAGCAGACTGGACTTATTGCCACATGGTTAATTTTATTAATATGGTAAAATTATTTCTTTTCAATAACATTACAGTTCTTAGTATTGGCTACAGCTACTTCATGCCGACATCATTTTGTAAATTTTACCTCTTAAATGTAAACAAATAAGAAATTTACATGATAGTGAGGGACTTTTACAATCACAAATCCAAACAAATTAGTTGTTTAAACTAGATGTGTGTCCATAGGACACAGGTGCCCTCCCCCACCCCTCCTGCCACTGTAACATGGTTTTATGACTCAGGTTAAATATTTTTTTAAGATGCTTGCAACACAAACTTTTAAGAACCTTATGTGTATTTTTCACTTAGCCATAATTCTGGCCTAGCTGAGCAAAATCCTAAAGAGAACACTTCACAGGCTATAAAACAATCCTCTAATATTTTACGATTCTAGGTCAAGTACATTTTAACATACATGTTTCACAAACTTTTTTTTTTGAGTAAGTCTGGACAAGAAGTCTGGTCTTATGTAATGAAAAAACTTAAAAAACAAAATAAGTCAGTGGCCATAACTCCTACAAGACTGAATGAATCCAGACGCGAAACCCCAGGTGCATAACTGCACATGCTGACCAACATTCCTGTAAACTTTGGTGACTCTAGGTCAAATACTTTTGGAGCTACATGTGACACAACATTAAAATGACCAAGTTTTTACTAAGTCAGGGGCCATAACTCCTACATGACTGAATGAATCCGGACGTGAAACCCTAGGTGCATAACTACACATGCTGACCAACATTCCTGTTAAGTTTTGTGACTCTACGTCAAATACTTTTGGAGCTAGGCGCGACACAACACTAAAATGACCAATTTTTACAAAGTCAGGGGCCATAGCTCCTACATGACTGAATGAATCCAGACGCGAAACCCCAGGTGCACAATTACACATGCTGACCAACATTCCTGTTAAGTTTTGTGACTCTACGTCAAATACTTTTGGAGCTAGGCGCGACACAACATTGTTGGAAGGGCGGACGGACAGACGGACAAGAGCAAATCTATATGCCCCCACCACTCATGGGGGGGGCACAAAAATGCCTTTGAAATACTTTATCAAATAAAGAGTATGGTAAATAATGCACAATAACCTTCATATCATATGATATGAAACCAAAATATAATATTGTATATATCTAATAAATATGATAACAGAAACATACACATTGAATTGCTTGACGGTCTATAGCTGAACTACTGCAAGAGGCCCAAAGGACACTACTGGCAGTCCATTCAGTAAGTGTCTAATTACGTGACATCAGAAATTAATATTCACTGTTTTATGTTTTATTTTTGTTTGTTTGTTTGTTTTGGGTTTAACGCCGTTTTTCAACAGTATTTCAGTTATGTAACGGCGGGCAGTTAACCTAACCAGTGTTCCTGGATTCTGTACCAGTACAAACCTGTTCTCCGCAAGTAACTGCCAACTTCCCCACATGAACCAGAGGTGGAGGACTAATGATCACGGACACAATGTCGTTTATCAAATAGTCACGGAGAACATACGCCCCGCCCGGGGATCGAACTCACGACCCCGCGATCCGTAGACCAACGCTCTTACCTACTGAGCTAAGCGGGCGGGCGTTTTATTTTCAAAATTTTGACTTATTAGTCCCATAAATGTGTGCTAAATATAGACAGTTATGTAACACAGCTAGACTAGGCACAGCTAGTTATATATTAAGGCGTCAAGATACATATGAGCTGCACCATGAGAAAACAGACATAGTGCATTTGCGACCAGTATGGATCCAGACCAGCCTGTGCATCCGCCCAGTCTGATCAGGATCCATACTGTTCACTAACAGTTTCTCTAATTGCAGTAGGGTTTGAAAGCAAACAGTATGGATCCTGACTAGACTGTGTGGATGCGCAGGCTGGTCTGGATCCATGCTGGTCGCAAATGCACTATGTTGGTTTTCTCATGGCGTGGCTTATATATACATCAAAAGAAATATATCTCACAGGAAATGTTTTTACCAAATGTGTGAAAATGAATGTCTGTTCAGAAAGAGGTTTGTCCATGTTGACCCTCAGCTGGTTCCCTACTGCCTGCAACATCATTGCTCCCTTCACCATACCTTGTCTCAGGGAATTCTCCATTTGCTCCTGATAGGCAGGAGACCAGCTTTGTGTGATTTCTAACATACTGGTTCCCCTAATAGCCACCTGTGTACTCCATAATGGTAAGGGGTCTGCTCCTGGTTCCTGTTATGCACAGATCAGATTTACTAATAAATTAATCAAGACAACAAAGTGCCTTTCTATGTTTCGTATTTTGTTTTAATTTTAAAATATCAATAATTTTGAATTTATTAAACATCTCATGACTTAATTAAAATTATGCTCAGCTTAATGCTGGTTTATATACCCTTAGGAGGGTCAGCATTTTAATCCAATCTCACCAGGTATATGTATGTTTTTCACAATACAGAAAATGACGTCGGACGAAATTCAGCTTTTCCTGGAAGTATAGAAAATGGAAGTACACAAGCTAAACTTGAAAACGAAAGTCGCATTTGCATTGGTCTATAGTTAGGTCCGCACGCAAGGGTCATCCCGTCCAAATGTATGCGCATGGACATTTTTTTTTTGCTAATGGGGAGTCATTTTTCAGCACTTTCTTAAAAATACCTGGGCCCTAGCACGACATGACAGCTTTTCACCTAAACAAGAGCTGTCTCCGTAGGATGACACATGCCCCCAATGGCACTTTGAATGAATAGTTATGGCCGATGTTAGAGTTTAGGACCTTTGACCTACGGACCTGGGTCTTGCGCGCGACACATCGTCTTACTGTGTCACACATTCATGCATAGTTATTTTAAAATCCATGCATGAATGACAAAGATATGGACCGGACATGCCCATCAATGCACTATCATGAAAAATGATCTTTAACGTCTTAGTTTGACCTTGACCTTTGAGCTACGGACCTGGGTCTTGCGTGTGACATGTCGTCTTATTGTGGTACACATTCATGCCAAGTTATTTGAAAATCCATCCATCGATGACAAAGATATGGACCGGACATGCCCATCAATGCACTATCCTTTAACGTCTAAGTGTGACCTTGACCTTTGAGCTACGGACCTGGGTCTTGCGCACTGCACGTCATCTTACTGTGGTACACATTCATGCCAAGTTATTTGAAAATCCATCCATCGATGACAAAGATATGGACCGGACATGCCCATCAATGCACTATCCTTTAACGTCTAAGTGTGACCTTGACCTTTGAGCTACGGACCTGGGTCTTGCGCACTGCACGTCGTCTTACTGTGGTACACATTCATGCCAAGTTATTTGAAAATCCATCCATCGATGACAAAGATATGGACCGGACACGCCCATCAATGCACTATCCTTTAACGTCTAAGTGTGACCTTGACCTTTGAGCTACGGACCTGGGTCTTGCGCACTGCACGTCGTCTTACCGTGGTACACATTCATGCCAAGTTATTTGAATATCCATCCATCGATGACAAAGATATGGACAGGCACACGAAAATTGCGGACAGACCGACAGACCGACAGACTGACAGACCGACAGACAGACAGACTGACAGACCGACAGACAGACAGATGGTTCAAAAACTATATGCCTCCCTTCGGGGGGCATAAAAAGCACAAATCCCACAGGAGTCTGTAATGGAGCAAGGGTTTTGGAGATTTTTGGAACTTTGTCGAATTGTTCAAAAGGTCCTTTTAGATGTTGGCTAAAAATATGAACAACAAATACTGCAAAATATAGTTCTGTCATTACGGATACAGGCAGGACAAGAACGGCAAGAATCAGCCACCTTAGTATATTAAACAAGAGGCCCATGAAGGCCCTGTATCGCTCACCTGACCTACTGACCTTATGATCATAAAGATAGTTTCATTAAAATATGGTCATAAATGTGGTCTCTAAAGTTGTAACTAAATTTTCTTTGATTTAACCCGGTGACCTAGTTTTTGACCCCCCATGACCCAGATTCAGACCTGACCGAAAGATCACCAAGATTAACATTCTGACTAAGTTTCATGAAGATACAGTCCTAATTTATTTATTTATTTTGTTGGGTTTAACGTCGCACCGACACAATTTTAGGTCATATGGCGACTTTCCAGCTTTAATGGTGGAGGAAGACCCCAGGTGCCCCTCCGTACATCATTTCATCACGAGCGGGCACCTGGGTAGAACCACCGACCTTCCGTAATTCAGCTGGATGGCTTCCTCACGTGAAGAATTCTACGCCTCAAATGAGGTTTCGAACCCACATCGATGAGGGGCAAGTGGTTTGAAGTCAACGACTCTAACCACTCGGCCACGGAGGCCCCGATACAGTCCTAAATGTGGCCTCTAGAGTGTTAACAAGCTTTTCCTTTGATTTGACCCGGTGACCTAGTTTTTGACCCCACCTGATCCAAATTTGAACTTGAACTATAGATCATCAAGATTAACATTCTGACCAAGTTTCATTAAGATATGGTCATAAATGTGGCCTCTAGAGTGTTAACTAGCTTTTCCTTCAATTTGACCTGGTGACCTAGTTTTTCACCCTACATGACCCAGATTCTAACTAGACCTTAAGATCATCATGATTAACATTTTGACCAATTTTCATGAAGATACAGTCATAAATGTGGCCTCCACAGTGTTAACAAGCTTTTCCTTGATTTGACCTGGTGACCTAGTTTTTAATCCAAGATGATCCAATATCAAACTCGTCCAAGATTTGATTGAGGGTAACATTCTGACCAAGTTTCATTAGGATTGGGCCAAAATTGTGACCTCTAGAGTGTTAACAAGCTTTTCCTTTGATTTGACCTGGTGACCTAGTTTTTAATCCAAGATGATCCAATATCAAACTCGTCCAAGATTTGATTGAGGGTAACATTCTGACCAAGTTTCAGTAAGATTGGATCAAAATTGTGACCTCTAGAGTGTTAACAAGCTTTTCCTTTGATCTGACCCGGTGACTTAACTTCCGACCCCAGATGACCCAATATCGAACTTGTCCAAGATTTTATTGAGGGTAACATTCTGACCATGTTTCATTAAGATTGGGTCAAAATTGTGACCTCTAGAGTGTTAACAAGCTTTTCCTTTGATTTGACCTGGTGACCTAGTTTTTGATCCCAGATGACCCAATGTCGAACTCGTCCAAGATTTTATTGAGGGTAACATTCTGACCAAGTTTGATTAAGATTTGCTCAAAATTGTGACCTCTAGAGTGTTAACAGTCAAATTGTTGACGGCCACAACCGACGACTGACGATGGACACAGGGTGATCACAAAAGCTTCCCTTTGTGCTCAGGTGAGCTAAAAAGGGAATGCAGTAGTTCTAAGTCACTGGTAGATTGCACCACTAATTGTTAACCCTTATTATGCTGGACTTGACTCGTTCTACCTTTGCGACCAGTGTAGATCATGATCAGTATGCTCATCCATGCAGTCTGATCAAGATACAATCAGTTAGTATCTTTTTGGTAAGCACCCCTTTTAACAGTTAATGGTACTGTCCAAATTGAAAGATGGACAAGTTCATTATTGAAATTTAGCAAGGTAAGGGTTAAGAGGACTTTAATCCATAATTCTGAAATATGTGGCTTAAATATTGATTGAGATTCAAAAGGACTTAGAATTGGTAACAAGAAAATATAAAAAAAAATCAAAGTGCAGCAGAAAGGTTAAAACCCACATCTGATGTGCAATAAACCACTCCGCTGTAATATTTCAAGTCACTTCCATGAAACAGTATAACGTTCAAACTATTTGCATCAATGTTACATTACGTACTAGAAATTCTGGTCTGACTAAACCCATCAAGTATCTTAAAACACACTGACAGGCTTGGCAAGGCAACCCTTCATTGCCTTAATTAAAATTTACTATAATGATACCAATGAGAAATACAGTGTCTGTTTTATTAAAAACACAAACATTCACAAACAGAATATAGATAATAGAAATATTAGATCTATTGTCTTTTTTATTCAAATTAGCCTACATCTAGCATATCCTCTGCGCACCTGGCCAATTTTTACAGCGACTGCCTGTAGCATATTGAAACAGGAAAAAATTCCTTGCCTCAAACCGGGCCAATCTTTACAGCGATTGCCTACAGTGTTATGATGGGTGCCTTTTTTGCAGGTTTAAAACCAGACGCGAGATTTGCCGTATTTTCAGAAAAGGGTACGTTTAACAACGTTAAAATGAACCGAATATGTTTTTCTCGGTTGTCGCTGTTTCTTCAGCTCAAGAGAAGATTTTCATTATAATGACTTCATTTACCGTATAAAAGCGTATAAAATAACCATGTATACGTTCTTCAACGATACAGTGCTCTTTCGGGTAAGGACCAAATATACAATCTTCAATGATACAGTGTTTTCGGGTATTGCAAAAACTGTTAACATAGAACCCACTTATATACGCTACAGGCAATTCATGTATTATTTATTATAATTATATAGTATAAATAAAGTAGGCAGTATTATAAAACATGTATGTGAACCATCCTACTGCGTATTCACGTTCAAACAAATATTGTCATTTCTGCTGTGTTTTAGCAACAATTTGAACATCGATAGACGTAATAAATACGGTTGTGAACGTTACCGGATGAAGAGTCCTAACTTCTGCCAACATGCCCACAACGTTCAAATATATATTTTAAAAATAATCAATAACAATCGATATTACCATTAAGATCGATTTTATTGATCACTTTTATAATTTTATCGAGATAACCCATATATTGTCTCCAAATCTACATAAGTCTTATGTTTGTCTTATAAGGCTTTATTATGCGTGATTGGAATTTAAATAGGTCAGGGTTTTCTCAAGAATGCTTAAATTATGCAAATTTGACAGTTTATTGATTTATATCGATAAAAATACCGTAAAAACTCGAATATATTACGCTAGCATGTATATTACGCACCCCCATCTTGTATCAAAATCTTGGGAAAAATGCTTACCTTAGAATATATTACGCACCGAAAAGTCGAAATCGGCCATTAGCGACATGCGTAAAAACGATTTCTCGTGAAAATCGCAATTGCTGCATAATCAGTTACAGACAACAGTGACAATATCTGACAGACAAATCAGTCAGAAAGCCGAAATCGGCCATAAGCTGCATGCGTAAAAACGATTTCTCGTGAAAAACGCAATTGCTGCATAATCAGTTACAGACAAAAGTGACAATATCTGACGAACAAATTCTTTCTAAAGTATTTGAGAACTTTCTCAAGATGTCAACACCTTGACACACATGCGAAAAAACATCTCATAGTTATGGGCACATCAAACGAGAAAATTGCGGCTAATTAGCGTGTTTGTTTAACAATGTACGAGCCGATGTATTAATCAGTAATAATTTGCTGGAAGTAAAGAAATAACAAACAATCTGTTATAATTGCAATTTATTTGAGCATCCTTGAAAGATAATGATTTTAATGATCAAACACCTACAACCCAGAACCGCGAAATTTTGTATTTTGCCTAATTATTAAACTGACACATTATCTGGTGCTCTGGATATGTACGATACTTATCAATTAAATTTACAAATACAAAAAAATTTAAACTCACAAATAAAATCAACGTTACCATATATCATCAGAGGTTCCGTTCCGTACGTGTTTTTAGACCCACCGTATAAAACGCTCTTCAAGAGGAGGTTAAAAAAGCACTGCCCAAAATGTAAACACATGACAGTTGACAAAATTGTCCAATTTTCGCCAATATTTTCGGGTTTTCAAGCTGGAAAAAATGTTTGAAGCTCTACCTTGGTATATATGACGCACCCCTTTGAGAAAATGAAAAAAATCGTAAAAAAACTGCGTCATATATTCAGGTTTTTACGTTAGGTATTTTAAATAAAGAAATCCCTAACAAAATTTATTTATCATGAATTTAACAGGTAAAATATTAGGATAGTGAAAGAAAATTTGAAGTCCACTTTTTTGAAGCAAAAGTAATAAACGTTTCAATTTCAGGAATTAAAAATGAAAAAATAAAAGTTTCAGGGTTCCTACGCTAAAATGGGGTCAGGTTTTGAGGATAGAAAAATTTACCCGGTTTAAAAGCGTTATAGGCATTCACTGTAAATATTGGCCCGTTTTTGAGGACTCAAAAATTTTACCTGTTTCACTATGTTACCGGTGCACAAAGGATATTAAAATTTTGTAACCGTATATTATGGGCGAGATATACGTAAAAGAAGAACTTACTACAATTTACAAGAAGAACATACATATATATTGAATTATTCCGTTTTGGACGAATAATCACCTATATAGCGCCTGTCTATAATAAATCGCTATCCACCCAAAATTGTACAACAACAACTTGATAAATAGTAAAACGTGAACTTATTTTGCTGGAATGTATAGCTAGAATTTTAGAGTTGTTGTTGTTATGAATAAATACAGGGACATATTAATAATATCTGTCATATGTTTACGAATCGGATAGAAATATCTGTCCTGAGGGCACTTGCCCATTGGGCAGTAACGAGGCTAGCCGAGTTACCACCCATGCGCAGGTGGCCGAGGGACGGATATTTCTATCTGATTCGTAAACACATGGGTGATATTTTTTCTTGCATATCGTATACATATAAGCTTTATTATTCTGACAGATAATTTTACTTGCATACCGTATTTTACAAATAACAAAATAAATAAAGCTTTCTTTTTAGGACTCTTTCTTATAGTAGAGTATGTATATAAAGCACGGGAAATTGATGTCCGTAAACAGAAGTGACGTCATGACGTTTCAGTGATGCACAATAACAAAGTTCCACTTTAGTTTCATCGTTTGTACTAAATTGAAGTGTAACGGTGTGTTCTAACCATAAAATAACATATTTTGAATTGAGAAATATACTATAAGGAACGGAGAGAAACTATCAAGGTACCCGTTTTTTTTATATAAACAATATCAATGCATGGATCGATAGTTGTCATTAACAGCATGAGAGTCATCTGGCATGGGGGTTGCCAGATGGGTTTTGCCGGCATAGGTTAAATCACCAGAAATGCCAGTCCAGTGTGCAAGAAAAAATAATCAAAAAGTGCGGAAATAGAACGGCGGATTAATCTGCTTCAGTGAAAACTGTCATTATTGATTTCTTACAGCCTCCAGAATACGATTATAATAGGTTTCACCTCCTCGCGGTTTCAACCTAAAAAGTACAATTAAATGAACATTAATCTACATGTAGTTTAAACACAAAAATTTTATACTAATCTCAAGACTTACCTTTCTCAAAGCTCCTGAAATCAGACATGTTCTCCCATCCATAATTTGCCATGTATAGACAAATGTTTTGCCTGGCATAGATCCAGGAGATATTGAACACTGTGCCGATGGTATTCTTCTATCTTTCACTTCCATTGTATTTTCAAATTCAAATGACCACACCTTCTCCAGAATCTTAAACAATATATTATATATGTTTTGATAATACCTGCTACATTTATTTATTTAGAAGGAAAACATATTTCTACAATCTTTCATTTTACCTAGAGATTCAAAATATCTACAGCATGCACCAATTTTTTGTTTTCACTGAAAAAATCTTAACAACTTAAGAACAGTGTGAGCCCAGTATTTGGGAACTGGCCAGTTTGTGTAGCTGGACAGAAATTTACTACCCATTATCCCACATACCCATTATCCCGCATATAAAATAATTTCAACTGCTTAGCAAACATCTTCTGGAAATGGCTCACTTGCATTTACAAATTGTTGTTCGTTTTAAAGGTCATACCAACACAAGTTTAGGTCATAATTTATGCCAACTTTCCAGCTTTTAATGGCAGAGAAATTAAGACACCAGGTGCCCATCCAGGCATTATTTCAGGCATGGGTAGGCAACCAGGTAAAACCACGGACCAGGTAGATGACTTCCTTAAATGAAATGAAATAAACCCACGGCAGTAAGGAACAAGTGATTTAAAGCCACCGGCATTAACTACTCAGCCAAAGCAGCCCCTAACATTGTTTTGACCTAAAAATAACAGTTCTGTAGTAAATTTGCACAATTTCTTATACTTGTCAGAACTGAAATAATAAAGATCTAGATCTGGGTCTGCTTAAAAATGTAAATTAAATGTCAATTTTTCATTTACATTTGACATCTATTATTTCTCTTCAAATTCCTGATGTTGCTTAGAACTATCGGATGCATACTCGGCCTGAATCCGAAATATTTACCCATCCAATCCTTACTCAAGTGCCATTAACCTTTAGCCTGCTGGCGGCAAGTGATTCTGCCTTTGCGACCAGTGCAGACCAAGATCAGCCTGCACATCCATGCAGGCTGATCATGGTCTGCACTGTTCGCTATTCAGTCAGTAAATTTTTAGTAAACACCCTTTCAAATAGTAAGTGGTATGGCCCAAACTGAATGATGGACCAGTCCATTTTAGAATATAGCAGGGTAAAGATTAAAGAAACTATTTTCACGGGGGAGGAACTGTTACATGAGACTCGGTTGTGGAGGATATCATGATACAGATTTAGGATGCTACTGTTACAGTATTCCTGGATAACGTTACAGCATTCGGAGGATAATAATCGCTGTCGATGTTTTGTTTGCCAAAGAAATAGTAAAGATTTATCTCTTTTTTTTGCGAAAGTAATTAAAAGTTGTTTTTCTAGATCAATGGTATATACGCCTGTTGAGACATGGTTTAACACGTGAAACACAGTATATTGATCTCTATCAAGCGTTTAATGACAAAATCCGAAATTTTGATAGAAAATAATCTAAAAGAAGTTGATCAAAATATGTTTCAACCATATTTTATGCTCATTTGCATCGATAAAGACCCTGTTTAGGCATGCAGTTATAATACGAGGTAGAAACATCAATGTGGGTCTAATTTTGCGTGGTTTTATAGAATGTTACAGTTGTAGGGTGCTTCTTCTGGATGTGTTACAGATTTAGGATGATACTTTTTGGAATACATTTTGACAATATACAATACCAGGATAGCAAATAAAATTTAGATATCATGAAATATGCGGGATTTTTTGTAAGATGTAACAAACATATTATACCAAGTGCATTTTTTTTCTAATTTCGAATTTCTAAATCTAATTGAACAGCAAACGATGTGTCCTAGCTTCAGAAGAGCTTGGCAATGCGTGTCTTTATCAACGATTACAATTACTTATAAGCTTAAAAGAAAATATCCTCTCGGAATCGGTAATGGAGAACTTAAGAAATTAATTGACTTTTCTCACGGCAACTTGCACATGTGCAATAAATTTATTTATTTATTTATTTTGTTGGGTTTAACGTCGCACCGACACAATTTTAGGTCATATGGCGACTTTCCAGCTTTCATGGTGGAGGAAGACCCCAGGTGTCCCTCCGTGCATACTTTCATCACGAGCGGGCACCTGGGTAGAACCACCGACCTTCCGTAAGCCAGCTGGATGGCTTCCTCACGTGAAGAATTCTACGCCCCAAATGAGGTTTCCAACCCACATCGATGAGGAGCAAATGGTTTGAAGTCAACGACTCTAACCGCTCAGCCAAGGAGGCCCCTACATGTGCAATAAAACTTTATTTCAAATAACAAAAGATTCTTTTTTTGTTAAACATGTATATGTGTTTACTGTTGGAACAACCATCGAATCATCATATGCATCTGCGCAATGAAGATCTGGCAAGCATGCACAATCAAATAGGCTAATCTGAAGCATTGAATCTGTTTGGTCACAGTTAGGAGCCTATATCATTTAACAGAGGATTTATACGCAATTTATAGTTAAAATATATAATGTTTCAGGATTTTCTTCTAAAAATATATGCGTCTTTATCTTTGTGTGTATGAAGGTGTCAAGGGCTTTTCAGGACTGTGCGGCCATTAGAAGGCATGTCTCAGGACTGTAGGCATTGCGTAAGCGCGAGCACGAGCACATTAAATTCGGGTTGTTCAAAAATTAGGAGTTACCTTATAAACATAGTAACTCACTCTCTTTTTAGATTTGAACGAAAGTAATTAATCTAGTATGTGAATATAAATAAAGAAACACTTAAAACATTTTTCGATTTTGCTCCGCGATATCTTTGGTGATTTATTTAGATGTTATGAAAAACATTTAACAACCGATGTATTTAGAGATTGTTCAAACGATCGGTCAATTTGCATGGAAAAGGGTGTGTTTTTAAACGTCGTTACAGCAAAGCCACTCTAGTACATGTCTGACTGCCTCAAATGACAAAACAAATGTTGTTTAGCAGTATTTACATCTAACAACAGAATCCTGAAGAAGGAAAAGGTATCATCCTAAATCTGTAACACATTCAGAAGCAGCACCCCACAACTGAAACATATCCTGCTAAACTGCAACATTCTATAAAACCACAAAATATTAGACCAACAGTAATTTTTCTACCTCGTATTATAAGTCCATGCCTGAAGAGGGTTTTAATCAATGCAAATTTTCATGAAATACGGTTGGAATATCTTTTAATCAATTTGTTTTAGATATTTTACTATCAAAATTTCGAATTTTGTCATAAAACGCTTGATTGACATCAATATACTGTGTTTCGCAGGTTAAGCCATGTCTCAACAGATGTGCATATCACTGATCTAGGAAAACAATTTTTATTTTTGGAAAAAGAGATAAATCTTTACCACATCTTTGACAAACAAAATACCGACAGCTATTATTATCATCCGAATGCTGTAACGTTATCCAGGAATACTGTAACTGAAGCATCCTAAATCTGTAACATGATATCCTCCACAACCGAGTCTCATGTAACAGTTCCTCCCCCGTGATTTTTGGTTTAAAACATCACTTAGATACCTTGACTGATACTGAGCCATTCTCACGTGCGATCACATCTTTACGTGGAGTAAAGTCTGTATCAACACTGATTTTCAACATCTCATGCGAAAATTCCATGTTGTGTATTAAATGTGCAGGTTCATAGAATAACTTCTCTGAAAATAAGTAATTCCATATAGTTTACATAATGATAAGGATATCATACCATTCTCAACAGCATTGTTTTCTTTTAACCCTATTGTGTTCCAGTATATATGTGTAGCATTCTATCAAAATTGGCATGTTCCTATCAAATGCTAGATAAAAATCACAGCATAGACACTTTAGGTCTTTGAAAGACACACTGAAAGGAGCAGAATCGGACAGTTGCATTTAATGAATTGTAGCTTTCTTATATTAAAGTTAAAACCTGATTTAACCCCTTTTTCTTTCTCTTTTTCTATAGAAGTTATGTAGTTCTTTACCAGAATATATGTCACTGGAAGTCTGATATTCTAGAAAATGTCACAAATATGTTATTAAGTAAGTGGATTTTATATGAAACAAGAGCACCGCCTTGCGGGTGCTGACGCTCATCTGATTTTTTTTGTTTAATAGAAATATTGTCCTACCCATGATTTTCTAAGTCTAAAAAAGGCCATCATTCTTGCAAAAAGCAGGATAGAGTTATGTTTCTTGATGTACAGTGTCCACTTATGATTGTGAAAAACTGTTGCAAGTTTTAAAGCAATAGCTTTGATAGTTTATGAGAAAAGTTGCCTTAAACATAATACTCAACCAAGAAAATGATTTTCTAAGTCCAAAAGGGGCAATAATTATTGCAAAAAGCAGGATGGAGTTATGTTGCTTGCTGTACAGGGTCAGCTTATGATGGTGAACAAGAGTTGCAAGTTTCAAAGCAATAGCTTTGATAGTTTAAGAGAAAAAGTTGACCTAAACATAAAACTTAACCAAGAAATCTGATATTTTCTAAGTCCAAAAAGGGCCATAAATCTTGCAAAAAGCAGGATGGAGTTATGTTTCTTGCTGTACAGGGTCAGCTTATGATGGTGAAGAAGTGTTGCAAGTTTTAAAGCAATAGCTTTGATAGTTTAGGATAAAAGCTGACCTAAACATAAAACTTAACCAAGGAAACTGATTTTCTAAGTCCAAAAGGGGCAATAATTCTTGCAAAAAGCAAGATGGAGTTATGTTTCTTGATGTACAGGGTCTGCTTATGATGGTGAACAAGTATTCCAAGTTTCAAAGCAATAGCTTTGATAGTTTAGGAGAAAAGTTGACCTAAACATAAAACTTAACCAAGAAATCTGATATTTTCTAAGTACAAAAGGGGCCATAAATCTTGCAAAAAGCAAGATGGAGTTATGTTTCTTGCTATACAGGGTCGGCTTATGATGGTGAACAAGTCTTCCAAGTTTCAAAGCAATAGCTTTGATAGTTTAGGAGAAAAGCTGACCTAAACATAAAACTTAACCAGGCAACGCCGACGCCGACGCCGACAACCGCTCAAGTGATGACAATAATTCATCATTTTTTTTCAAAAAATCAGATGAGCTAATAAAAAAAGGCGAATTTTGTGGTTTTCAGACCTCAATTTGAAGGTCATTCAAAGTGACACTGTGTAAAGCTGCTAGGACCTGGTGTGACAATCATTAGCTTACCACTCTCTCTTCAAACCCGTGATATACATTCTAGCAAGATTTTTGTGTCCATGACCAGGTTGCAGTTTTATAGCATTATTTCTGTAAAAGTCATCCAATATCTGGAAAATTGAGGGGTATGTAAGACAATATTGGGGACTGGACAAAACATCTGGTTTGGTGAGGGATTCAGTCTTGATGGGGAATGGTTTAGAGGGGCTCTACTGTGCTAAATTTAGTCCCAAAACTTGAACTCAAAAGTATATTTTGTCTTCTTCAGATGCCGAGACCTGTCAAATAACAGCAATCTAGGAACTTACAGGCATACTCTTCTACATTAGCAGAGACACCAGCTTACACACACAAGTTTTAATAACATTATTTTAGCTTAAATGTAAGTGAAGTCATTATATGATGATGAAGACATATGTGGTATTTGAAAACATTTTAGTCAAATAGTTGGTGAAAAACCAGCTGACATGCAAAACTTTCGACATCATTTCTCTCAAGTCAAAAGGTGCACAATTTAGTTTAATTGCAATTGTAAGTCAAAGTTATGGAACCTGTCTCTATCATTTCATCATTTTGAAGACTTCTGTTCATTATTTATTACGTTGGGTTTTACGGCGCACCAACACAGTATAGGTTATATGGCGCCAAACAGGACTACAAATTTTGGTTTCACATCTCATTTACATCGAAACAAGTGAATGAAGTATTGCCATGCAATACAAAGTCCCCTACTGGAAGGCACCTAATTTTCTCTACTGCAGTATAACATAATGAACTGATATCTGTCAATGATGTATAAACAATATTGTACTATATATACAATATAATATAACAAAGCACTTGGATTAAAATTTGCATATATAAAAACTTACAGTGGTTTTCATTTAGAATTTTTTTTGGTCGATTATACAAAAAATTATCATTAAAGTTATTTATAGTAACAACAAAGTGAAATAAACCCTAAAAAAAAGAAAAAAAAAAAATCTATAAAATTTAAGTCCACAAGAAACTCTTTACCAGGTAGAGATAGATCAAAATACACCTAAAATTTGGATGTACCGTGCATGTTGTACCACAGAAAAGTGGTCTCAATTTTTCCCTACGGCCAGTAATAAAAAAGTTACAATATAATCTATTTATAGTAACAACAAAGGGACATAATTCTAAAAAAGGTGTGCCTCATAGTGGTGAACATTTCTACCAAGTTACATCAAAATCCCTCCATGCATGAAGAAGAAATGCTCTGGACAAATCATTCTTGAATCTGACCTTTAACCTCTAAGTATGACCTTGACCTTAGACCTAGGGACCTGGTTCTGGCGTGCGACAATTTGTCTCATGGTGGTGAACATTTGTGCAAAGTTACATTACAATCCCTCAATGCATAAAGAAGAAATGCTCCAGACAAAGTCATTCTTGAATTTGACCTTTGACCTCTAAGTATGAACTTGACCTTAGACCTAGAGCCGGGGCTTTGAGCACAACATGTTGTCTCATCCAGGGAAATGTTTGTGCCAACTGATATTTAAATCCTGTTTTGCATGACAAAGTTATAGACCGGACAGGAAAAAAATCTTATTGACCTTTGATCTCAAAGTGTGACCTTGACCTTTAAGCTAGGGTTCTGGGTGTTGCGCATGACACGTCGTCTCATCATGGGGAACATTTATGCCAAGTAATATTGTAATCCTTTGATGGATGACAAAGTTCTCAACCGGACAGGAAAACAACCCTATTGACCTTTGGCCTCCAATTGTTACCTTGACCTTTGAGCTAGGGGTCTGGGTTTTGCGCATGACATTTTGCCTCATAATGGGGAAAATTTGTGCCAAGTAATATCAAAATCCCTTCATGGATGACAGAGTTATAGACCAGACAGGAAACAGACCCTGTTCATGCCATGTTAACATTTGACTGCTAAGTGTGACCTTGACCCTTGAGCTAGGGGTCTGAAAGTTGTGCACGACACATCGTGTTATTATGAGGTACAATTATGCCAACTGATATTAAAATCCCTTTATAGATGGGAGAGTTATGGACCAGACAGGAAAAAAGCCTTGTTGACCTTTGACCTCAAATTGTGACCTTGACCTTTGAGCAAGGGGTGCGGGTTTTGCGCACGACACATCGCCTCATCGTGGGGAACATTTTTGCCAAGTAATATTAAAATCCCTTCATGGATGAAAGAGTTATGGACCGGACACGAAACAGACCCTGTTCATGCCATGTTAACATTTGACTGCTAAGTGTGACCTTGACCTTTGAGCTAGGGGTCTGAAAGTTGTGCATGACACATCATCTTAATATGTGGTACAATTGTGCCATGTGATATTAAAATCCCTTCATGGATGGGAGAGTTATGGACCGGACAGGAAAAAAGCCCTGTTGACCTTTGACCTCCAATTGTGACCTTGACCTTAAAGCTAGGGGTCCGGGTTTTGCACATGACACGTCGTCTCATCATGGGGAACATTTGTGCCAAGTAATATTAAAATCCCTTCATGGATAAAAGAGTTATGGGCCGGACACAAAACTGCGGACGGACGGAATGACAGAATGACGGAATGACGGAAAAGCGCATTCCTATAGTCCCCGAAACTGGTTTTCAACCAGTAGGGGACTAATAAAAACATGAGGTATGGAAACAAAATTTGCATACCTGCTGGAATCACAGAGTTACAGCAAAACCAGTAGTTACCATGCGGATAGGTTCAAACTTGCCTGAAAAAAATTGGCAAATTAAAATTTTATATGATGATTATAACATTAACTCCATGGACCCATTTACATCCAAGGACAATGTTAAAATACAAGGCCACTCGATGAATCATGTATGCCATTTCAGTTGTAAATGTCATTTATGTTCCTATCTTTCTCTATTAATTCTATTTTCGGCCTTCCTGTTTACAGAGGAGGTGATGTTACACATGTAATTAACTTGTTCCTTTGAAAACTTATATGCATAATATTGCAGATACATTTTTTTGTAATGTTTTTATATATAAATAGCATTCTCTCTTGATCAGGTTGTCATGAACAGCCTTGTCACAAGTAACTTTATGCATCAAATTAAACTAAAAGAAGAGCAAACAAAGACATCACAGAAAATATCTAACCATCATAGTAATGGTTGAGGAACGGCATCAGTTCACTAGTTTGTTCAGACCTCACATGGTATAGAGGCTCATGGTGAGTAGCTGCATCCCAATCAAACAGAACTGAATAATCTTTCTTTAAATTTGGTCCATTAAAACTAAAGACAAAATCAAATGTTTCCCCAGCTTTTCTGATAACTTGAATTAGTCCACGTCTTGTTACAGTCAGTGGCTTATTTCCATCCATGACCGGTGTGCCATCCAGGTTTGTATAGGTTGTATCCATGACCCCACTCAACCACATCCTGTTACAAGTAAAAATGGCCAAACAAATACATACGGAGGAACTTTACAATATGAATTGGTACTAGATATGTATGTTAAAAATCTTCACTTTGCATACCCCATATCAAATTAATTATTTTCTAGTGGGCGCATAGGTCGAGAGTGCTAAGACACTTTCCTACAGAGGTGAAGGCCCCGGGTTCAATTCCTGGCTACTCCCATTGCAGTGTGTCCTTGGCCAACGTACATTATCACGATTGCCTCAGTGGACCCAGCTGTGAATGGGTATCAGCAAATTGCTGGGGGTAAGGTATAATTGGTTTTAACTGTTCTTCAACAATGTTTATTGTTTCACAAAGCCACGATAAATAAAATTTACCTTTTACCTTAGATGAAATAATTCATATCTCCTCAAGCATCTATTCTGGGTAAGGCAGGTTTTTATTTTAGAAAACAGAATGTAAAAGTTATTGCTAACATTACTGAAAATTAATAATGGAGCTATGTTAACTTTCTATATAAAAATCAAAGGGCCATAATGAGACAGTAGGACCAACATCTATTTGGAAAACAAGAGGGTCATGATGACCCTGAATCCCTCACCTGAGTAATATGAGCCACATGTTTCAAATGGCAAACTGATGCTAAAATATTAGAAAGTAGGTCAGCAGATCACATTCATGGTCATGACAGTTTTAAGATTGGTGTGCAAAACTGTATATGTCATCCAAATTTCAAGGCTCTAACTTAACAAGAGGGTCATGATGACCCTGGATCGCTCACCTGAGTAATATGACCTACATGTTTCAAATGTCAAACTGATGATAAAATACTAAGAAAGTCAGTAGGTCACATTCATGGTCAATGTAATTCAGTTTTACGATTTGTGTGCAAAACTGTGTATGTCATCAAAATTTCAAGACTGTATCTTAAAAAACAAGAAAGTAGGTCAGTAGGTAAAGGTCACAGTCCAGTGACATCATATTACTTGGGGTCATCAGGTAAGTATAATTAAACAGTCTTGGAAATAGGATCAGATGATTTTTAAGTATTTTCCTATATGACTCACATTATCAATAAGTGACCCCAGGGCGGGGCCTCTTTTAACCCCAGGGGCATAATTTCAACAAGTTTGGTAGAGGACTACTAGACAATGCATCATACCAAATACCAAAAGCCTAGGTCGTATGGTTTCAGACAAGAAGATTTTTAAAGCTTTTTCCTATATAAGCCTATATAAAACTTGAGTAATATGAGCCACATGTTTCAAATGGCAAACTGATGCTAAAATATTAGAAAGTAGGTCAGTAGATCACATTCATGGTCACTGAAAGACAGTTTTAAGATTGGTGTGCAAAACTGTACATGTCATCCAAATTTCAAGGCTCTAACTTAACAAGAGGGTCATGATGACCCTGGATCGCTCACCTGAGTAATATGAGCTACATGTTTCAAATGTCAAACTGATGATAAAATACTAAGAAAGTCAGTAGGTCACATTCATGGTCAATGTAATTCAGTTTTACGATTTTGTGTGCAAAACTGTGTATGTCATCAAAATTTCAAGACTGTATCTTAAAAAATAAGAAAGTAGGTCAGTAGGCCAAGGTCACAGTCAAGTGACATCATATTACTTGGGGTCATCAGGTAAGTATAATTAAACAGTCTTGGAAATAGGATCAGATGATTTTTAAGTATTTTTCCTATATGACTCACATAATCAATAAGTGACTCCAGGGCGGGGCCTCTTTTAACCCCAGGGGCATAATTTGAACAATTTTGGTAGAGGACTACTAGACAATGCATCATACCAAATATCAAAAGCCTAGATCGTATGGTTTCAGACAAGAAGATTTTAAAGCTTTTTCCTATAGAAGCCTATATAAAACTTGAGACCCCCAGGGAAGGGCCTCTTTTCACCCAAGGGGTACAATTTGAACAATTTTGATTGAGGACTATAAGACAATGCAACAAACCAAATATCAAAGGTCTAAGTGTTGTGGTTTCAGACAAGAAGATTTTTAAACTTTTTTTCCTATATAAGTCTATGTAAAACTTGGGACCCCCAGGGCGATGCCAATTTGACCCTAGGGGGATAATTTGAACAATCTTGGTAGAGAACCACTAGATGATGCTACATACCAAATATCAAAGCCCTAGGTCATGTGGTTTTGTACAAGAAGATTTTCAAAGTTTTCCCTATATAAGTCTATATAAACCATGTGACCCCCGGGACGGGGCCACATTTGACCCTAGGGGAATAATTTGAACAATCTTGGTAGAGGACCACTAGATGATGCTACATACCAAATATCAAAGCCCTAGGCCATGTGGTTTTGTACAAGAAGATTTTCAAAGTTTTCCCTATATAAGTCTATATAAACCATGTGACCCCCGGGGCAGGGCCATATTTGACCCTAGGGGGATAATTTGAACAATTTTGGTAGAGGACCACTAGATGATGCTACACAACAAATATCAAAGCCCCAGGCCCTGTGGTTATGGATAAGAAGATTTTTAAAATTTTTCCTTTTGGTTGCCATGGCAACCAGAGTTCTGCATGAAATTCAATTCTTTGAATAATTTTGAAAGGGGGCCACCCAAGGATCATTCCTGTGAAGTTTGGTGTAATTCTGCCCAGTGGTTTTCAAGAAGATGTTTTTTTTAGAAATTGTTGACGGACGACGCACAATGGACGACGGACATTAAGCGGTCACAATAGCTCACCTTGTCACTTCGTGACAGATGAGCTTAAAACAAGAAAGTAGGTCAAGGTCACATTCAAGTAATCCCTAATCGCTTGGGTCATCTGGTAATTATAATTAAATAGTCAAGTGATAATTTTTGAAGTATTTTTTCCTCATAAACTCATAACTCATAATTATAACAAGTGACCCCCAGGGCGGGGCCTCTTTTCACCCCAGGGACATTATTTGAACAAACTTGTTAGAGATCCACCAGGCAATGTTACATACCAAATATCACATGCCTAGGCCTTGAACTTTCAGACAAGAAGATCTTTAACTTTTTTCCCTATATAAGTCTATATTAAACTTGGTACCCCCAGGGCAGGGCCTCTTTTCACCCTAGGGACATAATTTGAACAATTTTGGTAGAGAAACACCAGGAAAGGCAATATAGGCCTGGCAGTTTCAGGCAAGAAGGTTTTTAAAGTTTCTTTCCTATATAAGTCTATGTAAAACATGAGACCCCCCCCCGGGGCAGGACCTCTTTTCACCCTAGGGGCATAATTTGAATAATTTTGGTAGAGGACCACAAGGCAATGCTACATACAAAATATCAAAGGCCTAGGTCATTTAGTTTTAGACAAGAAGATTTTTAAAGTTTTTAAAGTTTATAAAACTTGTGACCCCCAGGGCGGGGCCTCTTCTCATCTCAGGGGCACAATTTGAACAATCTTGATAGAGGACCATAAGATTATGTCATATGCCAAGTATCAAGGCTCTACGCCTTGTGGATTTGAACAAGAAGATTTTTAAAGTTTTTCCTTTCAGTTGCCATGGCAACCAGAATTCTGCATGGAATTAAATTCTTTGAAAAATTTTGAAAGGGTACCACCCAAGGATCATTCCTGTGAAGTTTGGTATAATTCTGCCTAGTGGTTTTCAAGAAGAAGATTTTTTTAGAATATGCTGACAGACGCACGACTGACGACGAACGATGAACATTGAGCGGTCACAAAAGCTCACCATGAGCGTTTTGCTTTGGTGAGCTAAAGATAAGTCTGCTTTTTGTAGGTAGAGAATGCCTCTCTTTGGGTGAAATTTTATCCGTACCAATTCACTGAATTTACTTAAGCTTTTTTGTGGTTTGATGGCCCCTTAAAGGCAAACAGTAATTAAAAGTTGTTTAAAATCTCCATTCCATCGATTGGATTTAAATGAAACTTTGTAAGAATGATCAGTAGCAAGCCCACTTGTTCATAGTTTATGTGTTTTATAGTTAGATGATTTTTCCAATTTCTTCCTTATTTTCCTGAAACAACTTTCACATTTCTAAATGAAAGTATATCTCATTTCTAACAGGCATTATATAGTAAAAACATATTTTAGTGTAAGAATGACCTTTAACTAGGCAAAATGCAATTGACTTATAGTCTCTGTGCAAAAAACCTAAGTACACTCAAACTTCATTTGTTCAAACTTGACAGGACCATCAACATTTGTTGGAATTATTGGCAGTTTGAGCCATTGCACAATATACATTAGGTAGGGCTTTTGCCGGGATCTAATGATGAGCTTGAGAAGGGTGTTGTTCAAATTATCCAAATTAGAATGAACAAAGTTAGACTGTACCATGTTCATTGTAAAACCTTTTATTTCTTATTTCTAACAAGTAACTAACCCATTTTTTTTTTATCTTTTATCAGTTACACTGTCTAGTTCTTGACTAAAGCAACCCAAAATGTAATTGGGTTTTGTTCTCCATGAAAGCTACCTATAAACCAAAGTTGGTTGCAATTCCTCTTTCCTAACTCAATTATTGAACAAAAACCATTTTTCTATACTTAGTTACAAAGATCTTTATCCAAGCTACCAAACATGCAACCAAAAACATTTGTCTTTACTAAGTTTTGTCTACTTGTCTCATTCCTAACTAAAGTTATAGCATGAAAACCATGAGCAACCCAAAATAAAACTAAGTCTGGCCTAAATGCAAGCTTTCTTAATATCAGGTTGCAATACCTTATTCCTAACTGAAAATAATGAGCAGAAATCATTTTTCTATTTTTAGTTACAGTGGCCTTGACCTTGACCCCACTGACCAGAATGCATACCTAAGTCTCCAAGAAAGCTGCATTACTTAATAATCTTGGTTGCAATATCTCACAGTAAATATGGATCAAATAGAAAAAGTGGAAACTCCACAGGTCGCTCAACCCAACAAAAACGAAAATGTTACAGGTTCGGTATTTCCAAATAAATACCCTATACAGGAAACACTATACAAGTACTAAGGGTCCTATCTCTTGTGTTCCTCAAGCAATTTCACTGAAACTAGCAGGGTTGCCTGCAACAGTTTACACTACTACCATGTTTTATTGAAATACTCCTAAATGCATCTTAGACATGGCTCTGACATAAGACAGAATAAAAACATTAGATAAGTAATATATAAGTAAGTACAAAGGGCCATAACTCTTGTCTTTATCTGGCAACTGGACTGGAATCTTATCTTCTTTGAATAATCTGTCTGAAACTTACAAGTATCATTTAACATGTTAACATGTTTCATTTTAATCCTTGAAAACATGTCTGAGACATGGTTCTAAAGGAAAAAGCACTATATTCTGAACTACACAGAAGTACAAAAGGTCGTAAATCTTGTCTTCCTTTGGCAATCTGACTGAAACTTGCAGACTGGCTCTTCCCTATAGCAGTTAACATTTCTACCAAGTTTTATAGAAATTCTCCAAAGCATGGCTCAAGATGGAAGGACAACTGGAAAGATGAATCAACAATTTCTGCCCATCTTGCAGGAAAATTACTGTGTGTTGCAGTAATTTATGGCTAATCTAGTTCATGCTGGCAATATATGCTGGTTACTTTTAGAGAATACATTAATACTGGTACAAAGTTCAGGACCTCTTAGTAATTAAAATATCTACCATTGCCTAAGTGATAGCCTCAAAAAGAAAAAAAATCAGAGTTATCACTAAAGGTGAATAATACCCCCAGATGCTGCTTTGATATAATGTGACCTAAAATGTTGTGATCATGATCTTTGACCTCCAAGTGTGACCTTGATCTTAGACATAGTGACTAGGTTTGTTCACTCTGCATGTCATCTTGATGAGTAAATAACTGAAGCTAGTTTTATATAAAAAAAAGTTCTTCCAGTGGTATATAAGATATAGAGAGGACAAGAAATAAGCTTTTCAACCTCTGACCACCAAGTGTGGCCTTGAACTTCGACTGAGTGACAATCATATTATGACAGCAAACATTTATGTGTAAAAAATTGAAAATCATTTAAACGGCCAGAAATAGAGCTGTCTGGCCTCTGACCTCCCAGTAAGACTTTGATCTTTGACCTAGTTACCTTAGTTGAGCAAAAGTAAAAGCTCTTCTATTTAAAACATGTCAAATGGTTGAGCTAAGAATAACCTATTACCTGAAGTGTCTCATTGTATTACGCATATTCTTCCCAACTGAAAATGTTTCATTGTGACGTACATAACCTCCGTTCCATGGATATTCAGCTGTAAAGATGCCGACAGCCTCCATGGCTTCAGGTGGTGCTGTACCAGGTGTGACTCCATCAGCAAATATAGGTTTCAGTTTTGCAGATAAAGACAGCTTGGTCTGAAATTTTGTTTGTTATAGTTTATCTTAATGAATACTAATTTCAATAATACTATGGTACTCCATCAAAACAAACACCAGAAAATGTTTATTGATGTAATTTGACTTTTGTCCATATGCAGACTGGAAAACATTGCCTTCATGTTAGGAAATAATAAATAAGAGATGATGTTTTAATATATCTCAAAAATACAAGGAGGTTATACACCTGCAGAATAATTTCACCAAGGTGTAGACCAAGTAAATTATTATACATGCAAAACACACACATGCACACAAATGGAAAGAGACTGTAAAATACTTTAAATGGACCTAATTCTTCTCAAGAAGACCAAACCATTAAAATAAGAACATTGTAATTATCAAATAGCTTACATTCCAGTCCTTAAGGTCCCATATGCTAAACTGTGGAAATTCTGTATCTTGTAATTGTTCCATAAATCTGCTATCTCCAGAATTCTTTTTGTCTGTTGCTATGACAACATCAGTTTCAGATGCACCAAATATCTTTTTCTGGAAATAATTTAAGCATCAGTCACATCAGACCATCAAATACTTTCTCTAAACAGTTTAAAGTGATATTTAGTTTACTATGAATGAGGGGGCTACATTTTTGTGGATTAATTACGTGTGTCAATTCACAAAATTATGTCAAAATGAACACTTTTTATTTAACTTTGGAAATTTAAATCCATGAGTCTGTGTTCCCAAAAAGTCACTATTAATTTTGACCAGTATCACAATGATTTACAGTATATTATACAGATTCACAGTACTAATGTTGACTTCTGACTAGTCACTGGTTTAGTGTAGTACACACGTCTGAACGTGTGTGTGTTGGGGCTGCATCACTTGACATTAATACAGTGTGTCTGCAACTATTGGTTTTAGAGGTGTCTGACCTATAGTTACATCAAGTAAACCAGATATGTGCCTAATATTTTTCAGTGAGTAAACACACATACCTTTATTTCAACTGCTTTGTTGACTGCAGCTTCCTCCACCTCTTTTAACTTTTCATAAACACTGTTTCGCTTCTTCCTACTTAATGTATTTTCTTCCTGGAAAACAGTACCTGCTTTTTTTATTTTTTGTTATGACAGCTTTTCAGTCCAGAAATCTAGAACACCTATGATGCAAATTCTGCACATTATTTCAGCTATGGGCAGTCTTTCTGATATGACATAATTCAACTCTACATTTGATTAACTGAATTTGTGAACTGTGGCTTTATATTATAATTATGCATGATTCTGATACGAAGAATATAATACATCATTTTATAAGGTGGTGGGGTGGGATGATAGTAAAATATTTTTAAGTTATCTTTGAGAAAGTTGATTTTTTGTTCACAGAAACATATTTTTCCCTGAGTAAAAGTATAGCCCCAGAATTTTTTTCAAAATACTGCAAAGCTATTACATGGAAATGTTGCTTTATGTTAGTTAACGTATTCTGTACAGTAGTTATATGCAGCGCCTTACGGGGATATTGGCATATTAAAGAAAGTATTGGCCAATAACACTTAGGATTCAAAACCTTCTCATTGCATGTGTTCAACTGCAATGTTTTGTTGCTTTATTAGGTATCAGAAAACAAAATTAAAACAAGAAATCATGCTGCACATCTCTATTTTGTAAAAGAAACAAATTTTTTAAATATCCAAACAAAAGTATTAATGTTTTAAAACAAAGAGGATTACCATACCTCTGTATTATGATACTTAATATCACCAGATGCAGTGACATCAGTTTTACTCGCACTACATGACCCAGTTGCTATGATATTGAAGTTTTCCGTCTGTATATCTCCAGTAACGTCAAGGGTCAATCCAGCCTCAGACTGACCCCATGTTCTGGAATAATATGCGTTAGCAGTTTTCTGAAATCACAATTGTAGATAAGTCAGTTCTGATCATCCAGTTACCAGTATCTTTTTATCATAGCGTTTCTGGTATGGTTCATCAACTGAAGGTCAGATTTTGGCAAATGTGGTCCAATATTCTAGGAATTATGGAAGACACACATTCAAACTCTGTATTATCATAGTGGTCCAGTACATCAGGTACTGAGGAGATTGTCGGTTTGAACACTATCTGTGGTCCTATATTCTGTGAACTGTGGAGATCATGGGCTGAACACAATCTATGGTTCATTATTATGGTTACTGTGGAGGTTGTGGATTTAAACGCTAAATGTGGTTCAATATTCCAGGAACAGTGGAAGATGTTGGTTTGAGCATTATATGTGGTCCTTTATTCTTGTTACTGTGGAGGTCATGGGACTGAACACTATATGCAGTCCAATATTCTGGTTACTGTGGAGATTATGGGTTTGAACACTTTACGTGGTCCTATATTCTGGGTACTGTGAAGGTCGTGGGTTTGACCCACTATATGTGGTCCAATATTCTGGGTACTAATTGGAGGTTGTGAGTTTTTAACACTACATGTGGTCCAGTATTCTGGTTACTGTGGAGGTGTGGGTTTGAACACTATATTTTAAGCAGTCCAACATTCTGGGAATTGTGAAGGTCATGAATTTGAAAAATTTATGTGTTCCTATATTCTGTGTACTATGGAGGTCATGGGTTTGAACATTATATGTGGTCCTATATTCTAGGAACAATGGGGGTTGTGGGTTTGAACAATATGTTTGGTTCTATATTCCAACAAGAGGGCCATGATGGCCCTATATCGCTCACCTGAGTTTAATTGCTTTCTTGAAAAAAATTCTTTGCTAAAGCTAAACAAATAACCCCATGGGGTGGGGTCAATTTGACCCCGGAGGTAATGATTTGAACAACTTTTGTAGAAGTCTACTAGGCAATGCTACATGTCAAATATCTAAGATCTAAGCCTTCTGGTTTATTTTTAGAAATTTTTTGAAGATTTTCCTATGTAAAATCAGTGACCCCTGGGTGGGGTCAATTTTAACACCGGGGTCATGATTTGAACAAATTTTGTAGAGGTCCACTAGGCAATGCTACATATGAAATATCTAAGCTCTAGGCCTTCTGGTTTATTTTGAAGATTTTTCTATGTACAATCAAGTAATCCCATGGGGCGGGGTCAATTTGACCCGGGGGTCATGATTTGAATAAATTTGTAGAAGTCTACTAGGCAATGCTCCATGTCAAATATCTAAGACCTAGGCCTTTTGGTTTATTTTTAGAAAATTTTTGAAGATTTTCCTATGTAAAATCAAGTGACCCCTGGGGTGGGTCAACTTTGACCCGGGGGTCAAGATTTGAACAAATTTTGTAGAGGTCCACTAGGCAATGCTACATGTCAAATATCTAAGCTCTAAGCCTTCTGGTTTATTTTTAGAAATTTTTTGAAGATTTTCCTATGTAAAATCAAGTGACCCCTGGGGCGAGGTCAATTTTGACCCCGGGGTCATGATTTGAACAATTTTAGTAGAGGTCCACTAGGCAATGCTACAAGTCAAATATCTAAGCTCTAGGGCTTCTGGTTTTTGAGAAGAAGATTTTTTAAGATTTTCCTATGTAAAATCAAGTGACCCCCGGGGCGGGGTCAATTTTGACCCTGGGGTCATGATTTGAACAAACTTGGTAGAGGTCCACTAGGCAATGCTTCACACCAAATATCTAAGCTCTAGGGCTTCTGGTTTTTGAGAAGAAGATTTTTAAAGTTTTTACTTTTGGTTGCCATGGCAACCAGAATTCTGTATGGAATTCAATTCTTTGAACAATTTTTAAAGAAGACCATCCAAGGAACAACCCTGTGAAGTTTCATCAAAATTGGCTTGTTGGTTTAGGAGGAGATGTTGTTTAAAGGAAAGTGTGGACGGACGGACGGACGACGGACGGACGGACGGACGGACGGACGGACGGACGGACGACGGACGGACGGACGCCGGACGGTGAGTGATCACAATACCTCACCCTGAGCACTTTGTGCTCAGGTGAGCTAAAAACTGTGGAGGATACGGGTTTAAACACTAGGTCTTAGGCATGAAGCGCTCATAAAGCTTAGTTCATTGACATTTGTTAAACCTTTCACTGTAATCAATAAATATGTTTATCATTAACTAAAATAATATCACCAAACCAACAACCCTGTAAGAGTCAACAAATATGTTTATGTACTTACCTCAACACCACCAACAGTGTAGGTCAATATTTCATGTGCACGTGCAGTTGGACCATCATACTCAACAGATGCATCCCATGCAAGTTTACGACCTAAAAATAGTAGAAAATGTTGAAATGCATCTTTTTTATGCATAAAGTGTTGATATCTTTCAAACAAGAGTGGCAGACTGTCACAAAATACGCTCGTCATCAAACTTGGCCTAATACAAGGGCCATTATCCAAGAGTGCCTGTGGCGATTTTGCTGATTATCAAATTTGGCTGAGATATTATGCCCACAATGTCAGCAAGTTTGGTGAAGATCGGATGAAAACTGTTCTACTTGGAGAGCAGACAAGGCAAAATTCACAGATTTCGAGTAATTCAAGGGCCATAATCCAAGAGTGCTTGAGGCAATTTTGCTGCTTATCCAACTTGGCGGGATAATATGCCCACAAACATTGTCAGCAAATTTGTTGAAGATCAGATGAAAACTGTTGACTTAGAAAACGGACAAGGCTAAATTTGCAGTTTTTCAATTAATTCGAGGGCCATAATCAAAGAGTGCCTGGGGCAATTTTGCTGGTTATTAAACTTGGCCGAGATATTATGCCCACAAACATTGTTTGGTGAAGATCGGATGAAAACTGTTCGACTTAGAGGGCGTACAGGGCTAAATCTGCAGATTGTACATGCTGCGTATTTGCTGTGTATATGCCGCGAACTAAGAAGTACGCCAGAGGAGTACATTTTACATACACGGCATGCCGCGTACATGCCGCATACTATTTCGACGAGTACACAGCATGTACGCAGGAGGTCACTAGTACACTTCAAGTACGCAGCACAGACTCTGAAAATTTTAGGAGTACACTGAATGTACGCAGGAGGGACTTATACAAGAAAATAGTACACTGCATGTACACCGCAGATACTTTGAAATTTATAACACTTATATTTAGTTGCATTAAAGTTGTTTCCCCTTGATGCAGTTACGCCATTTTCTTCAGATGTTTACCAAATTACATGCTACAAAAATTGATTTATTTCATTGAAAAGTGGATGAAGAAAAGCATACTAATTTATTTGATAACATCAATCTACATTATTTTGGTAAGGGTAAATACTTATTGATGCATGTCACTTATCTTTTTTCTGTTTTTTTCTGTCCAAATGATCAGCATTTGCATAAGAAAGTTGGTGGGGTAAGGAATTAACATTATCCCAGCAGTTTCGCCACAAGAGTACACAGCATGTATGCAGCAGGAGTACACAGCATGTACGCCGCAGGACTTGGGCCAGGGGTACACAGAATGTACGCCGCAGGAGTACACAGCATGTACGCGGCAGGGGTAGTACACCGCAGGCTCATTTGCATGTGAAAAGTGTATGTGCCGCGTACATGCTACATACTATTTCCCGCATACTAAATTCCTCCAGCGTACATCCTGTGTACTATGTAGTCCACAGCATGTACGCAGCAAGTAGTACGCGGCAGAGCTCATTTGCATGTCAAAAGTGTACTACAAACGTACTATTGGTGTATGTGCGGTGTATATCCTGCGTACTATTTAAAGCCCTTGATTTCAGTACACATCATGTACGCATCATATACGCTGTATGTACACAGCAAGAGTACGCAGCAGGCCTTTTTCTTCTGTAAGGGTTATCTTATCAAATTTTTTAGTAACTTTGATTTTAAGCAATAACTCAACAAAGTTGAGGAATGATATTCCTTGCAAAGTTTGATTGTTGAGTAAACTCCTTTTTTAATTCAAATTTCTTTTACACATTCAATTATATAAACAAAATCTAAAACAAGAATGATATTTACACTGTATGACAAATGCCCCCTGATGAACCTATAAAGCTTAACAGAATGTTCTTTTGGAGTCCAAAAAGGGGCTTACTAAAAAAACAAGTGAATGAAGTATTGCCATACAAAACAAAGTCCCCTACTGGAAGGCACCTTATTTTTGCCACTGTTATTTATAGTAATAACAAAGGGAAGTTTAATAAAAAAAAAAGAAAAACTAGAGTTGTCACAGGAGTGACGAATTATACCCCCACAATATGGCCTTGTCACAGGACTAAGCCAATGTCAAAGCCGAACTTGCTTGACCTTTGACCTACTGAACACAAAATCAATAGAGGTCATCTGCTAGTCATGATCAACCTCCCTGTGAAGTTTCATGATCCTCCGCCCAAGTGTTCTCAAGTTATTGTCCGTAAAAGGTTTAAATGACCTTTGACCTTTGGAACTCAAAATCAATATGGGTCATCTGCTTGACATGACCAACCTCCAGATTAAGTTTCCTGATCCTAGTCCCAAGCATTCACAAGTTATTGTCCGAAAACTTTTCAAAATGTTCTGGGACACTGTGACCTTGACCTGTGACCTACTGACCTCAAAATCACTAGGGGTCATCTGCTAGTCATAACCAACCTCCATATCAATTTTCATGATCCTAGGCCTAAGCATTCTCAAGTTATCATCCGGAAACCATTAAATGTTCCAAGTCACTGTGACCTTGACCTTTGACCTACTGACCTCAAAGTAGAACATGACCTGTATTTTATGATGTTACACCTGTGTACCAAAATTTATGATCCTTGGCCCAAGTGTTCTCAAGTTATCATCCAGAAACCATTTAACTGTTCCGAGTCCCTGTAACCTTGAACTTTGACCTACAGACCTCAAAGTCAAACTTCACCTGCATTTCATGATGATACATCTGTGTACCAAAATTTATGATCCTTGGCCTAAGCATTCTCAAGTTATCATCTGGAAACCGTTTAACTTTCAGGGTCACTTTGACCTTGACCTTTGACCTACTGACCCCAAATTCGAATCTGACCTGTATTTTCTGATGTTACACCTGTGTACCAAAAATTATTTAAATTGGTCAAGCCTTTCTTGAGTTATCATCCGGAAACCATGCAAAACCAACGGACTGACCGACCGCCAAGCTCACTCCTATATACCCCCCAAACTTTGTTTTGTGGGGGTATAAAAAATTCTATATAATATAATTTTATGTCCACATAAAACTCTTGAACAAGTAGAGATAGGTCAAAATGCACCTAAAATTTGAATTTGAATTTAACATGCATGTTGTACCACAGAAAAGTGGTCTGAATTTTTCCCTACAGCCAGAGATAATAAAGTTACAATATAAGCTATTTATAGTATAACAAAGGGAAGAAATTCTAAAAACAAAAGTGCCTCATGGTGGTGAACATTTGTGCCAAGTTACATCAAAATCCCTCTATGCATGAAGAAGAAATGCTCCAGTCAAAATCATTCTTGAATTTGACCTTTGTCCTCTAAGTGTGACCTTGACCTCCAACATAGCGACTTGGTTCTTGCGCATGACAATTTGTCTCATGGTGGTAAACATTTGTGCCAAGTTAAATCAAAATCCCTCCATGCATGAAAAAGAAATGCTCCGGAAAAAGTCATTCTTGTATCTGACTTTTGGCCTCTAAGTGTGACCTTGACCTTATACCTAGAGACCAGGTTCTTGTGCATGACACTCTGTCTAATAGTGGTGAACTATTGTGCAAAGTAATATTTAAATCCCTTTCAGGAATGTTGAGTTACAGACTAGACAGGAAAAAAGCCCTTTTTGCCTTTGACTTCCAAGTGTGACCTTGACCCTTCAGTTAAGAGCCCAGACATGCTTTCTCATCCAGGGGAATATTTGTGACAACTGATATTTTAATCCTGTTTTGCATGACAAAGTTATAGACCAGACAGGAAAAAAATATTATTAACCTTTGATATCCAAGTATGACCTTGATCTTTAAGCTAGGGTTCTGGATGTTGCGCAAGACACATCATCACATCATGGGGAACACTTATGCCAAGTAATATTGTAATCCCTTGATGGATGACAGAGTTATGGACCGGACAGAAAAAAAAAACCCTGTTGACCTCTGACCTCCAATTGTGACCTTGACCTTTAAGCTAGGGGTCTGGGTTTTGCGCACAACATGTTGTCTCATCATGGGGAATATTTGTGCCAAGTAATATCAAAATCTCTGAATGACAGAGTTATGGACTGGACACGAAGCAGACACCCAGGGCAGGGCCTCTCTTCACCCCAGGATAATAATTAGAACAATCTTGGTAGAGGACCACAAGGCTATGCTACATACCAAATATCAAAGGCCTAGGTATTGTGGTTTCAGACAAGATGATTTTTAAAGTTTATTCCTATACAAGTCTATATAAACCAGGTAAACCCTTGGGCAGGGCTATATTTGACCCTAGGGGGATCATTTTAACAATCTTGGTAGAGGCCCACTAGATGATGCTACATACCAAATATCAAAGCCCTAGGCCCTGTGGTTTTTCAAAGTTTTCCCTATATAAGTCTATATCAACCATGTGACTCCCGGGGGCTGGGCCATATTTGACTCTAGGGGAATAATTTGAACAATCTTGGTAGATGATCACCAGATGATGCTACATACCAAAGATACTATACCCTAGGCCTTGTGGTTTTGGACAAAAAGATTTTTAAAGTTTTTCCTTTCGGTTGCCATGGCAACCAGAGTTCTGTACGGAATTCAATTCTTTGAACAATTTTTAACGAAGACCATCAAAGGATCATCTCTGTGAAGTTTCATCAAAATTGGCCCGGTGGTGTAGGAGGAGATGTTGTTTAAAGGAAAGTGTTGACGGACGGATGCCGGATGGCCAGACACCGGATGGTATGCGATCACAATAGCTCATCCTGAGCCTTTGGCTCAGGCAAGCTAAAAAGCCCTGCTGACATCTGACTTTGCAAGTGTGCCTTGACCTTTGAGCTAAGGGTCAAGGTCTTACATGTGAAACATCATCTCATTATAGAGAATATTTGTGTCCAGTAATATTAAAATCCCTTGATCGATGATCAAGTTACAGACCAGACACTAATTTGAAAAATACAAACAAACAAATAAAGGGACAGATGGACAGACAGATGCTGCGATTACTATATGCCACCCCTAAGGGAGGAGGGCATCAAAAAGATGTGGCTATGTGCTTTATGTTTTGCTAGACTATTTTGTGTTTTTGGATCTAAAGCAAGTTTTCACAAAGGGAGTCTATAATTTCAATTTTGATGACATCCAACATTGTGAATAGAAAGTTAACTACAATATAGATTCTACTGTAACTTATCAGTTGTAAATCAACATTTTTTTTCACATTTGGAAATCAACCTTTGTCTATCATTTCCTTATTTTTCAGAAATTTACCCAGGATTTTTGAGATCCAAAAACTTCATGTGTCAACACTTTTGTTATCATTTTTTATCTTTAGAATTTTTATAAATGTATGTACTGGACAACATTTATACATAGGATGATTTTTTTCTGCATGCTGGGTCCAGGCTATCTGCAATGCTATCCGCATAAATCATGTTATGCTTACCAAACATGTGGCTCTACTGGTTTCGAAGCAGTTTCCGTCATAAAATGAAGGTTTTTAAAATATCTTTTTTCTTGAACGTTTCAGTTCCGTAAAATGCTCCCAAAGAGAACACCTTAGCTCTTCTGCTTTACGAAAACATGAATATCAATAGTGTCTAGCGTACGTGATAACACACAGAGGGGCTCCAAAAGGGGTGAATAAATAGAGCTGAATCGGTTTACTACAGAAGCAGTTTCCGTCATCAATTTTTGTTTTAATATTTATGTACATTTTTACAGTGAATACGACTAGAAAAACACCATCTGTGTTTTTTTCAATTCTTCTGGTGAAATTAATTAATACAATTTTAAGAAATTTGAAGGTTCATGTGTTAAATTAGGCTTGTTGAAAATAGGAGGTAAAAAAAAGCAAAACCTGAGACTCGAACTCGCGATCTCATGCTTGTGAAGCCGATGTTCTACAGATCAAAACATTTTTTTTTCACATTTTGGAAATCATCTGTTTCTATCATTTGCCTTATTTCAGAAATTTCAGGATTTTGAGATCCAAAAACGTCAGTGTCAACTCTTTGCGTATCCATTGATTACAGTGAAATTCTTTATCAAATGTAACAAAACATTTATACAATCGAGTTTTTTGAGTTTTTACCCTTTGTTGCTGAAATTTCACAGAGCTCTGTGCATGCGTTATGAACATGACTTCATGTGAAACTCCGAACTAAAATCAAGGTTATACTCTACCAACGATGCTTCGAAACTACTTAGTATGTACATAATATTGTGAACAAACATCAAAGATTTCTACCAATTTTCATTTTCAAAATTATATACTTGATGCTGTCAAATTATTTTTATCAGGATAAAATTCTGTGGTTTCAGACAAAATGGATACCTTTCAGGAACACAAATTCTTGGATTTAACATTTCAAAGATGAAACAAATAAGAGCTCTTTCTGCTCATTGTAATTCAATTTCTTGTATCTAAGCAACCATGAAATCCATGAATATTGTTCCCTTGAATATATAAAGGTCATTTCCATCAGACTTTTCAGTAAATAATGTTTATTACAATAAAAAAACAAACCGTAAAATTCTATCATGCCATTGTAGGTATCTTTATTGTCACTGACTTTAGGAGTATAACTATTTTTGAAGTGAATCTTGCTGGTATCAAAGTTTTCAGCAGCCCATGTTGGCATCATGTGAAACATGTACAATAGTGGTCTCTCTTGTGAACTACAAATATCAACAGTTTCCTTGTTAGATATACACTGACCCTAACCATAACAGGCCAGTAATCCCAATCAGTGTAATTATAAACAAAGTCAGAACTAAATTACCACATAATAACTTGCATGCCATAAGCTTATAAACTTCAATAATATAGGTAGCTCAAATAGGCTTACCAAGTGAAGTGGAATCTACTTTCAGTAAAAACAGTCAAAAATGCTATATCAATATCAAATGATTCTGTAACAGATTTCAGGTGTATTTGCCCTACTGTTGTGCCCTATAAACCAGATTGTAATGTTAGCTCTAAATCACACTACTCTAGAATTAACCGGATAGTAATGTTAGATCTAAATCAGTCTACTAAAGAATTAACCAGATAGTAATGTTAGCTCTAAATCATTCTACTAAAGAATTAACTAGATTGTAATGTTAGCTCTAAATCACACTACTCTAGAATTAACCAGATAGTAATGTTAGCTCTAAATCACACTACTCTAGAATTAACCAGATAGTAATGTTAGATTTAAATCAGTCTATTAAAGAATTAACCAGATAGTAATGTTAGATATAAATCATTCTACTAAAGAATTAACCAGATAGTAATGTTAGCTCTAAATCACACTACTCTATAATTAACCAGATAGTAATGTTAGCTCTAAATCACACTACTATAGAATTAACCAGATAGTAATGTTAGATCTAAATCACTTTACTCTAAAATTAACAAGATAGTTATGTTAGATCTAAATCATTCTACTAAAGAATTAACCAGATTGTAATGTTAGCTCTAAATCACACTACCCTAGAATTAACCAGATAGTAATGTTAGCTCTAAATCACACTACTCTAGAATTAACAAGATAGTAATGTTAGATCTAAATCATTCTACTAAAGAATTAACCAGATTGTAATGTTAGCTCTAAATCACACTACTCTAGAATTAACCAGATAGTAATGTTAGCTCTAAATCACACTACTCTAGAATTAACCAGATAGTAATGTTAGATCTAAATCAGTCTACTAAAGAATTAACCAGATAGTAATGTTAGATCTAAATCATTCTACTAAAGAATTAACCAGATAGTAATGTTAGCTCTAAATCACACTACTATAGAATTAACCAGATAGTAATGTTAGATCTAAACCATTCTACTATAGAATTAACCAGATAGTAATGTTAGATCTAAATCACACTACTATAGAATTAACCAGATAGTAATGTTAGATCGAAATCACACTACTCTAGAATTAAACAGATTGTAATGTTAGCTCTAAATCATTCTACCATAGAATTAACCAGATTGTAATGTTAGATCTAAATCATTCTACCATAGGATTAACCAGATAGTAATGTTAGATCTAAATCACACTACTCTTGAATTAACCAGATAGTAATGTTAGATCTAAATCATTCTACTAAAGAATTAACCAGATAGTAATGTTAGATCTAAATCACACTACTTTAGAATTAACCAGATAGTTATGTTAGCTCTAAATCATTCTACTCTAGAATTAACCAGATAGTAATGTTAGATCTAAATCACACTACTCTAGAATTAACCAGATAGTAATGTTAGATCTAAATCACTCTAATCAAGAATTAACCAGATAGTAATGTTAGATCTAAATCACACTGCTCTAGAATTAACAAGATAGTAATGTTAGATCTAAATCAGTCTACTATAGAATTAACCAGATAGTAATGTTAGATCTAAATCACATTACTCTTGAATTAACCAGATAGTAATGTTAGATCTAAATCAGTCTACTCTAGAATTAACCAGATAGTAATGTTAGATCTAAATCAGTCTACTATAGAATTAACCAGATAGTAATGTTAGATCTAAATCAGTCTACTATATAATTAACCAGATAGTAATGTTAGCTCTAAATCACACTACTCTAGAATTAACCAGATAGTAATGTTAGATCTAAATCAGTCTACTACAGAATTAACCAGATAGTAATGTTAGATCTAAATCAGTCTACTATAGAATTAACCAGATAGTAATGTTAGATCTAATTCACTACTATAGAATTAACCAGAAGTAATGTTAGATCTAAATCATCTATATAGAATTAACCAGACAGTAATGTTAGATCTTAAACACACTACTCTTGAAATAACCAGATAGTAATGTTAGATCTAAATCATTCTACTCTAGAATTAACCAGATAGTAATGTTAGATCTAAATCACACTACTCTAGAATTAACCAGAAAGTAATGTTAGATCTAAATCATCACACTACTCTAGAATTAACCAGATAGAATAAACCAGATAGTAATGTTAGATCCAAATCACACTACTCTAGAATTAACCAGATAGTAATGTTAAATCTAAATCACTCTACTCTAGAATAAACCAGATAGTAATGTTACATTTAAATTATTCTACTCTTGGATAGATCTAAATCATTCTATGCTAGAATAAAGCAGATAGTAATGTTAGATTTAAATCATTCTACTTTAGGATAGATCTAAATCACTCTACTCTAGAATAAACCAGATAGTAATGTTAGATCTAAATCACACTACTCTAGAATTAACCAGATAGTAATGTTAGAACTAAATCACTCAACTCTAGAATAAACCAGATAGTAATGTTAGATTTAAATCATTCTACTCTAGGATAGATCTAAATCACTCTACTCTAGAAAACCAGATAGTAATGTTAGATCTAAATCACACTACTCTAGAATAAACCAGATAGTAATGTTAGATTTAAATCATTCTACTATAGGATAGATCTAAATCACTCTACTCTAGAAAACCAGATAGTAATGTTAGATCGAAATCACACTACTCTAGAATTAAACAGATTGTAATGTTAGCTCTAAATCATTCTACCACAGAATTAACCAGTTTGTAATGTTAGATCTAAATCATTCTACCATAGGATTAACCAGATAGTAATGTTAGATCTAAATCACACTACTCTTGAATTAACCAGATAGTAATGTTAGATCCAAATCATTCTACTAAAGAATTAACCAGATAGTAATGTTAGATCTAAATCACACTACTCTAGAATTAACCAGATAGTTATGTTAGCTCTAAATCATTCTACTCTAGAATTAACCAGATAGTAATGTTAGATCTAAATCACACTACTCTAGAATTAACCAGATAGTAATGTTAGATCTAAATCACACTACTCTAGAATAAACCAGATAGTAATGTTAGATCTAAATCAGTCTACTATAGAATTAACCAGATAGTAATGTTAGATCTAAATCAGTCTACTATAGAATTAACCAGATAGTAATGTTAGATCTAAATCAGTCTACTCTAGAATTAACAAGATAGTAATGTTAGATCTAAATCAGTCTACTATAGAATTAACCAGATAGTAATGTTAGATCTAAATCAGTCTACTATAGAATTAACCAGATAGTAATGTTAGATCTAAATCAGTCTACTATAGAATTAACCAGATAGTAATGTTAGATCTAAATCAGTCTACTATAGAATTAACCAGATAGTAATGTTAGATCTTAATCACACTACTCTAGAATTAACCAGACAGTAATGTTAGATCTAAATCACTCTACTATAGAATTAACCAGACAGTAATGTTAGATCTAAATCACACTACTCTAGAATTAACCAGACAGTAATGTTAGATCTAAATCACTCTACTATAGAATTAACCAGACAGTAATGTTAGATCTTAAACACACTACTCTTGAATTAACCAGACAGTAATGTTAGATCTAAATCATTCTACTCTAGAATTAACCAGATAGTAATGTTAGATCTAAATCACACTACTCTAGAATTAACCAGATAGAATAAACCTGATAGTAATGTTAGATCCAAATCACACTACTCTAGAATTAACCAGATAGTAATGTTAGATCTAAATCACTCTACTCTAGAATAAACCAGATAGTAATGTTAGATTTAAATTATTCTACTCTTGGATAGATCTAAATCATTCTATCCTAGAATAAAGCAGATAGTAATGTTAGATTTAAATCATTCTACTCTAGGATAGATCTAAATCACTCTACTCTAGAATAAACCAGATAGTAATGTTAGATCTAAATCACACTACTCTAGAATTAACCAGATAGTAATGTTAGAACTAAATCACTCTACTCTAGAATAAACCAGATAGTAATGTTAGATTTAAATCATTCTACTCTAGGATAGATCTAAATCACTCTACTCTAGAAAACCAGATAGTAATGTTAGATCTAAATCACACTACTCTAGAATTAACCAGATAGTACTGTTAGATCTAAATCATTCTACTCTAGAATAAACCAGATAGTAATGTTAGATCTAAATAATTCTATTCTAGAATATACCTGGCAGTATTGTTAGATTTAAATTATTCTACTCTTGGATAGATCTAAATCATTCTACTCTAGAATAGATCTAACTAAAATATTCTACTCTTGGATAGATCTAAATCATTCTACTCTTGGATAGATGATAGATCTAAAACATTCTACTCTTGAATAAAAACAAACACCAGTCACTGGTTTAATACAAATGAGGGCTTTAGACATGAAATTGACAGTAAATTATTTTAGGAGCAGCTTTCGAGTCTCAATTCTAAATCATATATATTAAGATAAAATTGGCATTACATGAGGTTTCAACTTATAATTTACTCCCTGAGGCCGATATCCTAACATACCTGCTGTGGCGAGATATGAATTACCACCTGACATCGAAGAACATTATCTGATTTTATCATAATCACACTCGCATGCAGTCGATTGAAATCATGCAGGGAAACATTAATAAACAAAAAACAAACAAATAACATAAAAAATAAAATGACAAAATCTTCGAAGATTTTTCAAAATAAAATTACAAAATCTTCAAAGTTTAACTTATATCCAAATAGATTAATATTTTCGATTCGAAATATTCACAATTTTAACATGCCTATCATGTTTAATAAATATTTGAACATTTCTGATTTTCTTACTTTTTTCTCATATAAACACATTAAATTCCAATAAATAGTTATAAAAAATGTACATTATTAACAAAGAATATTTACATCAGCATTACTTAAAATTTACATCCGTTTTTCGTGTCATCGGAATATTGATGGTTTATTTTGATTTATAATCCATTTATAAACTTGTACATAAACATTGTGTGACACGCGCTGAGCTTGTGTAAAGTACAAAGAATTTGTGTTATTTACATCTATCTTTGAAGAATTATTAAATTTACAAACATGCGTTTTTTTTACACACATATTTTTGTTTATTTTATAAAACATGTCTTGTTGTGTTAATTTCATCAGTTGTATTTTATGTGATGTACGTGTACGAATATTTCAACTGACCATTAATTTCCTACTGAATCAACGGAATTTCATTGTCGAAATCATCATCCGACAGAACTGATATGTCAGAATCAGAATGATTATGATTATTTTCTTCATTTTTTAGAACGTTCACTGGCAGACATTATTATTGTTCTCTTTTGAAAAGTCAAATACATTATGAAGGAAACAGCGGAGTTTGTCTTTTTTATTTCTTTTACATGACCACATAATTACAAACATTTATTTTAATAAGGGAACCGATTATTAACACAATTGATAATTATAACATCTAAGAAATAATAGCCAGTATGCAAATTGATTTTGCTTTTGTAAGGATTATCAAAAATTAACAAGTATGTGATGCTATCAGCATGATCTCGGTGCCATGACTATACTCGTCAATCGCTGTCCTGGGAAGTCCTGATAACGCGCGTATAGTCGGATATCGAGGCAGAAAATATAACGCCTATAGTCACATTTCGGCCCCAGGGAGTTAAACACTATACAAATATACATACAGTATGTTCATTGAGCTGAATTTTATTGCAATCAATGTTTAATTTGATTTCTGTTACAGTGATAAATCATTCTGCAATGTTTAAATGAAGACAGCACAGTTGTATTAATAGTTTATTAGTCAAGGTTTTTCCATTTGTCTTTAAGATCAGTTTAAAGTAAATTTTGGAAATTTATAGTGTTTCTGTAAACATCAGAGGAATAGACTTTTGGAGCTACATACCTGAATCCCACAAATACTATGTTCATATTTGATACTTCATTTAAATATAATTATATTATATCCAGGGTCATTGACTTCTTTTTCACTGGTTAGTCTTCAAAAGCCCAAACACTATGCTCTCTAATTTGATATCTACTTTTGCGTGTACAACTTAATTAATTTCAAATCGAAGTGCATGTATCCAGCATAATATTATATTGTAATGAGGCAAAAATTTCAAAATTCTCGCACATGTAAGCAAATAACACCTACCAGTAGTAAGTCATGGAAAAATCAATACTTCTGTCACCAAACTGTTTATGAGATGGTCCCGAAGAAGATGTAAGTAAGTGAATATCATAACCAATTGTTGGTGTTGTAACATTCCAGTGATATTCAAATAATCTGAGGTCTCCATCACGCTTATGAAATACCTGTTTATACATACAAAAAGATCAAAATCTTTCCAAATCAATCATCTCAATAAAAACATGGTCTAAGATTATAAAACAGAATTTTCAGACCAGTGTCACAATGCTGATTTCAACTTTTAGCCCACAATCCAAATCCTGGAGCTGTGAGACTGGTCACTGAACTAAGTTTTATATCATCAAACCAGTGCCCATCAATATCTTTGAGTAAATCCTGACTTAGACTTATAAAGATATATTAACCATGAGATAGAATAATAAATGTTAGATTCGACAACAACTGCAACAGCTTGTTGAAACAAAGTGATTGTGGATAAAGTCTGAATTTCTCATGTACTGGTTCGAGTCGTAAATTCGGCCACTTTTTGCGGTTTTTCATAAATATTTCTTTCGTTTTACAATTGATTTGTACAAAATTTCTACCATATGTGCTTTGATACAAGCAACATTGATTGTTATCATGAACGGCCGTTTATAGTATGGTAAACAATATAACCGCGCTTAAAATAACAGACAGGTTTAGCCTCCACATTTTACCTTCTAGAGGTTGTAAATATTCGGCCACTTTTTAAACATATTAAAAGTTGGTTGTATTTTCAACATTTTCTTGGAAATAAATCGATGCTACAGCCAAAATTGTTCTTTTTTCAACAATCTGCAATCAATTTTCAATAGCATTCCTCGTGGGAAATGATTGCCAACTGAGAGTTAAAAGGCACCTGTCATCCTTCTCATACCAGCATGATGTAGTTTAATTTTTACGTCAATGTTTATCACACATTCTAGCATAAAACTGCTGTTCTTGTCACTTTTCGGGGGTGTTTCAACAGGAGAGTAAAGAGAATCTCTCGCTCACATGCTATTATAACACCTTTTTACATATGTGTGTTTCGTGGCAAAGCATAACCGTATTACGGCCCAAAAACGGATAATTCAAAAGGAAATGACGTCAACGTGGAAAAACAACGTAGACATGGAAATTCAATGACGTTGAGGGACAATATATTCATTTTCTTGGTTTTAATGCATTTTATGCTAGTTAGCGCATGTTCTTTTTGTGTTATAAAGTTAAGATTTGAATTAACCCTTGCCGGGCCACAGCATAAATGAGTGTATGCAATGACGTCACGCGATCCGCGAGACAAAATATTTGCTATTTAGAATACACAACTTTAGGGAAGGACAACTTTTTTTCTACTCACCTCAACTTGTTGTTTTTTGCCGACTTTGTTGCTAATGCAAGTGCTTGTGATGACAAAGATGTGTTCTCAAGCATCTGGCTCGAAAAAAAGCTTTCAAGTGGGTGGCCGAATATTTACGACCTGGTCGAATTTACGACTCAAACCAGTAGAACAGATATTAACACCATCCCAACTGGAACATTATGAAAGGCTAGAAACTGTCCAGCTGAAACATTATAATGAGGGCAGAAACTAATCAGCTGGAACTTGATAATAAGACCAGAAACTGATCAGCTGAAACACCATAATGAGGCCAGAAACTGGTCAGCTGGAACATTGTAATGTGGCCAGAAGCTGATCAGCTGGAACTCGATAATGAGACCAGAAACTGATCAGCTGAAATATCATAATGAGGCCAGAAACTGATAAGCTAAAACACCAAAATGTGGCCAGAAACTGATCAGCTGAAATACCATAATGAGGCCAGAAACTGATCAGCTGAAACACCATAATGAGGCCAGAAACTGACCAGCTGAAACACCATAATGAGACCAGAAACTGATCAGCTGAAATATCATAATGAGGCCAGAAACTGATAAGCTAAAACACCAAAATTGGCCAGAAACTGATCAGCTGAAATACCATAATGAGGACAGAAACTGATCAGCTGAAACACCATAATGAGGCCAGAAACTGACCAGCTGAAACACCATAATGAGATCAGAAACTGACCAGCTGAAACACCATAATGAGGCCAGAAACTGAACAGCTGAAACAACATGAGGCCAGAAACCAGTCAGATGGAACATTATGAGGCCAGAAACTGACTAGCTGAAACACTATGAGGCCAGAAACTGACCAGCTGAAATATTATAATGAGGCCAGAAACTGATTAGCTGAAACACCATAATGAGGCCAGAAACTGATCAGCTGAAACATCATAACGAGGCTAGAAACTGCCTGACCAGCTGAAACATTACAATGAGGCCAGAAACTGATCAGATGAACCACCATCATAAGGCCAGAAACTGGTCAGCTGAAACACTATAATGAGACCAGAAACTGCCCTACCAGCTGAAACATTATACAGTCAAACTTGTGCTAGCGACCACCTGGAATAGCGACCACCTGTCGACAACGACCGGTCTCTGGTTCCCCTCGTAGAAAAATGCTCATAAAAAGGCCGTAAATAGCGACCACCTGGCGACCGCGACCAGCGACCGGCCTAACTCATTCTCAAGGTCCATATTTGCCTCCTAATAACGACCAAGCTGGACCGTTCCGGCATGAAAATATTTGAAATCCGCCGAAATTTCACGACTTTCGCATTATAGCTAACATAATAATTACTGCTTGACTGAAAATCTTCAAGTTTGCACCGGCCGAATTACTGTGAAATCATTTAATTTTGTGGGCATGAAATTTTGTGGTTTTGGTCAAAACTGCAATTTCGTGGGGATATGAATTCGTGGATTTCAACTTTTGAACATACAATGAATGGGAAATTTCTTGTTCGTTGCGATTAAATTTCGTGGATTGCCTCAACCACGAAATCCACGAAAATTAGTCCCCCACGAATATTAATGATTTCACAGTAATACATAGAACATAAAGAAAGCAAGAAGCTGTAAAACTAATCTTTATCAGCAAGATAATGGCTAACTGAGAAGTGACCCTTACCCCAGAATAAAGACCAATAAAGACCACTTTTGCTTGTTCCGAAGAGTGGTCTTTGTTCACAGGTTTGACTGTAATGAGGCCAGAAACTGCCCAACCAGCTGAAACATTATGAGGCCATAAACTGCCTGACCAGCTGGAACATTAAAATGAGGCCAGAAACTGGTCAGCTGAAACATTATAATGAGGCCAGAAACTGCCCATCTGAAACACCATAATGAGGCCAGACACTGATATGCTGAAACATTATAATGAGGTCAGAAACTGTGTGACCAGATGAAACATTATAATGAGGCAATAAAACTGATCAGCTAAGACATTATGAGGCCAGAAACTGACCAGCTGGACCATTATAATGAGGCCAGAAACTGGTCAGCTGGAACATTATAATTAGGCCAGACACTGGTCAGCTGAAACACCATAATGAGGCCAGACACTGGCCAGCTGAAACATTATATTGAGCCCAGCCTGATCACCTGAAAAATTATAATGAGGTCAGAAACTGACAGGCTGAAACATTATAATGAAAGGAGAAACTGATCAGTGGGAACATCATAATGATGCCAGAAACTGACCAGCTGAAACATTATGAGGCCAGAAACTGGTCAGCTGAAACATTATAATGAGGTCGGAAAATGACCAGCTGAAACATTATGAGGCCAGAAACTGATCAGCTGAAAGATTATAATGAGGTCAGAAACTGATCAGCTGAAACATTATAATGAGGCCAGAAACTGGTCAGCTTGAACATTATAATGAGGCCAGAAACTGACCAGCTAAAACATTATAATGAGCCAGAAACTGGTATGCTGGAACATCAAATGAGACCAGAAACTGATCAGCTGAAACATTATAATGAAGCCAGAAACTGGAATGCTGGAACATCAAATGAGGCCAGAAACTGACCAGCTGAAAAATAATAATGAGGCCAGACACTTATCAGCTGAAACACTATAATGAGGCCAGAAACTTTTTTTTGTTTTGTTTTGGGTTTAACGCCGTTTTTCAACAGTATTTCAGTCATGTAATGGCGGGCAGTTAACCTAACCAGTGTTCCTGGATTCTGTACCAGTACAAACCTGTTCTCCATAAGTAACTGCCAACATCCCCACATGAATTATCAGAGGTGGAGGATGAATGATTTCAGACACAATGTCTTTTATCAAAGCGTCACAGAAAACATACGCCCCGCCCAGGAATTGATCTCACGAACCCGCGATCCGTAGACCAACTCTCTCCCTACTGAGCTAAGCAGGCAGTGAGGCCAGAAACTGGTATGCTGGAACATCAAATGAGGCCAGAAACTGACCAGCTGAAATATAATAATGAGGCCAGAAACTGGTATGCTGGAGCATCAAATGAGACCAGAAACTGACCAGGGGAAACATTGTAATGAGGCCAGAAACATTTTTGCTGGAACATCAAATGAGGCAAGAAACTGACCAGCTGAAACATTATAACGAGGCCAGAAACTGGTCAGCTTAAACATTATAATGAGGCCAGAAACTGATCAGCTTAAACATTAAAATGAAGCCAGAAACTGGTCAGATGGAACATTATAATGAGGCCAGAAACTGATCAGTTGAAACATTATAATGAGGCCAGAAACTGGTATGCTGGAACATCAAATGAGACCAGAAACTGATCAGATGAAACATTATAATGAGGCCAGAAACTGGAATGCTGGAACATCAAATGAGGCCAGAAACTGGTATGCTGGAACATCAAATGAGGCCAGAAACTGACCAGCTGAAACATTGTAATGCGGCCAGAAACTGGTATGCTGGAACATCAAATGAGACCAGAAACTAATCATCTGAAACATTATAATGAGGCCAGAAACTGGAATGCTGGAACATCAAATGAGACCAGAAACTGGTATGCTGGAACATCAAATGAGGCCAGAAACTGACCAGCTGAAACATTGTAATGCAGCCAGAAACTGATATGCTGGAACATCAAATGAGACCAGAAACTGATCAGCTGAAACATTATAATGAGGCCAGAAATTGGTATGCTGGAACATCAAATGAGGCCAGAAACTGGTCAGCTGAAATACAATAATGAGGCCAGAAACTGGTATGCTGAAGCATCAAATGAGACCAGAAACTGACGAGGTGAAACATTGTAATGAGGCCAGAAACATTTTTGCTGGAACATCAAATGAGGCCAGAAACTGATCAGCTGGAACATTGTAATGAGGCCAGAAATGGGTATGCTGAAACATCAAATGAGGCCAGACACTGATCAGCTGAAACATTGTAATGAGGCCAGACATGGGTATGCTGAAACATCAAATGAGGCCAGAAGCTGATCAGCTGAAACATTGTCCTCTTTATCAAGGAGAGTACAAGTTGTAAGTGGAGCCTTAGCTGTCACTTTATACAGAAATAATTTGTTCGCTTCAGTGTAAAATCACCAGTGACAACCAAAAGTTTCCTGGCAATAGATATTTTTATCTTGTGTAGGGTACTTTCTGATTGCAAATGAAATCCCTGTTAGAAATGAATACAGTACAACCTCTCCAGAGCGGTCCTCTCTTAAGCAAAATCCTCTCTATAACAACATCATCAAAATTTCCCTAAGCTGATATATACTATCAAATTTACCTCTCTAGAACAACAACCTCTACATAACATTTTTGTATCTCCCAAAGGGTGTTGCTCTACAAAGGTTGCACTGTATTCATAAAAAGAATAACTGAATAACATAAACAAACTAGAGATGCTTTTGAGAAAAGCGCATGACTCCCACAACTGCATTATCATCTAAATAGTAAGTCAGTCTTTATATACATTTACTTAATCCACATGTGCATGCACCTTCCTGACACCAAGAAATCTGAGTGTTTTTGGTAAATCAAGGGCCATAATTCTGAAGTGCCTAGGCCGATTTGGCTAGTTATCAAACTTGGCCGAGCACTTATTGGCAGACACATTTTGTTGAAGTTTGGTGAAGATCAGATGAGAAATGATCGCTGATTGTGGACAAGCTTTGTGACAGACACACACACACACAGACTGGAGTAAATCAATATGTCTCCCACACCACTGTGTGGTGGTGGGAGACATAAATATACTTGATACCATTACTTTTAAAGTAGAGTTGCATAGTGTCGGTTAAATCATGTCTGTCCAAGTACTTTTTTACAGTTTACAAGTCATAATTCTTCAAGAAATAGTGGCAGACATCTTAAAGGCGAAATTCTACTAGAAATGAGGACAGACATTTAGAAGGCATAATTTTTCAAGAAATGGGGACAGACATATAGAAGATATATTCTACAAGAAATGGGGATGGACATACAGACAGCATAACTCTAAAAGGAATAGGAACACACATAAGGAAGGCATATTTCTACTAGAAATGGAGACAAACATACAGATGGCAAGTTTCTACAAGAAAAGAGGACAGACATACAGATGGTATATTCTACAAGAAATGGGGATGGACATACAGACAGCATAACTCTAAAAGAAATGGGAACACACATAAGGAAGGCATATTTCTACTAGAAATGGAGACAAACATACAGATGGCAAGTTTCTACAAGAAAAGAGGACAGACATACAGATGGTATATTCTACAAGAAATGGGGATGGACATACAGACAGCATAATTCTACAAGAAATGGGGACATTCATAAAGAAGGCATATACAAGGCATAATTCTGTCTACAAGAAATGGGGATGGACATTAAATTTTAAGGAAATTTTGTCAAATTGTGTATCTGAGGAATTTTGTTTCAAACAAAACAATCATTTTTGACAGAAAGTTCAAAATTAATATTTTATGAACATTTACCTTAAATATACATCCAGTAGCAAAACCATATCTTTTGAGCAGTTCAGCTATTGTGAAGTCAAAATAACCTGAACGCCAGGTGTTTGTAAGATTTGCAGAATACGTATAGTGTAAATCCGTGAGGGCAGAGTCAATGGTTAGACTGTAATCATCTCTGACATACACTATATTCCAGTATGCATATTTTGTCTCACTCATCATTGTATCATCTGTAAGGAAAGAACAGATACACATGATGGTTCTTGTTGACCACCAACCATTAATAAATCTGGTGATCATTCCTTGTAAAACAAGTCAGACAATAAATATGCATCAGTACAAACTGCTTGTTCTTGTAATATCGTTTGAAAATCATAAGACCATGAACAAACATCTTCTGGTCTTAGGGCAATTTACCCATAAATCAATGAATCACCATACTCATTTCTACTGCTACAAGTGTCAATTAGCTGTCAATAGGCCAATATGTCTAATGTATGTCAATGCCGGACTATTTGAATTGTTGTCCAAATAGCAATATTATTCTAAATGTCAAAATATCTATAGAGTTTCAATCCAGTATCTGCATTAGTTTTGGAGATTGTAACTTGTATGCAAAACCTTAACCAGAAGCTTTTAAGTTCAAAGGGACCTTAGTTTTCAATATTTGCATTAGTTTTTGAGATAGTGACTTGCATGCAAAACTATAACCAGTCTAAAAGGGTGCATAATTTGATCAAAATACATGACAGAGTTATGGAACTTGGTCCAGTGAGGTTGGTAATTGACCTAGAAAAAGAAACAAATAAGTTTCAAAGCTATATGCTTTTAAATGATAGAGTCAGTGTACCTGGTTTCGCACACTTTTTACACACTTCTTGAAATAAACTGAAATATGTGGTAGCAATTTATTATTTTGCATTTTCAGGCAGAAGAATAGATACATGGCTCTTTATTTATGCACTAGGTTATTCTTCATGTGATAAATGCTCACCACTGGTAGCTCTCCAATATAGCCAGAAAGGGACCCATTATTCAAACATATTTGTACCCGGTTTCGCACACCGTGACTAAAAATTCTCTAATTCTTCATACAATACGAATATTAGTTGAATCGAAATTGCACAACACTAAAACTTCTGTAGAAACTGTATTTTTAGCTGTCATTATCATAATGATGTCGCTATAACATGCACAAACGAGGTACCCTCAGTGGTGTCTAATTTTAGGCTGTCTCGGTGATACTTTTACTACATTTTTATATATCCTTGTCTTTTATCAGAATGCCTGCTTGTCCTTTAGAAAACTATAGGAACATTCAAAAGGAGACCTGCTCCCTTGATTCACCTGTTTAAATTTCTCTTGGCAAGTATTTCATTAAAGAAACGGAAAATTCTTTGGTGTGCAAAACCGTGAACTGTGCGAAACCAGGTACACTTACTCTAGCTATATGTACTTGCATGCAAAACTTTAACCAAGGTGTGACATCGATGCCAACACCAGGGCGAGTAGAATAGATTGGATTACTCTTCAAATAGTCAAGCTAAAAATGCTGAAATAAGGACCTATTCTAGTGTACTAGAGCCTGTAATATATGTTGAATAACAAAAGGCCCACAATGACCCTTTAATGTTCATCAGAGTATCATAGCAATTTTAGCAGAGTGTCTCCCAAGGAACAATTTGTGGAATTACTTCAAAATCAGACCACTTTTTTTGAGATTTTTCTGTTTTACTTCCTGCAAACATGTTTTTGACAAGTAGGTAGCCTGAAGGTCTAGTTGTAACAGACTTGATTGCCAATGTAGAGGTCCAGAGTTAAAATCCCAGTCCAAGCACTGGAAATTTGTGAGATACTCTTGTCAACCACTTAAGAATGAGGCCAGTACTGGTTCTTCCCAGGAAAGTTAACTTCAGGTGTATCAGTGCTACATAAAGGCCTCTTTAAAGAACCAGACTGTCTATTCCAAAAACAGCTAGGCTAAATTAGCTTGACAAGCTTGTATCTACTGAATTCTCTCTGTTTTTGGGGCTTTGTCTCACCCTGTCTCTACAGACTGCTCCATGTCTGTACTGGAAGAGGATGAATTTGGCACCCACAGTGGTTGTCTTTATATGTAAAGCACCTTTCAATATGTTTGTCATGAAAAAGGCACTATACTGATCTGGTATAATCTGATAAGTGATTCAAAGTCGGCAGCAATAACCTTTAGTCTCCTAAATTTCTTTAATGGACTGGTCCATCATTCAATTTGGGGATTACCATTTATTATTCAGTGGGTGTTCACTGAAAATTTACTGACTGAATAGCAACCAGTGCAGACCATGCAGGCTGATCTTGGTCTGCATAGGTCACAAAGGCAGAATCACTTGTCACCAGTAGGCTAAAGGTTAACTACTCGGCCATGGAGATCTCTAGGTGTTCCTTTAAGAGATAATCATTTATTCTTACCTATTCCAATATGTGCTATATTGATATGATCAGTGTAACCAGCCCCTGCCACTTTCTGTCTCTCATACTCCAAAACCAACCTGTACACATCAACTTTGTTACTATAGGAAAAAAGAGAATATCATTATTCATTCCCGAATGATTCTACTTTATCCAAATTAATACATTATGGCAAATCACTGAAAAAAAGTTTTAACCAATCAGCTATCCCTATTTAGAAGGATGGATAAATGAATGAATAGACAACTGCTAATTCAACTGCACCCACCATCCTTTTGAAAGTATACAAATTAACAAGAGCACTGCCTAAGGGTGCCATGGCTCGTCTGCAAGGGCTGGACAATATGTAAGAAAAGAGTTATAGTTCAGATTTTCTAAGTTCAACAAGGGCCAAAATTTAACAAAATGCAGGTTAGAGTTCTGGTTCCTGGCCAACATAGTCCCCTTATAATGATAAACAAGTGTGCAAAGTTTCAAAGCTGTAGTTCTTATTGTTTTTGAGAAAAGGTGACATAAACAAAAATTTTAACCAAGAAACTCAAATTTTCTAAGTACAAAAAGGTCCATAATTCTGACAAAATGCATATCAGAGTTATCGTTCTTGGCCAGTACATAGTCCCTTAATAATAATAAACAAGTGTGCAAAGTTTAAAAGCTGTAGCTCTTATAGTTTTTGAGAAAAGGTGGACCTAAACAAAAAAATTTAACAAAGAAACTCAAATTTTCTACGTACAAAAAGGGCTATAATTCTGACAAAATGCAAATCAAAATTATGGTTCTTGGCCTACATAGTCCCCTTATATTGAAAAAAAGTGTGCAAAGTTTCAAAGCTGTAGCTCTTACAGTTTTTGAGAAAAGGTGGACCTAAACAAAAATTTTAACCAACGTCGACGATTAAGTGATGACAAATCCTCATAGATTTTTTATCAAAAATCTGACGAGCAGAAAAACATAACAAGAGCTGTCACAGGAGACAGTGCGCTCGACTATTTCGATGCTGGATAGTGAAACTGGGCACATCTGAGGAAACTGGAGCTGTCACTCGAGTGTTTAATGACTTAAATGGTGGATGAAGATATTGGACAATAACTTGAGTCTGTGTCAAAAATATTAAGTAATAAGAGAGATAAAGATCACGGTATCAAACAAGAGCTGTCCGTAAGACAGAGCGCTCCACTATTCAGCGATTTGACAGTAAAATGAATAAATGTCTCAATAAGAGACCTCTACTTTTAAAAGGAAGATACACCAAGGGGCATAATTCTGTCAAGAACACAAATTAGAGTTATTGGGATTGAGTTTCAAGTCATTATCTTATATAGTACCTACCAAAGTTATGTCCAGAAAACGAAGTTTGTCAAAAAATTTAAGAATGAAAGGGGCATAATTTGGTCAAAAATACAAATCAGAGTTATGGGGATTGTTACGGTTACCACACATGCAGATGATGATGATAAAGATACATTTTAAGTTTCAAGTCTTATCTTATACTGTACTAAAGTTATATCCAAGTAAAATGGGGGGATAATTCATTAATACCGATTATTTTCTGAATAGAAATAACTCGCGTTTATTTAGGCAAGAATTAATTTTGGTTTTTGTCATGATGACAACAATAATAGACGCTTATGTCATTCGTAAGCAAATTAGCCTTAGATCAAGGGAAGTAACAAAGTATAACTGATGTGTATTTGGAATCTTTCGGTTTTAACCGCACAGTTTTTGTCGGTGACGTCACAACACTATTCGGAGTCATTCGGGCAGTTCACATGTTTCGATCAGCTGGTGTAATAGACACGAAATTACCACCCACCACCCCCTTCACATACATATGGATATATATATATATATATATATATATGTATTATTATGTGATAAACCATAACATGATATATTGACTTTGTTACTTTTACAAAGATACTGCTGTCAGTTATATATTTTCAGGCTGCCAAATTGTGAGGTCTGATGTTGCCTGGTGATGAGCCCTACCTTTATGGAACATATTCAGCCGTTCTGGTTGCAGACCTGTTATTCAACCAGGACATGTACCTAATTACAATACTGGGAATTTCAATTTACATTCAGTCGATTTGTGGTCATCAGGAATCTCTAGAATTTGAAAGTCTAGAAATTTAGTTCCATAGGGCGTCATCATAGTACAAAACTTATAGACATCAGAGATACATCATACTCATTATATCGGTTGGCAGCATAAATAAACTTTTCCTTTGTCGAGGCAACAGCAGAGCAATATTTGTATCTATATAAATGAAAAAGGATTTCGGATAGATCGGAGCTATATCGGGCTTGAAATAGCAGTTAGCAGCATAATTAACGTTTCATTTGCGGAGGCTGCAACAGAACAATATTCTTATCAAGCAACTACAGACTTCGTATATACCAAAGCGGTATCGGGCTTATTACATTGGTTAGCAGTATAAATAGCAATTTCATTTGTGGAGGCAGCAAAAGAACAATTTTCTGGTCAATCAAATACAGATTTTGTATATACCTAAGCGATATCAGGCTTAATACATCAGTTTGCAGCAATATAAACTTTTAATGTGTGAGGCAGCAATAGGACAATGTGCATATGAACCAAATGACTTAGTATATAACAGAGCTATGTGAGGCTGGATATATCCGTTAACACTGTATAAATTTGGGTAATATCAGTAAACGGATCTTAAGTGGTAGCAACAACAGAACAATTTTCATAGCGGTATTGTAGGCATGAACATTTAGGTGGATTTTAATTTGCCTTTAGTAACGTGTTGAACCTAAGAGTGTGGTTTGAGACAGATGATACATTGGATGTTAGGGCATTCTATAGACAGAAAATGTGTTATGAACAAAAATGAACAACATAATTTTGTTTTAGTATGTTTATTAGTCATAATACATACGGTATTTCGAGCATTTTAATTCAGTATCAGAATAGACATTTTATAAATATGTGTGTTGTTATTTTGTTTTGCTATTCGAGTGCTTAATTATTTCTGTTGAAACTGTTTTATATTGAAACTCCTGAATTATTCAATTTTTAATGTTATCATGCTTGCATGTGCAAGCATTGTTTACAAACAAACAGGTATTAACTACGTGACATTGCTGAAATTGATGAATATTAAGAAGTGTTGTTTTGTAGGGTGTTCTTTAGCAATGTTATAAATCATATTTTAACCGTAATTTGAAGTAAAGGTACCTGTCGCATCTTAATTGAGGATTCTGACGACCGAGTGTCATTTGTGCTTGTACACTTAGTCGACATTTGCTTTCATGGCCTATAATATTAGGTGGGATATTCATGGAAGTGGATGTTTGCATTAGCTTGATTTGGTTAGGTAATAATCTAGCAATACTTTGCTGGGTTGTTGGTCCGCTTCGGCGGAATGTTCAATGATCTGGTGAACTTGCTAGATTACATTTATTTTTGGTTTGATGTATAACTGAGCAATTATTTTACTGGGTTGTTGGTCCGCTTCGGCGGAATGTTCAATGATCTGGTGAACTTGCTCGATTACATTTCAAAATTTAGTTTTTTCTGTGAGCACTGGGTTTTGCCCACCAGTTGTTGCTATACTTGGTATCTCCTAGGTGTCTCTTTGGCATTATAATTTAAACATGGATAGGACATTACAGTGCTAAATATAGCTATTGCCATTAAAATTTTTGCTATTGTGCACCGGCTAATTGCTATTGCCTGATTAATTGCTGGGTGCTTGTCACTGCCGAATAATTCTATAGTGTTGGCACGAAATTGGTTTTTGTCGACCGAAATGTTGCTAAATTATTGTCCAAGTATTATGCAAGACAGATACATTGTGTTTTGCTATTGTCTGTGCCATATTGTATGGCCGAAATATTGCTAAATTATTGTCCGGATATTATGCGCGACACATACATTGTGTTTTGCTATTGTATGTGCCATATTGTATGGCCGAAATATTGATAAATTATTGTCCGGATATTATGCATGACAGATACATTGTGTTTTGCTATTGTCTGTGCCATATTGTATGGCAAAAATATTGCTAAATTGTTACGAGTACTTTACGCGTATTGTGCGCGGAAGAATGATTAAGTAACAGTTATTAAACGGTGGCATGTATATTGTACACACCTGGATTTTTGCTATTATTAAAGTATTATCCTTCATTGTGAAAGTTTTAATTTTGAACGGCAGAAATATTATTATAGTCTTGCTAATTTATTGTACTGATTTAGTGCATGGCAAAAACATAGCTAATTTTAAGTTTACTTGAGGGTGTCGGCAATTTTTGGTCCTCGGTTGTTAGAATTTTCATTACATTTTCTTGGCCTGGGTCACAGCGTGTGACAAAATTCAGGCTAAAACAATTATTGTCATAAAGATGCGGCCATAAACTATCCAAACTTGTGTTAGGGATTTTATGAATGTCTTGTTATTGATAACAAAGTATTATGCAATATGTTTTTGTGAATCAGTTTCAAATAATTAAAACAGGTTTTTCAAAGAATTCTGGTTTATTGTGTATAATTCAAGTCCTTAAATAAATATTGGTACAGGAATTATGGACCTTGTGTCATATGACGTGGGAGATGATGTGGAACAACTACTTTCAGTAAGAATCAAATCCATTTAGTAATAACTGAAATAGAGTGAAAGTGCATCAAAACTTTAACCTTAAATTCTAAGTAAAAAGGGGGCATAATTCATGAAATATTGGTGAGAGAGTTATGGCCCTTGTGCCATATGATGTGGATGATAATGAGGAATAAATTTTTTTAAGTTTGCAACAAATCCATCAAGTAATTACAGAGATAAAGAGAAAGTGCATCAAAACTTTAACCAAGGTGCAGACGTGGAAGGATGCCGATGCCGGGTCGAGTAGGACAGCTCTCCATACTTCGTATAGTCGAGCTAAAAAAGAACATACCTATCAAGGTCCTCAATTGTAATATCCAAATCAAATGGACCAGACAAAGGGAAGTAAGCATGACTTTTTGATGTTGTCACATTTGGATAGACAAAGTCTAGACACATCTTTTTCCTAGTGATCATAGATATCCACTGTTCCACATTACAACGTCTGTAGGCTGATGACACTGTCGGGTCTTCACTAACTGTTTCTATACCTGAATAATGATTCAGCTGCATTCTTCCTCTAGAAACAAAAAAAAGCTTGTTCAATAAACAATTTACTCATTCTTTTCATCAGTGTTTTCATATCAAACAGTGCTTGTTCATGAAAGGCTTAAAATTATGTTCTGTGAAAATGTTAAATCAGTAAAATACTGAATCTGTGGATATGTACAAGTATCAGAGAATAGATGTGTGTAAAAGGATGTCTGCAATAGAATGAAAACCTGGAAGAAAACACCTTATTCAGGCAAATTTAAGTCACCTGACTTCATTTAAAAACAAGAAGTTTTACGATTTTTGGACTAACTGTCCACGTTTTGGACCCCAGATGATCCAGTTTCGCACTCATCCAAGATTTCATTGAGGGCAACGATCTGAAGCTTCATGAAGATTTGGCCAATACTATGACTTCTAGCATGTTAATAATAAAATTGTTCATGACGGATGGACCAAAATCGACACAGGATAATCACAATAGCTTACCAGGTTCAGCCTCTGAGCTCAGATGGGCTAATAATTAAATTAAACTTTAACTATCCCCAGCCCCTATTTATCAACACTATCACTGTAACAAATTTCAGTAGCTAGAAAACTAAGATATTTCTGTAATATTTACAATACCCATGTTGAGAACATAGTGTGAAATTCAATCATTCTGTCAATGGATCCAAACGGCCTTTTTACATGTGATTTTATTGTGAAAAAAATAAAGTAAGAGCTATTATTCGTTAATTGCAATTTGATTTGACTCACAAGCACAACCATTCAAAAATGTTCTTGGTTGATAAAGGTATCTTCCTACAAAAGTAAATACTCTATCTAGCAGTTTGTTTCTTAATAAATTCTTCTCTCCGAGAAACAACAATCATGTAACATACAAAAAACAACAGTGAGCCTAGTGCTGTTGCTATCTAGAGGTTACACTTAGTCTGTATATAATTGATCCATAGACTTACCGAGCATAAAATATTTTCTGATAATATCTTTCATCATCTTTATATATTCTCTTCATCTCTAACTCTAGCTTTTTCTTGGTCGGGTTTTCAACTAGAACCATGGGATCACTGTATCCATAGGTTAGTTTTAAAGACACATCCCTGTGAGCTCCAACCAGAATCTTTGCTTTCATACCAGAACTATGAGAAGTGCCAATCTGCACTGCTAACTCTCCATTTAACTCATGTAAAAATCTGAAACATTTAGTAGACATTCTGTTTGATATTCAATACTAGATCATTAGATTTACAAACTGCTTGTATGATACAAATAAATAAAGATGGAACTCTTAACCTGGGCAACAGGAAAATGTGAAGAAACAACAACCAAGAAATACCATTTTTTCTAAGTTAGGAGGCCATTATTCTGACAATGCCATTGTGACCCTTAAGCAAAAGTCAGAACTAGATGTGTGTCCATTGGACACTGGTGCCCCCGCCTACAGTCACTGTATGGTCATATGTTACTTGTTGACAATGCAAGAATAAACAAACTTTTATACTACCTTGGGCTGAGGCTGTGAGTCATCCAGGGCATGGCAGGGGTATGGCCATTACAAAACATCTTGAAGAAATACAAGATAAAAGAAAATGAGCAAGTAAAAATATTTTTTGTTAATCATTATCTTTTGTTTGTTTTGAAAGGGGGCATGTGTAAATATTTTTTCATGACTCTAGGTCAAATACTTATTGATATTGTGTGCAACATAAACTTTTTGGATATGTTTTACTAAATCAAGAGCCATAACTCTGATCTTGCTGAGTAAATTCCCAAATGCACAACTTCCCATTCTGAATAATAATCCTTTAATGTTCATGATTCTAGGTCGAGTACTTTTTGAGATACATACAACACAAATTTTTAGATCCTTTATGCATATTTTTGACTATCAAAGTCATACATCTGGTCTGGCCGAGTAAAATCTCAAACAAAACCCAAGGTGCACTACTCCACATGATGAATAACAATCCTATAATGGTTGATGATTCCAGTTCCATGACAAATTCAGACAAAATGTTTTTTTTTTTTTTTTTTTTTTTTTTTGGGGGGGAGGGGGTGGATGGGGGAGAGTGGGGGAGGGGAACAAAAAATACATTCCCTGGCAGGGGAAATTGTGCAGTCTTTCAGATGAAAACCAAATTACTGTTCTGGGCTAATAATATCAGATTCTTCAATAGTATCTTTATTTAATGCTGGCTTTACTCTATCTTTTACATCTGATATGCAATGGTTTCAGTTAACCTAACCAATGTCCATTGATTCTGCACTACCCCTAACCAATGTCCCTTGATTCTGCACTACCCCTAACCAATGTCCCTTGATTCTGATTCTGCACTACCCCTAACCAATGTCCCTTGATTCTGCACTACCCCTAACCAATGTCCCTTGATTCTGCACTACCCCTAATTTGTTCTCCAAAAGTAACTGGCAACTTCCCTACAGAGGTGAGGAAAGAATGATTTCAGACACATTATCTTCTGTCAGATTTCATGAAGGAAAACATTTCTGCCTCACTAGGGAATCTGATTCCCAATGTTTCAATTCAAAGTCTGGTCATTTCATTTCCATATATATATATATATATATATGTTTATATAATATACAAAAAGTTTGGTACTGTCAGAGTAAAGATTTACTTACGTTATTCCTGGTGTCCCAGAAACAGACAAAGTCGAACTCTTTTTTGCCATAAACATCAATAAATTTGACTGCAAGCTGTCTCCAATCTTGTGAGTACCATATGCATGTACAGTCAAGTTCAATGGTAAACCAGCACAGGTCGGCAGATCTCGGACCAGACCAACCAACTCTTTAGACCTGGAAAAAAAACAGTTGACCATTCATAGTAGGTGAAAGCCAACATGTTTATGTGTCAAATAAATCTGAATAATTTATATTCAGAATTTAGACTGGGATTCAAGATTCAGTGAAACAAGAGCTATCCGTAAGACAGCGCGCTCGACTTTTCTCAGTGCTTGACTCTGAATTAGAACTTTGCCAGTAAAAAAAATTCCAAGTTAAAAAGGGACATATCTCTGTCAAAATTCAAATCAGAGTTATGGGAACTGTGTCTCCTGGTGTAGACTTTGATAGTAAATAACTATTTTGAGTTTCAAGTCAAAAGCTTTAATAGTTACAGAGATATCTGACTTTATCAAAAATTTTAACAAAAAATTCTAAGTTAAAAAGGGGCATAATTCTGTCAAAACTCAATCAAAGTTATGGGGACTGAACTTTCTCCTGTTGTAGACTTTGATGATAAATAAGTATTTTAAGTTTCAATTAAAAAACTTTGATAGTAACAGAGATCATACATGCCATATCTCCCTCCGGGAGCCTTTTTCTCCCGTATTTTCAGTATATTTCCCGGTCTCCCGCCGGGACATGAAAACCTCCCATAAAAAATATAAATAAAAAAAATTCTCTGTCGAAAAATCGTATCTTGGACCCAATGCAGACTTTTAGAAAATACTTAAAATGCAATATCGAATAGCCCGGAAATACTCATCAAACATAATTTTGATAGTTATCTATAATCCCTAGCTTGTTTATCGTGGGATACACGCCTGAGGCATTAATTATCTTACCACCTACTGTCACCATCTCCAAACAATTAACCATTTAATCTTACCCGTAGGCAAATGTAAACATGCGCATGGGAGATTTTAGACTGATTCAATACCATCACAGTCGCTGATTTGTAGTTTTCAAAACAATATGTATACCAGTCTTAAAATTACGTCATTTTACCGTGACCTGCCAAAGTGTACTTTCGTTTCCGCTGACCTCAATATTTATCGGGCCATCAGAGGATGAGACAGGTTAGTGCTAACACCGAGATTATGCTTCTCAATTTAAATAATTGCACAACATGCAAAAAATCAATTACAATTTAACCAAAATTGGCGAGTTGATGCCGGACTACACAGAATTTCGGACAGACATGAATTCAGATAAGTGAATTTTATGAAATAAATTGCAGTCCATACTACCCGAAGAATTGACTGCCATTCCTTTGTGATATAACTGTCATGTTGTAATAATTAACAGGAGAAGAATTCCCAGTTTAAGTACATTTAGTTTTAATCTAAACATGGACAATCGAGCAAAAGGACTTTCATTTTTTTTAACAACTTCATTTCTGAAAAGAAATGACTACCCTTAAAAGACTGTTTTGACATGATATCTCCGCAATATTTTGAGTATTGTATGCTTAAACATGTCAAAAAAATCACTCTTCCTAGATGCAGAAGCATCAACACATAAAGCAAAAACAAAGTTACTGGTTCAATCTTTCATGGAATTCTGAATTTTCTTGGATTAAATAAGTGCTATAAGTAATAATCATGCATCCTGTACACAACTGTTGGCTTCACTCATCGATTCAATATAGAATACTTGATGATTTTTTCATGAAAACGGCTATTTAGCGCGTAAAAAATGAGCAAATAAAAGTCTCCCTTATTTTTACCCAAATCTCCCTTAAAAAATGCCCTGTTGAGACAAATCTCCCTAAGTGACTGTCTGAAAATATGGCATGTATGAGAGATATTAATTTTGACTTTATTAAAAACTTTAACCAAAAATTCTAAGTTAAAAAGGGGCATAATTCTGTCAAAATTCAAATCAGAGTTATGAAAATTGTGTCTCCTGGTGTAGACTTTGATAGTAAATAACTATATTGAGTTTAAAGTGAAAAGTTTTAATAGTAACAGAGATATTTGACTTTATCAAAAACTTTAACAAAAAATTCTAAGTTAAAAAGGGGCATAATTCTGTTAAAATTCAAATTAGAGTTATGGGGATTGTTTCTCCTGGTGTAGACTTTGATAGTAAATAACTATTTCAAGTTTCAAGTCAATAGCTTTGATAGTAACAGAGATATTTGACTTTATCAAAAACTTTAACCAATGGTGACAACGACGCCGACACTGGGGCGAGTGCAATAGCTCTACTTTTTCTTCGAAAAGTCGAGCTAAAAATTCATTATAAATATAAGTAACTTTACTTTCAAGATGATCAGCAAATGTTTTACTGCTTCAGTGTGAATTTGCAATTTGTATAAAGAAATACTGTAACGAAGAAAGTGACCATATACAGAAACATGAATGGTGTCTACACTGTACGACATGCTGCCTAAAAATACGTTATAGAATATTATTCAGTCCAAACAAACGAAGCTACTACCAGATAAAATCATCAGATATAAAACTCACAAAAATATTCTCATGTCCATTTGATATTGAGGTATACCATATTCCATCTGAATTTAATTAAAACTGCAGGAGTTGATTACACAAGTTACAACTGTAAAATTGTAATGCCCAAAATAGCTTAAAAAGACATTTAACTCCGCACAAAATATGTATGTAAACTTTCTATTGATAAAATATACTACATTTCATTTAAATGGGATGGAAACTGCAGAAGTTAGGTATACAAGGTACAAATTTAGTAGTAATATGTGAAGTCAAACAAGAGCTGTCACTAATGGTGACAAATGCCCCCGCAGCACCTTGACCTTTGACCTGGTGACCCCAAAGTCAGTAGGGGTAGTGAACTCAATAAGTACTATCAGCCTGTAAAGTTTGAAGGTCCTGGGTGAAGTGGTTCCAGAGTTAAGTGCCTTCATGCAAAAAGTTAACGTTGGCCCCTGCGACGGTGACTTTTGACCTGGTGACCCCAAAGTCAGTAGGGGTAATGTACTCAGTAAGTACTATCAGCACGTGAAGTTTGAAGGTCCTGGGTGCAGTGGTTCGCGAGAAAAAAGCCTTCATGCAAAAAGTTAACGTTGGCCCCTGTGACCTTGACCTTTGACCTGGTGACCCTAAAGACAGTAGGGTTGGTGTACTCAGTAAGTACTATCAGCATGTGAAGTTTGAAGGTCCTGGGTGAAGTGGTTCGCGAGTAAAGTGCCTTCATGCAAAAAGTTAACGTTGGCCCCTGTGACCTTGACCTTTGACCTGGTGACCCCAAGTCAGTAGGGGTGGTGTACTGAATAAGCACTATCAGCAGGTGAAGTTTGAAGGTCCTGGGTGCAGTGGTTCGTGAGTAAAGTGCCTTCATGCAAAAGGTTAACGTTGGCCCCTGTGACCTTGACCTTTGACCTGGTGACCCCAATGTCAGTAGGGGTGGTGTACTTAATAAGTACTATCAGCAGGTGAAGTTTGAAGGTCCTGGGTGCAGTGGTTCGCGAGTAAAATGACTTCATGCAAAAAGTTAACGTTTGCCCCTGTGACCTTGACCTTTGACCTGGTGACCCCAAAGTCAGTAGGGGTGGTATACTCAACAAGTACTAGTTTCAAGGTCCTAGGTGCAGTGGTTCGCGAGTAAAGTGCCTTCATGCAAAAAGTTAACGTTGGCCCCTGTGACCTTGACCTTTGACCTGGTGACCCCAAAGTCAGTAGGGATGGTATACTCAATAAGTACTATCAGCATGTGAAGTTTCAAGGTCCTGGGTGCAGTGGTTAGCGAGTAAAGTGCCTTCATGTAAAAAGTTAATGTTGTGACGAACGAACGAACGGACGGACAGTTGAAAACTAATATGCCTCCCTTTGGGGGCATAAAAAGAGAGATAACTTTTGAAAAAAGTCAGACACAGAATTTCTGACAATATGTCCATGTCCACTTCATGTTGATAATGTATACAAAAATTTATTTCAGTTAGGTGAAAACTGTAGGAGCTGTCAAAAACACATGGTACCAAAGTAGGTGTAATGGTGTAAAGTCCAAAAAGGGGTATAACTTTAGAAAAAATAATCGGAAATATGTGCAAGTCCACTTTATGTGGATGATGTCTAAAAGTTTCATTTGATTAAGATAGGAACTGTTGGACAGAATAAATGGTGGACAATTCAGAGACACTGTGCCTCCTAGGTTTTTGTAGTTAATTGACACTGTAGAGAAGAAGAACAATGATAAAAGCTGAGGTAAAACAAAAACAAGATGATCTGAATATGACCTTACTTGAACACAGTTTTAGATATGCCAGCCATTAGCTTTTTCAGATACACCTGTAATATTGTGGTATTTGGAGGTAACTTGGACTTCATTTGCCTCATTATTGCCATCAGTTCCTGCAGACTTCCAAACATAATGTCTTTTCCTGAAAAATATCTTCATTTTATTTACTCATCTTCAGGTAGTCATGGCAAGTGACTTCCCTGCTGGTAGGTAAAAGTGTATGTATATTGCAGGCTACAAAACATGCTGCTGCTATGCAGGAAAAATCTTTTATAAATCAATTAAAAATCAGTATTATTTAGAACTGGCAATAAATTGTATGGAAATCAGAACAGAACAGAACTGAACAGAAACTTTATTTCGACTTAAGCATTTACAGCTCATCGTCATAAATGATGATTACAATTATATACATTTACAGTTTCACAGACTATATATGGAAATTTATAATAAGAACATGTAGGTATACAAATCATATAAAAATAAGGATATATTATCTGACAGATTATTTTTTAATTTACATGTTTAACAAATTAATATATCTTTGACAAAAATATCAACAGAAATCAAAATAAAGTACAATGTATACCTTTAACAGAAATATCCAAAGAAAGGTCAAAATCTAGTTCAACTGGATGATTCACTTCTTTTAGAATATCCTCAACAGCTTTTACTATATTCTGTTGAAACTTTGCAAACTGTTCATCACCCTGACCTTGACCATGAGCTCGGGCTTTCAAATTCTTGTAAAGTTCATACAGCTCCATTGGGGTCATATCTATTCTTTTGAGTATAATATCCATCAAGAGATCAAAACCTGCAAAACATATATATGGCTGTTTGATATAGTTTCTCTTTAAAATTCTTCAATTACATAACACATTTTGTCTTGTTTCTTATATTTGTCATACAAAGCAAATTTTGCATGTATACAACAAACATATGCTTTCTTTTGTATGGAAATATACTGTAAAATCATAGTATTTCTTGGGGATTAATCCTTGTGGATTTCATGGTAGAGCTAATTCACAAAATTAAATTCAAACAAACAAGTGAACTTTCCATTTCTTTAATCTTCAAAATTTAAATTCAACACAATGATATCCTCAAACAAGAGCTATTTTGTCCAAAAAGAGTGAAATCATGGCCATACAATCAAAAATTAAATGATTTCACGATAATTCATTCTAACGTGTAATGAAACAAATAAGAAAGTCAAACTGTATATTCTGTAGACCAGTCAGAGAACATTAAAACATCAATTATAACACAAAATAGCATAGAATGACACCAATTTCATTGTTTTAGATTTGAATGAAGTTCTGCACAATTTTTACCCTCATGTTTTAATGAACATATCAGAATGAAAATAAACAATGCCTTCCTGATATTCATCCATATTTGTTCAATCAACAGCCTGAAATAGTTTAGTACATACCTTTCACACGGACCATAAATTCAAAAAGTTTGTGTTTCTCGTCACCATAGTAAAAGTTAAGAGCAGTTTTAAATGTAGTGAAAATTTTGCTGGAAGGATCAAATATAACATCTGCTTCAATCTGACCTCCAAATATCTCACTTATAGGAAGCCTGCAAAACAAAAAATCTCATACTATTATAAAAGACAACTAAAGTCAAACATATACCGGTACTCTTAAAAAACATCAAGCTGAAAAATAACGAAAAAGTTTGTTTTTTTAATTTCTGGTAAATTTTAATTTTTTATATATCCCGGCACAACCAGTTTTCAACCACTTAACAAGTTTTCTGTGCAGTTTTGTACAAATGCAAGTCCAAATCTTTGGTTTATTGTCTAACACTTTCAATCAGCATAAGTGCTATAAAAGCATACCATTTAAGTTTCAAGTTTCTAACTGATCGAATCCCTGGCAGGATGATTTTGAAAGCCATCAGTAGGAAGTCATGCTGAAAATTTACAACCTAAATTCGACCACAGGTGGTATTTCCCTTCCAGCAAAATGAAACAGCACTAAACTTTTACTGTAGTTTCATTACAACATGGCAAACATAATATACCCAAAATTCAAGTCTGGCAACAAACACTAAAACCAACATGGCAGATCAATATACTGTAGGTACACTTGCCTAAATTGGCACCTTAATTACAGGAGGAAGGGTAAAGTAAATGGCAGCCAGAAGTTAGTGCATTATCTAAAGAACTACATCATGTGCTCAATTACTCAAGAGAACCAGGGTGTCACATCTGCTACATTGATAGCTGTCACATATGACAATGTATTACATAACTGCTAAGCTTTTGACATTCCAAATATTTCAAATTGCTTAGAAAATGAAAAACAAGAGGACCATGATGGTCCTGAATCGTTCACCTATCCCCACATGACCCAGTGTTGAACTGAGTATGACGTCGTTTTTTCTATTATTTGACAAAGTGACCTAGTTTTTGAGCACATGTGACCTAGATATCATCAAGATAAAAAATTCTGACCAATTTTCATGAAGATCCATTGAAAAATATGACCTCTAGAGAGGTCACAAGGTTTTTCTATTATTTGACCTAATGACCTAGTTTTTGAAGGCACGTGACCCACTTTTAAACTTGACCTAGATATCATCAAGGTGAATATTCTCACCAGTTTTCATGAAGATCTCAAGAAAAATATGGCCTCTAGAGAGGTCACAAGGTTTTTCTATTTTTCAACCTACTGACCTAGTTTTTGACCGCACATGACCCAGTTACGAACTTGACCTAGATATCATCAAGCTGAACATTCTCATTAATTTTCATGAAGATCCATTGAGAAATACGGCCTCTAGAGAGGTCACAAGGTTTTTCTATTTTTAGACCTACTGACCTAGTTTTTGACCGCACGTGACCCAGTTTCGAATTTGATCTAGATATCAAGGTGAACATTCTGACCAATTTTCATGAAGATTTCTTGAAAAATATGGCCTCTAAAGAGGTCACAAGGGTTTTCTATTTTTAGATCTACTGACCTAGTTATTGACCGCACATGACCCAGTTTCGAACTTGACATAGATATCATCAAGGATAACATTCTGACCAATTTTCATAAAGATCCTGTGAAAAATATGGCCTCTAGAGAGGTCACAAATTTTTTTCTGTTTTCAGACCTATTGACCTAGTTTTTGACCCCACATGACCCAGTTTCAAACTTGATCTAGAAATCATCAAGGTGAACATTCTGACCAATTTCTATGAAGATCCATTGAGAAATATGGCCTCTAGAGAGGTCACAAGATTTTTCTATTTTTAGACCTACTGACCTAGTTTTTGACCCCACGTGACCCAGTTTCGAACTTAACCTAGATATCATCAAGGTAAACATTCTGACCAATATTCATGAAGATCTCTTGAAAAATATGGCCTCTAGAGAGGTCACAAGGTTTTTCTATTTTTAGATCTACTGACCTAGTTTTTGACCCCACGTGACCCAGTTTCGATCTTGATCTAGATATCATCAAGATGAACATTCTGACCAATTTTCATGAAGATCCATTGAGAAATATGGCCTCTAGAGAGGTCACAAGGTTTTTCTATTTTTGAACCTACTGACCTAGTTTTTGACCCTACGTGACCCAGTTTCGAACTTGACCTAGATATCATCAAGGTGAACATTCTGACCAATATTCATGAAGATCTCTTGAAAAAAATAGCCTCTAGAGAGGTCACAAGGTTTTTCTATTTTTAGATCTACTGACCTAGTTTTTGACCCCACGTGACCCAGTTTCAAACTTGACCTAGATATCATCAAGATGAACATTCTGACCAATTTTCATGAAGATCCCTTGAGAAAAATGGCCTCTAGAGAGGTCACAAGGTTTTTCTATTTTTAGACCTACTGACCTAGTTTTTGACCCCACGTGACCCAGTTTCGAACTTGACCTAGATATCATCAAGGTGAACATTCTGACCAATATTCATGAAGATCTCTTGAAAAAAATAGCCTCTAGAGAGGTCACAAGGTTTTTCTATTTTTAGATCTACTGACCTAGTTTTTGACCCCACGTGACCCAGTTTCGAACTTGACCTAGACATCATCAAGATGAACATTCTGACTAATTTTCATGAAGATCCATTGAGAAATATGGCCTCTAGAGAGGTCACAAGGTTTTTCTATTTTTAGACCTACTGACCTAGTTTTTGACCCCACGTGACCCAGTTTCGAACTTGACCTAGATATCATCAAGATGAACATTCTGACCAACTTTCATAAAGATCCCATGAAAAATGTGACCTCTAGAGTGGTCACAAGCAAAAGTTTACGGACGGACGCACGGACGACGGACGCCGCACGATCACAAAAGCTCACCTTGTCACTTTGTGACAGGTGAGCTAAAAAATGTTGCAAGGTCAGGCATCATGACTGCATTGTCAAAATAATTTAATAATAATATGCTTCACAATTCTGGCAGTAAGCATGTGTTAAGCAATAAACATTTAGTGCAAAAGATATATAAATACTGATATTGGCTTAAGCAAGAATAGGTAGTAGACAAGGAAAGATGCAGGTTTTTTAGTAATAAGGAAAACCTCATGAAAACATAGTACTGCTACATAAATGGAATTTATATAATTTTCTAAGTACCAAAACTGAAGGTGAATAGGTTCCTAACATGTTCTGTCTCTGCTGTAAACAGAGAAACAATCACAACTGATAAATTTGGCTTGTAAAGATTTTTATCATACAAAGTCCTAGGCGGTTGAAAATAGGTTGTGTTTGAAAATAGGTTGTGTGGGGATACCGGTAAACATTACATGGCAATGAAAAAAAAACAAGAGCTGTCTCCATAGGATGACACATGCCCCCAATGGCACTTTGAATGAATAGTTATGGCCGATGTTAGAGTTTAGGACCTTTGACCTATGGACCTGGGTCTTGCACGCGACACGACGTCTTACTGTGGTACACATTCATGCCCAATAATTTTAAAATCCATGCATGAATGACAAAGATATGGACTGGACACGCCCATCAATGCACTATCATGAAATATGACCTTTAACGTCTAAGTGTGACCTTGACCTTTGAGCTACGGACCTGGGTCTTGCGTGCGACACCTCGTCTTACTTTGGTACACATTCATGCCAAGTTATTTGAAAATCCATCCATGGATGACAAAGATATGGACCGGACACGAATGCACTATCATGAAAAATGATCTTTAACGTCTAAGTGTGACCTTGACCTTTGAGCTATGGACCTGGGTCTTGCTCGCGACATGTCGTCTTACTGTGGTACACATTCACGCCAAGTTATTTGAAAATCCATCCATGGATGACAAAGATATGGACCGGACACGAATGCACTATATGAAAAATGACCTTTAACGTCTAAGTGTGACCTTGACCTTTGAGCTACAGACCTGGGTCTTGCGTGCGACACGTTGTTTTACTGTGGTACACATTCATGCCAAGTTATTTGAAAATCCATCCATCGATGACAAAGATATGGACCGGACACGAAAATTGCGGACAGACTGACAGACCGACAGATGGACAGACGGTTCAAAAACTATATGCCTCCCTTCGGGGGCATAAAAAAGAATCTTTATAACTTACTTATAGAAATAACCACTTCCGATACTTTTTGACAGACTTTGTGGGACTGAGTGTAAATGGTGAAAATTTGGATTGAAATAGTTCTCTTTCTGTGCTGCCTCCCAACTGGCTCTCACTCTGTAAAATACAAATGTTCTACTTACAGCCACACCTACTGTATCAAGAACAAAAGTGATCATGTTAATTCATGTTTCTTTGTTTGTTTGATACGGATGTTTGGACAGTATTCAAGTCTTGTAATGGTGTTATATAATGGCCGTGGACAGTATTCCGTTATGTAATGGTTGTGGACATTATTTCAGATAGGTAATGGTCGTGGACAGTATTCCAGTTACGTAATGGTGTTGACAGTATTTCGGTTATGTAATGGTGTTGACAGTATTTCGGTTATGTAATGGTGTTGACAGTATTTCGGTTATGTAATGGTGTTGACAGTATTTCGGTTATGTAATGGTACTGAAGTATTCTAGTTATGTAATGGTCATGGACAGTATTCCAGGTACCCAGTATGTAATGGTGTATTCCAATTTTTTCAATGTTTTGAAAAAATTCCTGTTATGTAACAATGTGGACAGTATCCCAGTTATGTTACAATGTGGACAGTATCCCAGTTATGTTACAATGTGGACAGTATTCCAGTTATGTTACAATGTGGACAGTATCCCAGTTATGTAAGAATGCATAGAGTATTCCAGTTATGTTACAATGTGGACAGTATCCCAGTTATGTAAGAATGCGTAGAGTATTCCAGTTATGAAATAATGTGGACAGTATTCCAGTTATGTAACAATGTGGACAGTATCCCAGTTATGTTACAATGTGGACAGTATCCCAGTTATGTTACAATGTGGACAGTATCCCAGTTATGTAAGAATGCATAGAGTATTCCAGTTATGAAATAATGTGGGCAGTATTACAGTTATGTAACAATGTGGACAGTATCCCAGTTATGTTACAATGTGGACAGTATCCCAGTTATGTAAGAATGCATAGAGTATTCCAGTTATGTAACAATGTGGACAGTATCCCAGTTATGTTACAATGTGGACAGTATTCCAGTTATGTTACAATGTGGACAGTATTTCAGTTATGTTACAATGTGGACAGTATCCCAGTTATGTAAGAATGCGTAGAGTATTCCAGTTATGAAATAATGTGGACAGTATTCCAGTTATGTAACAATGTGGACAGTATTCCAGTTACGTAATGGTGTTGACAGTATTTCGGTTATGTAATGGTACTGAAGTATTCTAGTTATGTAATGGTCATGGACAGTATTCCAGGTACCCAGTATGTAATGGTGTATTCCAATTTTTTCAATGTTTTGAAAAAATTCCTGTTATGTAACAATGTGGACAGTATCCCAGTTATGTTAAAATGTGGACAGTATCCCAGTTATGTAAGAATACGTAGAGTATTCCAGTTATGAAATAATGTGGACAGTATTCCAGTTATGTAACAATGTGGACAGTATTCAAGCTATGTAACAATGTTGACAGTATTCAGTTATATAACAGTACTGAAGTATTCCAATGATGTAATGGTGTATGCCAGTTTTTCCAATGTTTTGAAAGTATTCCAGTTATGTAATGGTACCTAGGTATTCTAGTTATGTAACAGTTGTTATGGTCACTTTTCAAGGTACTCAGTCATGATAAGGTAGTTTGGCACTTTTTGTGCAACCAGTTATGTAATGGTGTATTCAAGGTTTTCCAAAGTTTTGGAAGTATTCCAGTTATGTAATGGTACTGAGGTATTCTAGTTATGTAATGGTTGTGGACAGTATTCCAGTTATGTAACAACGTGCATACAATATTCCAGTTTTCAAATTTTGTAATGGTGTGGGCACTGTTCAGTTATATAATGGTGACCAGTTCTCCTAAATTCATTATAGGCCTATATACAACAACCTGAACAAGTACTGCAAAATCACTTCACAGTTTTGGCCAAACCAGCAATTTTATGGGCATATAAATTTGGGGATTTCATTAAATAAATGGGAACTTAACTATGATGAACCAGGAAATCCACAAAAATAAGTCACCCTTGAATATAAATGAGCCACACCATGAGAAAACCAACATAGTGCGTTTGCAACCAGCATAGATCCAGACCAGCCTGCACATTCGCGCAGTCTGGTCAGGATCCATGCTGTTCGCTTTCAAAGCCTGTTGTAATTAGAGAAACAGTTAGTGAACAGCATGGATCCTGACCAGACTGAGCGAATGCGCAGGCTGGTCTGGATCCATGCTGGTCACAAAATGCACTATGTTGGTTTTCTCATGGCATGGCTCAAATATTATCCTTTCACAGTAAATGAAACTTTTCCACATCAATCAGAGGTGAAGGGTATATTACTTCTAATGCCTATTGTTAAATGATCAGAGACTTTTTCAATTGTCCTGTGATCAACTCCATTGTCAGGTCATCAGAGGGACTACTTCCTTTGTCCTGTCAAATCATCACACAGACTATTTCTGTCACAGGGACTATTTCCACTGTCCTGTGATCAACTTTGCTGTCAAATAAATGCAGAAACTATTTCCACTGTCCTGTGATCAACTTTGCTGTCAAATAAATGCAGAAACTATTTCAACAGCCTTGTGATCACCTTTGCTGCCAAATAAATGCAGAAACTATTTCAACAGCCTTGTGATCAACTTTGGTGTCAAATAATTGCAGAAACTATTTCCACTGCCTGTGATCAACTTTGGTGTCAAATAATTGCAGAAACTATTTCCATTGCCTGTGATCAACTATGGTGTCAAATAAATGCAGAAACTATTTCCATTGCCTGTGATCAACTTTGGTGTCAAATAATTGCAGAAACTATTTGCTTTGTCCTGTGATCAACTTTGGTGTCAAATAATCTCAGAAACTATTTCCATTGTCATGTGATCAACCTTTAGTGTCAAATAATAATAGAAACTACTTACATTTTCCTGCAAACAACTTTGCTGTGATATCAGCACAGAGACAACTTTGATTCTTTGCATTCAAATCAACACAAGAACTATTTCTGTTTTCCTGAACCAACTTTCACAAAGACGATTGTAGATAATTTCCATTATCCTGTGATCAACTTTGCTGTCAAAACATCACAGAGACTACTTCTGTGTCCTGTGATTAACTGTGTTGTCAAATCATCACTGATACTATTTATTTTGTCCTGTGATTAACCGTGTTGTCAAATCATCACATATACTGTTTATTTTGTCCTGTGATTAACCGTGTTGTCAAATCATCACAGAGACTACTTATTTTGTCCTGTGATTAACCGTGTTGTCAAATCATCACAGAGACTATTTATTTTGTCCTGTGATTAACCGTGTTGTCAAATCATCACATATACTGTTTATTTTGTCCTGTGATTAACCGTGTTGTCAAATCATCACAGAGACTACTTATTTTGTCCTGTGATTAACCGTGTTGTCAAATCATCACAGAGACTATTTCTTTTGTCCTGTGATCACTTGTGCTGTAAAATCACTACAGAGACTATTTCTGTTGTCCTGCGATCAACTCGGCTGTCAAATCATCACAGAGACAATTTCTGTTGTCCTGCGATCAACTGTGCTGTCAAATCATCACAGAGACTATTTCTGTTGTCCTGCGATCAACTCAGCTGTCAAATCATTACAGAAACAATTTCTGTTGTCCTGTGATCAATTGTGCTGCTAAATCATCAAAGAAAATATTTTTGTTGTCATGTGATCAATTTCGTGGCATGCTGACATATAGTCTTGTACAGTACCTTCCCAGCTAACAACTACAGCCATAATGTAAGACATAGTGAGCTCAACCAAAACCACCTAGCTTTTAGTGCTTGCAGACATTAAAAAGACCCTCAAACTTAATAGACTTACCTTGCAGACTTTTTGTTCTGATTTAAACATTCATAAAAAATGTGAATTTCTAAATTTTTTAAATTTTAAAGATTCTTAATGTCTTAAAAAGGCCAAACAAAGACAGAATAAAAAACTTGAGAAATTAACAACATGGTGCCTTAGTATAAATTGGTAAAGTTAAGACAAGCTGTTCCCAAGGAACAAAAACACTACTGTTGTTGAACAAATGAGAAAACTTTATTTCATACTGAACTAATGTCAAACAAGTTCAGTTTTAAAAATTTTTGGGCAACAAATACGTACTCTTTCATATCCGGAGCATCATTCTCAAATAAATTTCTAACAGCATATGTCATGTAGGACTTCATCTGATCTGTGTTGTCGCTCTGCAGCATAAAGTCCACAACTTTTCTGATAGTTACCGTATTTGTAGTTTTCATCAAAAGTGAAAATGTAAATGCTTTTACAGTTGAATCAGTTGTATCCTCTTTCAGAATTGAAAACAAATCATCAACCATGACTGCTGGAATGTCTCTGTACTTCATTTCTGCAAAACGATCCTCAGCATTCTGGAAGGAGAAGCAGTAATTGCTAACATTTTGAATGTACCAAACAACAAGAAGCTGCTGTTGAAACAAGAGCTGTCTGTAAGACAGCCAATGCTCCACTATTTAAATTGTTTTCCCAGAAGCAGGTATATTACCCTAAATGTTAAAATGTCTGTAGAGTTTCAGTCAGAATCTGCATTAGTTTTGGAGATAGTAACTTGCATGCAAAACCTTAACCTGGATTTTCTGAGTCCAAAAGAGGGCATAATTTGATAAAAATACAAGTCAGAGTTATGGGACTTGAGCCAGTGAGGTTGAACTTTGACCTAGAAAAAGAAAAAATAAGTCTCAAAGCTATATGCCTTTAAGTAATAGCTATATGTACTTGCACGCAAAACATTACCCAGGATTTTCCAAAAGGTGGCATAATTTGGCCAAAATACATGTCAGAGTTACGTGTCTTGACCTAGTGAGGTTGGTAATTGACCTAGGAAAAGAAAAAATAAGTTTCAAAGCTATATGCCTTAAAGCAATAGCTATATGTACTTGCATGCACAATTTTAACAAAGACTTTCTAAGTCTAAAAGGGGGCATAATTTGGCCACAATGCATGTCAGAGTTAAAGGACTTTTATAACCCCAAAGACACATGTGAAATTTCAATTCAATATCTGAATTTGTTTTGGAGATAGTAACTTGCATGTAAAACCTCAACCAGGATTTTCTAAGTCCAAAAGGCCAAATTCATGTCAGAGTTATGGAACTTGACCCAGTGAGGTTGTAACTGACCTAGTAAAAGAAAAAATAAGTTTCAAAGCTATATGCCTTTAAATGATAGCCATACGTACTTGCATGCAAAACTTTAACCAAGGTGTGACGCCAACGCCAGGGTAAGTAGAATAGCTAGACTATTCTTGGAATAGTCAAGCTAATAAATGCACGTTAATATAAAGTTCAGACTTCCTAAGGTAACTGTTGTAAGAAAGACTTATAATACAGATGCTATACCAAGTGAGCAATTAACAAACGAGAACAGTTTCAGACCTAACATGGAACAATTCAGGCAAGTCTGAAATTCTATTAATTAGCCTCCTGGCAGCAAGTGATTCTGCCTTTGCGACCAGTGCAGACTAAGATCAGCCTGCACGTCTGTGCAGTCTTATCATGGTCTGCACTGTTCACTATTCAGCCAGTAAATTTTCAGTAAACACCCCTTTGAATAATAAATGGTATTGTCCAAATTGAACTAGAGTTGTCACAGGAGTGACGAATTATACCCCCACAATATGGCCTTGTCACAGAACTAAGCCAATGTCAAAGCTGAACTTGCTTGACCTTTGACCTACTGACCACAAAATCAATAGAGGTCATCTGCTGGTCATGATCAACCTCCCTATAAAGTTTCATGATCCTCGGCCCTAGTGTTCTCAAGTTATTGTCCAGAAAAGGTTTAAATGACCTTTGACCTTTGGAACCCAAAATAATTATGGGTCATCTGCTGGTCATGACCAACCTCCCTATTAAATTTCGTGATCCTAGTCCCAAGCATTGTGAAGTTGTTGTCAGAAAACCGTTTAAGTGTTCCGGGTCACTGTGACCTTGACCTGTGACCTGAAAATCATTAGGGGTCATCATCTGGTCATAACCAACCTCGCTATCAATTTTCATGATCCTAGGCCCAAACGTTCTCAAGTTATCATCTGGAAACCGTTTAACTGTTTCGTGTTACTGTGACCTTGACCTTTGACCTACTAACCTCAAAGTCGAACATGACCTGTATTTAATCATGTTACACCTGTGTACAAAAATTTAAGATCTGTTCTCAAGTTATCATCTGGAAACCGTTTAACTGTTCTGAGTCACTGTGACTTTGACCTTTGACCTACAGACCTCAAAGTCAAACCTGACCTGTATTTCATGATGTTACATCCGTGTACCAAAAATTATGATCCTAGGCCCAAGTGTTCTCAAGTTATCATCCGGAAACCATTTAACTGTTCTGAGTCACTGTGACCTTGACCTTTGACCTACAAACCCCAAAGTCGAACTTGACCTGTATTTCATGATGTTACACCTGTGTACCAAAATATATGATCATAGGCCCAAGTGTTCTCAAGTTATCATCCGGAAACCGTTTAACTGTTCAGGGTCACTGTGAACTTGACCTTTGACCTATTGACCCCAAATTCGAACTTGACCTGTATTTTCTGATGTTACATCTGTGTACCAAAAATTATTCAAATCAGTCAAGCCTTTCATGAGTTATCATCCGGAAACCACAAAAACCAACGGATGGACGGACCGACAAACCGACCGACTGCCAAGCTCACTCCTATATACCCCCCCGAAACTTCGTTTTGTGGGGGTATAATGATGGACCAGTCCGTTTTAGAAAATTAGCAGGGTAAGAGTTAATTTATTCTAATTGGTTAGGAAACATTTAATGGTACAAAATCACTAAAATGTAACAACACAATACCTGTAAAAGACTGATCTTGACAGATGTTGGAATGACACGATTCTGTAGACATGTCTTCAACAACTGTTGATTTCCTTGAAATAATTTACCTAGTTTCTCTGTACGAAGAATATAATTTGCAATATTTCTTGAAGTCTGAAATTGATTTAAATTTGAACCATCAAAGAATGTTGTAGCATTCGTGAACTGTCAAAATTTATCTATAAAAGTACATTTTTTTTATTTTAATTATTTTGACAAATCTATAATGTACACGGAAATTGATATGTACATTGCCTGAAGAGACTGAATGCATTTTCAATGTAAGGTATACAATTCTTTTGTGAAGAGTAAATGAAACTTTCAAACCTATCTTTAATTAACCTAATTTTAAAAGCATTTCTGTTATCAAAAATAACATCAAAGAGACCCAATTTATAATAAAATCACCAAAAAGATTTAGGATTATAAGAGAAAACTAATTTTTTTCTATATTTAGTAACGCTGACCTAGACCAAGGCATAAAAGCAACCCATGCAAGCTACCTATATACCATAATCTTAACTGAAGTTACTGAGCAGAAACCATTTGACAGGTACTTTAACCTTGACCCCAGTGACCATAACAAATACCTCTGTCTAATAGAAAGCTACATTATGTACCCAGTCTGATCACAATATCCCATTCCTAACTGAAGTTATTAGCCAAAATAGACCTATGTGGTTTGCAGCAAAATATCCTAATAGATCAAACACTGGCCATGTACTTTTGGCCAAAACTCTCATCTTCCTCAGGCATTCAGACTGAAAGTAGCAAGACCTCATTCTGTATAGAAGTTAACATTACTGCCAAGTTTTATTGACATATTCACAACAATGCCTAAGATACTGACTAGGACAGATTAAAGAATTGATAAGCAGTATAAATGCTACATCCTTCCTCCTTTCCTCCTTCACCGAGTGTTAAAATTGATCTCAGATATTGCATGCATCAATATATAAAGATGAATTTTCAAAAAAAAAAATTATCATCTATTTATTGCAGAAAATATTAAAATGTATCATGTTACCTTGACCATTGTATTTAGTTTTCTTTCCGTACTGACAAGTGTATCACTGTTACAGTTATTTTCGACAGTATTATGTGCTGAACTGAGCACTTGATACAATACAGTGCCTTCCTGAAATATATAAAAACATTTGAAACATTGTGAATGGTGTAAAATGGCTGTATGAACTTGAATTTATAATGGATTAACTAGGAGAAGTGTTTCCACTAGTTTGTTTGTATTTATTAATGGGTTAAAACGATCTGATGCTTCTTCATTTTGTCAAATTTTGTTTGCTTGTTTTTACAAGCCTGTTCAATTACAAAAATATGCATGCTGGCATCATATGTCACAGTGGTAAATGATTCTGACTTTAAATCACTTGACCATCACAATTGGGGGTTTGAACTTTGCTCAGGATATAGAATTCTTTCATATGAGAAAGATATCAAGCCTGCTTGCAGATGGTTGGTTGCTCTACCAAGTTACCTGTCTATTTATGAAATATTGTTCAAAGAGTCACCTGGCATGGAAAGTTGCCTTGTTACCTAAATCACAGGTGTTTGAAGCTCTATCAATGAAATATATGATCTCTTGAAGTATATTAGGTGGGTGGGATATGATAATGCATATATTTATTGACAGAGCTTCAAGTGCCTGTGAATAAATTATGTTAATGTGACAAAAAACACCCAAACTGTTCAAAAAAATAGAAATGATTACAGCTACCAGTCAAATAGTTTTCTTTTCAGTACCCTGTATAAGCTGTCCCCTTAAATTTGAATTGGTTTCAGCCTTTACATGGGACTGTCCAAGAAGTGAAAGGATTTTTAAAGGGCAATAATCTCCGGAGTTAAGGCTCATCCTTGATTAAAAACAGAAGACTATTTGTGGGAAGCTTGATGAGATGTAGAGGGAACTTCTGTCAAGTGAAACCATTTTCTAGCTCTAAACAGTCACCCTATCACCACTGATAAACATAGCAAATTTCAGATCAACCCAAAACTTAAACCTAGACTCTATACCCTATGAAGCAATCATACTTAAATAGTTCCTGGAGTGATGAAGAAGTTATTGCAGTCATACCCTATACTCCTCTGGGCTTGACCTACTAAAGATAGTTCCCAGAGTGACGAAGAAGTTATTTCAGTCATACCTTATACTCCTCTAGGCCTGACCTACTAACAATAGTTCCCAGAGTGATGAAGAAGTTATTTCAGTCATACCTTATACTCCTCTGGGCCTGACCTACTAAAGATAGTTCCCAGAGTGATGAAGAAGTTATTTCAGTCATACCTTATACTCCTCTGGGCCTGACCTACTAAAGATAGTTCCCAGAGTGATGAAGAAGTTATTTCAGTCATACCTTATACTCCTCTGGGCCTGACCTACTAAAGATAGTTCCCAGAGTGATGAAGAATTTATTGCAGTCATATCTTATACTCCTCTGGGCCTGACCTACTAAGGATATTTCCCAGAGTGATGAAGAAGTTATTGCAGTCATACCTTATACTCCTCTGGGCCTGACCTACTAACGATAGTTCCCAGAGTGATAAGGAAGTCATTTCAGTCATACCTTTTACTCCTCTAGGCCTGACCTACTAAAGATAGTTCCCAGAGTGATAGGAAGTCATTTCAGCTTCATACCAATTATACTCTTCTGACTACATGACCTATTAAAGATATTCCCAAAAGATTGATGAGGAATTCATTTCAGTCAAACCTAAACTCATAAGCCTGACCTACTAACGATATTTCCAGAGTATGAGGAAGCCATTTCAGTCATACCTTGACTCCTCTAAGCATGACCTACTAATAGAAAAGTTTCCCAGAGTGATAAAATCATTCAGCATACCTTTTACTCCTCAAGTCAACCTACTAAGAATATCCCAAGATGATGAAATGGCATTTCTCATACCTTATACTCCTCAGGCCTGCCCTACTAAAGATAGCCCAGAGTGATGAGAATCATTTCAGTCATACTATTATACTGCCTAGTCTGACCTATAAGATAGTTCCAAGAATGAGTAAGGTTATTTCATTCATACCTTACTCCTCTGGCCATGTAATACTAAGGATAGTTCCCAGAGTATAGAAGTCATTTCAATCAACAATTATACTCTATGCCTTACCTACAAAAGATAGTTCCAATGATGAGAATATTTATTGCATCATACTTATACTTTCTTGACTCCCTACAAGATAGTTCCCAGAGTATGAAGAGTTATTGCAGAATACCTTATACACCTCAGGCCTACCTACTAACGAATTAGTATTTCCCAAGGTGATGAAGAATTTATTGGGATCATACCTATACTTCCACTGTGCTTGCTACGATAAGTAGTTCCAGAGTGATAAGAAGTCATTTAGTCATACCTTTTTTACTACCCTGGCTGACTACAAAGATAGTTCCTAGTCAAGTGGAAAGTCTTTCACTTAACCTTACTACTCCTAGGCTGACCTCTAAGATAGATCCCAGATGGATAGAGAATCATTTCAGTCATCCTTTGTCTACCTCTGTCCTGACCTATAAAGATAGTTCCCAGAGTGATCAAGGAAGTCATTTCCGTATCCCTTTAATACTCACAGGCTTTGACCTACAAGAATAGTTCCACCGTGATGAGTAAGTCATTTCGTCGATACTTATACCTCTAGCTGACTATTAAGATAAGTTCCAAGTGCTGTGACTAGATTATGTCATACCTTAAACCCCAAAGCCTGACTCTACTAAAATAGTCCAGAGTATGAGGAAGTCAATTTTGTATACTATACCCTCTAGCCTGACCACTAAAAAATAGTTTCCCATGAGTGATGATGAAGGTCTTTCAGTCAACCTTATACTCCTCTAGGCTGACCTACTAAAACGAAGTATTCCTGGAGTTGATGAGGAAGTCATTTTCAAGTCATACCTTATTCCTCTAGCCTGACTACAAAGATAGTTCCCAGAGTGAAAAGGAAGCAATTTCAGTCATACCCTTATAACTCTCCTCTAGGCAACTACTAAATAGTTCCCAGAGTGATGAGGAAGTCATTTCAGTCATACCTTATACTCCTCCAGGCCTGACCTACTAAAGATAGTTCCCAGAGTGATGAGGAAGTCATTTCAGTCATACCTTATACTCCTCTAGGCCTGACCTACTAAAGATAGTTCCCAGAGTGATGAGGAAGTCATTTCAGTCATACCTTATACTCCTCTAGGCCTGACCTACTAAAGATAGTTCCCAGAGAGATGAGGAAGTCATTTCAGTCATACCTTAAACTCCTCTGGGCCTGACCTACTAAGGATAGTTCCCAGAGTGATGAGGAAGTCATTTCAGTCATACCTTATACTCCTCTAGGCCTGACCTACTAAAGATAGTTCCCAGAGTGATGAAGAATTTATTGCAGTCATACCTTATACTCCTCTTGGACTGACCTACTAACGATAGTTCCCAGAGTGATGAAGAAGTTATTGCAGTCATACCTTATACTCCTCTGGGCCTGACCTACTAACGATAGTTCCCAGAGTGATGAAGAATTTATTGCAGTCATACCTTATACTCCTCTGGGCCTGACCTACTAAAGATAGTTCCCAGAGTGATAAGGAAGTCATTTCAGTCATACCTTTTACTCCTCTGGGCCTGACCTACTAAAGATAGTTCCCAGAGTGATGAGGAAGTCATTTCAGTCATACCTTATACTCCTCTGGGCCTGACCTACTAAAGATAGTTCCCAGAGTGATGAGGAAGTCATTTCAGTCATACCTTATACTCCTCTGGGCCTGACCTACTAAAGATAGTTCCCAGAGTGATAAGGAAGTCATTTCAGTCATACCTTATACTCCTCTAGGCCTGACCTACTAAAGATAGTTCCCAGAGTGATAGAAGATCATTTCAGTCATACCTTATACTCCTCTAGGCCTGACCTACTAAGGATATTTCCCAGAGTGATGAGGAAGTTATTGCAGTCATACCTTATACTCCTCTAGGCCTGACCTACTAAACGATAGTTCCCAGAGTGAAAGGAAGTCATTTCAGTCATACCTTATACTCCTCTAGGCCTAACCTACAAAGATAGTTCCCAGAGTGATGAGAATCATATTCAGTCATATCTTATACTCCTCTAGGCCTAACCTACTAAGATATTCCCAGAGTGATGAGGAAGTCTATTCAGTCATACCTTATACTCCTCTAGGCCTAACCTACTAAAGATAGTTCCCAGAGTGATGAGGAAGTCATTTCAGTCATACCTTATACTCCTCTAGGCCTGACCTACTAAAGATAGTTCCCAGAGTGATGAGGAAGTCATTTCAGTCATACCTTATACTCCTCTAGGCCTGACCTACTAACAATAGTTCCCAGAGTGATGAGGAAGTCATTGCAGTCATACCTTATACTCCTCTAGGCCTGACTACTAAAATAGTTCCCAGAGTGATGAGAAGTCATTTCAGTCATACCTTATACTCCTCTAGGCCTACCTACTAAAGATAGTTCCCAGAGTATGAGAGAAGTCTATTTCAGTCATACCTTTTACTCCTCTAGGCCTATCCTACTAAAGATAGTTCCCAGAGTGATGAGGAAGTCATTTCAGTCATACCTTTTACTCCTCTAGGCCTGACCTACTAAAGATAGTTCCCAGAGTGATGAGGAAGTCATTTCAGTCATACCTTTTACTCCTCTAGGCCTGACCTACTAAAGATAGTTCCCAGAGTGATGAGGAAGTCATTTCAGTCATACCTTTTACTCCTCTAGGCCTGACCTACTAAAGATAGTTCCCAGAGTGATGAGGAAGTCATTTCAGTCATACCTTATACTCCTCTAGGCCTGACCTACTAAAGATAGTTCCCAGAGTGATGATGAAGTTATTTCAGTCATACCTTATACTCCTCTGGGCCTGACCTACTAAGGATAGTTCCCAGTGATGAAGAATTTATTTCAGTCATACCATATACTCCTCTAGGCCTGACCTACTAAAGATAGTTCCCAGAGTGATGAGGAAGTCATTTCAGTCATACCTTTTACTCCTCTAGGCCTGACCTACTAAAGATAGTTCCCAGAGTGATGAGGAAGTCATTTCAGTCATACCTTTTACTCCTCTAGGCCTGACCTACTAAAGATAGTTCCCAGAGTGATGAGGAAGTCATTTCAGTCATATCTTATACTCCTCTAGTCCTGACCTACTAAAGATAGTTCTTAGAGTGATGAAGTTACTTCAGTCATACCTTATACTCCTCTGGGCCTGACCTACTAAGGATAGTTCCCAGAGTGATGAAGAAGTTATTGCAGCCATACCTTAAACTCCTCTGGGCCTGACCTACTAAGGATAGTTCCCAGAGAGATCATGAATTTATTGCAGTCATACCTTATACTCCTTAGGGCCTCACCTACTCAAGATAGTTCCCAGAGTGATGAAGAAGTTATTTCAGTCATACCTTTAACTCCTCTGGGCCTGACCTACTAAAGATAGTTCACTGAGTGATGAAGAATTTACTGCAATCATACCTTATACTCCTCTGGGCCTGACCTACTAAGGATAGTTCCCAGAGTCAACCAGCATATTGTCTCCTCACTGCTCTGACAATATTCCTGAAAATATTGAAAATCTTAGATTGGCTTTTATTCTTGTCTTCAAAGGCATACGCTAGAGTCTCTGTATATAAGATGGGCAAAATTTTTCCCAATAACAGAATTTCTTCAAACTTTGAAGGACAATCATCTACGAAACAAAAATTCCATTTTCAAGGGCATATAACTCTTTTTCAATACTGGTGACCTATTACTTTTATTGCACATCTTTGTTTCTTAGATGATTGTCCTTCAATATCCAAAGTTTGAAGAAATTCTATTATTGGGAAAAATTTCGCCCATCTCATATACAGAGACTCTAGCACACGCCTTTAAATCATCATTACATTATGTGTAACTGAATGTTTAGAAATAAGTTATTTTGTACAAATATTTGGCCAAATGTCCCCTTTTATTACAGAAATTTATTTAAATAAGTTTTTAATCACCATTCCTGATAAATTCTATAACTACCTGCTTTAGGAAGTTTTAACGTGAATGGTTATTTCTCTATGCAAGATACGTGTTTTATATCTAAACTGTGAGCAAATGTTAATACTGAACATTTTTTTTTATGCGTAAATGAAGCTTAAAAGAAGTTAAAAATATAATCTTAACTCACATGTAGTTTTTCTAGTATGTCTTCTGAAGCATGTGGGATGTCTTTAAGACCTTGTAAGAATGCTGCTGTCTGTACCGTAGTTGTGTGATCATGTAGCATACAGTGAAGGAAGACTTTTATACAGGACTCTGTTCCACATGACTCCAAACCATCTAGGAAAAATACCTGAGCTGTAACCTAAAAATAGTAATGCAATCATTAATAATGGCTTGCACCAAGGAACACTCTAGAAAAGTCCATGTGCTACAATACTGACACAAGTTGTTGGAGGACACCAATGCTCTACTATTCAACAGCCTTGTCAATTGAATGAATATAAAAGTCAAAAAGGGGTATAATTTTGTAAAAATGCAAAACAGAGTTCTGTGCAATAAGTAAGTTCATCACAGTAAATAAGTGTGTGGAGTTTCAATTTATTACCACAAGTGGTAACTGAGATATCAGCTTACATACAAATAATAAAATCTGTCAAAAGATCCCTTGGAAGCATAGAGTGCAACCAAAACAGAATAATAGCAGACTCGAGTCTGTTCATGAGAGGTAATAAAATGTGCAACACCTCTCATGCCCCCTAGCACCGGCTTAAGCGGAACTCTATTACACATCTATTGAATGGACTCCATGATCCCAAAGGACCAGAAAATATAGCAACACTGAATCCAAGCACAGGGAGACTTTTTAAAGCCGCCACATGGCATTTAAAGATTGCTGTTGTGATAGTTAATAAAATCTATAAAACGATCCCTTGGAAGCATAGAATGCAACCAAAAAAGAATAATAGCAGACTCTATTGACTGAGTCTGTTCATGAGAGGTAATAAAAAAAACTTAATCAAATCAGCACGTCAACGCAGACGCAGACACAAATGCAAATGCCGACAAATGGGCGAGTTCAACAGCTCTACATATTCTTTGAATTATTGTGCTAAATATGTGTAAGTGTTTTATCATATACATTCCTAAACACAAATGCCACTTATAATTATATTAGCCTATTGAAAGTAACTGGGTATATAATATTCAGTCATAGCTTATAGTGAACTTGATTTACTAGCCCAAGCAGCTATAAGAATCATTTTTTGACCACAAGAAATCATTTCATGAACATTTACTGCATCTTTTGCTTACAGTCTCTGAAGGTCACTGTGATCTTTCCAATGATCATGTAAATATTGGCAGCCACAGATTACTGAACACAGCCAAAGGCCCAATAAGTTTGACAGCTGCAACTAGCACAAACCTAAGTAATTGCAGCATTAAGGTGACTGTGACCTTGTCTTGTGACATATTGGCCCTAAAATAATAAGGAGTGTTACCCACTAACAACACTAAATTATCCTATGAAGTTTGACAGAAGTGGGTCCTGGCATTCTCAATGTATTAATCAAAAATCGTTTTCAGTCTTCAGGTCATTGTGACCTTGACCCATAACAAACATATCATTTTAAAACAGAAGTCATATTCTGATCACAGAAAATCAACCTATATTGCCTATAATTAAATTCTGTCCTCTTCATAATTTATAACTAGGCACAACTGCTGAAAATGTAGGCATAACACATGGTCTTTTCATGTTATAACATCTGAAAAATTCCAGAGGCACTTGCTGGTGCCTGAATCAGTTAGGGCAAAGGGCACCAACATATTTTATGCTGTAACAGGAAATTAACATATATTGATGCTTTTATAGTATGGAAACAAGAGCTGTTGTGAAACATAAATGACCCCCATGATGGCTGCTTGGGGGCAACTGGGTATTTAATTTTGTATGTTATGACCTTGACCTTTGCCCTTCTGCTTCCTAAAACAATAGGGATCATCTACTGACCACAGGAAATCACCCTATAAAATTGTCAACTGTAGGCCAAAGTGTTCGCCAGGTATTGATTAGTAATCATTTTTAGTCTTAAGGAGGTAGGTTACCTTCATATTTGTATGTGCGCATGTCCAACCGGAAGCTAACGTGACGATTTACGACGACGTTTATGACAAACTAAATGTGTTTGTATATTCATTCTTCTGAAAACAAATCATAGACCCGTCTTCGATCTGACGCGTTATGGTTTAATATTGCAGAAATAATGAATAAATTGCCGCAGAAACGCTTCAAAACAATGTTGCCTTAAAATGACGTCATTGACGTCATGACGTTACGTGTCAGTTACCGCGCAAAATTAATAGCTTTTATCTTGAAAGTATGTAATTCTGTGCATTTTCTTTATTCAAACTATTTTTAAATAACCATTACTTGCTGAAATATTTTTATTGAGTCTTTTGCTCTGAATAATAATCAATATTTTGCTTCTTTTATGTAGTTATACTGAAATGTTATGCGAAATGTAAGAAAATGGATTATGGTAACCAATGTTATTTGGAATATAGTTGGGTGAGAGGTTACTTGTTACGGCCACTTTCAAATAAAAAATCTAGCAGTTTGATTTGTAATACCTATTTTTCAGGTTCCGTTGATAATTTGTTACTTATATACTAAAGCTGAGATCTAAAATTGTTCAAATTTCAGTAGAAAATTGTGGTTTCTGGAATAGAATTGATGTTACCATGGAAACGAAGCCCGTGACCTATGTATCTAAATGTAAAATTCAAAAGCGTTGACACTAGTCTATTTAAGAAACACAGCTTCGGCTTTTTATTTTCATTTCAACAATATCCATGAGAATAATAGTAGCATGCTGAACGATTTTTCCATGAAAACTGCCAGACGAAGGGTACTGCTGTAAGTATTCTAAGCTTAGAAATTTGTTTGAATAAATGCAGATAACACGAAAATATAACTTACGTTAGAAATAATGTGTTTTAAGGCTACATCAACTAGAAAGATATTCTTATTCAATATTATTTTATAAGAAATTACGACAAAAAGCAAGATATAAGCCATTTTAAACATCTCTGTTGCCATGGTTACTTTAAACTTTAAGAAAAATACGGTACCATGTATAGTGCTTGGTATTTTGCTAATAATATTACCCAAATATTCCATGTTGGTCATTAACAGAATGGCACTGAAGCCGTCGAAAACCCCTATTTTATACACAGTTGTTTAAAAATGGCAGAAAATGCGTTACCATGGAAACACGAGCCCCGCGACATATACATTTTAAGCTTTTATTAGAAAGCTAACGCACATACTAGTAAAATTATAGATTATGCTGACTTCTACGGATATCAATGAAACTAAAATACACTGAAAAGTGTTAAATGTCCATATTTTCCTTCTTCTTTCAATATGAAATACCTTTGGAGGGTCATGTTCTTCAAACCTGGATAAAAATTGAATTTGAAGGGACAGAGACAAACGAAACTGAGATTTTAGCAGTTAAAACTTTATATTACACGAAGTACAAAAAGATGCTGCGATTCAACTTATTTGAATTTACCCTTGTAACAAGGTAACCTACCTCCTTAGGGTCACTGTGACCTTGACCTTTGACCTACTGACCTCCAAACATTAGGAGTCATCTACAGACTGAAGTAAATCATCCTACTTAGTTTATCTGTCTAAAGCGAACACATTCTGCAGGTACTGACTGGAAACCATTTTTAGTCTCTAGATTTCTGTGGTCATGATATTTGATCTATTGATCTCAATTAACAGGAGTCATCTACTGACCACAGGAAATCACCCTACAAAATTTGACAACTGTAGGCCAATGTGATCTTCAGCTACTGATAAGAAATCATTTTCAGTCTCAAGATCACTGTGACCTTTACCTTTAACCTACTAACCTCCCCCCAGCTGTAAGAACTAAGCATGAGGGGATTTTTTTTTCTATCAGTACTCTTTTTCTGTGATTCGATATGTTTTAATTTTGTCCAGAAAATTTTGTACCTTTTAAGACCATACATAAAGTTGCTACATTGTTCCAACAGAGTATCTGACACAAGATTTCCTAGCTTAAATAATAGTTTGTGTGGGCATCATTGTGGTTGGTAGTGTCTGGTTATTGTAACAATAAAACCCTTTCCATATGAGTCGATGTCAATTATTACCTTTGTTGGATCTTCACTGTCCTCATCACAATCAAACACTTCAATCATTAGATCCTCAAGTGTGTCTTGTGTGGCAGATCTGAATAACTGCACGAGATCTCCAAACATGCCTGGAACTGACTCATACCCATAACTGTCACCAGACTTCTCAAATTGCTGTGTAAGTACTGTCAGACTGTCACGAATCTCCTCGAGCATTGATTCCCGATTAAAATCCACTCCAAAATCAAATTTTATGTCAATAACAGACCTTCCAACTAAAGACAAATCTGGTTTTGGTGTTTTCTTCTTCACTGCATTCTTTAGTTCTAATTTCTGGCTACAAGCAAAAATATACTGACAAATAATGTCTGAAATATGGTACATATTTTAAAAAATATTTAAAAAAAATCAAAATAAACAATATATGTTCTACCTCAAAATTATCATGCTGGTTACCAATATACATAAAAGTAAAGAAGAATTTGGGTGTTCAAACTTATACCAATTTATAATTGTCATGACTGTAAGTAAACAAGAAATGTTTTTTTGTAACTTGAAGGGTCAACATAGAAATCATCTTGGTACTGTTAATATTTTACCTGATATATGCCATGGTTGTAAGTAAATAACCAAGAAAGCATACAAGTGTAGTAAACATTCTATCTGATATTTTTCATGGATTTAAGTAACCACTAAATCATTATGGTATGGTAGAGAGTTTAACCTGATATTTGACATGGCTGTCGCCAGGTAACAATAAATCTTACAGTATAGTAAATTAAGAGTTTGACCCGATATTTGACATGGCTGTCACCGGGTATCAATAAATCATTACTGCATGGTAAATTAAGAGTTTTACCTGATATTTGACATGGCTGTCACCAGGTACATTATGGTATGGTATATTAAGAGTTTTATCTGATATTTGACATGGCTGTCATCAGGTACATTACGGTATGGTAAATTAAGGGTTTTACCTGATATTTGACAAGGCTGTCACCAGGTACATTACGGTATGGTAAATTAAGAGTTTTACCTGATATCTGTCATGGCTGTAACCATGTAATATTACGGTATGGTAAATTAAGAGTTTTATCTGATATTTGACATGACTGTCACCGGGTATCAATAAATCATTACTGTATGGTAAATTAAGAGTTTTACCTGATATTTGACATGGCTGTCACCAGGTACATACGGTATGGTAAATAAAGAGTTTTACTTGATATTTGACATGGCTGTCACCAGGTACATTACGGTATGGTAAATTAAGAGTTTTACCTGATATTTGACATGGCTGTCACCAGGTACATTACGGTATGATAAATTAAGAGTTTTATCTGATATTTGACATGGCTGTCACCAGGTACATACGGTATGGTAAATAAAGAGTTTTACTTGATATTTGACATGGCTGTCACCAGGTACATTACGGTATGGTAAATTAAGAGTTTTACCTGATATTTGACATGGCTGTCACCAGGTACATTACAGTATGGTAAATTAAGAGTTTTATCTGATATTTGACATGACTGTCACCTGGTATCAATAAATCATTACTGTATGGTAAATTAAGAGTTTTACCTGATATTTGACATGGCTGTCACCAGGTACATACGGTATGGTAAATAAAGAGTTTTACTTGATATTTGACATGGCTGTCACCAGGTACATTACGGTATGGTAAATTAAGAGTTTTACCTGACATTTGTCATGACTGTAACCAGGTACATTACGGTATGGTAAATTAAGAGTTTTATCTGATATCTGACATGGCTGTCACCGGGTATCAATAAATCATTACTGTATGATAAATTAAGAGTTTTACCTGATATTTGACATGGCTGTCACCAAGTACATTACGGTATGATAAATTAAGAGTTTTATCTGATATTTGACATGGCTGTCACCAGGTACATTACGGTATGGTAAATTAAGAGTTTTACCTGATATTTGACATGGCTGTCACCAGGTACATTACAGTATGGTAAATTAAGAGTTTTACCTGATATTTGACATGGCTGTCACCAGGTACATTACGGTATGATAAATTAAGAGTTTTATCTGATATTTGACATGGCTGTCACCAGGTACATTACGGTATGGTAAATTAAGAGTTTTACCTGATATTTGTCATGGCTGTCATCAGGTACATTACGCTATGGTAAATTAAGAGTTTTACCTGATATTTGTCATGGCTGTCACCAGGTACATTACGCTATAGTAAATTAAGAGTTTTACCTGATATTTGTCATGGCTGTAACCAGGTAATCACCTTGGTAGGCAAGAGGTTTATAGTACTGCTTCTGTAAACAGTCTACATCACCGAGTGTTTGATCACTGTTCAAGGTATGTAAGCAGGATGCAGTCATTTCAAATGGATATATCATCTGCAATTATACATAATTATATATAGTATGAATTTACGTACTGCTTATTCATCATGTGGGGGTAATTTTGGACCTTCCATGGGAATGTTTATTTCAATTGTTCCCACTGAAAAGAGCCATTATTTTTTTGCATAAATGTTTCTTTCTGATATTTTAAGTAAGTGTGCCATCATTTGCAAGGCATTAACAAAATTTCGGAATAAGAACAAGTTCTTCAAAAGTAAAAGTATCTTAACTGTGTGTACATATTAACATTTTTTCAATTGCGTCAGTATAAGGTCAAAATATCATTCACTGACATGCAAAACTTTTACAAAATTTTTACATGTATCAAAATGGGGCACAATTTGACAAAATGAAAGGCAGAGTTATGAAACTTAATGACATTTAAAGAAACCTGCTTAATTCAAAACTTTACAAAATTTCTATGTTAAAATGGGGCATGATTTTAACAAAGTTGTGTCACTTGCTGGGAAAGGTCATCTTATGATGCAGAACTTTCACAAACATTTCTAAGTTGAAAATGGGCATAATTTGAATAAAGTATTGTTTGTCCTGTGAATCATATTATAATGTCAAAGGAATGTGAAAAGTTCAAAAATAAGCAATTAAGTAGAGTTTGAGAAAGCTGCTTACATGCAAAACTTTTGTAATACAGTTGCCGAAACTGACAAAAACACTGATAGTTTTTTAAACAGTCAAGCAAAAAGACAACACAAACTAATTATCAAACATATATACCCCCAGATGGTCTGTCAAAGATACCTGGATATGTAATTTTCAGTCTCAAATGACCTTGGCCTTTGTCCTAGTGACCTCAAAAACGTAACTGTTATCAACTCACCACAGGCAACTATCCTCAGAAGTCTGACAGATATGGATTCAAGTGACAGAAAACGGCTTTCAACCTTAATAATATTGTGCTACTATGACATTGACTTCATACCTTTAGACCCCCAAAAAAGAATATGGGTCATCCTAAAACCGCAGTTGATCATTCTATGAACTTTGACAAGTTACAGACACTAATATTCCTACTGTGAGTTTGTTGAACACCTCTTGTATGTTTTTGAAGCATGAACAAAATTAACATTCAGGACAGATTTAACTAGATTTTACCAATTTTCATTTCTTTTGTTATAATATCTTGTGCATCGAGAAACACATTTTACTTCAGACTGTGGGTATATAAAGCTAAGAAAGTTTTACCTACATCTGCAAATGAGTAACTTTAAATGAAGATACCTGAATGTCCAGATTTGCAATGACCTACCTGTTGTCTTTTTTTAATACAAAAACTGAATACCTCTGTAATAGGTTCCTCTATCACACCACCAACCATCTGCCCAACAGACGGACCTGGTATCACATTAATTTGTTTTGTGTATATATTTGGCAGATCACAATATCGAAGGTTCCGCATTGACGTTATGTGTGTGTCATCGGAAACATCATATTCTACTAAACATCTTCCAAAAATGTCAGTCTGCAAAAAACAAGACCTGTCTCATGACAGCACAATGGACATTTCGAATTCCTATCAAGTAGAGCAAGTTTCAATTAAATAGTTTAAGTAATGAAGAAGACATTGGACTCCATAAAAAACTACAAAAAATGCCCATGCCAACCCCGGAGCTAAAATCGAAATAATTTTTCAAATACTCATGATAAGCTAATGACAAAAACTGTCAGCAAGCGGTTTAAGATTTTGGAATAGCAATCACATCTGTTATGTTATCAGAACCTTTCAACATAAAGACCAAACTTTTTGACAGAGTTTGAGTTTTGTGTTTGCTGGGTCTTAAGTCAGTTCAAGCAAAGTTTTGCTCATATTTAATACAGCAGAAAAAGACCTTATATGCCCACTTAGACATTATTTCAGGCAAAGACAGGCACCCAGGTAGAACGACAGACCTTCTTTTAGCAAGCTGGATGTCTTCCTCTATGAAAACTTGAGCAGAACTTGAACTAACAGACGCAATGAGCATAATTATGATTCCAACTGCTGCCCAAAAGCTCCTTTATCAAAGTTATTATCTGTTACCATGTTAGCAGGGTTTTTGTATTCTTCTTCCTCCAAAACAGGGAACTGCAGTGCAGATATAATTCCTCGTTTTACATTCAATACTTGCAGAGTGTCTGCATTCTCAGCAAGAATACTGTCGGCAAGGACAACACCTTTATTCATTTGGAAGTATGTTGAATATCTAAAATATAAAACTCAACACAATAGGCAGAATGCTCATGTAAGAAAATGTGACAATTTATTTTTCTTTACATGCAGTTCTAAGGAATTATTAGATTTTACCTGTTCTGTACAGCCTTTCCATATCATTCTTACCTTAGGCAGTTGTACAGCTTGGGCATATAAGGATTTTATATGACTGCCTGTGTAAGACAGGGTTTTTCCAAGCCCAAGGGACAGTGATGTTTTTTTAACCATTCTGTCCCGAGGGTTGGGAAAACATCTGCCTTATGCAGGCAGACATGGTAGATCAATCTTTTGCCTTCTGACAATATCACTGCAGTATTTCTAAAGATATTGTAAATCAAAAATCGCTCATACACCACATCATTTTATGACTTCAATATGTACACATATCACTTATCTTTTTTGCAGGGAAAAGATCTTACATTTTCATTACTGTCTTAACAAGAGAAATGAAGGTTATCTTAGATGTACCAGTAAAACAAACACATTTAATTTTGCTTTTTATTTCCTATTTGTCAATGGCGTTAACCAAATTTTGTATATTTGATATTGTTCACCCAGAGAAATTATATTTTATATTTTTGACTGTGGAATCATCAGATATTTAAAAATGTCACTGAAAACCATGTAATAAACAGAAAATTTGTTTACAGTTTACATGAAAGATCAAACTATCTTTCCAAATGTGAATACCAGACTTTACAGTTTCACATGTGACTGTGCCTTTCCTGGTAATGTTGCAGTTGGTGATATCTTGATGAAAGATATATATACTATTTGTTTGTTTCTGAGAAAGATTGAAATATCTTTCACAAATGAAAACCAGATGTAATATTTTCATGAATGGCATAGCCTCATGTGAAAATGTAAGAAATGATATCATGAGTGGAAGATACTTTGCTCTTACATGTAAAACAAACAAATTTTCTTCTTACATCAAGTTTTGATGAAATTTACCCATTTTATATATATAAGTTTCCTACCAGTGAAAAATATATTTGATATTTTTCACTGTGAAAATACCAGATATATTTCACTATGATATTTTAAAATTCCCTGAAAAACATGTAATAAATTTGGATCTTACACTGAAACATATAAATATCACCTACTTGACATTAATTTCATTTGATTTTTCGAGCAAATTTTTTTTTTTTCACAGAAGTTATAGTGTAAACAAGAGCTGTCTCCATAGGATGACACATGCCCCGATGGCACTATCATGAAATATGACCTTTAATGTCTAAGTGTGACCTTGACTTTTGAGCTACAGACCTGGGTCTTGGGCACGACACGTCGTCTTACTGTGGTACACATTCATGCCAAGTTATTTGAAAATCCATCCATGGATGACAAAGATATGGACCGGGCACGAATGCACTATCATGAAAAATGACCTTTAACGTCTCAGTGTGATCTTGACTTTTGAGCTACGGACCAGGGTCTTGCGCGCGACATGTCGTCTTAATGTGTACACATTCATGCCAAGTTATTTGAAAATCCATCCATGGATGACAAAGATATGGACCGGACACGAAAATTGCGGACAGACTGACAGACGGTTCAAAAACTATATGCCTCCCTTCGGGGGCATAAAAAGATGCAACAGAAACAAGACTGACTCACTAACATAACAACCAATATGAAAGAAAGAACTAAAGCACAGGATGGCAACTGAGGTGTACAAGAAATGAAATTTATTTCTAACCTTTGCAAGTCCTGCAGAAACTGATCCGCATCATGTACAGCAGTGTAAGTGTCGTCTGCTCCTTGACTTCGCTCTGACAGTGAACAGGCTGAAAGCTACAATTATTGTACAATAAATTTATAAAATGAACCTTTCTTACACTGTCAGGATTTACACTGCTCTAAAACTACATCACTAGATGATGTCAAATTTTAATGCTAGATTTCTATATTTGCAGCCAATCATGTATTCAAAGACACAGCAATCAAAACCTTGTGTACTAAGTGGTACATCAATACTGTACAAGAACAGCTGAGCAAAATACCCCATAAATTAAGAGCCATTACTATAAGATGGCCAAAAAGCATGGATAAGCTTCTATAGAATGGGAACTTTAGTGTCACTTTTTTTTGCACAAAATTGCTAGTTCCGATGTTAACAATTAATACTGAACCCGAGTAGTGAGAATAAAACTACAGTGGATATAATCCAATTGAAAGTGCCAGGATTAGTGTGTCTAAGAGAGCCATGAAGTTTTGTAGCGCTCACCTGATGTACTTCTTTAAACTTGACCTAGCTTTCAGAAAGATAACTTGTTAACAAAATGTTGTAAAGATCGTGTAGAAAATAGTGATGTCATGACCGAGTGCGATGTTGTCCAATGCGCATAATATTGCATTGGTAAAACTGGTATAATCTGGTAAAAACCATTGAACAGACATTATTTAAAAAGAGTACATGTTAGTTTTCCATGCAAGATCAACAAATCTTTTATTTGTGAATCCCAGGCTTTCAATCCCTGAAAGTATTGCATATGATGTTCACCTGGTGAAAGATATTTCCATTTTACACTAATCTAAAAAACAAATAATCCTCTAATAAGCCAGGATATTAAACACCAACAAAATGAATTGCCTTTTATTTTGTCTGCAAATTTTGAATTTCACAAATCAATTTCCCCTTCTGTCGAAACAAGAAATAAAAACAAGAGCACCACCTTGCGGGTCATGTGCAGATGCTTATCTGAACTTTTTGTCTCTGCATAATAGAAATATTGTCCTACACATGATTTTGTAAGTCCAAAAGGGGCCGTAATTCTTGCAAAAAGCAACACAGAGTTATGGTACTTGCTGTACAGGGCTAATAACTGCTCGAAGTTTTAAAACAATAGCTTTGACCCTTAAGGAGAAAAGTGGACCTAAATGCAAAAGTTAACCAAGAAATCTGACATTTTCTAAGTCCAAAAGGGGCCATAATTCTTTAAAACAAGAGCTGTCCGTAAGACAGCCAAGCTCGACTATTCGAAATATTGTCCCAGAAGCAGGAAAATATTACCCAAAAAGGTTAAATATCAAAAGAGTTTTAAGTTCAAAAAGGGGCATAATTTGACCAAAATGCATATCAGTTATGGGACTTGCTGCTATCAACTAGTTTTATAACCCCGAAGGCACATGTGAAGCTTCAGTTCAATATCTGCATTAGTTTTGGAGATAGAAACTCGCATGTAAAACTTTAACCAGAATTTTCAAAGTCCAAAAGGGGGCATAATTTGCCCAAAATACATGCCAGAGTTATGGGACTTGACCCAGTGAGGTTGGTAATTGATCTAGAAAAAGAAAAAATAAGTTTCAAATCTATATGCCTTTTAGTAATTGCTGTATGTACTTGCACGCAAAACTTTAACCAGGATTTTCTAAGTCCAAAAGGGGGAATAATTTGCTCAAAATACATGTAAGAGTTATGGGACTTGATCCAGTGAGGTTAGTAATTGATCTAGAAAAAGAAAAAATAAGTTTCAAATCTATATGCCTTTTAGTAATAGCTATATGTACTTGCACGCAAAACTTTAACCAGAATTTGCTAAGTCCAAAAGGGGGCATAATTTGGCAAAAATGAAAGTCAGAGTTATGGGACTTGATGCTATCAACTAGTTTTATAACCCCGAAGACACATGTGAAGTTTCAAAGCAATATCTGCATTAGTTTTGGAGATAGTAACTTGCATGTAAAACTTTAACCAGAATTTTCTAAGTCTAAAAGGGGGCATAATTTGCTCAAAATACATGTCAGAGTTATGGGACTTGATCCAGTGAGGTTGGTAATTGATCTAGAAAAAGAAAAAATAAGTTTCAAATCTATATGCCTTTTAGAAATAGCTGTATGTACTTGCACGCAAAACTTTAACCAGAATTTTCTAAGTCCAAAAGGGGGCATAATTTGGCCAAAATGAAGGTCAGAGTTATGGGACTTGCTGCTATTAACTAGTTTTATAACCCCGAAGACACATGTGAAGTTTCAAATCAATATCTGCATTAGTTTTGGAGATAGTAACTTGCATGTAAAACTTTAACCAAAATTTTCTAAGTCCAAAAGGGGGCATAATTTGCTCAAAATACATGTCAGAGTTATGGGACTTGACCCAGAGAGGTTGGTAATTGACCTAGAAAAAGAAAAAATAAGTTTCAAAGCTATATGCCTTTAATTGATGGCTGTATGTACTTGCATGCAAAAACTTAACCAAGGTGTGACGCCGACGCCGACGCCAGGGTGAGTAGAATAGCTAGACTATTCTTCGAATAGTCGAGCTAAAAAGCAGGATGGAGTTATGTTTCTTGCTGTACAGAGCCAGCTATTGATGGTGAACAAGTGTTGCTAGTTTTAAAGCAATAGCTTTGATAGCTTAGGAGAAAAGCTGACTTAAACACAAAACTTAATCAAGAAATCTGATTTTCTAAGTCCAAAAGGGGCCAGAATTCTTGCAAAAAACAGTGTAGTGTTACGGTACTTGCTGTGCAGAATAAGCTTTTAATGGCAAATAACTTCTCCAAGTTTTAAAGCAATAGCTTTGACCGTTAAGGAGAAAAATTGAACTAAACGCAAAACTTAACCAAGAAATCTGATATTTTCTAAGTCCAAAAGGGTCCATAATTCTTTCAAAAGCAGGATGGAGTTATGTTTCTTGCTGTACAGAGTGAGTTATTGATGGTGAACAAGTGTTGCAAGTTTTAAAGCAATAGCTTCGATAGTTTAGTAGAAAAGCTGACCTAAACATAAAACTTAACCAGGCAACACCGACGCTAACGCCAACACCGATCAATTGATGACAATAACTTATCATTTTTTTTCCAAAAAATCAGATGAGCCCAATTTTTCACTACAGTGTAGTTCTTTTTTAAACTTTCATGCTACTCATAAAGTGAAAATATCAAACTGAAAGTAAAACAAATCAGACAGGTAGAGTGACTGACTTATATCCAATCTAATGTGAAAAATATCCACTTCAAACCACTTTCATTATTTAAAGCATATGTTGAGAAATTGTTTTAAGCAGAGAATAAATTTACATTTATGTTTTACAATTTAATAAACCTAAAAAATGACTGTAAAAAGCAACATCTTCAAATTCAGGAAAGAGGTTTTAACTTTCACGAGGCCGATATCGTAACATACCTGCTGCAGCGAGATAAGAATTACCACCTGACGTCGAAGAACATTATCTGATCTTATCATAATCATTTTCGCATGCAGTCAATTGAAATCATACAGAAAAACATTATTAACTTGGGTGTAAATTAAGATAAACTTACAAAATCTTCAAAGTTCGAACAAATATTTTTATATCCAATTTCGTCCGTAACTTATATCCAAATAGAATAATATTTTCACTTCGAAATATTCACAATTTTAACACACGTTTTGCATTTTTTTGGGGGATGGGAGGGGGAGGGGGAGGGGGGAGGGGTGTGATCAAGGTAAGGGGGTGACCAGGTGTGGGTACGCAACTTCACATGTTTACAATAAATGTTCATGGAAAAAAATGAAAGAAATTTAATGAAATTCTACCAAATGGTAAGTTTGTTATGTACAAATATGTGTATTTTTATACAATTAAAGGGCAATAACTCTTAATTTACACATAAATCCAAACGAAATTGTGTGTACACAACCACATTATGGTAATCTAAATTCTGTTTAAGTTTCATAGTTCTAGCTCAAATATATCAAAAGTTATGATGCAGAAATTGCCATATTTATAGTACCCTATATAGTCAACACTAGAAACTTCTAAGGGCCATAACTCTGGTGTTACTAGGACAATCTGACTGAAACTTGACGGGCGGCAAGAACTCATAGTGGTTCCTAGATATGACTCCGGACGGATGGAAGGACAATGCCGAAACTATTTCCCTCTGACTTTCGTCGGGGGATAAAAAAGTTATTTTACCTGTAAGACATGCTCACATCTTCTTGGAACACCCAGAGTTAATGTGCATGATAACTTTGATCCAGACATGGAGGACGAGGCTCCATGAAATGCGCTTGATATATGTACCGTGTAGTCGTATGTGTAAACATGTCTTGGCTTAAAAAGAGCATCTGAAACAAAGAGAATTAGGGTAAAAATGATTTACAAACTGCTGAATAGCTAACAAGCAAACAAAATAATATATAAATGACTAATTTCTCAACTGTTCAGTTGTGATTTCACCTCCAGTTAAGCTATGTTGTATATGTTTAAAGCATATGAGACAAGTTAAACCTTCATTTGGATTTTTAACTTTCAGTGCTATCTTTCTTTAGTTACTAAAATCTAGAGGTAGGGTTGTTAAGGCCGAATATTTAGTAAAGATGAACAGTTTTAATTTGCGGTGAATAGAAAAGTGTTGATAAAGTGACTGGGTCAGCCTCTCTTGCATGTAACAAGTAAATTTTGGTTGCCTCAGATTAACAGGGACAAATGTACAGGATGGCACCATTGCAGTATCCCTAAGCTGGGACAAATGTATGGGATGGATGGCACCATTGCAGTATCCCTAAGCTGAGTCAAATGCACAGGAGGGCACCATTGCAGTATCCCTAAGCTGGGTCAAATGTACAGGAGGACACCATTGCAGTATCCCTAAGCTGAGTCAAATGTACAGGAGGACACCACTGCAGTATCCCTAAGCTGGGTCAAATGTACAGGAGGACACCATTGCAGTATCCCTAAGCTGAGTCAAATGTACAGGAGGGCACCATTGCAGTATCCCTAGCTGGGTCAGATGTACAGGAGGACACCATTGCAGTATCCCTAAGCTGGGTCAAATGTACAGGAGGGCACCATTGCAGTATCCCTAAGCTGGGTCAAATGTACAGGAGGACACCATTGCAGTATCCCTAAGCTGAGTCAAATGCACAGGAGGGCACCATTGCAGTATCCCTAAGCTGGGTCAAATGTACAGGAGGACACCATTGCAGTATCCCTAAGCTGGGTCAAATGTACAGGAGGACACCATTGCAGTATCCCTAAGCTGAGTCAAATGTACAGGAGGACACCACTGCAGTATCCCTAAGCTGGGTCAAATGTACAGGAGGACACCATTGCAGTATCCCTAAGCTGAGTCAAATGTACAGGAGGGCACCATTGCAGTATCCCTAGCTGGGTCAGATGTACAGGATGGCACCAATGCAGTATCCCTAAGCTGGGACAAAGGTACAGGAGGGCACCATTGCAGTATCCCTAAGCTGGGTCAAATGTACAGGAGGCCACCATTGCAGTATCCCTAAGCTGGGAAAAATATACAGGAGGGTACCTTTGCAGTATCCCTTAGCTGGGACAAATGTACAGGAGGGCATCTTTGCAGTATCCTTAAGCTGGGTCAAATGTACAGGAGGGCACCATTGCAGTATCACTAAGCTTGGACAAATGTACAGGATGGCACCATTGCAGTATCCCTAAGCTGGGTCAAATGTACAGGAGGGCACCATTACAGTATCCCTAAGCTGGGTCAAATGTACAGGAGGGCACCATTGCAGTATCCCTAAGCTGGGTCAAATGTACAGGAGGGCACCACTGCAGTATCCCTAAGCTGGGACAAATGTACAGGAGGACACCATTGCAGTATCCATAAGCTGGGTCAAATGTACAGGAGGGCACCATGACAGTATCCATAAGCTGAGTCAAATGTACAGGAGGGCACCAATGCAGTATCCCTAACCTGGGACAAATGTACAGAAGGACACCACTGCAGTATCCCTAAGCTGGGACAAATGTACAGGAGGACACCTTTGCAATATCCATAAGCTGGGTCAAATGTACAGGAGGGCACCACTGCAGTATCGCTAAGCTGGGACAAATGTACAGGACACCATTGCAGTATCCATAAGCTGGGTCAAATGTACAGGATGGCACCATTGCAGTATCCCTAAGCTGGGTCAAATGTACAGGAGGGCACCACTGCAGTATCCCTAAGCTGGGACAAATGTACAGGAGGACACCATTGCAGTATCCATAAGCTGGGTCAAATGTACAGGATGGCACCATGACAGTATCCATAAGCTGAGTCAAATGTACAGGAGGGCACCATGACAGTATCCATAAGCTGAGTCAAATGTACAGCAGGGCACCATTGCAGTATCCCTAAGCTGGGTCAAATCTACAGGACGGCACCATGACAGTATCCATAAGCTGGGACAAATGTACAGGAGGGCACCATTGCAGTATCCCTAAGCTGGGACAAATGTACAGGAGGGCACCACTGCAGTATCCCTAATCTGGGACAAAGGTACAGGAGGACACCATTGCAGTATCCATAAGCTGGGTCAAATATACAGGATGGCACCATTGCAGTATCCCTAAGCTGGGTCAAATGTACAGGATGGCACCATTGCAGTATCCCAAAGCTGGGTCAAATGTACAGGAGGGCACCACTGCAGTATCCCTAAGCTGGGAAAAATGTACAGGAGGACACCATTGCAGTATCCATAAGCAGGGCCAAATGTACAGGAGGGCACCATGACAGTATCCATAAGCAGAGTCAAATGTACAGGAGGGCACCATTGCAGTATCCATAAGCTGGGACAAATGTACAGGAGGACACCATTGTAGTATCCCTAAGCTGGGACAAATGTACAGGAGGACACCATTGCAGTATCCCTAAGCTGGGAGAAATGTGCAGGATGGTACCACTGCAGTATCCCTGAGTCAAATGTACAGGAGGGCACCATTGCAGTATCCCCAAGCTGGGACAAATGTACAGGAGGGCACTTTTGCAGTATCCCTTAGCTGGGACAAATGTACAGGAGGCCATCTTTACAGTATCCCTAAGCTGGGTCAAATGTACAGGAGGGCACCATTGCAGTATCCCTAAGCTGGGTCAATTGTACAGGAGGGCACCACTGCAGTATCCCTAAGCTGGGTCAAATGTACAGGATGGCACCATTGTAGTATCCATAAGTTGGGTCAAATGTACAGGAGGGCACCACTGCAGAATCCCTAAGCTGGGTCAGATGTATAGGAGGGCACCATGGCAGTGTGTCTCTAAGCTGGGACAAATGTACAGGATGACACCATTGCAGTATCCCTAAGCTGGGTCAAATGTACAGGAGGGCACCATGACAGTACCCATAAGCTGAGTCAAATGTACAGGAGGGCACCATTGCAGTATCCCTAAGCTTGGACAAATGTCCAGGAGGACACCACTGCAGTATCCCTAAGCTGGGACAAATGTACAGGAGGACACCATTGCAATATCCATAAGCTGGGTCAAATGTACAGGAGGGCACCACTGCAGTTTCCTAAGCTGGGACAAATGTACAGGAGGACACCATTGCAGTATCCATAAGCTGGGTCAAATGTACAGGACACCATTGCAGTATACCTAAGCTGGGTCAAATGTACAGGAGGGCACCACTGCAGTATCCCTAAGCTGGGACAAATGTACAGGAGGACACCATTGCAGTATCCATAAGCTGGGTCAAATGTACAGGATGGCACCATGACAGTATCCATAAGCTGAGTCAAATGTACAGGAGGGCATCATGACAGTATCCATAAACTGAGTCAAATGTACAGGAGGGCATCATTGCAGTATCCATAAGCTGGGTCAAATGTACAGGAAGGCACCATGACAGTATCCCTAAGCTAGGTGAAATGTACCGGAGGGTGCCATGGCAGCATGGCAGTATCCCTAAGCTGGGACAAATGTACAGGAGGGCACCACAGTAGTATCCCTAAGCTGGGACAAATGCACAGGAGGGCACCATGGCAGTATCTCTCTAAGTTGGGTCAAATGTACAGGAGGCCACCATGGCGGTATCCCTAAGCTGGGACAAATGTAGAGGAGGGCACCTTGGCAGTATCCCTAAGCTGGGACAAATGTACAGTAGGGCACCATGGAAGTATCCCTAAGCTGGGAAAAATGTACAGGAGGGCACCATGGTAGTATCCCTAAGCTGGGTCAAATGTACAGGAGGGCACCACTGCAGAATCCCTAAGCTGGGTCAAATGTACAGGAGGGCACCATAGCAGTGTGTCTCTAAGCTGGGACAAATGTACAGGATGACACCATTACAGTATCCCTAAGCTGGGACAAATGAACAGGATGGCACCATTGCAGTATCCCTAAGCTGGGTCAAATGTAAAGGAGGGCACCATTGCAGTATCCACAAGATGGGACAAATGTACAGGATGGCACCATTGCAGTATCCCTAAGCTTGGTCAAATGTAAAGGATGGCATCATTGCAGTATCCCTAAGCTGGGACAAATGTACAGGAGGGCACCATTGCAGTATCCCTAAGCTGGGACAAATGTAAAGGAGGGCACCATTGCAGTATCCCTAAGCTGGGTCAAATGTACAGGAGGGCACCATTGCAGTATCCCTAAGCTGGGACAAATGTAAAGGAGGGCACCATTGCAGTATCCCCAAGATGGGAGAAATGTACAGGATGGCACCATTGCAGTATCCCTAAGCTGGGTCAAATGTAAAGGAGGGCACCATTGCAGTATCCCCAAGATGGGACAAATGTACAGGAGGGCACCATTACAGTATCCCTAAGCTGGGTCAAATGTAAAGGAGGGCACCATTTCAGTATCCCCAAGACGGGACAAATGTACAAAATGGCACCATTGCAGTATCCCTACGTTGGGTCAAATGTAGAGGATGGCACCATTGCAGTATCCCTAAGCTGGGACAAATGTACAGGAGGGCACCATTGCAGTATCCATAAGCTGGTTCAAATGTACAGGATGGCACCATTGCAGTATCCATAAGCTGGGACAAATGTACAGGAGAGCACCATTGCAGAATCCCTAAGCTGGGTCAAATGTACAGGAGGGCACCATTGCAGTATCCATAAGCTGGGTCAAATGTACAGGATGGCCCCATTTCAGTATCCCTAAGCAGGATGAATTGTATAGGAGGGCACCATTGCAGTATCCCTAAGCTGGGACAAATGTACATGATGGCACCATATGAGTATCCCTAAGCTGGGTTAAATGTAAAGGAGGGCATCATTGCAGTATCCTTAAGATGGGACAATTGTACAGGATGGCACCATTGCAGTATCCATAAGCTGGGTCAAATGTACAGGATGGCACCATTGCAGTATCCCTAAGCTGGGTCAAATGTACAGGATGGCTTCACTGCTGAATCCATAAGCTTGGTCAAATGTACAGGAGGGCACCATTGCAGTATCCCTAAGCTAGCACAAATGTACAGGAGGGCACCATTGCAGTATCCGTAAGCTGGGTTTAATGTACAGGAGAGCACAATGACAGCATCCCTAAGCTGGATCAAATGTACAGAAGGGCACCATGGCAGTGTGTCTTCTGATTTGGACAATGTTCCGAGGTGCTGCAGGTGTCCCTGAGCTGGGTCAAATGTATAGGAGGCACCATGGCAGTCTTACTGGACAAATTTTCAGGAGGCACAATGGCAGGTCTCTAAGTGGGCAAATGTAAAAAGAGGACATGGCAGTATCCCTAGCTATGTCAAAGACAGAGGCATGCACTCTTTAAGCTGGGTCAAATTTACAGGGGAGCACCATTGCAGTTCCTAAGTGGGTCAATGTACAGATGCACATGGCAATATCCTAATGGTCAATGTATAGAGGGTACCACGCTGTACACTAAGCTGGTCAAATGTACAGGAGGGCACCATGGCAGTATCTCTAAGCGGGGACAAATGTACAGGAGGGCACAATGGCAGTGTCTCTAAGCTGGGTCAAATGTACAAGCGGGCACCATGGCAGCATCCCTAAGCTGGGACAAATGTACAGGACGGCACCATGGCAGTATCCCTAAGCTGGGTCAAATGTACTGGAGGGCACCATGGCAGTATCTCTAAGCTGGGTCAAAAGTACAAGAGGGCACCATGGCAGTATCCCTAAGCTGGGTCAAATGTACAAGAGGGCACAATGACAGCATCCCTAAGCTGGGACAAATGTACAGGAAGGCTCCATGGCAGTGTCCCTAAGCTCGGTCAAATGTACAGGAGGGCACCATGGCAGTATCCCTAAGCTGGGTCAAATGTACAGGAGGGCATCTTTGCAGTTTCCCTAAGCTGGGTCAAATGTACAGGAAGGCACCATGACAGTATCCTTAAGCTGGGTCAAATGTACAGGAGGGCACCATGGTAGTATCCCTAAGCTGGGACAAATGTACCGGAGGGTGCCATGGCAGCATGGCAGTATCCCTAAGCTGGGACAAATGTACAGGAGGGCACCACGGTAGTATCCTTAAGCTGGGACAAATGCACAGAAGGGCACCATGGCAGTATGTCTCTAAGCTGGGTCAAATGTACAGGAGGGCACCATGGCAGTATCCCTAAGCTGGGACAAATGTACAGGAGGGCACCTTGGCAGTATCCCTAAGCTGGGACAAATGTACAGGAGGGCACCATGATAGTATCCCTAAGCTGGGACAAATGTACCGGAGGGTGCCATGGCAGCATGGCAATATCCCTAAGCTGGGACAAATGTACAGGAGGGCACCATGGTAGTATCTCTAAGCTGGGACAAATGCACAGGAGGGCACCATTGCAGTATCCCTAAGCTGGGACAAATGCACAGGAGGGCACCATGGCAGTATCTCTAAGCTGGGTCAAATGCACAGGAGGGCACCATGGCAGTGTGTCTCTTAGCTGGGTCAAATGTACAGGAGGGCTCCATGGCAATGTCTTTAAGCTGGGTCAAATGTATAGGAGGGCACCATGGCAGTATCCCTAAGCATAGTTACGGTGAAGAAGCAACAGCACAATAATGTAATTGTGATATAAAAGATAGTTTGTTACAAATATTTAAACAGAACAATCTCTCCTAGAAGAAAATTACCACTATTGTTTTAATTATTGTCAGTTTTAAGAATTTTAAACTTTATCTGACAGGTAGTATATTTAGGGAATAAAAACTATAGTTACTTTAAGTGAAAACATTATACTGAAAAGTTTTCCCAGTGGACTTCTGGCCGCATAACACTAGTCAACGAGACCTATTGTAAAACATGTATTCCCCTTACTCCCACCCTATGATAGCATGTCTCATTTTCAAGCCTGATGTCACTATGATATTGCCCTTTGAACTACAGATACCGGTCACCATAAGGGTCATCTATTGAACACAGACTATCATCCTATGAAGTCTGAAGACTGTAGTCTAAAGCACGCTTCAGTTATCAATCTGAAACTAATCTTCAGTTTAAGGTCATTTCAACTTTGTCTTTGGGCAACCTACATAAAAAAGCTGGTCAAGATCAACCTGTCTTCATAGTTTGAAATTCCTGTGTCAAAGCATTCTTCAGTTTTTAATTGCAAAACCAAGAGGACAGACAAACAGACAGACAGGCAGAAAGACGGACAGATGGTCTGAATACTATATTCTGTGCCATTCCGCAAAGGATGAGGGGCATAGAACGTTTCAAAGGAAAATATATACATTGTATATATGATACAATTTAAGGCAAATATCCATTTTATGTACATGTAAAGCAGTGGTAAAATGCTTCACTAAATGCATTAACCAGTTTGAACTGTGTTAAAAAGGCTAAGGTTTTACTTTGCAAATATGTAGAACTCCATAAGGATTTAAGGTTTAGTGATGACTTAACTATTATTGGTTTAAACCTTTGTTAGTGTCAGTGTTGAAAATCTGGCCAAAAGTAAAATGAGTTAAAAACTAACAGCTGACAGTAACAGGAAAACACATAACTATGCGTAAATTGGTTTTTACGTATGGTCCAGTACTAGACAAGTGTAATTTTTGTATTCTGTGTATTGCACAATCCTTGTAAAGCTCTCATTTTATCACTTAATCATTATAGTATCAACAAGTACTTGACCTGAAGGGGTCAAAAAATAGTTGTATCCAATAACATGACATTGACAAAATAAGGGGCACTCGAACTACTTTAATTAACTTGTTTGCATAATAGTCTTGAAAAGTAAAGGTCAAGTCCTTCCATATGCATCCTATTCTAGGCTTCTAACCAATGCCATAATGGATCACAAGAACTTTAAAATTCATGTGCAGGATAACTAATTGCCAAGTTGCTCACAGAAACTTGAGCATACAAATGAAGGATTTATGAACAATACAATTGGATGTATTAATAAATCAAAAGGCTATAACTGATTAACATGGCATAGTATATGTATATCCTGACAACCTAACAATCTTTGTAAGCAGACTTGGCCCAATCCCTTGGAAACTTTAACAGAAGTTTGTACAGTTTGAAAGAGCTATTACTGCGAAGCTGGGCAAGGCACACAGTCATGTTCTAAAAATATGTGCAAATTCACTGCACTGTCAGGACCAGACCCCATGTAAAAGGAGAAGCCTTTCAGAAGTATTTGATGTTTTGTAAAATCTTAAAAGCGCCACAACTAAACTGAACGAAGTACACATATTATGTCCTGACATGCACATCAGAGTGAACAAAATTTTAATGTGTAGTTTCAATCCATTCAAAAAGTAATAACTGATAAACCAACTTATGTACAAAATCCTTGCCCACTGACATGGACACAGACACAAGGCTTGCTGCAATAGCTCTACTTACTCTTTGAAAAGGCAAATTAAAAATATAATTAAGTACCAAATGGAGAGATACATGAATGAGATAGCTATATTTCAGGCACTTTGCCCTTCATCTCATTCAATGTGAAGTACGTGTCATAGTTAGTAGATCTAACAATTTCAAGTGTTAAAAAACCCAACTCACTGGGCACCTGTTTCAACTGACACATTTCTAGTTTATAACTGAAATTTCACTGACCTTGTCTGTTGCATGTTGCAGGCTTCTGCAGTGCAGCTGCACTTGAAACACCTGTGGATTACAAAATTAAGTACAAAACTTAACAAAAAACAAAACACGGTGAGAAAAAGTGAAGCCTTTTTGGTTTCATTGGCTTTAAAGGCAGATGTTCAGGGTATGACAAATGCAGAACTGAAATTCAGAAATAGATCATAATTTATGGTCCTCTGCGATATTAACATTCATTTTTCACCCAGAAGATTTATCAATACTTGAAGAGATAGTTTCAGACTAACGTTCTTGTTTTATCCCCAAAACTTTTCCCAGCAAAGAAATCCCAATCCCAAAATAGATTCAAACATTACCTAGCATATATTTAGTGTGCATAAAATTACAAGTTTAAATCAAATTATACAGGTTTACTGTTGAATGGACAAAAATGTTCGACATGTAAATCTTGCTTATCTGAGGAATAACACTGTGCCAATATAATACAAACGATTTATGCATTATATGTTTATCGGCTGTTTTATTTGGAAGACAGTATATTAAATAAAAGAAATGCAATTCATTTAAAAGTGCAACAAAATGATTTTTGCAATATTTTTATGAATAGTGACGCAGTATAGTGGATGCAACTTGACCCCGATGGTTGACCTTTGTATTATAATACATAATGAGGCACAACCGATTATTGAAAAGCATTGTACGTATACATACTTTGATACTGCACTGTATACAAACATATACGGCTACCCTAAGCATCCCTTATTTCTATAATGAAACTAGAAAATGCTTTTGTAAAAAAGCGCATGTCTCCCCAAATGCAAAGTCCTATAGGCAAGAAGTCAATAGGGGTCAGGAGCGAAAGTCAAAGAGACACTGATGGTTGGCTGCAATAGGGATCATCTACTTGGCATGTCCAGTCATCCCGCTAAATTTCAAAACTCTTGGCCTAGTGGTTCTCAAGTCACTGTTCAGGCTCCTGTGACCTTGACCTTTGATCAAGTGACCTCAAAATAAATAGGGGTCATCTACTCTGCATGTCCAATCATCCTATTAAGTTTCAACATTGTAGGTCAAGTGGTTCTCAAGTTATTTCCAAAAAATGATTTTACATGAACAGGCCACTGTGACCTTGACCTTTAATTGACTGACTCCAAAATCAATAGGGGTCATCTACTCTGCATGTTCAATCATCCTATGAAGTTTCAACATTCTGGGTCAAGTGGTTCTCAAGTTATTGATCGGAACTGGTTATCAATGTTCAGGCCCCTGTGACCTTGACCTTTAACGGAGTGACCCCAAAAACAATAGGGGTCATTTACTCTGTATGAACAATCATCCTATGAAGTTTCAACATTCTGGGTCGAGAGGTTCTCAAGTTATTGATTGGAAATGGTTTTCCATGTTCAGGCCCCTGTGGCCTTGACCTTTAACAGAGTGATCCCAAAATCGTTAGGGGTCATCTACTCTGCATGACCAATCATCCTATGAAGTTTCATCATTCTGGGTCAAGTGGTTCTCAAGTTACTGATCGGAAATGGTTTTCAATGTTCAGGCCCCTGTGACCTTGACCTTTCACAGAGTGACCCCAAAATCGTTATGGGTCATCTACTCTGCATGACCAATCACCCTATTAAGTTTCAATATTCTGGGTCAAGTGGTTCTCAAGTTACTGACCGGAAATGGTTTTCAATGTTCAGGCCCCTGTGACCTTGACCTTTAATGGAGTGACCCCAAAATCAATAGGGGTCATCTACTCTTTATGTTTCAACATTCTGGGTCAAGTGGTTCTCTAGTTATTGATCGGAAATGGTTTTCAATGTTCAGGCCCCTGTGACCTTGACCTTTCACGGAGTGACCCCAAAATCAATAGGGGTCATCTACCCTTCATGACCAATCATCCTATGAAGTTTCAACATTTGGGTCAAGTGGTTCTCTAGTTATTAATCGGAAATGGTTTTCAATGTTCAGGCCCCTGTGACCTTGACCTTTGACGGAGTGACCCCAAAATCAATAGAGGTCATCTACTCTTCATGACCAATCATCCTATGAAGTTTCAACATTCTGGGTCAAGTGGTTCTCTAGTTATTGATCGGAAATGGTTTTCAATGTTCAGGCACCTGTGACCTTGACCTTTGACGGAGTGACCCCAAAATCAATAGGTGTCATCTACTCTTTATGACCAATCATCCTATGAAGTTTCAACATTCTGGGTCAAGTGGTTCTCTAGTTATTGATCGGAAATGGTTTTCAATGTTCAGGCCCCTGTGACCTTGACCTTTGACGGAGTGACCCCAAAAACAAAAGGGGTCGTCTACTCCAGCAGCCCTACAACCCTACAAAAGTTTGAAGGTTCTAGGTTAAATGGTTCTCCAGTTATTGCTCGGAAATGAAGTGTGACGTACGGACGGACGGACGGACGGACAGGGCAAAAACAATCGATATGAATAATCAGCCTAAAGTCAACCATTGCGGTCATGTTGGGACTACTATATTTTAGTGAATACATAAAGCAAATTAATGTCACGTAAACCTAATGACGACTTGTTAAAGCATAACATGTTAGCTTGATGTCTAGGTATGTATGGGTCACAATTAGAAGTCATTATAGAAATATTATAATAAACCACCTGGATGTTCTCTTATCTGTTTCACTGATCAAGCCCAGACTTCTGCCTTTAAAACAGTAAAACTTTATTTCTTTTAAGTTTCAAGCATTTTTGATTATATATAATTCATAACTGTCCGTAAAGTTAAAAAAGGCCACTAAAGCTGTGTACATTTACAAACATGTAAACCTACTTACTGAGTTGTAGAAACAAAAATTTACCTATACATCAGCTTTTGTCCCAAAACAAAGCACATATGAACCATACAAAAATAATCAAGAAAATTAAATAGGATTCTAAATGTTTCATTTCTTTTATAACAGGGTTGATACTCCTAACATATTTGTTCACTTCGCAAACTTTTAGAATCTAGCATTAGTATGACCAGTTCAGGAATGTATATATTGATAATAGTAAACATTGTGGATGGACTGATTGGCAGATTCCTTTCCACTAAAGAATCACTAAGAAACTGAATTTAATGTAAGATTTGTCCCATCACTGCTGTGGGTTCCAAGCCTCACTAAGAATGAAGAATTCTTTCATCTGAGGAAGTCATCCAACTGACTTATGCAAAGTTGATAGTTCCATGCAGGTGCCCATCTTTGCAAGAAATACTGCAAGGGGCACCTGGCCCGTGCAGAAATATTTTCCTGTTCTCAGGAAATCCCAGGATTATCCTGGGATATCCTGAGATTCTTTTAGCAAGGCTGCATAAAAGTCTTGAAGACAGGACTTTAACACTAAAAGACAGGACTTTTGATAGAAATTTTCCTGTTCACAGGAAAAAGACAGGACTTTTGATGGAAATTGTCCTGTTCGAAACATGATCTTGTAATGGTCTAGTAAGTTAACCCTTAGCCTACTGGCGGCAATTGACTCTGCCTTTGCGACCAGTGCAGACCAAGATCAGCCTGCACATCCGTGCAGTCTGATCATGGTCTGCACTGTTCGCTATTCAGTCAGTAAATTTTCAGTAAACACCCCTTCGAATAATAAATGATATTGCCCAAATTGAACGATGGACCAGTCCATTATAGAAATTTAGCAGGCTAAGGGTTAATTACATCCTGGTGTTGAAGACCCATGTTTTGTATCATTAAGCACTTGTGCTGTTGTGTTGTTGGAGTAACAGGAATATATTCTGTGTCTGTGGTAAGTTAGCAAATTATTTCTGTATTAAACTTTTAGAAATAATACTAAATATATACCTACATTTAATGATTTTACAAAACAATACCAGTAAGTTATTTAGAAAAGTATTTTTCTTTAAAATCAATCAGAGCGTTGAAGAGTGAAATATGTTAGTACGTACTGTTTAGATTATCTGTACATGTTTGATCAAAGGCAGTTTCACTCTTAAAAGTAAACAGATCATAGAATGATAAGAGCTTTTTGCTCAATATGAAGCTCATAATTTGATGTTTCTAGACTAAATATTACACCTAGTGTTTTTGCACATATTTGAACTGATAAATTGATATTTCTGCTATGACAGGTTGTATGTTTCAATGTACATGATGTATACTTTTTAACTAGAAAATATTTTTAATATTTGGAAATGATAAATTCCCAAATTATCATTCTTACTGTAAATACGATTGAAATTTAACATTCATTCAATTTGTTAACTGTATTTCCCGCCAAAGAGAATTTCAAATCGTGTTTACAACGTATTCAATTACATGTCCTGGAAACTTTCCTGAAGACAGGACAAGTGTCCTGAGATTTCCTGACAACAGGAATTCCTGGGATTTCCTGAAGACAGGACAATTCTCCTGAAATTTCCTGAAGACAGGACAATTGTCCTGAGATTTCCTGATGACAGGAATTCCTGGGATTTCCTGAAGACAGGACAATTCTCCTGGGTTTTCCTGACTTCAAGAATTCTCAAGACATTCCTGGGATTTCCTGAGAACAGGACAATATATACTTTTATTTCCTGACATCAGGAAATCCCAGGACATTCCTGGGATTTTCAGGATAGCAGGACAGCATAGGTTTCTTGGTGTTCTGGTGTCCTGTTTTTTCCTGTTCACAGGAAAATCCTGGGATTGTCCCATTCCCATTTAACGGCGTGAAAAGTCCCAGGACTATCCCAGGAATTCCTGAGATATTTTCAGGACATTATCCCAGGATAGTCCTGGGACTTCCTGGGATAATCCCAGGATTTCCTGTTCCTTTTTCGCACGGGGGGACCCACCTCCACCTGCAGAAGCTTGAAAGTCACATGACTTATAATTTTGTGTTTTGACATAAAAGTCAACAAAAACAAGACACAACTGGTTGTATTACAGTGTAATGAGATTACATGTATATCTATTTCAGGGCATCACTAAATGGACACAGAAAAATTCATTCTGACAACCATCCATTTCAAAAATTGCCTTCTATCAATTTCTTCTCTAAACATTTCCAGATGGATAGTGGCGAGTATTATTTACTGTTAAATTTGCCCACGGCACCTAGTCCATTTTTGGGCTTTAATTCTTTGTATCTAATTTAGCTTATCAGTTATATAGTACTGTAAGAATAGATCTAACTCATACTTACCTAGAAACACTGTCAACTGGAAAGAAACCACTAACAGTCTCGTAACTGTCAAATCCTCTATAAAATGCATGATGTGAAGCTAAACTTTTTTTATGAAAATTCAACACATGTTTTTCCCCTACTTTATAAATGAATCCCGATTTTACAGGACACTGACATTAAGAAATCCACCAATTAGAAAAGAATCCTTTAAGTTTGTTAACCGAAGGGTCACTGGTCTTGACAAAACTGCACTTGACATGTAACTCATTAAAATAATTAAGGCTGAAGTATTTATGGTTTCTTAGGCTTTTAAATTCTTTGAGTTATACAAAATGCCCCAGTACAAAAGAAACTAAGTATGTAAGGATTTAAAGCTTCACAACAAGCTATAAATAGATGCCAGATTACAGAACAGTGTTTGGACACCAGTCTCAAAATACAAATGTTCAATTGCTTAATTTCAAAACAGTGCTCAGAAATAACCCCATGTATAACTTTGGACACTGGACAGTAACTTTCGCTTCCCTAACTGCTTGAGATCCATTTTATTGATGGATGGATAATTGATGGAAAAAGGCTCTGAGAAACTAAAAAACAGTTTTGTTTTGACAAACATATTACTATCACTCTTGATATCATTTTTGATAACTTTAAGTTACTGATAATGTATCCAGTGCACAAGCGGCTTCAGTAACTAACGTTAATGACATTTTGGTCAATGGCAAAACAGATAACCTAAATTTACTCAAATACTTGATTGTGACTATTTATCTCATAAAAATTCAAATATAACAATAGAAAAACTAGATATATTGCTTTTAGTAAAGCACATGTCTCCTCATACCACTTAATTTAAATGGAAAGGTGAAATGACATGCAATACTGGTATCTGGCCAGAGCACAAAGACAGTCATGTGTTTGCAGATAGACAAAAAGAAAAGTTAGACCATACAATGTTGGTAATTTAAGTCTATTTTACTTTTGTTTTTGAAAATAGATTAGGAAATGACCAAAACCATATAAACAAGAGCTCGTAGAACATGTAATGCCCAACTTGATGCATTCAGCAACTGCACAAGGAACAGAAATTATTTGGTCACTGTGCACTAGACATTTGACGTACTGACCTCAAATCAATAATTATAGGTCATTTACCAGTTGATAAGTGACCTCTGTATCAAATGTGATCTTAAACCAAATCATTCTCTTGTTATTTGACAAAAAAAGTTCTACTGTTCTGGGTCACTCTGACCTTGACCTTTGACCTTCTAACCTCAAAATCTACAGGGGTCATCTGCTGGTCATGATCTACCTCCCTATCAAGTTTCGTGACCCTAGGCCCAAGCGTTCTCAAGTTATTGTCCGGAAATGGTTTAAGTGTTCTGGGCCACTGTGACCTTTATGTTTGACCTACTAACCTCAAAATCAATAGAGGTCATCTGCTGGTCATGATCAACCTCCCGTTCAACTTTAAAGATCCTAGACCTGAGCGTTCTTGAGTTATCATACGGAAACTGTTTACCTGTTCCACTTCACTGTGACCTTGACCTTTGACCTACTAGCCTCAAAATCAATAGAGGTCATCTGCTGGTCATGACCAACTTCCCTATCAACTTTCAAGATCCTAGACCCGAGCGTTCTTGAGTTATCATCCAGAAACCGTTTAACTGTTCCAGGTCATTTGACCTTTACCTTTTAGTACTAACCTCAAAATTTACAGGAGTCATCTGCTGGTCATGACTCATGACCAACCTTCCTATCAACTTTCATGATCCTAGGCCCAAGCGTTTTTGAGTTATCATCCGGAAACTGATTGGTCTACCAACCGACATACTGACCGACATCTGCAAAACAATATACCCCTCCTTCTTCGAAGGGGTGGCATAACAATTGTATGCAACCATAACTAATCTACAAATATTAAACAAAAGTTGTTTGTACAACACATATGCCTCGCATGATGGATTTTCAGACATAACTAGGTATGTACTTTTTAGTATTAAATATCACCTTGACCTTGACCTAATGACCTTAAAGCTATATTTATTTTATAGTGCCCACAGGCAATCATCACATTAAGTCTGAAGGCTGTAGGTCCGAGTGTATTCCAGTAACTGACAAGAAAAATTTTCATCCTCTAAATCACTGTGACTTTCAACTTGACCTAATCACCACAAAAATTATATTCTCCGTGACGATTTAATAAAAGAAATTGTGTCTCAAATCATTCTTCCTCCACCTCTGATTCCTGTGGTGTTGGCAGTTACTTGCGGAGAACAGGTTTGTACTGGTACAGAATCCAGGAACACTGGTTAGGTTAACTGCCCGCTGTTACATAACTGAAATACTGCTGAAAAATGGCGTTAAACCCAAAATAAACAAACAAACACAAAAAAAATAATAGGAGATCTTTTAACCTCATTTTCTTAAGTTTGAAGTCTCTATGTGTGAGAGTGCTCCAGTTCTTGACCAAAAACAGTTTTCAGTCTAAAATTCATACAGCCTTTGATGTACTGACCCCTACAACAAAACAGATCATCAACTTACCAGAGGCAATCTTTCTATGAAGTTTGTAAGCAGTTTAGTTACTGACCTGAAACCCTTTCACTCTGAAGGTTATTGTGATTTTGACCTACTGACACAAGCATTCACCCTATCAAGTTTGACAGCTATAGGCTCAATGGTTATTCAGATTTCACTTATGAAGCAAACACAGTATCAAGTCTCAAAGTCACTAGCTGTGACACTGACTTTTGACTGCCAAAATCTATATAGGTTATCTACTAACCACAGACAATCTTTCTATGAATTGTGAGAGCTAAGTAAGACCCCTTAAATGTTATTTTTGAATAATGTTTGTTTTCTTCAGGCTAAAGCCACCCATATACTATTTTAAGTTGCACTTAAAAGTAGCAGATGGGTCACTTTGGCACCATGATACGCTCCAAAACTGACCTTTAAGGGGACATATTATTTCCATAAAAATTGTACGACAGGAAAATGCAACAAGCAAAACTAGTCTTGGTACTATACCTTCTTACAAGTACAATATCTTCCTACAAAGCTTGATTTAAAACCTACTTTTAGTTTCAAAGAAAGTCCTGACAGACAAACAGACTGGCAGACAGACAATACAAAATCAAGATATCTCACCACATGTAGTTAGACTTTAGTGAAGTTCATATTTTTCCCTCTAGATATTTGCTGCAAGTTACAACCACATCCTTAAGGTGATAGACCTAGTTGAGATAACATTTAAAACTGACAAGCAACTGGTGTTTATATCAAGCTCTTCAGTAACTGCTTATAACAGATAGATGGTGAACTTCTCTTGTGTCATTAAGTCAAATGCTGATAAAACACAATGAAATATCACGTCTTCAAACTCTGAAGTAAAGAAAGGAAAACTACCGGTAAATTAACCTCAGGAACTTTATAGAAAAACAAACATGAATTGACACTATTTCTTTCCAAAGCAACAAATGCATGTATTAGAAAGTAACAACTCAAGTCAAAAAGTACAATCAATTATAAATAAAGCACAAAGACAACAAGAATAATGTAAACATGCGTATAAAGTCAAAAACAAGGCCCTAACAAAAAAATTCAGTCATGAAACTCATGATTTTATGTGCATGTCTACTTGATGTTGATGATGTATACAAATTTTCATTTGAACTGGACAGAAATTGTAGGATGAAATGAGTACATAAAGTACAGATGTAGCTGAAATACTAGAAAATGCTTTTGTAAAAAAGCGCATGTCTCCCCAAATGCAAAGTCCTATAGGCAAGAAGTCAATAGGGGTCAGGAGCGAAAGTCAAAGAGACACTGATGGTTGGCTGCAATAGGGATCATCTACTTGGCATGTCCAGTCATCCTGCTAAATTTCAACACTCTTGGCCTAGTGGTTCTCAAGTCACTGTTCAGGCTCCTGTGACCTTGACCTTTGATCAAGTGACCTCAAAATCGATAGGGGTCATCTACTCTGCATGTCCAATCATCCTATTAAGTTTCAACATTGTAGGTCAAGTGGTTCTCAAGTTATTTCCAAAAAATGATTTTACATGAACAGGCCACTGTGACCTTGACCTTTAATTGACTGACTCCAAAATCAATAGGGGTCATCTACTCTGCATGTTCAATCATCCTATGAGTTTCAACATTCTGGGTCAAGTGGTTCTCAAGTTACTGACCGGAAATGGTTTTCAATGTTCAGGCCCCTGTGACCTTGACCTTTAACAGAGTGACCCCAAAATCATTAGGGGTCATCTACTCTGCATGACCAATCATCCTATTAAGTTCAACATTCTGGGTCAAGTGGTTCTCAAGTTACTGACTGGAAATGGTTTTCAATGTTCAGGCCCCTGTGACCTTGACCTTTAATGGAGTGACCCCAAAATCGATAGGGGTCATCTACTGTGCATGTACAATCATCCTATGAAGTTTCAACATTCTGGGTCAAGCGGTTCTCTAGTTACTGACCAGAAATGGTTTTCAACGTTCAGGCCCCTGTGACCTTGACCTTTCAAAGAGTGACCCCAAAATCGTTTAGGGTCATCTACTCTGCATGACCAATCATCCTATAAAGTTTCAACATTCTGGGTCAAGTGGTTCTCAAGTTACTGACCGGAAATGGTTTTCAATGTTCAGGCCCCTGTGACCTTGACCTTTAATGGAGTGACCCCAAAATCGATAGGGGTCATCTACTTTGCATGTACAATTATCCTATGAAGTTTCAACATTCTGGGTCAAGTGGTTCTCTAGTTATTGACCAGAAATGGTTTTCCATGTTCAGGCCCCTGTGACCTTGACCTTTCACGGAGTGACCCCAAAATCAATAGGGGTCATCTACTCTTTATGACCAATCATCCTATGAAGTTTCAACATTCTGGGTCAAGTGGTTCTCTAGTTATTGATCGGAAATGGTTTTCAATGTTCAGGCCCCTGTGACCTTGACCTTTGACGGAGTGACCCCAAAATCAATAGGGGTCATCTACTCTTCATAACCAATCATCCTATGAAGTTTCAACATTCTGGGTCAAGTGGTTCTCTAGTTATTGATCGGAAATGGTTTTCAATGTTCAGGCCCCTGTGACCTTGACCTTTCACGGAGTGACCCCAAAATCAATAGGGGTCATCTACTCTTCATAACCAATCATCCTATGAAGTTTCAACATTCTGGGTCAAGTGGTTCTCTAGTTATTGATCGGAAATGGTTTTCAATGTTCAGGCCCCTGTGACCTTGACCTTTGACGGAGTGACCCCAAAATCAGTAGCGGTCATCTACTCTTCATGATCAATCAACGTATGAAGTTTCAACATTCTGGGTCAAGTGGTTCTCTAGTAATTGATCGGAAATGGTTTTCAATGTTCAGGCCCCTGTGACCTTGACCTTTGACAGAGTGACCCCGAAAACAATAGGGGTTGTCTACTCCAGCAGCCCTACAACCCTATAAAGTTTGAAGGTTCTAGGTCAAATGGTTCTCCAGTTATTGCTTGGAAATGAAGTGTGACGTACGGACGGACGGATGGACAGGGCAAAAACAATATGTCCCCTGGGGGAGACATAATTATCCAGTCCAAAAAGGGACATTACCCGAAAATAATAATCTGACATAAAAGTCCCTAAAAGATGTGCATGTCCACTTCATGCTAATGATTTATAGTTTCATTTTAAGTGGATGGAAACTGTAACAGAAATTGAGTACACTATCTATAGATGGAGTTTTAATATTTCAAAGTCCAAAAACAGCCACAAAATTGATCTGACATAAAAGCCTTGCTAATACATCCATGATCACTTCATGTCCAGGATGTACACCAAGTTTCATTTGTGTAAGATAGAAACTGTAGAAAGAGTTCAGTACCCAAGTATGATGGTCTGAAGGATTGACAGATGGACAGACAGTTCAAACAATATATGCCTCAAATATCTAACACACAATGGGCATAAAAAGCACTAAATCTATCATTAATCTATCATTAATCTATCATTGGTTTAAACATATTTATTCATCTATATTGTATCGCATAGTAATTACAATTATACAGTTTTGCACATAGTATAGACAAGTGGATTGAATTGAAAGCTTAAGCTTATAGAAATTCTCTCCACTCCACTAATCTATCATTAAGTACATGTATGTTCATGCTGTAATTATGAAAAGTAATCTTTACTGATATAATCTGAAAGGACAACATCTTCACTCGATAGTTAAATAAAACTTCAATTAGTATACTATAATTTAAGTTAGTTTGATTGTTAGGTTGAAGCTTATTTTAATCAACTTCAAGTCTGCTTCCTGGAAAACTGGCGGCATATAACAAGGTACAGTTGTAACCTCTGTGGGCCTCAAACCCATGTCCTTGGGCTTGAGTGGCCAACACCTTAACCAACAGACCATCACACCGCTCATCTTCATTTAATAAAATATAACTTGTAATGTTAAATTTACTGCAAATATATCAGTTTCAACAGTTGATATGTCGGTGTTTTCCCCTCATTTTTTGAGGATTTAGCAAGATGAGGAAACTGTTAACTAACTTTAATTTGTATTTCTTTTCTTCAATGCTAGATATTTCTCCAAAAATATTCAATAACCTTGAAAAACTTATTAGATGTACAGGGGTGTAAAATTTTTCCCACCACTCGCCCTGCAGGACTAGTAGCCAGTAAAATCTACTCGCCCTTAGTGAACAGTCCTCGCCGCAATAAAATTACAAATATCTTAATGACTTCTTTTTAAACCTGTCACTTTTATGAAAGAAGTATTATGACTAGAAATTTTCTTATTTCACTACATTTCCTTTTATTAATCATATTCATTTTGCTTGAGTTTCCTTTTCACAGCAAGCCGATTTTCTTTTCCTTTTTCCCGCTTTTCATCATCTCTGCCATCCAGTCGCTTTCCAAATAAACAATGGATGTTTGTTTGTTTGGACATTGAAGTCATGCTGACAAAGAAAGCGAAAAATAAACTGTGATGATAATAACTCGGATAGAATATGTTATCTTGACTGGCTTATGGTACATGTTTTTACTGAAATAACTGCATCGATAATAGTAACAAGAGCTCGTAAAACACGAAATGCCCCCCTTGATGCATTCATTAATTGCACGAGGAACAGAAATTATTTGGTCACTGTACACAAAAGTTCTACTGTTCTGGGTCAATGTGACCTTGACCTTTGACCTATTGACCTCAAAATCAGGGGTCATCTGCTAGTCATAATTAACCTCCCTATCAACTTTCACTATCCTGAAGGCCCAAGCATTCTCAAGATATTGTCTGGAAATGGTTAAACTGTTCTGGGTCACTGTGACCTTGACCTCTGGTCTCAAAATCAATAAGGGTCATCTGCTGGTCATGACCAATCTCCCTATCAATTTTCATGATTCTAGGCCCAAGCGTTCTTGAGTTATCGTCTGGAAACCATTTAACTGTTCCGGGTCACTGTGACCCTGACCTTTGAGCTACTGACCTCAAAATCAATAGGGGTCATCTGCTGATCATGATCAACTTCCCTATAAACTTTCACGATCCTAGGCCAAAGCATTCTCAAGTTATCGTCAAGAAACGGTTTAACTGTTCCGGATCTCAAAATCAGTAGGGGTTATCTGCTGGTCATGAATAACCTCTCTATCAACTTTCATGATCCTAGGCCCAAGCGTTCTTGAGTTATCATCTGGAAACCGTTTATCTGTTCCGGGTCACTGTGACCTTGACCTTTGATCTATCTCAAAATCAATAGGGGTCATCTGCTGGTTATGACCAATCTCCCTTTCAACTTTCATGATCCTAGGCCCAAGCGTTCTCTAGTTATGATCTGGAAACGGACTGGTCTACAAACCGACCAACCGACATCTGCAAAACAATATACCCCTCCTTCTTCCAAGGGAGGCATAATAATAATTACAGTCTAGAGCGCACCTGTTATTCATTATCGCCCGATCAGTCGGGTATACAACTAGTTCCACTCGTCCTATCCTGACATTAACTCGCCAATGCGAGCGGATGAGTAGGATTTTACACCCCTGGATGTAACAGGACTTATGTCTTTTGATAATACTTGATATTTCCTTCTCAAAACAACACATTTTTCTGTTTGAAGAATAATTAATCACAAATGGCTAAGCAACAACTTCTACCAAGTTTTCCAGTAACTGTAATTTTTACTGTTAAATGAAACATGTAAGACCTAAAGCAATGTTCTTAGTGTAATTTATTATATTATGACTTTAGGAGAGCAAAAGTGTCTTCAAATTTTCCAATTATTGACTAATAGGACTGTTTGTGGGTATCAATGCCTCGGCTACTGACATAACCATTATGTAAGAAAAGTGATATTTTTCTTGGTTTCCTTATTCACCTAGCAATGAAAATTTGCAAACTGATCATACTGCATACAACATAACATCATACAAAACAAGTTGGTTTTAGGCAGGCCTGGGATTCAGTCAAAAATCATAAGCCTGAAAGGCTACATTCTGAAGTCCAAAATCTCCTTTTCTAATAGAGTTATAGAGGGAAATTCTGGCAGTCAAAAGCCTGAAATCCTAGGCCTATTTAAGGCAGTTTTTGCCTGTTATAATACTGTAATATCTGACATAACGTAATATTGAAATGTTACCTCACATATGTTTAATACTTCAGATTATTATAAAATCTTCTACACAACAGAAAAGTATCACAGACAAGAAGGTAAACAAGAGCTGTCTGTTGACAGCTTGCTTGACAATTCGAAGAATTTATGGAAGTATGGGGTCAAAATATTACCACAGGTTTTCAGACAAAAGAAAAAGAATAGATAAGACAATGTACCTGTATTTGTGGATTTGGATAAGCCTTGCACTACATGGCAATGTGTGACCATGATGGTAAGCAAGTGTTCAAAGATTGAAAGCCATATATCAAACAGTTTAGACAAAATATGGAATGGTATGCGAAACTCAACTAATTTCAATATCAAAAAAGGGCCATAACTGAGCTAAAGTCCTTGTCCTAGTTATGTAGTCTTGCTGACATAATTATGTAGACTATGATGGTAAACAAGTGGTCAAAGTTTCAAAGCCATATGACAAAAGGTTAGGCAAAATACAGACTGGTTTGAAAAACTTAACTGATTTCAAAGTCTAAAAAGGACCATATTTCAGCCAAAATAGTTGACAGAGTTATGTACTCTTGCCTACAGATGGAAAGCATGACAATAAACAAGTGTTCAAAGTTTCAAAGCCACATGTCAAATAGTTTTGATAAACATGGACTTCTACGAAAACTGAACCAATTTCCAAGTCCAAAACAGGACAAAATTCAACCAAAATACTTGTCAGATTTATGTACTCTTGCCTACAGATGGAAATTATGATGATAAACAAGAAACGCGGCAATGCCACGAAACCAGGTTTTCAACACTTTTCATAAGAATAAACAAGAGTGCCAGAATGTCACAATATACGCCCGTCAAAGCAAATTTCTTTACTCTAGCACCTGTATTTGCAGATGTAATTTTAATTTTGTGGTTGTTTAGTAATCATTGTAATTCTTTTGTTTTTCTAAGTCCACAAAAAAACTCCTTACCAGGTAGAGATACCTTAAAATACACCTAAAATTAGAAAGTAACAACAATGTTGTACCACAGAAAAGTGGTCTTGGTTTTTCCCTATGGTCAATTATAAAAAAGTTACAATATAAGTTATTTATAGTAACAACTAAGGGAAGTTAATCTTAAAAAAAAAAAAAAAAAAAAAAAAAAAAAATACAAAAAAAAAAAAATTGTAAGTCCACACAGAAATCCTTACCAGGTAGAGATTGGTCAAAATACACCTCAAAATTGGATGTAACATGCATGTTGTACTACAGAAAAGTGGTCTCGATTTTTCCCTACGTCTAGTAATGAAAAAGTTACAATATAAGGTATTTATAGTAACAACAAAGGGAAGTAATTCTAAAGAAGGGCACTGCGCAAGACACTTCATCTCATGATGGTGTATAATTGTGCCAAGTTACATCAAAATCCCTCTATGCATGAAGAAGATATGCTCCGGACAAAGTTTTCATTCTTGTATCCTTTGACCTCTAAGTGTGACCTTGACCTTAGACCTAGGGACCTGGTTCTTGCGCATGACACTCCGTCTCATGATGGTGAACAATTGTGCCAACATTCATCAAAATCCCTCCATGCATGTAGAAGATATGCTAACCCTAACCCTAACCTAACCCTAACCGTATTTTTAGTAACAATGACCTTGACCTTGATCCCAGAAACCCCAAAATCAATCCCAAGCTACAACTTTATATAAGTTTTCTATACACCAAGTTTCATCATGATAGCTCATTCCTAAGTTAAGTTATTGACCGGAAACCTTTTTCTATTTTAAGTAACAGTGACCTTGACCTTGACCCCAGAAACCCCAAAATCAATCCCAGCCTTTGTCTTGATTTAAGCTACATACATACCAAGTTTTATTCAAATATCTTTACTGAAACAAAAGTTATTGACCGGAAACCCTTTTTCTATTTTAAGTAACAGTGACCTTGACCTTGACCCCAGAAACCCCAAAATCAATCCCAGCCTTTGTCTTGATATAAGCTACATACATACCAAGTTTTATTCAAATATCTTTACCGAAACAAAAGTTATTGACCGGAAACCCTTTTTCTATTTTAAGTAACAGTGACCTTGACCTTGACCCCAGAAACCCCAAAATCAATCCCAGCCTTTGTCTTGATATAAGCTACATACATATCAAGTTTTATTCAAATATCTTTACCGAAACAAGTTATTGACCGGAAACACCAGTTTGACGCCGCCGCCGCCGCCACCACCGCCGCCGCCCGCCCGCCCGACCGACATCTACCCCAATCTAATAACTCAGGTTTTCGTTGAAAACCTGGTTAACAATTGTTTAAAGTTCATGAGCCACATGTCAAACAGTTCTGAAAAAACATGGACTTGTACAAAAATTGTACCAATTTCCAAGTCCAAAAAGGGCCATAATTCAGCTAAAATAGTTAATAGAGTTATGTACTCTTGCCTACAGATAGAGACTGTTATAATAAACAAGAGATATAAGTTTCAAAGCCATATGTCAAACACTTTACACAAAATGTGAACTGGTACGAAAAACTTAACCAAGTTTTTTAAGTTAAAAGGGGCCATAATTCAGCCAAAATCCTTGATGGAGTTATGTACTCTAGCCTAAAACTGGACATGTTGATGGTACACAAGTGTTGAAAGTTTCAAAGCTTTATCTCAAAAGACTTTGTCAAAATGTGGACTGGTACGAAAAACTTAACCAAGGTGTGAAGCTGACGCAGACACTGTGGGGAGTAGGATAGCTCTTAGACTACTTATATTTCGAATAGTTGAACTAAAAATAACTAATCAAAGTGGACTAGAGTGTTGGAACCAATACTAGCCATGCCTTCATGTTGAATTATTCTCTACAACAAAGCTGAATTTACACACAACAATCATTTGATATATTTTTCATACCCCATTCTTTACATATCACAGCATTGGTAGAAAGGCAAAAAATTTTTAAAAAATAATTTTTTCAGACAGCGGTCTTTTTCAGAACATGTAATTCTGCTATTTACCTCCAAGAAAGGAGCCAGTGCTTGGCATTATGAAAATACATGACAAAAACACTTTGTTTTTCATATAAAAGGTAAACTTAAGCTATAGCAAGTGTGGTGAAACTAACATTAAGTTAATGATATATCTTAAACTGATGACATCAGCTATTTAGGTCTATCATCTTGTAATATTTGTCATACATGCCATATCTCCCGCCGGGAGACTTTTTCTCCCGTATTTTCAGTATATCTCCCGGTCTCCCGCCGGGACATGAAAACCTCCCGTAAAAAAATAAATTCAGAAAAAAAGTCCTCTGTCGAATAAATCATATCTCGGACCCAATGTAGACCTTTAGAAAATACTTGAAATTCAATACGGAGTAGCCCGGAAATACTCTTCAAACATAATTTTCATAGTTGTCTATAATCCCTAGCTTGTTTAGCGAGAGATACACGCCTGAGGCATTAACTATCTTACCACCTACTGTCGCCACCTGCAAACAATTAACCATTTAATCTTACCCGTAGGCAATTGTAAACATGTGCATGCGAGATTTTAGACTGATTCAATAACATCAAAGCCACTGATCCGTAGTTTTTAAAAACAATATGTAAACCACCCTTACAGAAGCAAGCCTCTGTGGCGTACATGCTGCGTATTTGCTGTGTATATGCCGTGAACACAGTAGTACGCCAGAGGAGTACATTTTACATACACCGCATGCCGCGTACATGCCGTGTACTATTTTGACGAGTACACAGCATGTACGCAGGAGGTCACTAGTACACTTCAAGTACGCAGCACAGACTCTGAAAATTTAAGGAGTACACTGCATGTACGCAGGAGGGACTTGTACAAGAAAATAGTACACTGCATGTACACCGCAGATACTTTGAAATTTGTGCAGTACACTTCATATACGCGGGAAAGACTTGTACAATTTCTTTTGGCATTTATACTTAGTTTTTTTTTTTATAAGTTAAAGTCTGAAGTAAACTTCATATATGCGGGAGGGACTTGTTCATTTTTTTTTTGGTGTTTATACTTTGAATTTTTTTAGGTAAAGTCTGAAGTACACTTCATGCAGGAAGGATTTGTACATTTTTTTTTTTTTTTTTGGAAGCAAGAACTTGATTTCCGAGTAACTTTTATCTTAATAGCATAGAATAGTTCAGATTACCGGTATTCTGAACAATGAAAATTTGCTAAACTATTTGCAATGTTCATTTGTGAAGCTTACATCTTAGTGATTTCTGAGCTGCACCTTGCATGCAGTGTAAAAATATGTTCTTTTTCATTTTGAATTAATCCTGGAGCTTTCTAACTTGGATAATTGAAAAGCCTCATTTGAACTTCATTGCATTACATTTTGTAATACATGAAATAATTACCAAGATAATGCCTCAACAGTGCCCGAATGAGAAGAATTAATAGCTCTCACTGTTATTTGAATACTCTTAAGCAAAACACCATTCCATCATGTTTTATAAAGGCTTTAATGCTCATTATGTTAACTCATTAAGGCCCCACCAAATTAAAAAGTTGTTCATCGGATTTGCCGCTCGTATATTTTCAGAACGTTTTTGGCTAATTGCGCTTGCAATCCAAAATTTTTTGGTTCGCTACTTTTTACAGACGTAAAAGTGTATAAATGCTTATATAATTCCAGTCCTAGATTGTTCTCAGATGGATTTTAATCAAAATAAATACATACTACACACACATCGTCTATAATAAATCATAACACTTATATTTAGTTGCATTAAAGTTGTTTCCCCATGATGCAGTTACGCCATTTTCTTCAAATGTTTACCAAATAACATGCTACAAAAATTGATTTATTTCATTGAAAAGTGGATGAATAAAAGCATACTAATTTATTTGATAACATCAATCTACATTATTTTGGTAAGGGTAAATACTTATTGATGCATGTCACTTATCTTTTTCTGTTTTTTTTCTGTCCAAATGATCAGCATTTGCATACGAAAGTTGTTGGGGTAAGGAATTTACATTATCACAACAGTTTCGCCACAAGAGTACACAGCATGTATGCAGCAGGAGTACACAGCATGTACGCCGCAGGACTCGGGCCAGAAGTACACAGCATGTACGCCGCAGGAGTACACAGCATGTACGCCGCAGGAGTACACAGCATGTACGCCGCAGGGGTAGTACACCGCAGGCTCATTTGCATGTGAAAAGTGTATGTGCCGCGTACATGCTCTGTACTATTTCCCGCATACTAAATTCCTCCAGCGTACATCCTGTGTACTATGTAGTCCACAGCATGTACGCAGCAAGTAGTACGCGGCAGAGCTCATTTGCATGTCAAAAGTGTACTACAAACATACTATCGGTGTATGTGCGGTGTATATCCTGCGTACTATTTAAAGCCCTTGATTTCAGTACACATCATGTACGCATCATATACGCTGTATGTACACAGCAAGAGTACGCAGCAGGCCTTTTTCTTCTGTAAGGGCAGTCTTAAAATTACGTCATTTTACCGCCACCTGCCAAAGTGTACTTTCGTTTTCGCTGACCTCAATATTTATCGGGAAACACTCTTTTCCCATATTTATCGAGCCATCAGAGGATGAGACAGGTTAGTGCTAAGGTTAGTGTTTCTTAATTTAAATACTTGCACAACATGCAAAAAATCTTAACAAAATTGGCGAGTTAATGTCAGACTACACAGAATTTCGGACAAACATGAATTCGGATAAGTGAATTTTATGAAATAAACTGCAACTCATACTACCCGAATAATTGACTGCCATTCCTTTGTGATATTGTCATGTTGCAATAATTAACGGGAGAAGAATTCCCAGGTTAAATACATGTAGTTTTAATCTAAATATGGGCACTCCAGCAAAAGAACGACTTTCATTTTTGTTTTAACAACTTCATTTATGAAAAGAAACGACTGCCCTTAAAAGACTGTTTTGACATGATATCTCCGCAATCTTCTGAGTATTGTATGCTTAAACATGTCAAAAAGATCACTCTCTCCAGATGCTGAAGCATCAACACATAAAGCAAAAACAAAGTTCCTGGTTCAATCTTTCATGGAATTCTGAATTTCCTTGGATTAAGTTAAGTGCTATAAGTAATAATCGTGCATTCTGTACACAACTGTTGGCTCCACTCATCAATTCAATGTAAAACAAGAGGACCATGATGGTCCTGAATCGCTCACCTCTTCCCACATGACCCTGTTTTGAGTATGACGTCGTTTTTTCTATTATTTGACATAGTGACTTAGTTTTTGAGCTCATGTGACCTAGTTTTGAACTTGACCTAGATATTATCAAGATAAAAATTCTGACCACTTTTGATGAAGATCCATTGAAAAATATGGTCTCTAGAGTGTAGTGAATATAATCAACTGCCAATTATGCAGACCCCACATAGGCTCCGCCTACTCTAGTTAATATGCATGGCGCTCTGATAGTAGAAATTAGTTAGACTGTAGTGTATTGAGCTTTAGAATAAAATGGATTAAAAACCAGGCTCCAGTTTTTATACATATCCCTTCTGTAGGGTCAGTTTATACACAGTGTACTTTATCAGTACATCAGTATCAATGACAGTATATTTGGTGACGAGGATAAATTGGATATTTTCTTGAATTATGTGATTTTGGATAAAAAAAAAACACACACACACACAAAATGTCTGTTTCGTTACCGGAATTTCCGCAGTTTCGAGTGTCTGGAGAGAAGAATCTTGGTGTTAGGTGGAAAGAATATGTATCCAAATTAGAGAACTTATTTATTGGATTAAATATTGAAAGTAAAAAACGAAGGAAAGCGTTACTTTTACATTATGGTGGCGATGAAATTTATGATATCGCGGAATCACTTTCTACAAATAGTGAAGAACTCGATTATGATGCGTTAAAACAAAAGCTGAATGGATATTTCAATCCAAAATCAAACAGAGAGTTCGAGACATATGAATTCAGGAATATGGTGCAAGAACACTGTGAAACCACAGATCAGTTTGTGACTAGACTAAAAACAAAAGCAAAATTTTGCGAATTTAGCGATTCCGAAAGGGAAGTAAAATCTCAGTTGATTCAAGGGTGTAGATCAAATGAACTACGCAAAAGAGCATTGAGAGATGATTATTCATTGAATGACTTACAAAAGTTTGCAAGAACATTAGAAATATCAGAGTCACAAGCTACAGAAATAGGAAAGAAAGTACAAACAAATGGACAAACATCTTCTGTTGACAGAGTAAAATCAAAACATACACCAAAGTTCGCAAGAAACCCAAGACCAACAATACATAAAAATCAAAATCAGCCATCAAGACAAAACACTAAGTGTACAAATTGTGGTGGCAACTTTCCACATAAGGGTAAATGTCCAGCTTTTGGCATGGAATGCTTTTATTGTCAAAAAAAAAATCATCTGATTTCTGTGTGTCGTAAAAGAAAACAAAATAAACACCATTTGCGAGAAATACATGAAAGTGAACAAGAGGAAAATCAGGATAGTTCAGATAACGAGGGTACTTTTGGAATTAGTGTACGTGTGAATAACATTCGGAGATTGCCGCTTGTGACTGTAAAGGTCAATGTAAATGCGCTTGTAGATACAGGGTCAACAATAAACATTGTAAGTGAAAAACTGCTAAGAAAAATGCAACCGTATCAGAAACTGAAGCCGTCACACACAAAAGCTTATGCATTTGGACAAAGCAAAGCTCTTCCCATAAAAGGACAATTTACATGCACGATTGAGACAGAGAAAAAGTATTCTACAGCAGAATTCTACGTTATTGAAGGTAACACTGACTCGATCATAAGCTATGACACTGCTGTATCATTGGAAATTATACCGCTGATAAATTCAGTTGACAAGGATGACCAATACTCCAGACTGTGTGACAAGTATAAATCGGTTTTCACTGGTTTGGGCAAACTGAAAGATCGAAAAATTAAACTGCATGTGGACGAAAGTGTGGTTCCTGTAACACAACCACATCGCCGTCTACCATTTCAAGTTCGGGAAAAAGTGGAAGCTGAGTTAAAAAATCTGGAGGAAATGGATGTAACTGAACGTGTAGAGGGACCTACTCTATGGATATCACCTATTGTAGTTGCTCCAAAAGCGAACAATCCGAACGAAATTAGGATCTGTGTTGACATGAGAAAAGCAAATGAAGCGATAAAAAGAACACGTCACATGACACCTACAATAGATGACATAATAATTAGCCTAAACGGTTCAAAAGTGTTCTCAAAGTTAGATTTAAATAAAGGTTTCCATCAGTTAGAACTCGACGAAGAGTCCCGAAATCTGACGTCATTTGCAACGCATGTCGGAATTTGGCGTTTCAAGCGATTAAATTTTGGAGTGTCGTCGGCACCGGAAGTGTTTCAGAATGAAATCAGGCAAATGCTAGAAGGTTTAGATGGAACTATGAACATTTCTGACGATATTATCGTACATGGGCAAACACGTGAAGAACATGACAAAAATCTGGAATCAGTTTTACAAAGAATAAAGGAAAGAAATGTCACCTTAAACAGAGCAAAATGTGAGTTCGGGAAAAAGTCTGTTAAATTCTATGGCTTCATATTTTCGGAAAATGGAATATCACCCGACCCATCAAAGGTGGAGGCAATACAAAATGTTGAACGTCAAAAAAATGCTGCAGAAGTAGCTAGTTTCCTTGGAATGACGAACTATGTATCACGATTTATTGAGGACTACAGCACAAAAACAGAGCCCCTCAGGAGATTAACACGTAAAAACCAGAATTTTGAGTGGGGAAATGATCAGGAGAGCGCGTTTCAAGAGCTCAAGAGTGCTCTTGTAAGTGACCATGTGATAGCGTACTTTGATCCGAATCGTGATGATACAGAACTCTGGGTTGATGGATCCCCTGTGGGATTATCCGCGATTCTGATACAAGGGAACAAAATTATCTCATATGCAAGTCGTGCGCAAAGTGAAGTCGAGCAAAGATACAGTCAGACGGAACGAGAAGCCCTTGCTTGTGTTTTCGGCACTTTACATTTTCATCTGTATCTGTAAGGTAAACCGTTTACGTTAATTACAGATCATCGCGCACTAGAGCCAATATTTAACAAAACAAAACAGTTTCAGTCTGCAAGGTTAGAAAGGTGGAGATTAAAACTAGTGACATACAATTTCAAGGTTAAATGGCGAGCAGGAAGCAAAAATGTGTCAGATTATTTATCACGGCATCCCAGTCAGCCGCACGCGACCAGTAGCATAGCAGAGAACTACGTTCGATTTTTGACTGATAATGACCTGCCAAAATCGCTACGCCTGTCAGACATCGCCGAAGCTACAAAAAATGATTGCATTTTGCAATGTGTTATAAATGCAGTTCGGACAGGTAAATGGTATAATCAGAAATGCAGTGACGAAAATGCGTTTAAGTGTTATGAGAAACTTAGAGATGAGATTACCGTAGTACACTCAGAAAATGGCCCGGTGCTACTACGAGGGACACGTTTATGTATTCCGACAGAATTACAGCAAAACACTGTGAACTTATCACATGAAGGACATATGGGACGTTTGAAATGTCTCCTGTTCTTAAGAGTCAGCGTTTACTTTCCGTATATGGATACTATGGTAGGTAACATGTGCAAAAAGTGTATTCCATGTATGGCCGCATCCTCAGCGTCTACACCAGATCCAATAAAGTCAAGCGAGTTACCGGCGAAACGGTTCGACGAAATATCTGTGGATTTCTGTGGAAAATTTCCTTCAGGAGAGTACTATATGGCAGTTAAAGATGACTACAGCAGATACCCGATCATTGAAAAACTAACAAATATTACAGCACAAACTGTAATCCCGCGCCTAGAGACAGTGTTTAGTATGTTCGGAATTCCGAGTGTTGTGAGGACAGACAACGGTCCACCCATCCAGAGCCAAGCTTTTGCGGATTTTGCTGAACAAATGGGATTTAAGCACAGAAAAATAACTCCCTATCACCCCATGGGAAATGCTATTGCTGAATCATTTATGAAACCGTTACAAAAAGCGATTAAAACTGCGAAAGCCTCAGGAAAAAATCACAGACGAGAACTGAACACATTTCTGATGAATTATAGGAGTACCCCACACCCATCTACAGGTTTGAGCCCGACAGAAATCATGTTCAGAAGAAAAGTGAAAACGCGACTGCCTAATTTTCAAATAAAAAACAATGACAAGTACATTAGGCAGAGAGACAAAAATCTTAAGGATAAAAATAAACGCTATGCAGACATACGCCGGAAATCAAAGACATGCACATTAAAACCTGGTGATCGTGTCTTAATCAAACAGACGATAAATAACAAACTGGATACTCCATTCAATCCAGTTCCGGGAATGGTCGTGTCTCGAAAAGGATCAATGATAACTGCTAGACACAACGGGAAGAACATTACTAGAGATGCATCACATTTTAAATTCGTTGGTGATTAAACAAGAGGACCATGATGGTCCTGAATCGCTCACCTATCTCTACATGACCCAGTGTTCAACTGAGTATGACATCGTTATTTCTATTATTTGACATAGTGACCTAGTTTTTGAGCACATGTGACCTAGATATCATCAAGATAAAAAATTCTGACCAATTTTCATGAAGATCCATTGAAAAATATGGCCTCTAGAGAGGTCACAAGGTTTTTCTATTATCTGACCTAATGACCTAGTTTTTGAAGGCACGTGACCCACTTTTAAACTTGACCTAGATATCATCAAGGTGAACATTCTCACCAATTTTCATGAAGATCTCGTGAAAAATATGGCCTCTAGAGAGGTCACAAGGTTTTTCTATTTTTCGACCTACTGACCGAGTTTTTGACCGCACATGACCCAGTTACGAACCTGACCTAGATATCATCAAGCTGAACATTCTCACCTATTTTCATGAAGATCCATTGAGAAATATGGCCTCTAAAGAGGTCACAAGGTTTTTCTATTTTTAGACCTACTGACCTAGTTTTTGACCCCACGTGACCCAGTTTCGAATCTGACTTAGATATCATCAAGATGAACATTCTGACCAATATTCATGAAGATCTCATGAAAAATATGGCCTCTAGAGAGGTCACAAGGTTTTTTCTATTTTTAGATCTACTGACCTAGTTTTTAACCCCACGTGACCCAGTTTCAAAACTTGACCTAGATATCTTCAAGGTCAACATTCTGACCAATTTTCATGAAGATCCATTGAAAAATATCGCCTCTAGAGAGGTCACAAGGTTTTCCTATTTTTAGACCTACTGACCTAGTTTTTGACAGCACATGACCCAGTTTCGAACTTGACCTAGATATCATCAAGGTGAACATTCTGACCAATTTTCATGAAGATCCATTGAGAAATATGGCCACTAGAGAGGTCACAAGGTTTTTCTATTTTTAGATCTACTGACCTAGTTTTTGACCCCACATGACCCAGTTTCGAACATGACCTAGATATCATCAAGGTGAACATTCTGACCAATATTCATGAAGATCTCATGAAAAATATGGCCTCTAGAGAGGTCACAAGGTTTTTCTATTTTTAGATCTACTGACCTAGTTTTTAACCCCACGTGACCCAGTTTCGAACTTGACCTAGATATTATCAAAATGAACATTCTGACCAATTTTCATGAAGATGCATTGAGAAATATGGCCTCTAGAGAGGTCACAAGGTTTTTCTATTTTTAGACCTAATGACATAGTTTTTGACCCTACGTGACCCAGTTTCGAACCTGACCTAGATATCATCAAGATAAACACTCTGACCAATATTCATGAAGATCTCATGAAAAATATGGCCTCTAGAGAGGTCACAAGGTTTTTCTATTTTTAGACCTACTGACCTAGTTTTTGACCCCACGTGACCCAGTTTCGAACCTGACCTAGATATCATCAAGGTGAACATTCTGACCAATTTTCATGAAGACCTTGTGAAATATATGGCCTCTAGAGAGGTCACAAGGTTTTTCTATTTTTAGACCTACTGACCTAGTTTTTGATGGCATGTGACCCAGTTTCGAACTTGACCTAGATATCATCAAGACGAACATTCTGACCAACTTTCATAAAGATCACATGAAAAATGTGACCTCTAGAGTGGTCACAAGCAAAAGTTTACGGACGGACGACGGACACCGCGCGATCACAAAAGCTCACCTTGTCACTTTGTGACAGGTGAGCTAATAAAAAAAAAAAAGTGCAGTGATTCTAGTATGGATTTAAAAGTGCAGGCCATAATAATGCCTGATCATTTGGAATACAATTGTGTTTATTCATGTAAATGCATTACAAGATAAAGCCATGAGTTTATGTTTTTTAGTGTGCACGTCATAATAACACGTGCAAAATACATGAAGAAATTACATTTTATTGTAAACAGAATGTGCATAACAATCTAAGGCAGTAATTAAATATTTCTACAAATTCATTTTTGGAACTAAAACAAAGAAATGTAAATGGCACTCATGAGTCTATAAAATAAATAAGCCACAATTCGGCGTATCAATTTGCTATCAGATTTGTTGGCACATTCTTGTCAAAACTGTAATTAAGTGTTTAGTCTGGCTTCGAAGTTTAATCAGATGTGAATTAAAGGAATGACAGCCATGAAACGATGCTGATTTAAAAGCCATTTAAACTAATTTATGAACTTTTGGCATCGCGTTAGAACAACAGTAAACTGCTTGTATACAGAATAAATTGACGTGTGAACTTGTTTTATGTGGTTTTAATTGAAATTGATTCATGATTTTATATTTGCTTGACATTTGAGTTGTGCGGAGAAACATTTTATGACTTTCACATGTGTCCGTGGGGAGAAAAGGTTAAACAGAACTGTTAATCAAATTCTGATAAGGAATATTAATCAAAACAAATGTGTGAGACTTTATCCTGAGAAAATCTATGTGAACAATTAACTATGTGCATCCCGAAACATTTAATATACTATCTATGTACGTGTTTATATAATAATGATACTAAAGAACATAACTATCTAGAATTATTGATATAGGTCCAATATCTAAAAGACACGAGGGATGTAGTGAATATAATCAACTGCCAATCATGCAGACCCCACATAGGCTCCGCCTACTCTAGTTAATATGCATGGTGCTCTGATAGTAGAAATTAGTTAGACTGTAGTGTATTGAGCTTTAGAATAAAATGGATTAAAAACCAGGCTCCAGTTTTTTATACATATCCCTTCTGTAGGGTCAGTTTATACACAGTGTACTTTATCAGTACATCAGTATCAATGACAGTACAGAGAGGTCACAAGGTTTTTCTATGATTTGACCTATTGACCTAGTTTTCGAAGGTACGTGACCCTGTTTTGAACTTTACCTAGATATCATCAAGGTGAACATCCTCACTAATTTTCATGAAGATCTCATGAAAAATATGGCCTCTAGAGAGGTCACAAGGTTTTTCTATTTTTATACCTACTGGCCTAGTTTTTGACTGCACGTGACCCAGTTTCGAAACTGACCTAGATATCATCAAGGTGAACATTCAGATCAATTTTCATGAAGATCCATTGAAAAATATGGCCTCTAGAGAGGTCAAAAGATTTAAATAATTTTAGACCTACTGACCTAGTTTTTGACCACAGTTGACCCAGTTTCAAACTTGACCTAGATATCATCAAGATTAACATTCAGACCAACTTTCATACAGATCCCATGAAAAGTATGGCCTCTAGAGAGGTCACAAGGTTTTTTTATTATCTGACCTACTGACCTAGATTTTTAAGGCACGTGACCCAGTTTCAAACTTGACCTAGATATCATCAAGGTGAACATTCTGACCAATTTTCATGAAGATCCATTCAAGGGTATGGCCTCTAGAGAGGTCACAAGGTTTTTCTATTTCAAGACCTACTGACCTAGTTTTTGATCGCAGTTGACCCAGTTTCAAACCTGACCTATATATCATCAAAATAAACATTCAGACCAACTTTCATACAGATCCCATGAAAAAATTGGCCTCTAGAGAGGTCACAACATTTTTTCATTATTTGACCTACTGACCTACTTTTTGAAGGCACGTGACCCACTTTCGAACTTGATCTTGATATCATCAAGATGAACATTCTGGCCATTTTTTTTGGAGATCCATTCACAAGTATGGCTTCTAGAGAGGTCGCAAGGTTTTTCTATTTTTAGACCTACTGACCTAGTTTTTGACCGCACATGACCCTGTTTCGAACTTGACCTAGATATCATCAAGATGAACATTCAGACCAACTTTCATACAGATCCCATGAAAAATATGGCCTTTAGAGAGGTCACAAGGTTTTTCTATTATTTGACCTACTGACCTAGTTTTTGAAGGCACGTGACCCACTTTCGAACTTGACCTAGATATCATCAAGATGAACATTCAGACCAACTTTCATACAGATCCAATGAAAACTATGGCCTCTAGAGAGGTCACAAGGTTTTTCTATTATTTGACCTACTGACCTAGTTTTTGAAGGCACGTGGCCCACTTTCGAACTTGACCTAGATATCATCAAGGTGAACATTCTGACCAATTTTCATGAAGATCTCATGAAATATATGGCCTCTAGAGAGGTCACAGGCTTTTTCTATTTTTAGACATACTGACCTAGTTTTTGACTGCACGTGACCCAGTTTCGAACTTGATCTAGAAATCATCAAGATGAACATTCAGACCAACTTTCATACAGATCCCATGAAAAATATGGCCTTTCATGGTTCATACACATTCTTTCAGACAAAATTCCCTGACATTTCCCTGACTTTTCCCTGACATGAAAGCATTTTTCCCTGACTTTTTGGTTCGGTACGATACAAACCAAGTCACCTAGTATGACTTTTGTTATCTTAAAATGTGCACATTTAGTGGTTCAATTTTAAATGAAAAATAGAATGTTGGCCTCCACCACCCCTACAGCCAACCCTTACCTCCTTTTTTGACAAACATTTACATTGTTTAACATTTTGTTTGTTTATTCCAAATCAACTGGATATGGAGCTGGTGATTATACAAAACACATTGGCAAGCAAAATGACATGAATTATCATGCATTAAAAAGTAATCAAATACACTGTTTCAAACAAACAAATGTTTTTATGTTATGACCAATAGACAATTAAGCAATTACTTTTGGAAACCTGAACATATTAGCCAAATCGAACTGTTTTTCTGAACATAGCTTTACTAAATTACATTAAAATGGAATTGTCATTCTGATTACCAATTAAAAAGAGTAACATCTATAGGACATATACCATGCAAAACACCTTGGTAGCAAAAGCATGTCTTTAAGGTATTGTAGATAATATTATGTTCAATTTTATATATCGCACATAAAATAAGCCCTGCATAATTAAGTGACAGTATTGCATACTATTATATACAAGCAAGCTGATCAGCCCCATATCCAGCACAACAGCATAAAAACCACTAAATGTTCACAAAATGTTAACAGAGTTGTTACAACTATATTTGAAGAAACTGCCTTAACCTTTACAAATTGTTGCCTAACCAGATCAGAAAATTCCCTGACATTTTCCAAATTTCCCTGACATTTTGTAAAATTCCCTGACAATTCCCTGACCTTGAAAAAAAAAATTTTTCCCTGACTTTTCCCTGACGCGTATGAACCCTGCCTTTAGAGAGGTCACAAGGTTTTTCTATTATTTGACCTACTGACCTAGTTTTTAAAGGCACGTGACCCAGTTTCGAACTTGACCTAGATATCATCAAGGTGAACGTTCGGACCAATTTTCATGAAGATCTTGTGAAATATATGGCCTCTAGAATGTTAACAAGGTTTTTCTATTTTTAAACCTACTGACCTTGTTTTTGAAGGCACATGACCCAGTTTCGAACTTGACCTAGATATCATCAAGGTGAACATTCTGACCAACTTTCATGAAGATCTTGTGAAATATATGGCCTCTAGAGAGGTCACAAGGTTTTTCTATTTTTAGACCTACTGACCTAGTTTTTGATGGCACCTGACCCAGTTTCGAACTTGATCTAGATATCATCAAGATGAACATTCTGACCAAGTTTCATAAAGATCCCACAAAAAATGTGACCTCTAGAGTGGTCACAAGCAAAAGTTTACGGACGGACGGACGGACGACGGACGCTGCGTGATCACAAAAGCTCACCTTGTCACTATGTGACAGGTGAGCTAAAAACTTGATGATTTTTTCATGAAAATGGCTATTTAGCGCTTAAAAAATGAGCGAATAAAAGTCTCCCTTATTTTTACCCAAATCTCCCTTAAAAAAAGCCCTACTGAGGCAAATCTCCCTTATTGACCGTCTGAAAATATGGCATGTATGATATTTGTGTCAGAAAGTTTTTCGATGAAACAAGAGGGCCAAGATTCTAACCAAGTTTCATGAAGATTGGGTCATAAATGTGGCCTCAAAGAGTGTAAACAAGCTTTTCCTTTGATTTGACCGGGTGACCTAGTTTTTGACCCCATATGACCCAGTTTCGAATCTGGCCTAGAAATCATCAAGATAAACATTCTGACCAAGTTTCATGAAGATAGGATCATAAATGTGGCCTCTAGGTTGTTAACAAGCTTTTTCTTTGATTTGACCTGATGACCTAGTTTTTGAACCGACATGACCCAAGTTTCGACCCGGGCCTAGAAATCATGAAGATAATCATTCTGTGCAAGTTTGTATCAAATCAAAGCATAAATGAAACCTCTATATGGCTTATAAGGCCAAACTAGAAAATATTGCCCCTTTCAGGGGCAGTAACTCCAGAAACCATGATGGAATCTAGCCGGTTTTCGAAAAAAACTGAGATCTTATTGTGACTTAAGTTGTGTGTAAGTGTGGCTAAAATCCAATATAAAATGTCACTTCTATCGTGTTCACAAGGTAAAAATTAACAAATTTTGGCTCTTTCAGGGGTCAATCAGGGGCCATAACTCTGGAACCTATGATTGGATCTGACAGATTCATCATGAAATCCAAGATTTATTGTTGTTGAAGATATTTTGCAAGTTTGTATCAAATCAAACCATAAATTCTCTATATGGCTGCAAAAGCCAAAATAGCAAATTTTGGCCCTTTAAGGGACCATAACTCTGGACCTCATGATGGGATCTGGCCAGTTTTCAAAAGGAACTGAGATATTATGCCAATACAAGTTGTGTGCAAGTCTGATTAAAGTTGATTGCAAAATGTGGTCTCTATCGTGTTCACAAGCCAAAAACAGCAAATTTTGGCCCTTTAAGGGACCATAACTCTGGAACCCATGATGGGATATGGCCAGTTTTCAAAAGGATCCGAGATAACATGCCAATACAAGTTGTGTACAAGTTTGATTAAAGTTGATTACAAAATGTGGTCTCTATCGTGTTCACAAGCCAAAAATAGCAAATTTTGGCCCTTTAAGGGGCCATAATTCTGGAACCCATGATGGGATCTGGCCAGTTTTCGAAAGGAACTGAGATATTATGCCAATACAAGTTGTGTGCAAGTTTGATTAAAATTGATTGCAAAATGTGGTCTCTATCGTGTTCACAAGAAATTGTGAACGGACAAAATGCGATCACAAAAGCTCACCCTGTCACTATGTGACAGGTGAGCTAAAAATAACATTTCAATGAAGCATATAGAGAAAACTGCCAAGATTTATGTAGAGCACTGGGAGATAATGAGCACTGGCTTCACCACTCTAGTTTAAACCTCTATGATGACAAAGGCTAACATAGATAAAACAAATACATGATCTATTCTCCTGGAACACAAAGTTTAAGCCATACTTTTCACTGCAGATAAGTTCAAACACTTAATTACAGCTACAGCAGCTTTATAAGCAAAATGTTAAATTTTCTTATATTTTTGAATAAAATTTCGTAACAAAAAACATTGAATAAAAACTGCCACTTTATGTTATGAGTTCCTAAGATCTGTGTCACAAAAGTAAGGCTATCATATTCATAATATGATAATTCTGCATTTTAAACTGATCAATAAAAATTAAAAAAAAAACACTATTTAACCAGTTTCATCACTAACAGTTTTTGAAAATGCAAAGCAACAGATAAGCTGAATATTTGTGTAAATACACAATTAAATTTGTTAAATACAGAATTCAAATAATTACAATGTGTATCAAAACCAAAATAGGCAATTTCTTATCTGATACATGTGTATGTGAGATAATAAATAATTGTCTGTAGGGATGATAGGTGTGGTGGACAGGGCGGGGGAGTGATGATTGCCATCTCTAAAGCGTTACTCAGTCAAGAACAACCTGACCTTAAAACTAACTGTAATATAACATGGTCAAAAATAACTTTAACTGGTATAAAAAACATTTATGTTGGAGCATACTATAAACCACATGAACTTGACGAACTATCATTGTCTGAACTGTGGTCATCCTTAAGTAAAATCCCGAAGGATAGCATAATATGGCTCCTCGGAGACTTCAACATGCCTGATATCAACTGGGTCAATGAAACACTCAAACCAAATTGTAAAAATAGAAGTCTCTATGAAGATTTTATGGAAAAACTGTCCCACCTAAATTTGGAACAGATGGTAAAAGTCCCAACCAGGTTGTCCAATACCCTTGACCTCTTCCTTACCTCCCACCCATCCCATGTCCACCTCGTCAAGACACTTCCCGGCCTTGCAACCTCTGACCATGATATAGTATTTCATGAGGTCAAAATAAACAGAGGGCGACCCATCCAGCCAAATAGACTAATAAAACAATATCGGAAAACTAACTGGGAGGCGATCAGATCTGACATGCGCTCATTTAGTAGTAGTTTTATTAGTAAGGCCTATACAAACCCTGATGAGGCTTGGAACTCATTTAAGGACAGCTTAAATGAATCTTGTATCAAGCATATCCCTACTAAAATATCCAAATCCCGTGCCGACTTGCCTTGGTTAACTCCCAGAATTATCAGGCTTATCCACAAGCGTGATAAACTCTATCACAAACTCAACAAATCCCCAAATCAAGCTAAGAACCAGAAACTGAAGTCCCTAAAATCCTACATACAAAGGCAAATAAGAGCCTCCTACTGGTCATACATGGAAAACGTCATCTTTAGCCATGATTCCCAACCTGGTAGAAATAAGAAATTCTATAGCTACATCAAACATAACAAAAAAGAAAATGTCGGCATAGCTCCACTCAAATCAGATGGTTTCACCCATACTGATCCTGTCACTAAAGCAAACATCCTTAATAAGCAATTTGAATCAGTTTTCTCCCCACCTAAGCCCCTAAGCCTTAAACATTTGTGCTCCAAACTGTTAACATCCCCTTCCTCCCTAATGGACCAAATAAATGTGACTCCAGAGGGTGTTGACAAGCTCCTTCTTGGCCTATCCCCACATAAAGCGTCGGGGCCAGACGAAATATCCCCCCGTGTTCTCAAGGAACTTCATCAAGAAATCGCCCCCGTCCTTTGCCACATCTTCAATTTATCCCTAAATACAGGCATTGTCCCTCAAGACTGGAAAAAGGCAACAGTTGCACCAGTCTTTAAAAAAGGTCTCAAATCAAAACCCAGCAACTATCGACCAATCTCTTTGACCTGTATTGCGTCCAAACTCCTTGAGCACATCGTGGTTTCAAATCTTATGTCCTTCTTTGACAAACACAATATTATCAGCCAGTTCCAGCATGGTTTCAGGTCGGGTCATAGTTGCGAAACTCAGCTTATTAATTTTACCCAGGAACTTTATAGTAATTTAGAACAAGGCCAACAAAATGACGTCATCGTAATGGATTTTTCTAAGGCATTTGACAAAGTTGACCATTTGAGGCTAATTTACAAGTTACAATCCCTAGGTGTTAGTCCCCAAATAACTAATTGGGTCAAATCTTTCCTCTCTAATCGTACCCAGAAGGTCGCAGTTGAAGGTCACCTGTCCAGCGAACTTCCAGTCCTGTCTGGAGTTCCACAGGGTCTGTCCTTGGGCCTTGCCTTTTCCTTGTATACATTAACGACCTGCCTGACTCAGTCAAATGTAAAACCCGTATGTTTGCAGATGACACCATCGTTTACCTCACTGTCAAATCAAATAATGATAGCATAGCCCTTCAAGAAGATCTCCATGAATTAGAAACATGGGAAAGAGTCTGGCAAATGGAATTTAACCCCGACAAATGTGAAGTCCTTAGAGTAAGTAGGAAGAGAAATCCCTTTATATATCCCTACAGGTTACATAATACAGAGTTAAAGTCCACCTCATCAGCTAAATACCTAGGAGTAACTATCTCCAATGACTTGAACTGGTCACTACACATAGAAAACATAACTTCTAAGGCAACCTCCTCCCTTCGATTTATTCAGAGAAATGTCAAGACAGATAACATAAAGGTCAAAGAAGCTGCATTCACCACCTATGTCCGCCCACAGCTAGAATACTGTTCAACTGTGTGGCATCCCTGGCAGAAAACCCTCACCCATAAACTTGAACGAGTCCAAAGGTCAGCAGCTAGGTATGTTATGAATGATTACAACTATACAAGCAGTGTAACTGAAATGTTGAAATCCTTAGAATGGAAAACTCTCCAGTACCGTAGGTTAAACTGTTCATTACTTTTGTTTTACAAAGTAAGGACCCAGACCGTTGCTACTGACCAAGGTTACTTGTCCCCCATTAGAAACCTGAACTACTTGATCCCTTATTCCAGCACTCAATACTTTGCTAACTCTTATTTCCCTAGAACCATCCATCTCTGGAACTCCCTCCCCACATCAGTCAAAGCTAGCCCCAGCCTCAGTATCTTTACAGAGAGGCTGGCGGCGGTCACTATGTAATTCTTCCATTCTGTCCTATTTTAACTGTAGCATACTGTCCTTTTATCTTTTACTTTTAATACTGTAATATACTAAATTTCTTTAACAACTGTTTCTCTGACAGCGCCGACCAGTCATAATCGGAAATCGATTGTTGGTTGTAACGATGTAGATGTAGATGTAGATGTAGATAAATTATGTCATGCTAAGTATTTTCGCTTTATCATTTTTGCAATTTAGATAAGTGGATTGATGGATAGATGGGAGACTTGTGCCATTCTTCAAACAAAGTGAAACATATGAAAAAGATTGACCAAACTGATAACTAACCAGCAATCTTATGAAATATAAGCCAAATGGTGGTGAACAGGGACATTGGTGGCTCATGCACATGTTACTGTCTTTTGTAAGCTCTAACAGCTTAGATGATTAACTAAGTAAAGGTTTACATTGTCAACAATTGTAGGGCTTTTTTTTTTTTTTAAATCACTAAATATGAAACAGGGCTTAAGCTAGGCTAAGATTTTAGGGAGAAGTCACTTCTCCCTCAGCTAAGATTAGGGAGAAGTGGCGAGATTTTAGGGAGAAGTGGCGAGATTTTAGCACCATGACATGCAAGTTGAAAAAGGAACTAAATATGCTTAATATAACGTAACTATTTTTATTATTTCCTGACTTTGTTTACAAAGTCTATTAATTTAAAGTAAATAACAAATTCACTGAAAATGTCAGTGATTCTGTTTTCTTATCATTTTAAACCTTCTGAATCTAATGTGATTTTAAGAACTGCAAATTTAAGTTTTTTTTCACTCTTGCAATGATTGCACAAACCAAGAAAACCCTTTAAATATGAATACAATTAAAAAAAGTTAATTCCATATCAGCAAAAGATAAATCAAGCTCCCAGTGCTTTGCACTCAAAAGTCAGTCACTTTAAATACATGTCAATAGGAAGCAGTGACATCACTATGACATCACATGGAATACATTCTTTGATCTGCTGGTGACTCTTTGATATGCTGGTGTCGGCACACATTAAAAGAAACAGTTGTCAAACAGGTTTAACCCAGTTTCTGATGGCAGATGTCAAAAATTTGCGTAAATTTCAGTTACGTTATTTTAGTCACAGAAAGTGTCAGTGATTATATTGGGGTTTTGAAAAATACGAGTAAAATTAAGTGGATTAAGGAATTTACTGGAGCTAGTCATGGTAAGATACTTTCTAAAGGTCAAAACTTATGTAATATAAATCCCTACTGCTTTGTTTATCAACAGTCAGTTTACAAAACAAGTGTCACCTTCGCACTTTTCCGTAATCTGAAGTAGGCGGAGCTTAAATTATGCCATCGTGTATTCCAGTCAAGTGTCAACAGGCTGATAGCGGATAACTGGAGGAGTGTGGACAAAAAAATCCGGCGACTTGAATTTCGCTTTGATGTGAGATTAGAGCGAAGTGGGGAGCAACAAAGCGACTATTTCGCTCAAGTCGCTCCCTCGCTCAAGCCCTGATGAAATTTTGTTAAAAATACAATAAAATTTAAAAAATGACAATTTTTTTTTGGCAGACAGAAAAATGAAATATTTTGGGCAGAAGACTTTGTAGGTGAGAATACTTGTCTAAGACACTTTTCACTGAAATATTGCTATAATTAATCAAAATTACAAACTAACATACTGTTTAGAAATTCAAACTGAAATATGTGAATTGAGATAAAAATCATTGAGAACACGTTTTAAAATATACCCAATTCAGTTTTGCAAATATGCAGTTCAATCCAAAATGATTGGGTAATACCCATATAACACTCAAAGCTTATCTGATGCTCTGAAAATGTATTATTTTTGGTTATTTTGAAGACAGAAACTGTCACAAAATGTAAAATTTGCCACACATCTGGTCAGTTGGTCTTTGCTTTCTGTGGTATAGTAGTGCCTCTGATGGTTGTCCTGTGTAAAATCCTCAATCCAACCTCCTCCACTGGGTACTGGGTCTCTGGTGTCGCTTCATGTCCAACTGCCAAATTGTCAGATATAATAAAATCTCCTTCCTCCCACTGCAATGTAAGACAATTTTACATAACATAAACAAGCATCAGAATTCTCTGCGAATCGTGCATAAATGTTAATATTACCCTACATCAAGATTTAATATTACCTTCTGGTAATGAAAATCATGTATCTGCTTTTTTTGTTTAATCTTAGTTTTTCAAAAATAAATCAGGCATAAATTATAGTTAATCTGCCCGGTACTTCATGTTTCATAACTGTATCAACCTGTTCTGCTCATACTGACAACTTCCCTATGTAAGAGTTGAAAGACAAGTACACCTCTGAACAGAGACCACCTGGCTCTAAAGACCACATGTTTTGTTTCCCATTTTAACATTTACTTTGTACTTCAACCTGTGAATAAAGACCACCTCCCAATAAATACCACATTTTGGCTCTCCCAAGGGTGGTCTTTATAGACAGGTTTAAGTGTAACTTTCGTCATAGTTTTCTATCTATTCTTCAGAGCAAATATGCACTGCTTATTGATTTAACTGTTTGGTCATATCAACGACATAACTTAATGGTCTTAAAACAATGAAGTGGTTGAAGTAAAAGAAAGTTAGAAGAACCTTATGTGAATAGATTAATCTTCTATTGTCCTTTACGATCTCATTGTGAATTTCTTGCAGTATCTGCCTGGTTTCTTGCTGACTGGTGACCCTCTCCTTGTCTGTACCATAGTCCCAAACAAACGCTTCTGTCATACCAAGGTGAAAACATAGAGTCTACAAACAGATAATAGGACAAATAAACAGAGTCCATTTGAAATAATCACCTATACTCCACTACTTAATTTTAATAGACTGGTCTAACAGATCTTATAAAACAAATGTTTTTCATGTGAGATCAAAAATCTTTCGTTGGTAAATACCACATCATAAATTTAACTCATGGCTAAAGCCTATGCCACTCATGAAAATATTCCTGATGAAAGATACGTCCATCTTACTCTGAAACAAACCAATATTCTCTCTTAATATAATGTTAGTGTCTGAGCCACTCATCAGGCCACTGCTTGTCTGAATCTGAATATCTCAGGTATATGACATCATTATATACCTTACAGTAAATAGTAACAAATCTTTACAGGACAAAACCCTATAACATGCCAAGAACTGGAAGCATGCAAAATAAATAGTTATATGAATGCCATGGTTGTGTGATGCTTTTTTTCTTTGTTGTCGCATTTAGAATTTAACATCACCATTTTATATGATTACTTGATTTAAACATTCAAGAACTTGATACAGTGCTTGGATATACAATACACAACTTATTAAACAGCAATGAAGTGCCTTACTTGGTTAGTTGGTTACTAGCTCTCCTAGGTCTATATTGGCATGTGGGCTACGTCCTCATGCAAATGTATTTTTAGTTGTGCTAATAACCGCTAAAGGCAATTGCTGTTTAACCAGTGTACAGTAACAATACTATACTGAAGTAATCAAAAAGGATAATGCAAACTATGATGATACTGTGTAGGATAATGCGAACTATGATGATGCTGTGTAGGATATTGCAAACTATGATGATACTGTGTAGGATAATGCAAACTCTGATGCTGCTATGTAGGATATTGCAAACTATGATGATACTGTGTAGGATAATGCAAACTATGATGATACCGCATAGAATAATGCAAACTATGATGATACTGTGTAGGATAATGCAAACTATGATGATATTGTGTAGGATAATGCAAACTATGATGATGCTGTGTAGGATATTGCAAACTATGATGATACTGTGTAGGATAGTGCGAACTATAATGATACTGTGTAGGATAATGCGAACTTTGATGATGCTGTGTAGGATAATGCAAACTGTGATGATACTGTGTAGGATAATGCGAACTATGATGATGCTGTGTAGCATGCACAGATCCGGACCCTACCCCCTCCTCCCCCGGAAAATCCTAAAAAAGGAAGGGAGAGAATAAAGAATGAAAATGGTTTTTCTAAAAGGCAACATTAGGATTGCATTCAAAGTGTATGTGGCTGCTGCTACATAGGGCCGTGACGTAATTCATTTTTATGTTAATTATCCCAAAGAAACAAAGAATTTTATCTTTAAGAAAATTTATTTTATAAAGACACGTTTGTCATATAAAGGGTTGGTCTGACCCCCTGCCCCCTCTCCTCCTGAGAAAATTGGCTGGATCCGCGCATGTGTATTCATGTGAAGGATAATGCGAACTCTGATGATGCTGTGTAGGATAATGCGAACTCTGATGATGCTGTGTAAGATAATGCAAACTATGATAATGCTGTGTAGGATAATGCAAGCTATGATGATGCTGTGTAGGATAATGCAAACTATAACCACTAAAGGCAAGCAATTGCTGTTTAACTAGTGTACAGTAACAATACTATACTAAAGTAATCAAAAAGGATAATGCAAACTATGATGATACTGTGTAGAATAATGCAAACTATGATGATGCTGTGTAGGATAATGCAAACTTTGATGATGCTGTGTAGGATATTGCAAACTATGATGATGCTGTGTAAACAAAAAAGGTAGTATTTATCTTCACTGCAAGCACAAAATGGTATTGAATGGACTTGATTCTTGAAATTTGATAGTTATGGAATGGACTTTCTCAGACTTTGTACACTTCATAAGTATATATTTACTATATTTACAACTTAGTTATAAACACTTCAGGCAGGAGTGTAAGAAAAAAGTTTTAGATATCTAAAACAAACTTGTAAGAAATAAGAATGTTTCTGTGTTATACTTACTGAAAGTTTTGTGACTGGGTGAGGATATATAAGGGGATGTATCAGTCTATCACGTCGGTCTGGTAGCATCCAAAGTCTCTCCCATCTTGCTCGAGTGTCTACCGACAGACTCTCTATCAACTCTTTTAGAGGAACAAAATCTGAAAAATTCGGCGATTAAGCTTTCAGTAATTTTTTTAATTTAGATACTGTAAAAAAAACTTAACTTATTGACAAAAGGAAACAAAAAATGTGGAAATTCCATGAAAACCAGGTTTTCAAACTTTGCATCACATTAACAGGTCCTGTTTAAAAAAGGGTTATGTTCTGTTATACATATCTGACTGTAAGGCCCAGACCAGGATTTGAACTGTAACCTGCTCATTACACATTATATTAAAAAAGTACACTAGACCAACGCTTTAGCCCACTTCACCACAGTGGAACTTTCAAAGTATGCATATTAATCAAGTTATTCAGTGGAAATTTTTTTTATCTCTGGTAACAGTGACCTTGACCCAAGTGACCCCCAAATATATTCCCAACTTCTGTCCTTGATAAAAGCTACCTAAACACAAAGTTTGCTGATAATAGGTGTATCCAAACTAAAGATATTGAGCAGAAACCATTTTTCTATTTTCAGTCCCCAAATACAAACAAAAGCCAGTTCTTCATATAAGCTTGCTATTCCAGTTACAATTTCAAAAGCAAGGGGTGTGGGTCATCTTCCAAAAATACAGAAAACCAACCCTTTCAATAGTGTATAATCCATAATGTCTTCTTTTAAATCTTCTTGCAAGGTTTAATTATTCTTCTATAAAGTTACCTCTGGTAAAAGGAGGCAGATGCAAAGCAAAAACGTGTTTTTTTTTCCAATGCTGAACTAAAAATTACAAATTGATTGTAAATTTTAGGGACTTTTTCCATTTTACAATGGTTTTGCTTCTTTGTAGTAGCAGGGTTCAAATTTAGACACGCATACTCGCTAAAAGCCAGTGGAAATTCAGAATAGCTAGTGGCCTGAAAAAGCACTCGCTTATTTTAGCGAGTCAATGAAATGCCAGGCAAATGTAATATTCCTAAAGAAAAATATGACTGTACACTAATTATAAAGTTCCAAATATAGTTTCAGTTGAATCGGATCCAATCACAGTCGTAAAAAAAGTTCAAATAGGTGTATGACGTAACCGTTTCCAGTGTAAATCATTTCGGAATACGCTGACAGATACGTTGAGCGGTAAATGACGTTGTTTAGGTATCGAGGATTCTGAATGGTTCTTAAAATTTAGTAACTATAATTAGCCTACTGGAATCCCAAGATGTGAGAAAAAAAGTTGGTGAAAATTACGAACTTTTTGAAACGGACAATGTCAGCAGCTGACAAAACCGACGAGGCCATTGCGCCAAAAAAACATGATGATTCGGAGGAACCACCAGTGTCATAACAGTAAAAAAATCTATAAAATACCCGTGTTTAATTTTAGCTAGTATCTTTTCCTTTCAGCTAGTGAACAAAAAAAGGCACTAGCTAATTTTAGCTATTAGAAAATATTGTTAAATTTGACCCCTGCAGTAGATATGTGTACTGACAGGAATGATCAATATCAAATCTGTATCAATACAAAATGATCAACATTCGATATATCATATGATATTTTTATATTTAGAAATCAGGGCTTTTTTTTAAAAAAAATTGGGAAGGTGCCTGTGACCATTTTGGGAAAATTAATTGTGATTTTTTTCCGAAAACTGGGAAAAATAGCATGCTATTTCCAAAAATTGGGAAATAATGAGAGGTAATGCTACAATTAAAAGCAAAGTTTGTAGATCTTAACAACTGAAAGCAAACATCAAACACCATAGATTTAACTTTACACTGACTTTTTGCATCTTCAGCATCTTTTGAAAACATTTTCAATGTAATAACCTTTGTCATTTGTGCATTCTGTCACTAGGTTGAGTCTTATAAGAGCATCAAGATTGATCGCTTCAGTGAATTTTGTAGTATTTGCCTGTATATCTTTGGATTATTGTATTATTTCATTGTTTACCATTTGAATATTCCCAACTGACTTGCAGTGAGAACATCTCAGAGCGCATATGTCGAAAGTGGTTGAACAGGAATAGCGTTAAAACGAGGTTTTGGTGGGGAAATCGTAGTACCGGGGATAGCACTTTCAAATAGTTTTTGAATCATGTGCATATTTACACAATATACTGAATAAAAAACTTACGCCCTGATCTATAATTTTTGTTTACCTTTCCACTTTCACTTTCGAGCAACAAAATGACGTAGCACGATCACGTGATTTGGCACACTGTGTAAATAATTATTACATATGTATGCTGCAAAAATGATACTTGGTCACAGGGGGGAAAGTGTTAAAAATTGAAAAAAAAAATACATACAGGGTGTCAGCAAATGAACTTTACATAAAATATTTTGACACAGCATGTGTTTCTTAACCTTACATATCTACAGCTTTATTCATTTTTGTAAATATTTCAAGCAAGGAAAACACTGTAATAAATAAATAGTGGACATAGAAAGTCAAGCTTGAAAGCAGACTGATCCTGATAAGTATATCTTATGAATTTTTCAATCAGGTCTGCTGCCTCTTGACAATTTAAGTCCATGAATTGTGTGTCATAAGGATTGTTTATAACATCTAAATCCACAATTATGCAGAAATCCATGCCTGTTAGCCTCTCTTTTGAATCACAGGTTTAGTAACATGATACCATTACCAAAAAGACAGCATGTACAAATTAAAACTAATAGCTAATAGCTTTATTGATTAAAGTAATGCAATGTGAATAAAGCGTTATTGGATTCTTGTGATGCGAATATTTTTGAATTGTGATGTAGATGTTTTTATAAGTGTGAAGTATTTAAATATCATCCTCTGTTATATGGCGAAAAGAGCCCTGCTGACCCATGGAACTAGATATTCAGGGGAACAGTAAATCCTCAAAGCTGGCAGGTCATCCAGACCAGCAAAGGTTCCAAGGCTGTCATTTGAAAGAAATGTTCAAACAGTATAATGATGTAGGATATTCCTATTCCTTTGGATCTGATGAAATATGTTGCAGGACCAAAAGCTGGCATAAATGCACAAGGAATAGAAAGTCCAAGCTTTTCAAAAGGTCATTCAAGAAAAACTTACCAGTGTTACCAAGTTTGGGAACTGATACCATGTGATAAATTGAAAATGCAAATGGTTTCTCCATAAAACTGCCATCAATATGCCATCCTGTTCGACCGACATTTGTGCAGCCTTCTTCTCGCACATTAGAAACTCTGAAAATATCTGGGTGAGGAGATTTTGGGTGTTTGTAAAATGTTGATTCAAATTCTCCAAACCACTGGCTTATTTCAACATGTCTTTTACCACTTATGGTGCCTTGATTTTTGAATATAAGCAGACGATGATTGTTGACATCCTTTTTAAACTGGCTTATCAAATCATCTGAAATATCATGCTTTAAATCAACACCCTTTATTATCACACCTAAAGGAGCTTCTGAAACTTGCATGTCTGCAGATCTAGTAAATAATGAAAATTTTCTTTTCAAAAGGTTGTCATAACAAAAATTCTTGAGATACCTTGTGATAGTATTTGTAAATATGTAGCGCATTAATAATTTTTAAAAAAATATGCTGAATTGTTTGAAATAATTGCAATAAAATACTAAAAATTTAATTTTCAATCAGTTGTTAGACGCTTGCTTTTTCTGAACCAAGCAGCTGAATGTCCGCGATCAATTCTTAGGTGTCAGAACACTAATTATAGTAATGGTAACAAGGTACAGTTACCTGCCCTTAGTTACCCAACTAAAGGAAGTGTATCCGAGTGAAAAGAGGTCCCTCATTTCATGATGGATTTGATTGTAAATAGATATTCTGAGCTTCTGAAAGTAGCCAAATTTTATAGATCTGATGTAAATGAAGAGACAGGGGTAAAAAATTTCAGGAAAATCATGGTTTCTTGTGCAAATGACTGTCTGCGGATTTGTATAAAAAGTAGGCTGGACCGCTTCACTTTGTAAAAATGCAATACACTATTCATTCTGACAGATGTGAGGAGAAAAGTAGCAGGTCAACAGGTCACTTCAAAGTGATTTTTGTGTTTCTCTTGGATAGATTTCTAAAGAGAAGGTATTTGCATTTGTCTTCAGAACATTGTGTCAAAGCCTTGCATTGATATATTTGTATGTAACCCTATGGGAAATTAATTGTACTTTGGGGCCGAATGGTTAAAAGATACTAAATATTAAAGGTAAAGGTAAATTTTATTCACCGTCGCTTTGTGAAACAATGAACATAAGCTCTGTAGAGCTTTTGAGCGACCCTATTTTAAGAACAGTTAAAACAAATTATACCTTACCCTCAGCAATTTGCTGGTACCCATTTACAGCTGGGTCGACTGAGGCAATCGTGATAAAGTGCCTTGCCAAAGGACACATCGCAACATTTTGGGAGTAGCGAGGAATCGAACCGTCTTAGCCCTCTCGACCAATGTGTCCAGAGTTTTTCAGAGACACAATGTGTCTAGCATATATTAGCAGAATTTTTCAGTCTTTTACGTCTTACGAGACTATTTTTGTTTAAATAAAGGTCTGTCTTTATTTGCATATCCCAAAGAATAGAAGAAAAGTTTCCAGACATAGACTGGAAAAAAACTCACTATGTATTTGAAAATCTGTTCAACCTAAAAACATTCAATCATTTCACTTAAGTAGTAGTAACAGTAGTTTTGATCAGATTGTTGACCTTCCAAGAAAACAGAATACCCTTGATATTGTAATTGCAACACACTCAAGCTTCCAACAATCATGCAAGTCAGTTCTCTCTACTGGAAACGGCAATCATGATACTGTCTTCTTTGACACCATCACTCCGAGACGTCCTTAAACACAAAGAAGAAAGATTCTCCGATAAAAAAAAATCAATATTCAAGGCATAAGGGAGGAAATATCGGATCTTACGAACATAGTTGAGTTTACTTGTTCCTGTATTAATAGGAAGCTACACGTGTTGCAACATCGAAGGGCAAGGATGGTTTCCTTTAGAGCAACAGTGTAGCCAATCGATCAATTCGTGTCTTCATTCACCAAAGAAAATATCAGTAATATTACTAGACATGGCACAGAGCGTTATACCATATCTATTTCAAACCTTTAATTTGACTGTTAGTGTGTACACAAGCTGCTGGCGAACCTCAAGATAAAGAAAGCCACTGGGCGTGCTGAGTTTCCAGCCTAAATCATGAAAACAGCTGCTACCCAACAAACATTTCTCATCAGACTGATTTCTATACATTGGCTTGATATCTGCTGTCACATCGGGCTGACACCGAAAATACAACCTGTCTACATAGCCTATAGTCTGCCAACTTAGTGCTGACATCGGCTAAAGGATATAAATTCATATATATGCTATGCTTGGCTCAGTTCTATAGTTCATATAGCATTTTAGTTACACTATTATCCCTATCATTTATCGGACATATATATGACGTAAATTATAAAATATCTTCATCTATTGGAGATAGTTAAACCAGTAAGCAACAACACAAAATTCACTTCTACCAAATTATTTTTTGTAGGTATTTAAAATAAAATTTGTGAGTAGTCATGATAAAAAAGACACTGTTGATTTAACCGAAACAATGTAAAACTATTCTCCAAATCTACAGAACCTACTTGCTTTATTTACAGAACGGTAAGTTTTTCTAACTTCAATGTGCTGCAGTTTTTATCCATTCTTTATTTTCGTACACCCCTATAACCGAAGCCAGTATATGACAGAGTTGCAAAAGGCGTTCCATTAAATAAGCAAATGCTGTACCAAGAAAAGCCACGCCAATGAGAATTATTTCAAATATATGTCAAATAAATATAGTTTAAAAGTCATAAGATAACTATTATAAAAAATATTCTAAAACTGTATGTTTAATTTACTTTATTGTACAGATAATTAAAACAAACGCAATTTAACTGGGGACCATATTCCGCTTTTCGTGGAATTGCATTCTGTGTATCACTGAAGGTTCATATATTGTACACCTCCGCCGATGTCTCTAAATAGTATGTCAGTACTTGTAATATGTATAGATTTGCTCGACCCGAGGCTAGAGAGCGCGGATGGTACTTTACATTTCCACTACCGGTCATGAACAGACTCAATCAAGTCTGTTCACGACCGTGTTAAGCGGCCTGTGGTTGTCATTTTTGTTTTCTATTTTACAAGTATTTAAAGGAAAATAGTTGGACATAAACATGACCAGTTGCTATTAAAAGCTTTCGATGAAAATAAGCTTGTACTCACCTATTAATCAAATGGTCAGACTGCACATTTTTCTCATCATGTGGCAGGTAATTTATTAAATATATACGATGGGGCCACAATAGTTACACAACTTGTAGAGCGACGAGCGAAGTTTTAACGATATTACAGAAACGTTAAGAGTAATACATTGCCAAGGGGGCCTCCATGGCCGAGTGGTTAAAGCCGTCACTTCGAATCACTTTCCCCTCACGGATGTGGGTTCGAGCCTAACTCGGTGTGTTGAATTCTTCATGTGAGGAAGCCATCCAGCTGGCTTACGGAAGGTCGATGGTTCTACTAGGTGCCCGGCCGTGATGAAATAATGCATGGAGGGGAGCCTGGGGTCTTCCTCCACCATCAAAGCTTGAAAGTTGCCATATGATCTATGATTGTGTCGGTGAGACGTTAAACCAAACATAAAAATACATTGACAAAATTGTGTTTAAATTAATATATAAACTTTTTGTACTTATCTAAATAAAGTAAATGCCCACATTCGTTCAATGATGTCACAGATTTTTTTTACAGGAAAGACATGCAAAACAATATTACACATTAATGTTGTAGGCATTTTATTAGCAAAAGAAGTAAATGCACTACAGTATTATGATTTACAGGGACTAAAGACCAATCACATCAATGCGAAGGAAACTAATGCCTTGATGAAACACAGACAGAACTATACACTGTCTTAAATAGTAGACTTTGTAGGAGTTATTTCATGTTTCCTTTAAAAAAATACTTTTACAAAACACCATGACATGGGTCCGACATCGAACCGACATTGACAAATTTTGCCGATATATTGACATCTAGCAGATGTCGGTCAGATGTGGTCATGTTTGCTGGGTACTGAACTAGCCCCCGCCCTAGCAAAATTATTTCAGCCTATCCCTCAACCTAGCCGGAATTCCTCAAGACTGGCGGAAGGCAGCTGTAGCCTCATTGTTTAAGAAAGGCGACCTACACCTAGCATCACGTGTAAACTCTGTGAACACAGTCCTCTGCTATTTTTGAAATTGTTGTTTGTTGATAAAAGTGCACGTTTCAAGATAACAGAGTACGACCATGATAGACAGCTCCTCCAGGAAGACAAATAGGAGGAAACAAGGAAAATAAGCCTCATAAGTGTACTGTCATGACAATTGTCCGACGTTGCCGAAAGACTATAAACACCAAATCCAGTCTCCCTGGCCTCTCTTGAAATAGTAGACGCTAGCAAATGTCCTGTAGCCACCATCACTGAACACCGAAGCTGGGAGAAACACGTAAGCAACATTACGGGCACGGTCAGTTGGTCGCTAGGATTTCTACGTAAACTTAAGGGAATGCACGCCACCTGCCAAGGTTATGGAATGATATTGAGGTAAATATTATACAATGCCTGCTGACTGTTACAATTTACTCACTGACACTCCCATTGAGCTTACTGGTATAGTAATCATGCATGCTGGCACCTTTAACACGCTTGTTGACAACGATATCACGCTTGTTGACAATGATACCATGCCTGCTGACAATGATACCATGCGTGCTGGAAGTTACAACTTCTTTGCTGCGTAGACCCTGATGTCTATATCATAATTTCATTTGGCAAAATGACAGTGCCGTGTAGCGTATTGGAATATTTCAACATGCCGGGACTGTATATAAGCAACATGGCACAGTTACAATGCTCACAGAAGAAAATACACGATGTGACCACACAATATGAAAGATGCAATCAGCCACTAAGCAAGTTGAAAGTAATGAAAATAATGCAAAGTGCAACATTGCACGTCAATTTTTGATACCAGGGGGCGCAATTGCAAGTTCGTAGTTTTCACGAAAGGTAACGGGAATACCCGGCCTATAACGGATGTTAATTAGCTCTTCGCTAAACCATTTGCTATCAGTTATGTCCCTTTGTTTGAATTACTCCATTTATTAGCGAGAATTTTTATACGTTCAGCGCTCATTCGCTGCAAGAAAATCAGCCTGTTTGGTGCACATTTGCTGCAAGAAAATCAACTTTACAAATTTTATATAATTTTTGTACGCTTTGACGATTTGACACATTTTATAGACATTATTTTTATAATTGGAAGAAATACATCGGCTCTGTTAAAAGTTTCCTCGATGTATCTTCTACACTGCTGTACCGACTTTCGCCGTTTCATACGAAAATCACATGTTTAAATATCATGGGTTACGTATATAGATATTAATGTGCTATATAGCGAAATTTCCTATGCTACACTCGAACGAAAATGCGATATTACGAAAAAAACGGCAGGTCCCTTGGCTTTTCGTAGGATCGCGATTGTACTGTATTTGTCCCTGTCTTTAAAAGAGTAGTAAAGATACATGGCACCTTTTCTTATTAAATTCACATTTTCGTCTGACATCAAAGAATAAAACTTTTCCAGAGTTGGATATTGACAATAATACATAGGTAGATATCTCGTACTAATATCAGCATATAAAGGGCATGATAACATGAAATGATATTCATCTTCCAGTACAGTTTCACAATACAGACATACACGATATTCTCTAGAGATGTTATAATGTCTACCTTTCTCTATCATTAAACAATGCGAAGAGCTACGGAATCTTGCCATACAATTTCTAAATTTCTCAACATCTATACTGTAGCAATAATAATTTTTTTCAACTCCAAAACAATATTTGTAGTTACAATAGTATTGCAGTTTAATACTGTCTCTACACATTGACTGCCAGTTTTGTATAAACTGGTTTTTAAGTTTGAACATATTGAATTAGAAATAACCTTGGGTTTGCAACATTTTGTGTTTCCCATACATATCCAAACCCATTGCTGTATAAGTTACGCTTAACATCTGTCACCCAGTTTTCATACCCTGTATTGTCATAATACATAAGCATTTCATAACACAATCTTGTATATCTATCTTTGGGAAGACTGAGTAATCTTAACCAATATTTAATACATCGTTTTGAAGCATAAATGTGCATAGGATATCTCCATGTATCCCCAAGTACAGCATCATTACATGCAGTGTTATAGACATTCAAAAATCGTTTGCAAGCATATACCTGTGCTGTTTCTATTCATTTGTGGGTGTTTTAAACCCCAAAGTTCCGAACCATATAACATAATAGATGCAATTTTCGAATCAAACACTGTTAAAAACGTCTTATATGGCAAACAAGATAAATGTTGAAGAGAACTAAAAATGTACATAAGTACCCTCTTCGCTTTCACAGACATGGCCTCTGCCATTTTATACATTGATAATCTATTTGAAAAGAACATACCGACAAAAGTAAAACCATTTACAATTTCTAGCTATTTGCCATTATATGATCAATTTTCTCTTCTCGCCACCCTTCCACCTCGTTTAAATACAAGTACTTTTGATTTGGTGATGTTTACAATTAGTTTGCTCTTTAAACAAAACTGATATAAAACATTTAATTGTTTTTGTAAGCCAACAACAGTATCAGAAATCAAAGCAATATCATCAGCAAACATAAGCAAAACATTTCAACAATATCTGAAAATAAATGAATCCCTCTGATGTTATTTTCACATAACATTGAATACAATTCATTTATGAACATTGCAAATAGAACAGGGCTTAGGCTACAGCCCTGACGTAAACCAACCGGACACGTAAATATGTCTGATACACCCTCGTTGGTTCTTACACATGCTTTGGCAGATAAATAAATGCCTTGTATTGACTTGTATAAGTGACCCTTTACACAATTTCGTTTTAATACATCATACAAAATCGACCGATCAACTGAATCAAAGGCTTTTTGAAAGTCTATGAAAGCTACATATACAGGTTTCCCTTTCATACATAAGTATTTATTAACAATGGAATATAAAACAAAAGCATTATCAACTGTAGTATAGCCCGCTCTAAAACCTGCTTGGGATTCTGAGAGTTTGTTGTAAGCCTCAACATAAAAGGTAAGTCTTTTTGTAATTATTGATATATACACTTTACTAAAAACATCCAGTAATGCTATACCCCTGTAATTATCAGGATTGCTATAACTGCCCTTTTTGTGTAGTGGTATAATGACTGATTTTGCCCAGATATCTGGACATTCACCTCTAGAAAACAATCTATTAAACAGTTTACATATAAATGGTAACAATACATGTACACCATACACTAACTGCCGGGGTATAAGACTACCTCCAGACGCTTTATTTATATTCAACGCTTTTACACTATGTAATACTTCTTCATTATTAATCTCAGAGTTAAAAATTAACTGTTCAATATCATCAAAATTTGTATCTATATCAAAAGTGACACATACATTATCACATACATGGTTATTTACTGCAGTATTCGAAAATAAATTACTAAAGTGATCGTACCATTTGTCCAATGATATAATATTCTCTGATTTAGGTTTATTTAATACCCGTTTGATTTTACTCAAGAAGACTCGACTGTATTTAAGTACATGTATTTTCTGTTGAACAACATTCGTTTATATGTCTACACACATTTTTATATCTTCATTTACTTTGTACATAAGCATTCAAATTCTCATCACACCTGTGTTTCCTGAATCTTTTCAAAAGCTTTCTAATAGTACGTTTTGCCTGCTTACATTCTATATCAAACCACTCATTCCATTTAATTGGTTTGCCTTTTCTTCTAATCTTTTGAAAACTAATATGCTACTGTTGCAAATCACAGTTTCAAATTCTTGAATTACTGAATTTATATGTGTTTCATCATCTGACAACATAGTTTCTAGATTTGTAAAATACCCATTTAGGATGTTTTCAGATAAACAATTTAAGTACTCCTCACTATTATCCTGATTTAGGTCATAAAACATATCAGTACGTTTACAATTATTTACAGGTATATCACCTTGATCTATTTTCAAAGTCAACGATAAAGGAACATGAATACTTTCAGTGCACGAATTGATCTCAAACAATGTAACATCAAGTAAACACAGGTGGAATTTTGGCTGATCTCTTAAAGTTTCAAGTATATAAGGACGAGGGAAAATAAGGTCTAGGTGCTGAGACCCTGGTGTTTCTAGTACAACACATGTATGCTTTTAAAATATGTACATCGCATGAGTTATTGATATTTACCCTTACATTCCAGCATGCAACCCGTTTGATATGATTCCTATACGCCAGTCATAGAGTAAGCAGGGCACTGAGACCAAACTATTTCTAAACAGAGGTGAAAATTCCACTCTGATGATATACTATGATAAATTTTTTAAACCACTGGGCATTTGGGAAAACATACGAATAAGGTAGTAAAAACATGATATCTTACCATTTCTATCAAGAAATTTAACAGCAATTCTTTATCTATTGTAATTTTCTGCTAGTTATAAACTACTGTGGTTGTCCGGCAGTAACATATAGATGTAGATGTACTTATGGATTACGAATTAAGCTCCAATCGGGTGCAGTTTACGAACAGAAGTAAAGTAGGAACAAGAAAACAATGGCATCTTAATAGAATTTTTAACTATTTTCAAAGAAGCAAAATGCAGACATGAAATTAGCTATGTAAAATATGTTCAGTAGCTATACAACAGGTCTATTAGTACAGACTAGCTATATTATCACTGAACGCTCACATTATCAAAGATCCACATACATTCTAAGAAGAATGAAACTGGAATACAGTTTTACATAAGTCAATAAGAAGATCCTTTGGAAGCATAGAGCTAGAGGGCAACCAAAAGAATACTAGCAGACTCGGTTTTGATTGAATCTGCCCATGACAGGTAATAAAATATATAACGCCACTCAGCCTTATAAGTAATATAAAAACAATTTTCAGATCGTGCACAGGATGTTTTTAACTAATGTTTTATCCCTTGACATGCTTTTTAAAGCGACTCGCTCACTTTGCCTTTTCACAAATATCAATTACTTATTTTCACTCACTTCATAATTTATCAGTGCCAAATATATTCTATGCCAAACCTGGTGGAAATGTTGGCTTCTTAACACCTAAGATTTTTTTCTGCACTGGAGATAGACACTATTATGTTTCAGGTCCAATTAGCATTATGTTCTGTTTTCCCAAGATGGGTATTATATTATCAACAAGCCAGTCTTAACTGGATTCTAGACCATAGCTAGATTGTTTATAATGATGAGAAAAACACTGTGCCACTGCACTTATCGATACTGGTGGTAACGTAGCATTAAAAGAATGAATGACCTAAACTTCTGCTCTGAGGGCCTCAACAATTGACGGTTGCGCTGAGATGTAGTTCTCCGCACATTACAACATGATCATCGCCATTGAAAAGCTTTCTTACAACCCGAACAACTTTTATCAGAAAAGTATTCAGACTTCCCAGTTCAGATTTGCCTTTGTATATCTAAGTTTAAAAAATATTTTATTTTCTTACGACCGTCTTTTTTGAAGTCTTACAAAATAGAAATCTCATTGCTTAATTTGTTCAGTAATGCCATTCAGTAATTTCATCAATGGTTCATTTGTTTGCTGAAAGCTTAACTTTTGTAATGTTAGAAAATTTCTTTAAACTCTGTTTTACTTAAATTTAGACACAAGCTCGGGTGCCTATAAAGTAGCTGGCTGCAAATCAATCGTAGATGTTCCTCTTTAGTTCAAGCAACAATTAAGCTTTTATCTTGGCCTTTACTAGATGGGAGGAAAAAGCGCTTTGTACTTACATGGACTACATTTAAGTGAACTGTGAGATGTATCCGTCGAAAAACTACCATGCTACATAAACACAACAAAGGCTGAACCAAAAAGTCTTTATTTGATATACAGTCCTATATTGGTATATTTATGCCACAATTTAAACCACTTCATGATGGTTATTTTAACATTTTGTAGCAGCTTTCATGCTTTCTGTTGCCATTGCATGTGTTAGGGGTTCACCTGGTGAGGATAACTTTTATTTACAATGTCTCGTGACTTTGGGACATGGTGGTAAGAGTGAGATTAGGTGCACCATAAACCGGTTTACGTTTTGCAGCTGACCGTTCCAAAGCAGTGTCCCGCTGTGTTTCTTTTTTTTGTTCGTTTTGTCCAAGTGTTTGCTTTGTGTGAGTGTGTGTGTTGGTCGTGTGCACGTCCATGTGCTGAGTCAAGGGTTTTGAAGGCTGCGTTTTTGGAACGTGGCTTTTCCTGTTAGATATTTATCCTTGTTTTTTTCCAGAGACTTAATAAATTCAAATCTGAGAGAATAAAGACCACTATTATAACTTTCAAGTTTCAAGTTTTATTTTCATTCAACCAGAAGGCCATATACCCATGTGGTACACATACATTATATATACATGGCTACAGTGAACATCATAAAACAACAAACAAATGATCGTATTCGTATGATATAATAGAAATGTAATTATAATGTTATCTATCAAATAGCTGGTTGTCCTTTCATTTTTTTATTATCTTTAGTCTATTGTGCATATTAATTTCTATTGGTGAGAAATTATACTCCAACAATTCATACATGCTACCTTCTAATTAGTAACGAGATTTTAAGTATTATAAAACCTGCTTATAAATGCCATTATTTTCTCTTCTCGTTTAACAATAAATAGTGTAAATTTACCTGTGTTGAGAGACCAAATGTCAACAAATGCCATTTTCTTTTCTATTTCCAAATTTTAGTCTTTACAGACGTGTTTGACTGTATTCCCACAAAAATTATATCTCTACTATAGACAATTAAAAAGAGAAAGAGATGTGATGTATTACCTATTATGTGAGAAAGTTACCTCAATTCTATAAACAAATTTTCATAGTCTTTTTCGGGACTTTAAAGTGATTTAGCCACCATTTCTATCTAACAATAGGGAAATGCTGTTCAGAAAGCCAAGAGGAAAAGAAGAAGGGTTATTTGGGAAATACGCAAACAAAAACTGTTAAAGGATTGCTGGTAAAAGTAATAAGTGACAACTTTGTTGTTCCAGTGGAATGTTCAGTATAAATAAATGTCCATTAATAATGTTTGTTCTGTTTAAGTAGTCATCTGTAGTTGATAAAATTAGTACCTGATTTGTATAATTTTAGTTCTTCTAGCATATGAAGAATACAGGTAGTATTTGGTTTCACCACACAACAGCTGTGTAGATCATGTGAAAGAAATGCGTGAAATATGTAAAAGAAGTTACATGATGTACAAGGTATTATATTAATATTTGAAAAAATGAATTAATATATCTTTGAGAAATTTATAGCATGTGTTAGTCTCTTAATCCAACTTCCTCTTGATAACACAGAGGACAATTGCCTCGCAGAATTAATCTACACTCATCACAATAGACTGCTGTACATGTAATACCATCACTCATTCCAGGGCATTTTGTCAGCTTAACTGAACTGAACCTCCCCTGCCTTTCTTCACAGCTGCTGCATTCTAGCTGTTCCCTTGGTGAAATACATCTAGTTATACATGGAAACCGAGACACTACCCATGTCGAAAGGCGGAACTTTTTTTTCAATACGCTTTCTTTATGAGCTGACTTAACTTCTTGACGAAGAAACCTCTGTCGTGCAACTCTTCGATGTCTAATTGTTTTGTGCAAGTACTCCATTCTTGCTGTTTCCTGTTCCGGGTAGTAGTAAGCAGCAATCTTTCTACGCATGCGCATTCCGTAACCTCGTAGGATGACAAAACATATCGCTAGAATATAAAGCACGAGAAAAACGAGCACGTATTCGTCAGTCGGAGGAGTAGGACTAGGTATACACCTTTCAAGTTTCATCTCAGATAGAAAGTATTCATCGATGTCGATACCTTTGAAAATACTCCTGTAAAAACTTGCTATTAAACCAGTTCCATTTACATTGACTTTCAAACGGCTTTTTTCACTTAGATCAATTTCAAATTGGCCAAATGTATGGATCAGGTTTAAAATATAATACAAGAAGTGATCAAAAAGTACTACCACAATGCAAAAGATAGCATGGAGGAAAACCTGAGTCAGCCCTATTTTACAGTTGTCAAATTCTTGTTTGGTTATTTTAAATGACCTTGTGTAGATATATTCTGATTGCTCAGTTTTCTTCAACGGTAAAAGAGACTCTTCACCATCATGTTGTTTCCTCTTGTCAAGCTCATTAAATTCTTTTGTTATGTACATATTGTCGTAGCTATCTTTTGACATATAATTTCTAAAATACCAAAATGCTTGTAGAAACATTAAAACCAATGAAAGCGACAAAACGTACTTTACGATTTTCATAAAAGTTTGGAAACTGATAACTTTAGAATCTATGTCTTTCTTTAATTGCTCTGTCACCGTTTTAGCTTCCTTAGAGCTGTTACTTTTGGAATTAAAATCAGCTGCAACTTTGATGTCAGCATTGAAGTAACTTTCAGCACGGCCTAAGGTAAATCTGAATAATATGAAACACAGAATATAATCAATATAGACACGGCTACTAAACGCTAGCTCCACCACCAAATTGTGGTGATAAGGAAAAGAGCTATTGACATTTCCGTGGTGCAGCTATCGCCCGTTTGAAAATGTAAACACGTGAGTAAAATTTATATTTTATCTTATTTCTTTATTGATAAAACTTTTTTTGAAAATCGGAGAATGTAGTTCCGTGTAACAACTTTTTTACTAGAGGTTGGCTGTAATTTCATTAAAATATTATGCAAATTGTGGTGCCAGGAGCTTTTCTACAAATTTGACAGTGGCATATT